>NC_140589.1:1504723887-1507123887 GCF_964204655.1 Triturus cristatus
AAAAGAGGAGACAGAAATGGAGTGAAAGGAAGGAAATGAATAAATGGCGAAAAAACAAAGAAAAGGAAGTGAAAGAAACGTACGTGAGAATGAGGCGAGGGCTGAGACAAAAACAAAGTGTGGGAAATGGTGGAGAGGAAGAGAAGGAGAAAGAAAAAGTAGAAGAGAATAGAGAGATATTGAGAATATAACATTACAGAGGAGTGTCTGGTGCCTGCCTAGATTGCCACGGGGTGGGGGGCAAGGGAGAAGCAACAGCACACAAGCACAATGACAATTCCAATTAAAACCACAGCATCAACGTTTTCAAAAGCAGTTCTAAATAATTCAGGTTAATGCACTTGTAAAAGAGCATATATGAATAAATAAACTTCTGAACTGTAAGCACACAAGCCCGTTTTAGAGGAACAAAACGTATCAGCTGACCCTGGCATCAGAGGAAACGGTCATCTGCAAGGAAGCCCAACCAGGAAAGAAAGGCCAGGTGATGTACCCTATGCAGGTAATCCACTAAAGGGCTGTGGGGGTCCCAAAGGAGGAGGATGTGAAATGCCAAACTACACTAGAAGAAGGACTCGAAGTAGTTCGGGTTGGAAGAAAACATAAAGAGGGTCAACAGACAGAGACAACAAGGGGGGAGAAAGTGGAAAGGAAAAGAAATATAAAGAGCAGTAGAAGAGAAGGCTTTTTCCGGGGGGAAAGGGAGGAGGGGAGGAGACAGAGATCTGGGGGTCACGTTGTATAGAACTACCCTCTTCTGTTGGCAAGTCATTGCAGACACAAGTTAACTCCTCTTTGCTTGTGTCGCACATAACAGCCCGAGAGCCTCCTCTATGTGCAGTGAGGTTACACGCTGCAGAGACCTCATGCCCCGTGAAGTTACACAGTGAGGGGCGCACTCTGACAGTTCCCTCCGTGCAGTGGAGTCACCAACTGCAGAGGTCTCCATCCGAGAGGAGTGAAGTCACATACAACAGAGGTCTCCCCATCTGTGAAAGCACACATCTGGGCTCTGTCGTATAAAAGCTGAAGTGGACAGGGGTGTATCTTTCAGCAGAAGAGGATTTCTTCACTAATTGAAACCAATGTGAGTCGAGAGGGATGGGTTTTGGGAGTAACAAGGGAAATTACAAAAAACTTGAAATATGACATATTGCTAATGCACTGAACGTAGCTCCTCTGGTGAAAGCGATGAAGCCCACAAATGACAGGGAGGGTGCTTTCTTTTTACAGGGTCTAACACTGTGGTCTCACAGGCAAGAAGGATATTCTACTGTATCCTTATTTTGTGAATCACGAGTGCTGTAGTTAGGTCTTGCTTCACAGCACAACTATCTGTACAACCAAATGTTACTAGTTCTTTTAGCATATATAAAGATAGATAGGGCTTTGGCTCTCATCGGAGGACTAGTCCTCTCTTGCCTTTTGCCATTGGCTGGCTGACATATCATTGGGATTCCTATTGAATGTTGCAATGCATCAGGGGCTATTTTAAATGTTAAAAGTATTCTGATCAGAACTCATTCAAATATTTTTCTCTTAGATACATTATATACTTATGATAAAGTGTCTTGGATCATAAAACATGGGACTGCCATCACATAAATATTATATGGGCCTTTGAGTCACGGTGACTTGACATAGGGCTTCTAGACAAACGCATAATAGGGACCAGTGATCAATAATACAGCCACACATGTCTTTCAATAACAGGAGACCTCAGTGAGATGGTCATTTAAGGGGCCTGGCTTTGTTCGTACTCTGTGGCTTCTGCTAGGTTGCACGGACCTGGGCAGAGGCCAACTACACAGAGTGTAGTGATGACACCGCGGCAGGGGGGCGCAGCGATCTGTGACTGCAGAGACAGGGAGGGTGATACCAACACCACAAGGCTCCTACAATGCCCTTCACTGCACACAGGGATGGTGACACCAACACCACAAGGCTCTTCCAATGCCCTTCACTGTGCTCCCCGCAGCAGCTGCACACCACCCACCCACCTCACACCACTGGAGGGACGCCACCCGCATCAGCGGTATTCACCCCGCGCCACAGTTCTCGCACCCACCACCGCTCCGCTCCTTCCAATGCTGTTCAGCTACCTCGGACACGGCTCATTCAGCAGCGGGGCGAGGACACAGCAAGGGGCGTGGCCTCCGAGGGGGGCGGAGCAGGGTGTAAATACCAAGCCATGTTTCGTGCAGCATTCAGAAGGAGGCATCCATGCTTCAGGGGAAAGGAGGCGGCAGAATGGGCTTGCACAAACACCTTCACCAATTACCGGTGGGATATTGCGTGCGGGTTCAGTTTTGGCTTTGGTCTGACAGCCTTTTGTTGCCATGGCTTGAACCTGCCCACTTGCATCTGGTGTGACGCAGCAGCTCTCAGGTGTAAACATGCAATCTTTTCAGGGGCGGTAAAGGGCGTGCGCGGCTGCAACAAGTACCTCACAACTAGCGATCTGCGTGATGACACTTGTCATAAAGGCAGTGCATGAAAAAACAAGAAGTCACAGACTGCGGGACGGAGGGGGAGGGACAGGAAGAAAGTAGTTCTGTGCAGTAAAGGGGCCAGTAATCATGGAAGGACACAAATGACGACATGGCCATCATGGGGAGGGACTGATAAGCCTAAAACCAATCGGAAGGCAGCATTTAACACACAAGCCAATGAAAAGGATGGGCGGAGAGTGGACAGAGCTTCCACAAAGCTTCCAAGCTACAGTGTATACTGCATGTGTCTCAACGAGACAGCACAAGCGCTGCCTAGGTGAGAAAGGTATCTGATTTAAAGGCAGCAATATTGAACGCCCAAAAAATGAAAATGTTATGTGGCAAGAAAAGTGCATTTTTAACAGATTATCAGACTGCAATGATCTTTTATATTTCCGTTAAATATACCCATAACTTGAACTATTCACGTATTTATGTATTTTTGTAGTGACGTGTGTAAGAATGGGCATGTCAACAGAGGGTGCATGAACTAATAATTGAAGAAAATATGTTAAAACGTCGCTTATTTTCATAATATCTAATTGCATGGATGTTTTTCTACTTAATGGAGCACTGAAACCCCATGTGATTAATTCTAGTCATTCAGTCAGTGCAAAAAAAGGACAAGGGTTGGAGACCCGTGATAAAGTTAAGAGAACTAAACAAATATTTGGTTTACAGGCACTTCAAAATGGAGGGCATCCACCTTCTGAGAGATCTACTATTAGAGGGAGACTGGCTAGTCAAACTGGACTTAAAAGACGCTTGTTTCACCATCCCAATGGCCATAATCCACCAACTTTTTCTCCACTTAATGTGGAAAAACCACCGATACCAAATCCAGGCACTTCCCTTCGGACTATCTTCTGCCCCTTGGTGTTTCACCAAGGTAGCATGAGAGAAATCGCCTCATCCCTAAGAGAAAGAGGTATTCACCTGATCATATACTTAGACGACATCCTTATAATGTCCCAAGACCTTTCACAAATAGTCCAAGACCTGAAGACTGTTATGGACCTCCTACAAAGCTTAGGGTTCATCACAAACAAAGAAAAATCAAGTTTGACTCCTCCCAGAACTCTGGAGTTCCTAGGTTTCATGGTAGATACATTGAAATGTCTCCTTTTATTCCCTTCCAAGAAAATAACCAAAATCATAAAGGAAATAAGACATGTACTGAAACAAGAAAATCTATCTCTGAGGAAGCTAGCCAGCAACTGGGTCTCCTCTCTTCCTCCATCCAAGCCATCCTTCGGGGCCCCCTAATCTATCGGGCCCTCCAAAGGGTAAAAGCGAGAGCCCTAAGATCTGGCCTTTGGTACGGGGATCGCATTACGCTAGATCAGGAAGCCAAATGGGAACTAGCCTGGTGGCTCGAGAACCTAGACGAGTGGAATGGCAAAGCAATCTTTGGTTCAATACCAGAGTTTGTTTTAGAATCGGACGCGAGCCTTCATGGCTGGGGTGCTTGCCTTCTCAACCAGAGCACTGGTGGTATCTGGTTGCAAGAGGAGTCCTCTCACCACATACATTACTTGGAACTAACAGCTGGTCTTTATGCCTTGATGAGCTTCAGACATTCTCTTCAAGGCAGATCAGTCATCTGAAAGATGGACAACACTTAGCCAAAAAACTTTGGATGCTCTGTCTGGAACAGAAGATCGCTCTCAGAGCGGAATACCTCCCGGTGAAAACGAACATCTCTGAGGACTGGAACTCAAGGTTCCTGCTAGATCACAGCAATTGGAAACTAACTGTTTCCGTGTTCAGCTCTTTGAACAAGATTTGGGGACCCCTAGAGATAGACCTCTTTGCAAGCAGACCAACCTTTCAATTGGAGAGATACTTCTGCTGGATGCCTGACCCGGGTGCTCTGGCAGTGAACGCCTTCCTACAGTCTTGGAAAGGAGTCAAAGCGTACGCCTTCCCTCCCTTTGCCATGATCCAGAGAGTTCTACAGAAAGTGAGACAGGACCAGTGCTATGTTGTCCTCATAACTCCCTTCTAGCCATCTCAGGCCTGGTTCCCCACCACTCTAGAACTAGCTTGCAACACCCCGTTCTTAAATCCTACCCAAGAGAAACTTCTAACAGATGTAGATGGAGGAGGTCACCCCCTAACTCAGACCGGGAGTTTAACACTTCTTGCCTGGAGAGTGTCAGGAGATCCAATGAAATCTCAGGGCTTTCGTCAACAGCTGCAACTCTCCTCGGAAAGTCTTAGGCCCCAGGCACTCATTATAGATATAACAACATATGGAGAAGCTGGGTACGTTGGTGCCTGGAAAGGAACCTGGATTCCTTGGAGGCACCTATTATTGACAGAATAATCTTCCTCGTTGAACAGTTTGAAAGGGGTCTCAGCTATAGAACTATCAACTGCTATAGATCGGCTATCTCTGCTGGCCATGTCCTTGTCAACGGTAAAACAGTAGGTAAAAATGTCATTGTTTGAAGAGTAATGAAAAGCATTCGTCTAAGAAGGCCTCCTAAACCCAAATCCAAGAGTCTCTGGGACGTTAAACTAATTCTAGATCTTTTCACTAACTGGCCGGATAATACTCTCCTGAATAGAAAAATTATTTCCATCAAGCTTGCAACTCTGCTCTGCCTAATCTTCTGTCGAAGGGTTTCTGATGTCAAAGCCCTTGAAATCACCAATAGATCCTTTCACATGTTTGGTGTCAAATTCGAGTTATATAGAAGAACTAAGACTATGTCTGATTCAATCTTTTTTCCACGTTTTGATTTATGCCCAAAACTTTGTGTAGTGGATTGCATGAGAGAGTATGATTGCAGAATGTCTGGTCTTCATGCCCAGGGTGTAAACTAGTTACTTATATCCTTTGTTAAACCCCATAAAGGTATAACCTCGGCCTCTATTGCCAGATGGGTTAAAACTGTCATGAATTTAGCAGGTATTGACTTAAAGAAATCTGAAGCTCACTCACTCAGATGTGCTATGGCCAGTAAATCTCTCTGGTCCGGAGGTAAGTTGGATGATATTCTTAAAGCAGCCGATTGGTCAAATGCTAGCACCTTCGCAAGGTACTATTGCAAACCTATCAAACACATGCCTGATGTAGTTTTACAAAGCTACCAACATGCATAATGTAGCCTCCGTTCTTGTAATGAAATTGTGATTCTCCTATTACCATGACTAGAGAATCTGGATTTCATTAAAGACATGGAGGCTAACATTATCCCACCAGTCCCGCCCTTGATTGTCTGGGACCTACAGTGAATATAATGTTTATTACTCTTAACTCTGTTAGAAATATCTTATAATTCATTTAATAACTTGTTAAATTTTATACTATGTGTTTTTCACCTGGAGGTATTCATTTCTCTCTCTTTTCAGGTAACCCTTCATAACTGCGAAGCGTCTAACCTTTGGATACTCCTTCATTTATCTTTCTCCATCGGGCTGACCACCTGAAAATCGCTTTAAAGTTTAAACATTTTGGACTTATTCTCTTCTTCACCACATTTAAAAGAGGCAGATTGTTGATGGCTCAAGCCTTTTATCTGTTCATAATGTTCCGTTCTGGAACCTTCTTATATTGTGATGTATGCGGCTGATTGCACTGCAATAAAAGAAATACGCATAATGCTAGACTCGTGTCTTTAATGAAATCCAGATTCTCGAGTTATGGTAATAGGAGAATCACAATTTTCTACCCACCCTGACTGTGGAAAATCTGAATTTTATGGCAAGGCAAGGCACGGAGGCCAATATTATGCATGTTCAAAGCCTTGCCATAATATTCCCTACTGGATAATCCACAGGTTTAAAATAAAATTAAACACAGAGTCAGAAGTCAAAAGATCAATCAGCCGCAGCTAGAATGGCTGATAAACCCCCACCCAGGATGAAAGCCTTGGAAGCCATCACCCCTCTAACAGAGTGAGCTCCAAACTTAGTTAAATCAATTCCTGCTCTATTCATGACCTCCTTGACCCAACGAGCCATGGTAGGAGCGGAGACTGCTTTGTGTGGAGGTCTGAAAGAAACTACCAACTGAGAATTAGCACTGTCTCTCAGACATTCAGTCCTTCTCTCATACTCACGAATACACCTTACAACACAAAGTTTTCTACAATCATCAAAGCAAGGGTAGAAAATCATATTAGACATAGTTTTTGTTCTCTTGGAGATAGAGAAAGAAACACCTATTGGTACAAACCTATGCCCTGTAATCTCCAAAGCCTTCACGTCAGAAACCCTCCTGAAAGAAATCAGACATAACAACATAACCATTTTCAAAGAAAGATCCCTGAGGCTTAGAAACTCGTTTTTGCTCCAACTCATCAATTCCTTCAAAACAACATCTACATCCAAAAGCGGAGAATATTTTGCCCCCAGGGGAGACTTTATTCTCACACTTCTGAAGAGACTCCTAATCACATCATGTTGACCGATAGGAATGCTATCCAGTAAATCATGACCTGCAGATATTTGCTTACCTGCCAATATTAACAGAACTATGGGATCTACCATCGTGAAAAACCTCAGATAAATTGTTCACAACTTCAACTACAGGATCTGATGCCGGATCCAAACTCCTCGAAGCACACCAACGAACCCATCTTCCCCAAGCCAACCTGTAGGCCTTAGAGGTCCCTGGAGCCCATGATTCCTTAATGAGCTTTGAGGCTTCCAAAGATAAGCCTGACATTGGCCAGGCTCTCCTGAAATCAACCCAGCCATTAGCTTTAAATGACCTTGAAGAACCAACTTGTGAAAATCTCCTGAAGCGTTGGTTAGCAAATCTGACATATCCAGCAGAAGTACCGGATCGGCAATTAACATCTCCATAACATCTGGGTACCAAACTTGAGACGTTCCATACGGGGTTACTAAGCCTAACTCTGCCCTTTCCTTTTTCACCTTCAGTAGAACCATCTGAATCAGAGCAAAAGGGGGAAACGCGTAACAACAAGACTTGTTCCAAACCTGCAGAAATGCGTCCCTGCCTCTGCAGCTTGGTACGGTCTCCAGCTGTAAAATCTGCGTACTTGTGCATTCACTCGGTTTGCAAAGAGATCCACATGAAAGGGCCCCATTTCCTGTTCAATGATAAGAAAATGTCTTTGTTCAATCTCCAATCGCTGAAGTCTTTCAGTTGCCTCGAGTTCCAATCCGCTATGGAATTGTTCACCCCCGCAAGTATTGAGCGAGAACCATAATGTTTCTGCTCACACAAAATTGCCAAAACTCTCTTGCCAAGTCCTCTAGAGCCTTTCGAATGCTGACCCACTAGGATGTTTACATACCTTACTGCGGAAATGTTGTCCATCTTTAAGAGAACACAACATTTGACCTGATCCCTTGCAAACTCTTCACCGCAAGAGAACTTGCCAGCAACTCCAGATAGTTGATATTCATTTTGCTCTCTTGGCCTGTCCACTTTCCACCAGTAGTCAACGAGCCACACCTGGCTCCCCAACCCAGAAGTCTGGCATCTGATTCTATAATCATGTCTGGGCTCGGGACAAAAATTGCCCTCTCATTCCATGCCTTGAGATTTTCTAACCACATGCCAGCTCCTCTTGTGCCTCCGCATCTACCTGCACTCTCTGAGGGTAGCTCACCCCTTTGTTCAGATACAAGGTCCTCATTCTCTGTAGCGCTTGATAATGTAAGGGAGCCAGAAAGACTGCCTGAATAGAAGCCGTACGAAGTCCTATAACTCTTGCTACTTGCCTCAAGGCAACCCAATTGCTCGCCAGAACCTTTCGCACCTCCCTGCGAATCTTCCTGACTTTCTCCATCGGTAATATCAAGACACAATCCAAGGTCCAGATCTGAAAACCCAGAAAAACAGTCTATTGACAGGGAACCAAACAAGATTTCATCCTGGTTACTATGAAGCCCAAATCCTCTATCACCCTGACCGCTAAGGTGGTATGTTCCTGACTCTGCTCATTGCTTTCTGACATTATGAGAATGTCGTCCAAATAATGATCAGCCTTATCCCCCTTGATCTTAACCATGCCGCTATGGGACGCATCACCTTCGTGAAACACCAATGGGCAGATGTTAAACCGAAGGCGAGGCTCTTGAATCTCCATGTGGTCCCTTGCCATTGGAACTTTAAAAGGTCTCTTTGTTCTACACAAACAGGGATAGTTAAGTAAGCATCTTTCAGATCCAGGCATGTCAACCAATCTCCTTTCCTCAAGATGTCTCTTAGCATATGAATACCTTCTTTCTTAAAATGGTTGTATTCCAACCATTTGTTCAAGTCCTTCAGACTTATTACAGGCTTCATAGTCTTGTCTTTCTTTGCTCCCAGAAAAATATTGCTTATCAACCCAGTGCATGAATACTCTGCATTCTCTATGGCATAAATCAAAAATCTTGGTCAACGGACCAAAAATATCAAGGAGGCGATCTTTACACCCCTTGAGCCCTTTATCAAGACCCCTTCTGGGGACCCTACCCAACTTGTTTAGGAAAGTTAGAATTTTAGCGTCCTGCTGCGGAGTGAACGCAACCTTATTTGCCAACGAAGGTCTAGGGTACTCTGACTAGGGGTGGGCGGAATTAGCGAAAGTGCCTTTTGCAAAATATAGCGAAACGGCACAAAATCTCCACGATCTCGCGATATTTCGCGTGATCGCAGAGATTAGTGCTTCCTGTTGGGGTTTAATTTTTGTGACAGGAGCATCGTGCCAGAATGAATCCTGCCCTGCATATTTACCCAAGAACATGCCACCATTTTGTGCAATACCTCTACTCAACTCGAGTACTTTCTACTGCCTAATCAGTAAGTGCTACCTCATTGGGTAAATGTATAGTGCTTTTCCTACACTACAGCTGCGTAAAGGGCCAGAAGAGTTGTCTCCAGTGGTAATGTGTGTGTGTAACGTTGCCACGGCACCGACGGCCCTGGGGTCCCTCGAGTCAGCTGTCCATCATAGTGGGGGAAAGGGCGGAAAGACGTTGCCCACCGCTGGTGTGTGTGGCGGGGCTTCCATGCAGTTCACATGCCGCTTGTTTATAAAGGGCCAGAGACCGATCAGAGCAGCAGACAAGGAGACAGAACCTCCTGGTGTCAGGAACTACAAGGGGATTGCACTCGAGAAAGTCATGGCTGCACAGAGCTCCATCAAAGTTCACAGCTAATTTTTGACGGTAGATATGGGGAGAAAAGCACACCTGCCCAGCCTCGACCTAGCTCCCGAATGTTTTGTGCTGATTAATGCGTTACCATACATGCCAACATTTCAGAAGAGCAAAGTGGGAGATTTAAAAAAGAAAAAAAAAAGAAATCGGGAGAATGGGGCCTTCAATCGGGTTTCTGTCATGTATGGACTTTGGAAGTGTGCTGCTGCAGGATCGGACATTTGAAAGCAAATTCAAGTGTTTTTTTTTATCACCTTTCAGAAGCATGGAGCGCAATGGCAGAGAAAGAGGGGGATGCAAGAGTTGTGCACTGGCCTGGCAGGTTGCGGTCAGTGCATACACCCCCCCCTCCCCCATCAGCCCAGGCTCAAACAGCTTCCGGGCACACACACAGACGCCGCGCCCCCTCCTCCTCCCAGTACTTCACAGACCATTCACTTGTTAATAAGTCTTTGTTGGTTTTTCACCTCTTCTAGACCTCCTGCATCGCCATTCTGACTATTGCTGGAAGAATTAGCACGTTACCCAATACCAAGCCCTGTCTGCTGAAAGCCTTGAGGAATCGGGTTTTTGCTTTCAGGAATCGGGAGGCGGGAGACTAGCCTTGAAATCGGTAGTCTCCCGCCTGAATCGGGAGTGTTGGCATGTCTGCGTTACTGAATTTGAGCTTCAACTCGGGCCCCTGCTTTATTTATATCTGTAAGTGCTTCCTGTTGAGGTTTAATTTTTGTGACAGGAAAAGGCTATTCAAGGGCCAAGGCGACAATTTCCGTTCCCTCGCGGATCGCGGAAATTTCGACATTTCACCGTTCCGCGCAGAATGCGAAAATGCCAAATTGTCGCAATTTCCGCGAGCGGAACGGAAATTGTCGCCCACCCCTAACTCTGACCTCAACCTTGTCCTGACCTCTTTTGGCATCTACTTCCTTATCAAATACTCCTTGTATTGAGCAACATGTTTAGCAGGCACCCACTGTTGAGAAAGTGGGTGCTGGATAGTGTATGGATCAAACATGAGCTCTCCTAAAGGATCCGTCACTTGACCCACCAAACCATCATTTTTCTCTTTTTTAATTTTCTTTCTCTGAACTTCCTCCTCGTCAGAGGATTCAAAATCCGAGGAACATGAAATTAGAATGTCCCAACTGCTTGAGCATTTATCGCAGACTATAGCTCTGCGATCCCCTTTAGCGGCCTTTATAGCCTGTTTATTTAACTCCTTGGGAGTTGCCTTCCCATCACCTTTTAATTAGGGGTGGGCGGAATTTGCGAAATTCACTTTCGCAAACTATCATGAAAATGTTAAAAATCTCCGCAAACGCGGAAATATCGCGAAGACGCAGAAGTTTTTTCCCCGCCCGCTTGCGGTATTTTCTGCGTGATTGCGGCTCGCCAACTTACCCATGCGGTTGCTCACGGGCGTGGCCATCTTGTTTTCACTTGTCCCACACGCTCGCGTTTGATATGACGTGCCCGCGTCCTCACGCTCTCGCTCGCGGTGGAGAATGACGTGTTTGAGATCTCAATCATCTCATACTCTCGCGGTGCATGATCGCGAGAAGAAAGACGTGATCACGCGACGAATGACGTGATCGCGCGACAAATGACGTTAATGCGGGCGCGAACTGTCGCGAGACAGCGCAAATGGCTACCAACAATCCAACATCTCGTGGAGAACGCAACCGGATCGGGAAAACTTGTCGTCGAACGCAAGGATTCAGGTAAGGCGATCGCGCGCACGCGAGAATGTATTTTTTTACAGCGCAAGCAAGAAAAAAATTCCGGTAAGATGCGGATTGCAGAAATTTCCGCGAGAGGAACGGAATTTTCGCCCAGGCCTACTTTCAATATAAAGGCCCCTTTGTCTTGTCTCTCTTTTTCATTAGACAGATGTTTTCTCTTCTGGCAGACTTTCTTACCACTTCCACTAGCTGTGGAGCCATCCAAAATCTCCTCCACAGACCAAAACTGTTCCTCGCTATTTTTATTCTTAGAAAATCTGCCCTCCAGTTTATCCATGCAATCATCCAGCTTCTTTCCAAGCTGAGAAGCCAAGGCAGACACCGCCTTATCTACACACTCTTTGACTTTTGAGTCCAAAGAATCACCATTTTCATTAGAGTGCTCCATTGCTCTTCAAAATGTACCCTTTCAAAAGAAGCAAAACCTTGATAAAAGCCTAGAACACACCTCTTAAAAACACTTCACACTAGGAAAGTCCCTACTAGACAAACCACCAACCTACTACTAGAAACAAAATCACCTTCCTCAAGAGACTCCCAGATGAACTCCAGATGATAGTTGCACTGATAAGCACCTCAGTCTGACAAGGAAAAACGGCCTTCTGCCTCTTTTGCTTGTCCAAAGGATGGCTGCCAAATCCTCATAGATAAAAACACAGTAACACCCAGTCCAAAATGGCCGTCACATCATGAGATGCATCTATGGTGGCCAAAAGGCGTCAAACTTCCCATGAGCTGAAAGGATCAGAAGTAAGAAATGCTTCTTTATTTACAAATCACTATAATCCTTGCTAATAACTATTTAAACACCAAATAGAAGTTATTTCGCATTGGGGCATATGACGCCACCGAATTTAAATAATCACTGTGTTCAACGGTGTATTTAAGTCAATTGAGTCGATCACAATAGCGTGCGGCGGGAGGCGTGTGTGTGCCTCACACGTCAGCTGACTCGCAGCGGGAGAGGGTCTCTTCGGGGTTTGGAGTATCGAAGTGCCTCTATTAAAACAAAGACGGTCTCCCGTTTAGCCCTGTGGTAAATCAAAACCAATCGACGCGTGAACAGAGTGCTGCTTATAATTTAAGATGACTGCATGCGAAACTGAGTGTGCGTGAGCACCGAGCAACGGTTGCGCTCAGCCAGAGTGGGATCGGATTAAATGCGAGAGGGAGAAACCTCATATACAGGGGCTACAAAACATGAGAGGCTAACATAAGGAGTATAACAACAGAATACAATGAAAATAAAGTCTTCCAAAAAAGGTGCAGCAAAACCCCAAAAGATTGTATCAAAAGTATAAATGTAATAAAGAGAATATATTGAATACAACAAGCTAAACACAGATCCAAGCACACAGATAAAAGAAGTCCTCTCACACAGGCTAAATACAAATATTCTCATTCAAACAGAAACGTTAGATCAAATGAGAGCGAACTTATCTCAGCTGTGAGCAGCAACAAAAAAGGAATATGGCTGCCTTTCATTGGATTATATGGATATTGGAATGTTAAATAACCCTGGGCGTAGTTCGCGAAGTAGCACTTCGCGAAGATACGCAAAGTGCAGTTCGCACTACGCGAGCTACGCGTAGCACTTCGCAAACTGCGTAGTACCTTGTTCGCACTGTGCCAGATGTCGTTTTCAATGATTGCACAGTGCGGACAAGCAACCGGCACTGTGCAATCATTGAAAATGGCATCTTGCACAGTGCGAGCTGTAGTTTTCTGCTGCTCGAGTAGATTTGTACTCGAGCGGCAGCTTTCTCAACGCGAACTGGTAGTTTCTCATCGCGAGCGGTCGCGAGCATACGCGACCACTTGCAATGAGAAACCTGACCTCCTCGCGTTGGGAATCTCGCCGGGAGGTTTATTTTCCATGCTCGCGATCGCCAACTTGATGTTGCTGATCGCGAACAAGGAAAAAGTCTCGCCGGGATGTCATTTTGCTTGCTCGCGGTCGCCAACTTGACGTTGAGGACCGCGAGCAAGCAAAAAATGACCGCAGCACTACGCAACACTACGCTACGCGTGTTCCCACTGTGCTACGTGCAGTTCGCGTAGTGCGAAGTAGCGCGAACTTCGCAAACTACGCGAGCGTAGCATAGTGCTTTGCCCAGGCTTAATGTTAAATCTATGTTCTATGTTCTCTACATTATTTGCCGTTGCTGCTGTGAGTTGGCAATTAAAGAAACATGCATAATATTGGCTCATGAAGAGTCATAGCGTTGTCTGCACCGAGTGATTGAGATGTTAGAGTGATCATTGATGTGTTAGGTTGGCCTGGTATATGCTGTCCACTAGTTAAAGTGGGCACCTTGCACCAGTCCAAACTACCCTTATTGATGATTAGGTTAAAGATAACCTTTATTGAAAGCTATCCTAGTGGTAGCTATGGAGAGCAGCCATCAGGCTAAGTCTCGAAGGAATGTAAAGCGGCTTGGTTTACCAGATTATAACCTCCTGAATGACCAAATGAAAGGAGAACCACACAAGGAGATATAAAATATATGTATTTATTACTAAACACTCTCTTTATGAGATTAGATAACAAGGAACACAATATTAAAGCACTAGAACGACAGTAAATAGCACAATACACAATGGGCTCCAGGGGGAGACCAAACCATATACTAAGAAAGTGGTATAACAACCCTCGACTTGATTAGACACAGTGCCTGGAGCACGTAGAATCGCTGGGACTCCCAAGGAACCACCCAAGGTAATGACATAGGGGACCCACGGAGGACGGGTGCAGTATGAGAACACAGACGCGAGTTCCGTACAACTCTATGGGAAAGTCGTGGTTGGAATTTTAAAGATTACGGACACTTAGGAAAGGACTTCAAGCAAACCCTTTGGAACATAGAAGGTTCTAAGGCCAGCACCCTAAAGAGTACCGAGGTACCCGTGTTACATATCCCAGAGGAGCCGGGTGCATAGGGGTCAAGAGGTGTTGGAAGCGCTCGTTGATTTCAATGGTGTGATGCGAAGAAGTGCTGCTGCCGGGAAGATGAGAAGCGTCCGGTGTGATCCAAGCCTGGATCGGAGCTGAGAAGAACCTGAAAGCAGAGGGGACAGAGTCTGGGTCACTTCACAGTGACCTGGAGCACGATAGTCGAAAGCCCACCAATGTCGGGTGTTTCAGGTGAGAAGAGGTGAAGCTTGACTCTGCAGCCACGGGGACCAGGAGACGTCGACGACGACCAAAGTCCAGAGGTGAGATGTCCCACGAACGATGTCGAGTGCTGGGGGGTCAGTGTCCGGATTGACCACCAACAAGCCTTGGCAACTGCAACCCACGCGAGGAGAGGAAAGATGCTTCGGTGAGGACCAGCAAGGTCCTGGGGACTCTCTAAGCTATGGAGAGTCAGGGCACGTCTTTAGCAACCAGGAAAGCCCACGGAAAGTCAAAGTTACCTTCACAGGGACCCACAGGTCGACAGACCAGGGATCACGAAGGGACCTCGAGCTGAATCACAAAATACCATACCATGGAACACTTGTGGAGTGTAAAAGACACACAATTGAGGGACGAAATGCAGAGCAAATCAAAACATTCAGCCCCAATCAAGAGATCTGGGTTAAATTCATCATTCTTTTGCTCACCATGCCACCCCAGTTTAGACCTGACCATATGCAAATCAGTCCTCACCCTTTGCCTCATGGGACAGTCCAGCCCGAACTGCCAAGCCAGGTCCTCCCTGGATGGGAAACAAGCATCCTAGGACCGGTTTAGGGGTTTAACCCCTCTTCAGCCAGGATAGCTTGATTCCAGTGGCAGAGTGTGCCCAGAACCCATGTCTGGGCATACCTGGGACATTTAGGGCGAGAAAGCAAAAGACACACAATTGATGGACGGAATGCAGAACAAATCAAAACATTCACCCCAGTCAAGAGATCTGGGTTAAATCCATCATTCGTTTGCTCACCATACCACCCCAGTTTAGACCTGGTCATATGCAAATCAGTCTTGACCTGTGCCTCATGGGAACAGTCCAGCCCGAACTGCCAAGCCTGGTCCTCCCTAGACCGGAAACAAGCATCCTAGGACCGGTTTCAGGGTTTCACCGCTCTTCAGCCAGGATAGCTTGTCCATCAACTGTTGTTTTTGCATTTGTCACCCTGAGTGGGACGGGAATGCCCAGACGTGGGTCCCATGCTCTCCATGCCACTGGAATCAAGCTATCCTGGCTGAAGAGGGGTGAAACCCCGAAACCGGTCCTGGGATGCTTGTTTCCAGTCCAGGGAGGAACTGGCTTAGCATTTTGGGCTGGACTGTTCCCTTGAGGCACAGGGTCACAACTGATTTGCATATGGCTGGGTTCAAACTGGAATGGCATGGTGAGCAAAAAAAACGATGGATTTAGGCCCAGATCTCTGTACTGGAGTGAATGTATGACATTCTTCTGCATTCTGTCCATCAACTGTTGTTTTTGCATTTGTCACCCCGAGTGATACGGGTATTCCCAGATGTGGGTCCCGTGCTCTCCATGCCACTGGAATCAAGCTATCCTGGCTGAAGAGGGGTAAAACCCCGAAACTGGTCCTGTGATGCTTGTTTCCAGTCCAGGGAGGAGCTGGCTTGGCAGTTCGGCCTGGACTGTTCCCATGAGGCACAGGGTCAAGACTGATTTGCATATGGCTGGGTTCAAGCTGGAATGGCATGGTGAGCAAAAAATGATGGATTTAGGCCCAGATGTCTGTACTGGGGTGAACATATGACATTGTTCTGCATTCTGTCCATCAACTGTTGTTTTTGCATTTGTCACCCCGAGTGGGACGGGTATGCCCAGACGTGGGTTACTTGCTCTCCAGTCCACTGGAATCAAGATATCCTGGCTGAAGAGGGGTAAAACCCAGAAACCAGTCCTGGGATGCTTGTTTCCAGTCCATGGAGGACCTAGCTTGGCAGTACGGGCTGGACTGTTCTCATGAGGCACAGGGTCAAGACTGATTTGCATATGGCTGGTGAGGTTCTGTAATTCTCGAGTCTGACTCCATTTTGTTCTGTGCCACCATTTTGTGTTGCCCTCACGTAGGCCTGTGAAGGTAGCCTGGCGAATAAAGTGGCCTGGCCTTCTCAGTTCATATATACATTAACTAGGTTTCTTTTTGACTCTGAAATGAACTGTAAGAAACTGACCTCTGCACCTGAAACTGACCCCGCAAAGCCAATTTCCCTGATCGATCTTTGTCTGAGATTGCCAATCAATGTTCAGGACATCGTTAACTTTTAGTTTCCTTGCACATGCCTTATCTTGTTCAGCATCTGTTACCGTTTCTTTTTTTATGTTTCTTCATTACATGTGTTATGCTTTCAATTATAGGTTTGTCCGGCTTGTGGAGATTGAATTTGGGACATTCCTAATAATTAACTTTTGGGTTGGGATACTGTAAATTGAGTTTTTGTTATGTGACACTTTGTTTGAAAATGTACCTTATTGGCTAGAATTTTGTGCAGTGGGTGTACATTTATAATGTGAATATTGGGTATAAAAGGAGACGTCTCGCCTTAGTAAAATGAGCAGTCTCCTGAGAATTTACACCGTGATGTATTTCTAGGATCACTGTTACTAGCTGCAGCTAATAAACTTGGTCTCTGATGCCATCCAGAAGTATTCCATATCCCTGTATACCAAGACAGGTGAACTCGAAGATCTTAGGCGTGTCCCTGACGCCGCTGGGTTAAACCCCGGTTCTTCACTGGGTTCAAACTGGAATGGCATGGTGAGCAAAAAAATGATGGGTTTAGGCCCAGATCTCTGTACTGGGGTGAATGTATGACATTGTTCTGCATTCTATCCATCAACTGTTGTTTTTGCATTTGTCATCCAAAGTGGGACGGGTATGCCCAGACGTGGGTCCTGTGCTCTCCATGCCACTGGAATCAAGCTATCCTGGCTGGAGAGGGGTGAAACCCTGAAACCGGTCCTGGGATGCTTGTTTCCAGTCCAGGGAGGACCTGGCTTGGCAGTTCGGGCTGGACTGTTCTCATGAGGGAAAGGGTCAAGACTGATTTGCATATGGCTGGGTTCAAACTGGAATGGCATGGTGAGCAAAAACACAATTGATTTAGGCCCAGATCTCTGTACTGGGGTGAATGTATGACATTGTGCTGCATTCTGTCCATCAACTGTTGGTTTTGCATTTGTCACCCCGAGTGGGACGGGTATGCCCAGACGTGGGTCCCTTGCTCTCCATGCCACTGGAATCAATCTATCCTGGCTGAAGATGGGGGAAACCCCGAAACCGGTCCTGGAATGCTTGTTTCCAGTCCAGGGAGGACCTGGCTTGGCAGTTCGGCCGGACTGTTCCCATGAGGCACAGGGTCAAGACTGATTTGCATATGGCTGGGTTCAAACTGGAATGGCATGGTGAGCAAAAAAACAATGGATTTAGGCCCAGATCTCTGTACTGGGGTGAATGTATGACATTGTGCTGCATTCTGTCCATCAACTGTTGTTTTTGCATTTGTCACCCCGAGTGGGACGGGTATGCCCAGACTTGGGTCCTGTGCTCTCCATGCCACTGGAATCAACCTATCCTGGCTGAAGAGGGGTGAAACCCCGAAACCGGTCCTGGGATGCTTGTTTCCAGTCCAGGGAGGACCTGGCTTTGCAGTTCGGGCTGGACTGTTCCCATGAGGCACAGGGTCAAGACTGATTTGCATATGGCTGGTTTCAAACTGGAATGGCACGATGAGCAAACAAAATGATGGATTTAGGCCCAGATGGCTGTACTGGGGTAAATGTATGACATTGTTCTGCCTTCTGTACATCAACTGTTGTTTTTGCATTTGTCACCCCGTATGGGACGGGTATGCCCAGACGTGGGTCCCTTGCTCTCCATGCCACTGGAATCAAGCTATCCTGGCTGAAGATGGGTGAAACCCCGAAACCGGTCCTGGGATGCTTTTTTCCAGTCCAGGTAGGACCTGGCATGGCAGTTTCGGCTGGACTGTTCCCATGAGGCACAGGGTCAAGACTGATTTGCATATGGCTGGGTTCAAACTGGAAAGGCATGGTGAGCAAAAAAAACGATGGATTTAGACCCTGATCCCTGTACTGGGGTGAATGTATGACATTGTTCTGCATTCTATCCATCAACTGTTGTTTTTGCACTCGTGGAATGTAGGCCGGAATTCTTCAGTGGAATTACTGCTCGGGGTCAGGACTACAAGTAGCCCAAAGCACAGCCTCAGTGATCGCCAAAAAGCATATGCTGCTACAAATGTACACGGTGCCCAGGGGTTCGGGTTGCACGGTCACCACGAGGGATACGGGCCTCAGAATAGCTGAGAGAGCAGATCAACCTCAAAGACCACGGGAACCCACCTCCTGTGTTGCAGAAATCTGTTGTGTCCTTCAGGAGCTGCGTAGATGCAAACCGGTCAGATACGTTTCAGGTGCCGGCCTTGCAGGGGAGCAACTCCTTTACTCCAAGGGAGATTCTTCAGTCAACCAGCATTGTGCAGATAGTCGAAGTACTTGGTTTCTGTAGCAGAGTTTAGTCCAGGTAAATCTAAAGTCCTGTAGTCAGGGGTTCCTACTTTATACCCAAGGAAGGGGTGGGACAAACTCTGGGGACCCACCTATGGGAGGGTCAGGACAGAGGGGTGCCTACACCAATGTCCTTTGTCCAGTTTCACGCCAGAGCTGGAGCAAATGGCTCCTGCAACTGGTTTGAGCTGGACTATGCACAGGGACACCAAATGTGCCCCCCAGTGCAGACATCAAAGCACCTTTCAGAGTGCACCCACCCAGCCCCAATACACTAGAGCCTGTCTGGGAGGTGGTCACACTTCCCTGTGACAGGAAACCTATTGTCCAGTCTTCCCCTGCCGGAGTTTCATCCAGCAGCAGGAGGGCAGACACATGTCTGTGGCTGGCAGCATCCATTTTGTTATGCCAGGGTGAAGAAAGCTGGTACCGCGTGTACCGATGTTGTCATATTTCTCCCTCTAGGAGGGTAGAATCATACCTCCCACACCAGTTACTGGAGTGGAGGTATGGTTCCAAGGTGTTTGACACCAAATATGACATGTTTCCATGCAGCCGTTTTAAAGTTAGCATTTACCGCGAGGTTATAATGCACTTAAGTATATATGGTTGGCTGTATCACAAACAACCCTGGAACAGAGGTGTCGAAGGCTGCAGAGGGGCTCTGCTCTTGCAGGAGCACCCTCTCACATAAAACCCAGCACCCTGCCTTCAGAATTGATAAGGCCTGCCATAGGGTTGACTGATAGGTTTATATGTGCAGTGATATAGAGTAGATATAGTGGACCTATATCTAAGCAAGGGATGCATGCACCACCTTACACAGGCTGCTGTAGCAGACCTGTTGTGTCATTTTGAATGGTCTCCCAGGAGTGGCATAATACATGCTGCAGCCCCTGAGAGGCCTCTGGGGTACCTATGCCCTAGGTATATAGTATACCATATACTAGGGACATATAAGGGTACCCCAGAATCCAATCTGAAGTGTACCTAAAGTACATGCAGTACGAATTTAGGGAGAAAGCAGATAGACTGGGGTCCTGATTAGCAGGATCCCAGTCAGACTAAGTAAAAACCGGCAAAACACCAGGAAAAAAGTGTGGATAACCATGCAGTCAGATTCCATTCTTCTACATAAGACAGATCCTTGGACAAACTGCTAAAATAAAGTCTTGAAAGTATACTTTACAAGTACCACTTAGCCTGAGTTGTCATTATTGTAATGTGTGCAGATGGGTTTGCCTTTGGTGCATATTCAGCGGCATGACTTTGCTCCCAGCAGCTTTAAATGGCCACCTGACATGAGGCATGATGGTGGGCATGGCAAAAGTCAATTACGAGCAAAATGGCAAGTGTTAAACTTATCAAAACCAGGGACAAATGAAGAGCCAAACTGAGTCCAGCAGATCCTGATGTCAGAGCCAAACTTCCTAGGTGCCGCTCATATGTGAAATATAATATCAAATAAAATAGGAAGTTAAAACAAGTGTGTCAAAAGAAAACCCATAAAATTAAGATAAAAGCAGAGAAACTCAAATTACGACCTTTAAATGCGGCCCCCTTAGTGAACTGCAGCACCAGCTGCTGTTTATTTGCTAGCACTAATGCTTAGAAAAAGATGTTAAATAAGTGGGCAAGCATTTATTAATCTGCAAATAAATGCTTGCCCGTTTCTTTAACATGTTTTTGAACCTCCTTACACAATCCATGACCCACCCAGACCTCCTTCGGCCACCCTGCTGGTATCAGTGCAGCCCTCGGGCACACCACAAACCCTACTTTGTGGCCCCTGGGCAACTGTATGTGAGTACCCATGACTTATATTCTGCAAGCCAGGCACTTTTGTTTCAAGCAAATCAAATGGGAGCAATTGGAGCCTCTGGTGCGTGTGCTCCGTAATCAAATCAAATTCAAATGGTACGCACACTCAGCAGGGTTAATTGGCCACCCCTCATGAAGCATGTCAGTGGGCATACCCAAAAGAAATTTCCAGACTATACAACAAGTGTTACCCTCAGCAATACCATGGACAAAGAAAGAGCAAAACAGAGCCCATGCAATGGTCTTGCACTTTTGTAGGTGTGTGATTTGTATTAGCATGTCCTTTCTTAAATTCCCATAAACCCCAAACGTTTTCATGGTCAGTCTAGACAGCGCAGCTGCCACCAGACAATTATGTGATAATCACTGGTGAGGGGCTTTGACTCCACCCACATGTTGGAAGGCCAGAGTACAGGTTTTGTTTGGGCAGAGGTTGGATACTTCCACATAGAAAAAGTGCTTACCCTCTAGCAGCTGTGATCATTTTGTTTATTTATCCTACCTAAGCTTGAACTTTCAGGGGCACGCACAACAGTGGAATGTTATTAAAGTGTCTTAGATAACCAGATGATTTATATTGTTTTCCTCCGGCAGTAGCACAGGAAGGAGGGGGGCAGTCATTAACCTGCATGGAATTTTAGGTCTGGCTTGACAGTGCAACTGTCACCTGACTTTTCTAACCCACAAAAATATTATTCTACAGTTCTTTGCTTCCACACACATACATATCTATTCTCATAATATTTACTTGTAATGCTTCACACTACAATGCAGCATTCCTTTAAAGCCATGCCTATTGGTATTGCCAATGGTTGCTGAGTAACTATTCCTTATTTTCCCAGCACTCCTTTGGTGCTCCCACATGTACTGCAAGGCAGTATACTTACTGTACAGAGATCTTCACCACTGTAAGGGAGATCGCTGCATAGAAAAACTAGAAGCAGATGCAGAGGCCTCTGTCTACAGGCTTTTGAAGAGCCTTTTCAAATATGTGAATCGTACCCCTGCAGTACTAATTTACATACTACAAAATGCAGTTTGGGAATCCGGCTTTTTTTCTTTTACTTTCTATTGGTTTAACAACTCCAATTAGATGTGTTCTACAACAGATTTTAATTTTAACTTCAAACGTTTGTCTTTCCTTGGCAATTCTGTATAATCAATGTGAGAATCTCACACAGTTAATTTTCATACATATAACAATTAAGGTGTATAACGTGCAAGCCCTCTTTTCAGAAAATGCCTTTCAAGGAGTCTTAACACAGAGTAAGAGAACTGTTCATACGAGAAAAGGCTGATTCGGAGCCAGATGGCAGTAGGTGCCAAGCATCACAGAGGAGACCAGAGTGCCTAATCTGTGCCAAGCAAAGTAATGTCTAGCAAGCGGCATGGCACCGAGTCAGTGCCTCAGCTCGGATTAATGGACAGCTTCTTTTAACAGTGCTCGCCTGTGTGGCTTTCTGTCAACTGCAAAAACAATTCCAGATCGCGCCCCCATTGTGCTTGCATTGGTTTTACTACTGACAATAGACGAGACGCACACAAGGAGTTAACAACAGAGCAAAAATGTAGACATTTGCTAGAGCTGAGCTTTGCTATTTAGCAAAATCTTTCAAACATGTACTGCAGTAGAAACATTGGATTCGGGGGTCTGAGAATTTAACATCTGACTTGCACCTTTTCATGGGCAACACTGCACGAGAATGCAGCCAGAGAGCAGGGCAAGCTTTTCAGACAGGAGTTTTGGCTAAAACAATCATTTCCACCCCTTCTTGGTGACAGCTGAAAGAACGTTTCGAAAGTGAATGGATTGATTTTCATTCTGCGTGTTGAGCGCGCTGCCCCCCGCTGCGTGAGACGGCTTAGAAGAGATTAGGAAGTTTATGGTTCCAGTGACGCACGGGCTTCCCAGAGTATAACTTGCTTACTTCACTCCAGCACCACAGTGATCTGGAACGCTATGCAGCGGGTAGCCTGGAAGCTGGCATGAATGCCACTCTCCAATAGAAGCATGGCCTATTTATCTTAATTAGTTGACTGCGTTACAGTGGCCGTGAGGTGTCAAATCTGATCACTACCAAATATGTTGCCACTATGCGCACATTATGTGCAGCACATAGCACGGATATTACTTGGATTACACTCGATGTTTGTCATGGGCATATCTATTTTTCATTTGACTAGCTTCGAGACATGTATTGTACACTGCCAGCTGGCAGGCCTTGCCATGACAACTACCTTTTCATGTACATAAACATCTCTTCTAGTCCCCCATGTCAGCACCTGATTACATCTCTGGCGTTGGTTCTTTTTCATTTGGCAACAATTCAGAACCATTTCGCCAAGTTCTCAATCCAGTTTATAACTAGGCTTTTCATTTTCGAGGTATGAAGGGCTGCAGTTTCTTTCCCTTGCCTTGTAGTAACACAACACAAGGAACAGCATCGATTTTTTTTTAAGTAAACCCTAACAGTTATAAACAAGCACTGGTAAATTCAATGGGTTTTGTCTAGGTGATTAATAATTTGTTGTTTTTGTAAGTTTTAGTTTGATGAGCCAATGTGCAATATCAATCAATCAAGGTTTTTATAAACACCCACGAGGGTCTCAAGGTGCAGGGGGAGGGGGTTCTGCAGCTTCAGTTAAAGAGCCAGGTCTTGCGATCCTTCCTGAATTGAGGCAGTGATGGTGGTTGCCTGAGATATACAGGTAGAGAGTTCCAGGTCTTCTTAGCGTGGTAGGAGAAGGATCTTCCTCCAGCCGAGGTCGTGCAGATCCTTGAGATAGTGGCCAGGGCCAGTTGGGCGGAGCGGAGATGTCTGGTGGGTGTGTAGAAGGATAGGCATTGGTTGAGGTATGCAGGTCCGGTGTTGTGGAGTGTTTTGTAGACGTGCGTCAGGAGCTTGCAGGTGATGCTTTTTTGTTGATTGGGAGCCAGTGAAGCCCTCTTACATGACCAGAAATGTGGCTGCAGCGGGGGATGTTCAGAATAAGTTTGGCGGAAGCATTCTAGATGCTCTGCAATTACTTTTGGAGATTTTGGGTGGTGCCGGCGGGGAGTGCATTGCCGTAATCGAGATTGCTGCTGATGAGTGCCTGAGTGACTATTCTCCTGCACTCGTTGGGGATCTACTTGAATATCTACTTGAAGATCTTCTGAAGCAAGCGGAGCGTGTGGAAGCAGGAGGATGAGACAGCGTTGATTTGGCGGTTCATTGAGAGCGAGAAGTCAACGATAATGCCCAGGTTACGTGCGTTGTCGGTGGGTGTGTGGAGGTTCCGAGTGCTGTGGGCCACCAGGAGTGGAGGGAGTGGAGCCCAGTATGAGGATTTTGGTTTTGTCGGAGTTCAGTTAAGGTACTGAAACTCCACAAAAGTGTTGTGACTTGTTTTTTGAGACAGTCAACATATTGTGCAGTAACTGGTGGTAATATAATGCAGAGAGAGTAGGTAAGGGGTGGAGGAGAAAGAAAAAAATCATGCAGCGGCAAAGCACGTTTGAAATGTGTGCAGCCACGGGGAGATTAGGTAAAGGGTGGAGGACAAACTCAACAAGCACAGCTCATAGACATGAGAGTGAAAATACAGAGAAGATAAGAGAGCTGTAGCTATGGGAAGATGGCAAGGGACAGAACAGGATAAAGAACTAAGAAAAGTGTAGCAAAAGAAATAATGATTATAAAAAGAAAGGTAGCAGGTCACTGTAGGCACTTGAATTGTGAAGGAGAGGAATACAGAGAAGAAGAAAATGAACAAGGTGTGGTAGTGCAGAGAAAGAGTACATGATGAAGATACCACAGTAGGTTAATGTGCATGCTTCAAAATATGTTTCGAAGAGTTTGAATCCTGCCAGGGCCAACCCTGCCTTTAATTCTTCTAGGCTGATACGAGTCCCAGTGATACCGGTAATAAAAGAAGCCCAATGACCAGGAAACAATGCACGGTAATGATGCCTCTAAAATGCAGCAGAAAGGTGGAAGGGGAGGAGGGAAGTTCACTGAAGTGTGCTATTGTCACAGAAGTCAGTGCCAATTGATCACAGCACAGTTTTCACTTGGCTTTCTTTACCTTTGAGAAATAACTACCATGTGCCAAAGAAAAGTCTGGATGCTAAGTCACAGGGACAATGCCTACTATGGCAACATTGTCATTATGCAGATTCTTGTTTCTTATCCCTGTTATAAATAGTCCTGCTCTGACAGATTCTGACAATAAGATAAACAAGAGCAGCTATGGACCAGAGTCCGCCTTTAACACAGCCTGGGTTCTGTTTACTCTATCTGCACTTGTGACGAAGGGCTGGGAAAAAACAAAGATAGGAAAATATCAAAACTTCAGACTAAAATGCGATGGTAATTATTTCAAAGTATTTACAGACACTACTTCTAAAAACAAAGAAGGTCTGTCTCTCTGTTATAAAGCTGGCAGGAAACCGGGCAATAAGGGTTTTTTAATGCAAGTTTTGAACAGCATCAAGCAGAAAAGGAAACGTGAGGCTCTTTCAGGGGCACGAAAAGAGCACCCTGCTCGAAAGTTTCTTTATTTTTTGGAACCACAATCGATCATGCGCACAATTGTGCAAAAGCTGGCATGGGCCGGGCTTACAAAGACGTGCACATATCTCCCCTACACCCCCAGGAGATGACAACCTTTGAGATAAATGATTACCACCTAATTTTGTGAGTTCCTCAGCTTTTTCAGCCAGTGTGGGCGCATCTTTGTAAACAAACGAGTTAACTATTATTTCAAAAGACGAGGGGGGATATTCTCAAGAACATGTGATAACCATTGCAAAAGTAACTTAACGCAACTCTCACCATTGCAGTCTATCACGGGAAAATTACGCAGTGTTAACTAAGTATTCACAACACGGCGGTACCATACGATAGTCACCAGATAACGCATCAAATGGCCGCGTTAAAATCCATGCCACGCCGCAAAAATGCGAAACACAAATGCAAAAAAAGCTGCAATGAGGCCAATCGCGATTCAAAAAGCAGCGGAAACCAGCGGCAGGACTGCTAATCCCACGCGCCTGGCAGGAAAATGCACTATAAAAGCTACAAAAACAACACACCAGAAACAATCCAAAGTGCGTAGCAACATGGATGCACCTTGACCGAGTGCAGAGGCCAACGCGAACCCCACAACCCCCACAGACCACCAGCAAGGTACAACGGGGTCAGGGAAGGCCAGGGAGAAGAGGGAGAGGAAGATGGGGTGCAGTCCGCAGCAAAACCAGATCAGTGTCACGGAGGTGACAGAACACTGCCATCAACTGACCCACAACTAGACCACCGGGAATGCAGTAGGAGTGTTGAGGAGGCCAATGGAGGAGGCCAAGAGGCGCTGGCATGATGTGAAAATCTAAACCAGGCACAAATCCACTGCCAACAGGAAGGCAGCAGTGGTAACAGAAGGCGGGAGTCCTGCGCCACAGGAGGAGCTGGAGGAAATGGAGGTCACAGTCAACAGTGTGGACACGGTGCAAGGAGTCGGGAGTACGGACACAGCTCGGGAGGACCTGACACAACATCAGCAGGGTGAGTAAAGACCAGGGACTGGGGGGACGGGGGGAGATGGGCACAATGGCACACATGCACAACGATGTGTAGCACACTGCACACCCACAATGACCCTGGATCATGTCCCTAATCACAGTGGCACACTGCAGCACACACACATAGCAATAACAGCACATCCACATTGACGACAATGTGGTACAATGTGCAGCCCCGACACTGCAGAACAGAGGACACAACTGGCTCCACACACGCGCTGAAACAGGCCTACTACATCTGATAGAGATGAAAACTGTGAAATGAAAATATACGTGTACAACCTCACATCCGTCATGTAGTTCAAATGTACACTGTCCAGCATCTAAATCCTGCACCTCCAAAACAGTCACAATGTACATTGTCATACAGTTTGCATGTAAACAAGAACAATGCGCCAACATACATGTCAACACAATGTCAACATGCATTTCCCCTTCACATTGCAGAGGGACACACAACACCTCCAGCAGAGCACAGAAGACCACACATCGTGATACCGGAGAGGACCACCACACTTTCGACACCGACGCCCTACAACAGCACATGGACATCCCACACAACCCATCACCAGGACCAGGGCAGCCAAGCTACTTAGAGGAGAACCCAGCCCCTGCAACAGACCACACAGCATGAAGCACCCACAAGCATGTCTGGCTCACAACACTTCACTGACCCACACATGGCACCCCAATGCCAGGTGTCAGAAAGCCAAAAGGAGGTGGCTGAACAGGTGCGGGTGTGGTCTGAACCCATGGAAGGTGAACTAGATCACATATGTGGGTGTCTATTACCCTTCAGGGACCACCTACACCCCACAAAGGAGACCCACACTGCCATAGAGACACATTCAGATGCACATTCACAGTACAGAACCACGCCCAGGGGCACGCACATCAGTCACACACCCAAGTTGGCTCCGCGTAGGATGGCCCAGTCCACTCCCCTTACGTATTGAGTGGGTGACAACAAAGCTACATGTCCATGCTCTCACCCGCTGCCTGAGGTGACATGTCTGTGTCCGCATGTCTGTGTCCGCAGCACAATGTAATGTCGTAGGGCCCAGGGCCCTCATGCATACAACAAGACCACAGGGACACACGCAGATATAATGTTGAACTGGCTACGGGCACATGCGCCTGGCCCCTTTATTGGCAGGGCCACAAGTACAGTGATGCCTGTGCTGGATGTGTGTGGGGTGAGTATAAGCCAGCCCACATGGAGTGCTTTGTGCTGGCAACAACTTAAAAAGTGGACACTAGTGCAATGGAAACAGTAAACACCTGCATAACAGAGTCAACTGCTGAGCAACATGGAGGGATTTGGAGCAACTACAGAGGTCACCCAACATACAAACAGAAGTGTCCATGAGTTGCAGTGCACTGAAGTTGGGGCACTAGAGATGAGCGCGCTCAGCTGAAGAAAATGTCTGGTATTGTGTTCCTTCGGGTCATTCCTGATGCAGATGCAGTGGGGTGTATTAGACCTGCATCAACTTCCTCATCAACGTCCCAGGTCTCCCACACTGCCTGAGGTGACATTGCTGCACAAGCTCTCCACAGCTCAAAACTCAATCAGTAACGATCCATGGGTTGCGGTGCACTGAGTCAGTGGCACCTGGAGTGCTGAGCAGGGGATCAGGCAGATGATGGCATCCACAACAGGTCTGAGCAACTCCGTTAGCCTACCAGTACCACTGTTTCAACTCTAGCAGATGGTGGTTGGAGTTGGCCCTGGCAATGGTGGCGTGTGCCTCCTGCGGTGATGCGACGGCCGGTCAGGACTCGATTTGATGACCACCGTCACAGATGTCATCTAATATTCATTCAGACAGTGTCCCTGCCTTGAGCTGCACAGAGTTAGTGGCCCCGGATGCACAGGGGCAGGCACAGTCACACCGCCACAGGAGGGTGACATGCGGTCCACTGAGGTAGGGCCACGCAGACTGAGCAGGTCAATGTCGAAGGTGAATGTGGCAGAGGGTTGTGGGGGACAGTGGAAGGTGTCCTGCAGGGCATGATGCAGAGGGCAGAAGCTATCCAGAAGCAGCAAATGGAGAAGTGGAAAGCGACAGCCTCATTCCCACCACCAATTCGGTATCAGCTGCATGAGGATGAAAACTACCCCCTAGTCCATAGACTCAGACGCCACCAATGTATGACCAGAGAGTGTCCATGAATGTCGGGGAACAGACTTAGTGGCACAGGGGCTGAGAGGGGATGCAGTCTGCGATGATGCCGGTAAACTGATATGAACACCGGCATTGCCAAATCAAGACTCTGTGACCTACTGGACCGCAGTGTAGGCCAGAGGTAGTTGTCAGCAGTGAGCCACAGACACATGTCGTAGGTTCGTGAAGCACAGAGTTAGTAGCACCAGGGCAGTTGTCGGTAGTGTTCGATCACCTCTGTAATGATGATCCTTTTTTCCTCCCAAATGCAATGCGTCATCCTCTTACGCCTCTCCTTGCGTGCAATGATATCTACTCTGCCTTTGAATTATCGATGTTCATTTCCAATTCTGTGATCTACTTGAGCGCAGCATAGGCCGAGAGCAGTAGTCCGCGTGGGCCCACAGAATCTTGCGGTTGTGATGTACTACTAAGACCTGATGGCACCACATTGAAGGGTGTATAGTGACATACACTCAGCCATAATTAATGTGCTCTGCCATGGTGTAATCAAGACTCAGTTCCAAATGAGTGACCTACTTGTCCGCCGTGCATGCCAGTGGGGTACATCGAGAAAGGAGTACTGCGGGCCTGTGTTGTGGAGGCCGTCATGGTCTGAGGTGGCTGCCAAGGTCGCAGGCCCCGGGCTTGGAGATTGCACCGGCATGTGGTGGGCCCTCTTTGACACACGCCATTGTCAGCAGGTGGGCATTGAGGCCTGGGTGCGCAGGGGCCGGCAGGACTGGTTCGGGGACCAGCGTCCCGGGGTGCAGCAGGGGCACAGGATTGCTGGCAACACCATTCACGGCGTCGGTCTCATGGCGGGGTGAGAGACGTCGCCCTGGCAGAGACGTTGGGCATTCCAGAAGATGACCACGCCCAGAGTAACGTGCCTTTTATTCACACCCAAACGCTGGCCTGGCATATGCTGGGCCAGCCAGATCCGCTCACACTTACGGGGGGAGGTAACAAGCTACATTTCCATGCTCTTCCCCACTGGCTGGGGTGACATGGTTGCATCCACTGTCCACTACACTCCAAACACCAGCGGTGTGTGTCGGCATTGTGTACAGTCTCATTCATCAGTCACTTGCCTCCTTCGCACATGCCTGGTCCCCACCTCTTCCGACATTCTGTATTGTGTGGCCGAGGTGCCATGCCGTTCATGGCTAATGTACATGGCTGGCCCAGGTTCCCACAGTGAGTTGTGCTGTCATGTCTGGTGGGTGTGCATGTTGTATGGCATCTTGTGACGTGTGCATTTCCTGTGTTGTGTGTTGCATGATTGTGGAGTTGATGGGTGTGGTGTGTGCATTTGGTATTGGCCAACGAGCAGTGCATTTCCGGGGGTGACATCCTGGTGGGGCAGGTTGATGATGGACTGTCGGAAGGTGTAGGAATCATGCACACTGCCTGGGTGGTTGGCGGCGGCATTGGCGGAGATTCCCCAGTGGTCCACTATTGCCTGCACATTGGTGGGATACATGCGCTTTCTGTTGCGCTTATTGTGTGCAGTGTTGACAGGGGCCACTAGTAGGACATGTGTGCAGTCAATTGCCCCCTGACACGTGTGGGAAGCCAGCTGTGGCGTACACGCCTTGCTTGGTCTCCGGCTGTTCCTGCACAGTGTGTGGGAAGTATAGATAGTGGGGTACCAAGCTGATGGTGTCATCCATGACCGTTGGGAGGGACTAGAATTGGTCTGGCTGTGTGACTCCTCTGTCTCAGGTGGATGTTGGTTGGAGGGTTCCAGAGGCCAACACGTGCAGCACGGCCAGCAGCTTTGTCTGAGATGGGATGTTGGTTGTCCGCTGTGTTGGTACTGTAAACCTGTGGGCAATGTTGGTCAGGATGCGTAGGAGGGTTTTCCCTTTGAGCATATAGTGGGCAATGACATTCTCTGGTGTTGGGTCTGTGAGGTTGGTGCATTTTCAGAGGGTCTCTGTCTTTGTCTGCCCTGCCTCAGTGTTGGTCCGGGGGGGGCAGTGGGTGTCTGGGGGTGTTGGGGTTGGTCCTGGGAGTGATGGAGGTGGGTTTTGGGGCCCTCTTGGGTGTCCAGCCCCCATGTTCAGTGGCTCCATGGCATCTGTTGTTCTTCAGGTGTGGGTCTGGGCTGGGCTCCCTTTTGTGGTGCAGGCTGCCCTCTGACTAAGTGATTTCCTGCTGTTATCACGCCTTATCGCATGTTTTGTGGTCTTTTCGCTGATCTGGCTGGTCGTTGAGAATGTAGAGGTGTGGTGTTTTTGCTGATTTTTTTCCTCGGGAACGTCTACTCTGTATCTCATTAGCGATAGTTGCCGGGGTCATCTGTGGCGATGTTTTTTGCAGCTGCTATCACGGGCAAACTGGTGTTACGGGCTGTTAACACCAGGTTGTGAATGGGTTGATAAATTTATCGCAACTTTGGCTGTGATAAACTGGTACAAAGGACTCTGTCAGCTGACGCTCCAGTTTACTCAAGACAGTACAGCGTTTATCAGAGCAGTACCAGCCTTTTCAGTACTGTTTCCCCCAGGATGACTCGAGCATCCGCATTTCATGTAAATGCATTAAAATGTATGTCACAATCAGAAGACCAACCCATTGTAACCAAATTGGTCTGAGTACAATCTTAACCACTCTTTAACATATCCTCTAAAACTGTTCCTCTTATGTCTGAAGAAAACGGAGGAGCGAATTGGGGGAGTTGGTGGACCAAACAGGGAGCCTTGCACAAGGGATTGATCAATTTGGGAGCAGGCGAAGAAACACATATGGAGAGAAGAAAGCAGATCATGGGTTGGGGAGAAGCGCACGTGAGAGCAAGAAGCACACAAATGTGACTGCAACACGGGAAGCATGGGAGAAGCACACATAAAGAGAAGATCACCGCATGTGCGGTCGAGAATAGAACCACACAAGACAGCGAGAAGCACATGCAGCTTACTAGCATGATAGAAATGCATGCTGACTGGATGAGATCACATTAAAATATTCATTGGACAAACAAAATGAGTAAATTAAATAAAAAATCATCAGACAAACCCCCCAAAACTGCTGTTGACAAGCACACTTTAACTGCGTGCAGCCAGGGTAAGATTAGTGCAGGTAAACAGTAAACGCTGTGCAGCTTAACCTAATAAATGATGTTCCACCCACCAAAGCAGATGAAAACAGTACTTCGGCCATGGGAAACTTATAAGGAAACACACAGAGGTACAACAGGAACTAGTATGCTATTATTGCTATAGCCAATAGAAACGTATGTGGCAAGCACAGGAGCCATTGTAAAGCAGAGGCGAGATGTAAGCCCCTTTTAAGATTTATATTAAAAACATAGATTTCACAAGCACAGTGCAAGGCTGTGCAGGCAAAACCTAAAAAGCAACTACTCACAGTGTTTTCCTTCACGGGGTTGAGAGAAAATAGAAATATCAGATAACGCCGTCCATTCTGCTTTTTCATCAGAGCTTGTTCAGATGAGCCTATCCACTAACAGAAAGAGGGAAGTACATTATCTAGGTTGGGAACTGAAAACATGCACAACTCTCCTTCAAGATTTGTACCTAACATGCCTTGACCGCATTATGATATATGTCTTAGAATAAAAGAACATTCTTACATCAACTTTAAATTCATGCCCACTGATTATCTTTGCATTGATTTTTTTTCTATATACAAGGCATAGTTGAGACAATGAATTGATTAACTGAAGATTGAGTGTACTTTGAGTGTAGTTTTTAGTTGTAAAATAGTCTCCAATGCAACCTATTGAAGGTGGAAGGAAACTCTTAGACAGGCGATAAAAAGACAGTGAGACTTAAATACTCATATGGACTGGTCCAGGATGTGATTAACAATGTTTCATGCCAATCTCTGAAGTGGCTGGAGCTGACGAAAACAATGGCTGAAAGAGGCTGACTGAAACCCTATTTCCATCTGAAATACACAATGTTCGCCCTTGATTATGCAAGAACCATTCACCTCAAGCCTAACAAACATTGGCAAAACTAATAGATCTGGACATGGTGAGCCTATGGTTTGTTTTATTTATTTTTGCTAGCATATGCAATGTGTTTTGGATAGGGGCTTTTTTTATTATTCAAATCCAGCCTAAAAATTGTTGAGGAAAGTGGCAAACAGCCTATAAGAGAATCAGAGTTACTAGCCTAATTCTAGTCTAACAAACACTGGAGAAAGTGTGCACTTTGTGAGGGTTCAGATCTACTATTCTAACTTCTGTTTAATAAACACTGTGGGAAGTGTTCACAGTGGGGATGCAGGGTTGCAAATGTACTATTCTAGCTCCCGCTTAACAAATGTGGGCACGTGAATTCACTGAGAGCTCATATTTACTCCGTCCCTACAAACACTGAGAAAAGTTCATTCAATGGGGTCGGGGGTAGGAATCACTCTATCCAAATAATATGGGTACCCAATACAGTCTTTCTGTAAGTTTAAGCAATAACTTTGTAAAATAGTTCCATTTAAATATTTAAACATTTGAGAAAAATAATTAAATATGTCAAAAAAATTAGGCAGAATTTTAGTGTTTAAAAATAATTAAAATATATATTTTTTAAAACAAGTATCCCTCAAATCCCCAAATAAAACACAACCCTCAAATAAAAAAACATGTGTTTTCATATTAAAAATAATATTCACATCCCCAAAAACTTGTTTACACTTTCTACATTTAAAATAATTTAGTTAGTAATTATAGTGTAAAATAATGGGAAAAAACGACCTTCCCAAACCCCTAATAAAGTAAACCCCGCCACTCATAATAAAAATCTAATGAATAGTTTCCTGACATTAAACATATGATCACATATTTCAGTGAATAATTAACATAATTATTAGAACAATCGATTATTATTATCAAATATTTATTTTAATTAAAACACTTCACAACCAGTTCCCCTATAAACCCCTCATCTCACAAATATAAATAAGTAAATAATTGTTTAGCTAAACAACATGTACATACATATATAGCAATGTCAAATTCAGTGAATCAAACAGTTTGAACAATTACCAATAATTAATATACACCTTAAAAATAACTCTACCCACTCAGACCCCAATACACCCCACAAACAATTAAATGATTTTATCATTCAAAATGTATTAAACATATGAAAAAAATTAGAATACAAATGCATACATTTATTAATCAATTAGTATACATTTATTTTCATTTTATTTAAAACTTTACTAACTGATTACCCAATAATTCCTAAAATCAGACAGTAAAATAAATGACAATAACAATAATTAATATATAATTTAAAAAAGTTCTACCCATCCTATCCCTTAATAAACCAAGCAACCCCAAACCAAGGATGATGTCATCAGTGATGTCATGAGTGATGCCACATATATATTCACTTAAAAAACCATAGGTTTCACACATATTATAGTTAGGTGGATATTTCACTCGTAAAAAACCAATGAAATTCCCCCGTTATAGTTAGTTCAGATAACTATAACTCGAGCGCCCGCAATCCACTGCTCATGACGTCACATATTACATCACTCCTTCCTGAAATATAAAAATACTTTGGACTGTTTTATGACAAAGTTACTGACATGGAAAAATTTAGGAATGTTGAGTCCTGATGAATATACATATCTTAAGAAGGAACACCCGACCATTCCAAAAATTTAATTCATCCCCAAAGTACATAAGGACAGATATAAGCCACCAGGTAGACCAATCATCTAGGCCTGTGATGGACCCTTTGAGAATATGTTGTGTTACTATTTTTTGCAAGAACATGTCCATGGCTTAGAATCATATGTACAGGACACAAGCGATTTCTTGAGAAAAATTAACCACATACAATGGCAAAAAGGATATCGCATGATAGCATTGGATGTATCATCATTGTACACCTGCATCAAAAATGGGGACGGAATTAGAGCTACGGAATACTTTTTATCACGTAGGCCTATGCAATTTGTGCAACATAATAGAATGATTATTGATTTGTTGACATTCTGTTTAAATAATAATTTGTTCCTCTTTAAGAGCCAGATATATCAACAAGTGCAGGGCGCAGCTATGGGAGCCAGCTTCTCCCCCAGCATGTTTATTCATGGGATGGTGGGAGGAGCTGGTCCTCAGGAAACAATATGGTCGCATCTACCAAGACAACATAATTTGTTGGATGAGATTTATAGATGATTTATTTATAATTTGGTGGGGACAGAGGAAAGTGCAGAAGAATCCGTAACACAATTGAATGTGAATGATGTAAATTTAAAGATCACATCAAATATTAGCGAGGAAAGTGTGACCTTTTTGGATGTAGAAATTAAGATTCAGAACATTGCTATATTTACTACCATGTATCGTAAAGACACAGCAGATAACACGTTACTGCACGCATCCAGCGCACCCAACGTCATCTAATAGATAGCATCCCCTATGGGGAAATGCTTCGAATAAGAAGAATATGTAGTAGTGAATCAGAATGTCAAAAGAAACAGAAGGAGAGTAAAGCTAGATTCTGGGAAAGAGGATATAAGACAAAAGTAGTTGATAGAGCCATAACAAAATCAAAACAAAAACCCAGAGAGGAACTATTAATTTACAAAAATGAATTAGAGAAATCAGTGGGATCACTGAATGAACCTATACGACTCATTATGTCATTCTCGAGACAAGAAAAACAGATCAGAGAAATAATGAGACTCAGTTGGCCCATAATCTCGGATGACCCGGTTATAGGACAGAGTTTAACTAAAAAGACAGCTATTTCGTATAGGAAAACTGCCTCTATGGGTAATGCCCTGGTCTGCAATAATCCGGAAGACCAGAATACGGGCTCTTGGTTGACCGCTAGAAAAGGGTTTTTTAAAAGTAGTAGTTATAAGGCCTGCCAGTTCGGTACTAATAAGACGGAATATTGCACAGCTTTTAATAATGTTCCCAGGCCGGGGGGCGCTAGAGGGCGCACGGCGAGATGGCCGCCTGCTAAGTCGGCTCCGCTGGTCGGTGTGAGGAAACGGCAGCTATCGGCGGCATGCGGCGATCCTAGCGCCCTACAAACGGGGGCACAGCCCCTTAATATATGCTGGACTAAATCCGTGAAGATTTGAGGCACTGGTGCTGCAGACAGTCACAGAACGCGAAACTCCGGACGATCGTGGCTGGCGGAGGTGCGGACAACATGGCGGCGCTGGAGCAGCAGAGCGGTTAGCGACGAAACTAACAGGGATCGCCTACGGAGCCGCAGTAAGTCACCGTCGCTGCGCTGGGGAGCTGCTGGCTGGAGGCTGGGGATCTCTGGAGCTGCGGCCCTGAGCCGGCGTCACGGAGGAGAGGGGTGGACGAAGCTGGCGAAAAGACGCCCTGAATGTAAAATGGCGCCCGCCATGTTGAGAACGGCTGGAGACGGGCGGCCCTCAGCGCGGAGCGCATAGAGGCAATGGACATGTGGTTACTGAAGGCGGCGACTGAGACACGACCTCGCTACACATAACATCGCTCGGAGGAGGCCGGCGGTAATCGAGGGGATAAGGCTGCACCGGGAGCTGCAACAGATGCCGGTAGCGTTAGGCTGATTGCGTGTTGAACGGGCAGCTGACAAGGTGCGCTACAGGCCTGGCGTAGGGTGAATTGCGCGCCTTGCACAGGTGACTGGCAAAGGGTGAGCAGTGGCAATCGGGGAGCCCGGAGAGCCATATGCGCTGAGGGAGACCACCTGAAGAACTAAATATTGAAGCAGAATCCAGACGCGAGCACCACATAGACCAATCACGGAACGGAGGGCGAAGTGGCCGCGACTTGAAGCGTGCGCAGAGGTGTGTGGCGCCATGGGAAAAGCAGACCGAGGCCAGACGAAGCTCCAATTCGACGCGAAAAAAGCGGCGAAAGCGCACACGGCGTTGTCGGAGGAGACTGCGGAAGTGGTACAATCGGCGCCAGTGGGAATGGAGGGTGCCCTCCAGGCCATACAGCAAAGCCTGCAGGATATACATGGCAAGCTTGACTCTATCACGCTTCGCGTGGACAATATGGCGGCGAAGCTGGATGGTCACGGGGAACGTCTGGTGGAAGCGGAGACCAGAATATCGGCGGTGGAGGACGAAGCGCACGCCACAACCCAAAAGTGTACGGACATGGAGCGACTGCTGGACGTGATAAAAAACAAAGCGGAGGATTTGGAAGCGAGGTCCCGTCGCAACAACATACGAATAGCGGGAGTTCCGGAGTCCACGAACATAGCCAAGATGGAAACCTATGTGGAGGAATTGATAAAAACTGTATGTGGAGTGGACTCCCTGTCACCTATCTTCCTAGTCGAACGCGCGCACAGAACCCTGGCACCACGACCGAAGCCGGGACTGCCTCCGAGACCTATAGTGGCGCGGATCATGAACTACCGAGATCGCGACACCGTCCTCCGTATAGCCCGAGAAAAACGCAAGATCAACTATCAGGGCAACGAGATGGAGTTCTACCCGGACTTCACAATAACGGTGCAGATGGCACGCAAGGAGTTCAACCCGATAAAAAAGAAACTCTGGGAGTTGCAAATTGACTATGCTATGTTATATCCGGCGCGTTTGAAGGTCACCTGCGACGGGAAAACAACGCTGCTACAGACGCCGAGGGAAGCACAGGACTTCATCAAAAGGACTGTTAATCGGCGAAAGGAACAACGTCGAGCGGAACCCGCCATAGACTCGAACTGAGGACTAATACATGGATAAGTGTGCTGGTTGCCACAATAGGTGATAACGATAGAGGATGTGATGGGGATGGAATGTGGTGAACTACATGCTGCCGGCTGATTCATATATCTTTTGAGGGGTGGGTGTCGACCGGACAGCATACTGCAAGGGAGAGCGCAAGGGAGTGGTAAGAGGCAGACACTACTGATTGATCTCTTGTACACAAGCTCCCTGACGCGAGCACGGAAAAGTAAGGCATGGCGGACGTGAGTACAGGAGCTCTGTGGGGGACGGTGGGCCGGAGTGAATTCTTGTTGGGTGAGATATGGATTACCTGATAGCACCATAAATGTTCGGATACATAACTGTTATGTTAGAAGTTGAGAGATGTGCTGGGATTTGGCATGTATAGAGATTATACCACTGACCACATCCATTAGGTTGGATGGAAAAGTGCGCTCTTGGTGGATCCCCCACGCGGGAGTTCCCCAAATCAAGTTGGGTTGTACTGTTACGGGATAATGGGAAATGTCTTTGGCAGAGTTGGGTTGCTAAAGTGGGTGGGGGGTGGCGGAGGGGACATTGGGGTTTGTTTATTAGGTTTTGGTACGATGGTAGCAACAACAATCTGAAGGGTGGTGTTATGACACGAGGTGTAGGCAGGGTTCGTGAGGTTGACTGCGGTGGGGGTGACGACTGCATAGAGGTTGCGCCAGTATGGACTGAATGGGGGTATGATGGAGAGTAGAGCGCTACGTGATACTAGATTATCTTTACTGACGTGGAATGTACGGGGGCTGAACAACCCCAAGAAAATAAGGCAGGTGTTGGCATATTTAGATCGACATAACATTGATATTGCAATGCTGCAGGAAACACATCTGACACCGACGGCCCCTATGCGAGTGGGTAGTAGATGGGCGGAGACGGTGCAATACTCATCATACTCTTCCTATTCCCGGGGGGTCATGATACTGATCAAGAAAGGGGTGCAGTTTGATGTGGAGTCCACACATAAAGATGAGATGGGGCGCTTGGTACTAGTGATGGGAAGACTACGGGGTCAGCAGGTGGCATTAGTGAATACTTATGGACCAAATATTGATGATCCTGACTTCTATGATGAGGTGTGGACACGATTGGGGGAATTACCTGACATACCACTGATCTGGGGGGAGATTTCAATATAGCGCTGCAGGACGGTTGGGACAGGTCGAGTAACACCACTGAACCGCATACAAGGGCTAGGAGAAAATTGCGGGCTATAATGGAGGATAGGGGGCTGGAGGACATCTGGAGAGCAAGGAACCGGGAGAGTAGAGAGGCGACACATACGACAGCGATTAGTAGTAGCTGGTCCAGGATAGATTACTGGTTGGGAAACGAGGAGGTGCTCATGTGGACGAGATCCATCTGCCACCTGCCTAGGACTCTTTCGGATCACAATCCGGTGAAGCTCACCATTGAGATACCGAATTACACACCCCCCCCATTTAGTTGGAGATTTAATGCAAGAGCACTCACTGACCCTTTGTACGAAGACGCAATTAGTAAGGCTGTGACGGAATACTATGAATTAAATGCGCCAACCACAGAAGACCCCGAGTTGCTGTGGGAGGCGTTTAAGGCCACCATTAGGGGGATCTGCATTGGAACAAGTGCGGGCATACTGAAGGATATTCGCCAACAATTGGCGTCCTGTGAGCAGAAAATTAATGTGCTAGAGAGAGAATATGAATGTACACAAAACACGACATTACTGGCTGATATCCGAAGCAACATAACTGCATACCAAACGCTAGCAGACGATGAGTTAAAATATATATCGAAACGACACGTGGCCAGGAATTACGGCGAGGGTGGCAGGCCGGGTAGAGCGTTGGCGGCCAAAATATGCGCGGGGAAAGTGCCACAGGTGGTACGCGGGGTACGAGATGAGCATGGAGACATGAAATATGGGGCACAAGATATTTTGAGGGAATTTAGAGCCACATACGGTAAGCTATACGAGTCACGGCAAACAGCGACGGAGGAGGAGACAGGGAACTATCTGGAGGAGGTAGCGATAGCCTGGCTATCAGATGACCATAGAGAATATTTGGCGGCACCTATTACAGTAGAGGAGGTGAAGGAGGTGATAAAAACTCTCCCCAATGGGAAGACACCGGGCCCTGACGGGTTCACGGGGGAATTTTACAAGGCATTCATTGATCAAATAGCCCCACATCTGGTGGAGATGTACGGAACTGCACATGACCAGATGCGATTGCCACCCACGCTCCGTGAAGCGATTATTATTGCCCTTTTGAAGCCAAAAAAGGACCCTGAACACTGCGAATCGTAGAGGCCACTCTCCCTCATTAATGTGGACGTCAAGATTCTGGCCAAACTGTTGGCGCAACGGCTGCAGCCGCTGATGACCCGATTGATTCTACCGGATCAGTCGGGATTTATCCCCACCAGATCAACTACGCACAATACACGTACCCTCTTTGCACTGTCACACTATTTGCAACCAACGACCAAGGCGGCTGCGGTCCTACTGGACGCGGCCAAAGCATTCGATTCCCTGGAATGGCCGTATTTGAGCAAGGTGATGCGGCGGATGGGATTTCCACTGCGCTTTCTGCAATGGATACAGCTACTGTACACAGCTCCGGTGGCTCGAGTGAGAGTAAATGGATATGTGTCAGACCCGATTCATATATGCAGGGGGACGAGACAGGGCTGCCCACTGTCCCCATTGCTATTCGCACTGGCGATGGAACCGTTAGCTTGTAGAATACGACAGAAGCATCACTACTCGGCGTTGCAGTTCCCGCAGCGCCCGCTCCACATATCGCTATATGCGGACGATATGCTCCTGTATGTGCGAGATCCAGAAGTGCATTTAAATGCATTGCTGAGGGAGTATGTGCGCTTTGCGCAGACGTCCGGGATTGGCATTAATTGGGCGAAATCGATCATTGTTCCGTTATCGGACACTACTCGGCCGCATCAACTGGACTACCCAATAGAATGGCAATCTGACCCGGTGCGATATCTGGGAGTGTGGTATCATAGGGATCCAGAGGAGGTGATCCGGGCGAACTATGGTAGAGTGGTGGGAACGCTGGAGGGGAAAATAGAGGGCTGGATACAATTGCCCCTCTCGTTAGCGGATAGGCTGGCCATTGTCAAGATGGTTGTATTACCCAAACTGCTGTATCTATTCAACAATATACCGATACCGCCACCAACTGAAGTGTTTCGTAGAATCACAGCGATGGTATTACGATTGATTTGGGCGGGCAAACATGCTAGGATTGAACTGAGGACGCTAACGTTACCGTATGCGAAAGGTGGGTTTAAAGTGCCGGATTTTCTGTTATATTATTTATGCGCACAGGCGCAGTTTGCGCACTATTGGTATCATCCTGTGCCGTTCCTGACACACACAGCGGTAGAGGAGGGTGTTGCAGCTCCTGTTCCGCTGAAGGCAATACTTCCACATAAGCGAGCACCGCTGCATAAACGTGACATCAACACAATAGATACGACGAATAAAGCATGGCAGGCAATGGGGAGGAAAGCGGGTAAACTACCTCTGTATGCGCCGGATTTGCCCCTTTTACAACATCCAGCATTGTCGGTGACCCAGGAGGAGGTAGGGATGGGACTGTTATGACGGGTAGGACTGACCACAATGGGGGATCTGTTCCTTAATGGGACGTTTCAGGAACTAAGCGATCTTACCTATGTTAGTAATCAAACACTGATGTTTAGATTTACATATTACAGACTGCAAAAAGCCATGAGGGTGCTCTACACTTCGTTCCCTGAGGAACCGCCACAAATGCAAGCGTTGCAATTGGTGTTGACCACGCCATCTGCCACCAAACTGGTGTCGAGACTTTATAGTAAGTTGCAAGAAGATATTGCGTACACTACGCAGGCATCATTGGACAAATGGAACAGTGCGTTAGAGGACAACTTGACACTGGAGGAATGGGAGGTGGCCTGTTCATTAACTGAAATGCTGACACCTAATGGAAATTTAAGAATGCTACATTACAAATATTTGCACCAGACCTATTACACACCGGCTAGGCTTTGCAAGTATGGTTTAAGGGAGGACTCGCGCTGCCTTAGGTGTGGGGAGGAGGGGGCAGACTTCTGCCATCTGGCCTGGAGGTGCGCAGGGGTGGCGGCTTATTGGGTAAAAGTGACGGACATGTTGGGAGAAATGATGGGAACGAAATTGGGTTGTTCGGAAAAGATTTGTTTGCTGGGGATAGTGCCTGGTCTGCGAGCTATGAAACGTAAATTTGCTGTGATTGCGCTTCTGATGGCCAAACGGCGTGTATCGCTCTGCTGGAACAGTAGGATTGCACCATCTATTCAGCTATGGCTCAAAGATCTAACTTACTGTAAGGAAACACTCAAAACATATGAGGAAGAGCTTCCAGGAGGGTCGAGACCACGTGATTACTGGGTGTACCTGATTGACTATTTACAAATGCATCAAAATGTGTGATAATGTTGGGAGACGGAGGGAGGGGATGGCTGCTTAATACCATAAAGATACTACCTGAGGGGAGCTGGGGAGGTCCTAGAGACCGAATGATATTGTACCACAGCCTAATTGTTTTGGTTTTGTATGTTGAAATGTTGATTACATTTCCAAAATGTGAATAAAAAAAATAAAAAATAAAAATAATAATGTTCCCAGGCCCATTATTCAACATTTGACCAGCAAGACTGAAAATGCGGTCTATATTTTAGAATGTAGCTGCAAATTTAAAATATATTGGAAGTACCAAACTTGCAGTACATAAGAGAATCCTACAACACACAAGGGCCATTACAAACAAAGACCGAGCTACCCGGTTGCCAGACATTTTAAAGAATGCCATGACAGCCACCTCTCACATTTGCGGTATTATGTGGTAGATGCGATTCCACTAGACAAAAGAGGGGGCAACCAGGAAGCCAAATTGAGGAGACTAGAAACACAATTTATATTGGAGTTAGATAACAAGCAGCCAGGGGGTCTCAATACAAGCGAGGATCTCTACACATTTTTATGAAAAATATCTTTATGAAAATATTTTATGAAAAACATTTTAAAATTATATTTTACAGGTGCATGTTTTAAGAAAACATCTGTTATAATACATGCATTCAGATGTTTGATTCAATCATGACAAGAAAACCCTTTTCAAGAATGAAAGCCCCTTTTCTCTAACTGAATACCATCTATATTACAACCATTTGAATCTTATAAATGTACTTTCCAACTGACGATAGTACTATAGATGAACTCAAATTTGGTAATTTCCTATCATTAATGTAGGAGTAGGACTGGAAATATTGAATTAGTCCTCATAGAATTTCGGATGTATGGATATGATATCCATTATATATGGAAGGTTTACATAGCAATTTTATGGAATATTTTACCATTGATGGAGGATTTTAGCGATTGAGTTGTGTATTTTAGGATATTATATGTATTTATATATTTATATATTTATATGATTATTTATCTACATATTTATGTCTATGTTTACAACCATGAGAATCAATTGTATGAATGAATCTATCAATTCCTCCATACATATTTGCTTATTTGCACATGTCAATATTTTCACCCAATGGCCATACCTATATGGATATGTTCCAAAAGTAAAGTCCAAGACATTATGGGGCCGATTCCGATCCTGGAAAAAGGCTGTACGAATCGTTGTACGGAGCGTTTTCTCCGTATGACTCGTACCCGGTAAACTTTTCTTACAACCTAGGAAGTACGATTCGTACAGAAAGCCTTTTTCCGTACGAATCGTACAAAAGACCGTACGGGTAAAAAAAAACAACGATTCTGATCCAGAACAGCTTGTACGCGACGTCCAGACGTATTTAAGCAGCGGTTTCTGGCCCAGCAAATACGATTCGTCCCTACGGCTCTCCGTACGGCTCTTTTCTTACGGGAGCAAAACACAGCCGTAAAAGCAGAGTCCTACGCGAACCGCTACGCAACGGAGCCCCGGTACGTGACGTACACGCCATGAACCCCATCGTACGTGTCATCCCGGTCCTCTTAGCCTACGAACTGGTGCACCGGACCTGACGCACACGCCGCAGAAGGTGAGAACAACACCCACGGTCCAGGGTGGGGGTGAGGGGCAGGAAACATACCCCATACCCAAATCCAAACCAATAATATGGAGCCCATACATTACCACCAGGGTCTGGGCACTTGGGGGGGGCGTGTCCAGCAAACCCTGCGTACCGCAACAACGGAAGTGGACGTGTACGGTGCGTGGCACACGTACCCCTATGGCACCAGTACAATAGTGATACGATGCATACACACGCAATGAATGCTTGGTTACGTTGCGTTTCACACGTACCCGTACGGCACCAGTAGAATAGTGATACGAACCGTACACATGCAATGAATGCGTGGGTATGGTGCGTTTCACACATACCCCTACGACACCAGTAGAAAAGTGATACGGACCGTACACACGCAATGAATGCGTGGGTACGGTGTGTTTCACACGTACCCCTACTTCACCAGTAGAATAGTGATACAGACCGTACACACGCAATGAATGCGTGGGTACGGTGCGTTCCACATGTACCCCTATAGCACCAGTACAATAGTGATACGATGTGTACACACGCAATGAATGCGGGGGTACGGTGCATTTCACCCATACCCGTACGGCACCAGTACAATACTGATACGAGCCGTACACACGCAATGAATGCGGCGGTACGGTGCGTTTCACTCGTACCCATACGGCATCTGTACATTTGGGATACGAGGCGTACACACGCCACGAATGTTGGGTTACGGTCTGGCCCTGCATGTTACCTTCATATTGGTGTGTGTGTAGGTCCAGGCCAGCAGTGTACTGCTCCAAGAGGGTGGGTGGGTGGGTGCAGAGGATTCCCAGCAGTGGCCAGCCATATGGGGGTGGCTGCAGATCAATACCAGCAGTGTCCAGACATGTAGGGGTGGCTGTAGAGGACTTCCAGCAGTGGTCAGCCATATAGGGGTGGCTGTAGATGAATACCCGCAGTGTCCAGCCATATGGGGGTGGCTGCAGATGAATACCAGCAGTGGACAAACATATAGGGGTGGGTGCAGATGAATACCAGCAGTGTCCAGACATATGGGGGTGGGTGCAGAGGACTCCCAGCAGTGGACAGAGATATGGGGGTGGGTGCATATCACTACCAGCAGTGGCCTGCAATATTAGGGGTGTGTGCAGATGAATACCGGCAGTGTCCAGAAATATGGGGGTGGGTGCAAAGGACTCCCAGCAGTGGACAGAGATGTGGGGGTGGGTGCATATGACTACAAGCAGTGGCCTGCAATATGAGGGGTATGTGCAGATGAATACCAGCAGTGTCCAGACATATGGGGGTGGGTGCACAGGACTCCCAGCAGTGGACAGAGACATGGGGTGGGTGCATATGGCTACCAGCAGTGGCCTGCAATATGAGGGGTGGATGCAGAGGACTCCCAGCAGTGGACAGAGACATGGGGGTGGGTGCATAGGACTACCAGCAGTGGCCTGCAATATGAGGGGTGGGTGCAGAGGACTCCCAGCAGTGGACAGAGACATGGGGGTGGGTGCAGAGGACTCCCAGCAGTGGACAGAGACATGGGGGTGGGTGCAGAGGACTCCCAGCAGTGGACAGCGACATGGGGATGGGTGCATAGGACTCCCAGCAGTGGACAGAGACATGGGGGTGGGTGCAGAGGACTCACAGCAGTGGCCTGCAATATGAGGGGTGGGTGCAGAGGACTCCCAGCAGTGGACAGAGACATGGGGGTGGGTGCATACAGTGCTTAATTTGTGCCGGTGCTTTCCGGTGCTTAGCACCGGCACTTATTTCTTAGGGCCGGGTCTATACACGATATCGGTCTCCCCAGTGAATAGATGATATTGCATCAGCAGCACTGCTCGTGTTTGACCTTCAGGGGGCCCTAAGTTCTGGTAAGACTAGTAGCGATACGAAATTGCTACTTTGCAACCTGTTCGGAAAATATCTAGTAAATTTGTAACTGTCCCCAAAATATTCCAAGGGTGGAGTTGGAATAGTTAACAAGCCTCCTGCTCTGCATCTACCACCCTCACATTCAAATAGGGCAAGCTCTGAGGAAGTTACACTTTAACTTGTTCTTCTGGGCAGGTAGGTGTGCGTTTATTATTTTTTACATCACGTTCATCCTTCGTGAAAGGACTGCAGCGTTTATTATTGACAAGTGACGTGCAGCTCGCGCTCTTTGCGTGAAAGGCGCACGGGTCGTATTTTCATGAAAGAGGCGGAGCTTGGAATCTCGCTGGAGCTGCATGCTACGGTGATTAGTAACTCCGTGCTTTGTTACTTACAGCATGTGTTATACCGGGTTCAATTATTTCAACACCAGCTGTGGGACTTTTATTTAGGAGTTATTCCCAGGGGATGACAATGAGACAGTTAATTTACCTTTTTAGGTTCCCGTGAATAGAAAACAGATGGCTCTCGAAAGAAACTGCTCTATGAAAAGTACGCGCTCGTGCAGGGAGGCCCTTGTTGCTTGACTTTGTAAATTTGTAAATAAATGCATGCCTGCCTGGATTCAGTCATTGGTGCTTGATTGAGCGTGCCATGCTGTAAAATATTTAAATTTGGATGCGGGGCCTCCCGCCTTCTCACGAGGATCAAGGATGGCACACACACACAGCCAGAAACTGCCTGGGCATGGTGACGTTGTGGAAATTTAGCGTGCAAACTGAACATTATCTGCGCCATCTTGCCTCTCCCCAGCGCCACGCACAACGAATGCACGGCCGCCATTTTAGGCACCCCACTCTCTCCCCGCTCACTCTCGACCGCCAGCGCTTTCCCCTGGCGCTGCAAGCATCCCCCGCGCGCCGGCCACCCCCGCTCTCTCATACAGGCCATAAACCCTCCCCTTCTGCGCGACCCTGCTACGGAACCACTTCCAACCGACAACCCATACATGGTCATGCCTCTCCTTTGATAACCCCCTTCCTCTGCGCCCCATTGTCTGAACTGGTCCCAGGCCATCACCTAGCCCTGCGGATGCAGTTTACTGCCCCTACTGTAAGGGAAACACCCCACATCAAAGGGATTACAGTAGATCAAAGCCCCTACCCCCTGAGACCCGGCCAGTTGCACACACCCCCGGGAATTAGCGGAATTCCCTGCTGCGCGATAGCCATCTCCCACTGCGGGTAGGGTGGGAACTTCTACTGTATCTATGTGTGGGATCGGATCTGAGCCGGGGCTTCAGGGGATGTTCTTTCAGGCATCAAGGGAATCTCAAGAATGTACTATGTGTAATAAAGCAATAAACCAGTGTATAAGAGACCAGGTCTCAGAGATGCAGTTAGAGCACCTCGTGACGATACCTTGCTGTCTGATCTGATGTGTTCTGCTCCGACGGAATAAAACTTTGTTTCCTGCCTTCCAGTCTCCGGCGCCTGCCTCTTTCATTGGTAAATTATCGAGTGGTATAAGAGGCGATTACCGCCGGGCAAATACTTGAAAGGTTATCGACTGAAACTGCCGCTACCATTTAACAATTGGCGCCCAACGTGGGGCCCATCAGCGACACGTGGATCCAGTGGGAGAGGTCCCGACGACAGAGTGAACGACTGCAACGATCGGGAGAGCTCCTGCCCAATAGACCCTCGTCTGGCAGCCGATCATCCGAACTTCACTGGTTCCGAGCAGACCTCTCTCGAGTGATCTACGGTCCTGACTGGGAACCATCAGGAGTGCCGCGGCAAATACGGAGAGTAGAGGACGATCGGGCGCTGGAGGCGGAAGACGAGAAACTGTCCACGCGGTCCGGGTAAGGTCGTGAAATACGACAAAAGTGCGAAATAATTGATTGATTGTTTGAATACTAGTATTGCTCATTGATTGTTCTCTTTGAGATATTCGCTGTCTACAAACGGGGAGGAGTAGAAATACTCTCCCTCTCTCCCTTTGCAGATAGTGAAGGGTAGGTAACGCAGACTTTTGTCCCCGTTGAAACCCGTCGTGCCTATCTTTATCTCCCCATTGATTGATTGTCCGAACATTGATTGTTTTGAAGAATAGTGCTTTTTGAGATATTCTCTGTTTGCAAATAACGTAGAATAGGAATATTCTGTCTAGTCTTTGCAAATAGTGAAGGGTAGGTAACGCAGACTTTTGTCCCCGTTGAAACCCGTCGTGCCTATCTTTATCTCCCCATTGATTGATTGATTGATTGTCCGAACACTAGTTGTTCGATATTGGTTCTTTGGAGGTATTCTCTGCTTACAAATAACGAGGAATAGAGATATTCTGTCTAGTCTTTGCAAGCAGTGAAAAGATAGGTAGTGCTGACTTTTGTCCCCGTTGAAACCCGTCATGCCTATCTTCTCCCCACTGATTGGTAGTTGGTTCTGCCCGGACCGCTTATTAGAGGTGAACCACCCGGCTCCACTGGAAGGCACCCCTAATAAGGACATGTTCACTAAATATGGACTAGTCGCCGTAGCTTATAGCAAGTTGTGGCATAAATATACCAAGAAGGACCCCGAAAGTCAGTGGCCACTGATGGGATCCTTCGACGACCGCAAGATAGAAGCGCTAGAAGTAGCTCTGCGTAGCAATAAGACGACGCCTACTATGCTTGACAGTATTGGCATGTGGCGCAAAGAAGCGACGCAACGGAAAAAGAGGGAAGAAGTAAAAGCAGAAAAGGAATTACGAAAGGCAGCTCACCTTGCCGCTAAAAAGTTAGAAGAAGACATAAAGGAGAGAAGGGAAACTAAACTAAGACAGGAGCCCGAAACCTCAGGCCAGTACGCTGTTAGGACCCCTTCTTTGCTCTACCCTGAGTTGTCCTCCAAGCAGCGAACGAATGACGAATTACTGTTAGGTCCCCCGATCATTTACATGCCCCCTCCGTATGCACCCTCCCAATCAGTAGTGCAACACCCACAACCCCCGAACACGAGCGAAAGCAGTACAGGGGCCTCGGCCCTCACGGCCTCAGCGCCGGCTGAGCCTCTTGTACTGAACCCAATGTCGACTACAACGCTAGACGACCATGAGATGGGAAAGAAAGAGTCCACCAGAATGAATCGATTAACTAAGGATGAACGAGCAGGAATCGATAGGATAGTAGGGACGCTGGTGGAGCGAAAGGAAAGTGAGGAGTATATAACAGACGTGAATAGCTCGTATGCCGACAGCCGCAGACGACACTTCGTCGTACGGCTCTGTTATCACGCCCTGAATGCATATGAGGACAGATACCACGATAAAGGTCCCGAAGGCTTAACGGCTCTATATAGGAAGGTAGACATTGGGGAAGAAGGAGAGGGCGATATAACGAACCTCTTCACTCGTACACTCGAGGTCTACCGACACCTTAAAGAACATGGACAGACCACCAAAACAGAAACCCCCATAGCAACTAAGCCCCAGGGAGGAAGGACCGATGCCATGATGCCCATTAAAGAAGCTGCCCCCTATTGGGTCCCCCCACGGGGTCAGGGAACGCACGACGACATCAACCACCAAGATGCGAAGGGAAGGGTTGTATATAACTGGGTCTACCAGCCGTGGGACCGGCAAGATATTTTGACCTTTAGAAAGACTCTACCCGACTTGAGAAAGAACCCGACTGCCTTCTACACTGAATTAGGTACAGCCTTAGGCTCAACGATAATGACGTTAGCAGATATCGACTTGTTCTTTGGGCTATGCCTGCCGGCTGATGTGTGGAAACAAATCCGGAAAGTTGACCACGCTGAGCCGTTCGGATATACCTGGATACAACTCGATACCATAGATAAACAGCGAGAACCAGGACAGAAGCCCCCGAAAGCCATCTTAGAGCTCCCAGACAAGATTGTACAAAAGCTGAAGACTCTAATCCCAGAAAGAAAGGTAGACTGGTCGATAGTGACGGCTTGCCGCCAGAAACCCCAGGAGGATGTGTCTGAATATTTCTCCCGATTCGAGACTGTGTTTTCCGATTACAGTGGCCAAGACATGACCACCGCAACCGGACACCACCTCTTTGTCCAGAATTATGTAAAGGGTCTGTCTCAAGAAGTTTCCCAGAAGCTACAGACCAGCGAGAGCAGTTGGGCAGCCTCCAAACCCGCAGCAATTCTCCAGATGGCCCAATACTACGAAAACCAGAAGAACGAGAACGATAGGGCGTCAGAGAAGAAGAAAAAGGAATTAAAGGAGAGGGTGATGATAGCACAGTTGCGAGGGGTGACCATAGGAAGGGAACCCCCAAAAGAGAATTACCAACCAACCGCCCCTAGAAAGCTACCCCCTAGAGACCATACACCTACACCCTACAACGGACGGAGAGACTTAGATGGAAATCAATGTGCGTTCTGTAGAGGGTTCGGACACTGGAAATCCCAGTGCCCGGTCCTTCTGGAAATAAACAAGAATAGGGACCCCAGAGACGCAGCATATGACCCCAGAAATAGAGGACAGGGACGAGGGCACACGAACAACACCATCAACGACAGGCCAGGCAGACCAAACACCTTTGATCGCCCCCGCCAAAACCAGTGTCAGCAGTCCGACTATGAGAGCACTCATGACTTCGCATAGGACCGCCAGGGGCAAGGGAGGGATCCAGTCGAACTCCGTGTTGACCAGCAAGGTCCTTACGTCACCGCTAAGGTCTTGGGCACAAAATCTCCATTCCTGGTAGATACTGGGGCGACACGTAGTGCGTTATCTAAACGACTGATTCCTAGGGCACCCTTGTCTGGCTCACACGTAACCTCAATAGGCTTTGACGGAACGCCCTCCACTAACCCCTTATCAGCACCAATCTCCTTTGACTTAGAAGATAACACCACTGACACGACCTTTCTGCTCTCCTCCAACACCCCCGATGCTATTATGGGACTTGATTTGCTAAAACATTTTCGAGCCACTATCAGATGCTCCCCAGACGGAGTTCGAGTCATCCTACACGATAACCCAGATCTGTCCAGACCCTGTCACACACGGCGTATGCTCTCTATAACCGATGCTGATATGTCCCTACTCGACACATTACCTTCACATCTATGGGCTAAAACCGACTCAGATGTAGGGCGCATGGTGATCGACCCGGTACACATAACCGTCCGACCGGACGCAGTGCTCCCAAAGCTTCCACAGTATCGGATATCACCCGAAGGCGAGAGGGCATTGGTGGAAATCATCGAGTCCCTGGTCGAGGCAGGAGTGGTAGAAGAAGTAGTGAGTAATGTTTGCAACAGCCCTATCCTACCCATTGTAAAGAAGCAAGGCGAGGGGGATGAGAAAGCCTACCGTTTCATTGTTGACTTGCGAGAGGTTAACAAAGTAGTCATACCCCAGTACCCCGTAGTCTCAGACATCACCACCATCCTCACCCTGATTCCATCCACCGCCACCATCTTTACTGTTATTGACCTCAAGAACGCATTCTTTTCCATCCCCATCCACCCAGACAGCCGCTACCTGTTCGGCTTCACTTTAAAAGCCCGTTCGTACAGATTCTGCAGGGCACCCCAAGGCTACACTGAGAGTCCCAGTATTTACAGCCAAGCCCTCAAGAGGCAACTGGATGCAGTCCAACTACCCGATGGAGTGGTATTGATACAGTACGTCGATGACATTCTTTTGGCGGCCGACACCACTCCTCTTGCCGTCACAGCCACCATTCACCTCCTCCGCTTCCTTGCGGAGAACGGTCACAAGGTCTCCAGAAAGAAATTGCAATTCTGCCAGCCCCAGGTAACTTATCTAGGCCACCTACTATCCAAAGACGGGAGGAAACTTACCCCTGACCGAATTCAAACCATCCTAGAAACCCCTGTTCCCAAAACTCAGAAGCAAGTACGATCCCTAGTGGGCCTCACCTCCTTTTGTCGACAGTGGTTGCCAAACTTCAGTCTCACCATAAAGCCTCTGCTTTCCCTGCTGGCTAAGGATGTCCCCTTCCCCCTCCCCTGGACACCTGAATGCCAATCCTCCTTCAAAGAATTACGAGACGCCCTCTGCTCGGCCCCAGTCCTAGGAACCCCAGACTACACTAAACCTTTCTCCCTCTACACCCACGAAAGGGAGGGATGTGCGTTGTCTGTCCTAACCCAGTCCATAGGCCCTAAGCAACGCCCTTGTGCCTACTTCTCTGCCACTCTCGACCCCGTAGCCAGAGCCTTGCCCGCCTGCCTTCGAGCAGTAGCCGCCGCTGCTGTCTCTATCCGACAAAGTGAGGGGATCGTGCTCTCGAACCCCCTCACAGTATTGGTACCCCATGCTGTTGATACCCTCCTGAACCAAACCAAGACTCAACACCTGACTAGCGCACGACTGACTGGGTATGAACTGACTCTGCTTGCACCCCATATCACATTGAAACGATGCACCACTCTGAATCCAGCTACTCTACTACCTCTCCCTGACGCTGACCCCAATGCATCCCCTATACATGACTGCGTGACCCTCACCGACGAACAAACCAAGAGTAGGGTTGACCTCCGGGATACTGCCTTCCCGGACCCTGACGGAGAACTGTGGGTGGATGGCTCATGCATCAAGCTCCCTGATGGCACCACCTCAGCTGCCTATGCAGTCACCACAGCTCGAACAGTTGTTGAGACAGCCCGCATCACACAGCGATCCGCACAGGCGGCTGAACTAATTGCCCTCACACGAGCCTGCATCCTGGCAGCAGGGACAACCGCAAACATTTACACAGACAGTCAGTATGCCTTTGGGGTAGTTCACCACTTCGGGCTCTTATGGAAAGAGAGGGGATTCTTGACTTCGCATGGCACACCCATCCTGCATGGAGATCTAGTCTCTGCCCTGACCGAAGCAATCCTCCTCCCCACACGGATAGCTGTGATCAAATGCCAGGCACACAAGAAGGTGACAGACATTATAGGTCAGGGAAATGCACTAGCTGACATTACTGCCCGAACCACAGCCGAGAATAGGTCCACGACCCGCATGTACGTGACCAGGTCACAAACTGAGAAATGGAAGGATGCTAGGGAAACGATTAGGGATATCCAACTAGCCAGCACACCACACGAATTAACTGAATGGGCCCGGGTAGGATTGAAGGACGATGACGGTTGTTGGCGAACTAAAGACTCGAACAAATGGCTGCTACCCGACTCATACTTGATCCCCATGCTGACCATGGCACACTCCCCCGCACACATAGGGTCTGCCCCCATGATCGAACTCATCTCCAAAGTCTGGCACAACGACAGAATACCAGACTCAGCCAAACGTCTGGTCCAACAATGCCTAGTATGCCTCCAACACAACCCTGGGAAAGGAACTGCTGTACCCCGGGGAGGGTTTGGGGTCCCCAATCACCCCTTTGAAGTCCTACAAATGGACTACGTCCAGCTAGAAAGGTGCCAAGGTTTAAAGTATGTGCTTGTCGTTGTGTGTGCCTTCAGCAAGTGGGTGGAAGCCTACCCAACCCACGACAACACCGCTATGACTAATGCAAAAGTACTACTGAAGGAATTCTTCCCCCGATACGGCCTTTGTCGAATTTTGTGGAGCGACAATGGCCCCCACTTCGTAGCCGAAGTTATCCAACTCATCTTAAAAGGGTTGGGTGTAAAACAGAAGTTCCATGCGGTCTTCCATCCCCAATCTGCAGGCTTGGTTGAGCGACACAATGCCACATTGAAGCTTAAGATAGCAAAAATAGTCGCCACCACAGGGCTAAGATGGCCAGACGCTCTCCCACTAGCATTGCTATCAATGCGTTCCACCCCCACCAAACACCACTTAACCCCCTACGAGGTCGTCTTCGGGCGGCCCATGAACCTTTGGACTGCACCAAAACCATCATCCATCCACGACGTCCCGGACGTCCTCATGTCTGACTATTTGTATAACCTAACTAAGACGTTGTCTGTTATCCATCAGCAGGTGCTGCACGCCATTCCCGATGTTTCCAGGGGCCCGGGACACGACATCCAACCCGGTGACTTCGTCTTAGTGCGTAACTTCCAGCGCACCAAGAGTCTGGAGCCCCGGTGGACGGGCCCCCTGCAAGTCCTGATCACCACCCGAACAGCTCTTCGAGTGGAGGGGAAACGCAATTGGCTGCATGCACACCACTGCAAGAAGGTATCACCGACCCTGACAACCACGGACAACATCACCGCCCAAGAGGAACTTCTGGACAAAGACCGACCACCCCTGAGCCGCTGCCCAGATACAGAGACACTCGAGTTAGTAAGATATCCTGATCCCACTGTGCCATCCAAAGAAGGGTATAACTTGCGACGAAAGGAGAGAACTTCGGCTAAGCAGACCACAAGCTAAGTGGAAATCTCAAAGCGGTAGCCTAGTCACCTCAAAGGCCACCAGGAGAGAAACCAAACAAAGTCTGTGGTTCTGCCCGCTACCGAGTCTCTTGAAGGTGATGGAAGCGCCCAACATGAAGATGATGGAGGCAACCGGACGTCCGAAGATCCACTACAGAAACCCAAAGACTGACCGAATGCACAGCTTAAAGACTATTGCACTTTTCATTACCCTTCTCTTTTGCCTTCTCCTCATGGTCACCTTCTGGATCATGGAGGAGAGCACACCCGCTCATAAGACATTACTGACCACCGTTCAACCTACCACCACGAAAGAACATCATCTGATCTCGCTTTCACCCCAACTCCGAGAAAGGCGTAAGGAGTTCTGGAATAACTCTTTTGTGCAGTTGCTCCACCAACACAATCTTGCTACCAACGCCACTAATTGCTGGATCTGTGGACTGCTACCACATGCCACTGGACACTCTATCCCTTTCATCCCTTCACCTTTTTCTGTCCATGGTTCCTGCCTCGCCTGGCTAATCCTCCTGCAAGAAAGCTACAAGGACAATGCCACTTCCGGCAGAACCATGTCACACTTTTACCATGGGTTCTGGCTGAACAAAACTGGAAGAACTTCTGCCCTCTTCTGCCCTCTGAGATCGAACACTTCCTTTCACATGGACATCCCTGCCAAAGAACGAGTTGAAATGCAAGTGTTCAACAATCCAGCCAGACCCACCTTCTCTTACCTCCGGAAACGGACGGCCGCCACCCTAACAGTGGCCCTGTCCGTCATCAACATCACTGGGTCTGTATGCCTCGAAGGCCTGGGGGCACAGCTGGTGGGCCACAGCTCCTGCCTCATCACCCGAACATTGGACTCAGTTGACCCACCCTCCTTTGTTGCCTCCCCGAATATGTACTTCGTCTGTGGTACTAAGGCCTACACCTGGCTTCCGAAAGGTTGGGGAGGCACCTGCTACATCGCCTTTGTCCTTCCTCCGACGTATGTGGCTCCAGCAAACCATCACCGACAGAAACGGGCCAAAGACATTGTGCAGGCCGACTCCACCGGAGCACAGTTCATGGACGCAGTCAAAGGCCTTGTTCCACTCTGGGGTCCAATGGCAAACAGCCGTGCCATCCGCCACTTAACCCAGGCAGTCGAAACGGCAATGAACATTACAGCTGGCGCCCTCGCCAACAACACCGCTGAGCTTCAGGCCGTCCGCCTGGTGGCTCTCCAGAACCGCCTTGTTCTAGACGTGGTTCTGGCAGATCGTGGAGGAGCATGCCGCATCATTGGGTCCAGCTGTTGTACCTACGTACCGGATAACTCACCCTCAGTCTACAAAGCAATTGAACATCTCCACAGACTGTCCGCAGAGGTTCATCAAGAACAAGAAGAATGGTCACTGGGGAGTTGGTTTTGGGACACTATTAAAGGTTGGGGATGGAGGCTGTTTTCATTTATCCTGATACCGATTGTGATACTATGTGGATGTTGCTTGGGGATTCAGTGTCTGCCACCTTTATGTTCGCTTTTTATGAACTGCATCTGCCCTAAGACTTTGGACTTTGAAACTGAGCGGATGAAAGCTCTGAACGAGGTGGAGGTACGGGGTATTATGGGGATAGATCCAAACTAGGCAAGCTGGCGAGACATGTTAAAAGGGAGGACTGTGGAAATTTAGCGTGCAAACTGAACATTATCTGCGCCATCTTGCCTCTCCCCAGCGCCACGCACAACGAATGCACGGCCGCCATTTTAGGCACCCCACTCTCTCCCCGCTCACTCTCGACCGCCAGCGCTTTCCCCTGGCGCTGCAAGCATCCCCCGCGCGCCGGCCACCCCCGCTCTCTCATACAGGCCATAAACCCTCCCCTTCTGCGCGACCCTGCTACGGAACCACTTCCAACCGACAACCCATACATGGTCATGCCTCTCCTTTGATAACCCCCTTCCTCTGCGCCCCATTGTCTGAACTGGTCCCAGGCCATCACCTAGCCCTGCGGATGCAGTTTACTGCCCCTACTGTAAGGGAAACACCCCTCATCAAAGGGATTACAGTAGATCAAAGCCCCTACCCCCTGAGACCCGGCCAGTTGCACACACCCCCGGGAATTAGCGGAATTCCCTGCTGCGCGATAGCCATCTCCCACTGCGGGTAGGGTGGGAACTTCTACTGTATCTATGTGTGGGATCGGATCTGAGCCGGGGCTTCAGGGGATGTTCTTTCAGGCATCAAGGGAATCTCAAGAATGTACTATGTGTAATAAAGCAATAAACCAGTGTATAAGAGACCAGGTCTCAGAGATGCAGTTAGAGCACCTCGTGACGATACCTTGCTGTCTGATCTGATGTGTTCTGCTCCGACGGAATAAAACTTTGTTTCCTGCCTTCCAGTCTCCGGCGCCTGCCTCTTTCATTGGTAAATTATCGAGTGGTATAAGAGGCGATTACCGCCGGGCAAATACTTGAAAGGTTATCGACTGAAACTGCCGCTACCATTTAACAACGTCAGGCCCGTCCTCCCTCCTTAGCGTTGAATCATCAAGTGCTTCCTCCGAAGTTGTATGGACAAAATGCAGATCAGGGTCTGCACTTTTCGCATGCCCCAGTGTACTGCGCAGCTGCAGTTCTAGTCATCGAAGGAAGCAAGCAGGAGGCCTATAAATAAAACTGAAAAAAGGCAGTAAGTAATTATTTCATTTTTGTTTTTTAACATACGCTTCTGAAGCAAGTATGTCTTGATTAACGGTTTGATGCATACGTGCGTGGAAAAGTGCAAACCCTATTTTCATTATAGCGCTTATGCAAAGTTAGCGACATTACATGTGGCGGCAGTCTCACATTAGAGCGCAGGGTGATGTCAGTACTAGACTTTGCCTGGATCTTAATCTCTTCGCCTATGCATTTCCAGGTTGGGGTTTCCTGAGTCACAATCAGGTTTCGGGGGCATCTGCCAAGTGTGCGCCCATCCTGCCCTGCACCTGCTGAAGTTATTTTAAAGGCCTCCCGCTCAGATTTTCTTTTTTTAACGCAGCGTGACGGTGGCCTTGTTAGTTCCATGTTTACATTTCATGGAAACAGAGGAAAAACGAAAAATAGAGAAGAGAAAAAACGAAGGAAAATGAGGGGGTGAAATATAGAAACGAGAGGAGGAGCGGAATAAGTGACTGAATGGAAAGAGGAGATACTGGGTGGGAGGGATCAGAAGTAAGATAAAGACGAGGAAAAGGGGCAAAAAACGACCAAGAGAATGGGTCCAGAAATAAGGATGTCATATTGAACGGAGATGAATGAGAACATAGTAAGAGACAGAGGAGGGAAGTGAGAGACGGAAAAAGAGGATAGGATGGAGAGAGTGAAAAGGAGGAAGAAGCTGAGAGGGTGGAGGTATAAAGATAGGCAGGAGAGAGGAAAAGACGGGTAAAATGAGAACCTTGACGATCAGTAAGCAGGGACACATCTGTTACATAACTTAACGTGAATTTCTAAAGCACACGCTCACCCAAGGGCATCTTGGAGCTGAATAACAGATGTTTATTGTTACCAACTCAATGGTACTCATTTTATCGACCTTGGAAGGATGAAAGAAGTGGGGTTTGAAGCTGTGGCAATGTGGTTGAACACAGGCCCCTGTAGTGGGCGCATTAGTCCACTAAGCCACCAGACCCGGCATTACTAGTGCACAGACACCTGGTCTAGGTGTGAGGGGCCCACTGCACATCAACTATGTCTGTTATTTTTTTTTTATATCAAGCCGGCATCAGCAAGGGGTCTATTTCCTTACCTGCATTATATTCGGACAACATATTCTGTTACCATACCATAGTGGTCAGCTTCCCACTACGAACTTGCCGGGTGTCAGGCATGGACTATTAAAAAGGGCATACCCTACCCCGGTATTGTCCGTTCCCCAAATCAGCACATAGAGCACTGGAATTATTGTCCCTGTTCAATGCATTAGTGATTTTATCTAATTTATTCCAAAATTGTGCTTTAAATGCACTTTTGATTTAATCTTTTTCAAAATGTTCACAGGGCAGGGGAACCTCCTATCAAAACCTTATTATGAGGAAGGCAGGCTCCCTTGCTGAAATTCATCTGACGTTTCACAGTGCCAGTTGAGGATGTGGGTGGATCTAATAGAGGAAGTGGGTGGAGCCAGTGGAGGAAGTGGGTGGAGCCAAAGAAAAGTAGGTGTGGCCTCCGACAAAGATTTGAGCACCTGCACTTCAAATTTTACAAATTAAGCACTGGGTGCATATGACTACCAGCAGTGGCCTGCAGTATGAGGGGTGGGTACAGAGGACTCCCAACAGTGGACAGAGACATGGGGGTGGGTGCACAGGACTCCCAGCAGTGGACAGAGACATGGGGGTGGGTGCATATGACTACCAGCAGTGGCCTGCAATATGAGGGGTGGGTGCAGATGAATACCAGCAGTGTCCAGACATATGGGGGTGGGTGCACAGGACTCCCAGCAGAGGACAGAGACATGGGGGTGGGTGCAGAGGACTCCCAGCAGTGGACAGAGACATGGGGGTGGGTGCAGAGGACTCCCAGCAGTGGACAGAGATATGGGGGGTGTACATCATTATCAGATGACCACACCTACATGGTGGTATGTACGCATCCCTAACTTTGGACTATGATGATAGTGCTATAACAACACATCACTGACAGCAGTGTCCCACTCCCAGGAGGATGGATGTCTTTCACCCACTGCATGACACACCACATGTGGGTGTGAGGACAAATAACACATGCATACCCACCCATGGCGGATGCAGCAAAATACACACCCTGATATGCCACAAAGGGAACACACACTGTCACGCACATCCCAGGACTGATAGGAATGTCCAGGTGCTGGTCCAGCCACCAAGATGTTGTCTCTCATGGAAGGAATAGGGTGGAATTTCCCTAGATACAATGCCCACAATTGTGAGTCAGGTGCCCAAATACCCTGCATAACAAGTACCATTTGTGTGGTAGGCTGTGATTACACAAATGCATAGTGCTGAAAAGTGTGAATTTGTCCCTGAAGGCATTTCGACATACTCAAAACACAAGTACAGTGACTAGCAAGGATGGCACAGACGATTCAGCAGGAGACATTGGTGAGCAGGCATGGCCATTGTTGAAGGGATCCGTCACCAACAAAGGAAATGTTGACACAGGTCAGCACAACAATTCTGCAACTGTTTGCAGGGAAGATGTCAGGTGCCACAGAGGAAGGAACACTCCTTGGGACAATGTCTCAAAACAAAATGAACACACACTACCAATGAATCTTTGCAGAGACATTGTGATGGCACACAGATGCCATGGTCCACCTCATGATCATCATACAAAAACAGTTTCTCAGAAGCCTAACACATTACCAGAACACCAACTCCAGGAGCCTCATCACCAACATCAAGTACCTTAAAATGCAATAGTGTTGAAAGTAAAAATAAAGGCTTTATTCAGAACCAAAATAATTTTTAAAAAATAGACTATTTACACGGGCCAACGGCCAGTCCATGTGTAAAGTCCAAGGGGGGACGTAGGGGACCGCGTCTACCCCTAGCTTGCCTGCACAAATGAACCTCCTGGTTCGTCGGATGGGTTGGGGCATCATCTGTGGCAGTACCAGGCACCGCAGGGACAGGAGGGGGAAGGGTAGGTGTGGTGGGTGCAGGGGTGGACGTCTCCACCACAGGGGGTGGGGCAGCGCCGAAGGTGGAGGCGAGCTCGGCGCTGCACACCGCTGCTAGTCAGTCCATCCGAACCCCTGCACCTAAGGATTCCCCAGGGTCAAGGGAGGGTGTGGTGGGCAAGGGATGGGGTGCAGCGCTCCTGGGGAGGGGGTTGACGTGGTGGGGGACTCAACTCCCTTGCCCGGGGACTTCCTCACCCGCTTGTGGGGTGGTGGCTCAGCGGAGGCGAGGTCCAGGTCAGCCAGAAAGAGCTGCTTGGGTGAGCATTTGGCAGGGGAGCCAAGGGGAGTGGTTTTGGAGGGACAGGGTTGTGAGGACTGCGGACTGCGACTGTGGCTGCATGTATGTCGTCTGTCCCCAGACCTTGTTGGTGTGCCTACATCCCCCTGTGTGTGCGTGCCAGGAGGTGTGCGCTTTGCCTTACTTGGGGGTGTGCTGCCTGTGTCTGGTGGGGTGCCTGCTCGTGACTGTCTGGGTGTGCGTTGGACAGTAATGGGAGAGGGAAGTGTGGATGGGTCTAGGGTAGGGGGTGGGGCGGAGCGCTGCAGGAGAGTAACTGCTGCCGTCAGGGAAGAGTCCATGGACCGCAGAATATTGCGTTGGTCACATATCGTTGCTGACATGCCCTCCATGATAGACACCATCTGTGTGAGCAGTTTAGTGTGGCCATGGAGGACATTCAGCACCGATGCCTGCCCAACCTGCAACTGCCGCAGTATGTCCACAGACTCTTCACTGAGGGCAGCAGGGGTGACAGGGGCAGGGGGTGCGGTGCCTGGGCCAAAGGAGACATGGTGGGCCTCTGCACGGACAGAAGGGACAGGAGCAACTGGGAGGGCGGAGATGGTAACGGAGGAGGTGGGGTACAGATGTGGGGATGCTGCCAGGTAGTGTAGCAGCCTCGGCCTCCTCGAGTAAGTCAGCGTCGTAGGTGGTATCGCCTCCAGACAGGTCCTCGGACTGACTCCCCTCGCCCTCCGTGCCAATGGCTCCCTCGGACTCGCCACCAATGGTGGGACTGTCGCTGGGTTCCTTCTCCAGGTCCGTGCAGGTGTCTCCTTCTGTTTCGGATGATGATGCTGTGGGCAAGGAGAAGAAACAGAAATGCATCAGTCACCTGTATACATCTGACACATGAGCACAAAAACAATAGGTCACAGTGCATATCAGGCAATGCATCATGAGTAACAGCTAGATTACTCCGCACATATGTAAGCCCTGTACTGCCCAGTTGGTAGACCCACTATGCCACTTGGACACAAGGAAAAAAAGAACACACCAGGCCACAACTTGAATGAGAAATACACTGAGAAGCCAGTGTCTGTGAACAGGTGAGTACAGCAATACAATGAAGTTATGCCACCTCTTGTTTACCATTTAAGAAACAGTAGTGGTGCACCCAAGGTGAACTAACACACCTCACTACTCAAGGTGTAACCACACTCAGAGACCTGTAAGTACTTTGGAACACAAAACGAAAAATTTTTGTTACCTTGGGACTCACAATACTTTACACAATCGACATGTATTGAATGTGGCAATTCGCCATTTCGTGAAAAGAACACTCATGTGCCTGCATGTAAGATGTCTCCCAAGGAAGTGCACACAAAACTACATTTACACTGTCATTGAAGAAGCTGGCACCTTTTTCTAAGAAGCCATTGTTAGAAATAAATGGTGTTGCAGAAAGTACATATACATGGGCCCGCGGAGGTCTTGATGTCTTGACACTCGTTAGTTTGTATCACCAACAACAAAGGAGTTTCACAAAAACAAGACCACTGTGGGAACATGTATATGTTTAATCTGCAACACCATTTAATTCTAACAGTGGCTTCTTTGAAAAGGTGCCAGCGAGTTCCATGAAAGTGGAAATGTCGTTTGGTGTGCACTTCCTTGGGAGACATCTTTCATGCAGGCACATTAGTGTTCTTAACACAAATCATCAAATTACCACATTTAAAACATGAAGAACTGTCGACAAGTGCTGTGAGTGCCAAGGTGCAATCATTTTTGACGAACAACTTGAATTATGTCAGTTGTCACATGGCCATCAGTTACCTGATGACACAGTTGGCTACACATATGACCCACTGCCTGTCATGTAGAGTGGCACACATGTCCAAACCCAGGACAATGCATAAGCTAATGGGCCTGCAATTGTGTTGTAAAAAAGCATAGCTGTACTGTGGAGACACCCTCATGGCAAGCCAGAATGTCCACACAAATGTCAGCACACAAAGACCAAACTGCGTTGAATCTGAACCACACACATGTGCCAATAATGTATGAGCAGTAATCATGTTTTTTTTAAAATGACACAGGCTGCAAAGCACGAACATTCAGCACTGGCCACCATCACAGGGGCACTGCACGGTGATTCTTTGTACAGTCAATTCTCACACACAGGTCAGACCTGGCAAGGAGAAATCAGGGGTGCCCATGTAGGCCTCTCCCACACAACCCCCCCATACCTGAGTCAATGTGATTGATACAGATCAAGAAGTGACACCTCTTAATCAGGGTTTCAAAAACTGTGCAGCAACAATTGCTAAATTGACACAACATCACCTCGTGGGGCTGGCAACACATATTTGTGACAAACAACCATCAACAGATTGTTGTGAATAGCCACACAGGCACTGCCCAGTGTGAGTATGCACAAACCAAATGGTGTATCCCTTTACAGTGGACACATGTAGCACACATTGGAAAAATACACACTAGGCCAGGGAACAATGCCACAGAGGCAGACCTATGCTGAACCCACAGAGAATGTGCACAGTGTTGGATGACACACATGATTAGGAGCCAAGGGTGTCTCAGGGGATTGTAGTGGGCACACTGCTCCGTGTTCCTGGAATGAGCTGACTGTACCATGAGCAACCGTCATGGCACTATGCATATCTCCCACTCATGCACATCATGTCTGAGGCCACAACATTGGTCATGCATGGTGCAAGGGTGTTCAGTTGAAACCTCACACTCCTATGTTGAGACTCATCATCAGTGCCAACAAATATGGACCCCCAACATAGTGAACAGGTCATGGCACAGGCAAGGTACCAACACATGTCACAGACCACCCTCCCACATGATGCGGAAAGCAATGTGCACTTTGATTTTCTGGCACCCTAGATGACCATGTGCAAATGTGATTACACACAGACCAGGGGACACATGTCAAGGAGGGGAAGGGATGAATAAGAGCACCAGGTGACATTGGGGAACAGAAAATGCACTGCACATATAAACTCTGGGAGTGTATCCAGGCTACAGAGCACTTCCAAAAGCTGGTGACACATAACACAACAAACAGCCATGTACCTACCCCCTCCTTGCTGCAGTCTCTCCTGTAACTGCCTATCGAGGTCAGGGAAGACCACCGCCAGGACATGGGTCATATGGGCGGTCAGGTGTCGGCACCCGCCATGGGGGCGAGGAGGGTCGATCCCCAGCTGGACCCGGGCGTTCCGCCGGGTCCAGCACTGGATATCCTACCACCGTTTTCTGACCCGTGGTAGGCGCCGACTACGATCCCCCGCCGAACTCACGGCCCTGACGATGTCCTGCCAGATCAACATCTTCTCGTAAGCAGTTACCTGTCAGGATGACAAAGTGAGACAACATCACTACACCTGCTCCATGTCCCCGAGATACACATTTGAACATCTTTGATATGTTGAACAGGACATAGGGTGCTGACAGGAATTGTATCATTCTCAATGAGAAATTGGCCTGTGTGCAAGCCCCAATGCACTACATGGCATTGAAAGTCAACAGGTGGCATATGCAGTGTGACACACTCACTGATCATGGCACACACTGTGCAGCACATGCAACAGCAGGCTGATGGACAGCACGTGCAAAGCAGTCATATGTCCCACTCCACTGACGCACCCTCAGCAGACTAGACAGACACACCCAGGCACAGATCACTCGCCTGTCAGTGACAACAGCGGATACAACCCTCACTCTGAACATGTGCCACTTGCCTGTGGGGTGTCACAGGTGTCGTGCTAGCTCTGCAAGTCAGACACACAGCACGGCTTACTTGTCACATCAGATAGGTAGAGCTGTTGCCTCCTCCATGCAGCTCTGGTGCAACACTTCACATAGACACTCACCCACATGACAAGGAACATTCACACACATCAATGTCCATGAGGTCGTACACATCATTTGGACACTCTCACCACAGGTCCACTCAACTCGTACACATCTGTGGGTACACTCACCTGTCACACCGGGGGGACCACTGAATCACCTCAGGACAATAGGAAAAAAAGCCACCAAGGATTTGCCAGGCTGAATGTGTCATGCACTATGCAGTGAATGTCACAGTAAGCACAATGCAAGTGAGGAGTGCACACAGGAACTACCTCATGCTCTGCATGAGAGACATAAGCATGTCCCCCCTGGGACCCACACTAAACAACATTGCATGTCTGTCACACCTGGACACAATGCCAGAAGTGACAGTCACACAACTGGTGCACAGTCAAAGGTAGTGTTTTACACCGCTTATGGCAACATTACAACAGTGATACGATTCTAAGCTACACCATGGGTAGGATGCGTACACACGCAATGAATGCAGGTGTACGCTTTGTTTCACATAGCATGTCTGTCCCACCTGGACACAATATTGACAGTCACACAACAGGTGCATAGGCAAAGGCAGTGGAGTCAGCACTCACCTGCTCCCCTGGTCTCCCATACAGCTTGGGGTACTGTGGGAGGAGGCAGTCCAGCAACGCCTCATTCTCCTAAAGGGTGAATGGCTGGGCCCTCTCCACAGTACGCGACATGGTCCAGAGGAAGCAGAGACAGCAGCAGTGTGGTCGACTCGAAAGTGCAGGCAAGTGCCCTCTCATGGGTTCTGGCTGCCTTATATCTGTCTTGCTGAGGGGCATTCATTTAGAGGAGTACATAGTGATTGGTCAGACTCATTCGCATCAGGCATTTACTCCAATCCCTTTAAACATACACCAATGACACGCATTCGCATCATTCAAATTTTGAGCATCATGTCAAGTCAACAACCACTTTGCAACATTGTATTTTTTGGCCAACTGACTGTTCCAGGACACCTGATGGACACATTGCAACTGAAAAGTCTGTATCCATGACAACCAATATGAATTTTGGGCCTAATACTTGTCCCCTATGTAATTTTGAAATCCACACACATGTGCGGTGCATTTCACATGTACCTCTACGGCACCAGTAGAATTGTGATACGAACCGTACACACGCAATGAATGTGTGGGTACGGTGCGTTTCATACTTACTTGTACGGCACCAGTAGAATAGTGATACAGACCTTACACACGCAATGAATGCATGGGTACGGTGCGTTTCACATGTACCCGTACGGCACCAGTACAATAGTGATACGGACCGTACACACACAATGAATGCGTGGCTACGGTGCGTTTCACACGTACCCCTACGGCACCAGTAAAATAGTGATACGGACCGTATACGCGCAATGAGTGCATGGGTATGGTGCGTTTCACACGTACCCCTATGGCACCAGTACAATAGAGATACGAGGGGCACGCACACCAGAAATGGAGGGCTACGAGTCGCACAAGGATATCCATCAAGTACTTGTCATTGCATACTTTCATGTGCAGGCCCTAGGTGTGTCAGCCAGTGATATTGCACAGGTCATCTCATCTAGTTGCACAATTGATGTGTGATGACCTATGTACACATGTCATGTGTGATGGGGCACTATGTGGCACACATTACCTTGACACTTGCCACATGTGTGTCTGTAGTCCAACTGTGTCATGCACAGCAGCAGTGGGATGGCACAGTCATCACCACCCGCACCTGTGTCCTGATGCCAGGGACAGGGACAGTCTATCAAATGACATGTCACGATCAGCGTGCCCCTATGTGACTGTCAGGTGTGTGTCATGTGTTCCCATGAGCTTGCTGTTAGTGTTCCGTACACTACATCTGCTGTTGGTGCATCCAACATGGGTCTGTGTGGAGATGGGCATGGCACACATCTACACACACTATGCCACATGTGGATTTCCACGGCTGCAGGGTCTGTGTGCATCGGACATCATATTTTCCCAGGCATACATGTCTGAGTCATCTCAATGGCTGTGTTTTTTTGTTAATGATAACAAATTCAGACAAACTGCACTCCTATGTTTTAAATACAGATTAATCAAAAAGTGCTGATAGTAATCATAGGTTAATCGAAGGTGCTGCCTTTTTATAGCCAGTGCAACCCCTACACAGGCCCTAGAGAATAACAAAAGATGTTCAAACAGAAAGTTTGAAAAAAGGCGCACTATCCACCTGCCCTGTAAGGTGCAACTGGTAGATCTATACAAGTGAACAAATGTATTCGTACATCGCTACGCTAAACAAAAGTAAACAAAAAGCACCTATTGTGCCATTTTCAATACAAGTCGTGAAGTAGCACCATAAGTGCATAGATGAGACAAGGGCCTTTCAAGCCCCATCCGGATCGACCAGCCAATTACTCAAACAACTACATTACACATTAAGGCGGGAAATCAACCAAAGACTGCATGCAACCACACTTATCCAGTATCACAAAGCCAAGCGGATCCCAAGAGGGTTACGTATAGCACTGAGACCCATGTTATTCAAATTCAATAAACCGTTTATGAATAAATGGTTTGCAATTCTGAATAAATGCTCCTTAGATCTGATTTTATTGATAGTTGAGGAACTATCAGTTATCCTAAAAGAACTAGAAGTAGAGATTAAGGACCTGAAAGATGACCTCTCACAGAGATTAACGTCTGAGGAATTACAACAAACCCTAAAAGACATGAACGATAAATTGGATGAACATGCAAAAGAAGTGCATGACCGCAAATTGCGGAAATTTCGTAGAGACACTATTGACTATAAGCTCGATGAGGTGTACACCTGGGCAGAGGTGTACGCCCAAAGAAGAACTTTTCGTAAACCTGAGGCCTCGACCTCTGAAGAGAGCATTGCAACTGAGCAAGACACACTTCCCACTCGCACTCCTTTGGTTACCGCTACTACTGAGAGCACTCCATCTACCAGTGGCACGAACAAACAAACACCTTTTTTAGACCTGGGTCGGACGTCCAACCATCCCCCAGAGGGAACGTCAACATCGGGAGGCGCTACAGGCGAATCAGGAGGGGAAAAGGTACCAAAAAAGACAACAACAAACGGAGGCCGACGGAACCCTCGGAGGAATTAATCATGAATATCTCTAGTGTACATTTGAAACCCATCGAAAAAACCTTACTAAACAAGGGCATGTCTTTTGTGCCAACCTATCGCACTCATGCACTGGAAACAGAAATTGCACTTTTTAAATTCACCCGAAAACTAAGACTACGGTGGTTCTTCCATAACATCGTACAGGATTCATCTAGCACCGCAGCAGAGGACATCGCATCAAAAAAATTCAGGCCCAAAAGCACTTTCATGGCACCGACCAGTCACAAGGCTATCGATTTATTTGAAACTCTTGTGAAAAAAGATCTTTTACATTCTCATCAAGCCTCAACTACTAAGAGCAATCTCAGTCAGAAAGAATGGACAACACTCAGAAATTTAGCCTCCAACAGAAACTTAACTTTCCAACCTGCTGATAAGGGTGGTGCCCTAGTAATTATGGACACTACTTTTTATGAGGCCAAAGTGGATCAGCATGTTTCGGATACTGACACGTACTTGGTTTTAGACACAGATCCGACTGACATTTTTCAAAAAACTTTGTCGTCGATACTGACAAAAGCCAAAGATTTAAATTGGATCAACGAAAATACCTTTAGATTCTTAAGTAACAACTACCCTAAAAGGCCACACATATACATGCTTCCCAAGATGCATAAGAACCCGGTAGACCCACCATTTCGCCCCATTGTGGCAGGTTGCGGGTCGTTACATGAACCATTAGGTAAATTTATCGACCATTTTTTACAACCATTGGTTCAGAAATGGGTGACATATGTACAAGATACCACGGATTGTCTCAATAAACTTCAAAAAGTCATGCTACCCAACGCAGAAGAGGTGCTCCTTGCTACCATAGATGTTACAGCCCTCTACACCTCAATCCCCCATGGGGAAGGAATTGAGGCGGTTGAATGGATGTTGCTTCGACATGATTATGCAGAAACCTTGAATATTTTTTTGCTTGAGTTACTTCAATTCAGCTTATACCACAGCTATTTTTCTTGGAAGCAACAGTTATATCTTCAAAAGACTGGCACATCAATGGGTTTTACCGGGGTACCTACATATGCCAACATCTTCATGGCCAAATTCGAGGACGAGCATGTTTTGAACAACAGTTCATGGACTGAACATCTACTACTGTATCTTAGATACATTGATGATATCTTGGTTTTATGGCGGGGTACGAAGGAATCTTTGGAGAATGCAATTTCAAGCTTGAATGACTGTCATCCCCACATTAAATTCACACATTCCATCAATGATACCACCATTAATTATTTGGATATTCAGATTGAAAAATGCAACTCTACACTAACGACCAGGATCTTCAAGAAACCAACCGATAGAAATAATGCATTACATTTTCGGAGTTTCCATTCACAATCCCTGAAAAACCACTTACCTTTATCTCAGTTCATCCGGGTGCGTAGAATCAGTTCTGACGAGGACCAAGGGAAAATTGATACTGATATCATGTATCAACAATACTTAGACAGAGGTTACCCAGCACCCGTTCTGGACTTGGCGAAACATAAGGCGTACAGCATGGACAGAATGCAACTATTGAAAAAAACTGAAAAACCTGAGTCTAAACGTGAAGTTTGTGTTTTAAAATTTTCCACATCAGCTATGGCGATTAAACGCAGCATCATCAGGAGATGGGAGATTATAGAGCAAGAAAATGATTTCACGAATGTCTTTCATGCCAAACCGATTTTTGCCTTTTCTAGATCTAAGAACATCAGAGAGATTTTGGCCAAAAGAACCCCCAATTCACACATGCTCAAACACTCAGGGATGCGTAAATGCTACAATTGTGGTCACTGTGGGAATGTCATGGTGGGTGATACCTTTACACATCCACACACGGGCAAACCCATTAAGTTAAAACATTCTTCAGATTGCAACACAGCTATGGTAGTATACGCTATCAAATGTCCCTGTGGTCAAGTTTATGTGGGGAGAACAACCCGAAAAGTAAAAATACGGGTAACTGAACACAAAAGTGCTATCCGCACTTTTAATCAGAAATCTTGTCTGGCATTACACTGGAATACACACCAGCATACCATACCTCAACTCCGATTCACTGTACTTGAGCAGATATCCGATCCCTTACATGCTGACCCCAACAGGCACCTGTCACAAAGAGAAACATTTTGGATACGTTTCTTACAGACCATGAGCCCTGGGGGTTTGAATGACAAAATAGAACTGATACATTTTCTGTGATTGAGTATGGTTGCACTACTAATATATTCTACAGCTATCTCCACTGTTAAGGATTGCAGATTGCATTTCATTTTATATTTTATATTTGTTATTACATTGAGTTATATATGTTACATTTGACTTATGCTTGTTATTGTTATTTCACCGATGCATTCTGTTTGCCTACTTCGGCAAAAACTTCCTACATGGCACTCTTGCCATCTACTTCTTAGATACCTTTGAAACGGTTTTTCTTTTCATGTTCCTTGCACTTTTCATCGTCTACTTTTACTTTTCACTGGCACTGTGGTCATGATCAGGCACCAGTTCCGTCATGGCGCTCGTAATAGTCCTCTTTCGTTATCCACTAGTTTCCCTTTGGTCACATGATTCCTACGGCTTTTAAAGATGCACTCGCACGCTTCTAGCTACAACGAATCTTTGCTGCCCGATGACAGGATTCTTTCTAGATCACACAGCACGTTGTATTAAAAGGTACGTGTATTGGTGACGTCTCACTGGTTCTACAAAGATAACCTTAACCGCTTTTCAGCCCGTTCGCTGTAGGCATTAAGCTAACGACACTATGTTTGCAATTTTTTCAATCCTAGACGTCTTCGGACACGGTTCCTCACAGCGCTGTCTGTCGTTTGAAGTTGGACGCATACGTAATATGTATGAGGTGAAGTGAATTATACTTTAATGTCGGGTACACCATTTCCTTACCGTTTGATTGACATATCCAATCTTTGGGTAACACTAGTATGTTCTTTTTAATTTTTGAACACACAGGTTGTGTGAGCGAGGACCAGGACCTTTTCTTGTGCTTCGTTTGACATTTTATGTTTGATATTTGAACGTTGGGAGGTGAGTCCCAGGCGGGCCATTATGGTTAGATTACGGTGGTTTCTTGGTTCACTCGAGCACCTAATACGTCAGTATTCACCTTTCACTCGTACGGGCACTTTTGAGATAGTCAGTTGATTCGTAATAGGCATCACGATTCTACACCCACTGGTGTCATTTTGGTATTCTTGACCTTTCTATTCTTCTTTTATCTTTTTCTTTACTTTTTTGGTTGTCAATCTTCAATAAACTTTATTTCAAGGAACTTCCTCTTCTGTTCTTCCTTTTTTCTTTTTTCTCCTTTCATCTATTGCATCCTTTTTCAGTCTGTTGTTAAAAAATGGTTCTCATGTCAGTTGCATGCTGAAAATGGCTGGGTAGAACTGGATATTAAGGTTTATAAAATATCATATAATGCCACAGTCGAACATATATATAAGTTTGTTTTGACATTTACATTGTTTTCAATTTCAAATTTACTTATATACCTATATGTATATACTGTTACAGTATTCCCCTGAAGAAGGTGTGTGTCACACCGAAATGCATTGGGACACCAGACGTTCTTCTTTTTGAAAACGCTAAGAAAATAAAGAGGAATCTCAGAAACTTATGAAGATTCACAAAACATCCATTTGCTACTGTGTTGTTTCTAAGTTATCAGCACTATTGTTATTGCTTTAAGTTCAATTGCCAAATTGTTTCCAATTATACTCATGGTCTAGTTTACTTTATTCTTCACTTATGGTGCTACTTCACGACTTGTATTGAAAATGGCACAATAGGTGCTTTTTGTTTACTTTTGTTTAGCGTAGCGATGTACGAATACATTTGTTCACTTGTATAGATCTACCAGTTGCACCTTACAGGGCAGGTGGATAGTGTGCCTTTTTTCAAACTTTCTGTTTGAACATCTTTTGTGTTTTTTTGTTGTCATGTGTACCCCTTCATCGCAATGTGTTTCATATGTACATTTGACATTCCATGTGACCTGTGTGTGTGCCTTGCAGTCAGCTGTCTGGATGAGATGACATCCTTCCAATGCAGCTATGTGGATGTGTGTCACTCCGGTGATATCTCTGGCTGTTCACTCAGACTGGCACCCAGCTCATTTCAGCGCATGTCATTTAGACTTGACAATCAACAGATGTATCTGGCTTTTCGTAGGAGTGCCAGCAAGCTGGCATATGTGTGGTGGATGTATTGCACAGACCAGACTCCATAGTTACCTGATGTTTAGTAGCAGTTTAGCATGTGCTATGTTCATTGACATTGATGTTGGCAGACTCTCAATCTTCATTATTCCAAACAAAGTCCTGCAGGGCACCGCCTGTCCCAAGACCAATTCCAGACTTGGCTGCCATGAGGGAACGTGCCTGCATCCGATGTTACAGATTCACTCGACAGTTGATTGATGACTTGACGAACAAGCTGGTACCACACCTCCAACAGCGACACAGGTATCCTACTGCGCTGACCCCCAAGATGAAGGTGATGGCAGCCCTACATTTTTTTGCCACAGGTACGTTTCAATTGACCATAGCTGATGTTGGTGGGATGTCACAGACAATGTTCAGCCGTGTCCTGCGTGATGTTTTGGCAGCCATGTTGGAGCACCTTGATGAATTCATCAAATTTCCTACTCCTGGGGAGTTGACAGATGTCAAGGGTGATTTCTATGCCCTGGGAGGGATGCCCCATTTCATTGGGTGCATTGATGGGACACATGTAGCTTTGGTATCACCACAGGCACAAAATCAAGCCTATCGCAACCGAAAACAAATAAATGCCCTTGTGGTGTGTCTTGCTAACATGCTGATTTCCCATGTCTGTGCACGTTTTCCAGGATCCGCACACGATGCCTACATCATGAGGCGTAGCAGGGTGCCACAAATGATGCTGCGGCTGCACAACGAACGAGCATGTCTTGTTGGTGGGTATACTCTGTTTGTACTGTGTGTTGCGGTATCTTTGGCTCTTACAGCATCTCCTGACCCACTTATTTACATGATGTTTCCATGTAGGGGACTCTGGATATCCCAACATGCCATGGCTACTGACACCTCTCTGCAACCCAAGAACAGCTGCAGATCACCGGTAAAACAATGCACACGGGCAGACCAGGCGAGTGATTGAGAGGACGTTTGGCCTCCTGAAGAGCCGATTCCGGTGCCTTGACAAGACAGGCGGGTCCCTCCCATATGCACCAGAGAAGGTCTGTAAAATCCTCATCGTGTGCTGCATGGTGCACAACCTGGCAGTTGAGAAGGCAGTGCCACTCATCCTGGATTCGAATGAGCAGGAACATCCACCCGTGGAGGATCAAGGGCTTGGTCACGAGGCAAGTGATGAGGAGGAGGAGGAGGATGATATCCGGAGTCAGCTCATACGCAACTTCTTCTCATAATTGTGAGTCACTGGGTATGAGTGTGCAAGCTTGTAGCATTGAGTGGCATGTGTTGCAATGTGTGTAGACCAGCTGACTGAAAGCAAAGTGACTTTGATGTGTGTTCTGATGTGTCACTCGAGTGATGATGTCATGCCACACAGTTTTGCGGAGAGGCTCTCTTTGAAATTTTCATGTGTCCAACATTGTTCATGTTTCGTAACTGACCATGTGTGCGGCGAGAATTGTTTTAGGATGACTTCTTGTGTCTCTGTCATTCTCAGGTTTTTGCGCCTGTTGTCTGCTCGTGTCATCTTTGTCCTCCTGCTATTCCTCATGAGGATTGCAATGTGTGCTGAATCAGCGTTCCATGCACGGACATGTGGAAATGTCAGTTTGGGTAAGGATTGCAGCAAAGCTTTTTGGTGGTGGTACGGGTTGGGAATGTGTGGGGACTGCTTCTGTGCATGTTGTGTTACCATGCATACATGTCTTCTCACCATGGAGCATATAACATGTAGCATCACTCCCATGACATGATAGTCACCCTTCTTGACAGTCATCTGTAGTGGACTGTGGAGTCTGATGAAGGCATCAATGTATGTAAACCTTGCCTCTGAAACATTGCGGATGCTACGGGTGGACATAGTGTGGGACATCACAACAACAGGCTCTATGGGGAATTGCAGCCTCTCCGTGTGCAGCAGGATGTGTTTGGCTCATCCCCTTAACTTGTGTGCCAGTTCATTGGGATGTACAACATCCGTGTTGTGAAGGGGGGGTCCAGCGTATGTCCCACATGTTATGTCAACTGACCTGTGAGTCTGTTCATATGGATGCATTTCCCTTTGTGTGAGTTTGTGTAATAAAGGTGTTCACCACAATCCAAAGTGCCTAATCTCTGTCACTGTAGATCTCTTGCCACTGTGCATGCGTCATCTATGGCATAATTGTCAAAGATTGAGCATATGAGTGTATGTGTACTTCGGCAACATGCATGCAGTTCTTCATGGCTAATAATCTCTATTGTGCATGAAGTACCTGGTTGTGTATGTATTTGTGCAGGTTTCTCCCCACAATGGGACGTCAACACCTGCTGAAGGTGTGTTTCCTGTGCATAGCTCGGCATTTTGTTGCCTGATCCTGTGGCCGTCATTTTTGGTGATTGTTCATCCATTTTCTCGGAGTGACCCATTAGTAACCTGACACTCCTTCCTTTACATACACCTGTTGCACTGTGCCTTTCTGACCTCCTTGTCTTTGTGTGCTACTTTTTGCCTAGTTTCTCACCCCTTCCGCCTGCTGCTGCCTCCCCTGCGGCACCGCCCCACCGAGTGCCCTGATTCTGCAACCCACACACCTCCAAGATGCTCCTGCCTTCCTCCCTCTACCCATCCTTAATGCAGGCAGCAGCTTGTCTGTGCCACTGCTGCACCAACGCCATGACATAGGCAGGACCGTCAGCGCCTGCAACGTGCACAGTGCACGACCCTCTGGTCCTTGCATGACCCACATCACACAACAGGCTCATGCTGCAGCCACCCTCCAAGCAATGTCCACCAGACAATCAACCGCCTGCTATCAGGCAACCCCTAAGCGCACACACGACACCTTCGCATGCTGAGTGTGCAACTCCAACTGCCTACACAGCGCTGCCCCGCCTACCAGACCCTGTCAGAACAACCAGGTTATGTGCCTCCTACTCCACACCCGCTCCGTCCACCAGCACGCCATTGGACTCTGTTACCTCCTCAACACAACAGCCCCACACATCACCTTCATGACAGTAACCTGGATAAAAGCATCCTCAGCACACAATTTCTTCCTTGCCATCTCAGACGGATACAAGATCACCCGCAGGGACGGCACCAACAATACCGGAGGATGAATTGCAATTTATTCACAAGTACGCCCTCAGAGTCACAAATCCGGTTTCGCACCTACCCCCTGGCAACCCTCAGAGTAACACTCATCTACAGATCTCCAGGCCTACATCCACAATTCCGCTAAGCCATCAACACGTACATCTGCACGCACACCCTCACCTCCACAGGCTGCATGTGGCTGGGGGCCAGTAACTTCTGGCTGGAGGAGAACCACACCACCATCCATCATTGGTCCATCAACATTTGCATCCACGTCTCCAACAAGCAACACACTACCCCACATACCGCTACCGATCCCCCAAAGATGCTTGATGTAAGTCACCACAGACAAGCTGTGTGGGACACTCGAACCAACACCACCGCCACACCCTGCAACCTCACACACTGGATCAGCAGCTGATCCAACAATCTTGCCACATTGACGGACTTTCCTGTGAAGCACAACAATAGTTGAGCCACCTGGGACAAGGCAGACCTACTGGACTCATACAGATCTAGCTGGACTCTTGTGCAAACCTTGCAACAGAAAGAACCATCAGTTACCTTACAGCCCTGGAAAACGCCACACACAGCCATCACCGTATCATCTGCAAGGACAAGTGGAGATCCTTCAGATAGGGCCGAGGCACCAAAACACACGACATCAAGGAGGTCATCAGTATTGTGAGTGAACTGACAGCAGCTCTCCATCCAAAAGACACCCCACCCTTGCACGGCAGAGCAAATCCCTTGCAACTTTCTACCACTGCAAGCTCATGGACATACACGACAGCCTTGGCACACAGAGGCAGACAGCACTATTATCAGCGGGACAACCCCCCCTCAGGTTCTGGACTTCCATCAGCAGCAAAGACACCACCTGGCTCATGTACACCATCCACTCTGGCTCTCCATCAGGCCCCTTCCCACACAACATCTCATCCACATCATTCCCCATCCTTGAAGCCCACGTCCAGCACGTCATGAATGTCTCCTTAGAGTTTGCCACATTCCATGGGAGCTGGAGGCATGCAGAGACCCAGGCCCTTCTTAAACAACGGACGGCAGTACCGCAGGATCTCCTGGAACATCACCCTGCTTCCCGACCCATCAAATGTCATCAAGAAGACACTCAACGAGCAACTGACAAACTTCCTCCACGCAAACAGCTCCAGGCAACCGGCACCAGACCATCTTCCACAGTAATCACACCACTGCAACCGTCATCATTGCCACCACCAACGACAACTTTGCCCTGCTCAACAATGGTGAGACCACCCCCCTTGCCCTCTCAACGGCATTCTACACCATATGCTACCACACTGTCAGCTCACACATCTCCAACACTGGTATCCAGAGGAGGGCCCAGGATTAAATCACCAAGTAGCTCACCAGCAAGGCCCAGGGAGTCGGCCTCCACCCTTCAGCATGTAGTACACTGGGGTCATCTGGCCCATGCCCCAGGGCTCATCTCTCAACGTGACGATCTTCAATGTCTCCATGACCCCCCTCTCCACCATCAAATGCGCACACAACCTCATCATCATCTCGTATGCCATTGACACCCAGCTGCTCCTCACCCTCACGAAAGACCCAGCCATTGCCAGAGCCAACCCTCAAGAAGGCATGAGGTCCGTTGACGAATGGCTGAACTTTACATCAGCCACCTGAGGCTGGATCTGGACAGGACTGAGGCCATCATCTGAGGATTGTCCCCTTACGGCTGGGTCAACTCCTTGTGTCCCACTGGCCTGGGCACCACACCAGCATCCAGTGGCCACGCATGCAAGCTGGTGTTCATCATGGACTCCTCACTCACAATTACCATGCAACTCAACAACATCTGTAACTCATGCTGCAACACCCTCTGCATGCTGCTGCAAATGATCCACAGATAGATCCACTCCAAGGCAAGACAGACCGTCCCCCAGGTCCACGACACCAGCTGGGTCAGCTACAGCACCGCCCTCTATGGAGGAACAACAGCCAAACTCCAGGAGAACTTGTCCACATCCAGGGTGCATCCGCGCACCTCATCTTCAACATCCCCCACACCAGCCACATCACCGTCCACCTGAGATAGCTACAATGGCTCACTGTCTGCTGCAGAATCACCTTCAGACTCCTCACCCACACTCAGGAGGCAGTCCACAACCCCAGACCCAAAACCGACCTTGGACGTCTGTCATCCAACACCCCGTTGGCCCAACTCCATGCAGCCAACCTTGCCCTGGCCACCATTCATCACATCCACAGAACAACTGCATGCAGGTGATAGTTCTCCCACCTCGCCAAACAGACCTGGGACTCGCTCCCCGGGCACCTCCACATGACCCATGACCTCTACGCCTTCATGATACTCTTCCAAATTGGTCTGTCCGAGCAGTATTGCAAGCCCCCCCTCAGCAGCTTGAGGCCATCACGGGTGAGTGTTGGGCTGATGATACATTGTGACCCATGTGTGTCCTCGACCGGACTCAGATCCCAGTGTATGGATGGCTGGAGTTAGTTCCACACTCAGGCATACTTTGACATATCCCCACACGTATGTTGTTGACTCATGCTAAATGACTGCAACATCAAATTTAAATTGTTTTTTTTTATTATAGGTTTGGGGCGTGATTTGTGCAAAAAGAGGTGCAATACAGGGACCATAGAATCCAAAGTTCCCAGGGGGAGGTGGGATCCTTGGCATTTGAAAGCAGCAGAGTCCAGACCACAGTGTTTGGCATCATTGGTCAGACTGTGACCAGCAAGTCCATGAGGCAGAGAATGTCAGTCAATGAGGTGATGCTGTTGCACATGAAGGCCAGGTGACCTGGGAGATGTGGATGGCCCGCTGCCTCATACGGTCTTTTCCGTGGACGACCCACCTTCCTCAGGGGACCCTCAGATGCAGGCCTTGACGATGCTTGGGATGCTCCGTCGGACAAATCCTCCTCCTCCTCCCTCCCTGTGGCTGGTGGTGGTCTTCGCCTGGTGGCACAGGGAGGGTTGCCCATGTTGTTGGCGTTCCGATGGAGTGAATGGCTTATGTCCCTTTTCACCGGCAGGAGCTCAGCCAGTCTTGCCTCCATCCGTCCTTGGTGTTCTTGTTGACTGGCGTGTTGCTCGGCCTGCTGGTTCTTCATCTCTGTGATGGTCCCCATTATCTCTGTGAGGGTCCCCACTACCTGGCTGATCTCCCTGGTGTCACGCCGGTATGCCTCCATGATGTTTTGTATGTGTGACATACCGGTCCCTTCAGCTGGCTGGTCAGGTTCTCGCCTCCGCCTGCCTCCACTCCCACAACCCCTGCCCACACGAGCCTGGCCTGCCGTTGTGGGCACATCGGGTCTACGGGACCCCTGAGGGATGGCAGTGGTGGTGTTGTCTGCCTCCTCCTGGTTGCCCGGCGAACCTTGTCCCTCCTGGTCAGACTGGCTCAGTTGTTCACTGCGGGCAGGGCTCCTCGGTGTTTCCTGGGATGTGGCAGGAATGGGGGTGGTGCTTGGCACAGATGTTCCTGAACCAGGTGCTGCAGGGGCTTGGACACCAGAGGGTCCAGGTCGGTCGGGGTCATCCGTGGAGTGTTGAGAGGCATCGCTGCCGGTGGGATCAGATTCCTCCCGAGCCTGGGACTGTGATTCTTCACCCCCATTGTTGGGTGGAGATTCATCACGTTGCCCTGTGTGTGAGAGACAGACAATGTTAATGCTGGTTCATGCAACATCCATGTTTCATACACATTCTAGTTGGCACTGTTCCTCCAGGTAGTTGTATGTGCCAAGCATTCTCCTTAATGTTCACTTGTGGATGGGTATGTTGCGGGGGAGAGATTGATATGTGTTCCTGAGTCTTTGATTTGTTGATTTTTGGCTTGGATGCCTCTTCGGCTATGTATTGGTCTTGTTGTGTTACATGTCCATTTAGACAGTGGGTAAATGCATTGCCTGTCCCTGGGGTGTCTGCTTGTGTAAGGGATGTGTGTGACAGGGCCTGCTGGTGGGTGTAGTGTGATTTGGCACTGGGGCTCCCAGGTGATGTAGCTGTCCCCCCATGGAGAATGCTGCCATGACAGTGAGTGTGAGCTCCTGTCCTAGATATCTGACCTTGTTGTCTTGGTGTTTGTGTTTGCACTGGTCACAGGAGGGCCTTGTGCTGCCTACACCAGGGCCCAGTGTCAGCTATCTTGTCAGTACTTTCACAGTCCCTGTGCATTGAGCATGGTGCATGGGTGTGTACCTGGGCCATATGGGAAAAGGGCAATTGTGTCTGATTTGGAGTTCAACAATGCGTTTTGTGACACCCACCCTCCCAACATACCAGACATCCATTCTTGGGTTAATGCTTCGTGTAGCATGGGACATAGCATGGCCTTGCTTTCTCAATGGGGCATACATATGTTAGTGGCATTAGCGTTGTTTTTGACTGTGGTTCTGGCCGGTGAGTGTTTGGGGGTAGTTGCATGCATTTTGTGTAGTTGGGGTGTGGATGCCATTACCCCATGTTACATAAGTTGTTTGTGTACTCACCAGGCTCTGGAACTCCTTGAAGTCCATGTACTCCCACCGGCGGAAGCAGGGCCATCACCTTCCCCTCCCAGGGATGGAAATGTACTGGTCTGCGGGGCCCAACACCTCCAGTGATGTTGCTCTGGGCGTAGTCGTCATTCATTTTTCGCTTGACTGACCTCCGCAGATCGTACCACCTGGCTTGGCATTCAGTCCTGGTCCTTCTGATGGGTGCAACAGCATTCATCCTATCGACGATCCTCTGCCACAGCCATCATTTTTCAGCTATGCTGGTCTGTCTGACCAATGTTCCAAACAGCTGTGGCTCGACTCTGATGACTTCATTGACAAGGATCTCCAGCACCTCCCTTGTGAACTTTGGATTCTTGTCTGTGGGCATGGTGTGGGGTGAGGGTGTGGATGGTTGTGGGTGTGTGGGTCTGAATGTGAAGTTGTGGGTCTGATTGTGAAGAGGGGGTATGTGTGAAGGAGGTTGTGTGAAGGTGTATATGTTAAGGTGGATGGGTGCAGTTGTTGGTGTGTGCTCTCTAGCTGCAGTGAGTCTGTTGCAAAGGTTCATGGTTTGTGTGTGTGGGCCATTTTTATTGGTCCATTTGTGGGTGGGCCTCAGTTTGAATTTTTGGTGGGTGTGTTATAAGGGGTTGTGAGTTTGCCCCGCTGTTTGCCTGTTTGGATGTGGCCAGGTTAGTCATTTCCATGTTTTGTGCACTGTAGACGTGTTTTGTGGTGTTGTACGAGTCGAATAGACCCTCCTTGTGCTGTTTTACATTGCCTATATACGGTGTGAACATACGCGATGTTGTTGTAAGGTGCGTACATATGCGATGTTGGGGTACGCACCGTACATACGTGATGTTGTTGTAAGGTGTGTACATACGCGATGTTGGCGTACGCACCATACATACGCGATGTTGTTGTAAGGTGCGTACATATGCGATGTTGGCGTACGCACCGTACATACGCAATGTTGTTGTAAGGTGCGTACATACGTGATGTTGGGGTAAGCACCGTACATACGCGATGTGGTTGTAAGGTGTGTACATATGCATGGGGGGCCTGTACGACTCATACCCCTGTACGACTCGCACCCCGGGAACAACTTGTCATGGGATACGAGTCGTACAAAGTTCGCTTCGTAGCGGGTAAAGTCATTCCTCGTATACGGAATGTTTTCCGTACGATTCGTAAATCGGAAAGCCGGTCCGGATCGTACTTGTACGGTCAGACTGTATTTTTAGGATTCGTACGGAAAAGTGTCCGGGTCCATCTCGTACAACATTTCCCGATACGATTCGTACGGATCAGGCCGATCCGTATGTATTTTTCCCGTACGAATCGTACTTCATGGGTCGGACGGGACTTGTACGATTCTTACGGAAAAATTTATGGATACGAGACGTACGGAAAAAAAAAATACAGGATCGGAATCGACCCCTATGTCGCTATAAATGGAGAAAATGAGTATAGGATAAGGAAACTTCAAAGTACATAATTATATTGATTTTATTAGCACTTACACTTTGGTAGAACTTTTATGTCTTCTATTATGGTACAACACTTGGGTATTTTAGTTTCTTTAATGGCACACTTTATAATTCAATGTTGTTTAGATTTGTCAGAAAAGGGAAAAGTAATATGTATGCTTGATCATTGTTTTCTTTGCATTGATGTTAACATTGTACAATCAAGATCAAATGATATAACCACAATGACCAATGCTTGTCAAAACATGAAATTCAATAACAAGAGTGTTTAAGGAATTTTGAAAATATGCATTTAAGCATACAATAACAAATAACAGTGATAATGTTTCAAATACATAAAATACTGCATGAAAGTATTTTTTCCATGTTCATTGACAAACCTGACTGCACTAGCACTTAAAATTCAACAATGTGAATCACAAACGCTGTCATGTGACCAAAACAGGCGACTGCCGAAACTCGTTATGGCGAGATCTGTTGAGGCGGTGATTAAATAATAATTGCACTTACTTTCGGGTCCACTCTCGTTTGTTGGCAGCAAGGCGACGGCGAAGGAAAGCGATCAGTTGACATATATATATATATATATATATATATATATATTCACATAAAAAACCATAGGTTTCAGGCACGTTATAGTTAGGAATTAGCATTTAAAAAACCTCAGAAATTCACTGAAAAAACCATAGGTTTCAGGGGTGTTATAGTTAATTGGACTTTTCACTTGTACAAAACCATTGAAATTCCCCCGTTATAGTTAGTTCAGCTAACTATAACTCGCGCGCCCGCAATGCACTGCTGATGACGTCACATATTACATCACTCATGACATGGTCAGTGACATCACTCATGACATCACTGATGACATCTCAAATGACATCACTGATGACATCACTGATGACATCATCCAGTGAATGTGTTTTTTTCTGAAAATTAAATATGTTTTATATATGTATATCTCAAGGTCGATGGAAGAATAAATGGGTATATAAGTGTCTAAATGGATGATTTGTTTTTGAAAAATTGATTGTGTAACTGACTGATTAAGTGTATCATAGTGAATACATGGCTTAGTGAGTAATGTTTAAATATGTAAATATCTGTATCAGTCTCTCACTTTGTGTATAAGTGGCTGCATGGGTTGGTGAGTAGCTACATGGGTGTCTATATAGGTTATTAGTTGGTTTTTTGAGTATCAGTCTGAGTGTCTGCATGGTTCGGTGGGGGGTATTACGTAGTGCATAGGTGCATGAATGAGTGACTCACTGTTTGTATGTGTTGAACACAGCATGTGTGCAGGACTGTATGGGTGGATGAGTGTGTGTATGGGTGTGTTAGTGAGTGAATGACTGTCTCAATAGTGTCTTTATGAGTAACTACATATGTTTTAAACTAGTATATGTGACTATTGGTGTATATATGTGAGTATATGTGAGAGTGAGAGATTGAAAGAGTTCCTGTATGAATAAGTATGTGTTTCTATAAGTGATTGTTTAAAAGACTAAGTATGTGTAAGTTTCCGTAGAAGTAAGTGTGGTGGTGTGTGTATATAACTGTATATGCAAGTAAATGTATGTTTGATTCTTTATTAGCATGAGTGACTATGTGTGTGAGTAACTCTATGGATGAGTGGCATTGTGTAACAGGATGTATAGGTGCATGAGTACATATGATGAGTGAGTACATGTATGAGTGACTGTATAGGACTGTTGGTGAATGAGTGGATGTGTATGTGGATCTTAGAATTACTGTAGAGGTTGTTGTAACTGGTATTGGTATGTCCATTGTTTTGAAAATTTTAGTCTCTATTTTTGAATGTGTGTATCAAAGGTTATATTAGGGTGAGAGGAGGTCTGCCACTCTATCACAAGGATGATGTCATCAGTGATGTCATCAGTGATGTCATTTGAGATGTCATCAGTGATGTCATGAGTGATGTCACTGACCATGTCATGAGTGATGTAATATGTGACGTCATCAGCAGTGCATTGCGGGCGCGCGAGTTATAGTTAGCTGAACTAACTATAACGGGGGAATTTCAATGGTTTTGTACAAGTGAAAAGTCCAATTAACTATAACACCCCTGAAACCTATGGTTTTTTCAGTGAATTTCTGAGGTTTTTTAAATGCTAATTCCTAACTATAACGTGCCTGAAACCTATGGTTTTTTATGTGAATTTCAAAGGTTTTTTAAATGCTAATTTCTAACTATGCCTACAGAGATAGGACATGTGAAGAAAGAAGAAAAAATGCACAGAAAGAAACAAAAGAAGTGCAGAAAGAAGCAACAGAAGTCCTCAAATACGAAGATAAGTGCAGGAAGAAGGATAACGTGCAGAAAGAACAAAAAGAAGAGCAGAAAGAAGCCTTGTTGCAAAATCATCCTGTACCCTCAACTTTTTCAGACGGATACTGGTGGTAACTGAGTCTGACTAGCCAGTCCTAGAGCCAGTGCTATGTTAAAAGACACTTAGAATACAGTGAAAACACCTACATACACTAGGGAACATTATGCGTTGGGGTCCCCCTGTGATTAGCATGACCTCCTCTGTAAGACCCTAGTACATAATAGGGCATGGGGATTAAAACTACCTCTTAAAACAGGCCACAGGGCGTTTTTGCACACGTTAACTCAGGCCCCGTCCCCTCCCTTCACCACTGTGTAAACACGCCCTGTGTCCATTTTTAGTTGGGAGATTAAGTTCATTTGAATCCTGAGGGTCCCTAGGGTCCAACTAGCCCACTAGGTACCTCCAGTAAATGCCACAGAGCTGTGTTGCAGAGAGGTGTAAAAAGTGGCACGGCCTGGACCACCTCCTTGCAATGCAGCTCAGTGGCGCTTACTGGAAGCACTTGGTGGGCTAGTTAGCCCCCAGGGGCCCTCAGTATTGAAGGGAAATTATATCCCCAATTTAAAACGTGCCATAGTGCGTGTTTGCACACGTCACCTCAGGCCCCGTCCCCTCCCTTCACCACTGTGTAAACGCGCCCTGTGGCTGTTCTAAGTTGAGAGATTAAGTCCCCTTGAATCCTAAGGGTCCCTAGGGTCAAACTAGACCACTAGGTACCTCCAGTAAGCGCCACAGAGCTGCGTTGCAGAGAGGTGTAAAAAGGGGCTTGGCCTCAGAACACCTGTCTGCAGCGCAGCTCCCTGGCGCATACTGGAGATGCCTGTTGGGGGCGCGTTTGCAGAGTGCTGCACGGAGGGGGCATGGCCTCCGGCACGATGCCAGTCTTTTATTTATTTTAATTTTTTAAGAAGGGGGGCTGTGTGGTTCCCCTTCTTATTCTAATTTATTGGCCCTGATGACCCCATCCCCCAGGGCCTGTCTCCTAATTATATTTTTTTGACCCCAATCCCTAGGGCCGGCCACTGTTTTTTATTATTTTAAAAAAATATTTATTTATAGACACACCTAGGACATGCTGGACAAACCGTACGTACCTATCACCATGACGATTTGCGGGATATTCATTAAAAGGCGACTATGCATGCAATGAATCCACGTGGAATGTATTTACACTACTAGTGAAGCTCTGACATGTCTGATGCCCTACCGTGCCTAATCCCGGTAGACACCCTTGTCGTTTATTTATACAAACATGGGTAGCTATTGACGGGCACATTTAATACACATGCACACCAAGCCATTCAAAGGGGATTCGACAAAAATTCGACCAAAACTATGCAAGAAACCCCCCTCACGGTTAATAAAACACACATCCACTGCCGGATGTGTAATACTTTTTATTTTACTCTCTGGAAAGGGGACGAACATCACTTGAGAGTCACAGCGCGCTCCTGACAGAGCCCAATGCTGTGCTACACCCACCATTGCCTGCCGAGTGCCACACACCTCTGTGTTGTATTCCACTAGCTAGTGCATATGCTATGACACTCTCTCGCCCATGCGCACTGTAACACCACCCCGTGAATATGTCATGCCACACTTGTCTTCGCACGGGTTATATTGCCCCATCTAACGTGCCTTCCTCGATGCCTATGTTATAACGCACAGTGCTATGCCATACATATTACAATCTGCGATCCATATCTGTGTCACAGTGCATATGCAACGTTACACTCCCCAGCACATATTTTATATTACAACTTTAGAGACTAGTTAGGTTACACAACACTGCCCTGTGCATATTACACTCCAAGGCGCATGTCGCATAGCACGCGCTAGTGCCTGTGCTATCTCGCGCTCTCCAATGAATCTGTCATTGCGCACAATGTATTGCATATTATATTTCACGCCCGGTTCATCTTATATCACACTTTTTGGTGCATAGTTTATACCATACACTATATCTAGTTTTCATTTTCAATCGTGCTCTCAGGACTATGTTCTATATAACACTGTGTTCACCTACCCTTTTCACGGGCATTACATTTTGCGATAGGGGGTGGAGGGTCAGGGGGTGTTTCTGCCAAGTGAGCCCGGAGTCACAGTCACAAACGTCCTCTTCTTCCTGAATAAAAGTGAGATTATGCTGCATACTTGTTCATATTTTAAGTAGTTCGCACAGACTCAATGTTTTAAAAACAATAAAGTTCCTAATACCCGCCTTCTCTGAACAGTTAGCTTGCTGCCCCATCCCCCTCCTCCCTATCCTCTTGTGTGAATCCATGGAATAGCCTCCTCCCTCCTGCCATGCATGGTCTGATGTGCTGCCACTGCCCTCAATTTAGTATGATGTACCAGTCCACTCCTCCTGCCCTCCATTGCCCAATTCTATGCCCCATCATTGACCTCCTGCTTAAACTCTGTGCTTAGTTTGCTGCCCCTATTCTCCTTCCCCCTGCCCTCCGATGTCTTTGTGCATGCCCCTGCTCCATCCTTTTTGCCCACCATGTCCCATGGACCTGCCACTCCTATCTACTCTGAGTGTTCTGTTGAGCTGGCACTCCCCTCCCACCTGCCTAGCATTGTCAGATGACTGTAACCTGTCCCTGCCACCTCCACCCTGCCTGTCCACATGCCATGCCCCTATCCTCTTCCTCCTGTCCTACATGGTCCATTGTACTGCCACACCCTTCTGCCCTCCCTGGTCTGTTGTGCTGCAACTGCTCCTCCTGCCTGCCCCGTGTGGTCTGTTGTGAGGTCCCTTCCCCTGAACTTTCTTGTCTGTGCACAGGTCCTGACCCTCCCTTCTATCCTCCATCGTCCTTTGTGCATGCCCCTGCACCCTCCTTCTTGCCCATCATAGCCATTGGTCTTCTGTGCTGCCATGGCCCCTCCCACCTTCCCTGTGTGGTCAGTTAGCTGCCCCTGACCCCCTCCCACCTTCCCTCCATGGTCTGTGTGTATGCCATCACAGTCTCACTGTTGCTCTTCATGGTGTGTCTTGCTTCTAGTGCCCATCCTGCCTGACCTCCATGGCTAACTTACTGCTCCTGCCCTGCCCCCTTGCCCCCAGCCCTCTGTTTACATGTGAAGACCCCTACTCCCTCCCTCCTGGCTTGTCTGTTCCATTGTAATGCCCCTGATCCGTCCCTACTGCCCTTTATGGTCTGTAATGCTGCAGCTTTCTCTCCTGTCTGTCCATTATGGTCAGCTAGCTACCATTGCCTCTTGCCCCTCTGTTCTCTGTTGTCCATGTGCATGGTCCTGTCCCCTCCCTCTTGCTTTCTATGGATTGTTGTGCTGCACTCCCGTCCTGCATGCCCTGTGTGGTGTATTGTGCTGCTGCAAACCCTGATGCCTGCCCTGCAGGGTCAGTTTGGTGCACCTCTCCATGTCCCTCTTGTCCTCTGTTATCCAAGTCCATGTCCCTATCCCATTTCCTTCCATGATCCAATGTACCATACTTGCGAACATTTTGAACTTGGTAAGAGGGAGATTTTGAAAAAAAACTGGTGTATTGATTTTCCCCTTTGAGTTACATTGAAAAAGAGGATATTGTAGACAGGAGACAGATCAAATAAAGCCCATTTGAGCTTAAAAACATTGGACGATTCCTGGCTGAATCGGGTCTGTTGGCATGTATGGTTGTACTACCATTGCCTCTTCCTTCTGCCCACAATGGTCTATTACATTGCCACAGCCTTGAAGGAGGGTAGATTTTGTATCACAGGGGGCCCCTGGCCCGTTCTGTCCACACCTGAAGTATGAGACCCTTGTCCTTGCCCTGCCAGCCGCATTTGTAGGCCGTATTAAATTGACCAGCGGGTCCTGTGTTGCTATATAATTATCCTGAGACATCCTTACCACTCAGCCAGCATAAAACCCCTGTGTAGGCCCTTCTGTTCAATATGTAGGCCTCTTTGTTAAATTGACCATAGCTCTGCAATTTTAGTGTATAGCAGTCTGAAGGCAGGTCTGCGAGGCCTTCTGCTCCAAACTAGTAGCCCCCACCCTACCCGAGAGCTCCGTGTTCGGTATCAAAGTTCAACATCCCACTGAAGCTGTCGACATACAGTAGGCTGCATCCTGGACTGATACTTGCTTCCTGGGCAGGTTTCCCGCTTTTAAGGAAGTGGCAACCGCAGAGCGTCAAGTTAGGAGAACTGAGGAGATTTTGTACATGAATATATTGAATTCCCGTACAATACCCATTATTTTCTGCTTGCTCTATGGAACTTACGATAAGCGATTGGCCTGAGAGACTGACCTTTTCACCCAGTCCATTGTCAGCATTAAGTGGGTAAATGACGAAATGTCTGGTAAAATCTGCAGACGAAGCTTTTGGGTAGCATACGTAGGTAGATGTAGCGTGCAAAGGAGCCCACAAAATGATATAAAAAGGGAGCACCCACAGATATCGACGGACTACCTCGCCGTCTGTATGTAGGTTAACAGGCTGTGCAGGTTTTCCACAAGAGCTGGGAGCTCTTGTCTTCCTTTGCTTAAAATGTCTTGCTCTGCTTTGCTTGAAGTATCTTATTCTATTTTACCTATATGAAATGTCATGTTATGTTTAACCATTGTTCTCTTTACTTTTGCATTTAAAAGATTTTGTATTGTAATTGCAGGAATGCTTGCTCTAAGAGTAAACGTGAGTGTTCCTAGGTAACATTTTCCTTGGTGTAACTTGTTTCTCATGATGCATTTATAGATGTGTTTTCTCTCTCTCTCTGTCAGTACATTAATTGAGATACAGAGAATATCATGACAGCTGTATGATTATCTGGATTCTGTATTTTGTACTTTATGTCTCTATTCTGCGGTTTCTTTGAAGTTGTATCTTCTCATTAAACTGCCATTGTATTCTGCCACCAATTCCATGTCTCATATGTCTGTTTTCTTCATTTTTGGAGCAAGCGTTCCTAGGCACCCTGGCTCAAATTAAGGTGCCCCTTTTGTCCCTGACTCACTCTCCTGCTCAGTTCTGTGGTGGCTCCCGGGGCTCTGGGGACCGCCTCTAGCTTCCTTGACCCGTAATAGATCTTCCCTCCAACAGCCTCTCTTGCAAGTCCTGTATTGTTGGTTTGTTGCCCCTGCCCCCCTTTCCACTGCCCTCCATAGTCTGTTGTGCTTCCACGGCCCTTCCTGCCTGCTCAGTGTGGTTAAATTGTTGCCTTTGCACTCTCCTACCTGCCTTCAATTTTCAGAGTCCGTGCCCCTGGCCTTTGCCTCTCAACAGTATCCCAATGAACAACTAGATTGCTAACATTCTATATTTATTACAAAAGTGTGGAACGCCTGACATCATCTTGATGTAATCAAAACTGTAATACCTAGAGCATTTCCTTTAGAAATTACATATATGAGAGGGTCTTATTGGCATCAAAATTATGGTTAGTGCTCTAAAAGACTAAAATAAGGACATTTTGTCTGAGTTTTCAAATAGCGACAAAGCACTTTTAAATTATTTGTTATCTTTATGTTTTTTTATCCAGTTGACCACTTGATTAAATGTTGCACTTAGGGGAGAGTATGTGGTGTTACTTCCAGAACTGCAGACTTTGCAACTGGGGAACCAGGTTGAAGTTTCTGCTTCAGCTCGACATTCTGTGATTCTGGTCAAATCACTTAGTCTCCCCATGTCTACAACCAAAATGAATATGTGCTTGTGTGATGTAACCAATGCTCATGTAAAGCACTCCAATACCTGACAAGTCTGCACTATATAACACTGCAAAAACACTAAATAATAAGTGTTTTGCACACTTCTGTCATTGGGCTATATTTGGGCTACATCTGGGTGATTTTGGGCTACATTTGGGCTCTTTTGTCTCCGGTGGCCATCTTGGGAGATTTATTTGTTATGAAGTTTCCTAATTTCCTCATGTACTGCAGTCTCCTCAGTAGGAAATGCTTTCAGTTTTTTACGTTGATTCCATCATGAAGGTATTCAGATATGTCACACATTTGCCATAAATTCTGAATGTTAGCACTCTAGTTGCTCATTAGATCACTGTAGTAAAACTACTGTTCACCATGGAAGTCTGCTCCTGGTATTAAAAGTGCATGTTTCAGTCTGCATGTCAGAATTTTTTAATGAAATAGAAGAGGATTTGAGAAGTCACTCAAAATGTGCCCTCATTTTCTTTCTTCAGCATTAATGATAATTTCTATGGCAAAATGAACCCCCTCATTGTGTTCCTTTTTAAATTAAATGTTTTAAGTGTTACCAGTTTATTCCAATCAAGATGGCTTCAGGTGTGCCATACTTTTGTCATAATGAAGACAGTAAGCGCTCTAGTTGTTTTTAAGAACATTCTGGGACATTCTGTCATTGGGCTATACTTGGGCTACATCTGGGTGATATTTGGGCTACATTTGGGCTCTTTTGTCTCTGGTGGCCATCTTGGGAGACTTATTTGTTATGAAGTTTCCTAATTTCCTCATTTACTGCAGTCTCCTCAGTAGGAAATACTTTCAGTTTTTTACTTTGATTCCATCAAGAAGGCATTCAGATGTGTCACACATTTGCCATAAATTCAGAATGTTAGCACTCTTTTTGCTCATTAGATCACTGTAGTAAAGCTACTGCTCACCAGGGAAAACTGCTGCTGGTATTGAAAGTTCATGTTTCAGTCTGCATGTCAGAATTTTTTAATGAAATAGAAGAGGATTTGAGAAGTCACTCAAAATGTGCCCTAATTTTTCTTTCTGCAGCACTAATCATACTTTTTATGGAAAAATGAACCCCCTCATTTTGTTCCTTTTGAAATTAAATGTTTTAAGAGTTACCACTTTATTCCAAGCAAGATGGCTTCAGGTGTGCCATACGTTTATCATAGGTAGGACTGTTAGCGCTCTAGTAGTTCTTTGGAACACTCTGGGAAGCTGCAGTAGAACACAAAGGAATCAACTGACAGTCTCTGCCCTTGTTGGATGTACATGTTTTACTGAGAATGTCAGACTTCATTCTCACATGACTGAGAAAGATAATGTGAATTTACAGAAAATAAGCTCTCAGTTTAGCTTATAGATCACCTTCCAAACCTCTGTGGTAAAAGCATGAGAAAATATTTTTCTCTCAATCATGATATCCCAGCAGAAGGCTTTTTCACATGGTGAAATCACCTTAGAACATACCACAATTCCTAAAATGAGTATGGTACCATCAACAAATGATTTATAATGTAACTAAAGTCTTAAAACCTTCTATTAACTGCAATGCTTTTTAATGAGGTGCTATCATGTATATTGGTCCCAAGATGGCTGCCAACACTTCTTGGATGAAGTGCTGACAGCCAATCAGATCTCAGGATGAGATGTGTGGTTAGGCTCCGCCCACATATATATATGCTTTTAAATGCTATTTTCTCAGGAAATACTGAACAGATTTACACCAAACCTACAAAAGGCACTTCCATGACCTGAGGACTACCTCTCTGCCAAATTTCAAGTAAATCTGTTCAGCCGTTCGGGCTGTAGCCCTGTCTAAAGGTCCTATGGAAAAATGCATGGGAAAAACGCGTTTTGGGACCCCCCTTTTATCTCAGCCCCCGCTTGACGAATCCCCCCGAGACTTTCAGGGTAGGAGCGGAGCGTAGCGCCCCACCTATTTTGAAAAATTCGCGAGGATTCGTCGACCGGCGCCAAAGTTATTCAAAATAGAATGTTGCGGATTTCCTATGGAAAAGGGGTCCTAACTATAACTACCTACTGGCGACCGCCAGTAGGTAATATATATATATATATATATATATATATATATATATATATATATCTCCGATTCAACTGCTCTCTCTCCCAACCGCTTCACGTCGTGGAAAAGCAGGCACGGACCACAAGATAAGTGCTTATTTCATTTATTCGTTGTCGGCCATAACACGTTTCGGTCCAGCCGGACCTTGATCACATGACAACGCTCATTGTTTCTTTCACCCCTTTTAAAGTGACATGTGCAGAATTCAATTGGAGACTGGGAATAGACATAGAGAATATATATGTATATAGATCATCTGCAAATATTTTGTGAAAGCATAGGTTCCCAATTCTTCTAAATAAGTGCCCATGGTCTGTGAATAAATATAAATACCATCAGACTGCTGCCACCTTAACAAATGGTGGGTTTTGACTCCCACTGAGGATTGCACTTGGCTGAGATGGGTAGGTGGATTGGCTTTGCATAAAAGCATGCTTCATGCAAACCTCGTTCTGGTTTCTCACTCCAATATATGTGAATGTTAATTTGCTATTGTGGATATAGCAGATAAAGCCTTGTTGTGGGTGATTTTTCTGGTAGCATCAATTGCACCAGAAGTATACCTGGGGGTTAGGATGCTGGACCCAATTAACCTACTGGAAAAAGCAAGAAAACTCATGCCTTGGGCACAAGAAAGGACACTCTGCAGGTGGTTTCATTTTCACCACAGACATTGGATATAACAGTTCCCTTGAGAGGGTTTTCCACTTATTTGGGGATTGGGTGGGTATTGTTAAAATATAATACGTATTAAATAATATTAATGGTTTGATGTATTTGCATGTAAATTCCTTATTTTAAACTATTTTTATATGTTTAATTCGTTTTAATTTATTAGAATATTAGTTTGTATGTTTTCTTTAAACAAATATGTATTTATTTTGTTATGGAGTGTGGGCATGTTGGGGTTTAGGGGTGCACTGTTTTTGTTATTTTTACAGTGTATATTAAATAATATTCATTATTTAGGATGTTACATTTGTACAGTTTGACATTAATATGTATTTTTTTAAGTGAAGAGGATACTTTGTTTATGTTTTATTACTCCATGATGGGTTTTTTTTTGGGAGTGGGTTTAACTGGGGGAAGGCCTTAGCAGTGATATTTTATATAGTAAATATAAAATAACTTTTTATCATAATACATTTCATTTATTTTCTTTTAAGCTTATGTTAGATTTTAGGATGAGAGATACTGTGGAATTGAAAACATATTTAAATGATTTTTTTTATAAAATGTGCAATTCCGATATATTTGTTGATTGTAAAAATAAAAATTATTTTGTTATTTATATTTATATATTTCAGATGTTTAATAGGTTTTATTTACATTTTTTAGATAAATGTTTAATGTGTGTGAGAAGCTGACTTAGTATATGGTGCACTCTTATGTAAGTAGGCAACCTGCACTAATCCAGACAACCCTTATGAGATTTTTGTGGTCTTAGACAACCTTAGAAAGCTTTCTCAGTGGTAGCTGTGGAGAGCAGCCTTCAGGCTTAGTCCAGAAGGAGAGTAAAGCAGCTTGCTTTACCAGAACATAATCGTATTTGTATAGATTAAGTGAGAAAGAACAAAACAGTGTATTTATGAAAATATGTATTTATTATAAGACACTTACTAACACATACACATACAGATATCTCCTACCCAGAGATATACACAATGCACACAATACTTTGCAATAAAAACAGGTAAATAGCTAGAATACACAGTTGTCGCCAAGGGGAGACCAAACCATATACTAAAATAGTGGTATGTGAATCACGACTCGAATAAAGACTATACTTAGAAGACGTAGAAGTGCCGGGGACTCAAGGAACCACCCGAGGTAAGTATCCAGGAACCCCACGGCAGCCGTGTGCAGAGTGGGAACACAACCACAGGCTCAATAGAATTCAATGAGTAGGTCGGGTTGCAATTTTAAAGAAGAAGGACCCTTCCCAGTGGACCCTGAAGAAAGCCTGTGAAAGACAGAAGGCTGGAAAGCCACCCCATCCGGGGATAACCTAGGAACCAGGATATCTACACCAGAGGAGCCGGGTACATAGGTGTGAAGAGGCATCAGAAACCGAGTCGAACTCAATGGGAGACTTCAGGAAGATGCCTCTGCTGTAGAAGGTAAGAGTGTCCGGTGGAACCCAAAGGTGGATTCAAAGTAAGAAGTACCTGCAAGCAAAGGAGACAGAGTCTAGGCCACTCAGGAGTGACCAGGAGGCACAGAAGACGAATGCCCACCGATGTCGGGTGTTGCAGGAGAGATGATGGTGACCTTAGAGTTGCAGCTGTGAGGACCAGGCGATGCTGTGGAAGACCAAGAGGTATTCATGAGCTGTACCACGCTGGATGTCAAGATTTGAGGGGTCGGTGTCCGTCGGGAGCACCAAAAAGCCTTGGAAACTGCAAACAACTTGTAAAGCAAAAAAGGTGCAGTGTAGGAACCAGCAAGGTCCAGGTTACTTGTCACAAGCAGGGGAGTCAGATCAGGCCCTAAGCAATCAGGTGAGCCCACAGGAATTAGAGAAGACCCTCAGGAGGCCCCACAGGCCAGAGTCACTGGAAGCGCAAGAAGACCTGAATCAGCTCACCAAAGATGCAGGCCCACGGTGCAAGTGATGCGGTGAGGACAAAGATCTTGGTCATAGGAGGTGCTTGAGGTTGGGGCTACTTGACGCCTGAAGTTCTTGGAGGACGGAAGCTAACAAGCCTTTGCAATGGCAAGTCGACGCAGCACACAGGGGTTCAGTTCAAACTTGGTGAGACAACAAGGCAGGTCTTCAGTGCTGTGAAGAACCCCCACTTGTGGTGCTGAGTCTTTCAGAATCTGTGGGAGCTTGGAATCAGCAGACCAGCCAGCTTTGTTGCGGTGCCTGCAGATGCAGGAAAGTGACTCCTTCACTTCAAGGGGATTCCTTCAGGTGTCTTTGGATGTCCACAGGCCTTGGAAGGTTCCTGTATGGAGCACAGGCACAGACATTGCAGCAGACTTGCAGGACGACGAGACCAGAAGCAGCAGGAGTCTTCCCAGTTGCAGTCTCTGAGCCCAGAGCATGGTCCAGCAAAGTCCAGAGTGCCCAGACGGTTGAAGAAGGAGTGGTGTCTTGAAATAAATCTTGTCCCATGACAAATCTTGGGACCCACCTATAGGTAAGCCCTTAAGTACCCTAAGGAAAGGGTTGTGACAATTCAGGGTTCCCTTCCAGGGGAGGGGTCGGACAGTGGGGAGGATACTCCTATGTCCTTTGTCCAGTTTTGCACCACAGGGGGAGCCTAGGGCTCCCTGAGCTGGTTTGAACTGGACTATGCAAGGAGGGCACCAAAGGTTCCCCTCAGCAGACTGAGTGGCACTGGCAAGCGCTCCAACCCAGCCCCACTAAACTCTGTCTGGAAGGTGGTCACACCTCCCAGTGACAGGATACCCATTGTTCTTCCTTCTCCTGCTCGAGCTTGGCTCAGCAGAAGGAGGGCAGAATCATGTCTCTGGTCGGCCGCAGCCATGTTGTGCTGTCTGGGTCTAGAAGACTGGTACCGGGAGCACTCAGGGCCTCCCAGAGGAGCTTTACAGTGCATGGAATAATACTTCCCACACTGTTTACGGAGTGGGCGTATGATTCCAACATGTTTGATACCAGGGTTTGTTACTGCCAGTTTAGAGATGATCAATGCATAATGACGCTTGGCCACTATGTATTGTAATGGCTGATGAACTTACAACCCAGGAGAATGGACAGCGAAGGTTGTAGGGGTGTCCTGCTCATGCAGGGGCATCCTCATACTTAGAACCAAGCATCCTACCTTCAGGATTGAAATGCCTGCTTTAAGGGTGTCTTATAGGTTTTAAGTGCCGTGACTTCAGATATAGGAAAACCTATATCTGCCAGAAGTGATACTAGCACCAGTTTACACAGGTTGCAATGGCAGGCCTGTAGTTACAGTTTGAGTGATCCCTTAATGGTGGCATAATACATGCTTCAGCCCGGGGTGACCCCTGGTGTACCTATGCCCTGGTACCTCAGTACCATATACAAGGGACTGGTAAGGGTACACCGGTGTCCAATCTGGGATGTACCTTAGTACTTATGTACCAATTTAGGGGAGAAAGCACAGAGGTTGGGGTCCTGATTAGCAGGATCCCAGTCAGACTAGTCAGAAACAGCATAGCACCAGGTAAAAAGTGGGGGTAACCACAAAAGCAGATCTTACTTTCCTACAAAGTGAATTTAGATATTTTGGGTGACGTGTAACTGATCGCCCGAAATGTATGCGCTTTCCCTAATGTCTGTTAGAGGTATAATAGTAAAGCAGACTCATCCAAATGAACACACCTTTCTTAATCTTATAGTTGTATATCTGACTCCCCCAACACCATCCAATATATGTCACTTTAAATGTTGGACTGGAGTTACTTATGCAAATCTGAACTGTCCCACCCACAGAGAATTTACTCCCCCCGATGTTTGTTAGACTGGAGTTAAAATAGGAACTCTCACAACCACCAATGAATCTGTATTCTTTAATACTAATAGTGAAAGTGTTTTATTTAAGAATTATTTTTATTTTTATAATGCATTTATTGTTGTTTGTAAATTTACTATTAACATGTATTTGTATTCATTGCTAAATATTTTTTCAAGTACATGTAATTTTAGAATTATTTTAAATTCTAATAAAAGAATTTTTATATGTTATTATTGATGTTAAATATATTTATTTGAAGATAGTAATCAAGAAATAATCAAACTATTGCTTTAAATTATACCAATGTTATTCACAAAGACATTTTTGTAGGTGCCATTTTGTCTTGCAATCATTCACAGGGGTCTATAGCTCAGGAATTAGGCTTGCGTTATAAATTGCACTTGGTACTGGATTAGCAAGACTGGTGGAAATGAGGTGGGAGAATGGACTACTCTGTCTACATTCCTCCCGCTCAAGAGAAAATGAATTACTTTTTGAAACCCACCTCTGTGAGTTGAGTTCTGCTCACTTGTACATTCTTTATAACTTGCTCAAACCGGAAGTTCAATTTCTGTAAATTGAGCTTTGATCTCGTATTTACTGGTATGGCGTTCTACTTTCTTTCATTTCCCCATGTTTACTGCATCCCTATTTTCTTTTAGTCATAATAGTTTGGGCATTGCAGAACTTGCCTGTGCCGATATCGATTAGTATTAATTGCTTTACCTTGAAACTATACAGTCACGAATTGCAATGACGTTTAAAATAATTTGGGTTTTTGCGTTGCATTTTGGGTTCTAGGAATCCTCTTTTAGATTGAATATCATGAAATGCAAGGCTTTAAAAAGAGGTGCAATTATTGACAGAAGTAACTAACCTAGACATGCTACATATTTCCCATCCTAGAGAGAAACATGAAACCAGCATCTGGGAGGAGTCCTACTGCCAATTAAAGAATTATTTCCTTTACTTTCCAAATATGATCTTGAAGATCTTCTATCAGCAAATGTTGCCGAAATTGAACAAACAGGTACTCAAACACCGCCGAGCAGATTCCGACCTGCCTTTGAAACGCTTGGCGGAAAGGCATGGAAAGGGGCCCCCAACAGGGCCCCGGCACATCCTGTGCCCCCCAAAAGTGCATGGTTGTGCGTGCACTGTGTGGCATGCACAATATGGTGCACACTGCAAGGTGCACAAACGTGCTGTAGGAGCTGTCACAGCTGCTGTAAGCTGTTTAGGCTCTCCTATGAGCCTAACATACTCGCTGCCGTGACACTGCCAGCGCACTGCCCCCCTGCCCCAGATTCAGCTCCGAATACGGGAGGCAGGTTCACCACAGGCTTGGTGGTCTTCCTGGGATTACTGCTGTGGCAGTGCTACAGGAAGGCTGCCAAACTCGTAATCGGGCCCTAAGACTTTGTGTTAGCTAATTTTGGATATTGAAGAAGATGCACTTAATTATTGGGTGTTTCGTTAAAACAAAATTATTATTTTTAGCCAATGGATTTTTACTGAAAACATTGATACTTACTGGGGAACAAGGTAAAGTTTTCCAAATGAACCCTACTTACTGAGAGTAAGAAATATATATATATGGCTGTCTTATAAACTGAGCTGTGTGCCAATTGTTTAAGTGAAGTGGGGATGGAGAGTTATAGGGTGCAGCACATGCACAACTTGGTAACACAACGAGTTAGAATGTGAGCACCTTGCATAGAGCAGAGCTCAGAAACTGACAGTGTTTTAATGAATACAATTCATTTCAATTCAATTCAATAATCTTTATTCTCGATCATTTAGATCATCAAAGATATAAATACATAACAGTTGTTTAAAATATAAAGTTTTCAATACAATAAACAATTTCATTTACAATTGAATTTTAAACAGAAAAGCCCATGAGTGAAACATTAAAAAACATAAATTGATAAACCAATGTCTTATGGCTCATACAATACCCCCCTCTTTCAGAATGCGGGACCGAACGTGCCACATGGCCGTTAGATACTTTGCCACAGCAAAAACAATCGGAGGTGACAAATCAGTTTTGAGGATTCTAAATGCAGGGAGGTATTTCCTGAAGCCCATATTCTTGAGGATAGGTAAGAGCCAGTACCTCCTTGCTCTTCGATAGGCTTTGCAGAAAAGGACCACATGTAGATCACTCTCCTGGGGATATGTGCAGGCTGGGCACTGCTCTGTTGTTAAGATGCGGGACCAAGAACTAGTAAAGGCCCTCAAAGGTAGGGAGCCATACCTCCACTGTAAGTAGAGTTTTCCTGTCAACACAGGACCCATACCATGTAATACAATTTCCAAATAATAAGAATCTTTCAGTTGGATAAATGTATGGGTCAAAGATCCCGCACGTGTGTTTGCTAAATCGATAGTCAACTTTGACTGAAAATAGAGTTGTGTAAGTGCCTTTCGAGAGATCCTCCTACTAGAGTTAGCAGGGTCGGCCCATAATTCCGGGAGACCTAAACCTTCACAAGTGCTCCTTATATATTTTAGCCAGGGGATGTTATTAGTGTTTGGTAAAGCCAGGAACTCCTGGAGCTCACTTCTGTAATCGCTGAGATCCTGGCTACTCCATATTCGTCGCCAAAAAGCTAGGGGCTTCATACTTAGCTCCTCGGCAATTGGCCTTAGACCTAGATCCAGTCTCAGGGGAAACAGTGGGGTGCTAGAGGTGAGAGCCACTAGTTGCCTGAGGAATTTATTCTCTGTAGTTGTTAAGTTTTTTACAGGAACATGGCCCCATAGTTCCGCCCCATATACAACTGAACCCCGGGCCTGAGATTTGTAAATCTGTATTATTGGGCCCAATGGGCGATATATAGATTTGCCCGTCATTCTTAAAATGCCCCCCACCTTCTGCAATAATTTCAAATTTGCCTTAGTCGTATGTGTCCTCCATGTCATCTTCTCGTTCAGGGTTACCCCCAGATATTCAAATGTGGAGACCCTCTCCAGTCGCACCATACCCAGCAGAGGGTTTGGACATGATGAGGGGGTAGGGTTTAAGATCATAAACTTTGTCTTGGAGGCGTTGATTTCTAAGCCCCTCTCAGTACAAAATTTCAAGAACCCGTCCACTATCCGTTGGATACCCATGGGGGATTTGGACAGCAGCAGGGTGTCATCTGCAAACATTATGGTGGGCACCCTGCTGCCATTCAATTTGGGGGCATCAATGTCTTTCAGCCTAGACAGATGGGCGATTACCCCGTTGACAAAGAGGCAGAACAGGGTGGGTGCGAGCACACATCCCTGCCTCACCCCCCTGTCAACGGGGAATCTTTCGGTTAAGCCCCCCACCCTGCCACACCTGACCCGCGCAAAATTATCCTGGTGCAGTTTAATCAAAATAGCCAGGATATCTGGCGGGACTCCCAGCTCACCCAGGACACTCCAAAGCTTGGATCTGGGCACCAGGTCGAAGGCAGCCCGCAAGTCCACGAATACCGTGTACAAGCTGCCGCCCTCGACAAGTGCCGTCCTCCAGTAAATAAGATTGAGGCGAAAAATTTGATCCATGGTGGAAACCCCTTTCCTGAAACCGGCCTGATAAGGGCTCATAATGGCGGCCTCCTCTATCCAATTCTGTAAGCGGTCTAAAATGAGCCTCCCGAAGAGTTTTTGCGACACATCTATCAGGCTGATGGGCCTGTAGTTGGATGGGAGCAGGGGCGAGCCTTTTTTAAAAATCGGAACCACCTCTGCGCCCAGCCAAGTACAGGGGACCTCCATGCCCCCTAGAATCGCATTAAATAACATCAGGAGATAAGGGGCCCATATGTCCGGCTCCTGTTTGTAAAGATCGCCAGGAAGGCCATCCAAACCAGGCGCCTTTCCAGTTGACAAGCCTGTTATGGCAACCCGGACCTCTCTAAGTGAGAATGGGTCCCCTTCCACAAAATAGAGCGACGGAATAGTGGTGGAACTCCCGTGGCTTGACTCCTCTGTATACAGAGACTGAAAGTGTTCCTGCCAGGACTTGGAAGAAATATTTGGCTCTATTGCCGGGGCAAGTTCCCCAGAACCTGAGTTGACAATTCGCCAAAACTTCCGTGAATCCATAGACGCTAGGGAGCTGGCGAGTTCTTCCCATTTATTCTGCTCCCAGTCAATTTTTGCATTGACAATCAGCTTTTTATATTCGCGTCTCCTGGCTTGGATTTCCAGCCTACTTTTGCGATTCTTAATACTCGACAGAAGATCTCTCCTAGCCTTGCGGCACACCGCGTTATACCAAGTGCACTGATTCCTTCCACCCCCCCTCCTTGGACCATTATTAAATAAGTCTACAGACAAAGTCTTTATGACTTCTTCGTGGTTCAACCAGATTTGTTTGTTAGTATCCCCTGTATTTGGTTCATCACTTAAAAACGCCATATTCTCTAAAATGGGAATAACATTTTTATAAAACTGTGGGAGCTTGGTTGTACTTGCTGCAATTTTTTCCCACTTGATTCTTCTCCTATTACTTTCAAGGACTAGATCGGGATTTGTCTTGGGTGGTTCTACTTCCCCAAGGTCCCGTCCAGGGAGGAGAAAATCCAATTCCAGAGCATTGTGGTCGCTGTCTTCTCTATCAGTGACCCTGAAATCAATGACATGCGACCACGATGATAATTGCACTAAGATATAATCTAATCTTGATTCACTGCCTTTCCGGTTGAATGTGGGTTTGCTCGGAGTATCAGATTTAGCTCGCCCGTTACAGGCCCTAACCCCATGTCTTAGGGTTAAGGCGGTAATCTGTACTGCCAGTGGGGTCCAAGCTTTGGGCGGAATAGATACTAGCGGTGATACTCGCCATCTTGTCTCTTCCTCTAAGAGGTCCCCATCTAGGAGACCTGGCAGGGGCTCATAATGTGAATTCAAGTCCCCACCCACTAGAAAAGGGAAACCTTTGGGGAGTTCGGTCAAAAGATCTGCTAGTTCATCGATGGTGGATGACTCCTGAGAGATGGTAACCTGTCTCGAGTATACATTTACCACCGTTAGTCTACAGCAACGAGACCATTCCAGTAGAACCACAAGTATATCTTCTGATGCCACTGGAAAGCGCGTGGCTTTACATCCCAGGTGCACTGCAACCCAGGTTTCAAGTCCACCCGATGGGCGCCCCCTTCCTCCCCATTTCGCAGGGATGGAGAATACTGCAAATCCCTGCCTTGCATGTTCCTCTCTCTCCCAGGTTTCCTGGAACATGCATAAGTCTTTGGAGTCGATGTATTCAATCCATTCCTGATGTTCAGATTTATTTCCCAGACCCGCCACATTCCATGACAATATTTTTAGCATGGGGGGCCTATCATTCAGAGTGGTGGTATATGTGTGAACATTCCCTTTATTGCTGGTCACGATCTCTAAGGGTGTTGGGGGGGTGTTTATTTCTTCCCCCACAATGTGACCTGCTCTGCCAATGGGATTGTTCAGGGCCCCATGATGTTCTGGGCTATTAGGCAGCTCCATTCCAAGACTAGTTCGATCCACAGCCTCCCATGCTAAATTGTGACCTAGCTTGCCAATGGAGTTACTCCGAGCCTCATGATGTTTGGAGGTGTTGGACGTCTCTATTTCTAAGCTAGTTTCATCCACAACCTCCCATACTGCAGAGTTAGACTTCCTGCCCATGAGTATAGGTAGTCAATCTACCATATCTAGTTGGCTGTACCTATTGTGGGTTGGAAAAGAAAATTGCTGACATTGCTGAAGGGGTCTCCGGGGATAGTAATTTTGCCCACCTGCACCCCACTTGCCATCTTTCCTGTGGCAAATTTCCCATCCTTCATCGTCCAAATTGGAGGTATAATGGGCTAACTCCTGTCTTCGAGGCTTGGGTGGTTCTCTCCATCCTCTTAACAACCCTCCACCCGATCTATCGAAGTGTGTATATTGTTCATGGGTTTCCGGGTGCCCTTGATATTGGGTTCTGGGGTGGTGGTAAATTTCCCTTCTTTTGGGATCTCCCCACCCGAACGATCTTGGTATCCGATCCTCCCAAATCTCATCCTCTCTGCCATATACTATAGGAGGGTAAAAGAAAGAGAGGGGTAGAGATGGTAGAGATTGAACAGTAGTCCCTTCTTCCTCTGGGGTCCATCCACATATATGCAGGACAGTCCTATGGTCCTTAAAATTGACTATAACACAGTCGCCGTTTATGGATTTAGTTGTACTGCCCAACCATGGGACCCTTCGTACCATAAGAACAGGGCTCAGTACACCTTCCGGGAGTGGTCTGTGTGTACAAAGCCAATTTATAACCTTATTTTTAAGGGAAGCGGTGGATTCTTTGGAGGCAGAATTCAGTTCTGGTACCCCCGCCAGAATAACAGTGTATGGGGCTGCTTCTGGTGGGAGGTGTATTGGTCCAGGGTCTAGCCTCTTGCTCACACCCCCCGCCGAAAGCTCCCCCTTGTTCGGTGCATTGATTGGAGCACAATCACTTAGCCCCGCTTGATTTACCCTGATTTGAGGGGAAGAGGAATGATTCAACTGAACTACATGATTTTGTGGAACATTTACCTTCGGGTGAGTGTTAGTACTTAGGGACGGGGTAGATGATGCCTGGTGCACTATATGTGTAGCATTTTTAGTCCCGTTTGCGGGCTGAGAAAGTCCCCTTTTTGTTACCCTATCTGGAGCCTTGGTCCCACCATTATTCATTGTTTTCAGACTATCAGCTAGTTGGACTGTCGATTTTTCTATAACCACAAGCCTGGCTTCTATTTTTATTAGCCTTTCTTCCAATGGACTTAAAAGGTTTCTTATGAGGGCGCCTATATCTGCCAGGGTGACATCCTCCTCAATGGTCTCGGGCAAGTTTGCATCAGCTTGATTACTTGCCCCCCCCCGGTAGATTAAGGCGCGGGGTCTTAGCTCTACCTTTTTGCGTTGTTTCCCTAACATTTGGGCAGAAACTTTTTGGCAGCGGATTCAGGGAGGGATTTGAGAAATTTGACTCTCGCGCATTCCTGTTCTTACTCCCTCCTCTGTTTTTCGGGATAGCTCCTTCTCTGGTCCCCTTTCGATGTGTCGTTTTTGGGCATGTGGAGTTAGCGTTATCAGGATCTGGCGTGGGATTTATAGTAGGCATGGGGTGGGGTTGAGCAGGGGGGAGAGTTAGCATACTGAAATCAACAAGGTCATTGGAGTCCTTCCTGTTTGACTGGGAAATGCAGTTTGATATGTCCAATGTCCCAGAAAGATTAATTGTGCCATCCACCCCTGTGTCCAACGTAAGGAGCTCTGTGCTTACCCGAGGTGACTTTGCCAGAGCCAGAGGACCCATGGACGATCTCCGCACCCAGTCCAGTTCTTGGGATATTCGCCTCTCAAGGAGCGTTATATCCTCGATTAGCAGGGACCCAGCTTTCACAAAGTAGTTGTCCAGTGATCCCTTAGGTGTAGGCTCACGAGCCATAGCACTTTTACTCCTTGTTTCTCTTGTTGACATTTCTGGAAGTCAGCACAGATGGTAGCCCTCGCACTTCGCCACAGTTTGCCAGAGTTTCCGGAAGATCCAGGGGGGGAAGGCCCGGGCCCGGCCTCTCCTGTCCTCGAACGGCCTCAAACGGCCCGCTCTTTGCCCGGTCTTCGCCCCGAGCTTCGTTCCGCGCGCGTTCCGCTAGCGCGATTGGAGTAGGCGGAATATGTATGGAAAAAAAGACTGCAGAGGGAGTGGCTGTGAAGCTGGTCCTCGCAGTCCCGCCCTCCCGTGGAAGCAGTAGGTAAAAATGGCGTGAAGGCAGCAAGCAGGAACAATCAGGGCACACAAGTTACTGCTGCAGTGGGAGTTTTATACTCCGAGCGGCTCCCGCGCAGCGGGGGCCGCGAGTCGCTGCGTCGATCAAAGGGAAGGGCCGGGAAGAGGACCCAGCTGCGGCGATGTTGCTCCGGCCGTGGGTGAAGCTGGTCCTCGCAGTCCCGCCCTCCCGTGGAAGCAGTAGGTAAAAATGGCGTGAATACAATAACAATCTCATTTAACATGCTAAAAAAAGGGAAGTCTTGTTCTCTTAATGAATTTTGGCCCAGTGCATGGTAAAATACGCGTTTCTGGGGACAAAGAGGGCCATGGTGGTAATAATGTTTCAAGGTAAAATGTAATTGCTAGAATAGTTATTAGGGATAAACGTAGGCCGTTAGAAAAAGCATGAAAATACTTCATGGCTATACAGGAATGCTGATTTTTTTACTTTGTGTGCCTTTCTGTACTAACATTCCTACAAGAATGAATTACTGTTACATGCTGTTGAGCGTTGTTGCATATTTATTTTGCCCAGGGCTGTTAGTGCCAAAAACGTGTAGGATGATATCATTTCAAACACATCTGTTAGATATCCGCCCCCAGAGGCCAAAAGGTAATTGATGCTCATGTGTCCTACACAAAAAACATATAAGCAAATCCTTTCTCATTTCACACCCGGCTCAGATGAACTAGTGAAAAATTGAAAAACTCACTCAGTCTGGACTGACATTCCTTGCACATTTCATTATCACACATGCCTTTGCCATGCATGCAGTGCGATATATGTGCATTCTAGATATAGAAACATGGAGATATATATATATATATATATATATATATATATATATATATATATATATATATATATATATATATATATATATATATATATATATATATATATATATATATATATATATATATATATATATATGTATTCCTCCTAATAGGGGCCCTAATAAAGTTACTTCTGTGAATGATACTTCACAGTCGGACTTGAGTTCTGTTGGTGGCAGTGACTCTGAATCTGAGTTACGCGTCAATCTGGCAGCAGGCTTGATCCCTAAACCGACACCAGCAGAGGAAATGAATTTTTATGTGTGGAGAGGAGGCAAACCCTACGCCCAAGGCCGGCAACAATGAATCACGTCGTAGACGTGCAAACTTCAAGTCCAGGCAGAGGAAGAGGGCGAGGAAGAGGGGCCTCAAATCAGAACAGGAGAAGAGGAAGAGGATACTGGGCGAAGAATCAATAGTACTTGAAGACACCAATACTATTATTAATCTGACATCTGTGAAGTTAACTGATGATGACAAGAGGATCCTCTCCTTAGGCCTCTCCTTTGCGCCCCAGAATAATTTTGATTATGTGTCCACGCGTCTTGATATCTATAAAGCTGTACGCAAGCTCAAGCTCAAAAAATCCTTTGCTTTGCAAAGCAATCGACGGAATACTATCGACAATGCACTTGAGGTATCTCTTCAGGATGCCATACAGGATTTGTGGGATACTGAGGGTATAGACAAGTATAACTATTCTAATTACCAGGATGGTGTCAACCTACAGGGACCTGTCACATCATTCAGACCCAAATCCACATACAACCCCATCATGCCCCACGATGCATTGGATATATTTAATGAGAACGTGGTTACTGAAATGAAGGTTTTACATAAGGAAACTCAGTTAAAGAGACGTCGCTACAACCGCCAAACGCAACAATACAATCAACTCATTTTAAAACTCAAGAGTGATAGAAAGATTATTGTTCGTCAAAGTGACAAGGGCGGCAACATTGTCTTGTTGACTAAGGAATACTATGACCATGAAGCCTTAAATCAACTAAATGATAGGAGCTGCTACATTCGCACAACAGCAGCAGCTATCCAGGTATCCAATAATGAGTTCCGTGGTAAATTGACCAGCTGGAAGAGACATAAACTCATTTCTGAAGCTGAATTACATTTTTTGAGGAAGGACAATCCTGCTATCCCCACCATGTATTTTATCCCCAAGGTACATAAGGATTCTAACAGACCCCCGGGCAGACCTATTATTTCAGCCCGAGGTGGCATGTATGAAAAAACGTCGCAGTATATCGACTTTATTTTACAGGACTTTGTTAAATCATTGGATTCATATGTACAAGATACAGGGGATTTCTTGCGTAAGATAAATAGAATTGAATGGAGAGAAGAGTACTGGATGTTAGCACTCGATGTGACATCACTGTATACCAGTATTGGGCACGGTGATGGTATCCAGGCCATCAAACACTTTTTATCACGCAAACCAGCTCAATTTGGGGTCCACAATGAAATGCTGATTGATATGCTAGAATGCTGTCTTCTTAACAATAATTTTATGTTTAACAGCTTACTGTACCGACAACTGAGAGGCGTAGCTATGGGGGCTTGTTTTTCCCCTAGCTACGCCTGTCTCCATATGGGTTATTGGGAGGATATGATCCTCCAGAGGGACCATGCCCAATGCCTTAATGACAAAGTGGTTGTCTGGTTACGGTTCATTGATGATTTATTTGTAATATGGAATGGATCTTTAGATGAGGCCAATGGTTTTATTGAGATTTTAAATGTTAATAATCTTAACCTTCATTTTACTGCAACATGTAGCCAAACCAGTGTCACTTTTCTTGATACAGAAATTTACATACGAGCTGGCAAATTAGAAATTAGGCTATACCACAAACCAACGGCAGGTAATTCGACCCTACACGCGACCAGTGCCCATCCGCCCCATCTCATTAAAAGTATACCCTATGGGGAGATGTTGCGCCTTAAGCGCGTGTGCAGCAATGATACGGATCTTAAAGTAGCACAGACTTTGAGTAAACAAAGATTCAGGGAGAGAGGCTACTCAGAGGGTGTCATTGAGAGTGCCATTACAAGATCCAATGCACTAAACCGAGAGGATCTGTTGAAACCCACTTCTAGCACTACGGTTGTCACTACAATACACGGCAACCAAGAGGGAAATGACATAAATTCACCTAATGCTTTTAGAATTATCATGGGCTATAGCAAACAACAAGTGGAACTACGCAGAATCATAAACAGGAATTGGCCCATTGTGCGGAGCGATCCAATTATTGGTCCTTTGCTCCCGCAGCGAGTTACCATCACTTATAGTAGGGCCCCCACTATGAGGCAAGCCTTGGTTAATACAAATCCTGAAACCATTGATAAAACTTCTTGGCTGCAACTCAATAGTGGGTTTTACAAGTGTAAGACATGCAAGGCTTGTACCCATGGTATCAATACTAAAGCATTTATTGATCCATTTAGCAACAGACAGCACAAGATCAACAAGCTGTTGACGTGCAAAACCGAGTATGCGATCTATGTCCTCACTTGCCCATGTAACCTTAGCTACGTTGGTAGTACTAAACTAGCGGTGCATACGCGTATATTGCAACATTTACGTGCCATTTCCAACCAAGACAACACCTACCCCGTCGCTCGACATTTTAAAGAAACCCATAATAGCGACACCAAGGGGCTCAATTATTATGTCATTGATTCTATTGAGCCTAGCAGGAGGGGAGGGGATTGTGAGTTTAACCTACGCAGATTGGAAACACGTTATATTTTGCAACTCAACACCAAGACACCAACAGGATTAAACATGACTGAGGATCTGCACACTTGTTTGGGTTGAGTTGATCCACATACGCTATATTCGTACACCGGAGTCTAAAATGCACTAGGACACTTTTTTGCGATGTTTGCACAATTCTTCGTCACTTTTTAGTCTCCATTGGCTTTTATCCTGTTATGTTTTACTGGAATTTATATCGGATGTGTATACGGCAATTTTAAAAAAGTTTTAGTCTTTTGTCTTAAAACTATTTAATTATATAATTTTATGGTTATTCATTTAGTATTTTACTATTTATTATTGACAAATTGTACTCTTTATGTAAATTTTGCGTTTTTGCACATCTGCTTTTTTCATCTATTCCTATAAACTAAACTTTGAGGGTCAATATTCGTACTTCTAAAATTGATGAAACGTCCTTACAACCATTTCTTAAATTTTATTAATGATATATCAGTATTTTATTTTGGGCGCTTGAAACCTTCATATATTTGTTCCTGTGACAACATGAACGGTGTCCTTTATGCCAGTTTCTGACTTCCAACGACCCACTTTTTTGATATGACCATATCTGAATATGAATTTTTTATGATATTTACATCATTATATTTCTTAATATTTTAAGCACAGGCACGTTTTCATTTTATAAATTGCACTATACATTTTTCCTATTTCATTGGCCCTAAGGGAGAACCGTTTATATGTTTTCTGACATTGAGAACAGGCTGTATTTACTGACTTTGATATCAGTAATTATGTTGACTATGCGTGGCAGGTTGCCTTATTTAAACGGGCATTTATGCCGTTATTACAGAGTATGTCCCATTATTGCATGTTTTTCCGAAATTTTTGCATGTTTTTCCGAAATTTTTGTTTAACATGTAGCTACAGCAATTGGTATTCAGATTTTATTGTGTGCCCTGTTCCACAAACAATTTTTTCTATGTCTATGAGAATGTAATCATGTGACTCCCCCATGTGACCAACACTAGCACTTTAAATTTGTGGCAACACGAGTGTAACGCTGTCATGTGAGCAAGGCTCTGAGGAGCCGAAACGTTATGGCCGTCGCTCTGGGTGAATAAACGGAACTTGCACTTGAATTTGGCTCATGTACTTACTTCGCAAAGCAGTTGAAGGACTTCAAGGCCGGTGGAAGTGGTAGCTGTGATATATATATATATATATATATATATATAAATGTATATTATCTACTGGCGGTCGCCAGTAGATAGTTATAGTTAGGACCCTGTTTCCATAGGAAATCCGCAACATTCTATTTGGAATAACTTTGGCGCCGGTCGACGAATCCTCACGAAATTTTCAAAATAGGTGGGGCGCTACGCTCTGCTCCTACCCTGAAAGTCTCGGGGGGATTCGTCAAGCGGGGGCTGAGAAAAAAGGGGGGTCCCAAAACGCGTTTTTCCCATGCATTTTTCCATAGGACCTTTAGACACAGCTACAGCACGAACGGCTGAACAGAGTTACTTGAAGTTTGGCAGAGAGGTAGTCCTCAGGTCAAGGAAGTGCCTTTTGTAGGTCTGTTGTAAATCTGTTCAGTAGTTCCTGAGAAAATAGCATTTAAATCAATATATATATCTGAGCCAGCTTACCGTGCGCTTACCGTGCGCTTACGGTAAGCTTACCGTACGCGTACGGTGACGTGCGCGAGCGCAAATCTGATTGGCTGTTAGATCTTAGTAAACATTCGAATCGTTCGAAACCAGGAAGCAGCGACCGCCATTTTCTCTCTCGCACTCTGAGAACAGGAGGAAAAACAAAGGCAAAAAACATGTAAAGAGACTGTTTAGACAGCTCCAAACCACCTAGCCTTGGAATCATTTGTGCATGGCATATCTTTTTAAAAAAAAAAAAATTTAAAAGCTTACCTTTCACAACGAAGCGCATAATCCGTCCTCCATGTGCGCACGGTGCGCTAAGCGCATCGTGCGTACATGGCCCATCGAGCGTAACGTGGGCACGCGGTGCGCGTAGTGCACCGCGTGCCCACCGTGCATGCACGGCACTAACTGCGTAAAGTGGGCGCGCGGTGCGCGAAGCGCACCGTGCGCGCACGGAACGAACTGCGTTAAGTGGGCGCGCACGCCACGAATGGCGTAAAGTAACTTAGCATTTAAAAAAACGTACAAATTCACTGAAAAAACCATAGGTTTCACACACGTTATAGTTAGGAATTAGCATTTAAAAAACCTTGCAAATTCAGTGAAAAAACCATAGGTTTCACACATGTTATAGTTAGCTGGACATTTTACTGATAAAAAAACAATGAAATTCCCCCGTTATAGTTAGTGCAGGCAACTATAACTCACGCGACCGCAATCCTCTGCTGATGACATATGTGTCTTAATGAAAAAAAAATATTTGCAATATATGTATAGCTAAAATTTAATGGAAGAAGACATGGGCAAATAAGTGTCTAAATACAGTATTAGCATCAGCAGAGGATTGCGGTCGCGTGAGTTATAGTTGCCTGCACTAACTATAACGGGGGAATTTCATTGGTTTTTTATCAGTAAAATGTCCAGCTAACTATAACATGTGTGAAACCTATGGTTTTTTCACTGAATATATATATATATATATATCCTGTAAACTCGTCTCTGACTTCCAATCATAGAAAAGACGAAGGGAACCCAAGGTTGCAGTGCTTTTTTTCTTCTTTATTGTATGCCCAGCACCGCCGCCATTACGCATTTCGATCCTCGTGGGACCTTGATCATATGACACGTTACCAGGTACACTCTCCACATTTTAAAGTGACAGTGCTCAATCAAACCAGCACTTCCTCATAGACATGAAAAAACATTTTTTTGGTGTCGCAAATTGTTTTTAACATATCAGCTCTTTTAGTCTAGCGTTTGTGCAAAATGACGCAAAGTAATACAAATATAAATATCACTTAGGTTCTCTGTTTAACCTGGAAATAAATACCTGATAAAACTAACCCATATTGACGCCCTGAATAAAAGGGATGCCAATTAGAGGAGATACTGCAACTGAAATAACACATATAAATACATGATTATAAATATATTTACACTTGTTAAAAAATGCATAAGCCTTAAAAATGTAAAAATATTAACTTTTTCCGTCTTGATCGATGTGGCAGCATTAAAAATCTCAGTATCAAATAACATATTGCACAATAGTGAACAGTAAACAGTGTTACAGTACCCTAAGTAAACAACAAGTGGGCAATAATTCCTGTAAACCAAGTCTTAGAATAAAAGCGCTAGTGCATAAAGAGTGTCACATTAGAAATCCCTATAAAACCCTAATGTGCAAAAATTGTGCAAACATATAAAAAAGGTAAATCTAAAAACATCTCATAAGGTAGCAGCAGCATGGAAGTATGGGTGCATTGTATTTAACAGTTGAGGAAATGACATTTTACAGATGCGTATAAAAATCCTCACTGGAATTTAACCCATTCAGTGTTTTTGTATCCATTTCTAAAATATATTTCGTTTCCAGTTTTCTGAAAAGATCTTCACAATCTCCACCTCTCCTTAACGGTGGTATCGAGTCAACCACAAAGTAGCGTAACTCACTTGATTTTTTAGCATGCAATTCATCAAAGTGTCGGGCAACAGGATACGTCGTATCCCCATTGTTGATTGCCTGTATGTGTTGGAGTAACCTCTTGTGGACCTGCAGCCTCGTGCTGCCCACATAGCGCTGGCCACAAGGACACTCCAGCACATAAACCGCAAACTCAGTTTTGCAGGTACGTTTTTTGTCAATCTTTATTGGCCTGCTCTTAAACGGTGTGGTGTACTCTGCCTTGCTAACTCCATGTTTGCATGATTTGCAGACTGCACATTTGATAAAGCCTTTACTGACCGTCAACCAAGTTATATTCTGTGATACTTCAGGACTCCTTGTGACTAATGAGTCGCTCGTTGAGCGTGCTTTTCTGAATGTTAGATTGGGGGACCTTGTTAGTCTGTCCCCCAGCACTGGATCATTTCTTACAAGTGCCCATTTCTTATTGACAATTTTTCTGATAGTTTGATGTTGGTTACAATACGTCAGAATGAGTCTTGTGGGCTGTATTGTCTCAGGTAAGTTATCATTGAGCGTTTTACTAACCAGTGCCTGTGCTCTGCCCTGCTCATTTGCCTTGGCCATGGCTTTGTCCACTACACTGGGGGTGTAACCTTGTGTGATAAATCTGATACGGTATTCAGTCTGTGCTCTAATGCAATCTTCATCAGAGCTACACATTCTTCTAATACGCAGCATCTCCCCAAAGGGGATGCTATGGATCAAATACGCTGGATGATGACTTGCTGCATGTAGCAGCGAGTTACCTGCCGTCACCTTCTTGTGCAGTCTGGTGTGCAGCTGTGTGTTTTTTATCAGAATTTCAACATCAAGAAAGCAGATTGCCTCACGACTCAACTGGCCTGTAAATTTCAAATTTAGATTATTCTCATTGATTTGCTCAATAAATTGCTGGGCCCCAATCTCCAAGCCCTTCCAAATAATGAGCAAGTCATATATGTATCTGTACCATCGTATTATATGATTATTCATGATTTCCTCATAGGCTGGCCTGAGGACCTGTTCCTCCCACAGCCCCATATGCAAATAAGCATAACTAGGGGAGAAACAGGCCCCCATAGCCTTGCCCCTAACCTGCTGGTATACTTGTTTTTGGAACAAAAATTAATTGTTCTCCAGACACATAGATATGATGGTCATTAGCATTTTGTTGTGTTCATGGAAGCAAATGGGTCATGAATTTAGAAAGTATTCTACTGCCTTTAGTCCATCTCTATGATGGATGCTCATATAAAGTGACGAGACATCCAAAGATATGAGCAAAAAATCTTCATTCCAAACAACGTCATTCAATTTGCGTAACAGATCCCCTGTATCAAGGAGAAAGGATGGCAATGACCTCACATGTTCCTGTAAAAAGAAGTCAACATATTTTTCTGGCATTCTCCATAATACTGTTACATGCCGAAATTATTGGCCTGCCTGGTGGTGCATGAACATCCTTGTGTATTTTAGGTATAAAATACACCACTGGCATCACCGGATGATCATTCTTAAGAAAACGAAATTCATCCATTGACAGGAGACCTGTACTTTTCCATGCCAGTAAATTAGAATGAAAACAGTTCCAAGAAATTTTAACATATGCCATATCACTCCGTCTGTAGCAGTCTTTGTCATTCAATTGTTTCAAGGCCTCAGTCATATACATATTGCGGGGCCAGAGAACGACGTTGCCGCCCTTGTCTGATTGTCTGACAATTACGTTGTTATTGAGCCCCAGTTTTTTCATTAATTTGAAATAGGAATCATCATGTACAGTGTAACGTTTTTTAATTTCACCTTGTTTCTTGTAAAGGATCTTTTATTCCTGTGTCACCTTGTCATGGAATACATCAAAATTGTACCTCAACATTACCGGACAAAAAGTGGACTTTGGTTTAAATGGGGTCAAAGCTCCAGTGTCTTGTCTGTTTATTATTTGACTGCAAGTTGACACAACGTTATCATCCTCCCTTTGCAGTTCTTGAAGATCATGTAATAGCTCAACGTCACCCACTGTTAAAATCTGAGGGCTCATGATTATGTTAGTTGTCACCATGGATTGCTTTCTTTTCATTGGACCTTGCATAAGGTGAAATTTTTGTAATTTTAACTTTCGCACAAATTTATACATATCTATGCGAATTTGCGCATAGTTGAAGTCGCTCTTAGGGCTAAATGATAAACCAAGGGACAATTTGGAGGTCTCGCTCTCAGTTAGAGCAATATCTGTAAGATTGATGACGGTTTCTGCATCACAATTCTGCGTATTTATGCTCATTTCCGATTCCATTGCTTCTTTGTTTTTCTGTTCTGCTTTTTGCCTGCGTTGTTTGCAGCATTGTCGTCTTTCACATCTTTTTCTGTTACATTTGAGTTGCTTTTTGCACCCTGTACACGTGGACGAAGTGTTTGTCTTCTGTCGTGGTGCAGACAATCCACTTCATGTGCCAGAGAGAATTTGTGAAACCCTAACCTTTGAGCCCTTGTCAGTTCATTATCAGAACCACTATCAATTGCGGAACTAAGATCAGATGCTGACGTTGCAGAGGGTAACTCTTTGGATGCTGTACTTGAGGTTGGTGTGGAGGGAATCGCCTTTTTATGTGCTTTAACACTATCGTACTTTTTGGAGAATATCTGGCCATGTTCATAATCAAGTTTGTCCTGCTAAAACTTGAATGCCTTTCTTTTCTCTATTATTTCCTCCTCACGTGATAAGCGTGAGATCATCTCCTCTCTGTACTTAGTAATCAAAGCTGTAACCTCATCTTTATTAATTTCTACATTCAGAGTGTCAATTTCTTTTTGGAGCGCTTCCCGGTCACTCCCAGCATATTTCACCAGGAGAACCACCAACCTGAGAGACGACTCCAAATTACATTCAGCCCACTCTGAAAGCATCCTCGGGTCAGGGTTTTCATAACTTGTGGCAAGCATAATACGAAGCCCCCTCGGTATGCGACCCACTTCTAAGTATCGGCTAAGAGACCTGTACTCCCACCACTTCGCTTGCTCTTCCTTCATGAGTTTTTCAAGTTTTCTGAAGAACTCGCATGTGGTGGGATTTGTGTCGGGTGCAAGATGTGTAGTGGAACTGGATGGATGTTCCCCGCTTGGGAAATTGTCAAACAAATATATATATATTACCTACTGGCAGGTAGTTATAGTTAGGACCTTGTTTCTATTCAAAAAGCGTTTTTTCTTTTCCCAATAACTTTGGTGCCAGTTGAAGAATCTCCGCAAAATTTTCAAAACTTTGGTCTCTCTCCAGTCAGCTCCTATCCTGAAAGTTTCAGGGTGATTTGCCAAGCGGGGGCCGAGAAAAAACGGGGGTCCCAAAATGCGTTTTCTCCATGTTATTTCCCATAGGAAACTTTAGACACGACTACAGCCCGAACTGCTGAACGGAATTACGCCAAATTTGGCAAAAAGGTAGCCCTTGGTTCAGAAAGAGACCCTTTTTTTTTAAATGGTGTAAATCCGGTCAGGAGTTCCTGAGAAATTCAAAAAAGTAGAGGTCAAAAATCAATTTCCCATAGGAAACGTTAGACTCGGTTACAGCTGAAACTGCTGAATGGAATTACACCAAATTTGGCTAAAAGGTAGTGCTTGGTTCATAAAGAGACCTTTTTTATAAATGGTGCAAGTCCGTTCAGTAGTTTTTGAGATATTAAAGGAAAAAAATCTTTATATATCTGGGCGGGACCTAACTACATAAGCTAGAGCGTGGCTCTAATTGCCTGCTAACACTTCAGTCCAGGAAGTGTTGGGACCCATGCTTGGTGCGTGGTGCAATGCTTTTTAGGTCTCGCCTTGCGGCAGCGCATGCGCTGCCCCTATAAAAACACAACTGCACTGCCCTAAACCCAAAAACACTACCCAAGCATGAGTCCCTACACTGCACGAACACCACTGCACTGCCCTAAACTCTGAAACACTACCCCAGCACGACTCCCTACACTGCCCGAACACCACTGCCCTGCCCTAAACCCTGAAACACTACCCCCAGCACGACCCCTACACTGCCCGAACACCACTGCTCCGCCCTATACCCTAAAACACCACCCCCAGCACGTCCCCCTCTGCTGTCCGAACACCACTGCACTGCCCAAAACCCTGAAACACTAGCCCCAGCACGACGCCCTACACTGCCCGAACACCACTGTACTGCCCTAAACCCTGAAACACTAGCCCCAGCACGACCCCATACACTGCCTGAACACCACTGCACTGCTCTAAACCCTGAAACACTAGCCCCAGCACGACCCCCTACACTGCCGAAACACCACTGCACTGCCCTAAACCCTGAAACACCAGCTCCAGCATGACCCCCTACACTGCCCAAACACCACTGCACTGCCCTAAACCCTGAAACACCAGCCCAGCATGACCCCCTACACTGCCTGAACACCACTGCACTAACCCCTGAAACACCAGCCCCCACACGTCCCCCTACACTGCCCTAACACCACTGCACTGCCCTAAACCCTGAAACACCAGCCCCGCACGTCCTCCTACGCTGTCCGAACACCACTGCACTGCCCAAAACCCTGAAACACTAGCCCCAGCATGACACCTACACTGCCCGAACACCACTGTACTGCCCTAAACCCTGAAACACTAGCCCCAGCACGACCCCCTACACTGCCTGAACACCACTGCACTGCGCTAAACCCTGAAACACTAGCCCAGCACGACCCCCTACACTGCCCGAACACCACTGCACTGCCCTAAACCCTGAAATACCAGCTCCAGCATGACCCCCTACATTGCCCGAAAACCACTGCACTGCCCTAAACCCTGAAACACAAGACCCAGCATGACCCCCTACACTGTCCGAACACCACAGCACTGCCCTAATCCCTGAAACACCGGCCCCAGCACAACCACCTACACTGCTCGAACACCACTGCACTGCCCTAAACCCTGAAACACCAGCCCAGCATGACCCCCTACACTGCCTGAACACCACTGCACTAACCTCTGAAACACCAGCCCCCACACATCCCCCTACACTGACCTAACACCACTGCACTGCCCTAAACCCTGAAACACCAGCCCCTGCACGATCCCCTACACTGCCTGAACACCACTGCACTGCCCTAAACCCTGAAACACCACCCCATACACTGCCCGAACACCACTGCACTGCCCTAAACCCTGAAATACCACCCCCAGCATGACCCCCTACACAGCCCGAACACCACTGCACTGCCCTAAACCCTGAAACACGACCCCCAGCAAGACCCCCTACACTGCCCAAATACCACTGCCCTAAACCCTGAAACACCACCCACTGCAAGACCCCCTACACTGCCCGAACACCACTGCACCACTGCCCTAAACCGTGAAACACCACCCCCAGCAAGACCCCCTACACTGCCCGAACACCACTGTCCTAAACCCTAAAACACCACCCCCTGCAAGACCCCCTTCACTGCCCGAACACCTCTGCACTGCCCTAAACCCTAAAACACCACCCCCACACTGCCCGAACATCACTGCACTGCCCTAAACCCTGAAACACCACCCCCAGCATGACCCCCTACACTGCCCGAACAGCACTGCACTGCCCTAAACCCTAAAACACCACCCCCAGCACGACCCCCTACACTACCCAAACACCACTGCACTACTCTAAAACCTAAAACACCACCCCCAGCACGACCCCCAACACTGCCCAAACACCACTGAACTACCCTAAACTATAAAACACCAGCCCCAGCAAGACCCCCTACACTGTCCGAACACCACTGCACTGCCCTAAACATTAAAACACCAGCCCCAGCACGACCCCCTACACTGCCCAACCACCACTGCACTGCCCAAAACCCCAAAACACACACCCCAGCATGACCCCTCACACTGCCAAACACCACTGCACAGCCCTAAACCCTGAAACACCACACCCAGCAAGACCCCCTACACTGCCCGAACACCACTGTACTGCCCTAAACCCTGAAACACTAGCCCCAGCACGACCCCATACACTGCCCGAACACCACTGCACTGCCCTAAACCCTGAAACACCGGCTCCAGCATGACCCCCTACACTGCCCAAACACCACTGCACTGCCCTAAACCCTGAAACACCAGCCCCAGCACGACCACCTACACTGCTCAAACACCACTGCACTGCCCTAAACCTTGAAACACCAGCCCAGCATGACCCCCTACACTGCATGAACACCACTGCACTAACCCCTGGAACACCAGCCCCCACACATCCCCCTACACTGCCCTAAAACCACTGCACTGCCCTAAACCCTGAAACACCAGCCCCGCACGTCCCCCTACACTGCCCTAACACCACTGCACTACCCTAAACCCTGAAACACCAGCCCCCGCATGTCCCCCTACGCTGTCCGAACACCACTGCACTGCCCAAAACCCTGAAACACTAGCCCCAGCACGACCCCATACACTGCCCGAACACCACTGCACTGCCCTAAACCCTGAAACAACAGCTCCAGCATGACCCCCTACACTGCCCAAACACCACTGCACTGCCCTAAACCCTGAAACACCAGCCCCAGCACGACCACCTACACTGCTCAAACACCACTGCACTGCCCTAAACCTTGAAACACCAGCCCAGCATGACCCCCTACACTGCCTGAACACCACTGCACTAACCCCTGAAACACCAGACCCCACGCATCCCCCTACACTGCCCTAACACCACTGCACTGCCCTAAACCCTGAAACACCAGCCCCGCACGTCCCCCTACACTGCCCTAACACCACTGCACTACCCTAAACCCTGAAACACCAGCCCCCGCACGTCCCCCTACGCTGTCCGAACAACACTGCACTGCCCAAAACCCTGAAACACTAGCCCCAGCACAACCCACTACACTGCCCGAACACCACTGTACTGCCCTAAACCCTGAAACACTAGCCCCAGCACGACCCCCTACACTGCCTGACCACCACTGCACTGCTCTAAACCCTGAAACACTAGCCTAGCACGACCCCCTACACTGCCCGAACACCACTGCACTGCCCTAAACCCTGAAACACCAGCTCCAGCATGACCAACTACATTGCCCGAAAACAACTGCACTGCCCTAAACCCTGAAACACCAGGCCCAACATGACCCCCTACACTGTCCGAACACCACTGCACTGCCCTAAACCCTGAAACACCAGCCCAGCATGACCCCCTACACTGCCTGAACACCACTGCACTAACCCCTGAAACACCAGCCCCCACACGTCCCCCTACACTGCCCTAACACCACTTTACTTCCCTAAACCCTGAAACACCAGCCCCCGCACGACCCCCTACACTGCCCGAACACCACTGTACTGCCCTAAACCCTGAAACACCACACCCTCCACTGCCCGAACACCACTGCACTGCCCTAAACCCTGAAACACCACCTCCAGCATGACCCCCTACACAGCCCGAACACCACTGCACTGCCCAAAACCCTGAAACACGACCCCCAGCAAGACCCCCTACACTGCCCGAATACAACTGCCCTAAATCCTGAAACACCACCCACTGCAAGACCCCCTACACTGCCCAAACACCACTGCACCACTGCCCTAAACTGTGAAACACCATCCCCAGCAAGACCCCTACACTGCCCGAACACCACTGTCCTAAACCCTAAAACACCACCCCCTGCAAGACCCCCTACACTGCCCGAACACCACTGCACTGCCCTAAACCCTAAAACACCACCCCCTGCACGACCCCTCTACACTGCCCGAACACCACTGAACTACCCTAAACCATAAAACACCAGCCCCAGCATGACCCCCTACACTGCCGGAACACCACTGCACTGCCCTAAACCTTAAAACACCAGCCCCAGCACGACCCCCTACACTGCCCGAACACCACTGCACTGCCCTAAACCCTAAAATACCCACCCCAGCATGACCCCCTACACTGCCCGAACTCCACTGCACTGCCCTAAACCCTGAAACACCACACCCAGCATGACCCCCTACACTGCCTGAACACCACTGCACTGCCCTAAACCCTGAAACACCACCCCCAGCAAGACCCCCTACACTGCCCGAATACCACTGCACTGCCGTAAACCCTGAAACACCACCCCCAGCAAAACCCCATACACTGCCCGAACACCATTGCCCGAAACCCTGAAACACCACCCCCAGCAAGACCCCCTACACTGCCCGAACACCACTGCCCTAAACCCTGAAAGACCACCCCCAGCAAGACCCACTACACTGCCCGTAAACCACTGCACTACCATAAAGCCCTGAAATATCACCCCTGCACGACCCTCTACACTGCCTGAGCACCAGTACACTGTCCTAAACCCTGAAACACCACCCCCAGTATGACCCCCTACACTGCCCAAACACCACTGCACTGCCCTAAACCCTGAAACACCACCCCCAGCAAGACCACCTACACTGCCTGAACACCACTGCACTGCCCTAAACCCTGAAACACCACCCCCAGCAAGACCCCCTACACTGCCTGAACACCACTGCCCTAAACCCTGAAACACCTCCACCAGCAAGACCCCCTACACTGCCCAAATACCACTGCCCTAAACCCTGAAACACCACCCGCTACAAGACCCCCTACACTGTCCGAACACCACTGCACCACTGCCTTAAACCATGAAACACCACCCCTGCACGACCCCCTACACTGCCCGAATACCACTGCACTGCCCTAAACCCTGAAACACCACCCACTGCAAGACCCCCTACACTGCCTGAACACCACTGCCCTAAACCCTGAAACACCTCCACCAGCAAGACCCCCTACACTGCCCGAACACCACTGTCCTAAACCCTAAAACACCACCCCCTGCAAGACTCCCTACACTGCCCGAACACCACTGCACTGCCCTAAACCCTAAAACACCAGCCCCTGCACGACCCCCCTACACTGCCCGAACACCACTGAACTACCCTAAACCATAAAACACCAGCCCCAGCATGACCCCCTACATTGCCCGAAAACCACTGCACTGCCCTAAACCCTGAAACACAAGACCCAGCATGACCCCCTACACTGTCCGAACACCACAGCACTGCCCTAATCCCTGAAACACCGGCCCCAGCACGACCACCTACACTGCTCGAACACCACTGCACTGCCCTAAACCCTGAAACACCAGCCCAGCATGACCCCCTACACTGCCTGAACACCACTGCACTAACCTCTGAAACACCAGCCCCCACACATCCCCCTACACTGACCTAACACCACTGCACTGCCCTAAACCCTGAAACACCAGCCCCTGCACGATCCCCTACACTGCCTGAACACCACTGCACTGCCCTAAACCCTGAAACACCACCCCATACACTGCCCGAACACCACTGCACTGCCCTAAACCCTGAAATACCACCCCCAGCATGACCCCCTACACAGCCCGAACACCACTGCACTGCCCTAAACCCTGAAACACGACCCCCAGCAAGACCCCCTACACTGCCCAAATACCACTGCCCTAAACCCTGAAACACCACCCACTGCAAGACCCCCTACACTGCCCGAACACCACTGCACCACTGCCCTAAACCGTGAAACACCACCCCCAGCAAGACCCCCTACACTGCCCGAACACCACTGTCCTAAACCCTAAAACACCACCCCCTGCAAGACCCCCTTCACTGCCCGAACACCTCTGCACTGCCCTAAACCCTAAAACACCACCCCCTGCATGAACCCCCACACTGTCCGAACATCACTGCACTGCCCTAAACCCTGAAACACCACCCCCAGCATGACCCCCTACACTGCCCGAACAGCACTGCACTGCCTTAAACCCTAAAACACCACCCCCAGCACGACCCCCTACACTACCCGAACACCACTGCACTACTCTAAAACCTAAAACACCACCCCCAGCACGACCCCCAACACTGCCCAAACACCACTGAACTACCCTAAACTATAAAACACCAGCCCCAGCAAGACCCCCTACACTGTCCGAACACCACTGCACTGCCCTAAACCCTAAAACACCAGCCCCAGCACGACCCCCTACACTGCCCAAACACCACTGCACTGCCCAAAACCCCAAAACACACACCCCAGCATGACCCCTCACACTGCCAAACACCACTGCACAGCCCTAAACCCTGAAACACCACACCCAGCAAGACCCCCTACACTGCCCGAACACCACTGTACTGCCCTAAACCCTGAAACACTAGCCCCAGCACGACCCCATACACTGCCCGAACACCACTGCACTGCCCTAAACCCTGAAACACCGGCTCCAGCATGACCCCCTACAGTGCCCAAACACCACTGCACTGCCCTAAACCCTGAAACACCAGCCCCAGCACGACCACCTACACTGCTCAAACACCACTGCACTGCCCTAAACCTTGAAACACCAGCCCAGCATGACCCCCTACACTGCCTGAACACCACTGCACTAACCCCTGGAACACCAGCCCCCACACATCCCCCTACACTGCCCTAACACCACTGCACTGCCCTAAACCCTGAAACACCAGCCCCGCACGTCCCCCTACACTGCCCTAACACCACTGCACTACCCTAAACCCTGAAACACCAGCCCCCGCATGTCCCCCTACGCTGTCCGAACACCACTGCACTGCCCAAAACCCTGAAACACTAGCCCCAGCACGACCCCATACACTGCCCGAACACCACTGCACTGCCCTAAACCCTGAAACAACAGCTCCAGCATGACCCCCTACACTGCCCAAACACCACTGCACTGCCCTAAACCCTGAAACACCAGCCCCAGCACGACCACCTACACTGCTCAAACACCACTGCACTGCCCTAAACCTTGAAACACCAGCCCAGCATGACCCCCTACACTGCCTGAACACCACTGCACTAACCCCTGAAACACCAGACCCCACGCATCCCCCTACACTGCCCTAACACCACTGCACTGCCCTAAACCCTGAAACACTAGCCCCGCACGTCCCCCTACACTGCCCTAACACCACTGCACTACCCTAAACCCTGAAACACCAGCCCCCGCACATCCCCCTACGCTGTCCGAACAACACTGCACTGCCCAAAACCCTGAAACACTAGCCCCAGCACAACCCACTACACTGCCCGAACACCACTGTACTGCCCTAAACCCTGAAACACTAGCCCCAGCACGACCCCCTACACTGCCTGACCACCACTGCACTGCTCTAAACCCTGAAACACTAGCCTAGCACGACCCCCTACACTGCCCGAACACCACTGCACTGCCCTAAACCCTGAAACACCAGCTCCAGCTCCAGCATGACCAACTACATTGCCCGAAAACGACTGCACTGCCCTAAACCCTGAAACACCAGGCCCAACATGACCCCCTACACTGTCCGAACACCACTGCACTGCCCTGAACCCTGAAACACCAGCCCCAGCACGACCACCTACACTGCATCGAACACCACTGCACTGCCCTAAACCCTGAAACACCAGCCCAGCATGACCCCCTACACTGCCTGAACACCACTGCACTAACCCCTGAAACACCAGCCCCCACACGTCCCCCTACACTGCCCTAACACCACTTTACTTCCCTAAACCCTGAAACACCAGCCCCCGCACGACCCCCTACACTGCCCGAACACCACTGCACTGCCCTAAACCCTGAAACACCACACCCTCCACTGCCCGAACACCACTGCACTGCCCTAAACCCTGAAACACCACCTCCAGCATGACCCCCTACACAGCCCGAACACCACTGCACTGCCCAAAACCCTGAAACACGACCCCCAGCAAGACCCCCTACACTGCCCGAATACCACTGCCCTAAATCCTGAAACACCACCCACTGAAAGACCCCCTACACTGCCCAAACACCACTGCACCACTGCCCTAAACTGTGAAACACCATCCCCAGCAAGACCCCTACACTGCCCGAACACCACTGTCCTAAGCCCTAAAACACCACCCCCTGCAAGACCCCCTACACTGCCCGAACACCACTGCACTGCCCTAAACCCTAAAACACCACCCCCTGCACGACCCCTCTACACTGCCCGAACACCACTGAACTACCCTAAACCATAAAACATCAGCCCCAGCATGACCCCCTACACTGCCGGAACACCACTGCACTGCCCTAAACCTTAAAACACCAGCCCCAGCACGACCCCCTACACTGCCCGAACACCACTGCACTGCCCTAAACCCTAAAATACCCACCCCAGCATGACCCCCTACACTGCCCGAACACCACTGCACTGCCCTAAACCCTGAAACACCACACCCAGCATGACCCCCTACACTGCCTGAACACCACTGCACTGCCCTAAACCCTGAAACACCACCCCCAGCAAGACCCCCTACACTGCCCGAATACCACAGCACTGCCGTAAACCCTGAAACACCACCCCCAGCGAACCCCATACACTGCCCGAACACCATTGCCCGAAACCCTGAAACACCACCCCCAGCAAGACCCCCTACACTGCCCGAACACCACTGCCCTAAACCCTGAAAGACCACCCCCAGCAAGACCCACTACACTGCCCGTAAACCACTGCACTACCATAAAGTCCTGAAATATCACCCCTGCACGACCCTCTACACTGCCTGAGCACCAGTACACTGTCCTAAACCCTGAAACACCACCCCCAGTATGACCCCCTACACTGCCCAAACACCACTGCACTGCCCTAAACCCTGAAACACCACCCCCAGCATGACCACCTACACTGCCTGAACACCACTGCACTGCCCTAAACCCTGAAACACCACCCCCAGCAAGACCCCCTACACTGCCTGAACACCACTGCCCTAAACCCTGAAACACCTCCACCAGCAAGACCCCCTACACTGCCCAAATACCACTGCCCTAAACCCTGAAACACCACCCGCTACAAGACCCCCTACACTGTCCGAACACCACTGCACCACTGCCTTAAACCATGAAACACCACCCCTGCATGACCCCCTACACTGCCCGAATACCACTGCACTGCCCTAAACCCTGAAACACCACCCACTGCAAGACCCCCTACACTGCCTGAACACCACTGCCCTAAACCCTGAAACACCTCCACCAGCAAGACCCCCTACACTGCCCGAACACCACTGTCCTAAACCCTAAAACACCACCCCCTGCAAGACCCCCTACACTGCCCGAACACCACTGCACTGCCCTAAACCCTAAAACACCACCCCCTGCACGACCCCCCTACACTGCCCGAACACCACTGAACTACCCTAAACCATAACACACCAGCCCCAGCATGACCCCCTACACTGCCTGAACACCACTGTACTGCCCTAAACCTTAAAACACCAGCCCCAGCACGACCCCCTACACTGCCCGAACACCACTGCACTGCCCTAAACCCTAAAATACCCACCCCAGCATGACCCCCTGCACTGCCCGAACACCACTGCACTGCCCTAAACCCTGAAACACCACACCCAGCATGACCCCCTACACTGCCTGAACACCACTGCACTGCCCTAAACCCTGAAACACCACCCCCACCAAGACCCCCTACACTGCCCGAAAACTACTGCACTGCCAAAAACCCTGAAACACCACCCCCTGCATGACCCCCTACACTGCCCGAATACCACTGCACTGCCGTAAACCCTGAAACACCACCCCCAGCAAAACCCCATACACTGCCCGAACACCATTGCCCGAAACCTTGAAACACCACCCCCAGCAAGACCCCCTACACTGCCCGAACACCACTGCCCTAAACCCTGAAAGACCACCCCCAGCAAGACCCACTACACTGCCCGTAAACCACTGCACTACCATAAAGCCCTGAAATATCACCCCTGCACGATCCTCTACACTGCCTGAGCACCAGTACACTGTCCTAAACCCTGAAACACCACCCCCAGTATGACCCCCTACACTGCCCAAACACCACTGCACTGCGCTAAAACCTGAAACACCACCCCCAGCATGACCCCCTACACTGCCTGAACACCACTGCACTGCCCTAAACCCTGAAACACCACCCCCAGCAAGACCCCCTACACTGCCTGAACACCACTGCCCTAAACCCTGACACACCTCCACCAGCAAGACCCCCTACACTGCCCAAATACCACTGCCCTAAACCCTGAAACACCACCCGCTACAAGACCCCCTACACTGTCCGAACACCACTGCACCACTGCCTTAAACCATGAAACACCACCCCTGCACGACCCCCTACACTGCCCGAATACCACTGCACTACCCTAAACCCTGAAACACCACCCCCAGCACGACCCCCTACACTGCCCGAACACCACTGCACTGCCCTAAACCCTGAAACACCACCCCCAGCACGAGCCCCTACACTGCCCGAACACCACTGCACTACCCTAAACCCTAAATCTACCCCAGCACGACACCCTACACTACCCGAACACCACTGCACTGCCCTAAACCCTGAAACGCCACCCCAGCACAACCCCCTACACTCCCTGAACACCACTGTACTGCCCTAAACCCTGAAACACCAGCCCCAGCACTACCCCCACACGCCCGAACACCACTGCACTGCCCTAAATCCTGAAATACCACCCCCAGCATGACCCCCTACACGGCCCAAACACCAATGCACCGCCCTAAACCCTGAAACACCACCCACAGCATGACCCCCTACACTACCCAAACACCACTCTACTACCCTAAACCCTAAATCTATCCCCAGCACGACCACCTACACTACCCAAACAACACTGCACTACCCTAAACCCTAAATCTACCCTCAGCACGACCCCTACACTAACCTAACACCACTGCACCACCCTGAACCCTAAAACACTACCCCAGCACAACCCCTACACTACCTGAACACCACTGCACTGCCCTAAACCCTAAAACACTACCCCCAGCACGACACCCTACACTTTTTACCGAAAAGTGCATTCCGGACCGTTGTATTGTGAAAGTGTCCGCGTGGCCTGTTTTCACTTCCGGTGAGAGAGTGGAAGAGTCTGTTTGGATCTAAAGGGGTTCTGCTGTTGGACGGGGCCGGCGCGACACGTCATCAGAAAACACAGCTAATGGCAAGCGTTGTCCCCGAAGTGTGGAGCAGTGCCATGAGAGGTCAACAAGTGTGCGTCCCACCGCAGTATGACCGTACCGCGTGACCCATGTGCCGCCTCCAGTGTACGGAAGGCAGAAGTGGCATCCATCGCGGAGCACTAATGTAGCACTAATTCTACATTTTGGATCTAGGGCATTTTAACCTTGTTATTCCTGCCAGATACAAAGAGAAGATCCTGTGTTATTCAGTGCCCTCGTTACCTTTTCTGTGGATAGTGGTACTTGTCATTTCGCTGCCCCGCCGGTGCACACAACTGGGCTCCCCTTCACTACCCAAAGACCACTGCACTACCCTAAACCCTAAAACAGTACCCCCAGCACGACCCCCTACTCTGCCCAAACACCACTGCACTACCATAAACCCTAAAACACTACCCCCCGCATGACCCCCTACACTACCCAAAGACCACTGCACTACCCTAAACCCAAAAACACTACCCCCTACACTACACAAACACCGCTGCACTACCCTAAACCCTAAAACACTACCCCCAGCATGACCGCCTACACTACACAAACACCACTGCACTACTCTAAATCCTAAAACATTACCGCCTACACTACACAAACACCACTGCACTACCCTAAACCCTAAAACACTACCCCCAGCACAAACCCCATACTACCTAAACACCACTGCACTACCCTAAACCCTAAAACACTACCCCTAGCAGTACCCCCTCCACTACCCAAACACCACTGCACTACCATAAACTCTAAAACACTACCCCCAGCAGTACCCCCTACACTACCCAAACACAACTGCACTACCCTAAACCCTAAAACACTACCCCCAGCAGTACCCCCTACAGTACCCAAAAACCACTGCACTACTCTAAACCCTAAGCCACTACCCCAGCACGACCCTCTACACTACCCAAACACCACTGCACTATCATAAAGTTTGAAACACTACCTCCAGCATGACCCCCTACACTACCCAAAGACCACTGCACTACCCTAAACCCTAAAACACTCCACCCAGCATGACTCCCTACATTACCCAAACACCACTGCACTACCATAAACCCTAAATCTACCCCCAGCAATACCCTCTACACTACTCAAACACCACTGCACTACCCTAAACCCTAAATCTACCCCCAGCACGACCCCCTACACTACCCACACACCACTGCACTACCCTAAACCCTAAATCTACACCCAGCACGACCCCCTACACTACCCAAACACCACTGCAGTACCCTAAACCCTAAATCTACTTTCAGCACGACCCCTACACTACCCAAACACCACTGGCCTACCCTGAACCCTAAAACACTACCCTCAGCACGACCCCCTACACTACCCAAACACCTCTGCACTACCCTAAACCCTTGAAAGGTAACCACCACCCCATGTCCAATCTCCCTTACCTCTCACTCCTCTTGGTTCCTCCCTCCTCGTGGTTCCTGCCTCATGTCGTCTCTGATGGGCGTTGCACGTCATTGTGAGGAAACGGAACAGCCTCTGTTTCCTTACGACGTGGATCATCTACATTTTTTTTAGAACTCATGGTCATTTACCATACATACCTTTACAACAAAATTTGTTGTAAAGGCATGCGTGGTAAATGACCATTAGTTAAAAAAAAATGCGTAGTAATGACTTCGCGATGTACAACGCATGCGTGGTAATGCATACGTTGTAATGGTATCGCAAAGTAAAAAGGTTGTTGTAACGGCTGTTTACCGATTGAAGCTGGCCCCTGTTCTTCAGTGAGTCATTTATTTGATAAATTAGGAGGAATAAATGTGTTTTTTTTACCAAAAAGTGCATTCCGGACCGTTGTATTGTGAAAGTGTCCGCGTGGCCTGGTTTCACTTCCGGTGAGAGAGTGGAAGAGTCTGTTTGAATATGAAGGGGTTCTACTGTTGGATGGGGCCGGCGCGACACGTCATCAGAAAACACAGCTAATGGCAAGCGTTGTCCCCAACGTGTGGAGCAGTGCCATGAGAGGTCAACGAGTGTGCGTCCCACCGCAGTATGACCGTACCGCGTGACCCATGTGCCGCCTCCAGTGTACGGAAGGTAGAAGTGGCATCCATCGCAGGTCCTCTCGAAGACCGTTGAAGCACTAATTCTACATTTTGGAACTACGGCATTTTAAACTTGTTATTCCTGCCAGATACAAAGAGAAGATCCTGTGTTATTCAGTGCCCTCGTTACCTTTTCTGTGGGTAGTGGTACTTGTCTTTTCGCTGCCCCGCCGGTGCACACAACTGGGCTCCCCACCTTGTGTGCCATCTGCACGGCCTCTGCCCTCAGATCACTGGTTTCGGTTTCTGGAGTGGCAACATAAACAGTTGCTCCCAAAGGACTAGCCTGAAGACTTAGGTGAGTATCCCCTGCGCCAGCATTCCACGGAAATTCTTTCCTAGCTCTCCCACGTCGATGACGATGTCATAATAGCATGGCTCTGCTCGCGACACCATATGACGTCATAGGAGCTATAAGAGGACCTTGTCGGGGTGCGGACGTCAGTTCCACCCATTTTTTCCGTGCCACCGAGGTAAACAGGTGGACCGACACATTTTCACATGTGTACATAGTATACAAAATATATATATATATATATATATATATATATATATATATATATATATATATATATATATATATATATATATATATATATATATAAAGTTTATTGCCTGCTCGGTCCTGACGTGTTTCGGTTCAACAAAAACCTTGATCACATGACACAGGTACAAAGCTTCTTTCCATTTTTAAAGTGACAATGCAGAAATTGAATGCATTGACGTAACCGCAGTCAAACTAAACATAGTAGATAGACTTTGAATGTATACAGATTGTCAATATTCAAAGCACTGAAAGGCATTGGCCCAGAGTTTCTGAGGGAGTGCTTTAAGTGGTATGTGCCAGGGAAAGCACTGCGCTCTGCTGAGAGCAATCTAGTAGTTGTGCCCTGGACAAAAAAGGACAGCTGGGGAGGAAAGATGTTTTCCTATGGTGCGGCCACCGTGTGGAATAGCCTGCCAGTGCATATTAGGCAAGCGGATGAGCTCCTTCCTTGTTTAAAAAATGCTGTAATGCTTTCAAACCATCTTGGTGACTGATACAGGTGTACAAGCTTGTAATATCTAACACCATCATCAGGTACGTTGGATCCCATTTTATCAAATAAATTTTACCCAAAAAGTCTTTGTTGTCTCATATAAGATTTCAATTCAGTCACGAATGGGAAGAGAAAATGATCTATGAACATAGACATATGTTCCGTCAGACTTCCTTGGGACGTGACTATGGGTAAAATTTCTTTGATAAAATGGGATCCAACGTACCTGATGATGGTGTTAGATATTACAAGCTTGTACACCTGTATCAGTCACCAAGATGGTTTTAAAGCATTACAGCATTTTTTAAACAAAAGACAGCTGAGGTTTGCTGCACACAATGACATGATCTTACAATTCACTGAATTTTGTTTGACGAACAATATATTTTTGTTTGAGGACGGATACTTCAAGCAAGTATCAGGTACAGCGATGGGCACCTGTTTCACCCCCAGCTATGCGAACTTGTTCGTAGGCTGGTGGGAGGAACAGGTGCCCAAAACATATGAACATGGTAACCTGACAGGAAGAGTAGTAGAGTGGTATCGTTATATTGACGATTTATCATAGTGTGGCAGGGTGGAATTGAATCCGCGAATGGTTACATTACCAATTTAAATAATAATCATCTTAATATACAATTTTCGGGCATAGTTAGTCCAGTGGCAGTGGACTACCTGGACCTGAAGATATTTGTAATGGAAGAACAGCTACACACTGCTCTACACCGTAAAACCACGGCGGGTAATTCTACCTTGTTTGCTACAAGCAACCACCCACCGAAATTGATTCAAAGCATTCCGTATGGGGAACTGCTGCGTTTGAAACGCAACAGTTCACGATCATGTGACTTTGAGGTGTCAGCTAAAGAATGCATACAAAGGTTTGCCTCAAGGGGATATAATCCCACATTAATGCAAAACACACTCAATAAGGTGAAAGGCATTCCAAGACAGAAGCTGTTGACCAGCAAACAGGTGTCAGAGAATCAGTCAGATATTACCCATGAAGGCAAATTCAGGATGGTGACTACCTACTCAGCAGAAGCCAATTATCTGAAACGTATGTTGAGGAAAAACTTTCATATTCTGCGAATGGACTCTGTATTGAATGAGGATATTCCATCATATCCATTAGTAACTTTCAGAAAGGCACGATCTTTGAGAAATCAACTAGTACGCAGCCATCTAGAGAAAGAATCCCCAGGGGTGAGAACCCTGAAGGATATGAAAGGCTTCTTCCCTTGTGGGAAATGTAAGGCGTGTTACAATAGTAGACGAGTTCTCTCCTATAATTTACCAGGCATACAAGTGAAAAGAACTATAAATAAATTTATCACCTGCAGCACCTCATATGCATTATACTGCTTGGTATGTCCATGTGACCTATGGTACATAGGCAGCACTATACACCCACTGAATATCAGGATATTAGAACACCAAAGGGCAATCACCAACAAAGACACTTCATATTCTGTAGCGAGACACTATGCTGAGAGACATTCAAGCAATAGGAACCTATTAAAATTTTATGGTTTAGATCTCGTACCAGAGAACATCAGAGGAGGTGATAGGCTGAGGAAGCTTCGAAGACTAGAGTCACGATATATAGTTGACTGTCAGACAAAGTTTCCCAAAGGCCTAAACAGTGGGGAAGAATTGGCATCACATTTGGGATTATGAGGTGTCTAAGATTGTGACTTGATATGCCACGAAATCATAAATTGCATGTAAAACTGATTGATTAAGTGAAATAATTGAATGTGACTGTGATGAGGGTTTGGTCAGTTGAAATTGATGAACTCGACCATAGCATCAGGACGACATAAGCCGATCCACGGCTGGATTTTGGTGGTTACCTATTAACTTATTTAGAGTAAATCTGTGGGTCTATCACAAACTGATACACAGTAGTGATTGTTGGGTAATGTCTGAGCCAATACATGGCATTATGTGATGAACAGTGACGTAATGTGCATTATGCACAAAATGCAAATCGTCTGTCTGTACATTATCCTAATGGAGTCTAGACCCGTAATATTCACTTAATATTCATTTAAAGATGTTGATTTTCTCTTAATTTTGAATGGTATCTATAAATGGTCTGATTGAGTAAGCCATAATCACACATTCATCAATGGCGGAGTGTGTGATTTTCGCACAAGTCCGCTTTTAGTGTTGCTACTTGGGTGCTTTAGCCAATACATGGCAGGAAATAAGTTGAAATGCCATAATACGTGCATTGTGTATGAAATGTAACCCGTATCTCTGGATATTGTTTTCACAGAGTTTAACATTTATGATTAAGAATGTTTTTTCAGAATTTGAAATGATATGTAAATAAGGGTTCACTGAATGAGTGACAATTATACATTTATAAATGGCGGAATCCGTGCGATCAGCGCACGAGTCCCCTTTTCATGTTGCCATACGGATGTCACAACCAATGCAGGCATTAAAATGGCAGCCTCCCGGTGCGTTAGCAAACACCGAGGAAGGCAGTCAGCCGAAACGCGTTTGTTTGCTCTATCGGAATAAAATTTCTTCCGAGTGTCTCCCATGAGTGCTTACTTCCTTTCAACAATAAGGATTTGGAGCGTCGATATATATATATATATATATATAAAATAAAATAAATAGGATTGAGGTACATTAGACTTTTCATTTAAAAAACCTTTGAAATTCACTGGAAAAACCATAGGTTTCAGGCACGTTATAGTTAGAAATTAGCATTTAAAATACCATCGAAATTCACTGAAAAAAACATAGGTTTCAGGCACGTTATAGTTAGAAATTAGCATTTAAAAAACCATAGAAATTAACTGAAAAAACCATAGGTTTCAGGAACGTTATAGTTAGTTGGACATTTCACTTGTACAAAACCATAGAAATTCCGGCGTTATAGTTAGTTCAGCTAACTATAACTCACGCCCCCACAATGCACTGCTGATGATGTCACATATTACATCATTCATGGCATGGTCAGTGACATCACTGATGACATCACTGATGACATCTCAAATGACATCCCATTTATCTGACGGGTAATGGTTAAATTTTTCATAATCCCCAAAAATATGTTCAATGTTAAGTTCAGATTTAAAACATTTACGGTAAGCAATATATCTTGTGTAATTCTGTAAAAGTATTATATCTACACTCTGTAATCAAATGACATAGAGTACTAATATCCTTGTTTCTCCTCAGTTCCCATGCAACATGAATTCCATCAACCAAGATGGTTTCATTTTCCACAATGAAGCACCACTATGCAATCTGCTGTTTATACCCACTAGTTTGTGAGCCTCGTGCCAAGCATGTTCTTATGCATGTAAAATAGGGTTTCAGTCTTTGGTGTCACATATAGATTTCATATACACTTTGCTTTGGAGTTGGTCACAGCTCGTTGAATATATACCCACCGTGATGCTTCAGTACTGGTAGATAACCAATATCTCACAGGGGATAACTGATGTGCCAACCAATATCTTTCCATATTTGTCAGTCTTGATCCTCCCAGTTCCATTTTATGCATATAATCTTGGCATTGTATGCAAGAATTTATATTGTTCAGTAAGATGGTAGGTATCATAAAGGGAACTGTTGTTAAAGTATAGTTAATTCTGGGTGCAACATTAATTTTTTTATAATTTGGACCCTCCAACACAGTGAGAAATGTATTTTGGATCATCTATCCAAGTCCACCTTAACATTGTCGAGTAGAGGCAAAGATTATATAACATTATATTCTCTAGTCCTCTAATACATCCAAATATTTGTGTCAAATGTTTCAGTTTGCACACCTTACATTAGAAAGGCACAGCACAGAGGGAAGTTTTAGTTGTGTGTGCAGGTAGTTTCAGAGTTTTACATTTATATCTGTTAATCTTCTTGCCTGAGAATTCTGAGAAGGTAGACATTAATGACATCAGTGTGAGGATTGATGTCTCAAGATTTTTCACCATCACCATTATATCATCTGCATATAGCAGTATATGTTGTTCCTGAGCTGTAGTTTGTACCCCTTGTATACTGAGGATACCGTAGAGGTAAACCTTTAAATTTATTTGGTTGTTGGATGACCTGCACAAGCAACAGACTCCCAGCAAAAGTGTTGTACTAGTGTCTGGATCCAACTATTTGGGCCTTATGAGGAATGTTTGAAATCTAAGGTGCCTTACCACGGGTAAAATATGTAAAATAATATCTCCAATATTTAACTAATGTAGCATAAGAACATAGAAGAAAGGAAAGACAAAACAGCTCGATATAGAGTATCATGCCCCAAAATGTGAAATTAAGGTCAAAACAATCACAGCTCAAGAAGGATAATCTCGAATTTGTCTATCACCCCAGCCCATCTGTTAAATCTGTACTTCAGCAAACCCTCTTTGATATATACCTCTGCCACTTTGGTCATCCCTCGATGTTGCAGATGTGTGTGGTTCCAGGTCAGTTCGCGAATGCATCTGGGCTCCGCTGATCCTCGTGATGTCCAAAGCTGAGTTATCAAGTGAGTCTAGTAGCCTTTCTAGCACTCCTGGATCTTCAAATTATTTTGTTTTGCCATCTAATGTCACCAACATGATGGCAGGCTCCACTGTTTTAGACAATGCGTGAGAGCAAGAAATATTTTATGTTTCTAATTCATGTCATTGGAGAACTCGGGAGAAACATAAACCTTATAGTTTTCATAACTAAAGGTTCCATTTCATTTAGTGGCTACAAAATATGCCTGGCTCACTCATTTCTTAAAAAATAGACAATTATTTCCCTCTGCCTTGTTCCTGTTTCTGCTGCATGGATTCAATTATTTGCACCTTCTAAGACTCAAGTGGAAGGTCAAATTTCAGCTTTGTGAAGCCTGAAAGGAAGTGTTTAAAAAATCCGAACATATCTTCACCTCCAACTTTTTCTGGTGCCCCGAAGAAGCGCAGATTATCACTTCAGCATCTACCATCAAGCTCTATTGATTTTTTTTCAGGAGATTCCAATGATCTTGCTCCCAGTCTATCGAGTGTGCTAGTTTTGGTCCACATTGAAGACGCACACTTTCATCAGCATCGAGACATGTATTGAATGAAGCAATATCACTTCTGCCAGGAATCAGACCAGGGTCACAGTATTAACCAAACTATATAGAGTTCAGGGTGTACTCAATGTTGTAAGATGGTCGCTGCATTAATAGGATGATGTAGCATCCCTTGTTTGCAAATTCTCACAAGAGTTGGGAGGGGTTAAGACTGCTGCGTGAGCTATTCTCTATGTACTTCAATTTAGTATTTGTGAGGAAAGAGTTCTTGTTCCCTCTTCCTCTTGATACCGGTTTTGGGAAGAGTTTAGTTTGAGGGTAGCATCTCACCTGAGGACTTCATCTGTTGGCATAAACAGAGCTCCATTGGAGAGCGTCATCACAGCCGGTCTTTCTGTCGGATAGCAGTGTCTCTCCTCAGCGCATCAGATTTCTAGTAGCCGGCTGCATAGTTGGAGAGCTGCAAGCACATCACCTTCTCTGGCAGCCTGCTCTTCAGTTGGAGAGTGTTGTCTCTCCTCAGAACGTGCAGCAGTTAAGTGCAAATTTCAGTCAGAGAGCATCATCTCTCTTCAACGCACCTTTCTGCGGTACACAGGAATTCCAGTCAGGGCATAGCAGCATAATTTAGGAACTGGAAAACAGTGCCCTCCCCTTTTTTAACACTTCCTGTTGAGCGTTTATCCTTTCTCTTTCCTTCCAAATTCTATCCCTACTCCCCTTTTGGGCACATCTTTTTGGATCAGAACTAACTAGAAACTAACAGACTAGCATTCCAAACTAATCCCAAACAAAATCAACAGCACCTTCATCTGTATGATAAGCATTTATAAACTGCTGCAAAAGACTTTAAAGCTTTGTTAAAGGGCAGATGATACATTCATACTCTGGGGCAGATTTAAAAGGTCCTGGCGCCACTTTTGTGTCCCATGTTGAAAATTACGCAAAAGTGGTGCAAGGGCCTTGTAAATCTCTGCGTCCAGAAACTGAATGACTTTCCCAAGTCCTGGTTTTCAGTTACTCTCAGACTAGCATTCCAAAATAATCCCAAACAAAATCAACAGCACCTTCATCTGTATGATAAGCATTTATAAACTGCTGCAAAAGACTTTAAAGCTTTGTTAAAGGGCAGATGATACATTCATACTCTGGGGCAGATTTAAAAGGTCCTTGCGCCACTTTTGTGTCCCATGTTGAAAATGACGCAAAAGTGGTGCAAGGGCCTTGTAAATCTCTGCGTCCAGAAACTGAATGACTTTCCCAAGTCCTGGTTTTCAGTTACTCTCAGAGTAAAACTCAGAGTCACAAACTGTTTACCATACCAGAAAACTGTATAGAAGAGGGACAAAAATTCCTAAGGCATTTGGTAGACAATTTAATACAATGACTAGCATAGTATATTCTTATGCATTTTGTTAGTTAGGATGTTAACAAATCCTCTTCTCCATTTATCTGTGCATTATGTACTTCCTCAGTATCAAGGGTGAAATCCTATCTGAGAAGAAACCAAGAGGGTAGTGTGAGCTCAGTCACAAGAGAATCTTAGCCTGTGGAGTTGTCTCTTCTCTATACCAAATCGCCTTTCCCACTTGCTGGTTAAACCCTCCTGAACACTATAGTTAGGAGTCACCTGTAGGTGGGAATAGGTAAATCCCGTCTCTTCTGCTCCTGTGGATAGTCAGGAACTTGACTGATTGAAGTGCCCACGAATATCATCCACCCGAGTAGAATGGCTGAAGGCTTTAGTTTAAAATCTTTGGGCAAAATGTTAGAGGCTATTCAGAGAGAACTAGTAGTTATATGAGAGGAAAACTAAACCCTGAGACAAGATTTAGTCACTACATGTCATGAACCTAATACCTTAGGTCAAAAGGTAAATGGGCTGCTGGCAGGGGCCACTCTTTTAACCCCATCAGAGGCACCCACATCTTCACCTGAACAACATCAAAGGGCTGTAACTCAGGTCATTCATAATGTATCCCTGCTAATTCCACATGTTCCTGCAGAAAGGTTTAGTGGGGATCTAAAGAAAGCCCTGCGGGTTCTGTGGTGGGCGTTCCACCGCAACGCCCATTGATTTTGACGCTGCCCCTTATTTACAAGGGCAGCATAAATACAAGGCAGTTCCAAAATTTAGACCAGGAAAACCTGGCCTTACGTTTGTGAAATGAGGAGAAATGCATTATTCCTCCTCGTTTCTGCTTTTTCCATGTGTGCTGCCTTGTGCAGTACACATGGAAAAAGCAAAATGCCTTGGATCATTTATGTACAGGAAGGTGCCCCTTGCTGTACATAAACAATAAAAAAAAGGCATTTTGTGAATTCCATGTGTGCTGCATTAAGCAGCACACATAGAAGTGACAAAATGGCATTTAAAGATCGTTGATGTACAGGAAGGCTGACCTTCCTGTACATAAACAATCTTTCCCCTTTGGTACTTTGGTGCAAGTGTGCCTGTGTTGGCGCTACACCTCAAGTGTAGCACCAGCGCAGAGGGAAATGCAAGGCTGCACCATATTGTTGTAAACATGGTGCAGCCTGTGTTTCTGAAGTGGCGGAGTGAGGCATTATGCCATGATATGCCTTACTCCACCACTTCCTTGAACATAAGCCCTTGACCAAGGCAAAACATGTGTCCTAATTCTATTGGATTTATTCTCGGCATTCAACACAGTCTACCATGAGAAACTACTTGAACGCCTCAAATTCAAGATTTGGAGTAAGGGGAACCGTTCTTGAATGGTTTAGATCCTTCCTCCAGAACTGCTCCCAGAGATTCTTAGTCAACAGTAATCTATCTGCTCCTTTCCCAATAATGATCGGTGTCCCCCAAGGATGAACTCTTTCCCCAACGCTCTTCAATCTCTACCTTGACCCGTTAGCTGAATTACTACGTACCACCAACATCTCCTTCCACATTTATGTTGATGATACCCGGCTCTACATCAAAATCTCATCTCTAGAGGAGATCTACTCTTTGAATGAGGCCCTAAAGGTGACTATTCAATGGCTTGCCTAAAACCAGCTCAAACTAAATGCACAAAAAATTGAGTTACTTCTAATCTCCCACCCTAAAAGTAACACTGACATCCGGGAATGGACCAAGTCGATCACAGCACTAAACTGCATCTCGACCATTGTGGAATCTGCCAAATCTCTCGGAATAATCTTAGACAGCAACCTGAATATGCAAGACCACATCAACTCGATGGCTAAAACTGCCAGGTTTCACCTGAGCTACCTGAGGATACAAAACATTTCCTTGAAGCCTCGGACCTAAAAATGGCAGTCCAGGCTTTAGTTGTCTCCAGAATCCAATACAGATGCTCAACCCGTTCTGGCCTGCCCAAGATCTCCACGCCTCCCCCTAAAAGCTTGCCTCAACGCCACCGGCAGATTATTAACAGGCTTAAAAAAAAATTGATCACATCTCATCGCATCTGAAGGAGATGAATTGGCTTCCTCTTGAAGTCAGAATCCAACTCAAACTGGCAAGTATCACCCACAAAGCGCTAACCACGAAATACCCTGCATATCTCACTCAGAAAATCATGGTTTCCGGATGAGCCAGAAACTCCCGGTCCACCAGAGAATTTGTGCTCCAGCCACCCTGCTTCCGAAAGGAAAAAACGTACATTTGTGATTTCTATGGGGCCACACCAAGAATCTGGAACTCGTTGCCATCTTTTATCAGAAGAATTCCCTCTCTGTCAATATTTAAAAAGGAAGCTAAAACCTTCCTAATGGGCAAGTTTCTCCCATAAATCATGCATTGCACACACCGCCCAGCGGCTTTGCTTAATTTTTGTTGCTGCTAGAGTTTGGACTGACTGGCTGCTTTCAATCTTATACTTCCCATGAAGGGACCAGCGCATCAGAGCTCGTCCCATGAAGGGACCAGCGCATCAGAGCTCGTCCCATGAAGGGACCAGCGCATCAGAGCTCGTCCCATGAAGGGACCAGCGCATCAGAGCTCGTCCCATGAAGGGACCAGCGCATCAGAGCTCGTCCCATGAAGGGACCAGCGATTCAGAGCTCGTCCCATGAAGGGACCAGCGCTTCAGATCGTCCCATGAAGGGACCAGCGCTTCAGATCGTCCCATGAAGGGACCAGCGCTTCAGATCGTCCCATGAAGGGACCAGCGCTTCAGATCGTCCCATGAAGGGACCAGCGCTTCAGATCGTCCCATGAAGGGACCAGCGCTTCAGATCGTCCCATGAAGGGACCAGCGATTCCGATCATCCCATGAAGGGACCAGCGATTCCGATCATCCCATGAAGGGACCAGCGATTCAGATCGTCCCATGAAGGGACCAGCGCATCAAAGATCATCCCATGAAGGGACCAGTGTATCAAAGCACTCATATTAGTGGTATGCAAGATCACCCAATGAAGGGACCAGTGCATCACAGATCATCCCATGAAGGGACCAGTGCATCACAGATCATCCCATGAAGGGACCAGTGCATCAGAGATCATCCCATTAGATGTATGCAAGATCATCCCATGAAGGGACCAGCGGATCAGAGATCATCCCATGAAGGGACCAGTGCATCAGAGATCATCCCATGAAGGGACAGCGCATCAGAGATCATCCCATGAAGGGACCAGCTCATCAGAGATCATCCCATGAAGGGACCAGCTCATCAGAGATCATCCCATGAAGGGACCAGCTCATCAGAGATCATCCCATGAAGGGACCAGCTCATCAGAGATCATCCCATGAAGGGACCAGCTCATCAGAGATCATCCCTTGAAGGGACCAGCTCATCCCATGAAGGGACCAGCTCAGAGATCATCCCATGAAGGGACCAGCGCATCAGAGATCATCCCATAAAGGGACCAGCGCATCAGAGCATTCAGATTAGATGTATGCAAGATCATCCCACGAAGGGACCAGTACATCAAAGATGTACTCCCACAAATGTAATTGCTGTATTTCTCTGCTTTATGATCTGAACATTGTATACCCCCTGTTATTCCCCAAATGTTTCACTTACTTCTACCACTCCCTATGTTTTTTGTTTTTTTTACTATTTCATACTTGTATACAATGTGTGATTCCTGTAAACACTCTGATACCCTAATGGGTCATGTTTGCGCTCTTTAAAATACTAAATAAATAAAATGCCGCTACGTTAGTTGCAATTCATGTGCCGTCCAACTGTATTCTCAGATACTCAATCCAGTGTGGCTTTTGTTCTGTCATATCTTTGTGGGGATGCAGCAAATTGGTCCATGCCTTTTTCCTCTTTCCTCTTCTACTTTGGAATGACCCTTTCCTCTTCTACTTTGAGCGTTTTAAGATAGAATGTTTGAGAATATTTGGTAGGCAATAAATATCTCAAGTCACAGACAACAAATTATTAGAACTATGTCAAGGAAACAGAGATTTGGTGGCCTATCATGCCCATTTCAATAAGTTGTTAGTGTAAACTGATTGGTCTGAAGAGAAGAGGGCAGCACTTTTTTAAAAGAGGTCTGCAGGATTAAATCAAAGACATCTTAGCTCAGATTGCTAATAAACATACTGAATTATCTGCCCTCATGGATTTAGTACTTGAAATAGATTTTAGATGGTCTGCGTGCAAGGGAGAAAAGAAAAAAGAATTCAGACCAAATCCTCCTCGATTTGATAGAGGTAGATCGGAGACTTTTAAAAGTTCTGAAGCCTCCTTGGTGGTTGAACCAATGCACATTGGAACAGTTTGAGGTCCCTTAACTAAAGAAGAAAAGGACAAACAAAGACAAAAAACTAATGTTTATATTGTGGAGGCTCTGGGCATTTTGTTATGGAATGTCCTAAGAAACCAAAAGGGTTGTTGCAGGGAAATGACAAGAGACAATGTTAGGCAGAGATACTCTGGTGGTGAATGTGGATAAGGCGACTCTGGACTCTCGTCACAATATGAATAACTTGCAGACATTGACTCCTTACTTAATCCTGCATATGAAAAACAAGTTTCAGGATCAAGAAATATCCGGGGTAGCCATAATGAAAAATTCAAGAACCGCTGGCAATTTTTGCGATAATAAGTATGCTCAGAAAATTGGTGTAAAGGCCATTCTCAAGTAAAAGAGCGAACCAGTAAGGGCTGTCGATGGGACGAACCTTTCTTCTGGACCTATCACTAATCACACTAAACCTATGGAGTTAATCCAATCCAATGGACACTAATAAATTATTCAATTTAATCTCATTGAAACCCCATAGTTTCAGATGATTTTGGGTCTGCCATGGCTCTCGGAGCATAATTCCATTATCAATTTGGAGAACCGAAGAGTGGAGATGAATTCCAGTTATTGTTCAGAACATTGTTTTCAAAGATTGGAACCAAGTCTGGGTCCCTCCCAGGCATCTTTATTATCTTTGGGAGGACAGTCTCTTTGCATCATTAATACTACGGAAATACCCACCGATTATGAAGACCTTGAAAAGGTCTTTAGTGAACAAAAAGTGGAGAAGCTTCCTCTGCATTGTCTGTGTAATTGCATGATTGAGTAGGAATCCAGAGCAGTTCTTCCTTGCAGTCGAATATATGCTCTGACCGATGCCAAAATCCACTATCTGAAAGAATACCTAGGTCTATATTTAACCGATGGTTTTATGAGGCCATCACAATCTCTGGTGTCCTCTCATTTATTCTTTATCCCAAAGAAGGAAGGGTCTTTGAGAACATGCATTGATTTTCAAGAATTAAATCGGATTACAATCAAGAACCGTTATCCACTGCCGTTAATTTCAGTACTGCTCGACCAAGTCAAAGAAGCCCAGATTTATACTAAGCTGGATTTACAAGGAGCCTATCACTTGTTCGGGTGAGAGAAGGTCATGAATGGAAAACAGCTTTTTGAACAAAATATGGACTTTTTGAATACCAAGTAATGTCATTCGGCCTCTGCTATGCTCCTGTTGCTTTTCAAAATGTTATCAATGATATTCTGGGAAACTTAATTTATAAGATTGCAGTAGTATATCTGGATGACATCTCGATATTTTCCAAAAGTCCTCAGGAACACACTATGCATGTTAGGACTGCGCCTCAAAGACTACGTGACAACCATTTATATGTAAAATTCAAATAATGTGCATTCTGTGTGCGTTCTGTAGAATTTCTTGTTTTGTTTTTTTGTCCTCTAGAGGAGTTACTTACCATAGACAACAAAAAAGTGGATTCAGTAATAAATTGGTCATCACCAAATGATGGTAAAGAAGTTCAAAGACTTCTTGGTTTTGCCAATTTTTACAGACGATTCATTCAAGGATTCTCACAAAAGATCATACCAATCACACAGCTACTTAGGAAAGGATTAACATTTCAGTGATCTAACAAAACAGAGAAAGCCTTTCACTATCTGAAGGAGAGAAGGAGAGTTTCACATCTGCTCCCATTTTACTTCATGCAGATCCAGCCTAGCCCTTTTTGTGGAAGGGGATGCTTCGGATCAGGGATTGTGGGGAGTCCTCTCTCAACATCATCAAAGCATGGGACAGTTGCATCCAGTTGCATGTAGATCAAGGAAGTTAAGTCCAGCTTAAATCAACTATACCATTGCAGAGAAAGAACTATTAGCGGTTAAGGATACCGTTGAAGAGTGGCAGCACTACTTGATGGGGGCGAGAAATGTAGTAACAGTATTCACAGATCAAAAGAATTTGCAATTTCTTATGACTGCTAAGACCCTGATGCCCAACAACTGAAATGGTCACTCTATTTTGCAGGTTTTGATTTCGTAATTACTTATCGTCCCGGAAATAAGAACAGCTAAGCAAACACATTATCCAGGATACAGACAAAGGAACAAGAACACCTTGTAATTGGGCAACCAATAATTCCACGATCCAAGATTGTTTGCGCTATCTCGTTGGTGAGTTTCTTAGAAGAAGTCAAAACAAATATTACCCCTGAAGAGAAATCAACATGGTCAGAATAAGAGTTGGGAAGAAAAGTGCATAATCAGTTACCTTGCCACCATGGAGCATTGTTCTTGCCCACTAAAGAAATTCAAGAAAAGGCCTTATGTGAGTGTCATGATTAAGCATTAACAGACCATAAAGGATTCCTCATGACAATTGATTTAGCAAAACAGCATTTTTAGTGGCCTGAGATGAATGCTCATGTCAAACAATATATAGTCACCTGTGAACTCTGTGCCAGAAGAAAGTCTGTTAGACAAACTCCCCAAGGGTATTTACAACACCTTTCTAATCCACCCCATCCATTGCACACCATCACTATGGATTTAATAGTGGAATTATCATTAAGTCTAGATTACAATACTGTATTCATTTTTGTGGAAACACTCTCTAAAATGAGCCACTTTGTTCCCTTGAAAGGGGTTCCAGCAGCAAAAGAATTATCCAAACAGTTCAGTGAACACATATTCAGAATTCATGGAGTTCCTAAGGTTGTCATTTCTGACAGAGGATCCTAATTTGTGTCACAGTTCTGGAAGGCTTTCATCCATGGGCTGGGAGTGGAAGTTAGGAATTCTACCAGTTACCACCCTGAAACAGATGTCCAGACTGAGAGAATTAACCAGGAATTGGAGCAATATCTATGGGTGTTCCTTCTGGATCAGAAGGGTGAATGGTCGGACTTATTATCGATGGAAGAGTTTGCACATAACACTGCTAAAAATGGATTGACAGGGTATTCCCCATTTTTTTTAATTTGTGGGAGGCATCCTAACCCCTTTATTAGCCATGAATCAACAGAGAGAAATTTGGTAAAAGCTAAAGAAAGATACAAAAGACAAGCAGATAGATATAGTAAACCTGCACCTGAATACAAGGTGGGAGATAAGCTGTGGTTATCCTCTCGCCAGCTCCATTTAAAAGGGAATCACAAATTCCAGCCACGTTTTGTAAGACGTTACCCAATTGAAAAGGTATTAGGTCCAGTCAATGTCAAATTGAAATTACCTCCCAACACAGGTATTCATCCCATTTTTCATGTACCACTTCTTAAGAAGAGTGCACCTAATACTAGGATTTCTAAACCCCCTGCACTCCTCTTGATTGAGGGGGAAGTGGAGTATGTAGTTAGGGGCATTTTAGACTCAAAAGAATGAGAGGAAATCTCTATTATCTCATTGATTGGAAAGGTTATGGGCCTGAGGACAGAGGTCCTCAGGGGTCTCATTCTGTATCATTGGCTGGAAGAACCAATCAGAGCAACACCAGAGAGACGCCATACTTGTCAGACCCAAACTCCGCCCCCTCTATATATAATAAATAATTGGTAACCATATGTCAAGGTGACAATTGACTGTCAAGCCAGACCTAAAAAGCCAGATTGCTTCTGATGTTCCTGGATAGGTTGTGCAATCAACAGTTTTAAGTTCCTTGGGACAGGAAACACAAAACATATTTTGTTCTTTATGTATCACTACTGAAACTGTAATCAATCAATCCTATAAACTTTTTTCCATCTAAAAATTATAGACCATAAAAGTATACAGAATGAAAAATGCAATATCATTCTTCTTAATACTCTAAAAATTAATAAGAATTACCAATTAAAATTCCACAATTCAAGTCACAAGCCTCCAAACAGTGGGGGTATTGGGTTATAAGGATAAACTGTGCAAAAATGTATGATATGATATCTATAATTTGTGCAATAAATGCAATAAAGGGACGAGTAAAGTGCTGCATATTCCCAATTACCAGGTTGATTCGTAAATAAATAATTAAAAAGTAATTGTTTAAATCACAAAATACACCCTTTAAAAATTATTAAACCATTTTAAAAATATTATACAAATCCTATATCACATTGGACCTAATTCGGGTAATTTTAATAGTATTTCCAGAAAATTAAATGAATATTACGCTAAGGGTTAGCAAGACTTTTGAGATCTAATGCGTGTCTCCTTCGCTTTCAAGCCCAAAGGAAAGAAGCTACACAGAAACATACAATGGGGTCATGGAGCTTCTTCATAGAGAACAGGGCGACATGACATTGCTTAAGATTGTACCGCCTTAAAAGAGGTATGCTATATTTAGCTCTCTGTTCCTTATAAAATGGCAGAGGAAAAGGAGGTGAAGGTCAGACTGGTCGGATGAATTATCGCACAGGCAAGTAGTCAGTCAGTCAGTCAGTAGTATAAGGATAATCAGCCTAGGGTCTATGCCCATCTCAGCCATGGTTGCCTCCAATTTTGGGTGGGCTACGTAGTCCAAACGTAGTCCAAAGCCACCGAAAGGTTCATGAAGGCCATAAATATATTCCCTCTCTTTGCTGTGGTGTATTTAGAGATGATCAGGCTTAGATTTAGGCATTGGTCAATCGTCCCTCCCCTTCTGTAATCCATATTGGGATGGCATCAAGATATTATTTTCTCTTGCCCAGTCTTCTAGCTTGTTCGGTAAAACCTGCCCCAAGAATTTAGCAGAAGACTCGAGAAGGGAAATAGGGCGGTAATTCTGACAGCTGGATTTATCCCCTTTTTTATAATTTGGGACCATAATACTTGTTCTCCATGATGGAGGCGGGCCTTTCTTGAAGATTTCATTAAATAACAGAGGGGGACATAAATCTTGATTTTCCTCAAAAAATCGATAGGGGCCCCATCTGGCCCTGGCGGTTTGGAATAACTACGTTTTGGCCAGGGCAGAGCTTATTTCCTCCTGGTTAATGGTCATTGGCTTAAATGATTAGGCAACTCAGTCCCAGATGGAATCGCGGATCCAAAGATAGTTTCGAAATGTGCTACCCATGTATCTTCGTCCACATAGTTCTCTAATTGTTTTTCTTGCTCCTTCTAAAAAAAGATGCGTTAACTATCTTAATTGTAATCTTTTTTCCATTTACTTGCTGTATAACTACACACCACATTTATTTATTGAGAGTACTATTTAAATAAGAACCACAAAACAGAAACAGAAACAGATTAGCAGTGATATTTCAACTCTAACGGTTCTGTTTAGAGTTTGGTGGATGGGAAACTCTTTCAAAATGGGAAAGATAATTCACCCGCCATATTTCAAATACCATAGGCTATAATATACTTCTAATACTGAGGATTGGCCATCCACCATGTTTGTGACAGACTATCACATCCACCAAACTCTAAATAGGACCCTACATCTGCTAATGTGTCATCCATTAAATTGAGAAATGGCCTGTTGCAAGCAATTGTGAGTTATTCATTTCCACTTTCAAAGTTCAGAATGAGTGCCTTTACTCCTAATCAGAGTAAACCTGTTCCTTTCTAATACTGATTTTGACAGTACTGGGAGAACTGGTGCACTGGCATAACGAAAATTGAGGGGGCCTCCCTGCAAGGGATGTGAAGGGGCCCCTTCCAGGCTAAATCAAGAGCTCTCCGGTAAGAGTGCTGTACTGAGGGGGCCCCCTGGAGCTTGGGCCCCCCCCGCACCGCGGGGGCTGCGGGGGGCCTGTGTTACGCCCCTGGAATGGTGGCTCTAAACGTAGTGCAAACCCTCTGAGCAGCAGTTACCCAATCAACCTTTCTTCATATCGATTGTATTTATCTCACATATTTATAGCTCATGATTGCCAAAGGTATAGATAAGAAACATTGAACAGACTGGAGGATGTTTCCAAATTGTTAAACGCCATACAGATTTGTTGTAAAGAATCATCGTTAGACTGCCATCAATTGTAGATGTAGTTTATTTCAAGTAGGGAGGAAATAACAAGAGCGGACTCTCCATGACAACTTGGGATACAGCAGAAGGAACATTCCTAGCACTGACAATACTAAGGATGTACTACACATCTTCTTCCTTTCTAATGTAAAAACAAAAAAACATGTTTAACATATAAAATCTCGCAAATAAGCTGGGGGTTTTCGATATCTTGGAGTGCGATTAGGAACAAGAGACACCGGCAAGGAAAAAGAACTGGAAACAGGATGAACTTCAGATGTGCATGAATCACCACTCCCACCCACGTGGTGTTGAGGTGTGGAAACTGAAGAATTAGACTCTGGTGGTGGTTGTGCCAAGAGGTAACCACTGTTGTTTGTGGAGGGAAGAGATTTATCATAGCCAGAACAGGGTACACCCCTTTTATACAAAGCTACATGCCTGAAGTTCCAACATTCGCCATTATTGAGAATTACACAATGATCAAGAACTTTCTTGACAGTGAATGGACCCTTGAACTTAGATAATCCTTCACCAATTCTGCCACTCTTAACTTTGACCAGATCGCCAACAATGAAAGGACGAGGACATTCTTGAAGAGAAGATAATGTTGAAGGAATATTTTGCAAAGTAACAACACGTTTCATCCACGAAGGAATTAATTTAGAACCAGGAACACGCCCTCTCATAAGTTGAAAAGGGGAAAGCTGCCCATCAACCAAGGGAGTAGTTCGATAAGCCCACAACATTTCGTTAACCATTTTCCTCACAACAGAACCAGTAGATGAGGCCATTTGTATGATACCTTTCACAATCCTGTTGGCCCTTTCACAGATTCCATTCCCTTGTGGGTTGTATAATGAAGTACGGTGATGGGAAACCCCACAATCTTTAAGAAACTACTGCATTTCGATGGAAGTGTGCTGAGTGCCATTGTCGGTAATACAAATAGATGGAATGCCCTCATCTCTAAACAAATTCCCCAGGAACTTAATAGTGCTCTCAGTAGTGACGCTGTTGGTAAATTCTACAACTAGCCATTTAGAGTAGATGTCAACTACAACGATGGCAAATCTAGCCCTTTCATGTAGTTCACCCATGGGGCCAATGAAATCTAGGCAAATACTATGCCATGGTGAACCAGGATTTTGTAAGTGTCCTTGAGAGGATTTGGGGCCTACTTTGAGTCTTTTATCCCCATCTCTACAAGCAGAACAATTCTCTACCCACTCCACTACATGTGAATCCATACCTGGCCACTGGAAGTGATCCTTAAGGTGGCGTTGTGTGAGGGTCTGACCCAAATGGTCTTCGTGCGCTATGGCTATAAGTTTACTTCTCAAACCAAGAGGAGGTATAAACATTTCCCCTTTTACAATAAGGTTGTCACTAATAAGAGAAAGATCTTCCAAGACTTTAAGATAAGGACGCACAGAGATAGAAACTGCACTTTCTCTTCTAGAGCCCAAAGTGATAAGCTTAAGAACCTCCTGCAAAGTAGCATCAGAAGCCATTTCTCGTTCCCAATCATTTGCCTGAAAAGCTCCTTCACCTACAAACACGGCATCTTCAATAGAGGCTACTGCAATGTCCTCATTAGATAAAGAAATGCACGGATCCACAACAGTGCGCCAATCCAATGACATCCTTGAGAGACAGTCAGCTTGAGTATTTTTCCAACCCTGAATGTACTGAATGGTGTACTGAAATTCCTTAAGCTTCGAAGCAAGCCTAGCTAGTCTAGCCGACCCTTTACCAGTACCACCGGGAGAGAGAATTTTAATGAGAGGTTTATGGTTCTCAAAATAAACTTCATACCCCACAAATATGTTCTAAAGTACTCTACAGCCCAGGAAGCAGCCAGAGCTCCCTCTCAATAACAGAATAGTTCTTCTCAGCTTCAGTTAGGGTTCTAGAAGCAAAAGCAATTGTATGCTCAGACTAACCAGTGAGCTGCGAAAGCATAGCTCCTAAACCAGTGGCACTGGCATCCACCGTTACAATAGATTTTTTTTAATATCAAAAGGAGTAAGTACTTTTGCGTCACAGATCTCCTTTTTAATAGCGTCAAAAGCTTCTTGCAGTTCAGCAGACCATGAAAAATGTGTGCCCCTCTTTAAAAGTGACCTCATGCTAGAGGTTTTGTCCGAAAAGTTTCTTACAAATTTCGAATAATACTCGATGAGCCCCATCAAAGAACGCAATTGATCTTTGTCTTTGGGATGGGGGGCAGAGTGAATAGCACGACAAAGATCTTTTTTTGGTCGTACCCCACTAGTGCTAATGGTGTATCCCAGGTAATCAATTTGTTCAGACAAAAACTGACACTTATCCTTACGTAGTGTCAGACCTGCAGATTAAAGTCTGTCTAGGACTCTTTTGAGGGTAGTATTGTGTTGTTCAACAGATTGGCCATAAACCAGAACATCATTTTGAAAGTAGATGGTATTGCCTACACCATCAAAGATATCAGACACCATTCTTTGGAAGACACTTGCCGCAGAATTGAGTCCGAAAGGTAGGCGCGTGAATTGAAACGTACCAAATGGTGTAATAAATGCCGTTAAGTGCTTAGAGTCTTTGTGTAGATTAATGTGATGGTAAGCACTTCTGAGATCTAGCTTTGAGAACACCTTGGCACCGTGTAGTGGTGTGACTAACTCTGAGATGTTTGGAAGAGGGAAGGTGTCTGCAACTACACAATCATTTAGAGACCTCAAATCCACACAGAAGCGGAGCTTGCCATCGGATTTCTTGGTGACGACTATGGGAGAAATCCATGGCGAAGCTTCCACAGGTTCAATGACACCCAAAGCTAGCATCTCATCAATCATTTTCTTAACTTCTTGTCTGACTACTATTGGGATACGCCTAACCTTGTGTTGTACTGGAATAGAGTTTTCCTTTAAAACAATGCGATGGGAGTACCCTTTGAGTTGACCTAAACTCTCCCTAAACACACTGTCAGCATCCCCTAGAATTTTATCTAGCCCCTTATCTTCGATAATCATGACCTGTGGAGTAGCTCGAGGGTTAACAATTATTCTTAGATCATACTGGTGAACCCACCCAAGTATGGCTGGACCTGACTTTGATACATATACTTTCCCTTGTATGTGTCTGTGTGAGAAGGCAATGCATGCTGCGAAATATCTTAAGATATCAATGGTCTCACCTTGATAGCCCCCCGGGGTGATAAATTTCGCATACCCCATTTACTCTGAAAGAGCTCGTGCGGAATGATGGTGTACTTTGAACCAGTATCCACCATTAAATGTAATTCTTTACCATCTATTATGAAAAGTGCCTTTGGCCTAACTTTACGTTTATCTTCTGATTTAGTAACAGAATCATGCTCAATGACCAAATTCTTGTCACCCTCTTCATCTAACAAAGAAGAATTTTCCACATTGGCTACGGTAGAACGAGGTTTGCTCCGACAAACTCTCGTGTAGTGACCCATGCAACCACATTTTAAACACTCCTGTTTAGCTGCAAAGCAAAATTTAGAGTCAGAAGAATGAACAGTACTGCCACATCAGTTACACATGCGAGACAAAGGCAACTTTTGTGTGCCAACTGGCCTAAAAGAAGGATTCTTCTTGATAATTTTCTTCTTCTTCACTGAAGCAACATCATTTTGTTCACCAAAAACGTGACTTTAGTCCAGAGACTCTTGACCAGAAATTTCATTAACGTCGTTTGGAGATGCTTTTTTCTCTAGTTCTGTCATGCAACCTTCCGATTCCTCGACAATTTTCGCTAAATCTATAGCAGTTTTCAAATTAGGGTTTTTCGCTGCCCAAAGCCGTTCCTGTATTTTTTATTATTACACTGGACTATAAGTTGGTCTCTTATAAGTTCATCAGTCATGTTACCAAACTTACACTTTACAGACATTTCTCTCAATCTTGCTACAAAGTCATCAATTGACTCGCACATTTTTTGACTCTTAGTGTAGAATCTGTATCTATTCATAACTAAATTCTCTTCTTTAGCATATCTGACTTCTAGCCGACAAATAGCCTCTTTGTACTCATCTGGAAGAGGCTGACCATTGGCTTGTAAAGCTTGAGGTAAGTAACGAAAAATACGTTGGCCCTCTTTGCCCGAGGAGCCTAAGAGTAGTGCCTTCTTTCTCTTTGGTGAGTATTCCTGTGCATCTAATGCATCCAGGTAATTCTCAAACATCGGGAACCAATCGTCCCAAGAAATACTTGGTTGGCCAGGAAGGGGTAAAAATCTTGGAGGAAGAACAACAGAAGGATTTTCATTAGACATATTCGCAATAAGGAATAAGCGACAATGGGGTGGAGCAAAACCAATAATGTAAGATGTACTGACCAAAATAAAGATAAAATCACCTTACAAACCATCAACAATGATCGTAAAAGATGAATGGAAAAAAATAAAAATAATAATAAGGTAATATTATTGATTTATCCTTTACATTATGTAAATTACCTGGCTTATAGGTGTAAACGTGGTGAAAGTCTTAAAGAAACATTAAACAGTACCTTCGAAAATAAATACACAAGGGCGTGTGTATCCCCGTAATCAGTCTGAAATGCTGGAATTCTATGCGGTGAGCAAGTTGTTGAAAATGAGCAGGAGAAAGCGAGATGAAGCGATAAACTGTAGAGAACAATCACGAATCAAGGGCGTGTGTATCTCCAGATGAACAAACGTGGCACTTCAAGGGATACACAAAGGTGTGTGTATCGCCGCATGTACAAGCGTTGCACTTGAAAGGATACACCAAGGCATGTGTATCGCCATCATAAATTGAGCAGGGAACTGTTGTCACAAGAATTGTTGTCACAGCAACGGGCAGGATTAAGATGGCCGCCGCAGAGCGTGTGTGGCGTAACAACGTGGGACATCAGATAGCGGAGACAGGAAGCCGCATCACAGGACTGACAAGCTGAAGTGACGAATCAAAGGAAATGTTCCACTAACACCACCGAGGATTCGGTGATGTCATCAGAATGACAGCAGGAGTGGAAGGCAGCGGAGCTCCTCAGGAAGCAACGGTCGCGTCGGTACGACAGGAAACAAGTGAGTACATGAGGATGAGTTGCCTCTTCTGTAAACTATAACCAAGTTTACTTCAAACCAAACCTCACACACCACCTCTTGGGCGAACAGCACGTTTGTGGTAGGACTGGAATGCTGCCAGCAGCGAACTTCTAGGCAAATAATTGAAGGGCTCACCTTGGACTGGTGAGAGGTAGAAGCGCTGACCTTAAACTGTGGACGCCGAATAAGGTGCGAGTAGGATCAACTTAAGTGGAGTAATGCTCCGCTCTTGTAGTAGAATTTCCAGATGAAGTTAAGCTTGAGCGCGGGTTGATGAAAGAAGTAAAACCGTCGCCAAAATTGTTGTAAAGAATCGTCGTCAGCCTGCCATCAATTGTAGATGTAGTTTATTTCAAGTAGGGAGGAAATAACAAGAGCGGACTCTCCACGACAGAAGCAACTTGCAACTGCCGTGGAAGAGAACTTAGAATTGCAAGACAACTTAGAATACAGCAGAAGGAACATTCCTAGCACTGACAATACTAAGGATGTACTACAAGTTTCTTCTGAATGCCCATGCTGATAGAGATATGCTCAAATTTCAAATCATGTTACCATCTCCTATACGATTCCATACATGCTATACCACCAGCTTTTTCCCATTTTAGTGTTTCTGAGTGCAACGATGAACAACTTTATGGCAATAGCTCCTGGCCCACATAAGAGCTTAATGCAATTGCTAAGAGGCATACAGATAATAAAGATAAGCCTTAATAAGGTAGGTGCAGATTTAATAAGCATTTACACAGGCATTACTGTGATGCAAAGTAGCACAAATTGCACTACCCATGCAAAACATATTTTGTGACAAAAATCGGACATACATGCAAAGACAAATAGCCATGTGTCTCTTAATGACAAACCCTTGATAATCAATGAAATTAATGCATAAAGGATTTGAGAACAGAGAAAACGCCACTAGGAATTCCAGCAAAGACAAATCAACTACAATGGCATGTCCTTGTTTTGCTTAAAATTCTAGTTCCAACTAAATTCAGTCATTAAAATTGTTTAACAGAATGTCTTAGAATATTTTCAAGCATAACATGGGTAATTTCCTTGAAATATCCTATGGTAGCTATCATCACATAGAAATTTGGATGCACCTTGAGTACAAAAGTCATGGAAAACCCTGCAGTCGCTTGTGTTTCTTCTTGATGAAATTTCACATTTCCAAGTCATAGGACTTTATTTTGGGGTTTTGAACTAGGCCTGGGCGAAAATTTCGTTCCGTTCGCGGAAACTGCGATAATTTGACATTTCCGCGTTCCGCGGAGAGCGCGAAAATGTCAAAAATTCTGGTTTCCGCAGCTTGGCGATAATTTGTTTCTTGCTCGCGCTGTAAAATAATACATTCTCGCGTTCGCCGACAAGTTTTCTTGATCCGGTCGCGTTCTCCATGAGATGTTGTATTGTTTTTAGCCATTTGCGCTGTCTAGCGACAGTTCGCGCCCGCAGTGACGTCATGCGTTGCGCGATCACGTCTTTCTTCTCGCGATCATGCACCGCGAGACAACTCAAAACAAGATGGCCGCGCCCGCAAGCAACCACATGGGTAAGTTGGCGACCCGCAACCATGCAGAAAATCTCGCGAACATGCCGGAAAAAAACTTCAGCATCATCGCTATATTTCGGCTTGTTTGCGATAATTGTAAACATTTTCGCGATAATTTGCGAAAGTTAATTTCACAAATTCCGCCCACCACTATTTTGAACCAGCCCTACTTTCAAAAGCATCCGGTGACAAGCCTGTGTTCCAAAGTGCTGCTGCATTGAAATTCGTGCCTTTGCTAAACAACTCATTGGTGCATTATTTATCCTTTCCGGCATATTACTACCTTCCAATAGTGACACATTAAAGTACCTTTTTCTGGCAGCTTCACATAGAAGAACATCTTTACGTACTGGTTCGCACCTAAATGCTGACAATATACTGAAGAAATGAGACATGTGATAACCCCAATTTAATCGGAAATCCACTTGCTTGGTCCAACTCGCAAAGTCTGCTATGTGAAGATTCAACAGCAGCAGTGCTGTAATGCATCCAGGCCCATAGCCAGAAGTATAATTGTAGGGGGGAATGGCTCACAGTTATGACCAAATATTAAAGCTATGTTCAGCAGGTGCACTCAGCCCCAAATACTGTCTGCATTACTAGACAGTGACCCCCAGAATATTGTGGTACAAGAATGATGAGGATAGAATATCACACGTTATAGTTAGGAATTAGCATTTAAAAAACCTTGCAAATTCACTTAAAAAACCATAGGTTTTACACATGTTATAGTTAGGTGGATATTTCACTCGTAAAAAACCAATGAAATTCCCCCATTATAGTTAGTTCAGATAACTATAACTCACGCGCCCGCAATCCTCTGCTCATGACGTCACATATTAGATCACTCATGACATGGTCAGTGGCATCACTCTTGACATCACTGATGACATCATCCTTGTGATAGAGTGGCGGTCGCGCGAGTTATAGTTATCTGAACTAACTATAACGGGGGAATTTCATTGGTTTTTTACGAGTGAAATATCCACCTAACTATAACATGTGTAAAACCTATGGTTTTTTAAGTGAATTTGCAAGGTTTTTTAAATGCTAATTCCTAACTATAACGTGTGTGAAACCTATGGTTTTTTCAGTGAATTTGTACGGTTTTTTAAATGCTAAGTTATGTATGTATTATAATTTTTTTTATATATTTATTTTACAATAAGCTACATATTACATTTTTTTTATTTTTTTTATAGTTTGTCACCGTGCACGCACGGTGCGCGCACCCCCGCGATTAAAAAAAATAAAAAAAAATTATGTTTTTTTCTGCCTTCGGGGTCCTTCAGGGACCCCCTGACAAAGGCTAGGGGGTCAGGAACTCTTTACCCTGCCCCCTTTTCACGTTCGCCACCTTCCTTTTCCACTCTCGCACTGAAAACAAACAAAATGGTGGCCGACACTTTCTGATTTCGACCGATTCAAACGTTGACTGACATGTAACAACCAATCAGAATTACGCTTGCGCACGTTAAGGTGCGCGCATGGTGCGCGGCTATAGATATGTATGTGCTTTTAACTGCAATTTTCTCAGGAACTACTAAACAGATTGACTCCATATATGCATAAGGCACATCCCTGACCTGAGGACTACCTCTCTGCCAAATTTCAAGTAATTCTGTTCAGCCGTTCGGGCTGTACCTTCAACTAAAGGTCCTATGGGAAAATGCATGGGGAAAACGCGTTTTGGGACCCCCCTTTTTTCTCGGCTCCCGCTTGACGAATCCCCCCGAGACTTTCAGGGTAGGAGCTAAGTGGAGCGCCCCATTAGTTTTGAAAATTACGCGAAGATTCGTCAACCGGCGCAAAAGTTATTCAAAATAGAATTTTGAGATTTCCTATGGAAACACGATCCTAACTATAACTATCTACTGGCGACCGCCAGTAGATAATATATATATATATATATATATATATATATATATATATATATATATATATATATATATATATTATCTACTGGCGGTCGCCAGTAGATAGTTATAGTTAGGACCGAGTTTCCATAGGAAATCTCAAAATTCTATTTTGAATAACTTTGGCGCCGGTTGACGAATCCTCGCGAATTTTTCAAAACTAATGGGGCGCTCCGTTCAGCTCCTACCCTGAAAGTCTCAGGGTGATTCGTCAAGCGGGGCCGGGAAAAAAGGGGGGTCCCAAAACGCGTTTTTCCCACGCATTTTTCCATTGGACATTTAGACACAGCTACAGCCTAAACGGCTGAACAGAATTACTTGAAATTTGGCAGAGAGGTAGCCATAAGGTCAAGGAAGTGCCTGTTGCAGGTCTGGTGTAAATCTGTTGAGTATTTCCTGAGTAAATAGCATTTAAAAGCATATCAATATCTATACGCGCGTACCGTGTGCGCACTGAGCTAGCCCTGTGCGTGCACCTTGCCGTGCGCGAGCGTAATTCTGATTGGTTGTTAGATGACAGTAAACATTCGAATCAGTAGAAATCAGGAAGTGTCGGCCGCCATTTTGTCTGTCGCACTAAAAAGGAAAGGTGGAGACCGTGAACAGGGGGCAGGGTAGGGAGTTCTAGACCCCCTAGCCATTGTCAGGGGGGCACAGTAGGACCACGAAGGGCAAAAAAAGATTTTAATTTTTTAAAAAACATCGCGAGGTGCGCGCACTCTACGCGTACCCGAAAAAACCTTAGAAACATCACGAAAAAAACATTAAAAAAAATAGAAATAAAAATCACTTTTAAGGGTTTAGATATTAGGTGGCTCTAAAAAGAGCCCTTGTGTTCATTGAGTGTTTTATGGTACCTACAAGTAAGTACCGATGCAGAGTCTAAAGTTCAAGAGGAAGACTCTGTTGCCTTCATCAGTGAAATGTACACCGTCTCCTCTATAAATGTCTTGCATGTTGTAACGCAAGTTGTTGTGGTATATAGAACCCATACCATAGTCTCTGAGGAAAGCAGAAACAGACTTATTGATGTGCTTTCTTGCTTTGTCCATCTGCGGACAAAATTGGTTGGACCAGTTCCACTTTTGCCTTTGGCATATATTAGAATATACAAAGGCAGTTTGTGGAAAAAGTGACATCAATTGCACAAAGGTGTCCTTAATAAGAATTTCCAGACCTACCCCAGTTAAAGTGCCTAGGTCATTTCCACCACAGTGCACAATAATAAGGTTAGGCTGTGGAAGATGTAGAAAGGTTTTCACCAAAGGCATTAATTGGTGCCACTTTAACCCTCTCTGACCAATCCATTTAATGTCTACATTTGGCAAAGCAAGGTCTCTCACCATACCTCTTTTTTTCTGCAAATTTTTCACTCCAGAAGACATAGCTATGACCTACAATCCACACTGTGAACATCTTTCAAGGAGAACAGGATGCACTCAGGAGGTGTCTTTCAGTAGAATGGCAATATGAAAAGAAAGACAGTTGAAAAATGGAGGCATACATACTTTTTTTTTAATAAAAAGAACTCATTGGCTGTTTCAAACCATTCTACACTAAAAACTAGGCTGTATGTTTACATTTTTAAAAGCATGTTTTGGATTGCTTCAGAAAAATGTGTTCCCACTGAACATTACTTTGGATTTGCTGTTAAGTTTGAAAAGTCAAGCACTCTTGCTCTTTGGATTTGAAACATTGTCTGTTGAACTTCTGACCTCTCTGCTCACACCTGTGTTTCATGAGCTGTTGCTATGGTAGCAGGCAGAAGTCATGTTGGGGGAAGGGATGATTTGCAAAGGCGTTGAAAGTAGCAACCAATAGAAATGTGTGATTCCATTTGAAAAAATGTGGGAAGGACTGTGATTTTACATTAACATGTATATGTGGGTAAAAAGAGAGGGAAAAATTGCCATTTACTGGTTGTGGAGAGAGGAGAGAGGTGTACAGCTCTGAGATTCTGGCTCTGATAATCTGCTGTTTGAGTGCCAAGTTTCTTTCTCAACTAATTAATTTTAAAGGCGAGTTATGAGTTTGAGAGGGGAAGTATGTGGTGTATTTTGATATAAATAATAGAATTGTCATTCTTGTTTTAAAGTTGTGTTTTACATTTTGTGGTTTAGAAGATATTTAACTATCTTGAACTTGAAAGATATTATGGAGTATGTCTTCACTGTAAGTTAAGGTGTAGTGGTATCAGTGAGGAATATTGTTTTGTGCCTAGAATTACATCATGAGTCTGTCTGCACACAGGATTTGTTGACAGAGATTTAATTCGTGTTGCTTTTGTTCTGTTAGCCTTGCACTCGCAGAAAAGGGGTAGTTTGTTATCTTAAAGTGTGATGGTTAGCATTCAGCAGAAATCATTTACTGACCAATGAGAGGCAAATGCAAACACATTTGAAAATAGTATGGTACATTTTCCTACCACTTTAAAAGTTGTGTTTTACATTTTATGTTAAGGAAGATATTTAAGTGGCTTGAACATGTTATATATTATGGAGTATGTCTTCATTATAAGTTAATGTGTACTGGTATCACCCAGGAATACTGTTTTCTACCTAGAATCATACCATGAGACAGTGAGCACACAGGAAATGTAAACAGAGATTTCATTCCGGTTGGTCTTGCTCTATTACCCTTGCACTCGCAGGAAAGGGGCAGCTTGTTTTTTGTAACACTCTAGTCTAATCAGTCACCCTCTAACACATGGTCATGGTCAAAAGGAGCTGTTAGGACATGTGCTCCTTTCTGCTTGTCTAAACTAGAAGGAACATGTGTCAGGCTGTTACAGTAATTATCACTTGCTCTACCCCAGTAGTAAATGTGCTTTCAAATTGCCAAAGGAAATATCGCTTTCTGCCTAGAATCAGACCATGAGTCTGTGTGCACACAGGAATTGTTGTCAGCGTTTTAATTTGTGTTGCTGTTGTTCTGTAAAACTTGCACATTCAGGAAAGGCCCAGCTTGTTTTCTTCCAATGTGTTGGTTAGCACTCAGCAGAAATCAGCATCTCAAAAATGTGAGGCAAATGCAAACACATTTGAAAAGAGCATGGTAGATTTTTCATCAATTCTTGCAATGGCTGAGGTGGTTCCTGCATGTTGAAAACTCCAATTAACCCTTACTTCACATGTACTCTTACACACATGTCTGTACTCTTCATGCAGTTGTGGGAGTCTCCATGCAGATCTCTCTTGCAGCTGACAATACACAGTCTCCAGAAACACACTCTTTGCACACATGCAGCAGCTTCTGCTACACTCCCATGCGTAATAGTCAGCTCTGTGTGCTGTTTCAGATAGCAGTGTGTAACGCAAACAGATTCAATGTCACCAAGGCTTATTTCCTTTGGTCTAGTCTAATCACTCACCCTCTAACACATGGTCATGGTCTCAAGGAGCTGTTAGGACATGTGCTCCTTTCTGCCTGTCTAAACTAGAAGGAACATGTGTCAGGCTGTTACAGTAATGATCACTTGCTCTACCCCAGTAGTAAATGTGCTTTCAAATTGCCAAAGGAAATATCGCTTTCTGCCTAGAATCAGACCATGAGTCTGTGTGCACACAGGAATTGTTGTCAGCGTTTTAATTTGTGTTGCTGTTGTTCTGTAAAACTTGCACATTCAGGAAAGGCCCAGCTTGTTTTCTTCCAATGTGTTGGTTAGCACTCAGCAGAAATCAGTATCTCAAAAATGTGAGGCACATGCAAACACATTTGAAAATAGCATGGTAGATTTTTCATCAATTCTTGCAATGGCTGAGGTGGTTCCTGCATGTTGAAAACTCCAATTAACCCTTACCAAACATGTACTCTTACACACATGTCTGTACTCTTCATGCAGTTGTGGGAGTCTCATTCAGATCTCTCTTGCAGCTGACAATACACAGTCTCCAGAAACACACTCTTTGCACACACGCAGCAGCTTCTGCTACACTCCCATGCGTAATAGTCAGCTCTGTGTGGTGTTTCAGATAGCAGTGTGTAACGCAAACAGATTCAACGTCACCAAGGCTCATTTCCTTTGCTCTAGTCTAATCACTCACCCTCTAACACATAGTCATGGTCTCAAGGAGCTGTTAGGACATGTGCTCCTTTCTGCCTGTCTAAACTAGAAGGACCATGTGTCAGGCTGTTACAGTAATTATCACTTGCTCTACCCCAGTAGTAAATGTGCTTTCAAATTGCCAAAGGAAATATCGCTTTCTGCCTAGAATCAGACCATGAGTCTGTGTGCACACAGGAATTGTAGTCAGAGATTTAATTCATGTTTCTTCTATTTTGTAAGAGTTTGACTCGTAGGAAAGGATCAGCTCATGTGATAGGATTTGAAAAGTTAAAAAAAAAAATTGTAATGAATTTAAATTACATAAAGGTATTTTTTTTTAGTTTTTTGCAGGTATTGGTGAGCAACAGTGAAAAAATATAAAGATGCCTATAAAGTCAAGAAAAAGAAAAGAAAAGAAACAACAACTATATTTGAAGACGACTGATAAAAAAAAAAATAGGAGGTGAAGCACGTGTTGGAAAACAGAAAAAGTCTTCTGGTAAGCAAACTAAAGAATTTTTAAAAAGTATCTTCCAAAAAAAAAAAAATGATCGAAAGATACATTCAAACAGTGTTTCAAGTACAAAACAACAACAGAGTCGACAGCAAAAACAAAATGCTAATATAGACTCAGAAGTTAGGAAGAGTGACTTAACACGGAAAATAGATTTTAAAAACATTAGTCGAAAAATGTTTCAGAGAAGAGTGATGTTAAATTTGCTGAAGGATGTGAAAAAATATAAGAAAAAAACAAAATTTTTATAAGAAAAAGAAATTTATTGAAAGTATTGCTACCAAGGCATTAGAAATAAAAAAAAAACTATTCATTTTAATTTTGAACAGGATGTGTAGATTAGATAAATTAGTGAATGCAATGAAGTCACAAAGCAAAAGGAAAAAAGAAGTAAAAAAAAAAACTTTTGTAAAGTGTTCTTAGGAGAATGGAAACATAGTTCAAGTACTGAACCATTTTTTAATGAAGAGAGTTATCTTCAAAGTAATAGTTTGTTGCATGCAGCTGACACCAATGGTAGAGCTTATGAAGTTAAGGATTGTTGTGTAATGGAAAAGGAGAAAATGGTTTCAAGAAATGAGGAACAAGTGATGGCTGATGAGGTTATGGGAAGACGTCCTAAAGCCCCAGTGTACACTTGGAATTGTAGTAGTATTTGTACTGTGCGTCAGGAATCTATTGATAAATTACGTGACTTTCTAAGAGAATATAGTAAAAAGAGTGTTAAACAGAAAATTATGGTGCTTCAAAGACTAGATCCATGCAGAGTGAGAGAGAATACTGGTTTGCAAGGACATTCTCTGGCTTGTCTATCTAGGAAAGTGTGTCAAAGTGTTTTTCACCATTTTAGGATGCTGGCTTGTTGGACCCGGCCCTTCTGGCAGGTTCACCCCGAAACTTTTTGCATTTTTATTGGTGACTTGGTTTAGTGATTTTTGGTTTCTGCGCACTTTACCGCTGTGTCCCAGGGTAAAGTGCGCGCGTGTTGTGAGGTTGGCCTGCCCTCCCATAGGAATGCATGGGGGAATGTATGTGTCCTGGTAGTTCCTGATGCGTGGGGTGTGCAGGTCCGAGTTTGGTATGTGCGGACTCGTGTGATTGAATGCTGCGCGATGATGTGTGCGGCGTGCATGTACCTAGTGTGGAAGTGCCACTTCTAGAAGTGGGCACTTCAGTGTGCAGTATGAAATGTGTGCCTTGTCTGGCGATTGGCTGGCTGAGGTCATGTGACGGGCTAGGGATTCCCCAGAGTCAGGATGAGTCACCCAGTGGTGAATGGGGAGATCAGCAGCTAGATGGGTGGGAGGAGTACACCTGGGTCCTGAATAGGGCAGGGTTTTCCCCATACAATGCTGGCTCTGCCCCCTGTGGTGCGACTGATGACCCTGGCCTGTCCCCTGAATAAGGAGAGGGGCTGAGCAAAACAAAGTGCTCAGGAACCTGTTGTAACTGGTTCGCCCCTTCCCTGCACATTGAAGACAAAGACTTTTACTGTATAAAAAGGGGCTGTGTCCCCTTACAATTTGTTCTTCCAGGATCTTAAACTGAGGGGGGCCTGCTGCTGCTGGGCGCCAAGAGAGACCGCCACTGGGGACTGCCTCCCTGCTGGAGGGCCCTGTGAGCTGGCCCCTGGGCCCAGTCTTTGCCCCCCTGCTCTTGAAAGACTTTTTGGTTGCTGGACTTTTGCTGGCAGCGCCTGGGAGCGCTTGGATCTGCTGTATAGCGCTAGGAGCGCTTGATTTGGTGGCCTGGCACTTTTAGCACGCTCCTGTGTATCCTCGGTGCAAACGAGGGAATCCCCGGCGTAGGGATTCCCCCCCTCATGTGCCAGATCAGGCGGGAGCCCACCCTGCATTGTGGTGTGTTGGCGGGTGCCCACCCCGCTGATTGCAGTGTCCTCATTGAGGGAGCCCACCCCTCATTGCCGCCGTTTGGGAAATCACCGCCGCGGCCGAGGAACAAGGAAGTCAGGCAGCCTGCTTGGGACGTGGGCGGGACTGCTCGAAACAGGAAGCAGACGGGAGCCTACCCCGCGATCCTGTGACGGAGATCAGGAAGTCACGCCAGCGACTCGACGCCGCGCAGGGCTCCCGTGGGTCAGAGGGAAGCCCCGCGCTGGGAGAAGGAACGCCGCTGAAAGAAGGTGCCAGCGGGCGGGAGCCTACCCCGCTCTCCCTCGACCCAGAAGGACTGCCGGCCAATGAGAGCCTCCCTCGACGAGGTCCGGTGAGTGGGGCTCTGACCTGGGGGGGAGGCAGTGCTTCTCGAGCCTGTGAGGCTCCGACGAAATCACCGCATCGAGGGTGCCAGAGAGCGAGTGCGCTTCAGCATAGAGGAGGCATTTGTTGGACAGGAACGAGCGGCCCCGGAAGGCAGCGGGCCGCTCCCACGTGGCCCCCACCTTTGTAAAAGAACCGGCAAGGCTCCAACGCTCAGGGGGCATATTCGTTTAAAGAGCCTGAAGGGCTCCAAACTACGCAGCATTGTGTTGTCTAGAGCCCCGTGAGGCTCCCGCAACGAGGGGGCATTCTGGTGGGCAGAGCTCCGCTCTCCAACGTTGGGGGCAAGAGTTTAATAGTGCCCTGAAAGGCTCTAGGGGGCATTTTGCGTGGCTAGAGCCAGGAGAGGCTCCACGAGAGCGGCAGATTTGGGTAGGAGGGCACAGTGGTGCCCACGCTCATTCCTCCAGCTGCCCAGCACTTAGTGGGCAGCTGCAACGTTTAGGTTGGGTACTCTACGCTGGTTTGCGCAGCTGGCGCAGCCTGACTGGGACAGAGCGTCCTAGCCCCGACAAGGCCAGTTGGCCTAGGGACTGCCACAGGTGGTGGCTTATGGGAGTTTCCTAACCTGCACCTCTGAATGTATGTTTATGCGTCATGTGCCTTGTTTTACACCGCTGAATGTTTTATGCATCATGTGTTTACCTGCCCGGCACCTCTGAATGAGTTTATGCGTCATGTGCCTTGTTCTACACCTCTGAATGTTTTATGCAGCATGTGTAATGTGTGTTTACCCCTACAGGTATTGTGATACTTAGGTGGTTGTTTTCTCCTAGTACAGGTGGTACTAGGGAGGTTCTGAGTCCCTGCGCGATATTTTCCTAAAGCGGTTAGGGTTGCGTAGGTGGTACTTTCTTGTTACCAGTAGTTACTGGTTGTGTGTTATATGCGTATTTTGTGCTACAGTAATTTTATATTCTAAAAGTGCTGATTCCTGACAGTGGTCCATGTGGCCCTGTCCCCTGTACATATAATCCCTTGTAAATTCTGCCCGTGCCTGTTGGCACATTGTAAAGTGTGTGTTTTTATTTAATGTGTTTTATTATAATACAAAGGCTATTTTTATAGAATACCTTGTGTGGAGTTTCCTTTGTGGTGGGCCTTGGGTGTTGTTGCTGGGTGCGCGCGCAAACGCTTTACACCTTGCCTCAGAGATAAGCCTGACTGCTCGTGCCAAGCTACCAAGGGGGTGAGCAGGGGTTATCTTTGGCGTGTAACTTCCTTGCCCTGACTAGAGTGGTGGTTTCTGCCTGACTTTGGCGCAAGCCTTAGCCAACCAGAAATCCCAGTTCTAACATTGGTGATCAGCGGTGGGATTTGGACTTGCGTTTGCGCTGTACCGCAGCAGCAACTGGCTGCACTACAAAACTCTGCATTAGATAACCACATTTTAGGGATTATTGTTTTTGAGTTCCATTATTTCTTCTCCTAAAGGTGTCTTTTGTGAATTATGTACTCCTGTGTTAGCTCAGACACTCAGGTTCCTTGTGTTAAACTCTTCTCGAGAACGTCCGCCAAAATGGAGCCGGCTTTTAATTTCTGTGGTCTGTTTAGCTACAGTAGGTTGGAGTTGGTAAGGTTCTGTGAAGAGAGGGACATGGAGGTGGGTGAGTCAGATACCCAGTCCAGACTGACGGACAACCTGATCCTATGGCAAAAGGATGAGTGGGAGCGAGAGCGCAGTGAGGAAGATAGGGCCCGGTCCGCACGCCGAGAGGGTGGTGGGTCTGAGGGGAGCCCTGAGGAATCTGAAGAGGAGGAGGATTACCTGACAGGGACGCCAGTAGAAAGTGAAGACCCCATAGTGTCATGATTCACGGTAAATTTGACCATAAAACGACGATGGATTCATAAGACTTATGGATCTATGGCCGTTGAGGAAGAAACCCGCCCCTGTCCCGTGCATCCAGCACTCCGAATGACAATTATTATATCTGTATGTATATTAGTACTCGGATTATATCAGTATATGTTTTTGTTTATGTATGTAAAGGGAGTTCTGTCATATATGATTTTGTTTATGCAAATGCTAAGTAATTCATGTATGTTATGCGCGCACTGATTCACTGTTTAAAATCATGTTATGAGCCAGGAATTTGAGTAATGCTTGAAGTTTTCAGCACATTGTACCAAGCATCGAAGAAACGCTAAGGGAGTTTGTTCCGTAGTTGCGCGTATGAGAGAAATTCTAGAAAGGACGTTACCTCGCGTTGGAACGCGGGCAACGTCAACCAACGTTCGGGTGTGGCAAGCTTATAAAAGCCACACCCGAACCTTTAGAAGGTGCTTGGCCTTCTGAGTGTGAGTCGGTTCGCTTCGCAGCAGCTTCGCCGCATCGCGCTACACTCACCTGATTCCGTTTCCAGACAGCTGGGAGTTCTTCTTCACCGGAGCTTCCGAACCTGAAAATGAAACAGAGAAAGCTAAGTAACTTTACAATTCTATTATTCAACAAGGCGCCCAACGCAAGAGAGAGACTTTAACACAATCTGGATAATACGAACAATTTTTGGAACTTCTTTTGAATACATGTGTTTCAGAAGGGACAACGTTATTGTAAAGTCATGATAGTAATCTTGGTAAATGTTTTGACGCATATTTATAACCTTTTGGCAACCATCACTAAAGAACTTACGTCAGCAATTGGAGACTAAGCAGAAGGAGACTAAAAGAAGTAGGTGAACAAGGGAGAAGTGAGAATATAGATATTCAGTGTAGCCCCTTTTGAATAGCGAATTGAAAGTTAATTTGTAATATTTTCTTTTAAAGGTTTATCCACCACCTTCATTTGGACATCTCTTCAACCAAACATTTGGACTTCACTCCAAGCAATACATCTCCAATGACGAAGACGTCAGGACGCTAGGACTATCCCTGTAGAATCGCAGGTAGGACGTTGCGCCACTTAATTCTTGTAGCAATACTTAAAGAGTTTAAGCTTAGGTCGACTTATAGTTCGTGTTCCCTAAAACTACATCTTGTTGCCTCGCAGGTCGACAACAGGATCCAGTAGCGTCCGAATCCGGCCCTCCTCCCCAAAGTTCTATGTATGGCCTTAGCGTAAAATCAATAGCTGGTTGTAAGTAGGAGTTCAGGGAGGTTGGTCTATAGCGTCTCTGCAAAACTCACCAATCACCTTCAGGTAAGAGAGAACAAGGCTCCAGAAGGTAAGAGTGATTTGGTGCCCTTGACACATAGATAGGGAGTCCCTTGCTGGGTCCAGTGTCGGGAGCAGCAACCCATCCCTTTCCCTGTCCCCAGAGGAGTGGATAGATAGGAGGGAAGAGAGGGAGCATCAGCTGGCCATGGAGAAGCTCAGGTTAGAGCGTGCCAGGGCGATGGCGCAGCTGGGGGTGGAGGAGAAGAAGATTGAGACCGAGAGGGTCTTAGCTCAGAAACAGATGGCGGAGGCTGAGAGGGCCTTCGCCAGGGAGAGATTAGCTCTGGAGGGTAAGTTGTCCCCAGAGCGCAGTGGTTTTCTGGATTCACCAGTGTGGGTAGAGTCCAGTGGTTGTAGCGATAGAGAGGCCAGTGCAGAGAGTTCCATTCCCGATTCCCCGAGTATGGTACCTGTTTCCCAAGAAGAGGAGTATAGGTTGAAGTTCAGGGGAAGTAGGAAGCTGCCTCACCAGGATTGGGGGGATTTTGTGGATGAATGTGATGATGCACTGTGCGAGTGGGAGTGGGTTAACAGGAAACGTGATTGTAGGAATCTGTTTAATCTGGTTCTCAAAGAGCAGGTGCTCAGGAGATGTTGTCCCGAGTTGCGCCAACACCTGTTGGAGTGTGGGTTTGCTAGTCCAGGGGACCTTGCAAAAGAAGCGGACCGTTGGGAAAGGGCCCAAGGTTCTGATGAGGTATGGGAGAGTGCTTCCAACAGCAGTGGCTCAGGGATCTTCCCATCTTGGATGGGGGTAGAGGTTCAGAGTAGCCCAGCTAGGTCCCAGAGTAGTGAGAGTGGTGTAGGGACCGAAGACGAGCCTTCCTGCGAGAAGACTCCTGATGCTCCTGTGATGTGATTTCACTAAGCTGATCTTTGAGGTATGGGGTCCCCTATTCAAGCCTAAGAGACCTTCTGTTAGACTAATAATAATATTAGCTTCTTAGTAAAGGGAAAGTGGTAGTATCCACTGTCATTATAACATGATCACCCCTTTTATATTCTATGGAATTGTAACTATGTTGATGGTTTTGATTTTAATCATTTGTCTGCTTGTATTAGCCAAAGTACTGCATATTAGGACACGTGGTCTATAAAAATAAACTCTTTTTATTTTCACCGTGTCTCTGTTGATTCTTGTTGTGGACTGATGTGAGAATAATATACGAACAGGTATTTCCGATTCCCACCATTCCTGAGTATGTACTGAGTCGCGTGTTCTGGGTTGTCTTTTCATTGGGACCGCCGAGCTAAATCTCGGATAACGAATGGGACACTTATGCTAGCCGGATACTGGGTTCTGGGTTCTGAGGTGAGTTTCTGGTACACCACAACTCACTGAGCGGCGTTCCATCTCCCAGCGCGGGGCTTCCCTCTGACCCACGGGAGCCCTGCGCGGCGTCGAGTCGCTGGTGCCACTTCCTGATCTCCGTCACAGGAGCGCGGGGTAGGCTCCCGTCTGCTTCCTGTTTCTAGCAGTCCCGCCCACGTCCCAAGCAGGCTGCCTGACTTCCTTGTTCCTCGGCCACGGCGGTGATTTCCCAAACGGCGGCAATGAGGGGTGGGCTCCCTCAATGAGGACACTGCAATCAGCGGGGTGGGCACCCGCCAACACACCACAATGCGGGGTGGGCTCCCGCCTGACCTGGCACACGGGGGGGGGGAATCCCTACGCCGGGGATTCACACAATGCTGGCTCCGCCCCCTGTGGTGCGACTGATGACCCTGGCCTGTCCCCTGAATAAGGAGAGGGGCTGAGCAAAACAAAGTGCTCAGGAACCTGTTGTAACTGGTTCGCCCCTTCCCTGCACATTGAAGTAACCCCTGGCACATAGTGACCATTTTCGACTCTTCCCCTCATCAGGGCTGTTCTAAACATACACTGATCTTCCAGCCCAGGGTCCGTACCCTCGAGCTGACCAACAGTCACGGGCGAGGCTCTCCTCCCCCTACCTCTCCTTCTAGGGTTCCGTCCTCTCCTCCTCTGAGAGGCACACTCAGAAATCATCTTTCCCACCAGCTCAGGACCTCTCCCTGAGAACTGGTCTCCCAACCTAGGGTTTAACCCCTCAGGTTGCACCGGGGTCAGAGGTGGGCTCTCCCACCCTCTGCACCCCCTTCCAGAGTCCTGCTCCCTACCAACTGGGGTGGTACCTCTGGAAGAAGAACCGGTCAGGACACTTGTTACAGTAGTCCTACCCTTCAGGTCAGGCTGATCCTGAACCTGGCCTCCCAACCTCTGGTCTAGAACCTTTGGTGGAGTACTTGCCTGGCACTCCAGGACTTCTGGGGACTCACACAGTATCCCCCCAAGAGTAACATATGCCTCATATGTTGCATGACAGTCTGCCTGGCGCAGATCTCCCGTCCCCTGTCCACCTGACAGTACGCGAAGATCCCCCAGGACTGACGTGTGGTCGCCATGGTCCGAAGACGAGCCTTCCTGCGAGAAGACTCCTGATGCTCCTGTGATGTGATTTCACTAAGCTGATCTTTGAGGTATGGGGTCCCCTATTCAAGCCTAAGAGACCTTCTGTTAGACTAATAATAATATTAGCTTCTTAGTAAAGGGAAAGTGGTAGTATCCACTGTCATTATAACATGATCACCCCTTTTATATTCTATGGAATTGTAACTATGTTGATGGTTTTGATTTTAATCATTTGTCTGCTTGTATTAGCCAAAGTACTGCATATTAGGACACGTGGTCTATAAAAATAAACTCTTTTTATTTTCACCGTGTCTCTGTTGATTCTTGTTGTGGACTGATGTGAGAATAATATCCAAAATTTGGAACAGATTCTGATGATGCAGTTTTAAGTTTCATCGAAGGATATGCAACATGTGCTATACCTAAAAGCACAGAAGAGAAAAATTTAAAAGAGCAAGTTTTACGTTTCCAAAGTCATCGGTGTGGAAAATACTGTCGACGAAAGTACAAGAGTAAAGATAAATTCTGCACAAAATGTCGATTTGGATTTCCACGACCTGTTCTTTCAAAAGGAAGAGTAAACAGTTTTATGTCAGCTGTGCGACATACTATTACAAGAAAATCACCTAAGAATACCTACAACCTAAGAAGAAAAGAAGAGTCAAAATATATAAATGACTACAACCCAGTCATTTTATCCATGTGGAATGCTAACATGGATATACAGTATGTGGCTGACAATTCTATTGCTGTTGCTCGCTATGTCACATCTTACATCACTAAATCTGAGAAAACGGAATTGAAGGAAATGTGGGAAGAGATTTCTCACGAGAAGACTGTCAGTAAGAAGCTATACAGTTTCAGTTTAAAGATGTTATCGCATCGAGATATTGGATCCTACGAATGCTCAGATAGGTTATCATCTGCAAGTCTGTACTCAAAATCCAGAAGAATAATTTGGGCAAGTTTAGGTCTTGCAGGAATGCGAAATCGGGTACTGAAATTTATTCGAGAAATTGAGTATTTAGCAGAGTTCGAACCAGAAAGTACAGACATTTTAAGAACAAACATGTTGGACACATATTACCCACAAAGAAGTCATCACCTTGAGAACATGTGTCTCTATGAAGTGCTGCAGAACTTTATTTTTAAACGGAAAGATATCAACAATGGAAAATATAAAGTCATTGGTGAGGAAGGATGTTTGGTGAAGCAAACAAAAGGAAGTTTGATAAATCACTGGAAGCTGAGTTGCGACACTCCTGATAAAAAGGAATTTTACTACTTGGCACTTTTGCAGCTGGTTAAACCATGGCGTTCAGAGGACGAACTACTTGGAGAATTTCAGAGCTATGAAGATTCCTTCAATGCAAGCAAAGACAGCGTCGAATGCAGTACTTTCACAACTTATGTTCAAATGTTAAATGAAGAAATTGAACAAGAAGCAACAATTGCAGCTGAAGTAGCTAGAGACAGTTCTCAAGACAGTCAAAGTTCTGGGACATTCAGTCAAGATCCTCTAGGACAACCGATCATCGAAAATGAAGCAGCAATAGCTATGAACGAAGTGGAAACAGCTATGAATCAAGCTCAGGAAGATTTAGTACACTTAACATATTTGGAGGAGCAACTGAATGAAGAACAAAAACAAATATATGAAGAAGTCAGACAAAAAATTGATCATGGATTACTACATGAAAATAAAGAGTGCTCATGCACATCTTTTGAACCAATGAGAATGTATGTAAGTGGACAAGCAGGAACTGGAAAAAGTTTCTTAATTAATGTAATTAGAAGCTACCTAGAGAAGAAAATGGATTCCATTTTGTCTTGTGTTGTTACTGCTCCAACTGGGTTAGCAGCGTATAACATCAAAGGAGTTACCTTAAATCGTTTGCTAATGTTACCAGTAGAGCATGAGAACAAAATACAGTACCACAAACTAGCAGGAGAAGCATGCTTGGAAGTTTCAAGAGTATTGAAGAAAATGAAAGTACTCATTATTGATGAGGTTAGCATGGTATCAAACTTAATGCTTGCCTTTGTGCATATAAGAATGCAGCAAATTCTGAAGACAGACTTTGACGTCCTATTTGGAGGAAAACACGTCATAGTTTTTGGAGATCTTTTGCAACTTACTCCAGTTAAAGGAAAACCGGTATTCCATACACTTACACATGAAGACACAAAAAAGTCATTAGGAAGTATAGGCAATGTAAATATTTGGACATACTTTCAGTATAAGGAACTCATTACCAATATGAGGCAAGCCAATTATGAGGACTATGCAAGTATTCTGAAAGATATAAGAATTGGACTACTCACAGAACATGGCAGAAAAGCATTACAGAGTCGATTGCTGAGTAATTTGTTTCCAACAGAACAAATAGTTCCTGAGAAAATATACAAGAAAATTGCGGAAAAAAATACTGTAATCTGCTTAATGCCAACACTACATGAATGTTCTGTATTCAATCAAGAACTTTTGAAATTGGAAAATGAAGAGATTATAAAACTGGAAGCTGTGGATAAAATAGAACATGAACGAATAACTGTTATATTGACAGGCAAATTGGGTACTAAATTGGATTCTCTGGAGAAAAACATTTCAAAAACAGCAGGTTTGGAAAAGAATCTTTATGTGTGTATGAACTGTAGAGTAATTTTAAGACGGAATTTGGATGTAGAGAAAGGTTTAGTGAATGGAGCTATGGGAAGAGTTGTGGGTTTTATTAATTACCAGAAAAAAGTTGGAATTGAATGTTTAAAAATAAAATTTGATCAGATACAAGAGGTTAAAGATATTTGTCGTTGTTCAGTTAGTTTCTTGCTTGTGAAAGACTTATATGTGCGTAGGAAGCAGTTTCCATTTTCTCTAGCATATGCTGTAACTATTCACAAATCTCAAGGATTAACTGTTGATAGTGCTTTTGTAAACATTGGATCTACTGTGTTTAAAAAAGGTATGGCATATGTTGCTTTGTCACGTGTGAAAAAATGATCTGGATTATTCATGATGGACTTTGATGAATCAAAAGTAAGTGCTGATGGAAATTGTGTAAAGGAGTATAATAGATTAAGAAGAAGCTATGCTCCTCATTTAGGTCAATATCCTGTGTTTGAAAAACGTGATGTTTGTCGGAAAAGGAGATTTGAGAATATCTGTAATGAGGGTGTACAGAAGAGAAAACAAAAGGATAGTGATGTGACTGCAAGCAAAAAGAAAAAGGACAGTGTGGAAGAGGTTGTTGGTTGTCATTTTGAAAATAGCTCTGGTGTCAACTGCTACGCAAATGTAGTGCTGAATGTTGTATTTTATCTTGAATTTTTGCAAGAGCAGATAACACTAAATCATGAAAAAAGATTCTGTTCTTTGCTGAGTCTCCTCTATGAGAAGCTGAGTAATGATAAAACTAAAATAGAAAGTGCTTCTGATGTTAGAAATCTTTTAGATGTATGTTCTGGACGTACACAGTTTACACAAAATGTCCAGCAAGATGCACAGGAATTCTTGATGTATATCCTGATGGTACTGGAAGATGAAGGGGTAGAAGTAGAAAATGTATTTGGTGTCTCTTATAAATGGGAACATTGTTGTGATAACTGTATGAACACAAGCAGTAGTAATGTTGATTCTGAAAGGTTCATATATTTACCATTACCAGAGAGTAAAACAGTGACTTTTAGTAAATTAGTTAAAGATGCTAATCACAACATGGAATGTTCTCAATGTAAATCTGACATGTTGTCAACGTTATTTTTAAAGAAATATGGATAGTATGTAATTTTAATGATGCAACGTTGTAGAGCTGATGGTTCAAAATTGGACACTTTAATAAAGAAGTTTACAGGACAACAATTATCAATATCTGGAAAAACTTTTGTTGCAGTTGCAATAATTTTTCATGATGGACCTTCTATAACTTCTGGTCATTACACAGTTTATCTTAAATGTGAAAAAGGATGGACACTGTGTAATGATTCTCAATTGATTTTCAAGCAACGTTTGCCTTATGATTTACCCAATTGTTACCTAATTTTTCTGAAACCCAAATTTTAAATACTAACATCATCATTGGAAGAAAGCATTATTAAAATTTAAAAGGATTTAAATTGGATATTTCGCTCAAAAGAGATTTTAAACTTACCATTTGGCCGTAAGGAAAGGTAAAACAAACAATTGTGGACTTCTTTGACAGATATTATTTTGGAAAATGTTCTTTTGCAACAAGGTTTACAGACGTTATTTTTTGGAAATTTGTATTCTTCTTCAAAGGTATTTTTAACATTTCTATTAAAGTATGTTTTAGTGAGGATACATTTGGGGCTTTTTTAAACAATCTTTCAGATTGGTTTTTTTTTTGCCCGCTGTTAAATGATGAATACAATTGATTTCACTATTTTCAGTGAAAATCAAAACATTCTGAAAACAGCAAAAAAAGGGCAAAAAATTGCTTTGCTAAATATGAAAAAACATGTACTGTTTAATAAAGTGTATTATTGAATATTAATACTTTTTTTCTTTTTTTCAGAACTAGAAAGAAAATTTAGAAGATGTTATTCAGTTATCTTTGCAATTAAATAAAAACTTTTAATTCTAAATTATTTATTTTGATGGTCAGGTAAGTTTAACATATCTGTATGTGTCACTGGTTTCGTTTCATGCTTCCTTTTCTTCACCTCTCCTTACTCTACTTTTCTCATTTCTCTTCTCACTCTCTCTTCCTGCTTTACTACTCTTTTGTAACTTCCTCACTACTTCTATACTACTCCCCTACCTTTACTACCTCCATCACTAATTTTTCATCCATATTTCTTTTTCTGTATCCATATGTCTTAGTCTTTTTAACTGCCTTACTCCTTCTCAGTTGTTTGCTCTCTTTTCCATATTTACAAGGAGAGGATAAGCCTCTTTGTGTGTCTCTTCCTCTCCTTGTAAATACAGCCAATTCAAATGCAGCACTAAAATGAGCTATTATGTTTTTTGGGTACCTATACATAAATACTGATGCAGAGTTTAAAGTTTAATAGGAAGACTCTCTTGCCTTCATCTGTGAAATGTACACCATCTCTTTTTGAATTACTTTGCCACTCCCCTCTCTTTCTCAGGGAGTTCCTGAAGGATTACTAAAGGTGAAAAAAATGATTTTTTTTTTTTTAAACCCATTGGGTGCGCGCGCGCACCCTAAAAAAAAAAAAGAGAAATAGATTCTAAAAAACAAGTTTTTGTGTTTTGATTTTAGGTGGCTCTTAAAAGAGCCCTTGAGTTAATGTAGGGACAGAGGAAGAGAAAAACGAAAAAAAAAAATAAGAAAATTATGGCCTTTCGCAAAGATGCTCCTCAAATTTTTTTTCAATGAGATCAATACTGCTCTCACCCAAAGAAATAAGAAGACCACAATCCATGCAGTGTGTACTCCCAAAACAAGGACGAATATCCAGAGGTGTGGAAGAAGGTGAAGGCACCACTGCAGAAGAAGTGCTTGCCTGAGCTGCCGAAGATGTGCTCGGCTGAGCTGCTGCAGATGTCGTCGGCTGAGCAGGTGGAGGGTTTGCTCCAGAAGCTCGATGAAAAGTCACTGGATGCATTGCCTCAACGTGCCGCGTCATAGTATGAATACTAAAAGAGCGCTTCTTGTTAGGATTCTCACGTGACAAGACGCGCTGACACAGTTTGCAGGTGACCTTTGGTGCATTCACCTTCTTTTGTCCCTCTGGAAAAGTGAAAAACTGCCATATAAAGGAGTCTTTCTGCTTCCTCTGCCTCTGTCTCTCAAGAGTGTCCTGTTCACTCTCAGAAGATGGCTGCTGCTCTGCCATTGTTTCTCAACACACAGATTAGCTCCTTCTCCTAGGGAATCAGAACTAACAATGAGGGGGGTGGGTGTGATTTTGGAAGAATCTGGAACTAAAAGTACTTTGAACCAATGAAAAGTGATGTTTCTTCATCACATGACTTGCCATGAGGGGATTGGGTGTGGTATTGAAACAATATGAAACTGAAAGTAATGAAAACCAATTAGAAGTGTTGTTTTATTCATCACATACCCCGAGGTGCGCGCACCGAGCAAGCTCCCTGCGAGCACGGTACAATTACGCATGCGCGAACGCGTATGCGCGCATGCGCTTACGTACTATGCGCGTACGTAACGCGCATATGCAGCACGCGCCTATGCGTCAACGTCAGCGCGCGTACTCTACGCGTATACGGAAGTGTACCGCGTGGAGTACGTACGACGCACGTAAGCATGCGTACGTACGCATGCGTACTAGGTGCGCGCTCCGAGCGCGCAGTAAAACGTATGTATGCGTACGTAAATAACGTACGCCGGAATTCATGAAAAATGTACGCAAACGTACTAGGGGCGCGCACCCTAAGAATTTATATATAAAAAAAAAAATGTGGACATAACTTAATAGAAGATATTAACTATGCTGTTCAACTTTATCTTAATTAAAACTTAAAAAAAAAAATGAGCCACACCAAATTAAAGGATACAGATAATATATAAATGTATACATAGGGAAGTTTTTGAAAAAGAAATATTTAAAAAATATAATAAAAAAATACAAAAATTAGCATTTAAAAAACCTTTGAAATTCACAGAAAAAAACCATAGGTTTCACAAACGTTATAGTTAGGAATTAGCATTTAAAAAACCTTGCAAATTCACAGAAAAAACCATATGTTTCACACACGTTATCGTTAGGAATTAGCATTTAAAAAACCTTGCAAATTCACTGAAAAAAACCAGAGGTTTCACACACGTTATAGTTAGCTGGACATTTTACTCGTAAAAAATCACTGAAATTCCCCCGTTATAGTTAGTTCAGCTAACTATAACTCGCGCGCCCGCAATCCACTGCTGATGACGTCACATATTACATCACTCATGACATGGTCAGTGACATCACTGATGACATCACTGATGACATCTCAAATGACATCACTGATGACATCACTGATGACATCATCCTTGTGATAGAGTAGCACATCTTCTCACACTCTAATATAACCTTTGATACACCGACTAAAAATTTAAGAGTTCCATTCTCAAAACCATACATACTGCAATACCAATAACTACATACCCAATTATTAACTCTTAGGTCTACATACACCTCCACACACTCACCTGTACAGTCACTCATACTTACAGTCACTCCATACAAAAGTATCATATGAATTTATACACACACCTATATAGACACTCACACACTACCAATCATCCATAGAGGTACTCTCACACTTACTCAATCATGCAAATAATCACACTCCCATTTACTCACCTAGGCAGTGAAACACACTCAAGTTCACTTACTCATAAAAATAGTATCACATTCTTACGCTCTTAGAGAATGATTGATACAAGCACACACTCATCCATTCAGTCACTCTCACAATCACACACTCTCATATCTACCCACTTATATACTCTTACATGCATATATACTGCCTTTCACATATGTAGTTAGTCACAAATGTACCACTCACATATACATTCATTCCGTAACACACCCATACATTCACTCACTCTACCATACAGTCCATCACAGATGCAGTCTCAAAACCATGCACCCATAAAATCACCCACTCACACATCTATGCATAGAGTGACACACACCCTACCCACACAATCACTCATGAACCCATACAGATACTTAGACAGCCAATCATTTACCCATATAGAGACTCATATAGCTGTTCTCAAAACCATGCAGCCACTTATACACCAACATACAGACACATACACACATTTACACAGTTTAGTCACTAGTCTGCAGTAAGATACATTTAATGACTAACTTAAAGAATCATGTTATGCACCACAGAAAATCATCCATTTACACACTTGTACACCCACTCATTCTTAAACAGGCCTTTCCCTATATATATTAAACATTTTTTTTTTTTTTTTTTTGCTTAGAAAACCTTTTTAATAGTTCGTCTATTGTGCATTGACAATCTCTTTTTTTTTTTTTTTTTTTTTTAAACAAACTTTATTGGCGTCCACAAAATTACAACTTCCGTCATCATCAATACACTGCATAACAGGGTAATATCAACAGATGCTCCAAAGAGGCCTCAATCTAGTAAACCGCAAGACAGGTCCCAGCCACAATGTGTGGGTGCAACCCCGTGGGGCAACCAGTATCTTCAGTATGTGCAATCGATGGATATATATTAAACATATTGAAATTTTTCAAAAACACATACTCACTGGATGATGTTATCAGTGATGTCATCAGTGATGTCATTTGAGATGTCATCAGTGATGTCATCAGTGATGTCACTGGCCATGTCATGAGTGATGTAATATGTGACGCCATCAGCAGTGGATTGCGGGCGCGCGAGTTATAGTTAGCTGAACTAACTATAACGGGGGAATTTCATTGGTTTTTTACCAGTAAAATGTCCAGCTAACTATAACGTGTGTGAAACCTCTGGTTTTTTCAGTGAATTTGCAAGGTTTTTTAAATGCTAATTCCTAACTATAACGTGTGTGAAACCTATTTTTTTTTCTGTGAATATATATATATATATATATTTTGCATAGGTACACATATCTGGAGTATGGCATAGAAAACTCATGCTAACTTATGTGTCTATATCTTGGATTTGATATTCTGTCCGTCCTAGACATTCTGTGCCATCGATATTCTTATTTCTACGTGGAGGAATACATGGATTTTTTTAAGGTATATATTAGAGCATACTCAATCAACTTTTCACAATCGAACTTTAAATCCTATCAATTAGATGGGATATAAAGTAGAAGGATGTATAGTAGACTGACTCGCAATGTTGTGTATTTTATAAACTGTACAAACTTTGTGTAATGCAAAGCTTATCAAGTTCTGTTTTTATTTAAATAAGCTGGCATCAACTCTGAGTCCTCCCTCCTTGCCACACCTCTTACCTCACTTGATGGATGTCTAGCATCCACACCAAAAATATTTTGTCTGGAAGATGTTCTGCTTGGGACATTCTGCATTGGGAAATCTTCCCACCTGAAAGGCTAGAAAGGATAAACCTTACCTCATGTAAATTTAGAAAATTTTCTCAGCTTTGTAAAGTGAGGAGTTTCCTAGTTCTGCCCAACTTCTTAAGTGAAGATTTAATTTAACTTGCCACATATTTAAAATAACTTTACAGAGAGCTTGGAGTATATCTCTCAAGAAGATTTTGGGAAATTAGTGGTGACAGTGTGTTTTAAACATTTTAGGACTGCAACAATGGTTACAACTTACTAGAATGTAAATCTCATTTTACAGGCAACGTTAAATAAGATCCCAATATGAATATCACTGTAAGGTTGTGACAAAAGATAGATAGTTCAATTACATTTGCTCAAAAGCACCAGTCAAATCTGTATGGACTTAAAGCAGGTTCCAACTTTTGCATACAGCCCTCATGGTGAGCAGTCTAAATATCGAGTTTTAAATTTCGAACTACAAGTATATCGAGTTGGAAATATCGTAGGTAAAGAATATCGAAGTCAAGAATATCGATGGACAGAATATCGACCCCAAGGTAAGTATTATCGAAGTTAATAATATCGAAGTCATTAATATAGATGTAAGTAATATCGTAATCAAAAATTTCGATGTCAAGAATATCGATATTTTATTAGTGTAATGTATTTTAATATGTATTTTATTTGTATGTTAAAGACTATTGTAATGTATTTTAATACATTTAAAAATAAATGTTTAGAGATTAATAATTATGTAAAATATAATTTAGCGTTTTAGTATCAGAGCGGGTTGTGGGTTTATAGGGGAATAGGGTGGGAAGTAATTTAATTATAATTAATTAATTAATATGTATTGTTTAATTGGTATTTATGATTAATTAATTGTTAATTAATTACTAATTGTTAATTAAATATATTAATTGATTAATTAATTGTTAATTAATTATTAGTTGTAAATTATTTTATTAATTGGTTAATTATATAAGTTATAATTAGTTTAATATTAATATTTTTTTATTGGTATTGTTAATTAATTAATTGTTAATTACTAATTAATTGGTGATTTAATTTTATTAAGTGATTAATTGATGATTAAATTAATTATGTGAATGTTTATGTGTAGTGGGTTGTGGGTTTATAGGGGAATAGGGTGGGATGTAATTAAATTCAAATAATTACTGATAATTTTTATTTATTTGTAATTAATAATAATTAATTGTTAATTAATTATTAATTGGTATATAATTGTTGTTAGTACGTTAAATATAGTAAATATAAATAATTTATTATTCCATGTTATTTGTTGTTATTGCTAATTAATGTATTGTTAATTAATAATTAATTTGTGAATAATTGTAATTTGGTAGTTAATATGTATAAATTTGTAAATAATAAGTATATTAATTATAAAGAATGTATTATGAATTGTAAATAATAGATACACTGATATTTAAATGTATTGTGTATTTTGTATGTGTAGTGTGTTGTGTGTTAAAGGGGGAATAGTGTGGGATGTAATTTAAAGTTATTTATATAAATAATTATTTTAAATAATTGGTATTTAATAATACATATTTTGTAAATTAATTATTAATATGCTATTTTTTTATAACTAATTATTTAATTGGTTATGATGTTTATAGAATCCATATGCTATCCAGTGCTTTCCCAACTGTTTTACTATCTGGAGTTGGAATATTAATTTTTAACCCTACGCTATCCAGCGCTTTCCCTACTGTTTCACTTACTGGAGTGGGAATAGTAATTTGTACCCCTACGCTATCCAGCGTTTTCACTACTGTTGCACTCTCTGGAGTGGGAATAGTAATTTTTACTCCTACGCTATCCAACGCTTTCCCTTCTGTTGGACTCACTGGAGTGGGAATAGTAATTTTTACCCTTACGCTATCCAACGCTTTCCCTACTATTGCACTCTCTAGAGTTGGAAAAGTAAGTTTTACCCCTACGCTATCCAACGCTTTCCCTACTGTTGCACTCTTTGGAGTTGGAATAGTAATTTTTACCCCTACGCTATCCAGCGCTTTCCCTACTGTTTCACTTACTGGAGTGGGAATAGTAATTTGTACCCCTACGCTATCCAACGCTTTCCCTACTGTTGCACTCTCTGGAGTTGGAATAGTAATTTTTACCCCTACGCTATCCAGCGCTTTTCCTACTGTTGCACTCTCTGGAGTTGGAATAGTAATTTTTACCCCTACGCTATCCAGCGTTTTCCCTACTGTTTCACTTACTGGAGTGGGAATAGTAATTTTTACCCCTACGCTATCCAGCGCTTTTCCTACTGTTTCACTTACTGGAGTGGGAATAGTAATTTGTACCCCTACGCTATCCAGCATTTTCACTACTGTTGCACTCTCTGGAGTGGGAATAGTAATTTTTACCCCTACGCTATCCAACGCTTTCCCTACTGTTGGACTCACTGGAGTGGGAATAGTAATTTTTACTCCTACGCTATCCAACGTTTTCCCTACTATTGCACTCTCTGGAGTTGGAATAGTAATTCTTTTCCCTACGCTATCCAACACTTTCCCTACTGTTGCACTCTCTGGAGTGGGAATAGTAATATTTACCCTTACGCTATCCAACGCTTTCCCTACTATTGCACTCTCTGGAGTTGGAATAGTAATTTTTACCCCTACGCTATCCAACGCTTTCCCTACTGTTGCACTCTTTGGAGTTGGAATAGTAATTTTTACCCCTACGCTATCCAGCGCTTTCCCTACTGTTTCACTTACTGGAGTGGGAATAGTAATTTGTACCCCTACGCTATCCAACGCTTTCCCTACTGTTGCACTCTCTGGAGTTGGAATAGTAATTTTTACCCCTACGCTATCCAACGCTTTCCCTACTGTTGCACTCTTTGGAGTTGGAATAGTAATTTTTACCCCTACGCTATCCAACGCTTTCCCTACTGTTGCACTCTTTGGATTTGGAATAGTAATTTTTACCCCTACGATATCCAGCGCTTTACCTACTGTTTCACTTACTGGAGTGGGAATAGTAATTTGTACCCCTACGCTATCCAACGCTTTCCATACTGTTGCACTCTCTGGAGTTGGAATAGTAATTTTTACCCCTACGCTATCCAGCGCTTTTCCTACTGTTGCACTCTCTGGAGTTGGAATAGTAATTATTTTCCCTACGCTATCCAACACTTTCCCTACTGTTGCACTCTCTGGAGTGGGAATAGTAATTTTTACCCTTACGCTATCCAACGCTTTCCCTACTATTGCACTCTCTGGAGTTTGAATAGTAATTTTTACCCCTACGCTATCCAACGCTTTCCCTACTGTTGCACTCTTTGGAGTTGGAATAGTAATTTTTACCCCTACGCTATCCAGCGCTTTCCCTACTGTTTCACTTACTGGAGTGGGAATAGTAATTTGTACCCCTACGCTATCCAACGCTTTCCCTACTGTTGCACTCTCTGGAGTTGGAATAGTAATTTTTACCCCTACGCTATCCAGCGCTTTTCCTACTGTTGCACTCTCTGGAGTTGGAATAGTAATTTTTACCTTTACGCTATCCAACGCTTTCCCTACTATTGCACTCTCTGGAGTTGGAATAGTAATTTTAACCCTACGCTATCCAACGCTTTCCCTACTGTTGCACTCTTTGGAGTTGGAATAGTAATTTTTACCCCTACGCTATCCAGCGCTTTTCCTACTGTTGCACTCTCTGGAGTTGGAATAGTAATTTTTACCTTTACGCTATCCAACGCTTTCCCTACTATTGCACTCTCTGGAGTTGGAATAGTAATTTTAACCCTACGCTATCCAACGCTTTCCCTACTGTTGCACTCTTTGGAGTTGAAATAGTAATTTTTACCCCTACGGTATCCAACATTTTACATTCTGTTGTTTTTGTTGGAGTTGGACTAGTAGTTTTATTGTGTCTGATATTTCATTTGTTTTGTATTATTTTTGCTATTGTAATATATCATTAATAATAAAAATTATTCACATTAAAAATATTGATTATTATTTGCTATATGTAATTATTAAATATTTATGAATGTTATTTTTTTATGTGTATAGATGTATTGGTAATTTTTAAAAACATTTAATAATTTATACGTTACAGAAATTATTAGTAAAATTAATTATTAAGTAAGTATATATATTATATATTATATGTATATGTTTAATTAAAGTTTTATTAAATTATATATATTAATTATACATTTTAAATATTATACAATATATTTAATTATGTTTATTTAATTTCTAAGTATAATTTGGTTTATTTTACATATATTTTTAAAGTAAAAAAAAAACGATATTTTTAATAACGATATTTTTGACATCGATATTTAATTTTCGATATTTTTGTACTTACCATGTTGTAGATAGGATGTCGATATTCTTGACATCGATATTTTTGTTGCGATATATTTGTAGGTCGATTTTCTGTCTGTCGAAATTATGTCATACAACCGCCCTCATAGTCACAGGTGGGTTATGTGAAAGGTGGTGTACAATAGGCAACCTTCGTTGGGCAACAATAAGCAAGCCAGTTTGGCATAGTAAAGAATTGGTGATTTTTTGAGTCCGGGATGGGTCCATTTGAGGGCTATGGTCTAGCTGGGGACACTAGTTCCATCTTCAGTTACAGGAACCATAGATGGGCAGGTAGCAGCTCTGCCTGTAAGGCTCTGAGTGGTGGTTTCATAGTTTGTATCCTGGATCCTACTCTGTGATAACATCTCTCATTGATGCTGCTTACATGGCACTTCCCATTTGGATGATACTGAGTCCTTCACTTCTGGAATTATGCACATTCCCCACTCTTTCACATACAGTAGAGCTGTGCATCTAATTTTCAAGGTGACACTCTGTATGTGGCTAACATTTCTTGAATGACCATGCATTATTCTGAGTGGTGAAGGTAGTAAGCATGGAAGTCTGCCATGTGTACTAGAAATGGAAAGTATTTACTTGCCAGGGGACTTTTCAGCATTACTAAAGGGGCTAGTAGAAGTTGTGTACACAGAAAGACAAATCACCTCATTAATAGAACTTGAACTGCTCAGCAAGTAGTTTGTACATTCCAGCAACTATACCAGCAAATGTAGACAGGGCTGATATGCATTAAAAGAAGTGTCATCACTTCTCACCAAGTGCATACAGGAACAAATGACATATGGGTGCCATTGTTAAGCAATTTGGATGAAGTAACAATGGTTAGACCAGATTAGGATTTTAGAACATGGTATGCAAGGTGCTAAATGAATCTCATACTAAGATCCCAAAATTGACATTGAAATATCATTCGTATTGGCCAAAACATGATCAGCTATAAATTCCACATAAAATCGCCAAGCACCTTTTCTCCACGGGTACCTAGCTCTCATTGTGCCCCTTTAGGCTCTCTCACCCTTATCTCTCTATTCTCTACCCATTTTCCAATCTCTGCCTCTACTGCTGCTCTCAACCTTTTTTACAATAATCCTTTCTGTTTGCTATTGCATATGTCTTCCTATTTCTGTCTCTCTTCCTCTTTCTTGCCTTTTTTATTTTCTCTCCTTTCTTGCTCTCAATCTTCTCTCCTTTCCTGTAATCTCTTCTCTTTATCTTCTCTTCTATCTTCTCTGTACTTCTCAATATTTTTTATTCTCTCTCTAGCCCTCATCTCATAGACCATGTATGGCAACTAAAACGTTCTCCTGGTTGTGCATGACAATTAGCATCACCTCCCACCTTTCCTTGACCACTGTGTGTTTCTCTGTTCGCCACTTCCAGAAGCTTACCAATCAAGGGACCTCCTGGAACTGGAGAGGTTCCCTGTAAATTTGAAAACAAAGAAATTAGTGCAATGTGGCCCTCATATCCTTGTAGCTTCTTGACAGGGAATCAGGCTGTATGGATTTGGTGGGTTTTAAATGCTTTAGGGCAGAAGACAACCAGTTGACATCCACCATACTACCTTGAAAGTGCCTTGCACATCTACGGGCCATCAACAGTACTGGAAAAGAAAATGTTTGTGTTAAAAACACCAGAAACATCATATTTTCCAAAATCAAATTCATCACACAAGGGAAATGCTTCCCACGAGTCCTGAGTTTGATTTTTTGTTTCCTGTGTTGCACAGCATAGTCTGTGCAAAGATATTACACAGCAACAAATGTGAAAGCAGACCATGCTAATAGAGTCTGTGGGGGTCCACAAATATCCTACCGCACAGCATTTCTACACTTCTCCTGACAACTTTGGCTAAATCGCAGATTTACCTCATATTTCTGTGAACGACAATTCCAGAACCTTTCAGGACCCATTTATTACTTTCCACCCCGCTTTCCCACAATTGTTCCTATAAAAATACTACCTCAAATGTTCACCTCGTATTATGCATTTAGTGCATTGATTACATAGGACCTCTTTTTAGCAGTTTCTTTGCCAAGACTATACATTTCAAGGGAATCAATACATTTCAAGAAATAAATTCATACTGTGCATCTTAAATTGTAATATGCAAAAATCTGAAAATGTTAGTCAATGTTCTGCAGAGATATCTTAAGAGGTCATTTATAATACAAATGCTTTCAGATTGAGATATCCTGATAATGGTTTCCCCAAAAATTGGTTCAAGGAAATTAATCCTCAGCATGCTGAGTCTGGCAGGGGTATCTAGATATTGAACCGTTTTGAAAGGTAGTCTGTTATATCAGCCCTTTGTGGCATTGCAGACTATATTGGGGTATTTCTGATTCACACTACTACTAGTTAAGCTATTTGCAGCCCTCTGCACCAATCATGTTAACCTAACAATCTATCTGGGTCCTGCAAGCAAAATAAAGATCTCTAGAACTTATGTATTAGCCCACCAGGCTACATTTCACAACAGGCCAGTGTAGGCAGGAGCAATGTCAGAGAAATGTAAGTCATACATGACTTGTGATAACTCTGCCCCAGCACAATAGGTTAATCAAAGTACACTGCCCTAATGGAATATGGAGTTTCCTGAAAGACATTGGAATTTCTGGTATAGACATTGGAATTTCTGGTAGGCTTAGGCAGTGACAACTGCTTTAATTCCAAGAATTAGAAATGTCATGAAAGTTGCTAGCTTAATACCAACATGACTCAATGTTGTGTACAGTTGTGCAATCTTTTCACACAGCAAAGTCTTGTTTACCATACCATATGTGAAAGGAGTTCAGCTAATGACCTTTGAATTCTTGGGTTCTAAGCTATGACTATGAACTAGTGTTGGTACCACCTTTCATAACAGCTCCTCACACACAACACTGTGTAATCCCTCAGTGGTCCATCATATCCCCTCTAATATTCAACATCTACCTAACCCCTTTACCAAATATCTAATTTCATAACTTAACCTCACCTGTTACAACTATGGACACGACATACAAATCATGTTTATAAATGGATGGCCTGGAAGACCTCTGCAATTTTAAAATTGATAATTGCATTCGGGCCATACAACATGGATGATGAATAACCATCTAAAGATAAATACTGCAAAGACAAAGCTTATGACCTGAGGACACTGACAAAAATACCAGCCTACAGCCATATGGTCTGAGGAACATGAGCCCCATGCAACAATATCAAGAGAAGTGAGAAACCTAGGGGTAACCATGGACTCAGATCCAGTGCAGTAATCAGCTAAGCAGACTATAATCTTAAGAAATACTATAAAGGGAACTGCAGAGATGTACTAAGCTGCCAGCATACTGAGAAATCATAAATTGAATGTCTGGGTCCCTCACACCTCATTGCCTACCACACTGCTACACGGTCTGTCTCATAACACAATAACCACACTTCAGTGGTCATCACAAACACATGGAAACACTTTCCACATAGGATCACAAAACAAAGACAACACCCTTCCAACCACACACCACCCTATTTGGCTTAGCTTACTACTGAGTAGGTTATTGCTTCAGTGCCACACATAGGGGTAGCAAGTGCTATACTAATGCTGCAACAATGCTGCAACAATGCAATATTTATTATTTGCGCATCAACAAGATTTGTTTTGATCATATTAAAATCTTTGTTTCCATCACACTTCAGAATTACATAACAAAATGTCCTTCATTTGTGCTTTCATAACTGCTTCTGTATTTTGAAATATCTGTAAATTTAATTTACATTTTTGTGTATCAAAAACAAATTGTAATTCGACAGACTTTCTTTTTGCAATCCCTGTACATAGGGCCTTTGGAATTATGCAATTTTGCAGCTGTAGCATTTTGCATATAATTATGATTTTACTGCAGTTGCCACATAATCCATCATCTGTTGATTAATCTGCAGATTTGAACAAAAACCAAATCTTTTTTCTAGCTCAAACAGATCAAAAGTTACAAAAATGCTGCAATATGTGCTGTCGTGCAGTGGAAGACCCTTTTCAAAGTTTTATGGGTCATCTTTCAGTCACTTATAGCTGTATTATGTGGAACTGGTACTAATGAAGTGAATAAAACCTTTGCCAACACAATGCTAATGTGTAAAAAATGACAGAATAACAAAGTAATACTATCACAGAATGTGCAACATTAAGCTGCATTATTTGTGTTTTCTTGCCACATAATTTAGTCAGCCTTGAAGCATAATTTATGCCTCCCATGCTGTACAATTTCCATGGCCCTGCATGTACCCCAGCAAGACTATCACGTTCGCTTTACAAAATCCTCTCACTATACAGTCAAGGATAAAGTAAGTAAACATCATCTCCACATTAAAAGAACGAGCTGCAATTTGTCAGAAGACGTAGACAGACATTTAACCTGTATTGGAAATGGCCCAGCAAATGTAACAAGATAAAACACAAAATTTAAAGCCATTTTTACTGCTCATTCACCGTCTAAACATCAGCATGGTTAGATAGAAGATGGTGCAGCATCCCCAACCACACACCTCTACCTACAGAGCTTGCGTTTTTAGTTAATTAGACAATCAATGTGCCACCTACCTCGGACATTTGGGGGTGCCAAAGATTAATATGTGCTGGCCCGGCCCTCAAATGTCCTGCATGCATCCCTTTTCGGGACAGAAGCACTAACTTTAATTAAAAGAATATTATACATTTTCTTCCTTTTAGAACCCATGTCCAACTGTACTACTTTAACTAATGTCAAAAACCTGATAAATTAGGTAGCAACTCTTTAACCTTTATGTGAAAAGTAGATGGCCAACCCCTTGTCCCTTCTATCACATATTCTTGTGTTTGGAGGTGCTGTGAAAATTCGCTATACCCGTAAATCAAGCAATAGGTGTACTAAAGCCAAACAATTATTTCAAAAAGTAAAATAATCACAAGATTCGAGATACAAGACTATGGGGCATATTATCAAGCCAGGCGATAAAATTATCGCCGCTTTAGCGGCAGAAAACTGCCGCTATAATGGCGATAATTGGCTTGATAATATGCTCTATGGAATTCCAATTGAAGCCCATGTTAGATGTCCTTCACATCTAACCTGAGCTTCAATTGGAATTCCATAGAGCATATTATCAAGCCCATTATCACCGTTTTTGCTGCAGTTTTCTGCCACTAAAGCGGCAATAATTTTATCGCCTGGCTTGATAATATGCCCCTAGGTGACATGGCTCACTTTCCTCTTCAGTTCAAAATCTCTTGCCACTTTGCTCTTTAATTGAAGAATATTTTGCCTATCAGTCTGACTAGGGTTAGGGGGAGATTCTCCTGGGTAATGGCTGCCCTCACTCAGATCTAATTTCCAATAATGGATGGACCATGTACATGCAAAGCAATACCTCCCCCTGATAGGCTCCCATGCAACCTCCACAAGGGGTTGAAAAATGGTTAGTGTTGTGTTGTCTATCAGGAATCAAGCACAGACAGGTATGTCAGTGATACTGCTTTATTCTTCTTGCTTTCCGTGCCCACACGCATGTCTGTCCCCGTGCCCTCATTCCCTAGAATGCCCTCCCCACTCCCTGACCAGAAGTGGTGTCCGGTTGCTGTCCCCTTCCCTATGTTGGGGTGCAGGGTCCTAGTGCTCTTTGTCCCAGGTCACTACAGTTAGTACCTCGGTAAGCCAGAAGAACTAACCCAGAAAGGACCCCTTTCTCTTTGGATACCCTTGCACCTAGCAGAGTTTATGTCTTTCACAGGCCAACGAGTTGTTTTCGAGACTTAAATTACTCTGAGCATGTTTGAAAAGGTTCAACAGTATCGTACATTCTTTTTTTATATATATATATTTTTTATATGACGATAAGGTCATCCGTACATCAAAAAATAAGTACAGAGAATTAGTACCCCAAATAAAGGAAAATAGACAGAATACAAAAACGTTACTTAGTATCTCTGCTCAGCTTGGATTATCTCAAAATCATATCAAGTACGGCCAAAAGCATGGCACGAATAGCCTCTAGATCCAGAGAAATTGTAGATGGGAATCTTATTGATACAGAAATATTTGTCCCTGTGTACTGTGAAGGTTCGAAAGACCTCCTTTCCCTTTAGCTTTTAGGGCAGTGCGGTCCAGTTCAAAATAAAGGTGCATCGAAATGAGCCGAGAGATCATCGTAGGTGAAGACTGGCTCGCCCACTCTCGGGCAAGGCAAAGGCTTGCGATGATAATGGAAATAAATGAGGTAGGCATATTTAATTGTGGTACGTTCAGATTAATCCTGAGCATGATAGCCAAGAAGTCGAATTCCTTCTCCGTCGCTACTACTCAGTTATCCAGCTCAGAATCTTTTACCTCCTTCAAGCCATTCATATCTCAGTCACAGGACACCGAATAAGTTCCCCAAATGCTGCTCAAAAATGTTGTTTACAGTCTGGTAGCGCCCATCTGCCCTTTTCTTATGTCAGTTCCAAGAGTTTGATGACGCGCCTTGACCTCTGACAGCCCCAAAGAAAGCTACCTACAGCAGAGTCGAGGCGTCTGAAGAAAGAGTTAGGAACCATAAGAGGATTAGCACGAAATAAATACAGGAACTTCAGGAACACCGTCATTTTAATGATGCAACACCTCCCGATTAAGGATAATGTAGGCGATGCCACAATTGCAAAGAAGAGTCTCATAATTGAGCGTAGAGATTTTACGCATATTAGTTGATATCGCAATACCTAAATATATAGCGTTGATAGTAACCTCTGAGTCCAACGCTGTAGTTGGGTGATTTAATATAATTTGTGTTTTGTTCGTATTTACTGTATAGCTAGATACCCTTCTGAAGCCCATTGCCTCTTGCTTAATATACATTATTTCTGGGATTGTGTCACCGGTATATGTAGCAATATTATCCACATACATAGTGAAATAGACTCTATTCCCTTTGATATCTATAGGTGCTAGGAAATGACTTTTTAGCGGGCGAGATAGAAATGGTTCATGATATATGATAAATAATGACGGCGACATCGGGCACCACTGATGAATATATATATATATATATATATATATATATATATATATATATATATATATATATATATATATATATATATATATATATATATATATATTCACTGAAAAAAACAAAGTTTCAGGGGCGTTATAGTTAGGAATTGGTATTTAAAAAACCTTAGAAATTCAGTGAAAAAACCATAGGTTCCAGGGGTGTTATAGTTTGCTGGACATTTCCCTCGTACAAAACCCTAGAAATTCCTCTGTTATAGTTAGTTCAGCTAACTATAACTCGCGCCCCCGCAATGCACTGCTGATGACGTCACATATTACATCACTCATGACATGGTCAGTGACATCACTGATGACATCACTGATGACATCTCAAATGACATCACTGATGACATCATCCATTGAGTATGTGTTTCTGAACAGTTTTATTATGTTTAATATATATAGGGAAAGGCCTGTTGAAAAATAAGTGGGTGTACAAATGTGTGAATGGATGATTTTCTAGGTGCGTAACTGAGTCTATAAGTGAGTCATTAAATGTATCTTACTGCAGACTAGTGACTAAACTGTGTGAATGTCTGTATGTGTCTGTGTGTTGGTGTATAATTGGCTGCATGGTTTTGTGAATAGCTATATGAGTGTCTATATGGGTTATTGATTGGTTGTCTGAGTATCTGTATGGGTAGGGTGTGTGTGACTCTGTGACTAGATGTGTGAGTGGGTGATTCAGTGGGTGCATGTTTTTAAGAGTGCATCTGTGATGGACTGTATGGTTGGGTGAGTGTATGTATGCGTGTGTTAGTGATTGAATGTATATCTCAGTTGTACATGTGTCAGTAACTACATATGTGAAATGCAGTGTATATGTGTGTAAGAGTATATAACTATCTATATGTGAGAGTGTGTGATTTTGGGAGTGGCTGTATGCGCCATAGTGCAAGGATATCTGTGTCATGTGCTGTTTGTTTTTCTGCAGGAAGACACAGAATTTGTTAGTATTTTTATGAGTAAGTGAACTTGAGTGTTTTTAACTGTATAGGTGAGTACATTTTACTGTGATTAATTATTTTCATGACTGACTAGATGTGTCAGTACCTCAATGGATGATTGGCTGTGTGTGAGTGTCTATCTAGGTGTATGAATGCACAGAGTGACTGTAAGTATGAGTGACTGTACAGGTGAGTGAGTGGAGATGTATGTAGAACTAAAAGTCAATGAGTGTGTGAGTAGTAATTGGTATTGAAATATCTATGGTTGTCAAAATGGCCGTCTGAAATTTTGAGTCGGTGTATCAAAGGTTATATTAGGGTGTGAGAAGATGCACTAATTTATCACATGGATGATGTCATCAGTGATGTCATTTGAAATGTCATCAGTGATATCATCAGTGATGTCATCAGTGATGTCACTGACCATGTCATGAGTGATGTAATATGTGACGTCATCAGCAGTGCATTGCGGGGGCGCGAGTTATAGTTAGCTGAACTAACTATAACAGGGGAATTTCTAGGGTTTTGTACGAGGGAAATGTCCAGCTAACTATAACACCCCTGAAACCTATGGTTTTTTCAGTGAATTTCTAAGGTTTTTTAAATGCCAATTCCTAACTATAACGCCCCTGAAACCTTTGGTTTTTTCAGTGAATTTCAAAGGTTTTTTAAATGCCAATTCCTAACTATAACGTGCATGAAACCTATGGTTTTTTCAGTGAATTTCAAAGGTTTTTTAAATGCTAATTCCTATCTATACCTTATCTCTGAAGATATCATGAAAAGCATTCTTTTTTAAAAGTAGGGTGCACATTAGTTTTGTGGAAAAGCATCTTTGTGATTGGTTAAGAAAAAGCAGTTTCAACGTGGAGTACATATCATAGGATAGAATTTGCTCAGCTCAACAACACCTGCTACTTGCATTTGGAAGGCACTGTTCAAACTTAAAACAATCGTCAACTGTTAACCTGCACGTGTCGTTAAATGTTCAAGAAAATGTTACAAAAAAATATCGTAAAGTTTTAAAAAATTGATGAACTTTTAACCTGCACGTATTGTAGAATGTTCTAGAAAGTGTGTTGATAGAATACGTTGCACTTCTGACTTCTATGTGTTGTTGAATATTTTAAAAAACGGTTCATATGGAAAATTAAAAAGAAACCAAGTTTTGAAACCTAAAAGAATCAAGGAACTATTCTAATGTATTCTTTACATGTATTTATGTGTGCAGCAACAAAATTATAGACACAACAGCACTAGGAAGAGGAAGAAGCAGGGAGTGGGGGAGGGGGGAGATGGGTAGAATGGCACACATGCACAATTAAGTACAACACACATATAGACTAACAATGGCCAAAATGAAACACACCAACAAGGAGCACAAGTCACACAACCTGCCAACATCACACCACTGAACGAGCATAGAAGTGAAAACCACGCTGCATTCATACAGGATGTGTACAAAGGCCAGTCGTTGGTGTAGTGGGATGTCTGCGACCGTGGTCATCATGGATGAGATGCCCAGCATGTGGCACATGGTCGAGTTCACTGTGTGTTATGTTGCCAAACGGCTGCTCCTCCCTCCCACAAGCCCCCACACTTTTGTACGGTGAGCTGTTGTATCTCGTGCACTCGTACGGCACGCCATTGTAATGCCTATTTGCGCATGTCCTGCTACATTCCAACTACAACATCACAGTGCCGTTTGGAGGTGGTGCATGCCACTTTACAACATCGACTGCTGCGGCTCTTGTAACAGGCCACACCAGAACACAGAGACACACTTACCGCAGTTCCTGTACACAGACATGTCCGAGACACCCCATTCCCTTTGCCGGATAGGCACACCCCTGCACTGACCTGTGAACAACAGACCAGCACACGCCAGTTGTGCATGCAGGAGGATGCGTATGTAGCTACACATCCAGGCTCACTGCCAACGCTGAGGTGACAGCACACTGTGATGTTACAGGGCTCGTGCCTATCATGCTAAGACAATGACCACAGGGATACACTTACTAAGATGTGGGTTTGGGGGGCATTGGCGGTCCTGGAGTTGTTGAGATGAGTCTTCTGGCCCTCATGGGTATCCCTGTATCATGCTCATTGACTCTATGGCACCTGTGGGTGTTCTGGTGTTGCTCTTGGCTGTGTTCCCTTTCATGGTGCAGGTAGTTGTCCTGCTTAACATCAGCAGAAAGCAGGTGTAAAATCCCTGGTGCTAACGTGTCTTATCGCCGGAATTTGTTTCGCATTGCAATTGGTGTGAAAGTTGTGATGTGATTTTTTTCGTGTGCACAACAATGTACGAACTGAGCAGTGTATCTCGTCAAGATCCAGCACCTGACGCACTATTCCCAATCAATATAAATACAATGAGATTTCTTAATAGATTTTGTGTGTACACTGTAAGTGCAGCCAATACCTCAGTGCAATACAATACAGGATTTTAGTATTTAGAATAAATCGCAAAGGTGCACCTCGTGTCTTTTTGCACGGAAACGGCTACTCTCCATTTCATTATCAGTACTTTAACGGAAGTAAAGTTGAGATAAATCTAACACACTATTCAGAAGTTGGTGCAAACTGCAGATATCACCAGTACTCCAGCGATAAGTGCCCCAAAATTTAACACCATGGTGGACTCCATCAAATAACAGTATAAGAACAAGAAAGAGTCACACAGCAGTTAAGAGAACAACCAAAAACATTATTATTTTTTTTTTCAAACTTTATTTTTTATAATAATGAATATATAAACGATAAACTATTTTCAATCTTTATTTTTTTATTAACATAAATATAAACAATAAACTAATAAACAAAATGTAACAACAATAATACAAAACAACAAGGCGGAACACTCCTGTGGGAACCACGGATGTCGACGACAGACCTGGAAAATCAGAAAGATTGTTAAAAAAAAAACAACATGGTATTCTCAACAAAATACCACAAGAAACAAATCACAGATATATAAAATGTATACAGCTAACAAAATTTTATAAGTTTAACTTACAAAAACTGTAAATATTGCCGCTTTAAAATATTTACCGAATCTGAGGAAAATATTTTGCAGAAGGCACCACGCCCACAACGCTTTTCTTCAGTGGTGAAGACATTTTTAACTTTTTCCAAGGGGCAAGCAAAGACCAATGCCACCTTCTTCATTCACAAGATTTGCCAAAGAGTTCTGTTTCGAGGGAATCCTAACAAAAAATACTCGTGCGGCACAGCACGTATGATGAAACACCTAAGGACCCTTCATCCAAACAATCTTGCACGAGAAGAGTGCAAACAGATGAGAAACACTCCTGTTCTGTATCTGTAAAAAAGAATCACAAATAAATGTATATTAATAACTTTCAAATTTATACTATTCCATTACTGTACAAACACATTTTATATAAAAACTGACTAAGAAACTATAGCCCTGAACCACAAGTGTGACGATCGTTAAAACACTACATGCATAGTGCATACTACTTTAAAGCAGTTCATGCCCTAAAGCCTACCTCACTAAAAGACTACATGCTAACTGACTAAATGATTACAGTACTATAAGGAGACACACTGGGTTGCTAGAAGAGTATGAATACTAACTAGGGAATTGAAGGTGTGAAACACAACTGTGTAGGTGATTAGAGGACTGCATCCATACTGCATAGGCATTTAAAGCAGCCCATGTGCTAAGGCCTGGCTCACTGCATGACTACTTGGGTACTGACTGAAGGATTAGAGTACAGCAAGGAGAGTGCCTTGGTGAATTTATAAGTGCTAGGCTTTTCGCACAGGGAATGGATTAGTACTTGGTACTGAATGGGTCACTAGAGGAGTGTAAAGGCAGTCACAAGTGCTGGACTGTATGGATACTGACTAGGAAATTGAAAGTGTGAAAGACAAGTCTAGGTGGTTAGAAGACTGCATGCATAGTGCATAGGGGTTTGAAGCAGTCCATGTGCTAAGGCCTGGCTCAGTGTATAAACACTTAGGCACTGACTGAATGATTAGAGTACTGCAAATATAGTATCTTGGTGAATTTATAAGTGTTTGGGTTTTAGCACAGTGAATGGATTAGTACATGCTGCTGAATGGGTCACTAGAGGACTGCAAAGGGAGTGACAGGGTATTTCCTGGAAGTGTATGGATACTGACTAGGGAATTGAAGGTGAGAAAGACAATTGTGTAGGTGGTTAGAGGACTGCATGCATAGTGGTTAAGGGTTTGAAGCAGTCCATATACTAAGGCCTGGGTCACTGTATGAGTACTTGGGTACTGACTGAATGATTAGAGTACTGCAAGGAGAGTGCCTGGGTCAATTTATTAGGGTTTGGCGCAGTGAATGGATTAGTACATGATGCTGAATGGGTCACTAGAGGAGTGCAAATGGAGTGACAGGGTGTTTGCTGGAAGTGAACGGATACTGACTGGGGAATTGAAGGTGTTAAAGACAAGTGTGTAGGTGCTTAGCGGACTGCATGCATAGTGGATAGGAGTTTGAAGAAGTCCATGTGCTAAGACCTGGCTCAGTGCATGAATACTTAGGCAGTGACTGAATCATTAGAGTACTGTAAAGAGAGTGTCTTGGTGAATTTATAAGTGTTTGGGTTTTGGCACAGTGAATGGATTAGAACATGCTGTTGAATGGGTCTCTAGAGGACTGCAAAGGAAGTGACAGGATGTTTCCTGGAAGTGTATGGATACTGACTAGGGAATTGAAGGTGCAAAAGACAAGTGTATAGTATGTTAGAACACTACATGCATACTGCATAGACATTTGAAGCAGTCTATTTGGTACTTAGAAACTGTCTAAATAATCAGACTACTTCTAGGACAGTGCTTAGGTAAAACTTTTAAATTTTCAGTTCTGCCACAGTGAACAGAATAGTACATGGTACTGCACCTTAGTGTCAAACCCTGACTCATTTTATCAATGCATAAGCAAAGACTAGCTTCGAATGCTACTAAAACTTGAAAACATGAGAGGTTTTAAATTAGTTATCTGTCAGCAAATACACGATGTTACCAAATGCTTCTCTCACAGTGGTTCTCAAATGCACACAGACTCACAGTGTGATTCTAGACAACAACCACTATACCTAGGAGTTTACCAAAAAATCATTCACTACTGTGGAAGTGGTAAGCGAACTGCACACAATCTTCATATTTCAGGACTGCACTTTTATGTCAAAGCCTGACTCATATAATCAAAGCATAAGCAAAGACTGGCTTCTAATGCTACTAAAACTTCACAACATGACCGGTTTTAAAACAGGTATATATCAGCAAATACACGATATTACCAAATGCTTCTCTCACAATCCTTACCCAAATGCACACAGCAATACTATCCTAGGAGTTTACCAAAACTCATTCACTACTCTGGAAGAGTTAATGGTACTGCACACAATCTACATATTTAAGTACACCACATCAGTGTCAAAGCATGACTCATTTAATCAATGCATAAGCAAAGACTGGATTCTAATCCTACTAAAACTTCACAACATGACAGGTTTTAAAACAGTTATCTGTCAGCAAAAACATGATATCACCAAATGCTTCTCTCACACTGATCCCAAATACACACTAACTCACACTGTGATTCTAGACATGCACCACTATCCCTAGGAGTTTACCAAAACTCATTCACTACAGTGCAACTGGTAAGGGAACTGCACACAATCTACATATTTCAGGACTGCACTTTTCTGTCAAAGCCTGACTCACTTAATCAAATCATAAGCCTTAACTGTCTTCTAATGCTACTTAAACTTCACAACATGACAAGTTAAAACAGTTATCTGTCAGCAAATACACGATGTTACCAAATGCTTCTCTCACAATCCTTACCCAAATGCACACAGACTCACAGTGTGATTTTAGACAATCAACACTATCCTAGGACTTTACCAAAACTCATTCACTACTGTGGAAGGGGTAAGGGGACTGCACACAATCTACATATTTAAGTACAGCACATCAGTGTCAAAGCATGACTCATTTAATCAACATATAAGCAAAGACTGGATTGTAATGCTACTAAAACTTCACAACATGACACATTTTAAAACAGTTATCTGTCAGCAAATACATGATGTTACCAAATGATTCTCTCACACTGATCCCAAATACACACTAACTCACAGTGTGATTCTAGACAAGCACCACTATCCCTATGAGTTTCCCAAAACTCATTCACTACAGTGCAAGTGGTAAGGGAACTGCACACAATCTACATATTTCACGACTGCAATTTGCTGTCAATGCCTGACTCATTTAATGAAAGCATAAGCCATAACTGTCTTCTAATGCTACTAAAACTTGACAACCTGACTGGTTTTAAAACAGTTATCTGTCAGCAAATACACAATGTTACCAAATGCTTCTCTCACAATCCTTACCCAAATGCACACAGACTCACACTGTGATTTTAGACAATCAACACTATCCTAGGAGTTTACCAAAACTCATTCACTAGTCTGGAAGAGTTAATGGTACTGAACACAATCTACATATTTAAGTACAGCACTTCAGTGTCAAAGCATGACTCATTTAATCAACGCATAAGCAAAGACTGGATTCTAATGCTACTAAAACTTCACAACATGACAGGTTTTTAAAAAGTTATCTGTAAGAAAATACATGATATCACCAAATGCTTCTCTCACACTGATCCCAAATACACACTAACTCACACTGTGATTCTAAACATGCACCATTATCCCTAGGAGGTTACCAAAACTCATTCACTACAGTGCAACTGGTAAGGTAACTGCACACAATCTACATATTTCAGAACTGCACTTTTCTGTCAAAGCCTGACTCATTTAATCAAATCATAAGCCATAACTGTCTTCTAATGCTACTAAAACTTCACAACATGACAAGTTAAAACAGTTATCGGTCAGCAAATACACAACGTTACCAAATGCTTATCTCACAGTGATTCCCAAATGCACACAGACTCACTGTGTGATTCTAGAAAAACAACACTATCCCTTGCACTATACCAAAACACATTTCCTCATCTAGAAGTAGTACTACATTTTGGTATAGAAACACAACATAACTCATTTCACAAATTCATAAACAATGACTGGCTTCTAATTCTACCAAAATATAAAAACTGCACAGTTATCTGTTTACAAACACATTAAAAACACAAATGCTTATCACAGAATGGTTTCTACATGCACACACATTGTAGAGAAAAAAAGTACTCCCTACACTTTAGCAGGAAAAATACATTAGTCTGATTAAAATCAAAATAGTCTACATACATCCCCTCACAAGTAAATAATTCATCTTTCAAGTTCTTTTGTAGATTAAGAAGTATATCAATCACTCACCATATTTTCTTTTACAGAATCTCTGCACTGTGCACCTCTCAGCAAAAGCAAAGAATGAAAAAGTTTCCCTTTCATTTTCCACACATATACATGTAAACATCAAATCACAATCCTTCGCACATAAACTCGAAAGCAAACACACATTTCTATTGGTTAAACATTTCAACCCATTCCAACTGAAATACATTTCAACCCTTCCCCCAATCTGACTTCTGCCTGTTACCATAGAAACAGGTCATGGAACACTGCTCTGAGCTCACAGGTCACAAGTTCAGCACACAATGTTCCTACACAAGACAGGAAGTGTGCTTGACTTTTCAACATATCAGCTTATCATATATAATGTTCCTTACAATCTGTTTTTGTTAACCAATAACAATCATACCTTTAAAAAAACAGAAATATACACCCTACCTTTCAGTGTAGAAAGTTGTCATACAACCAATGATTTCTTGTAGTTTTTCAAAAAACGTTGCCGTGGATCCGCGCACCCACCGTGAGAGAATCCGTGCATCCAACGCGATAGGATGCGCGCACTGTGCGCGCATTTCCCCGTGTTTCTTTTTTTTTAAAAATGGGCCCCAGGGGGTCCTTCTGGGACCCCCTAAGCACCTCTAGAGGGTCAGAGTATTTCCACTCTGCCCCCTTTATATGTTTTACACACTTATTCCCCTTGCATCTTCAGCCTCGCTTCTACCGAGGCATAAAATGGCCGCCAACAGTTCCTGATTTCGAATGTAGAGAGACACTCGACAGCCAATTAGCATTCAGCGCGCGATCGGAAGGTGCGCGCTCGGTTCGGGGAGGGTGCGCTTACGGTGCGGGTACGGTCCGCGGATGCTCCGCGGCCATAGATATCACTAACATTTTTACCCTAATTTTCTCAGGAACTACTAAACAGATTCACACCATATATGCAAAAGGCACGAGTCTGAACTGAGGACTACCTCTTTGCCAAATTTGGTGTCATTCCGTTCAGCGGTTCGGGCTGTAGCTGCGACAACAGATCCTATGGGAAATTGCATGGGGAAAACGCATTTTGGGATCCCCCTTTTTTCTCGGCCCCCGGTTGACGGATCACCGCAAAACTTTCAGGGTAGGAGCGGAGCGGAGCTGGCCAAAAGTTTGGAAAATTTCACGAGGATTCGTCAACCGGCGACAACGTTATTCCAAATAGAATGTTGCGGATTTCCTATTGAAAATAGATCCTAACTATAACTATCTACCGCCAGTAGATTATATCTAAATATATATATATTGTGAGAAATTATGCCTCTATATTTAGTTAAAACCAAGTCCTATGTTTATACTTGTTTGAAAACTTTATTGACAATTGTTGTAAGCGGTTCTCTGATTGGACACTCTATATATAGCCATTGATTGGTCCTGCGTGTCATGTGATCAAGACTGCCGTGGGGCAGTCGAAACGCGTCAGGCTGAGCACTTGCGAATCATTTTGCACTATGCACTTTAATCTGCGCACCAAATAAAGAAAATACAATTTCCACGCTGTGGTCCGTACCTGCTTTTTGGGTTCTATCGGGAACCGTATCAGGATACTTGGTTATCGTGTAATTTGGACGAAGTACGGCTGTCTTCGTCTCTACGGAACCTCTCTCCATGTTGTGGCTGGCGGAACTGCAGTCGGCATCACGGAAGTGAATTTGGTATGTAACCCGGAACGGGTATTTGCCGACCAGCCCCCTGCACTTTTCAAGCAAACCGGATCTGAAACTTGGCTGCCGTGAGGATATGTACGTAAGGACCCGAGGCGTCGGAGGACACTTAAGGTACCGGACTGTCTAATCCCTACGGTAAGCTGCTCAGAGGTTGACCAGGAAGTATTGCAGGTGGAGGAGATAGTGGAAATAACTGTGTTCACATAACGAAAAACAACGTTTTGAACAATTGGTTTTTGCATGCAGATTGGCGAGCTATGTTATCATCAGCGGACGCGCTGAAGGACCGAGAAACAGCAGCAGACGCTCTGTTTTCAAATGTTTCAAGAGTAGAAAATACAAGTACCGTTCAAGACACTAATTTGAGCCATGGCAACGATGTTAAATCTATGTTAAAGAAGCTAGAAAAACTCCACTGTACCGAAATGACTAAGTGGTGGGAGAGAAAATCACTGGAAAAGTATAAAGAGGTTGGGAGAGTCCCGCGAGGATTACGAATAATGATTGCGCCCTCATTTGAAAACCCTAATCCAATGATGTTGAAGGAGTGGGCAACTAATAACCTCGATGCCTCCATGAATATGGTATTAATTTTGATCAAATACGCGGAAATAGATAGAGAAACCATACTAAAAGAAATAGAGGAAATCAATGCTATATTGGAAAAAAATGAGAACAAAGAACAAATAAAGAAAGGTCGTGAAGAAATACAATTCAGATTGAACAAACATGAGGAAACTATAATAGAAAGAAAAATCTTTAAATTTGCAAGGGATAAGAAAGATTACGAGACTGGACGTGTGTTCACTTTCTCGAAAAAATTCGACAACATAAAACGCCGAGCTTTAACAAATGTTGAAAGTGACATCATTGGAGTATCGATTTCTCCCGTGCAAATGGATGACAATCTTTCCTCAGTGGAATCAAGTAGTGTGGAGAGCAGCATTGGATCAGATGACAATATGGGACGTAAAACAACTCAAATACCCACTAATTTTGCCCCAGGGGAAGAGCTATCTTTTTTAGTGGAAGACCGCCGGCAAACTCTGAGACCACGGAACCTAACAACGGGTCAAGAAGTAGAAAGAACCAACGGAGGAAACAGAGGCGGAAAATCAAATTACAGAGGAAGAGGCAGGAAAAATTACAGCAACCGGAAATAAATAAGGTAAATGACGATGTTATTGACAATACTGTGATTAACCTATCAGAAATAACATTATCAATCGCTGAACAACAACTTTTAGCTTTAGGTTTGTCATTTTGTCCACCTACTCGTTTTAAATATACTCAAACGAGAGTGGATGTATTTAAATTCATCCGCAAATTAAAGCTAAAAAAACATTTTCAAATCAAAAATGCGGCGAATATTGCAGTACAGACTAGACCACCACCTGGATTATATCCAAATCTGCAAGCCTCTGATGTGAGCACGGTATTAGCAGTGCATTCTTTGGCTAATGAGACTAACCTCACAGGCAATTCAACACAAGAAAATCTTTGTGAAACAGGCATATTGTGTAATATTCCAGCTAATAGTCCATTTAAACCTACCTCAACATTTATCCCAATGATGCCACGTGATGCGATCGATGTATTCAGTGATTGCATGATTGAAGATCTCAAGAAATTGAATAGTAATGCTCTCAAACAAAAAAGACGCTACAAGTATTCTGAGTTGCAATATACTAAACTCATTCACAAACTTCAGAAACATACAGAAGTGATTATCAATAAAGCAGATAAGGGCGGTAATATCGTCCTATGGCCCAGATCTCTCTATCTGGAAGAAGCGTGGCATCACCTCAATGATGCCAGTTGTTACAGGAAAGCCAACTTCCAGGAATTGCGCCAAATCAAAGACATTGTATTCGCAGAGTTACTGCAGTGGAAACGAGTGGGATTATTGACCAAAAATGAATACAACTTTTTAAAGAATGACCACCCTTTACACTCCCATTTTATACTTTATCCCTAAAGTTCATAAAAACATAACACCAGTCCCAGGCAGACCTATAATATCTGCACGAAAGAGTCTACTAGAAGCTATGTCAAAATACGTAGACTACTTTTTACATGAATTTGTAGAAAATCTGCCTTCCTATATAAAGGACACTGGACATTTTTTAACCAAATTGAAAAATGTCAAATGGGAAAATGACTGCCACCTTATAGTGATGGACATTTGTTCATTGTACACCAGCATTAACCACTGTGATGGGATAAGTGCAGTCCAATTTTATTTGGACAAAAGAAGCATACATATGTACGAACACAACAAAATGATTGTAAAAATGATTACCACTTGTTTGACAAATAATTATTTTTTATTCAATAAGGAAGTTTTCCAGCAGCTTCGCGGCGTAGCGATGGGAGCATGCTTCTCCCCCAGTTACGCGTGTTTACACGTGGGCTGGTGGGAGGAGCATGTTCTAAGGGTCGTCCACAGGGTTATGTTTGAACAACATGTACTCCACTGGTGGAGATTTATAGACGATGTTTGTTTAATTTGGAAAGGTACCATCGAATCAGCTAAAAACTTTGTGGAAGAAATTAACAAAAATACATTGAACCTTAAATTCACTTCAGATATTAGCAACACTAAAGTGCAATTCCTGGACGTTGAAATTTTCATTAGGGAGGGCGCAATACATACTAAATTGTACAGAAAAGTAACAGCTGGGAACTCAGTATTACATGCTAGAAGTTCCCATCCTCGCCACCTGATTCGCAGTATCCCCTTTGGGGAATTTTTAAGAATTAAACGAATCTGTAGTCATGAAGATGATCTCATAACTTGCCAAAGAGAAACGTTTGAAAGATTCCTAAATAGGGGTTATGTGGCTGCTGATCTGAATGCAGCTCGAGAAAAAGCGAACAACACAAGTCCAGTTGCCCAGCAGCACATTGATCATGAGGCCCAAGTTTCACTAAGGCAAAGTACTATTGATATAGATTCCACTACTGTGGAATCGATAAGTAACATCAGGTTAATAACAAACTACAGTACACAAGAGAGACAGATTCGTAGAATTTTATATAAAAATTGGCCCATAATTTGGACAGATATCACTATGTCACAAATTCTGCCAGAACTCCCTCTGCTGACATTTAGAAGGGCTCCCTCAATGAGGGATGCTCTAGTAAAAAATAGTCCTGAGGTATTGATTTCAAACACATGGTTAACAGCTAGACATGGTTTTTTCAAGTGCAACTCTTGTCGCGCTTGCAAATTTGGGAAAAATGTTTCTGAATATGTCACAGCTTTTAGTTCCAATCCAGTTAAAATAAAAGGACATTTCACTTGCAGAACAGAATATGCAATCTATATTTTAGGATGCACCTGCCAGTTACTATATGTCGGCAGCACCAAATTGCAAGTTTTTAACAGGATTTTACAGCATCTTAGAGCAGTGGTCAATTCTGATCCCACTTACCCTGTAGCGCGACATTTAAAATTGGTGCACAACAACAACCTCAATGACCTCAGCTATTATGTCATTAGTGCGATACCCAAGAACATCAGAGGGGGAAATAGAGAAAAAAGGCTAAGACAAGTGGAGTCTGAATTTATCATGTTATTAGACATCAAAATGCCAAATGGGCTGAACAACAATGAAGATTTGCACAACTTTTTATAATGAATTAATTCAACTACCTATTTAAGGGGATGTTGATGATGGGTGAAGTCCTAGTTTGCTTTTAGACTGGCGCTTTTATCCCTACGTTTGCCAGGTTTTTATCTAGGTTCTAGATTTTATCTGGTTTTATGTGGGATTGAGTGTTGGTTTTTGGGCTCCAGGATTTGGCTCATTTTAGACATCATTTTATTATAAATTGTGCAAGTGTGTAATTTTGGGGCTGTTATTTATTGGTTTTATTCAGACCTATATGTTATTACTTGTTAGAAGAGTAACATAAACTCTTTAAGGTCTTGATTTTATTACAATCCATAACATTGATTTCCTTGTCTCATCAGATGCTTCTTGTGAGAAAGAATCTTGAAGAAGAGGATGTGTATAACTGTATAAACATCGTATTGTCAACTATTTGAAACATGGGAGAACTGTTGAAACGTCTATAATAAGCTGCTATGTATTTCATACTCATAGATTTGTGTATATATAAGCTTACGATGAAAATGCACTTTGACATTAGCACTTAATTTGCACTATTTTGCACTTTTCTAAGAGATACCGCAGATCATGATGAACTTTTCAAGGGACTTGTATAAATCAACAATAGTTTATAATTATAACTATGTAACAGCAATTTTGCGAAGCTACATTATTTCGATACAGTTGCACTATGCTGGAATATATGGTCAATGACACTAGATAGGTAGTTTTCTTATTCATGTGATGTATGGAAGCTGGGAATTATCATTAACGAACACTATGTTTTTAGATAATATTCTGTTTGTCACAACCCACTACATTTAACAATATATGGAATGACAAACACGTTATGATATGTTCTAAATAAGGAGAAAGGAAAAAAGGAGAAAAAAAAGCGTACAGGAACACTATGTTTTTATTTTCATTATTTAGACTTTTATACCTATCTGTGTGTAATACAATTTTTTATGAAATGCTTGACAAATGTAAAATTGCTTGTGAGAAATTATGCCTCTATATTTTGTTAAAACCAAGTCCTATGTTTATACTTGTTTGAAAACTTTATTGACAATTGTTGTAAGCGGTTCTCTGATTGGACACTCTATATATAGCCATTGATTGGTCCTGCGCGTCATGTGATCAAGACTGCCGTGGGGCAGTCGAAACGCGTCAGGTTGAGCACTTGCGAATCATTTTGCACTATGCACTTTAATCTGCGCACCAAATAAAGAAAATACAATTTCCACGCTGTGGTCCGTACCTGCTTTTTGGGTTCTATCGGGAACCGTATCAGGATACTTGGTTATCATATATATGTATACATATATATATATATATATATATATATATATATATTGATATATTCACTTAAAAAACCATCGGTTTCACACATGTTATAGTTAGCTGGACATTTCCCTCGTAAAAAACCAATGAAATTCCCCTGTTATAGTTAGTGCAGGCAACTATAACTCACGCGACCGCAATCCTCTGCTGATGACGTCAGATATTACATCACTGATGACATATGTGTCTTTCTGAAAAATAAATATTTGTAATATATGTATAGCTAAAGATTAATAGAAGAAGACATGGGTAAATAGGTGTCTAAATACAGTGATGTAATATCTGACGTCATCAGCAGAGGATTGCGGTCGCGTGAGTTATAGTTGCCTGCACGGGGGAATTTCATTGGTTTTTTGCGAGGGAAATGTCCAGCTAACTATAACATGTGTGAAACCTATGGTTTTTTAAGTGAATTTGCAAGGTTTTTTAAATGCTAGTTCCTAACTATAACGTGTGTGAAACCTATGTTTTTTTAAGTGAATTTGTACGTTTTTTAAAATGCTAAGTTATGTATTTATTAATATTTTTTTTTTCAGGTTCTTCACCGTGCGCGGTAGCCAGTAGATAGTTATAGTTAGGACCGAGTTTCCATAGGAAATCTGAAAATTCTATTTTGAATAACTTTGGCGCTGGTTGACGAATCTTTGTGAAATTTTCAAAACTAATGGGGCGCTCCGCTCAGCTCCTACCCTGAAAGTCTCGGGGTGATTCGTCGAGCGGGGGCTGAGAAAAAAGGGGGGTCCCAAAAAGCGTTTTCCCCATGCATTTTCCCGTAGGACCTTTAGTCGAAGGTACAGCCCGAACGGCTGAACAGAACTACTTGAAATTTGGCAAAGAGGTAGTCCTCAGGTCAGGGATGTGCCTTTTACATATATGGTGTCAATCTGTTCAGTAGTTTCTGAGAAAATTGCAGTTAAAAGTACATAAATATCTATAGGCGCGCACCGTGCTATATATATATATATTCACTGAAAAAACCATAGGTTTCACACATGTTATAGTTAGCTGGACATTTTACTGATAAAAAACCAATGAAATTCCCCCATTATAGTTACTGTAGGCAACTATAACTCACGCGACCGCAATCCTCTGCTGATGCTAATACTGTATTTAGACACTTATTTGCCCATGTCTTCTTCCATTAAATTTTAGCTATACATATATTACAAATATTTTTTTTTCATAAAGACACATATGTCATCAGAAGAGGATTACGGTCGCGTGAGTTATAGTTGCCTACAGTAACTATAACGGGGGAATTTCATTGGTTTTTTTATCAGTAAAATGTCCAGCTAACTATAACATGTGTGAAACCTATGGTTTTTTCAGTGAATTTGCAAGGTTTTTTAAATGCTAATTCCTAACTATAACGTGTGTGAAACCTATGGTTTTTTCAGTGAATTTGTACGGTTTTTTAAATGCTAAGTTACTTTACGCCATTTGTGGCGTGCGCGCCCACTTAACGCAGTTCGTTCCGTGCGCGCATGTTATAGTTAGCTGGACATTTCACTCGTAAAAAACCAATGAAATTCCCCCGTTATAGTTACTGCAGGCAACTATAACTCACGCGACCGCAATCCTCTGCTGATGACGTCAGATATTACATCACTGTATTTAGACACTTATTTACCCATGTCTTCTTCCATTAATCTTTAGCTATACATATATTACAAATATTTATTTTTCAGAAAGACACATATGTCATCAGTGATGTAATATCTGACGTCATCAGCAGAGGATTGCGGTCGCGTGAGTTATAGTTGCCTGCAGTAACTATAACGGGGGAATTTCATTGGTTTTTTACGAGTGAAATGTCCAGCTAACTATAACATGTGTGAAACCTTAAACCTTTGTAAATTACCATGTATTTACAAGGTCGGGATATTTCCGTGAACATAGAAATGTATTTAGAAGCAGGCATATCTAATGATACAACTATGTAATATCTCAGACCCATGCTGTTACAAGTATTAACGTATATGCATTTGTTATATGTTTTTCATCACTAAAAAAAAAAAAAAAAAAAAAATTATTTTTAGACCAATGTATTTTTTCCATGTCTATGGTCACAAGCATCACGAGATTATAGAGTGCTCTTGGATTATAAAAGCTAAATGAATCAGCAGTTACTTCATGTGATCAAGGCCATCTGGTGGCCGAAACGCGTAATGGCGTGCTGTGTGGGTGCTGATTGCCATTAAAAACCTGTGAAGCACGAGTTGGTGTCCGTGTGCTTCTTCCTCGCCGGTTGGAGGTGGGAGACAGCCTGTTGGATTTCATACCAATCACCCGGTAGTGGGTCTGCTACCGTTCACGGATCCCCTCGAAGTGTGTGGGCCGCCGCTCTCAGCCGCTTTACGTATCGTATTCCTGGTAAGGAAAAACGCGGTGGCTCCCCCGTGCGGACTACATATCCCAGAGTGCCCTTGGAGAAGTTTTTGCCGGACGCGATTCTCTGACGTATTCGTTGGGGGTTCCAGGCAGTTTCTCTGAACTTGGGCTAGAAGGATTTCAGACGCGCACGGGTTTCGAGGCAGTGCTTCATTATTTATCTGATCTGGTTACACCTCCGGATCTCGACAGAAAGACAACATCACCACCCCACAAGCATGTCAAGTAACGCCCAGCGGGACCGCGAGGTGGAGGCTGAGGAGCTCTTTAAAGACTTGATGGCAGTATCCACGAAACGTTCAGATGCAGGCATCGACCCGACTACGGATTCCAACCCTGATCTCAGGACACTACTGAAATCACTTGAAAAATGCCAACGGAGTGAAATGACAAAGTGGTGGGAGGAGATATCTTTGACCAAGTACGTGGAAGCAGGTCGGATTCCACGAGGCTTAAGGATTATGCTGGCACCCAATTTCGACAACATCCACCCAGAAATGTTGGTGGAATGGGCGGACAACAACCTTAATGCGTCCATGAATGCAGTGAAAATCCTTATCAAATATGCCCGAATCGATCGTGATGTACTCATCAAAAAGATAGAGGAAATTAATGACCAACTCAATAATCGACCAGAAAAGGAAGAGATTCTCAAGCAAAGAAAAGAAATAGAGGACAGGATTAAGACACAACAAGAGAAAATCAAACTGAGGAAATTACGCAAGTTCGCCAGGGATAAAGAGGACTACGAACTTGGGCAGATTTTCACTTTTGCCCGCCGCTATGATAGTGCGAGGAAGAGACGCTCGGATAAGTTGGCTACCACCACGCGTGAAATACCCAACAGTGGCGAACAATGCACGCCAATAGTATCTGATACAGGTGATTCTGCTTCCTTGACCAGTGGAAGCGGCAATGAAGGCAAGGAAACGGTCCGGGGGAGCCTCATGTCCGGCATATTACAACCTGGTGAAGAGCTGAATTTTTTAGCCGAGGACCGCCGTCAAACCCTGAGGCCGCGGAATCCACAAGCATCAGCAGGGCAAAACAGAACAAAAAACGCAATGCCAGAAGAAAGGCCCGCCGTGCAAAGAGGCAGAAAACCGCAATGGCGACGACGTTAGGTGAGGGTCAAACCAACAATAACACCATAGTGAATCTTTCCAAGCTTGTGCTCACCGCCAAAGAGGAGGATATTCTTTCCTTAGGCCTTTCATATTGCGCTGGCAATAATTTCAACTACTGCAAAACCAGAGCGGACTTATTTAATTTTACAAGAAAGTTGAAATTAAAGAAGTTTTTCACCATTAAATCTGGCAGCAAAATGAACACGGGTCCTCATGACAACAGCGCAACTTCTAATGAACACAATTTGGATTCTGCCGATGCACAGTTACTTCTCACCCTGGCGGATTTGAACAAAACGAACCATGATTCCCCTAGTCAGTCAGTTGACACACGGCCCTCCCAAGACAGACTTACCTCGATCATTGGCACAGAACCTTGTGCCGGGCTAAGTCCTTTTAGAGGCAAATCTAACTTCATCCCTATGATGCCCAAGGACGCGATCGATATTTTTCAAGAGATGGTAACTAATGACCTAAAGAATCTCTATCGGGCCACAAGTTCTAACAGCAGGAGAATAAAACAACAAGATTTAGAATATAAGAACTTGATCCATAAATTGAACAGCAACCCTGGCCTAATAATTTGCATGTCCGACAAGGGGGGCAATGTGGTCATCTGGCCCAAGGAGGAATACAAAACTGAAGTTAAAAGGCAGCTTTCGGACATTGAGTGCTATGAAAAAATCAGCTTAAAAATTTACAATACATCTAAGGAATCCCTGAAGAAAATGTTACATGCTTACAAAAGGCAGGGATTAATTTCAAGCCAAGAATTCGATTTTTTGTTCAATGAGTTTCTGATCATCCCAACGCTCCGCCTGATACCAAAAATCCACAAAGGCGTGAGGCCAGTATCAGGCAGACCTATCATTTCGTCTATTGGGAGCATCAGCGAAAATGCGAGTAAGTATGTGGATTACTTTTTACAGCCACTAGTCCGCGCCTTACCAACGTACATTAAGGACACTGGTGACTTTATCAGGAAACTAGCCAGAATTCAAAGGCATGAGGATTTCTTGTTGGTCACTCTTGACATAGAGTCCTTGTATACAAGCATAGAACACAAGACAGGGATTGCCGCCACTAAACACTATCTGGACTGCAGACCAATCAAATTTTACAATCATAACAGTATGCTTTTAGAACTTATTCACTGGGCATTGAACAACAACTATTTTATGTTTGAAAATGAACTGTACTCTCAAAAGAGGGGAGTCGCCATGGGAGCTTGCTTCTCCCCCAGTTATGCCTGCTTGCATGTTGGCTGGTGGGAGGAGCAGGTTCTCATGGGGACCCATGCTAAGGTGTTTGGATCCAAGATTGTAGAGTGGTACAGATACATTGACGATATTTTTATGGTTTGGAAAGGCGATCGTGAAAGTGTGATTGATTTTATTGAGGTTTTAAATGATAACGCTTTTAATCTCAAATTCACTTTTAAGGTGGACAACACATCAGTTGAATTTTTAGACACTACAGTCACGATTGTTGAGAACCATGTAGAAACATGTCTGTATAGGAAATCCACCGCTGGCAACTCTATCCTACACGCCAGCAGCGCCCATCCACCACACCTTATAAAAAGCATCCCCTATGGGGAACTCCTTCGTATTAAATGTATTTGCAGTATACCGGAGGAGAGGGTTCAATGTTCAGAAGAAGCAATGAACAGGATGAGGGAAAGGGGTTACTCTGAGGGGATCCTTAGGGAAGCCTACAACAAAGTGGAATCCACCCCCAGGAACTCCCTACTCATAGACAGATCGGTCAATACGAGTGAACATAGCTCAGTGGATACATTTGACAATGCAAACTCCAATGTACCACGTTTGATCACAACGTTTAACAAACAGCACCGTAAGATCAGAGCCATGGTAAATAAAAACTGGCCAATTGTATTGACTGATGGTGTCCTGGCCCCCATGTTACCTTCCAAACCTGTACTGACGTTTAGAAGGGCCAGAACCATGAGAGAGGAGCTCATGAGACCAAATAATCCAATCCCGACTAGCAGTTCGTGGCTAAAACCCAGAAGAGGTTTTTTTAAATGCACCAGTTGTAGAGCATGTAAATTTGGTCAGAATACCACTTAGTATTCAGTCCCGTTCAGTGACAACCCCAGACGAATCAAGGGCCACTTTACATGTAGATCTGAATTTGTGGTGTATGTCCTTTCCTGTACATGTGGTTTGAATTACATTGGGAGTACCAAGTTACAAGCCCATGTCAGAATTTTACAACATTTAAGGGCAATTGTGAATAATGACTCCAGCTACCCCGTAGCACGGCATTTCAGAAAACTACATAACAATGAACTTAGTTGCCTGAAATACTTTATTGTCGACGGCGTCCCCGCACAGCGAAGAGGGGGCAACAGGGAAAAAGCCCTTAGACAACTCGAAACAAAATACATACTCGAGTTTGATAGCAAAGCACCCACGGGCTTAAACACCACTGAAGACCTACACAATTTTATATGAGTACTGACAGACCACACGGGATTGATTTTGCTCTTTTTTAGATTTGCTTTTGTCTTACTAGATTGATATCTGCAGTGTATATAGTGTCAATTTCTCATGTCCGTAGCTACCTCACTGATTGATTTATCTTGTTGGTTTTACCTGTATCCTCATCAATTTTATGAATATCATTTTTTAATTGTATTGAGAGTAGAACTGTTAGCCAGTCGTTTGGACTAATTTGTTCCTTCAACATCTTCCCTATTTTTGTCTTTTGATTCCAAAGGAGTAAGGCCAAAGACAAGAAAACAATGAATATCAAACGCTTTCTCCATATATCGGTGTGTTCCAGTTTTCCACATATGAGGATACTTTCAGCCAAGCTTCCCTTACCCTTAGGTATATTACAATCTAGGTGCAAGCAGCTCTGGGGACCCGCTATAACTTTGGACCCACTTTCGCCGAAGACCAGGTGTTTGGTTGTCTTTATGTATTTGTTAATATGGAACCCCATATAGGTGAATAGTATTTTGGAGTGTTCCTCCTATCCCCTTCCTCGCTTGATCCCCGCTGTATTTTATCATTATTTCACTGTTTGCACTTTTCTCACTTCTTGATTAGTCTTAGGACCTTTTACATAGGCTATTGGTTTTAACAGCAATGTCGGGTCGTTCATATAGGTTTTATCATTAGATACTATTTTAACATATGTTGAAATGTTGCAATGAATTCTGATCGTGCATTATTTAAGGACATCAATTATGGTCTGTAACACAATTACCATATGTATACATATGCATTTGTTTGCACTTTGCACTATTATTGCGTATTTTGCACATTTGCATTTTGTTGCACCTTGATGGCACTATTTGCACTTTACATATCAGGAGTTGCACCTACAAATTTGCGTATTTGCACAACCTACTATTGCACCTTAAACCTCTGTAAATTACCATGTATTTACAAGGTCAGGATATTTCCGTGAACATAGAAAGGTATTTAGAAGCAGGCATATCTAATGATACAACTATGTAATATCTCAGACCCATGCTGTTACAAGTATTAACGTATATGCACTTGTTATATGTTTTTCATCACTAAAAAAAAAAAAAAAAAAAAAAAATTATTTTTAGACCAATGTATTTTTTCCATGTCTATGGTCACAAGCATCACGAGATTATAGAGTGCTCTTGGATTATAAAAGCTAAATGAATCAGCAGTTACTTCATGTGATCAAGGCCATCTGGTGGCCGAAACGCGTAATGGCGTGCTGTGTGGGTGCTGATTGCCATTAAAAACCTGTGAAGCACGAGTTGGTGTCCGTGTGCTTCTTCCTCGCTGGTTGGAGGTGGGAGACAGCCTGTTGGATTTCATATATATATATATATAAATATATTCACTGAAAAAACCATAGGTTTCACACACGTTAAAGTTACGAATTAGCATTTAAAAAACCTTGCAAATTCACTTAAAAAACCATAGGTTTCACACATGTTATAGTTAGCTGGACATTTCACTCGTAAAAAACCAATGAAATTCCCCCGTTATAGTTACTGCAGGCAACTATAACTCACGCGACCGCAATCCTCTGCTGATGACGTCAGATATTACATCACTGTATTTAGACACTTATTTACCCATGTCTTCTTCCATTAATCTTTAGCTATACATATATTACAAATATTTATTTTTCAGAAAGACACATATGTCATCAGTGATGTAATATCTGACGTCATCAGCAGAGGATTGCGGTCGCGTGAGTTATAGTTGCCTGCAGTAACTATAACGGGGGAATTTCATTGGTTTTTTACGAGTGAAATGTCCAGCTAACTATAACATGTGTGAAACCTATGGTTTTTTAAGTGAATTTGCAAGGTTTTTTAAATGCTAATTCGTAACTATAACGTGTGTGAAACCTATGGTTTTTTCAGTGAATTTGTACGGTTTTTTAAATGCTAAGTTATGTATATTTTTTCAGGTTTTACACGGTGCGCGCACGGTGCGCGCACGGTGCGCTCTGTGGGCACTCGGTGCGCTTCGCGCACCGAGCACCCACTGTTCGCAGTGCGCGGAGGGTGCGCGCACCTCGCGATTTAAAAAAAAAAAAAAAAAAGTTTTTTTCTCCCTTGGGGGTCCTTCTGTGACCCCCTACCGAAGGCTAGGAGGTCAGGAACTGTCCACTCTGCCCCCTTTTCGCGTTCTCCACCTTTGTTTTTCACCCCCTCAGACTGCGAGAGACAAAATGGCGGCCGACACTTCCTCGTTTCGACCGATTTGAATGTTTACCGACATCTAACAACCAATCAGAATTGCGCTCGCGCACGGCAGGGTGCGCGCACCGTGCGCGCACGGTGCGCGCGTATAGATATTGATATGCTTTTAAATGCTATTTTCTCAGGAAATACTGAACAGATTTACACCAGACCTGCAAAAGGCACTTCCTTGACCTTATGGCTACCTCTCTGCCAAATTTCAAGTAATTCTGTTCAGCCATTCGGGCTGTAGCTGTGTCTAAAGGTCCTATGGAAAAATGCATGGGGAAAACGCGTTTTGGGACCCCCCTTTTTTCTCGGCCCCTGCTTGACGAATCACCCCGAGACTTTCAGGGTAGGAGCTGAACGGAGCGCCCCATTAGTTTTGAAAATTTCGCGAGGATTCGTCAACCGGCGCCAAAGTTATTCAAAATAGAATTTTGAGATTTCCTATCGAAACTAGGTTGTAACTATAACTATCTACTGGCGACCGCCAGTAAATAATATATATATATAAATGACGTCATCAGCAGTGCATTGCGGGGGCGCGAGTTATAGTTAGCTGAACTAACTATAACAGAGGAATTTCTAGGGTTTTGTACGAGGGAAATGTCCAGCTAACTATAACACCCCTGGAACCTATGGTTTTTTCACTGAATTTCTAAGGTTTTTTAAATACCAATTCCTAACTATAACGCCCCTGAAACCTTTGTTTTTTTCAGTGAATATATATATATATATATATATATATATATATATATATATATATATATATATATATATATATATATATATATATATATATATATACACATATATATATATGGGGTTATGATTCCATAGCATCTTCAGGTATAGCTCTATCTCGGTCTCATGAAGCACATTGAGGGGTACCAAGATAAGGTTGGTTCTAGAGTACTGATTGTGGGCATGCCAGAAGTAAGTTCAGCCGGGCTTTTCTCTTGTTTGAGTGACTGACAAACATTGACCAGTCCATTTATCCTCATCAATGCTTTGATTCAGTGCTTTATTTGAGCCGGTGGTTTCCGGTGCTTGGCACTGACACCTAATTGTAAGTAAATACATTAAACATGACTAATATCTGACACCCAAGCCATTGTTATTGCATTGGCTGGCCTGTAGGAGTGTGATAGTTAATAGTTGTGTTGGCACTGTCAGGCAGGGCAAATGGATGGCGACTCCTGCCGAGGGCCCTGGCACTTATGTTTATACAAGTTAACCACTGCTTTGATTGCATTACAAACTTTAACCACGCAGGGAGTAGCACAATGATTGGTTGCATCATTTTTGTAATTTAAAATCACCAACAACAAACAGATAGACTGACCTTGCTTGGGGGTTCAGATGGGATTGCATCAAAAACCTGAGGATCACCCTGATTATGACCATATATCAAACAGATGTTGTATTTGATTTGATTTTATCTCGAATTGTGGGATGACCCATCACTCATGTTTATCCTCAGAAGTCCAGCAAATTTCCTGATTCATTAATTTAGCAGCAAGCATGATCACCCTTCAGATGAAAACCTGCTGTGTAGTTACTACAATCAGTTTGTAATCAAGTTGTCTAAAAGGAACATCGGGCCCGATTCACAGAACTAACTTAAGACAAAATCCTAAACTTACTACCATTTTGGTATTCACAGAAGGCACTTACTCATTTTGGTATTCACAGAAGGCACTTACTCATTTCGGTATTCACAGAAGTTAGGAGTCCTAACTTTAGGACTCCTAAATACCTTCTGTGAATACCGAAAGTCTTAAAATTAGGATTTTTCTCAGTTTAGGAGTAGTAAAGTTAGGACTCCTAACTTTACTACTCCTGAACTGAGAAAAATCCTATCTTTACGACTTTAGGTATTCACAGAAGGCATTTAGGAGTCCTAAAGTTAGGAGTCCTAAGTTTACTACTACTAAATTGAGAAAAATCCTAATTTTAAGACTTTCGGTATTCACAGAAGGCCTTTAGGAGTCCTAATTTTAGGAGTCCTAACTATACTACTACAAAACGGAGAAAAATCCTAATTTTAAGACTTTCGGTATTCACAGAAGGCATTTAGGAGTCCTAAAGTTAGGAATCCTAACTTTACTACTTCTAAATTGAGAAAAATCCTATTTTTGAGACTTTCGGTCTTCACAAAAGGCATTTAAGAGTCCTAAAGTTAGGAGTCCTAACTATACTACTACTAAACTGCGAAAAATCTTAATTTTAAGACTTTCGGTATTCACAGAAGGCATTTAGGAGTCCTAAAGTTAGGACTCCTAACTTCTGTGAATACCGAAATGAGTAAGTGCCTTCTGTGAATACCAAAATGAGTAAGTGCCTTCTGTGAATACCAAAATGGTAGTAAGTTTAGGATTTTGTCTTAAGTCAGTTCTGTGAATCGGGCCCTTTATCTTTATATTTAATGTGTGTCTTGGAAAGAAGGTTTATATAATGTTATTGTCTATTTAAGAAGTGGGCTTTTGCCAGGGCTATTGAGTCCACTAACATTCCAAAACATGCATTTAGTTGCCATTGGATATAAAACTTAAGCAACATGGATTTAGCGGTTTGGCAGTTTGCCTATGGTAATATTTATATTTACAATCTTTAACCCCCCCATCCCAAAATTATGCTTCTACTTCTGAACATGTGTTTCCTTGTGTTTTTCTGGAAAGATAGCAAGATGGTGTTAGTGCCTAGATTATCAGGAAGACAGTTTCAAAGTAACAGGTGTTTGGCATGGTTCATTGTCTTTGACCTTTTTTTGGGGGGGATTCTATGCATTAGAAGAGATTTCCTTTTAATGCCTCCCTAACCTCTAGCCAGCTGTAGTGTATCTAACAAATAGTTGAGTAGGCTCTAATGTAGTGTAATATACGTCAATCTGGATTAAATTCAAGCTTCCAGGGTAGCCAATGCAGGTCTATTACAATCAATCGTCAATCGGTGTGGTACAGTCTGATTTCTTAACACCAGTAACAAGGCGGACAGTTGTGCACATAATAGCCATGAGCTATGGCTAATTTGTACCTTGTGAAGTCCTGCCTGAAAAACTGGTGCAACTCGCCAGGCTGCTCTTGGTATGTTTTGTGAGTAGCCAAAAGTCAGAAGTCATGGAGGCAGTTTTTTGGAAGTAGACAGCAGATGTCAATTTCACCTTTGACTATTTTAATGATGGAGCATCCTATAACCTTGCCAGGACCCTCCAGTTATTCATTCTGGAGTACGCGGAAGTGCAGACAGGAAGAGGGGAGGAGTAGCCAGACAATAGCCAGGAAATTTCATTGCATCCAATAAGTTGCATGAACATTATACTCATGCTGATAATATACCTACAAAGGCAGAGAAAGAAACCCATGTCATGGTGACCAAGTCCATATCTTTCCCCTCACCTTGTAGGTGTAGGCAGTCCTTCACCTTTCTTCATCTCCACTCTTCATGATAGAGGATATCACCCAGAGCCAGCAAGTATGTTCCTGGTTTGATGGCAGCGAAGAAAGAGGAACCCTAGGAACTGGCATTAACACTTCCTAAATCACCTGGAAACAGAACAAAAGATGGGATTGCTCTGCTCCTAGGGCCAACTACAGCACCCTATTTTTTTACTTACAGGACACCAGCTAGATGGGTACTTCCCCTGACACTGGCCTCCTATTACCTTCACCTGCTGATGCTACTGAAGAATCAGCCTTTTTTGCCTCTGCCATTAGGAGAGTATCTGAGGGGCTAGATCTCATTCTACCTACTACTGAGGTCACAAAAAATGTCCTTACAGAAGTGCTCCATCTGGGGCAGACCATACAGTAGCCTCTCCTTTCCTTTAATGAGGTCCTCACAGACAAGCAGCTGGGCACCTGGGCTGAACCCAGTACTGGTCCTCTTTCGCTTTTCCTCCCTTTTGCCTTATTCTCTCATTGCCCTTTCCCTACAGTCCACTTGAAATAAAAAGAGGACTGAGAGCAGCTTTCTGCTATGGCGCCCATCTTTGACTGGTCTCTCTCTCACCTCAAACCCCAATACCCCTCTCCTGCCATACTGCTCCATCCTCAACTTTAACCACACTTCCCCCTCCCCCAGTGAACTAAAGCCCTCCCAACACCCAAGCATAGACGACCACCCCCACCGGAAGAAGCTGACAAAAGACTGTGCTCCTGCTATTTCCACTAAGACTATAGTAGGAGTCAACCTTCTCTAGAGTCCTTTAGGGGGCAGCTATCCAGAAATGGTCTATGTGACTACACTCCTACACTTTCAACCCTCCCCATGAGCTTAGCCCCAGACCTGAAATTGCCCTCCGTCTCTCACCCCAATACCCACACCACCTATCTCAAACGAACAAACTTTATTAAAAAAAAAACTACTGACCTTGCCCATCCCAACCCTACTTTTCCCTGTCGGATCAGCTCTAACCTGTCACACCTAATATCCTCTACTCTGGAGCACCACCCTATGAGCAAACTTCAATTTTGAGCCTACTTAAACCCAGGAGCCAGCTTAATCCCGCACCTCTCCCCCCCCCCGAACGACCCTCTGCTCTAAGATTTTCCCATGCCCAATTTCTTTGTGGCCCTAATCCCTGTAGTTACCCGTAAATATAGGAACTCCACCTGTTTTCTCCTTTCTCTCAACCCCCGTAATGAGGAAGATGATAACCAACATAAGAAAATGCCACCAGAACACCCCAGAAACCCCCACCCCCTTACATCTCACCAACCTTATCCCCACGGCCCTCACTCCTGCTCCATCACCTACCCACCTAACGTCTCAGCTAATGCCGCCAAAATCTTTAAGCACAGACTACTCAAGCAACACCCTGAAACACTCTGCTCTCTACCTTAACTCTTCCAAAGATAAAACACAAACGGATCTCATTTTTTACATCACCCACCAGGCCAAATGGAGAAAAAACCTAGCTAACTACCTGCGAGACACCAAAACCACCAAAATCCCTTACGGCCAAATATTGCTATTCTCCAAGTCACCTCCCTTCAAAATCAACGCCATCATAATAGTATACAGAAATGGCAAAGTCATGATCCAAGCCAATGACTTCAACCTTCGCCAATTTGAACTTGCCCTCCCCAAGTTGCAAAACTCACTTTCTACCCCTTCCAACTATCCTACCTCTTCCCAACCCACCCCCAGACCCCGACCCAAGAAATAACGATCATGAAACCTGCCACTAACTCTCAATTATTGAACTCCTCAGACCTACACTCCGCCCCCACGCCATATCCCTCTTCTCCCCCACCCCTCTCAACCACACCTCCTACCTCAAAACACTGCACCCTATCTCACCCCCACACCTCACCCAATACATCTACCCATCTCTACCTACCCACGGAAACACCAACAATTGCCTAACCAATGCCCAACCCTCAGACAAAACAACACCAGTATACTCAAGAAGCACTCTCTCCAATCCCCCCAGCTCTGCCCATCAGAAGACTCACATGTCTCCACTTCCCCTAATCCTAACACCCCTCAACCCTCCTGCCCCAACCTACATCTTCAGTCTAATCATCACACCCAACCCCTGCCCCCACCCCTAACCTAGAATCGATGGCAGAACTAACCAAACGCCTCACACGTATAGAAAAACAACTCAACACTCTCTCATCAATAAACCCTATGCACATCATATCCATAGCTGAAAACCTATTCCATCTCCATAGCCAAATCAACACAATCACGCAGGAGATAAACAAAATCCTTCTCAACACCAAAGCCCCTCTTTTCCTGCCTAATACTCTCAACTCCCCTCTCTCATAAACATCAGTGAGCCCTCTCAACTGCCCAATCACCAGACGACCAGCTGGCGCGCCACCTATCTCAACACCCAATATCACAGACCAAATAGAGCGAAACCTGAGATGTCCCCGAGTGAGGCAGTGATTCTCGCTAAAACCTTTCTACCCCAGAACAACCTAAAACCCCCCTCCAACATCCAGGTAATCACTGGAATGGGCAGTGCCAACAAACAAATTAGGTCTCCAAGACTTCCCTCTCAACGCACAGTCATTCCACAGGCCCCCCCCTCCTCCCAAAACCATTTCTACAGCTGCAAGGTCAACTGCATGCTTGTTAACTGCAGATCTGCAATCAATCACGCAACTGAGCTGGCTGATGTCATACTGAATTTCGACATTGACATCGCGTTCCTCACCGAAACCTGGCTCAAAGAAACATCCTATCCGCTCCTTGACCTTCTAGTCCCCCCTAGTTTTCTCCATCATTTAAAAGGACAGAATAGACCAACACGGTGGCGGCATTGCCATCATCCACAAGAACAACATCAATATAGTTGGAATCAAAACCCACTCCTTTTCTAACTTTGAATACCTCAACACCAACCTAACATGACTAGACAACAAAGTAACTAAATACCATTTCATCTACCACCCCCAGGAAACTCTCTTGCATTCGGAGAACAACTATCTGATCAACTTATACATTGCTTCCTATCCAACTCCGACAACATCATCCTAGGTGACTTCAACCTCCACTGGAATAACGAAAAGGACACTTTTATACAGTCTCTAAATGAACTCCTTCTCACAAATGAGCTCACCCTACACTGGAAAGGACAAACCCACAACAAAGGCTCTACCTTAGATGCAATCATAGCCAAAAACAAAACAATAACCATCAATAACATTCTCCTAATCGACTGGTCAGACCACCACATCATTCTATTTAACATCAAACTGCAGTTCCACCAGTCAAAGCACAGATTACTCTCTGACTTGAAGAAACATTAACATCACTTCTCTCGCCCTCCACAGACAACCTCAACACGGTCAAGCTCACTACACTGTACAACAGAAAGATGACTGCTGCACTTGACCAACTAGCCCCCATGAAACTCAAAAGAATCAGAAACATCCCATCCAGAGCCTGGTTCAACAGAGACCTCAACTCCGAAAGAAGAAAAGTAAGAGCCACTGAGAGACTCTGGAGAGTAAACCCATCCACAACCAACCTCTTCCAGCTCAGAAGAGAATATAAGAATTACAAAAAACACATAATCAAGGAGAAAGCCCCCTTCTTCTGGAGTGCTCTAGACATAGCTAAAAATCACCCCAAAGAACTTTTCAACATCACCCAGAAACAGACCTCCAAGTCCACCAAGGTAAATTCCCCTGCCTCCAAACTACAGTGTAACAACTTTTTTTTTATCAACATGCTTCAATTTTCTCCCTCATGTAGCTTGGACCTTAGACTGCGTGCTTCTCCTGTATAATATATCCCTATCTCTCCCAATCTGATCCCTCCCATCCGTATGCTTTGTTTTCCTCCCCCTCAATCCTGTAAAGCGCTCTGATACCCTCACGGGTCTGGTTCGCGCTCTATAAAACTATAAGATAAATAAATAAATAATAAACAACCTGGCCAAATTTTTCAATGACAAAATCACCAAAATTGAGCACTCCCTAGACCACCACCCTCAATCCCAGCACAGCAAGTCATCACCCATAACTAAACCTAACCCGACCCCAGTTCGCTACAAGTTCCCCAAAGTCAAGACCACTCTTCTGTCAACCACCAAAATAAGCCTATACCAAAGACCCTCCTGTTCTCACAAGAGTTGGAAGGACTTCAAACCTCTCTCCGAAGAGGACATTTCCAGTGTGATTGCCAGCTTCCAACACTCCAACCACTATGCAGACCCTTTACCTGCTTCCCTGGCTAAGAACCTCAACCTCACCCTAACCCCACTGTGGACAAAGATCATCAACAGCTTCCTAAACAACGGATTGATGTCTTACTGCCTCAAACAAGGCCAAATCACCCCCTTTCTAAAAAAAACAGATGCTGACCTGAACGATCTCGCTATACTCAGCATAACCAATGACATTCACAAATCCCTTGACTCTAACAGATCCTGCCTATTTGTCCTTCTCGACCTATCAGCTGCTTTGGACACGGTAGATCACAAGCTACTTTTAGATGCCCTACAAAGTGTATTGGAGCAGATGGCAATGTCTTAAAATGGTTCTCCTCATTTCTGCAAAACCGATCCCAATTCATAAACATCTAAAATTCGATGTCCGACACCACACCCACAACTCGAGGTGTCTCTCAAGGCTTAGTCCTCTCCCCCACGATCTTCAACATTTACATGGAACCCGTCACTACCATTCTAAAACTAGCAAATATCGCCTTTCATCTCTATGCTGACGACACCCAGCTGTACCTCAAAATATCCTCCCTTAAAGACATCCTCCGACTCAACTCCACACTTTCAAAAGTAGAAAATTGGCTAACCCTCAATCACCTCAAACTCAACCAAGAAAAAAACCGAAATTCTTGTCTTCTCCAATCCCGAACAACCCCCTCAGATCCAAGAATGGATAAACAACCTAGACTCCCTAAACTGCAAACTTACCCCAGCAATCTCAGCTAAATCTCTAGGGATCTCTCTTGATGCAAGACTTAACATGCGCTTCCGCAACAGCTCCACAGCAAAAGGTGCCCTCTACAGCCTAAAACTCCTCAACAAAATCAAACCTTTCATACCCCCCAATGACCTAAAAATCGCAACCCAAGCTCTAGTTCTGTCCAGACTCGACTATGGAAATGCCACACTAACTGGGACAGCTAAAACACACATAGCCCCCATGAGAACGACCCTAAACGCAGCAGCAAGAATGGTCAGAGGATCCAAGAAACATGACCACATCACTCCTGCATTGCAGGGTCTAAAATGGCTACCTATCGAAGCATGCTGCTGTTTCAAAACAGCCTGTCTCACCCATAAAGCCCTATACGCAAGCAAACTGAACTGCCTCGCAGCCAAACTCACTAAAGCTGGACAATCACGAAACCTAAGAAGTTCCAACTCGTTCCTTTTAATCCCCCCAAGAGACATAAACAAAAAGCCCTCTCCCGCTCTTTCTCAGGGAATGCCCCAAAAACCTGGAACTCTCTTCCTATTCATATCAGGACTAACTCCTCCTTCACGAATTTCAAGAGACAACTAAAACAATTTCTCCTCAAGCGTCATCTCTATGCCTCTGGTCAATAACCTTGAACTATGTGACCTCCAGTATTCTAGATGCTATCATTGTACTTTACTGTTTATGCTTCTATACTTGTATGTTGTTGTAAAGGGCTCTGATACCCCTTGGGTCGTGTAAGCACTATATAAAACTCCAAATAAATAAATATAAATCAATAAATAAAGAACCCTATGCACATCAAGTAAACAGGCATATTGCAAGAGAGAAATTACAAAAGAGGACCTGCTCATGGATGTGTCAAGTGAAAAACTTACATCAGTACCCCTTTCTCATTCAAAAACACCTATGTTTCAAATAATCATAAGGCGGCCATCTTTTTTATGCCGTCCATAGATAGGGTCCAGTATCACTCAAATCTTTAAAAAAAAACTTTTCGTGTCTGTATAAAGTGCCTCCCCCACTCTCCCTCTACCTGTTGTATGTGAGAAGGAAAGACCGTGTGCAAACAATATCTAATGAAAAAGGATGGCCGTGCCTCACGGAAGTAACACCATGGAGGATACGCAGACAGGTTCTCGCCTGCTACCTCACGTTCTCATCATTAGCAACTGCCACCCAGAAAACAATATCAAAAATAAAGAAATAAAGAACAACATATAGTGCTGTGTGTAAACACTAGGCTACGGTATGTATATCTGAGCTCAGGACAATATCAACCCTTGAAGGAGAGACGGGGTCTGATCAGAACCCTCGTCAAACCGCATTAAAACCGAGCTAAACAACACTGGCTGTCCAGTATTTATTCCATGCTGTGTGTTTGCTCACTTAAAAAACCAACATGTTTCATTGCCTCAGAGAACTTGCGGCAATTTCATCAGGGCTAGGGTCGACTGGCCACACTGCACCTTTCGTTAAACCAGTTTGCTTTTTATCTGCACCTAAGGGAGACACAATCAACAACACGCAATCAGCCATCTCCATCGCATTAACTCGTGCTATTAAAACCTGGTGCCTGTAACAAACCAGAATATTTACCACATGGTCGCTCGCCTGTTGCATACCTTTACCCCTCTAACTGGTGGGTATCTGTTGTGTATTGCAAGAGAGCACAGGCCTACTTTAGGTACTCTGTCTTCCTCATCCAACATCCCATCCCAGAAAGTCTGGTGGTACAGGCTTCCATTAGCTGACTGAATCGCACCATCCCCCAAAAAGCCTGTTGGTAGAGGCTTACACTAGATGATTGAAAACCAAAGCGTTTCTGACCCCCTCATGAGACAGAGAACCGGTGTTTGTTAAGAGAATGCTCTCTGCCAGCCCTGCCTTCAGGACAGTGAACACAGCTGCTTCCTGGGCATACTCACATGCATTGTATGACATTGACCTTGCCAGCTGTCCCAGATGAGATTAAGCCCAACCTGCAGTACCATATCCAAGATGGTGAGGATTTAGTGAAGTACTCCATTAGATCAGACACTACCCACAGCTTGTGGAGGGCAGTCGGGGCCAGTGTGTGCTCTGGTGCCACACTTGGGTTCACCCCACCCATATCTCAAACAACATTCAAGAGCAGCATGCTATCCAATGCCATGTCCTGCCCTTCACAGGTGCCACAATGCTACTTTAAGTTGTCTTCAGTGGCGCACGATTGCACAATCATTTTTAGCTTCCATGGTGGAGGTCTGTCACATCCACACAGTGGATGTGCCAGATTGTACAGAGTGGTTACTACCTCACCTTTCTCTACATGCCCCCTAAACCACAATTCCACTTGTCCTTAAACCAAAAATGTTTATGCAGGATTCTAAATAGGTTTGTTGTATGGAGTTCCTTCTGCAACTTTCAGCATTTACATACACAGATAGCTGACATACTTTTATTTTGTCTCGTTTTAGCCTGCAGTGCCTTTTCTAAGGCAACATTTTAAGGCTATTTGTTGCCCTTTTGGCTTATTGCATTTACTGGAACAGCCTTCTCTTTTTAAATCACCCATTGGGATGCATTTCATAAAAGGGTGGATTAATATATTCTTTCCGACATATTTTGTAATGTTGCAGTGGAACCTTAATTTAGTTCACACTTACTCAGGTGCCCCCATTTGAACCAAAGCACAATTGTTCTGTATGTCTTTTAATGTCGAAAACAACATTCCTCATTGCGATTACATCAGCTCATGATGTGAGTGAACTACAAGCTCTGTCTGTACAACAGCTTATTCCAACTTCTACCTGGGCTACCTAGTTCTTTGGATAAAAGGTGCCTTTTTTCCGAAATTTGGCATACCATTCCACAAAGGGCAGTCCATCACCCTACCAGCTTTCTATGCCCTACCTAGCTCCTCCAAGGAGGCGGAGCAAATCCATTGTCTTGACCTAAATAGGACCCTGGAGTTTCTATATCGACCGCACTAGGGAACATCGGGTAGATGTTCATCTCTTTATGGTTTCTCTGGGTTAAAAAAGAGCAAAGCGGTACAGAAAGTGGACGATCAGCTCTTTCTGGGTTTCTCTGGGGCAAAAATGAGTGAAGACCTACAGAACAGTACCCTTTTGAGATGGATTGTTTTGGGCATCAAGATCTATTATGACAGGCCAAGAAGCACCCTCTGGAAATCCAAGGTGTTTGTTCACCCAAAGTGAAGGCTGTTACTGCTGTGCCGGTGTGCAGTGAGAAAGCAAAAGACCTGGCTTGGCAGTTCGGGCTGGACTGTTCCCATGAGGCACAGGGTCACGACTGATTTGCATATGGCTGGGTTCAAACTGGAATGGCATGGTGAGCAAAAAAACGATGGATTTAGGCCCAGATCTCTGTGCTGGGCTGAATGTATGACATTGTTCTGCATTCTGTCGATCAACAGTTGTTTTTGCGGTGTACAGTGAGCCAGTCTTGGACAACTGCCATGCTGCTGTATGGGCGTCAGTCCAAACGTTCATGAAGCCCTACTGTCTGGATAACCAGATCTGGAGGAGGGACGTTTTGCCCTGTCAGTCGTGCATGGTTTCCTCGTCTAATCCATTCCACAGACCCACCACCCACCATACTATTTGGGTATCTATTCACAAGGTGAGGAATCTGCAGTTACAAGTATCCATCTGAAGAAAATGTAACTTACCTTCAGTAATGCTCTCTTTGGTGGACTCTAACTGCAGGTTTCTCACGGACTCACCCTTCACCAGTTCCGCAGAATGGACTCATTTAGTCTATTTTATTAAGATTGCAATTTAGAAATATTTAAGAACTCCACATCTGACTGTTTGGATAGAGTTCAGAAAGAAAGTGACGTCAGTGAGAGGGTGTGGCTCCTATGTAGGGACCCTGATGTCTCTTCTGAGGTGGGATGGTGCTGACGTAGAGCTGCAGTGTGCATAACAGATTTGACTATAGGACTTGGGATTTGTTTTTTATCTGTTCATCCTCTTTTCCTGATTGATGTGGCAGTGTCAAACATTGCCTGAGAGCCAATGGCTCATTGATCTTTATGTTTATTGCCTGATTATTCCTAACGTTAAGTGCAGAACTATGCTTTGTAGGATCCTGTGTGTATGTGGATTATCTACAAGGCCACTTCTTATTTTGCCATAATGTTTCAAAGTGCATGCATGGATGTGGGGATTGATGTCCAGTCCTTTTAACTCCTGTAAATATTGTCTTTTCCCATGTTATGCATGTCATATGATTTCATGCATGCTGATGATCAGGTTGTAACTGCTTAATTAACCATTACGTGGATTTAGATATGCATATGCATGTCATAATTTCTCCATGGTTTCTTTGTGAAACCCTGCTTTTGAGGAACTTCGGCATGTACACAGACCACCATTTATGCAATATGGTAAATTAGCATATAAAGTGGATTTTTTAAATATAAATTGAGACCAAAATGCAAGTTTCCTTTGTGAATGGTGACCTGAACATTTTGCCACATTTTGAATTTGCAATTGCAAATTGTGCATTTCAGAAAATCATTTTAAATGTGCCACCAAGAACATTCTTTTTCTCAGTGTTTGACTTGAAGAGAGCAAGTTTACTGTGGAAATAAGACTCTTCTCTACATGTGTTTTAGTCTTTTCAGAAGGCTTAATGACATTGTGCCTGTTCCAACGATGTCTCAGTGCTCTCAGGTCTCAGTGTGCAGTGTCTCGAAAATGTTGTAGAAATAGCTGCTTCATCATTAACATAACCAAGAGTCCTTTCAGAAATATTCAGTATATATCCAGAGATTCTGGAAATAATAGGTGGTGCTATAGGTCTACTACTGCAGCAAATAGGTGCAACAAATACTGCAGACAATTAATTATTTGGATTACCTCATGGTGTGACAACTGTATGCCCCATTTGCTACTCCAGAGGATAATAATTGTGCGGAGTGGTAAGTACCCTAGCATTCTGATCAGTGGACATAACTTCTTCTCCAGTACATTACTTAGAACTTGAAAATGACCACATCACATGGGCATCCTCTCAAGGACCTAGTCTAATTATTTGGCTAGTGCTCTTGGAGACTTGGACATGGCCTTCCCCATATTCAGAATAATGTAGACATCCTAACATACCCTCACAGAAAAAGAAATGTTGTTCTCAATATACACCAAGTCGTTCACTGGCAAGAAAGAGTATTGCTCTTGACTAGTATTCATTTCTCTTTTAAATAGAGGATCTCCTGATAGTCGCCATGTATTTGCTTTGTAATTATTTTTCATTCACAATTTGCTGTCTGTTTCTCATTTGTTTAACTCGTTCGCTTTTGGTGGGTATTAATCTCGACAGAGCAGAATATGCTGCTCATCGGTTCCGCCACTCCTTCTATATTGGCGGAGATAGGTGCGGACTCCTCCTGGTCAATAGATAATGGGTGCAGCAATAGGCCACAGGAGTTCAGGCTATAATAAACACGGACTGCTTGGAATGTACCGACGATGTCCATATCATCTCTGCCTTTTGAATCTTCTATAAAGAGCTATACACAGGGTAGGACCTACCTGAAGACAGTTCTGGAAAGTATATTCAGAGCACCCACACCCCAATACTGACACCGGCACAGGGGTAAAAGAGGTTGTCTCCCTCATTGCTAGTCAGAAGCTACCTAAATCCTGGGGCCCCATTGGATTCCCTGCACTCTTCTAAAAAAGGTTTTGGAGGATCTTGGCCCCCCTCCCAACCCGACTATCCAACTCTATCAGGAGACCAGTCTCAATCCCTCCCTCTATGTTAGTGGCTGCCATTGTTGTCATCCCGAAACCAGGCAAAGATAAGCGCCATTGGGTTTCTTACAAACAGATATCCCTTCTAAATGTCAATATCAAGCTCTTCACGGGTATTCTGGCTGCTCATTTATGTCCCCTTCTGCCAAGCCTCATTGCCCGGACCAGGCGGGCTTTGTTCTCCATTGCCAATGTAGAGAGAATATGAAACGAATCCTACATCTAATTGACAAGACCCAGCGCTCATACCGAGATTGAATGCTCCTGGCTATCAACGCTGAAAAGGTGTTCGACCAGGTCCACTGGCCGTACCTAGAGGCTACACTTAAACACTTCGGACTCAGCAAGCGCTTTTGTTTGTGGTCCTCAGCAACTACGGCCACCCAGTTGTAACTGTTAGGGTGGATGGGCAGACATCAACTCCATTCCCTATATGTAGAGGCACGTCGCATGGGTGCCCTCTTTCAGTCCTGCTTTTTGCGCAATACATGGAGCCCCTGGCCCAGTGAGTCAGCGATAACCTGGGAAATAAAGGGATCCCTTTTTGTGGGGAAGGCAAACCCATCATTTTGCATGTTGATGATGTCTTAATGGCCCTGGAAGAGCTCTCCACCTCACTTCCAGCCTTTCTAAATGAACTGGGGAACTCCTGATGAAGGGGTGAAACTCCAAGTGAATGTGCATAAATCACAAGCCCTCAATCTCTTTCTTAGGCCATCTACACAACTGGCCCTTTTTCCGTAGCTATCTGATAAAATGAGCGGTGACATCCATCCTCTGCCTGGGTATACAGTTGGCCCCCACCGCTAAGGCATCTGCCTCCCTCAATAAGACTTTACATCAACAGATTAAAACATACCTAGCCCGATATTGTCTCTCCTGGCTGGGCCTGGTGGCGGCCCTGAAGATCTCAATCTTGCCCAAGATCTCATTCCTCTTCCAGGTTCTGGCAGTTGAACCCACCACCAATTCCATCCTGGATTTGAAAGCAAACTGAACCGTATTGTGTGGGCCGATGGTCACTCCTGCATGTGAAAGGAGCTCAGCCACAGCCCCCCTAGTGAGGTTGGCCTGGGCATCCCAAACCTTTTGCACTATCACCGACCAGCTAAACTCTGGTTCCTCCTGGAATGGTACCGAAAGGAATCTGAAAAGCACATGGATAGAACAGTGGTAGTGCAGCACCTGTGGAAAATCCCCTTTCTTCTTAAGACTGCCTGACCTAGAAGACTCTATTTCTCCCCCATCACCAAATCCTCTTTAGAGTCCTGGGACCGACTGAGTGAATGAGGAGTTCTAACTACATTCTCTATTGACTCCGATAGTGGGCAATGAGGACTTCATCCCTGGGCTAAATTCCACAGCATCTCAATACTGGCAATGAGCCAGATGCTGCTCCATTAGACATCTATTTGATGAGGAGGGTCCCATTCCCTTTCAACAACGTGAATCCGACTATAGCATACCTTAACCCAAACGGTTACACTACCTCCAGATTTTACATAGGGTGATGCACTCTGCAGTCCACCCAAGAGCACAACGCCCCCTCACCACTTTTAAAAATGCGTTAGTAACTAAGTCATCAGATTGACACCTCATCACCGAGCTCTATGGCCTTTTGCAACCACCCACCTACCTCAGTGGTCAAGTTGACAAGTCAGCAATAATGGGAATTGGAACTAGGCTGCTCACTGACCCAGATGGAATGCGAAGAAATGTACTACAGCATGTCCATAACACAGCCAATATTGTAACGGCCACCAAGATCGCAACATACTGGTATCTCATGCCAGTTCGCTTGCACAGAGGCAACTCAACACATAAACCCGAGTGCTGGCATGGCTGTAGTTTCCCCGGCACCTTACTCCCTTGATTCCCTGCCGATACAATTTTGGAGTTGCCCAACGCTCTCACCTTTCTGCTCAAATCCCGTAGGGGATGGCAAATTGGACTACCCTGGGACCAGCCTTGCAGAACATCCTGACACACTGGGAGACAGGATGAGTTCCTACTTATCAGGGCTGGCTCCATCGCCTCTGGTGTATAATGGGAAGGGAGAAACTGATCCTCACAGCACAAGGCACTTCATATTCTGAGCTCTGGTGTCCCTTTATCGACTTGCTATTCTCCAAATTTTGCGAACATTCCCCGGATATCTCTTCCTGCACTGACTAATGGAGCCTTCTGTTGATTCCAATCAGGAGAGTACTAATTGAAGAGACATGCTTAGACATGAGAGACCAACTTTTTTATCACACTTTCTAGCTCTGTGGTTCCCAGGGGAAGGGCGTAGTTTGGGAAATGTTCAATTTATTTATATCTATACTACAGATGGTGAGCGCTCTGAGCTCACGGTTATGATGCATTTTCTGTGTACTAAAAACAATAAAGAGATTTGAACCATAACTAGTTCCTTTTTTCTTTTTTGTAGTGTGGTGCATGAGATCATTCTTCTCCCTCTAAGCAATGACACTTTCCATCTGACATAATCGGACGGAACTTGTTAGCTCGGAAACATGGTATCATCTGTAAATGATTGCTTTAGTACAGCTTGTGTTCTTCGTTTGACGTGGCGGGTGTCTGTTTCCAATTGCTAAAGTTGTGCTAAAAATAGTCAACGACGTTAAGGGACAAAATACATTGCACTCCCCTTTGATTTGATAAATTGCTTAATATTTTAGCTATGTCTATCTTGTGTTTCTTTAAATACACCAATACATTTAAAAAACACAAACATGCATTTCTTCTTTTTAAATGTACTATTATTATAAATCATTTTTTACATTAATTCATATTTATCTGTATTAGTAACTATTTTCAATTATGTAATCAAATTTAACATTATTTCCTATAGAGTTTATTTGAGCCTCAGCCTCCACTATTTCTCGGGGAGGGGGTTGCAATACCAGAAGTTGGATGTGAGTGGTGCTACATTCAATCCAGCTCTGAGCTAGAGTACTTTACTACTGTTTTGGACCCCTTTTTGGCTGTAGATACTATAGAAGTGCAGTTTATGAATAGCTATGGCCTTACTATATTGTGGGTCGGTTGATGACTCTCCCCAAACCCCTCCCTGCCCCACCCTAAACCCATCCTTATTCCTAAACCCCTCCTTATTTCTTCCTTCACCTTTCCCTTCATTCATAAGTATTTCCCATTTCTAATATGTAAGAAATTGGGTAACTGGTTGACTTTGGTGTGACCCCTAGTCAAGCAGCAACCACAATCCTTGTCAGGGTAAGGCACAACCAAACCCCAAATTAACCTGTACTCAACCCCCTGGTAGTTTGGCACAGATCAGTCAGGCTTATCTTAGAGGCAATTTGTAAAGTATTTGTGGAGCACTTCAAACTGTAAAACAGTGAAAGCACCTCGCAAGAAATTCCCACAGCAGGCTAGAAAAATAGAGAAGAGCTTCATAGGTCAACCAAGACAAAATGACAAAACTCTAATCAGTAAAACCGGAGTTATTAATTTTTAACGAATAAAGTGAAAAATAGCACCTAAAACCATAAAGCCACCCGTATCTATGTAGCTATGCTGGACAGAGTCAAAGTCAAACGTTTAGGCAACCCTGATGAAGCGCAGGTCAGATACAGTCTCAGATTCGTCCTGCTTAAGGTTTGCCTTCACAAGTTTTATGCGAAGGGTCCTGTTCATGTTGGAGAGGATCGTGGGGAGTAGGGAGAGGGCCACAGGCAGTGGTCAGCATAGCGCAAAGAGCAGGCTGAGCATAGTGGATGGGCAGACTGATGCTTCATGATGGCAGACTCGCTGCAGCTGGGTCCAAGAGCTGGTTGGGGAGCATTTTATGTCCTTGAGGATGATCAAGAGGCCAGCAGACAAGCCCTTAGAGTCACTCTAGGATTCTGAGTTCAAGATGAAGTGCAAGTCCAGTTCTTCTTTCTTAGGCAAGAGGGCAGCAGGCAGCAGGTCTGTACAGCAGGGCAGTAGTTCCTCTAGAGAAGCAGTACAGTACAGTGGCAGTCCTTATTGCTGTATAGCAGTCTTTCTTCCTGGCAGAGTGTCCACAGGTCCAGTAGTGCACTGAAGAGTTGGTAACCTGAGGTCCAGTATTGACACCAAGTTGTGCCTTTGAAGTGATATTGTAGCTTCTAGATGTTTCCCTTTGGCTCTAGACTAACTACAGGAGGTATGCATACCTTTTGTGGAGGCAGGACACAGCCTATTCAGGTAGAAGTGGGGCTGTGCCCAGCTCCTCCTTCCCATCCTGCCAGTGATGGACCATCCAGGCACACATAAGTTCCCTATTGTGTGTGGCTGTCTAGGAGGAATACAAAAAGCCCAATTGTCACCCACACCCAGTCACGTGACCCAGTGACATGCTACAGGCATTAAATGGCTAAGACAGGAAAATGCCATCTTTCTAAAATTGGCATTTTCAGAATTAAAAGTTAAAATCTGACTTCACCATAAGTTAGGATTTTAAATTGTGATTCCAGAGCCACCAAGCATGAACTGGTTATCTCTTCCCATTTGGAAATTGCACTTATAAAATGTAATAAGGCAAATCCAATGTTATCAAATGGGAGAGTTAGGCCATTCAGTAGTTAAAAATGAATGTAAGTGTTTTTAACTATCCGGACATGTAAAACGTAAAAGTATATGTCCTACTTTTTAAATACATTGCACCCTGCCCTTTGGGATATGTCAGTTTAATGTACACACATAGACTCTGCAATGGCAGGCCTGAGCCATGTGTAAGGTGCCATGTATGTGGGTGGCACAACTAGTGCTCAGGCCCACTAGTAGCATTTAGTTTACCATCCTTTTTCTAGGGACTTACACATAAATTAAATATCCCAATTGGGTATAAGGCAATCTAACATGTTTTAAGGAGAGAGCATAAGCACTTTAGCACTAGTTAGCTGTGGTAAAGTGCACAGAATCCTAAATCTAGGAAACACAAATTCAGCGAAAAATTGGAGGGTAAAGGCAACAATCTTGTGGGTGACTTTGAGGAGAGGGCCAGGTCCCTCACCTGTTACCCTCCCACATTTACTAACAAAACGCATATCTATTGTATATGTATAGGAGAGGCAGAGGCCTCCACTCTGCTCCTAGGTTTGTGAGTAGCATTTTGTAAAATATTTTGTAGTACCACATAAAACGTACTACAACATGCAGTAAGTGAAGAGGTCCTTCATTCTATTCCCCCAACTAAGACAAATCCAATTCTTCCTCATCCATAAGTGTACTTGAAAGAAGCAAAACAATGTTCTGATTACCTAGAACCTTTGTAATTCTGAGTTGAATCTGGGTGTTGTTGTCCATATACAGGTGGTAAAATAATTCTGCAGTTTATGGTAATATTTATTAAGCTGACAATGTACTCTTTGAATAGAGTTGACTTGTTCAACATTGCACTTCATTGATTTTGTAAGGATATCATTTAGATTAACCAGGAGTGTGGTAGATAGGTTTGACCTAAACTATTGCAGAACTATTCACTCATTTCTACATTTAGCCTTTAACTATGAGATAAAGATGTCATGATCCTTTATGTGGAATACTATGGCTAGGTTGAGGTAAATCAAAGCACAGTCCGGGGTAATGTCTATGCCAGAAGCCAATTCATCCCTGATACTTGTTCATGTGCTGTATCTTAAGTGTGCCTAAGATTTGTTTTGAGGTAGGCAGAAAGTTCCTCAGTATCCACAGTTTCAAGACTCTTATAAAATCTATGGCAGGCCACAATCTGCCTGTTGTTCCACGGGTCTTCTGCTTCAGCAACAAACTCTTAAGCAGCAGGGTTATGGTGGAATGCCTTCATTATTGTAGGACTACTGTTACCATTAAAGAAGCATTCATAATGATTGGGTTGATGGCTGGTTAGCAAAGTTTGATGATTTTTGCATTGCAGTTATCCTACAGAAGAGCTAAAGGTTTAAGACTGTTGACGATTTTTTTTGTATGTGTCTTCCAATACGTGTAAGATAGGCAAACACTTGTGTTGTGTGGTCAAGTAAGGCGGTTGCTGATTCACCAGGATTAGCTTGAAGCAAGTCAGTTCTATCACTCAAGAATTACTTTTGCATTGCTTGTTTTGATTTGGTTTTATGAATATCAGTTGAGGCATCTGATGCCAAATCTTTTTGAGAATTATGATTTTATGTTAGGACACTGAAATCATTTGGTTTTAGATTCAGTAGTTAATACATGTGTCATGCTTGCTTGTGGATGAAGTTTAGCCTGTGAGCATTTTAATTTTGAAGTTTATAATAGTGGTGGTAGTAAAAAAAAGCGGAAAAACATTTGGATATGGAAGCAGTGAAAAATGAAAAACGTAGCACAGCCCATGCGTGTTTGAAATTAAGTGCTAATGCGCTGAATGGCCTAAAAAGCCACCTCTGCTAATGTGCAATAGCTCTGAAGTGCTCATTAGGGGAATCTAATGCTTGAGGCTAAGCCTGGGCGTTGGACCATGCTCCGTTCGCGGAGGTTGCGAAGTTTTGGTAACTTCGCGCTTCGCGTAGAGCGCGAAGTTGCAGATTGCTACGCAATCTAGCGCGTAGCGTAGTAAATTTGCTTCCTCGCGCGCTCAATATTCATTCTCGCGCGCGCGGTAATGTCTTACCTTGATTCTGCGATCGCCAACTTGCTTTTCTGTCTGTTTGCGAGCGCCACGAGATTTGTACTATGGCTGCCCAAGCCCGCGAGAGTGTGCGACCCCGAACACGTCATTGGTGCGCGCGAACTGACTTCCGGCGGCTGTTTTGGTAAGATCGCGATCCCGAACATGGAAAAACTGCAATCTGGCAAAGAATATCTCGCGAGCTTCATAAAACCTTCTCTAAAATGATCATTTTGCTCAGAAAACTCCTCAGATTGTGATCTTGCTGTAGTTTTGTGTAAGAAAGAGTCCTTTAATTTTTTTAACACTTTTTTTTCAAGAGGAAGGAAGTGCCCCTGACACTACAACTTCCTGTTCCTGTCCAGCAGGCTCCTCCCACGTGCTTTGTGCATGTGTTGTTCACTTTCATTTGGATTTGGAGCTGGAAGGATCACTTTTTGTGTCTGTCTGCTGCATCATACCATTTTTTTGGATTTATTTGAGGAATTTTTGATTTGAGATTTAATTTACGACAAGTAAGTTGGAGAATTGGTGTGTTTGTTTCATTGGGGCTTGTTTGTACCTACATTTTTCTGGGATTTTTATTGTTTTTAAAAATTATTGTTGTGGTGGGTGGCCTGTACTACTTTCAATATGGGCCTAGTTGTTTTTCTCTGCAATTTCAGCCAGTAGGGTACCCATGGGTCCATGTTTTGTGGTGTCTGTAGAATTTCTACATCATGTAGGGCATGGATGGCATAGGATTGAAATGCTAAACGTGGCTGTGGTGTATTTCACTGTTGGTGTGTGTGTGTGATTTACCTTTGTTGGATGTGTGTGCTTGTGGCCTAGTAGTCTTCCACTAGGCCCAGAGGTAGTCAGCCTCCAAGCTGTGGTGCGTGATTTTAAATGTACAGTTGGTGTTGTCTGGTGATTTTCCTTTACTCCATGGATGGCTTTGGATTTTGTTGCAAAAGGTGTGTTTGGGGTGCAATAGCATTTTTTGGGTGTGTTCTAAACAAATTGGGCTATTTTGGCCTGCATGTAAGGCAAGGGATTCAGCTCACGAACTTTCGGTAACTCTGCACAGCGCGACAACGCGGACTTACAGTTTTCGTCATTTTTGCGCTCGCAATATGCGTGTTCGCGCACGCGAGAAAGCCTTTTTGTACAGTTCGCGATCCCGAACACGCAGCTTTTGCAATCTGGCAAACAATATCTCGCGAGCAACATAGACCCTTCTCGAAAACGCTTTTTTGTGCATTTCTGCACAAAAAACTCCTCAGGCTGTCATTGAGCTGTAGGTTTGGAGCAGGGAGAAGCTGTTATTTGTCTGGAAAACATTTTTATGAGAGGGATAAAGTTCCACAGACACTACAACTTCCTCTTCCTGTCCTTTCCAATCACTTTTTGTGTGTTATTGTGGTGGGGGGGCTGAGCATGTGTGTGGCGGCCATTTTAGGAAGGCATGCATTGTGCCTTTGCCATAGGCGTCCATTGACTGTCTCCCATTTCTTGTGGTTGTTGTGGGTGTGTGGCAGCCATTTTGTGAAGCCATCCAAGCAGTGTGCTTGCTTTTGCCATCCGGTTCCAAGCTTGTGGCCTAGTAGTCTTCCACTAGGCCCAGAGGTAGTCAGCCTCCAAGCTGTGGTGCGTGATTTTAAATGTACAGTTGGTGTTGTCTGGTGATTTTCCTTTACTCAATGGATGGCTTTGGATTTTGTTGCAAAAGGTGTGTTTGGGGTGCAATAGCATTTTTTGGGTGTGTCCTAAACAAATTGGGCTATTTTGGCCTGCATGTAAGGCAAGGGATTCAGCTCGCGAGCTTTCGGTAACTCTGCACAGCGCGACAACGCGGACTTACAGTTTTCGTCATTTTTGCGCTCGCAATATGCGTGTTCGCGGACGCGAGAAAGCCTTTTTGTACAGTTCGCGATCCCGAACACGCAGCTTTTGCAATCTGGCAAACAATATCTCTCGAGCAACATAGACCCTTCTCGAAAATGCTTTTTTGTGCATTTCTGCACAAAAAACTCCTCAGGCTGTCATTGAGCTGTAGGTTTGGAGCAGGGAGAAGCTGTTATTTGTCTGGAAAACATTTTTATGAGAGGGATTAAGTTCAACAGACACTACAACTTCCTCTTCCTGTCCTTTCCAATCACTTTTTGTGTGTTATTGTGGTGGGGGGGCTGAGCATGTGTGTGGCGGCCATTTTAGGAAGGCATGCATTGTGCCTTTGCCATAGGCGTCCATTGACTGTCTCCCATTTCTTGTGGTTGTTGTGGGTGTGTGGCGGCCATTTTGTGAAGCCATCCAAGCAGTGTGCTTGCTTTTGCCATCCGGTTCCAAGCTTGTGGCCTAGTAGTCTTCCACTAGGCCCAGAGGTAGTCAGCCTCCAAGCTGTGGTGCGTGATTTTAAATGTACAGTTGGTGTTGTCTGGTGATTTTCCTTTACTCCATGGATGGCTTTGGATTTTGTTGCAAAAGGTGTGTTTGGGGTGCAATAGCATTTTTTGGGTGTGTGCTAAACAAATTGGGCTATTTTGGCCTGCATGTAAGGCAAGGGATTCAGCTCGCGAACGGCCATTTTAGGAAGGCATGCATTGTGCCTTTGCCATAGGCGTCCATTGACTGTCTCCCATTTCTTGTGGTTGTTGTGGGTGTGTGGCGGCCATTTTGTGAAGCCATCCAAGCAGTGTGCTTCCTTTTGCCATCCGGTTCCAAGCTTGTGGCCTAGTAGTCTTCCACTAGGCCCAGAGGTAGTCAGCCTCCAAGCTGTGGTGCGTGATTTTAAATGTACAGTTGGTGTTGTCTGGTGATTTTCCTTTACTCCATGGATGGCTTTGGATTTTGTTGCAAAAGGTGTGTTTGGGGTGCAATAGCATTTTTTGGGTGTGTTCTAAACAAATTGGGCTATTTTGGCCTGCATGTAAGGCAAGGGATTCAGCTCGCGAACTTTCGGTAACTCTGCACAGCGCGACAACGCGGACTTACAGTTTTCGTCATTTTTGCGCTCGCAATATGCGTGTTCGCGCACGCGAGAAAGCCTTTTTGTACAGTTCGCGATCCCGAACACGCAGCTTTTGCAATCTGGCAAACAATATCTCGCGAGCAACATAGACCCTTCTCGAAAACGCTTTTTTGTGCATTTCTGCACAAAAAACTCCTCAGGCTGTCATTGAGCTGTAGGTTTGGAGCAGGGAGAAGCTGTTATTTGTCTGGAAAACATTTTTATGAGAGGGATTAAGTTCCACAGACACTACAACTTCCTCTTCCTGTCCTTTCCAATCACTTTTTGTGTGTTATTGTAGTGGGGGGGCTGAGCATGTGTGTGGCGGCCATTTTAGGAAGGCATGCATTGTGCCTTTGCCATAGGCGTCCATTGACTGTCTCCCATTTCTTGTGGTTGTTGTGGGTGTGTGGCGGCCATTTTGTGAAGCCATCCAAGCAGTGTGCTTGCTTTTGCCATCCGGTTCCAAGCTTGTGGCCTAGTAGTCTTCCACTAGGCCCAGAGGTAGTCAGCCTCCAAGCTGTGGTGCGTGATTTTAAATGTACAGTTGGTGTTGTCTGGTGATTTTCCTTTACTCCATGGATGGCTTTGGATTTAGTTGCAAAAGGTGTGTTTGTGGTGCAATAGCATTTTTTGGGTGTGTGCTAAACAAATTGGGCTATTTTGGCCTGCATGTAAGGCAAGGGATTCAGCTCGCGAACGGCCATTTTAGGAAGGCATGCATTGTGCCTTTGCCATAGGCGTCCATTGACTGTCTCCCATTTCTTGTGGTTGTTGTGGGTGTGTGGCGGCCATTTTGTGAAGCCATCCAAGCAGTGTGCTTCCTTTTGCCATCCGGTTCCAAGCTTGTGGCCTAGTAGTCTTCCACTAGGCCCAGAGGTAGTCAGCCTCCAAGCTGTGGTGCGTGATTTTACATGTACAGTTGGTGTTGTCTGGTGATTTTCCTTTACTCCATGGATGGCTTTGGATTTTGTTGCAAAAGGTGTGTTTGGGGTGCAATAGCATTTTTTGGGTGTGTGCTAAACAAATTGGGCTATTTTGGCCTGCATGTAAGGCAAGGGATTCAGCTCGCGAACTTTCGGTAACTCTGCACAGCGCGACAACGCGGACTTACAGTTTTCGTCATTTTTGCGCTCGCAATATGCGTGTTCGCGCACGCGAGAAAGCCTTTTTGTACAGTTCGCGATCCCGAACACGCAGCTTTTGCAATCTGGCAAACAATATCTCGCGAGCAACATAGACCCTTCTCGAAAACGCTTTTTTGTGCATTTCTGCACAAAAAACTCCTCAGGCTGTCATTGAGCTGTAGGTTTGGAGCAGGGAGAAGCTGTTATTTGTCTGGAAAACATTTTTATGAGAGGGATTAAGTTCCACAGACACTACAACTTCCTCTTCCTGTCCTTTCCAATCACTTTTTGTGTGTTATTGTGGTGGGGGGGCTGAGCATGTGTGTGGCGGCCATTTTAGGAAGGCATGCATTGTGCCTTTGCCATAGGCGTCCATTGACTGTCTCCCATTTCTTGTGGTTGTTGTGGGTGTGTGGCGGCCATTTTGTGAAGCCATCCAAGCAGTGTGCTTGCTTTTGCCATCCGGTTCCAAGCTTGGGGCCTAGTAGTCTTCCACTAGGCCCAGAGGTAGTCAGCCTCCAAGCTGTGGTGCGTGATTTTAAATGTACAGTTGGTGTTGTCTGGTGATTTTCCTTTACTCCATGGATGGCTTTGGATTTTGTTGCAAAAGGTGTGTTTGGGGTGCAATAGCATTTTTTGGGTGTGTGCTAAACAAATTGGGCTATTTTGGCCTGCATGTAAGGCAAGGGATTCAGCTCGCGAACGGCCATTTTAGGAAGGCATGCATTGTGCCTTTGCCATAGGCGTCCATTGACTGTCTCCCATTTCTTGTGGTTGTTGTGGGTGTGTGGCGGCCATTTTGTGAAGCCATCCAAGCAGTGTGCTTCCTTTTGCCATCCGGTTCCAAGCTTGTGGCCTAGTAGTCTTCCACTAGGCCCAGAGGTAGTCAGCCTCCAAGCTGTGGTGCGTGATTTTAAATGTACAGTTGGTGTTGTCTGGTGATTTTCCTTTACTCCATGGATGGCTTTGGATTTTGTTGCAAAAGGTGTGTTTGGGGTGCAATAGCATTTTTTGGGTGTGTGCTAAACAAATTGGGCTATTTTGGCCTGCATGTAAGGCAAGGGATTCAGCTCGCGAACTTTCGGTAACTCTGCACAGCGCGACAACGCGGACTTACAGTTTTCGTCATTTTTGCGCTCGCAATATGCGTGTTCCCGCACGCGAGAAAGCCTTTTTGTACAGTTCGCGATCCCGAACACGCAGCTTTTGCAATCTGGCAAACAATATCTCGCGAGCAACATAGACCCTTCTCGAAAACGCTTTTTTGTGCATTTCTGCACAAAAAACTCCTCAGGCTGTCATTGAGCTGTAGGTTTGGAGCAGGGAGAAGCTGTTATTTGTCTGGCAAAAATTTTTATGAGATGGATTAAGTTCCGCAGACACTACAACTTCCTCTTCCTGTCCTTTGCAATCACTTTTTGTGTGTTATTGTGGTGGGTGGGCTGGGCATGTGTGTGGCGGCCATTTTAGGAAGGCATGCATTGTGCCTTTGCCATAGGCGTCCAAACTTGTGGCCTAGTCGTACAGTAGGCCCAGGGGTACAACTCAGCAATCATCACGGCGGGTTTTTTACCCCTGCTATTCTTCTTCCTAAGTGTACACTACACAGTACAAATACAACAGGATCCCTGGCCTTGTCAGTCTCTTAATGGCTGGCTATACTGTTGATGTTGTTTACTGACTGCATGAAATTTAATAATTGTGATGACCACCCACGAGACACTAATAAATTATATATTATATTATGGATCTTTTGACTGATGTTCTTCTGGCTTTTTTGCTTTTAGGTGCACAAAAGACAGAGGTGTGTCATCATCATCCACTGTTGTGGTGCCAGACCGACGTCCTGCTGCTGTAGTGTACACAACGTGACGTGTCAGTGACCTGACCAGGCATCTCTGCAACTTGTGCAACTGAGTGCTGTTTTGACATCTGTTGAAGATGCCCCCAAAGAAAGCAGGTAGCAGGTCCTCCGGTACCAAGAAAGTTGCCATGGAGAAGAAGGAACAGAAGAAGAAGGAAGTGTCACTTAAGTCTGGTGTGCCTCCCAAAACCTTTTTTGGTTCACCAAAAATGAGGCCTGCAGCAGCGGTGTCGGGGGGGCAAGCTGGGGGCAGCACCTCCACATCAGTGGGCCCAACCCACCAACCCATGCCCAAGCAGATGAGTGTGGAAGAGGTAGCCAGCCTTATGGTAGAAAGCAGTGATGCTGAGCCTGAACTAAACTTATCGCTATCTCAAAGTAGTACACAATCAACGCAGGAGGGAACATCATCAACACAGCAGATAAGTGGTCAACAGCCGCAGCTACCGCCCGCAATAGTAGCTGTTCCTCCTGAAGTAGGGGCAGTTCAGGAAATTGAGCCTCATGCAGAGGAAGAAGAGGAAGCCACTCCTTTAGAAGTTGCATTGGCTTTTAAATCCCCAGCAAGGAAAAGGAGGGTTAGTACATCAAGTTCTTCACCAAGCCCCCCTTCTGATGATCTAGATGTCACTTGGAAGCCACAAACTGAGTCTGAGAGGGAAACACATCACAAGAGCAGGCATGGCAAAAGGAAGGTTCCAGAAAGCCTTACACTTATGGATGTTGATGTAGAAGAGCAGGTTGATGATGATGATGATGATGAGCCAGTCATCACAAACATCACTCCCGGGCCTGAGGAGATGGAGAGCAACATTTTTACATTATCCAAAATGGATGCGAGGGATGTAGCACGCATACCTCCAACACAGGTAACACCAACACGACCTCCAGCTTCCATATTTACATTAGCAAAGGGCCGGCAGCGTCCTACATCCAGCACAACAAGCACCACCTCAGCAGAAGTAGGTAGTGGTCCTGCACAGAGTCAAATTCAACACACACCCTCCAGTTCATCCGGCATTGGAAGTGGGAGTGGCACCTCCAGCAGGAGACAAAAGTTAAGCTCCCCAGTGTGGGACTACTTTACGGTTAGCCCAAAGGAGGAGAACATTGCTGTATGCTCCGTTTGTCATTCCTCTGTTAGCCGTGGAAAGCTTGGTACAAACTATGGTACCGGAGGCCAAATTACCCATCTGAAAAAACACCACGCAATCCAGTGGGAGGAGCACCTTAGGCTCATCAAAACTGGAACCATTGCTGTTGGGCATAAACGAGTAGAAAGTCCGCTCACGGTGGAACAGGAAGAAGAGGGAGACATTCTCTGTGCTAGTGGTACACAAAGTAGCCCTGTCCCCAGCACTGCAGTGGTAACGCCCACATCCTCAGCCACATCTCATTGGCACAAGAGTAAGAGCCAACCTGAGACACCAAGGAGTACTGCTGGGCCAAAAAGTGCGACGTCGACCACAGGAAGGAATACCATGCAGCCTACCATTCTTAGCATGTTTAGTAGGCCGGAGGGGCAGTACGAACGCAATCACCCAATAGCACGTTTGTACAATGCTAAGCTGGCAAAAATGTTAGCACTGGACCTTCTCCCTTTTTCTTTTGTTGAAGGGGTGGGTTTTCTTGAGTTTGTGACCACCATCTGCCCAAAATGGAAAGTTCCCAGCCGCTACTATTTTGCAAGAGTTGCTGTTCCAGCACTACATCACGACGTGCTGGAATTGCTTGGAAAAGCCTTAAAACAGAGTGCTGTTCAGAGTATACACCTGACAACAGACATGTGGACCAGTTGCCAAGCCACTGATTACATGTGCATCACTGCACACTGGGTCTCTTTTTCGGGTGTTAAAGATAAGATATCTGACGGCGTTGTTGACACCGCTGAGATTTTTAAAGACACTCGCAAACATGCAACTGTAGCCATGTTTGCAATGGAGAAATCTCATACTGCTGCTAACATTTTGGATGAGTTTAACAGCAAGGTGTTGGAGTGGCTGCGACCAAGAGGTCTTACCAGTGGTTTTGTTGCCACGGACAATGGCAGTAATGTAGTTCGGGCCATGAAAGATGGTGGGTATTTCAGGGTGCCATGTTTGGCACACTGCATTAACATTGTTGTGCAAGACTTTCTGAAAAATGAAAGCAAAGTCAGCAGCTTACTGACCACCTGCAGAAGAATATGCACACATTTCAACCATTCTTTTAAAGCCCGGAAGGAGCTGAGGGTGATTCAACGTGAGCATAAAATGCCAGTCAAAGCACTCATCCAAGAGGTGCCAACACGTTGGAACTCAACGTATTACATGCTTGAGCGTCTGTTTGAGCAGTACATACCACTTAATGCTTATGTCATGAAAAGGTCAGGGGATCCTACAGTGAAAGGCATGAGAGTTGAGATGACCCAATGGGACCTTGTCAAAAGCCTGACAGAGATGCTACTTCCTTTTGAGGTCTTCACCCGTGAAGTGAGCCGGGAGGACTGTACTATGGGCCAAGCTATCCCATTGTTGTACATGCTAGAGCAACAGCTGAAGGATGTGGCAGAAATGTACGCAGATGTGGATGACAAAGTAGAAGCACATTCTTTGGCAGACACCTTATCCGCTCGCTTATCTCACAATACAAGGCTTCAAAATAACATTCTGTCAGATCCACATTACATTACTGCCTCAATTTTGGATCCACGTTACAAATTATTGCTGCGCAGTAATGAAGTCATTCCTTTTTCAGAAGTGAATGTTGCCCAGTACAAAACTTTGATAGCTGAGGAAGCCACTGAGTTTGAAAACGAAAGGATCTTCATTAAAGGCCCGCCCCTCCAGGGCAGAAAAAGTACTGCAGGGCACCCAGAACGAAGTTCTACTTCAGAAGCCAAGAGCAGTGCGTTTGCCTCCCAGCAGTCAACACTGCCAGCAGCAATAACATCAACAGCACCAACAGGATCATCAGGCACATTTCCAAAAACGGCAGGTGATTGGTTTCTACGGAAAGGGTATTGCACATCAATGACTGATGCAAAGGCAAAAGAGGCCCAGGAAATCGGAGCACCCCTGAACATTGAGCGGATGGTTCAGGCCTATCTAGATGACACAACAGAGGTCTACATGGAGCAAAGCCCATTGGTGTATTGGTATGGGAAAAGAAGCCAATGGCCAGTGCTCAGCAGGCTGGCGATAAAGTATGTGGCTTGCCCTGTTGCAAGTGTCTCTTCAGAGCGTGTTTTCAGTGCTGCTGGTGCCATTGTTACTGTCAAAAGGACCAGTCTCTCGCCCAAAAGTGTTGAGAGGTTAACCATGATCAAAATGAATCAACACTTTATACCACCGGAGTACAAAATACGTGAATCACAGGAGGAAGAGGAGAGTGACTTTGATGACATAAGTAGTGGATTGTTAGACGTACTGCTGTCCGAACCACCAGAGTTTGAGGACGAGCTCCTCTTCCCTGACAACTAGGCTTTCAAATTGTTCTCCCTTCCTTTATTTGTGTGTGACTGTGTGTATCTGTTTTTCTGGTTCAAAATCTACATTCACAACAAAGCCATCAACAGTCTCCTTTTTTTATTTCCCTATTGGAGTTGCACGTCTGTGCATAACTGTCCACTCCACTCCTCAGGGTCCTGCTCCATGTTCCTTACTCTCCCTAAGTACATTTCAAGCAAGTCAGACATTGGATGGAGATGGAGAATAGTACAATACATGTTGCCTCTAACAGTCCCTCCATAAGAAGTGAAACGTGACTCCACCTATATTCCATTTTGTTTCCAATCCGAAAGAAACTCATCACTGACTGGCAGAAGGCTAGGCAGGCATCAGATCAGACAGCCAAAGAGAACACCAAGACAGGTAATGAGTGATTATTGTGAATGATGGTGGCATGCATTGCATTGGATGCTGGCTGACTACGAAGAATTGTGCATGCCATGAAGTAGAACTATACTAGTTTATCGACAAAGTACAAGTGACTCAGGTGTGGTGACAGTTAATGTTTCCTTGCTGTTTAATAATGACCACATTGTACTCCTACCACTGCAGGTGCCGGCCAATATCCGTTGCAATTTGGTAATATGGAATATATTATAAACTTAATCAGTCACTACAGACTGAGTTGGTGTTGGAGAATACGTACCACACGGTCACCATCATTGAGGATGCTGAGCATACTATCTTTGCACACAGTCAGTTGGATTGGAGAAAATTTATGGAACAACTGCGTTTCATGGGCTGACATAAAAGGTAAAAAGTTTGAACAAGAACCACAGCAGACCTAGGCTAGATGTCCGTGTAGTGGTGTGGACTGGAGTAGAGTGTAGTGGTATGACGGACAGTGGCGCATTGATTTAGTCACTTCATTGGGAAAATTCTAGGTTGCTGCAGTGCATTTGACATTTCTCTGGCTCGGTCAAAATGTAAGTAAGGGGTAGGGTGCCTGGCCTGTGCCGCGGTTCTCCTGTTCTGTGGCTGTGCTGGCTCCTGATTCCTGTCCCGTTGTTGTTGTACCTTAATGCTTGCTGTAGAGTAGACACACTATGTAGCCTATCCAAGCTGCCTCAGTCTGAAAGTGTTCTCTCCAGAGTGTTGTCTTGCACTCCACTGTAATTGAGTTTATTGTTGTAAAGGCTGTAATTTTTCAATACCCCGTTTGTTTTTCCATCTACACTTACAGGCCGGCCGGCCCTTTACCCTGTGCTACAGTGGGAGAAACGACTCACACGTACCTTACCAATACGCATCAGGCTTTTCATGGGCTGACATAAAAGGTAAAAAGTTTGAACAAGAACCACAGCAGACCTAGGCTAGATGTCCTTGTAGTGGTGTGGACTGGAGTAGAGTGTAGTGGTATGACGGACAGTGGCGCATTGATTTAGTCACTTCATTGGGAAAATTCTAGGTTGCTGCAGTGCATTTGACATTTCTCTGGCTCGGTCAAAATGTAAGTAAGGGGTAGGGTGCCTGGCCTGTGCCGCGGTTCTCCTGTTCTGTGGCTGTGCTGGCTCCTGAATCCTGTACCGTTGTTGTTGTACCTTAATGCTTGCTGTAGAGTAGACACACTATGTAGCCTATCCAAGCTGCCTCAGTCTGAAAGTGTTCTCTCCAGAGTGTTGTCTTGCACTCCATTGTAATTGAGTTTATTGTTGTAAAGGCTGTAATTTTTCAATACCCCGTTTGTTTTTCCATCTACACTTACAGGCCGGCCGGCCCTTTACCCTGTGCTACAGTGGGAGAAACGACTCACACGTACCTTACCAATACGCATCAGGCAGGCAGTGATACCCAAGATTGATGTGCGGAGTGTCCATGGAAGGGAGGACCAAGAAGAATGACGAGAATGATGCAACTCCTCATTTGGACCAGGATAATACAGTAACTTTAGTATCATCATTCGTCTTTACATTTATTTGCTTGCTTTTTTCTCTTTAATCATTACGACTGTGTGTTGTGGTTTGTTTGTTAATTGATCCAACTTTTTTTTAGTTTCCTTAGCTAGCTTGAAAAATGAAAGTAAGCCCGGTAGAGCAGGTAATTGGGTTCGGTCTGAGCTCTGAGGGCGTCAGACAGGCAAGGCAAATTTCAATTTCGTCCCTGACTGTACTGTCTCATTGGGTCATAGTAGTTATAGTACAACTCATTATCTCATTAACCATCAAGTTATCCTCCTCAGCATGCATGCATTTGCTTTCTCTCACTTCATACTTTGATTTCTTTGATAATGGATCATGGTCGTCTTACAAGATTGTGTTTTACTTTTGTTGTGTCCATGCATATTGTCTGTTTTTCTTTCTCAAACCTTTCCCAAAACCCCACTTCCCATCCAATCATCAATCCCTATCCCTCTTCCCCCGGGCTGTGTGATTTATATTGAGGTGTGATGTGATGACTATGTACACCAATTGATCACACGCTTGCTGGGGCAGATGTGGTGAAAGCAACACTAATTGAATTTCAACTAAGGCAGGGCAAGGATCTTCTTCTGCTTGACCACCCATGCTGTAGTTTACTTTGTGTTCTGTTCCACTCCTCCTCCCTGAGTCTCAGTCAAGTGACTTTCTCTTTCTTTTTTCAAACGCTATTGCCAGTGTCTACTACTACCACCACTATAATGGCATCTACTCCGTCAATTTGGGAAACCAACCATGCAGCCATCAGTGTGCCGAACTTCATCATCAATCACAGGTAAGATAAGTTTGGTGGGAGGTATGGACTAGGAGGAGAGACTGACAGTACTATCCTTTTGTATATATCTCTTAACAAACCTTAGTTGGTTTCACCAACAAACACCCATGCTTCTGCTCCTTCCTTCCTTGCCTTGGCTTTGAGTTTGAACCAAAAACACCGCTGATTCTTGCTATCTAGTACTATCCACCCATACTGTGTCGCCCACCCAGGCAGGCATTCTTTCACCTTCCACCCATCCTTCAACAACCCATGCATCTGATCTTATTACTATCAGACTCCTATACATGCTTCCAACAACATATCCTTCTCTGCCGGTCAGTCATATTGTTTATCTCGCCCGTCCTTCCACCCTTAGTGCTTTCCCTCTATGTTCAACACATCCATGAAGGTCATCTGATCTGAGTTTGTCTTCTCCATAAAACATTCACAGCTGATTTTGGAGTCAAATAGAAGAGGCCATTGGTTACTCTACTCACGCCGGTAATGCTACGTAAAGGGTGTCTTCTTCAACCGTTGTATAATGTCGCACAGTACAGTGAAATAGTGAACACAGTTCCATCTAGCTGTAATGTCAAGAAGTAATGAATATAACTTACCGCCGCCGGCCACTGCTGCTGGATCCCCCCTGGGCCCTGTGTCTCCTGCAGGTGCCGCCAGTTCGCCTGCCCCCTCCGGAATGGCCGCATCGCTGGCCCCGACGGCACTGGTGGATGGTAGTGTGCCTAGAAAAAAGCATCAAAATTTTTTTAGATGCCTGTAAACCTCCCCCTATTTTAAGTGTTCACTTGGAACATTGAACAAAAAGTTAATGCGATGCAACATACATCAGCACTAGACAGTAAGTACAGTCAGTAGACAGACACTAGTAGGATATGGTTCCACTTCCTAGGGTCATCTAGTCCTACTCTACTCTTTTGAAAGTTAGCCTGAGCCATGAGTAACCCTTTTAGATTCATCATGTCGACTACTACTCTTTTGGTGCATATTATACCTGCCAGCGTATTGACATGTGCAGTAGATGCCTTTAAGGCCGCTTGACTGTTGCGTACAAGTGAAGAGGTCGAAAAAAAAACAACATATTGACTTTGTTTAGTTTATATTGCTTAGCCATCACACATACATGTTACACTTTTTGGCATGACTGCAAAATGCTAGCATCATTCACCAGTATACTATCTAACGGCTAACTCGCAGCGTTTTTCTCATATATCATAGGCGAAAGATTCCCTTCTACAAACCAGAGATTTACAGAGCATAGTGGATGCAAGATGATGTAACCAGTATTTCTACGTTCTACGGTGAGGGATCTTCCAGAATTATAAAGATCTTGGCTCTTGTTCTTGTTGTCAATCATGCACTTGTAAATGTTTACTGTTTTAATGTTAGGCTTTTTGCTGGCTTATTGACTATGGCTGTCGTAAATTAAATTTCATATTAACGATGTACAGAGTTTGATACTTGTTTCAAATAAACCTTTTGAACTTACACATAGACTCTGTGGTATTTGGTGTGGTGGAGTGGACTTACACAAGTGTGTGAGCAAAATGGTGTTTGTTATTATGTTCTGGATTGTCTCTGTCTCCGTCATCATCAACATTGTGTATCGTCTTCGTGGGGGGGTCGGGAGTGGGACCCTAATGTGAGACACTATAGCTAGTCTGTTAGGGGATCCTGGGTTCTTCGGACTGAGGTGTGATCAGTAAGATCCAACCTCCCATCAGCACCATCCTATTTTGTTGTGCATAGTTCTGTATGTGGCTCTGCAGAATCCTAGACAATAGTAGTATCATGTACTATCCGATCAAAAATACTAGTCAAATATCTGGTTGGGCATTTTGTTTGTGGTAATTGTCAAAGCCTCAACATTGAGAAGACTTGAAGAGGACAACCCAAAGGACAGGACCCAGTGGCTAGAGCTATTGGTCAATCAGAGTTTTATTGTTGCAAAGAAAACCTTCTATTAAAGAGTGGGCAACTGTGCAAGCTTCGCTACACACAGAGTAATAATAGTAATAGTAGTAGTAGTATTAGTAGCACAGAGAGTCATAGCAGAGGGAGTTAGAAGCAACTTCGAGGCAGGGATAAACAGAATTAGTAAACAGATAGTCAAGGTCAAAGAAGTAAGCTTTTGTAAAAAAGAGATTCAGAAAGTGGAACCATAATTTAGAGTTTGGGGAAAAAAAGATGCAGTAACATAACATTTAGGGAAATATAAATGTCAATCTAACCAATGGAGGACTTACTGGGGCCAGCTGCAGGAGCCTCAGTAGAGGAGAGGTCCTGGGGTTCCCCCGCCGACTCCGACCCCGTCTTCTTGCCCCTGGGTGGTGCTGATGATCATGTAAAATATAATAAAGAAAGAGACCAACATTAAGGAGTGCTGTGAGAAAAATAATAAATCATTTGGAAAAACAATAAGTCAAAGAACATTTTAGGAAACAACAAGTGCAATAAAATTGACCTATTTAATCAGATGGATCGACAACTGGCTGCTTCCTAGTGCATTTACGGATCGTCTACTTATTTATGAACACTCCAGTGTTCCTTGATCATTCTGATTCCAAATACTAACAAAGCCTAGTAAGTACCACCTGACCTACACCACCTATTCCAGACGGGCCAATTGTTCACTAAGTCTGCACTTCAATTTTTTTCAGCCATCAAATGCATAGATGATGAGATGGAGGACACATGCATAGTTGCATACATTAGTGCATACATACAACAAATTGTGGGTTGGTTGCATAATGCTGATCTAGTTCTGCTACTGACTGACCATGCTAAGCCTACCACTCACTAAACAAAGTACAAAAGGTTCGACGGAGGACTGGGGTAAGCAGCACTCAGTGACAGAGGATGCGTCACGCAGACCGCATAAAACAATTAGTAACTACTACTAACAAACTAAACCTAGTATCCAATATCCATCCACCACTATTTCACAGTAGGACAATGAAAGGACTAGAGTCTCTCTAGCAAATCGCATTACCTAACTTCAGTTCTGTAAAGTAAACTCTTACATAATCAGCATCAGCACAAGCTAGCGCAAACTACGTTGCAAACAAGTAAGAGTACCACCGTGCACCTGGGTCCTTAAATCAAAGAACATTTTGCTTTTTGGAACGTAATACCAGCAACGCTTGGCACGCAGCAGTAATCTTGTTGTTCATCTAATTTAATATACACAATCAGTTACTCACCAAGCCCGATGACCTCGACACCTAGCAGGTCCAACAGGTCCTGCTCCCGGTCCAGGATGTCGGACCACCGGTGAGCTAGCTGGTTGTGGGTGCGCCGGATCCCAGTGCACCGGAACACGGCCCGGCGCACCTTCGCCCACCGACGGTGCCGCTCCTGGGTAGCGTACCCGGAGCCGGGCCTGCCGCCTGCTGCCAAGGTCAAGGGGAGGAGGCGCTGGATGAAAAAAACAAGAGCCGCCACCTCCTCCTCCCCAAACAGTTGCCGGGCCTGCACCCCTGCAGGACGCATTCTGCCGCAAGGCAGGCGGCGCTTCTCTGCGCCTGCAGGTCCCTTGCCCTTGGGACTTGGTGTGCCCTTGGCCATGGTTCTGGGGTGGGTGGGAGGCGGAAAAGAAAAGTCCGAAGGGGAAAAAAAGTTAGGGGGAAGAAGATAGAAAGAACTTTATAAAAGTAACAAAAACACAGTAAAAGTAGAAATAAAATGCAAAATATAAACTGAGGCAAACAGAGAGATAGATAATAACTAAAAAAAGTCAGGAAAAAGGCTTTAAAGACAAAGGATTGCTGTGATAAAGGGAGGATACAAAAGTAGGCCCAGAAACATGGCATAGAGTGAAAAACAAGATGGCCGCGCCCATTCGCGACCGCGTGGGTAAGTTCGCGCGATATTTCTCGCGAACATGTACAATTTATCGCGAACAAGTAAAATGCGCTCCCGAACACGTCAATGCACATCGCGAACACGCTATCCGCGACCCGGAACAGGAAATAAGGCATCGCGAGCGGGCGGGACTATAGAAAAACAAGATGGCCGCGCCCATTGGCGACCGCATGGGTAAGATCGCGAGATATATCCCCCGAGCATGCAAACAGTTCCCCGAACATGCTTACCGCGCTCGCGAACAAGAAAAAGCCATCGCGAACAGGTTGCCACAAGCAACTACGCAAGCTCGCGAAGCTTCGCGAAGGTCGCGTAGTGCAATGACATCTTCGCGAAGCTTCGCGAAGCGCGACTACGCGAACTACGCCCAGGGTTACTTGAGGCCCTTCAAGTCTCTGATGGAGTGTAAGTCATAAAGATTGCAAAAAAAAAGAAAAAGTTGTATTGTATGTAGCAAGCTACAAACCTTCAAGCCAAACCAAAACATTTTTCAAAGAAGGAAGTACTAAATGTTTGATTATTGTTCATAATTAAATTTAATACAATTAGAGCAAACAATATGCAGTGTAGAGCTAGGTTTTTTCGATCTCCACCAATTCACTTCATACCAAGGGACTGATTCATAAAGCCTTTTGTGCATTTAGGTCACCTTACAGACACAAATGAAATTGGTTACAAATGCAAATGTATGTTTGCATGCACAAAAAACAGTTAACACTTGCAAACCTCTTTACTTTCAGGTATTATTAATACAAATGCATGGTGTAATATTATGCGTTAACAAATCTGCCCTCATAGATGGGTGTGGGCGTTCGAGGGCAGGGATGTCCTGAACATTGCGCGCCCACAAAGAAACTTGTGTGTTTGTGGAGATTTACAAGATTTTTCTTGTCCCATTAGCACCTTGGGAATTGTCAATCCCTTCAAAACATGATTTGCGATTTCTAAATAGATGGGCACAGCCAGAGCCTGCCTATCTTATTCTCACCTCATAAGTGAATATAACTATGCTTAAATGGGTGGAAGTAACTAGCACACACCTCCAATTCCTTTCCTTCATTGCAGTTTACAATGTTATGATCAGATTGATTGACGCCTTTAACATAATATTGTGACCTCCAATAGACAAACAGGAGCCAGAGGTAAGTTGAATTAATAAATAGAGACATCCTACACACCAGGGAACAGCTTCCCTCACAGCCACCCTTGAAGCAACTGAGTTGCTTGGAATGCTCTCAATACAAAAACTCAATTTTCCCTTACCTCATCTTGCACCTAGACAACATGTAGACACTAGATCACAACACATAACCTCATTCATATCCCTCATTTTTGAGTCATTGGCATCCATGTGCTCTGGGTGAGTGAATTGAATTGAATTGAGTGGTGCCCCTCTTTTCCTATTTATGAAATTTGCATTGTATTCAGCCATCTGTTGTACTATATATGCATCGTAGCCCCATTATACGATTAGTGTCACTTCACTCCTACCTTCCCGAATTGTAGGGTAACCTCCGTATTCAAATAATTGGGGGCTTTACACCACTGTCCACCTTAACTGTATTGTATCCAACTCATTTAAGTGATTTGTGCCCCTCTAATTCTGTGTATCTTTAATGCATTGTATGCAGGTGGACCTTCATTCTGCCATGGGAGGTCTATTAGCTGATGGCTGAATCAAATGCCTAACAGTGAGGGGAAAACTATCAAAAACAAAGATTGAGAAGCAGAAGATGACCCACTGCATTGGGATCGAGAATAATGTTGAAAACACTGTACACAGACCAGAGACCCAGTGAAGAGAGTGCAGCCTTTGCCTAAAGCAAATCAGTCCATGTGGGCATAAGAAGGGAAAGTGATACTGGTGATTTGGAAGGGAGTGTGGGTGTGGCAGAGGATGAAATGGAGAGGGAAATACTGGTGACAGTCACAACAGTGCACAGTGATACCACCAAGGCGATACAAGGTGAGCCGGAGACTTTGCTGGTAATGGAATAAAGAGTGCGGCCTTGATGCCAATAGACTGAAAGAAAGAGTCAGACAAACCTGGTGAGAACGGAAAGTAGAGAGGCAACATCTTAGCCCCACAATCATAAACACAAGACTAAAAAAACAAAAGGATTGGACACATTTGATACTTAGATGTGGACTCTGAAAACACAACAATAGAAACAAATTGATGCACGGACATAGGGCGAGAACTGAAGATCCACTCAGCTGCCAATGCTATTTGAAATAGATATGAACACAGGACAGAAGGAGAAAGCAGTAAAGAGGAGGGTGTCAGTTCTGCACACTAAAATGACACAGTTTACATGTGTTGGCCGAACGACAGAGGGCACCATTGTACTAATACAAAAAGGCAAATGCAATATAGAACGAAGGGCTGCAATATCTCAAAGGAAGATATCAAGCACATACCTTTCTCGAAAGGTCTACTAACCAATGTCAAAGGTAAAACCAGACCAACAGTTACTAGTTATAGAAGCAGTTGCAGGAAAAGACCAGAGAACAATTATGAAACAACCACAAGCTCCAACAATAGAGACTGCACTGAAAACCATGTTAAAGGAACTGGCCACAAAAAATGTATGGGCAGCATGAGTGGTAAAATCTATAAGAATTGATGTAGCAGCATTCAATGCAAGAATTCATATATCGTAAACAAGACAAGAAACAGGAGAAAAAATTAAAGGGAACAGGATCATTGGAATTTCTGAAAACAAATCAACATATTTAGAAGATGGGACATGTAGAGACGATATACTACTGTCTTGGGTACCAGAGAAACTAGAAGTAGATGACATCATTGGGTTCCTTTGCAACTTCATTCTGGCAATTACAAAAATTTATTTTAATTCACCCTTGTAAAATCAAAGAGCTCGTGAGGTATGTGTACAGAACCACGTTCAGGCACATTATGGCCTGCCTCCTGAGGTATCAACACGTGAGGCAACTAGTGACAAATGATAAGAAAAATGTCTGTTTCAATATGGATAACATAGGGTTTTTTTCAGAAGAAACTAGCCAAAATAGGAAAAGATCATTAGCCTCGAGGTTTGCGGAGAGATACTGGAAGTGGTTATTACACACTTATGGTCATCAGGAGACAGAAGGAGGGGTATTATACTGAAATCCAACAAGCATTGGCAAAGCCAATAGGTCTCACTATAGAGACTATTGGCTCTGCCATTGTCTTTTGTTCATGCTGTATAACAAGGGCATTGCTGACTTTTTCAATGATTTGTAGCCATGATGTATGGTAGCGTAATTGCTGTATAGCATGGCTAATAATAATAATGATACAAAATAATACAAAGGGCTAGTGTGTATCCTGTGCTAATGAACTTAACAAATGTACCTTAGCCCTGGCAGCATCATAGTGCTTTTTAAAAATAGTTTTAGCTACCATGCAAAGCATCCACGCTGCTGTACATCGTGGCTACAAACCAATGCCAAAGCCAATAGCTCTCTTAAACCTATTGGCTTTGTCAATAGCTGCCTAAATGTACTAACTCATTTAACAATTTGGTAAAGGTTTTATGAATCATTAAATGGGATTGGAAACATTAAGTAATCATTGATTGGGAGAGGTGTTTAAGGGTGTTTCTTCCAAATATCTATTCCTTAATGGTTGTATTACTGTTTTGTGACTGAAAGCCAGTCTGAAAATATTAATATTTTACCACAAACTCAAAGGAGGTAGAAACCCATTCCCCTTAGTGAATGAAGAAAAAATATATATACATATTCACTAAAAAAACCATAGGTTTCAGGGGTGTTATAGTTAGCTGGACTTTTCACTCGTACAAAACCATTAAAATTCCCCCGTTATAGTTAGTACAGCTAACTATAACTCGCGCGCCTGCAATGCACTGCTGATGACGTCACATATTACATCACTCATGACATGGTCAGTGACATCACTCATTTTGCAACACAACAAGGGTACCCCTAATCTAGTTTCCTATCTCAGGGTTTTAAAGTAAATATTTGTGAAAAATATATAGGAAACCATAATTAAAAAGTTTGGTAATGTACAGTTTGTTCGATATCAGAAGTTAAACATGACTATCACAAAAAGGGAGTTAATTGAAAATTCATTCTTTAATATTTTTTGTAGTGATGTTTATAAAATTATATCGTTTTTTTCAAACTTATTTCTCCCTTATTTTTCCTTTGTTTTCCTTTTCCCTTATTGATTCAAACCAATACTTATACACACAAAATGTTATAGCGTCCTAACATAATTTATCTAGACATTCCTTTATCAGAATATGGTTTGCTAGACACTATACAGTTACGTCTTCAATTATAATGCAACTTTTATCATACACAAAATAATACATAATAAACATGGCTTATTTCAGTCTACGCGCGTTTCGGCGTTCAGCCTTCCTCAGGCGGCCATGGTATTGAAAAATCCTAAGACATAATAAAGAGAAAGAATAGTCTGTAACACATTGTACATTACCACTAAATCAAGTGCACATTTACATTAAAAAAGGCCCTACATTGGCCCTATACATATATACATATATACACCTATATACATTTTATTTATATAGCACTGACTGTGAATCGATTATTCAACAATAACCTTCTCTCATTAGTGTTGTGGGGCGTCAGAAACAAAAATGCTGGTTATATCCATTATAATGACATGTACATTAGCTACTAGACAGCGTTATTGTATCTATAATGCCTTGTTCCCCCTTTAATGTGAGTATCCATCTTCTATGATTGGTTTCGGGTTAAAGATGCCTTCCACTGCCTTTTTGTGATCATATGGTTACCTCACTGTTATTTAAGGAGCTAAAAAACTTCCTCGGTATGAATATAGCAAGGTAAAGCTAACTTTTTGTGTTCGCTATCGGGTTTGTTAATTGATTGCTACATTCACTGATTATTTTTACCTTATCTATTCAAAGCATGTCTGTGTCCAAGGTTCCCTCTGTCAAGTGGATATTATATCCAGTTCACTCTTTTCTGATGGCGGTGTTGTTTACCAGCGGAGTGTGCATCGACCAATCATTTGTACGGTCACTAGGGCACTGACCATACATGCACTAAAATAACACCAGATAAGATAGCGGATTAACCTTTTGATCATGGTACTAAGATTAAAAGCTAGTTTTAACTATTAAAGCGCCCGATAGCACTTACCAAGGTAGCGGAGATTCCGTGTTCGTCCTCTCACGCTTCGTTGCTATCTGGGGAGGGGCTTGTTTTTGGATTGCGTATGTTCTTTCAGCCCGTTATCGCGGGTTCTAAATAGAGACACATAAAGCTGTTGGTTCTAGTACAGCGCACTAACGTATAGTAATCGTGGGTAATCCGTCACAACTTACCCGATCACAATAATCTTTTATTATGGCCCGTTATCTCGACTTTTTTCAAGGACGCTTCATCGGCGTGGTTTGGAATATGTGTCCGAGTCGTCCGAACCTAGGGGCATATAATTGATTCGATAAATCTGCTTAGTTACCGAATATGCCAAAGCATTCCGGCGTATAATTAATTTGATAGATCTGCTAATGTGCCAAAGCATACCGGTACATTGAAGCGCCGCAGAGCTAATTCTCTAGTGTGATCTTACAACACTCACCTCGCCGTGTAAGTCCTCCCTTCCTCTTGCCAGCAGATCACCAAGGTAGAAAGGGGACTGGGCGTGAAACCGCTTCCCTTATACCAGGAGCTCCCCGGTCATTGGTCCGTTCCCACGGACATTACTCTTTCGCTTAAAGCGACACTAGATCTATCATTGAAGAGATAGTGTATATATCAAGGCCAACCAAGGCTGTACTGGTGGTTATTCTGATCATGAGGGGTGACGGCCAGTTTTGGATAAGCATATGTAATAATTTTATCCATACAAACTCCAACCCTATAGCTGTGGAAATAAACAGTTTCTAATTGTTTACCCCGCTAATTATTTGTTCTTTTTTCTTTTTTCTTGTACCAGAGATTGTTCGCTATCCACTGTGGCATTAATTGTTATATCGTATGGCTTGACTCCATGGTATCTCACTGTTTAACCCCTTCTTATAGGTGTCCAGAGAGAATATCCAAAAAACCTCTCTCCTTTTTCGAATTTCAGTTCCCTGTGTCCCAGTAATGTTAATTTTCTCGATGATGAGCCATCGTATATCTTTCACGGTGTGGCTATGCTCAATGAAATGTTGGACTAGCGGTGCTTGTACCTTCTTAGTTTTGATCGCTGACCTGTGTTCCGTTAGGCGAGTCGCCATCGACCTAGATGTCTCCCCTACATAAGTTCTATTGCAGGGACATAAAATGGCGTATATGATGTTAGTAGATTTACAATTAGTCAGGCATTGTAGGTCTATTTTGACTCCATTTATGGAGTATTGTTTCACTTCTAGTGCAGAATCACAGGCCAGACAAGACATACATTTGTAGTTACCCTTCAAAGTGGGTGGGCCTCCAATCGTGGTCTGAATGAATGTGGGTGTATTCTTTGGCATCCGTGATCTTGTTACTAGATCTTTAAGGTTCTTATTCTTGCGATATGCAAACATAGGTTTCAGTAGATAGTCTGGTTCTGCTCTTGTTGCATTTAAAATATGCCAGTTAGCATTAATAATCTGGCACATGATGCCATTCATGGTGCTATGCCGTGTTACCATCACAAGTCGGTCATGTTGTTTAGGTGTTTTTTTGCTCAGTAAGCTTTGGCGATCGTAGTATCGAGCTCTCTTATATGAGTCTCGTACCAATCTTTTAGGGTATCCTCTAGCTACGAATCTCGCTCTCATTACTTCTGATTGTTGATCATAATCCGAAATATTGGTGCAGTTCCTCCGAAGACGGAGGAACTGTCCAAACGGAATAGTCGTTTTCTGCATTCTTGGATGGTAACTAGAAAAGTGTAACAATGTGTTACGAGCTGTGGGTTTGGTAAATAAGTCCACAGATAGCATACGTTCTTCAGACTTAATAGTGACATCCAGAAATTCAATATTATGTTTGTCACTTTTAGCTACAAACCAAATGTTAGCGTCGCAAAGATTCAACCATGATACAAATTGCGTTAAATCTTCCTCGGTGCCGTTCCAGATGTAAAAGACATCATCAATGAATCTAGACCAACTGGTGGTTGATTCACTGAATGGGGCCACTTCATTATAGACATATCTATGTTCATAGTGCGCCATGAAGATGTTAGCCACCGTTGGCGCACATGAAGCCCCCATACTTACTCCTTGGGTCTGCTGGAATAACGACCCATTGAACTCAAATGTGTTTTCTCGAAGCACAATGCCCAAACATTCCAGGATAAATTGAGCCGGGCACTCAATATTGTAAGTCTCAATGAACCACCTCACGGCTTCCAAAGCCCCCTCCTGCGGGATATTACTATAAAGGGCCTCAATATCTATTGTGACCAGAAGTTGGGTGTCCTGGTCAAAATGGATTTGTTCAACCTTATTAATAATATCCGTTGTGTCCCTTATATAAGATCTTATTTTGGGGACATGTGGGCGCAACAGAGCATCAACATATTTGGATAATGTTTCTGTTGTTGATCCAATGGTGGTCACGATGGGCCTATAAGGTGGGTCCGTGGTGCTTTTGTGTATTTTCGGGATTCCATATATTGAGGCCATCTTAGGTTTGGCCACATTCAAGAAAGTAAACTCTTTTTCACAGATGACCCCATCTTCCAAAGCATGAGTGGTTAGATCTTTGATCATTTTTGAGACCCTTTTAGTGGGGTCGGTCCGTACAGGTATGTAATGATCTTCATTGGATAGCATAGTAGTCATATTTGCTACATATTGATCAGTATTCATTAACACTATGCCTCCACCCTTGTCACACCCCTTAATAGTTATATCCTTATTATTCTTAAGGGTGGACAAGGCTTGATATTCATCCCGGGAGAGATTATATTTGGGTGCCGGGATGAATTTAGTGGCTGCCATCATTTTATTGAACACAACGTGCTCAAAGATGGCGATCTCAGGTCCTACCTGTTCTAGTGTCGGGACAAACGTAGATGGAGGAGCCAAGCCTGATTTGTTGGGCATTGGGGGTTCTTGATGTTCCCGTCCCTCAAAGAAGGCACGTAATCTTATTTTCCGGAAGAAAGAAATTAGGTCTTGGAATAGTTCAAATCTGTTGGCTTTTGCATGTGGAACAAAAGAGAGTCCTTTCGTCAACAGAGACTCCGTAGAGTAATCTATCGCATGAGTACTGAGATTGAAGATGGGTATCTGGTTTACTCGCGCCAATAGTGGGCATGTCTCGTTACTAGGACCTGGGGATCGTCCTGGTAAACATTCTGCCCCTGCGGGTAATTGTACGATTGCTGGTAGCTGCCCCGTTGACGTCGTTGGTATCTGGGCCGCCACCTGGATCTCTGTCCCCCTCGCCTGGCTAAAAAAACGGGACGTTCACCTCTGCTATTACCTGCGACTCGTCGACCTGAATTACCAGCTTGGTATTGGTCATAGTTTTCCCCTTCAGAGTCCGTCGTGTCAGAAAAGGTGACTACTTTTTTGGTAAATCTATCAGCTGAGGGTTGAAATTGATCTTCATCTATTGGTTGTTGCTGATAAAAGTTGTCAGCCAGGTATGGGTACATTCTCTCCTGACTAGTGTACCTCACATCTTTTTTAAGCTTTTCTGTCTTTCGTTTCATCAGATACTCATGATAAGATAACATCTCAGTTTCCACTTCCTCTAACTTCTTTTTAGCCTCTTCTATTGCTTGATTACTTTTGATTTTATTCTCTAATTCTTGGATTTCCTCCATTAATGTCTGAATCATCTCCTTTGATGTTTCGACTATCAGGATCATGAGATCCCGGGAGCACCTGTTGGCTATGTGAGACCAACGTTCAAGGAATTTCCTAATTTTAACAAAGAGGCCTGGAATATTTTTTACTCTCAAGCCTTGTGGAATAATTCCTACTTTGAGATACTCTAGCATGAAGTGACCATGCATTTCAATTCGTTTGGCTTTTTTCTTTAATGAAGTTAATTTATTAAAGTCTTCAAAACCTAGGGAACTAGTGGCATGTACTGTTTGGCCACCTATGGCAAAATCTCCCAATAATGTGGCAAGATCTTCATCTGTAAAACCAAATGTTTGGAGCTTATCCATCTTTTAGCAATTAACCCTATATGGCAAAACCACATGCAACCACTGAAATTGCCTAGAGGTGCCGAGATGAGGTTGTCTCTAGTTAAGTCAAGAAAACTGCCCTAATCAAAAAGGGGAAACAAAGAAAGAGACCCCAATAGGCTATATGGTCATTATGTCTCAATGTATCTGAGATGGCTATGTTATATATATCAATTACAGTGCACTTTTAAATAACTACACATAAAACATTCATACTACCCCGCATGGACTGGCCATGGAGAAATATTTTGCAACACAACAAGGGTACCCCTAATCTAGTTTCCTATCTCAGGGTTTTAAAGTAAATATTTGTGAAAAATATATAGGAAACCATAATTAAAAAGTTTGGTAATGTACAGTTTGTTCGATATCAGAAGTTAAACATGACTATCACAAAAAGGGAGTTAATTGAAAATTCATTCTTTAATATTTTTTGTAGTGATGTTTATAAAATTATATCGTTTTTTTCAAACTTATTTCTCCCTTATTTTTCCTTTGTTTTCCTTTTCCCTTATTGATTCAAACCAATACTTATACACACAAAATGTTATAGCGTCCTAACATAATTTATCTAGACATTCCTTTATCAGAATATGGTTTGCTAGACACTATACAGTTACGTCTTCAATTATAATGAAACTTTTATCATACACAAAATAATCCATAATAAACATGGCTTATTTCAGTCTACGCGCGTTTCGGCGTTCAGCCTTCCTCAGGCGGCCATGGTATTGAAAAATCCTAAGACATAATAAAGAGAAAGAATAGTCTGTAACACATTGTACATTACCACTAAATCAAGTGCACATTTACATTAAAAAAGGCCCTACATTGGCCCTATACATATATACATATATACACCTATATACATTTTATTTATATAGCACTGACTGTGAATCGATTATTCAACAATAACCTTCTCTCATTAGTGTTGTGGGGCGTCAGAAACAAAAATGCTGGTTATATCCATTATAATGACTGTGTAACGGAACACAGGTCAGCGATCAAAACTAAGAAGGTACAAGCACCGCTAGTCCAACATTTCATTGAGCATAGCCACACCGTGAAAGATATACGATGGCTCATCATCGAGAAAATTAACATTACTGGGACACAGGGAACTGAAATTCGAAAAAGGAGAGAGGTTTTTTGGATATTCTCTCTGGACACCTATAAGAAGGGGTTAAACAGTGAGATACCATGGAGTCAAGCCATACGATATAACAATTAATGCCACAGTGGATAGCGAACAATCTCTGGTACAAGAAAAAAGAAAAAAGAACAAATAATTAGCGGGGTAAACAATTAGAAACTGTTTATTTCCACAGCTATAGGGTTGGAGTTTGTATGGATAAAATTATTACATATGCTTATCCAAAACTGGCCGTCACCCCTCATGATCAGAATTACCACCAGTACAGCCTTGGTTGGCCTTGATATATACACTATCTCTTCAATGATAGATCTAGTGTCGCTTTAAGCGAAAGAGTAATGTCCGTGGGAACGGACCAATGACCGGGGAGCTCCTGGTATAAGGGAAGCGGTTTCACGCCCAGTCCCCTTTCTACCTTGGTGATCTGCTGGCAAGAGGAAGGGAGGACTTACACGGCGAGGTGAGTGTTGTAAGATCACACTAGAGAATTAGCTCTGCGGCGCTTCAATGTACCGGTATGCTTTGGCACATTAGCAGATCTATCGAATTAATTATACGCCGGAATGCTTTGGCATATTCGGTAACTAAGCAGATTTATCGAATCAATTATATGCCCCTAGGTTCGGACGACTCGGACACATATTCCAAACCACGCCGATGAAGCGTCCTTGAAAAAAGTCGAGATAACGGGCCATAATAAAAGATTATTGTGATCGGGTAAGTTGTGACGGATTACCCACGATTACTATACGTTAGTGCGCTGTACTAGAACCAACAGCTTTATGTGTCTCTATTTAGAACCCGCGATAACGGGCTGAAAGAACATACGCAATCCAAAAACAAGCCCCTCCCCAGATAGCAACGAAGCGTGAGAGGACGAACACGGAATCTCCGCTACCTTGGTAAGTGCTATCGGGCGCTTTAATAGTTAAAACTAGCTTTTAATCTTAGTACCATGATCAAAAGGTTAATCCGCTATCTTATCTGGTGTTATTTTAGTGCATGTATGGTCAGTGCCCTAGTGACCGTACAAATGATTAGTCGATGCACACTCCGCTGGTAAACAACACCGCCATCAGAAAAGAGTGAACTGGATATAATATCCACTTGACAGAGGGAACCTTGGACACAGACATGCTTTGAATAGATAAGGTAAAAATAATCAGTGAATGTAGCAATCAATTAACAAACCCGATAGCGAACACAAAAAGTTAGCTTTACCTTGCTATATTCATACCGAGGAAGTTTTTTAGCTCCTTAAATAACAGTGAGGTAACCATATGATCACAAAAAGGCAGTGGAAGGCATCTTTAACCCGAAACCAATCATAGAAGATGGATACTCACATTAAAGGGGGAACAAGGCATTATAGATACAATAACGCTGTCTAGTAGCTAATGTACATGTCATTATAATGGATATAACCAGCATTTTTGTTTCTGACGCCCCACAACACTAATGAGAGAAGGTTATTGTTGAATAATCGATTCACAGTCAGTGCTATATAAATAAAATGTATATAGGTGTATATATGTATATATGTATAGGGCCAATGTAGGGCCTTTTTTAATGTAAATGTGCACTTGATTTAGTGGTAATGTACAATGTGTTACAGACTATTCTTTCTCTTTATTATGTCTTAGGATTTTTCAATACCATGGCCGCCTGAGGAAGGCTGAACGCCGAAACGCGCGTAGACTGAAATAAGCCATGTTTATTATGTATTATTTTGTGTATGATAAAAGTTGCATTATAATTGAAGACGTAACTGTATAGTGTCTAGCAAACCATATTCTGATAAAGGAATGTCTAGATAAATTATGTTAGGACGCTATAACATTTTGTGTGTATAAGTATTGGTTTGAATCAATAAGGGAAAAGGAAAACAAAGGAAAAATAAGGGAGAAATAAGTTTGAAAAAAACGATATAATTTTATAAACATCACTACAAAAAATATTAAAGAATGAATTTTCAATTAACTCCCTTTTTGTGATAGTCATGTTTAACTTCTGATATCGAACAAACTGTACATTACCAAACTTTTTAATTATGGTTTCCTATATATTTTTCACAAACAGTGACATCACTCATGACATCACTGATGACATCTCAAATGACATCACTGATGACATCATCCAATGAATGTGTGTTTTTCTGAAAATTACATATGTTTTACATATGTATATCTCAAGGTCGATGGAAGAATAAATGGGTATATAAGCGTCTAAATGGATGATTTGTTTTTGAAAAATTGATTGTATAACTGACTGATTAAGTGTATCTTAGTGAATACATGGCTTAGTGAGTAATGTTTAAATATGTAAATATCTGTATCAGTCTCTCACTTTGTGTATAAGTGGCTGCATGGGTTGGTGAGTAGCTACATGAGTGTCTATAAAGGTTATTAGTTGGTTTTTTGAGTATCAGTATGAGTGTCTGAGTGTCTGTATGGTTCGGTGGGGGGAATTATGTAGTGCATAGGTGCATGAATGAGTGACTCACTGTTTGTATGTGTTGAAGACAACATGTGTGCAGGACTGTATGGGTTGATAAGTGTGTGCATGGGTGTGTTAGTGAGTGAATGACTGTCTCAATAGTGTCTTTATGAGTAACTACATATGTTTTAAACTAGTATATGTGACTATTGGTGTATATAAGTGAGTATATGTGAGAGTGAGAGATTGGAAGAGTTCCTGTATGAATAAGTATGTGTTTCTATAAGTGATTGTTTAAAAGACTAAGTATGTGTAAGTTTCTGTAGAAGTAAGTGTGGTGGTGTGTGTATAACTGTATATGCAAGTAAATGGATGTTTGATTCTTTATTAGCATGAGTGACTATGTGTGTGAGTAACTCTATGGATGAGTTGCATTGTGTAACAGGATGTATAGGTGTATGAGTACATATGATGAGTGAGTACATGTATGAGTGACTCTATAGGACTGTTGGTGAATGAGTGGATGTGTATGTGGATCTTGGAAATACTGAATAGGTTGCTGTAACTGGTATTGGTATGTCCATTGTTTTGAAAATTGTAGTTTCGATTTTTGAAGGTTATATTAGGGGGAGAGGAGGTTTGCCACTCTATCACAAATATGATGTCATCAGTGATGTCATTTGAGATGTCATGAGTGATGTCATGAGTGATGTCACTGACCATGTCATGAGTGATGTAATATGTGACGTAATCAGCAGTGCATTGCAGGTGCGCGAGTTATAGTTAGCTGAACTAACTATAACGGCGGAATTTCAATGGTTTTGTACGAGTGAAAAGTCCAGCTAACTATAACGCCCTTGAAACCTATGGTTTTTTCAGTGAATTTCTAAGGTTTTTTAAATGCTAATTGCTAATTATAACTAGGCCTGGGCTAAAATTCCGTTCCGGTCGCGGATATTGCGATAATTTGACATTTTCACGTTCCGCAGAGAGCGCGAAAATGTCAAAATTTCCGCAATCCGCATTTTACCGGAAATTTTTGCTTGCTCGCGCTGTAAAATGATACATTCTTGCGTGCGCGCGATCGCCTTACCTGAATCCCCACGTTCGCCGGCAAGTTTTCCCAATCCGGTGGGGTTCTCCATGAGATGTTGGATTGTTGATAGCCATTTGCGCTGTCTCGCGACAGTTCGCGCCCGCAGTGACACCATTCGTCGCGCGATCATGTCTTTCTTCTCGCGATCATGCACCGCGAGACAAGTGAAAACAAGATGGCCGTGCCGGCGAGCAACCACATGGGTAAGTTGGCGAGCCGCGACCATGCAGAAAATACCGCGAACGGGCAGGAAAAAAGCTTCCGCATCTTCGCGATATTTCCGCGTGTTTGCGGATATTTTTAACATTTTCACGATAATTTGCGAAAGTGAATTCCGCAAATTCCGCCCACCCCTAACTATAAGGTGCCTGAAACCTATGGTTTTTTCAGCGAATTTCAAAGGTATTTTAAATGCTAATTTCTAACTATGCCTACAGAGATAGGACATGTGAATAAAGAAGAAATAACGCACAGAAAGAAAAAAAGAAATTTCAGAAAGAAGCAACAGAAGTCCTCAAAGACGAAGAAAAGTGCAGAAAGAAGGATAACGTGCCGAAAGAACAAACAGAAGAGCAGAAAGAAGCCTTGTTGCAAAATCATCTTGTACCCTCAACTTTTTCAGATGGATACTGGTGGTAACTGAGTCTGACTAACCAGTCCTAGAGCCAGTGCTATGTTAAAAGACACTCAGAATACAGTGAAAACACCTACATACACTAGGGAACACTATGCGTTGGGGTCCCCCTGTGATTAGCATGACCTCCTCTGTAAGCCCCTAGTATATAATACGGTCGGGGATTAAAACTACCTCTTAAAATGCGCCACAGGGCGTGTTTGCACACGTCACCTCAGGCCCCGTCCCCTCCCTTCCCCACTGTGTAAACATGCCCTGTGGCTGTTTTAAGTTGGGAGATTAAGTCCCTTGAATCCTGAGGGTCCCTAGCATCCAACTAGACCACTGGGTACCTCCTGTCAGCGCCACAGAGCTGCGTTGCAGAAAGAGATGTAAAAAGGGGCACGGCCTAGACCACCTCTCTGCAACGCAGAACAGTGGCGCTTACTGGAAGCACCTGGTGGGCTAGTTGGCCCCCAGGGTCCCTAAGGATTGAAGAGGAATTATTTCCCTAACTTAAAACGCACCATAGGGCGTGTTTGCACACGTCACCTCAGGCCCCATCCCCTCACTTCCCCACTGTGTAAACACGCCCTGTGGCCGTTTTAAGTTGGGAGATTGTGTCCCCTTGAATCCTGAGGGTCCCCAGGGACAAAATAGCCCACTAGGTACGTCCAGTAAGCGCCATTGCAGAGAGGTGTAAAAAGGGGCACAACCTACACCACCTCTCTGCAACGCAGAGCAGGGGCGCTTACTGGTAGCACCTGGTGGGCTAGTTGGCCCCCAAGGTCCCTCAGGATTGAAAGGGAATTATTTCCCCAACTTAAAATGCACCACAGGGCGTGTTTGCACACGTCACCTCAGGCCTCGTCCCCTTCCTTCACCACTGTGTAAACGCGCCCTGTGGCCGTTCTAAGTTGAGAGATTAAGTCTCCTTGAATCCTAAGGGTCCCTAGGGTCAAACTAGCCCACTAGGTACCTCCAGTAAGCACCACAGAGCTGCGTTGCATAGAGGTGTAAAAAGAGGCGTGGCCTCAAAACACCTGTCTGCAACGCAGCTCCCTGGCGCATACTGGAGATACCTGTTGGGCTAGTTGGCCCTCAGGGACCCTCAGTATTGAAGGGGAATTAATTCCCCAACTTACGACTGGCCAGGGGGCGCGTTTGCAGAATGCTGCAAGGAGGGGGCGTGGCCTCCGGCGCAATGCCGGTCTTTTATTTATTTTATTTTTTTAAGAAGGAGGGCTGTGTGGCCCCCCTTTTTTTTCTAATTTACTGGCCCTGGGGACCCCATCCCCCAGGGCCTGCACCCTTTTTTTTGTTGAAAAAAATTTATTTGGAAGGGGGCCACGTGGACCCCCTCCCAAGGCCTTTATCGGCCCCGGGGACCCAAACCCCCGGGTCATGGCCTTTTTTTAAAAATTCTTTAGGAGGGGGGCTGCGTTGCCCCCCTCCTCAGGCCACTTATGACCCCAGGAACCCCATCCACGGGGCCGGCCTTTGTTTTTTATTATTTTTAAAAAATATATATTTATAGAAACACCTAGGACATGCTGGACAAACCGTATGTACCTATCACCATGACGATTTGCGTGATATTCATTAAAAGGCGACAATGCATAGAATGAATCCACATGGAATGTATTTACACTGCTAGTGAAGCTCTGACATGTCTGACGCCCTACCGTGCCTAATCCCGGCGCCCCCGCCAGTGGGTACTCTCCAAGTAGACACCCTTGATTCCTCTAGGCTTTGCTACTGTCGCGCAGTTTCTGTTACATTTTCTTCAAAGTAAGAATCTCCAGTGACACTTTCCACCTATACTGTCTCTTGGTGATAGTACCTCCAGGCATACATCCATTAAAGTAAACGTCTATCCTTTTGTAGATATCTCTTAACAAACCTTAGTTGGTTTCACCAACAAACACCCATGCTTCTGCTCCTTCCTTCCTTGCCTTGGCTTTGAGTTTGAACCAAAAACACCGCTGATTCTTGCTATCTAGTACTATCCACCCATACTGTGTCGCCCACCCAGGCAGGCATTCTTTCACCTTCCACCCATCCTTCAACAACCCATGCATCTGATCTTATTACTATCAGACTCCTATACATGCTTCCAACAACATATCCTTCTCTGCCGGTCAGTCATATTGTTTATCTCGCCCGTCCTTCCACCCTTAGTGCTTTCCCTCTATGTTCAACACATCCATGAAGGTCATCTGATCTGAGTTTGTCTTCTCCATAAAACATTCACAGCTGATTTTGGAGTCAAATAGAAGAGGCCATTGGTTACTCTACTCACGCCGGTAATGCTACGTAAAGGGTGTCTTCTTCAACCGTTGTATAATGTCGCACAGTACAGTGAAATAGTGAACACAGTTCCATCTAGCTGTAATGTCAAGAAGTAATGAATATAACTTACCGCCGCCGGCCACTGCTGCTGGATCCCCCCTGGGCCCTGTGTCTCCTGCAGGTGCCGCCAGTTCGCCTGCCCCCTCCGGAATGGCCGCATCGCTGGCCCCGACGGCACTGGTGGATGGTAGTGTGCCTAGAAAAAAGCATCAAAAATTTTTTAGATGCCTGTAAACCTCCCCCTATTTTAAGTGTTCACTTGGAACATTGAACAAAAAGTTAATGCGATGCAACATACATCAGCACTAGACAGTAAGTACAGTCAGTAGACAGACACTAGTAGGATATGGTTCCACTTCCTAGGGTCATCTAGTCCTACTCTACTCTTTTGAAAGTTAGCCTGAGCCATGAGTAACCCTTTTAGATTCATCATGTCGACTACTACTCTTTTGGTGCATATTATACCTGCCAGCGTATTGACATGTGCAGTAGATGCCTTTAAGGCCGCTTGACTGTTGCGTACAAGTGAAGAGGTCGAAAAAAAAACAACATATTGACTTTGTTTAGTTTATATTGCTTAGCCATCACACATACATGTTACACTTTTTGGCATGACTGCAAAATGCTAGCATCATTCACCAGTATACTATCTAACGGCTAACTCGCAGCGTTTTTCTCATATATCATAGGCGAAAGATTCCCTTCTACAAACCAGAGATTTACAGAGCATAGTGGATGCAAGATGATGTAACCAGTATTTCTACGTTCTACGGTGAGGGATCTTCCAGAATTATAAAGATCTTGGCTCTTGTTCTTGTTGTCAATCATGCACTTGTAAATGTTTACTGTTTTAATGTTAGGCTTTTTGCTGGCTTATTGACTATGGCTGTCGTAAATTAAATTTCATATTAACGATGTACAGAGTTTGATACTTGTTTCAAATAAACCTTTTGAACTTACACATAGACTCTGTGGTATTTGGTGTGGTGGAGTGGACTTACACAAGTGTGTGAGCAAAATGGTGTTTGTTATTATGTTCTGGATTGTCTCTGTCTCCGTCATCATCAACATTGTGTATCGTCTTCGTGGGGGGGTCGGGAGTGGGACCCTAATGTGAGACACTATAGCTAGTCTGTTAGGGGATCCTGGGTTCTTCGGACTGAGGTGTGATCAGTAAGATCCAACCTCCCATCAGCACCATCCTATTTTGTTGTGCATAGTTCTGTATGTGGCTCTGCAGAATCCTAGACAATAGTAGTATCATGTACTATCCGATCAAAAATACTAGTCAAATATCTGGTTGGGCATTTTGTTTGTGGTAATTGTCAAAGCCTCAACATTGAGAAGACTTGAAGAGGACAACCCAAAGGACAGGACCCAGTGGCTAGAGCTATTGGTCAATCAGAGTTTTATTGTTGCAAAGAAAACCTTCTATTAAAGAGTGGGCAACTGTGCAAGCTTCGCTACACACAGAGTAATAATAGTAATAGTAGTAGTAGTATTAGTAGCACAGAGAGTCATAGCAGAGGGAGTTAGAAGCAACTTCGAGGCAGGGATAAACAGAATTAGTAAACAGATAGTCAAGGTCAAAGAAGTAAGCTTTTGTAAAAAAGAGATTCAGAAAGTGGAACCCTAATTTAGAGTTTGGGGAAAAAAAGATGCAGTAACATAACATTTAGGGAAATATAAATGTCAATCTAACCAATGGAGGACTTACTGGGGCCAGCTGCAGGAGCCTCAGTAGAGGAGAGGTCCTGGGGTTCCCCCGCCGACTCCGACCCCGTCTTCTTGCCCCTGGGTGGTGCTGATGATCATGTAAAATATAATAAAGAAAGAGACCAACATTAAGGAGTGCTGTGAGAAAAATAATAAATCATTTGGAAAAACAATAAGTCAAAGAACATTTTAGGAAACAACAAGTGCAATAAAATTGACCTATCTAATCAGATGGATCGACAACTGGCTGCTTCCTAGTGCATTTACGGATCGTCTACTTATTTATGAACACTCCAGTGTTCCTTGATCATTCTGATTCCAAATACTAACAAAGCCTAGTAAGTACCACCTGACCTACACCACCTATTCCAGACGGGCCAATTGTTCACTAAGTCTGCACTTCAATTTTTTTCAGCCATCAAATGCATAGATGATGAGATGGAGGACACATGCATAGTTGCATACATTAGTGCATACATACAACAAATTGTGGGTTGGTTGCATAATGCTGATCTAGTTCTGCTACTGACTGACCATGCTAAGCCTACCACTCACTAAACAAAGTACAAAAGGTTCGACGGAGGACTGGGGTAAGCAGCACTCAGTGACAGAGGATGCGTCACGCAGACCGCATAAAACAATTAGTAACTACTACTAACAAACTAAACCTAGTATCCAATATCCATCCACCACTATTTCACAGTAGGACAATGGAAGGACTAGAGTCTCTCTAGCAAATCGCATTACCTAACTTCAGTTCTGTAAAGTAAACTCTTACATAATCAGCATCAGCACAAGCTAGCGCAAACTACGTTGCAAACAAGTAAGAGTACCACCGTGCACCTGGGTCCTTAAATCAAAGAACATTTTGCTTTTTGGAACGTAATACCAGCAACGCTTGGCACGCAGCAGTAATCTTGTTGTTCATCTAATTTAATATACACAATCAGTTACTCACCAAGCCCGATGACCTCGACACCTAGCAGGTCCAACAGGTCCTGCTCCCGGTCCAGGATGTCGGACCACCGGTGAGCTAGCTGGTTGTGGGTGCGCCGGATCCCAGTGCACCGGAACACGGCCCGGCGCACCTTCGCCCACCGACGGTGCCGCTCCTGGGTAGCGTACCCGGAGCCGGGCCTGCCGCCTGCTGCCAAGGTCAAGGGGAGGAGGCGCTGGATGAAAAAAACAAGAGCCGCCACCTCCTCCTCCCCAAACAGTTGCCGGGCCTGCACCCCTGCAGGACGCATTCTGCCGCAAGGCAGGCGGCGCTTCTCTGCGCCTGCAGGTCCCTTGCCCTTGGGACTTGGTGTGCCCTTGGCCATGGTTCTGGGGTGGGTGGGAGGCGGAAAAGAAAACTCCGAAGGGGAAAAAAAGTTAGGGGGAAGAAGATAGAAAGAACTTTATAAAAGTAACAAAAACACAGTAAAAGTAGAAATAAAATGCAAAATATAAACTGAGGCAAACAGAGAGATAGATAATAACTAAAAAAAGTCAGGAAAAAGGCTTTAAAGACAAAGGATTGCTGTGATAAAGGGAGGATACAAAAGTAGGCCCAGAAACATGGCATAGAGTGAAAAACAAGATGGCCGCGCCCATTCGCGACCGCGTGGGTAAGTTCGCGCGGTATTTCTCGCGAACATGTACAATTTATCGCGAACAAGTAAAATGCGCTCCCGAACACGTCAATGCACATCGCGAACACGCTATCCGCGACCCGGAACAGGAAATAAGGCATCGCGAGCGGGCGGGACTATAGAAAAACAAGATGGCCGCGCCCATTGGCGACCGCATGGGTAAGATCGCGAGATATATCCCCCGAGCATGCAAACAGTTCCCCGAACATGCTTACCGCGCTCGCGAACAAGAAAAAGCCATCGCGAACAGGTTGCCACAAGCAACTACGCAAGCTCGCGAAGCTTCGCGAAGGTCGCGTAGTGCAATGACATCTTCGCGAAGCTTCGCGAAGCGCGACTACGCGAACTACGCCCAGGGTTACTTGAGGCCCTTCAAGTCTCTGATGGAGTGTAAGTCATAAAGATTGCAAAAAAAAAGAAAAAGTTGTATTGTATGTAGCAAGCTACAAACCTTCAAGCCAAACCAAAACATTTTTCAAAGAAGGAAGTACTAAATGTTTGATTATTGTTCATAATTAAATTTAATACAATTAGAGCAAACAATATGCAGTGTAGAGCTAGGTTTTTCCGATCTCCACCAATTCACTTCATACCAAGGGACTGATTCATAAAGCCTTTTGTGCATTTAGGTCACCTTACAGACACAAATGAAATTGGTTACAAATGCAAATGTATGTTTGCATGCACAAAAAACAGTTAACACTTGCAAACCTCTTTACTTTCAGGTATTATTAATACAAATGCATGGTGTAATATTATGCGTTAACAAATCTGCCCTCATAGATGGGTGTGGGCGTTCGAGGGCAGGGATGTCCTGAACATTGCGCGCCCACAAAGAAACTTGTGTGTTTGTGGAGATTTACAAGATTTTTCTTGTCCCATTAGCACCTTGGGAATTGTCAATCCCTTCAAAACATGATTTGCGATTTCTAAATAGATGGGCACAGCCAGAGCCTGCCTATCTTATTCTCACCTCATAAGTGAATATAACTATGCTTAAATGGGTGGAAGTAACTAGCACACACCTCCAATTCCTTTCCTTCATTGCAGTTTACAATGTTATGATCAGATTGATTGACGCCTTTAACATAATATTGTGACCTCCAATAGACAAACAGGAGCCAGAGGTAAGTTGAATTAATAAATAGAGACATCCTACACACCAGGGAACAGCTTCCCTCACAGCCACCCTTGAAGCAACTGAGTTACAAAAACTCAATTTTCCCTTACCTCATCTTGCACCTAGACAACATGTAGACACTAGATCACAACACATAACCTCATTCATATCCCTCATTTTTGAGTCATTGGCATCCATGTGCTCTGGGTGAGTGAATTGAATTGAATTGAGTGGTGCCCCTCTTTTCCTATTTATGAAATTTGCATTGTATTCAGCCATCTGTTGTACTATATATGCATCGTAGCCCCATTATACGATTAGTGTCACTTCACTCCTACCTTCCCGAATTGTAGGGTAACCTCCGTATTCAAATAATTGGGGGCTTTACACCACTGTCCACCTTAACTGTATTGTATCCAACTCATTTAAGTGATTTGTGCCCCTCTAATTCTGTGTATCTTTAATGCATTGTATGCAGGTGGACCTTCATTCTGCCATGGGAGGTCTATTAGCTGATGGCTGAATCAAATGCCTAACAGTGAGGGGAAAACTATCAAAAACAAAGATTGAGAAGCAGAAGATGACCCACTGCATTGGGATCGAGAATAATGTTGAAAACACTGTACACAGACCAGAGACCCAGTGAAGAGAGTGCAGCCTTTGCCTAAAGCAAATCAGTCCATGTGGGCATAAGAAGGGAAAGTGATACTGGTGATTTGGAAGGGAGTGCGGGTGTGGCAGAGGATGAAATGGAGAGGGAAATACTGGTGACAGTCACAACAGTGCACAGTGATACCACCAAGGCGATACAAGGTGAGCCGGAGACTTTGCTGGTAATGGAATAAAGAGTGCGGCCTTGATGCCAATAGACTGAAAGAAAGAGTCAGACAAACCTGGTGAGAACGGAAAGTAGAGAGGCAACATCTTAGCCCCACAATCATAAACACAAGACTAAAAAAACAAAAGGATTGGACACATTTGATACTTAGATGTGGACTCTGAAAACACAACAATAGAAACAAATTGATGCACGGACATAGGGCGAGAACTGAAGATCCACTCAGCTGCCAATGCTATTTGAAATAGATATGAACACAGGACAGAAGGAGAAAGCAGTAAAGAGGAGGGTGTCAGTTCTGCACACTAAAATGACACAGTTTACATGTGTTGGCCGAACGACAGAGGGCACCATTGTACTAATACAAAAAGGCAAATGCAATATAGAACGAAAGGCTGCAATATCTCAAAGGAAGATATCAAGCACATACCTTTCTCGAAAGGTCTACTAACCAATGTCAAAGGTAAAACCAGACCAACAGTTACTAGTTATAGAAGCAGTTGCAGGAAAAGACCAGAGAACAATTATGAAACAACCACAAGCTCCAACAATAGAGACTGCACTGAAAACCATGTTAAAGGAACTGGCCACAAAAAATGTATGGGCAGCATGAGTGGTAAAATCTATAAGAATTGATGTAGCAGCATTCAATGCAAGAATTCATATATCGTAAACAAGACAAGAAACAGGAGAAAAAATTAAAGGGAACAGGATCATTGGAATTTCTGAAAACAAATCAACATATTTAGAAGATGGGACATGTAGAGACGATATACTACTGTCTTGGGTACCAGAGAAACTAGAAGTAGATGACATCATTGGGTTCCTTTGCAACTTCATTCTGGCAATTACAAAAATTTATTTTAATTCACCCTTGTAAAATCAAAGAGCTCGTGAGGTATGTGTACAGAACCACGTTCAGGCACATTATGGCCTGCCTCCTGAGGTATCAACACGTGAGGCAACTAGTGACAAATGATAAGAAAAATGTCTGTTTCAATATGGATAACATAGGGTTTTTTTCAGAAGAAACTAGCCAAAATAGGAAAAGATCATTAGCCTCGAGGTTTGCGGAGAGATACTGGAAGTGGTTATTACACACTTATGGTCATCAGGAGACAGAAGGAGGGGTATTATACTGAAATCCAACAAGCATTGGCAAAGCCAATAGGTCTCACTATAGAGACTATTGGCTCTGCCATTGTCTTTTGTTCATGCTGTATAACAAGGGCATTGCTGACTTTTTCAATGATTTGTAGCCATGATGTATGGTAGCGTAATTGCTGTATAGCATGGCTAATAATAATAATGATACAAAATAATACAAAGGGCTAGTGTGTATCCTGTGCTAATGAACTTAACAAATGTACCTTAGCCCTGGCAGCATCATAGTGCTTTTTAAAAATAGTTTTAGCTACAATGCAAAGCATCCACGCTGCTGTACATCGTGGCTACAAACCAATGCCAAAGCCAATAGCTCTCTTAAACCTATTGGCTTTGTCAATAGCTGCCTAAATGTACTAACTCATTTAACAATTTGGTAAAGGTTTTATGAATCATTAAATGGGATTGGAAACATTAAGTAATCATTGATTGGGAGAGGTGTTTAAGGGTGTTTCTTCCAAATATCTATTCCTTAATGGTTGTATTACTGTTTTGTGACTGAAAGCCAGTCTGAAAATATTAATATTTTACCACAAACTCAAAGGAGGTAGAAACCCATTCCCCTTAGTGAATGAAGAAAAAATATATATACATATTCACTAAAAAAACCATAGGTTTCAGGGGTGTTATAGTTAGCTGGACTTTTCACTCGTACAAAACCATTAAAATTCCCCCGTTATAGTTAGTACAGCTAACTATAACTCGCGCGCCTGCAATGCACTGCTGATGACGTCACATATTACATCACTCATGACATGGTCAGTGACATCACTCATGACATCACTGATGACATCTCAAATGACATCACTGATGACATCATCCAATGAATGTGTGTTTTTCTGAAAATTACATATGTTTTACATATGTATATCTCAAGGTCGATGGAAGAATAAATGGGTATATAAGCGTCTAAATGGATGATTTGTTTTTGAAAAATTGATTGTATAACTGACTGATTAAGTGTATCTTAGTGAATACATGGCTTAGTGAGTAATGTTTAAATATGTAAATATCTGTATCAGTCTCTCACTTTGTGTATAAGTGGCTGCATGGGTTGGTGAGTAGCTACATGAGTGTCTATAAAGGTTATTAGTTGGTTTTTTGAGTATCAGTATGAGTGTCTGAGTGTCTGTATGGTTCGGTGGGGGGAATTATGTAGTGCATAGGTGCATGAATGAGTGACTCACCGTTTGTATGTGTTGAAGACAACATGTGTGCAGGACTGTATGGGTTGATAAGTGTGTGCATGGGTGTGTTAGTGAGTGAATGACTGTCTCAATAGTGTCTTTATGAGTAACTACATATGTTTTAAACTAGTATATGTGACTATTGGTGTATATAAGTGAGTATATGTGAGAGTGAGAGATTGGAAGAGTTCCTGTATGAATAAGTATGTGTTTCTATAAGTGATTGTTTAAAAGACTAAGTATGTGTAAGTTTCTGTAGAAGTAAGTGTGGTGGTGTGTGTATAACTGTATATGCAAGTAAATGGATGTTTGATTCTTTATTAGCATGAGTGACTATGTGTGTGAGTAACTCTATGGATGAGTTGCATTGTGTAACAGGATGTATAGGTGTATGAGTACATATGATGAGTGAGTACATGTATGAGTGACTCTATAGGACTGTTGGTGAATGAGTGGATGTGTATGTGGATCTTGGAAATACTGAATAGGTTGCTGTAACTGGTATTGGTATGTCCATTGTTTTGAAAATTGTAGTTTCGATTTTTGAAGGTTATATTAGGGGGAGAGGAGGTTTGCCACTCTATCACAAATATGATGTCATCAGTGATGTCATTTGAGATGTCATCAGTGATGTCATGAGTGATGTCACTGACCATGTCATGAGTGATGTAATATGTGACGTAATCAGCAGTGCATTGCAGGTGCGCGAGTTATAGTTAGCTGAACTAACTATAACGGCGGAATTTCAATGGTTTTGTACGAGTGAAAAGTCCAGCTAACTATAACGCCCTTGAAACCTATGGTTTTTTCAGTGAATTTCTAAGGTTTTTTAAATGCTAATTGCTAATTATAACTAGGCCTGGGCTAAAATTCCGTTCCGGTCGCGGATATTGCGATAATTTGACATTTTCACATTCCGCAGAGAGCGCGAAAATGTCAAAATTTCCGCAATCCGCATTTTACCGGAAATTTTTGCTTGCTCGCGCTGTAAAATGATACATTCTTGCGTGCGCGCGATCGCCTTACCTGAATCCCCACGTTCGCCGGCAAGTTTTCCCAATCCGGTGGGGTTCTCCATGAGATGTTGGATTGTTGATAGCCATTTGCGCTGTCTCGCGACAGTTCGCGCCCGCAGTGACACCATTCGTCGCGCGATCATGTCTTTCTTCTCGCGATCATGCACCGCGAGACAAGTGAAAACAAGATGGCCGTGCCGGCGAGCAACCACATGGGTAAGTTGGCGAGCCGCGACCATGCAGAAAATACCGCGAACGGGCAGGAAAAAAGCTTCCGCATCTTCGCGATATTTCCGCGTGTTTGCGGATATTTTTAACATTTTCACGATAATTTGCGAAAGTGAATTCCGCAAATTCCGCCCACCCCTAACTATAAGGTGCCTGAAACCTATGGTTTTTTCAGCGAATTTCAAAGGTATTTTAAATGCTAATTTCTAACTATGCCTACAGAGATAGGACATGTGAATAAAGAAGAAATAACGCACAGAAAGAAAAAAAGAAATTTCAGAAAGAAGCAACAGAAGTCCTCAAAGACGAAGAAAAGTGCAGAAAGAAGGATAACGTGCCGAAAGAACAAACAGAAGAGCAGAAAGAAGCCTTGTTGCAAAATCATCTTGTACCCTCAACTTTTTCAGATGGATACTGGTGGTAACTGAGTCTGACTAACCAGTCCTAGAGCCAGTGCTATGTTAAAAGACACTCAGAATACAGTGAAAACACCTACATACACTAGGGAACACTATGCGTTGGGGTCCCCCTGTGATTAGCATGACCTCCTCTGTAAGCCCCTAGTATATAATACGGTCGGGGATTAAAACTACCTCTTAAAATGCGCCACAGGGCGTGTTTGCACACGTCACCTCAGGCCCCGTCCCCTCCCTTCCCCACTGTGTAAACATGCCCTGTGGCTGTTTTAAGTTGGGAGATTAAGTCCCTTGAATCCTGAGGGTCCCTAGCATCCAACTAGACCACTGGGTACCTCCTGTCAGCGCCACAGAGCTGCGTTGCAGAAAGAGATGTAAAAAGGGGCACGGCCTAGACCACCTCTCTGCAACGCAGAGCAGTGGAGCTTACTGGAAGCACCTGGTGGGCTAGTTGGCCCCCAGGGTCCCTAAGGATTGAAGAGGAATTATTTCCCTAACTTAAAACGCACCATAGGGCGTGTTTGCACACGTCACCTCAGGCCCCATCCCCTCACTTCCCCACTGTGTAAACACGCCCTGTGGCCGTTTTAAGTTGGGAGATTGTGTCCCCTTGAATCCTGAGGGTCCCTAGGGGCAAAATAGCCCACTAGGTACGTCCAGTAAGCGCCATTGCAGAGAGGTGTAAAAAGGGGCACAGCCTACACCACCTCTCTGCAACGCAGAGCAGGGGCGCTTACTGGTAGCACCTGGTGGGCTAGTTGGCCCCCAAGGTCCCTCAGGATTGAAAGGGAATTATTTCCCCAACTTAAAATGCACCACAGGGCGTGTTTGCACACGTCACCTCAGGCCTCGTCCCCTCCCTTCACCACTGTGTAAACGCGCCCTGTGGCCGTTCTAAGTTGAGAGATTAAGTCTCCTTGAATCCTAAGGGTCCCTAGGGTCAAACTAGCCCACTAGGTACCTCCAGTAAGCACCACAGAGCTGCGTTGCATAGAGGTGTAAAAAGAGGCGTGGCCTCAAAACACCTGTCTGCAACGCAGCTCCCTGGCGCATACTGGAGATACCTGTTGGGCTAGTTGGCCCTCAGGGACCCTCAGTATTGAAGGGGAATTAATTCCCCAACTTACGACTGGCCAGGGGGCGCGTTTGCAGAATGCTGCAAGGAGGGGGCGTGGCCTCCGGCGCAATGCCGGTCTTTTATTTATTTTATTTTTTTAAGAAGGAGGGCTGTGTGGCCCCCCTTTTTTTTCTAATTTACTGGCCCTGGGGACCCCATCCCCCAGGGCCTGCACCCTTTTTTTTGTTGAAAAAAATTTATTTGGAAGGGGGCCACGTGGACCCCCTCCCAAGGCCTTTATCGGCCCCGGGGACCCAAACCCCCGGGTCATGGCCTTTTTTTAAAAATTCTTTAGGAGGGGGGCTGCGTTGCCCCCCTCCTCAGGCCACTTATGACCCCAGGAACCCCATCCACGGGGCCGGCCTTTGTTTTTTATTATTTTTAAAAAATATATATTTATAGAAACACCTAGGACATGCTGGACAAACCGTATGTACCTATCACCATGACGATTTGCGTGATATTCATTAAAAGACGACAATGCATAGAATGAATCCACATGGAATGTATTTACACTGCTAGTGAAGCTCTGACATGTCTGACGCCCTACCGTGCCTAATCCCGGCGCCCCCGCCAGTGGGTACTCTCCAAGTAGACACCCTTGTCGTTTATTTATACAAACATGTGTAGCTATTGACGGGCACATTTAATATACACGTACACCAAGCCATTTAAAGGGGATTCAACAAAAATTCGACCAAACTATGCAATAAACCCCCCTCACGGTTAATAAAAGACACATCCACCGCCGGATGTGTAATACTTTTTATTTTACTCTCTGGAAAGGAGACAAACCTCACTTGAGAGTCACAGCGTGCTCCTGGCTGAGCCCAATGCTGTGTTACACCCACCAGTGCCCGCCGAGTGCCACACACCTCTGTGTTGTATCCCACTAGCTAGTGCGTATGCTATGACACTCTCTAGCCCATGTGCACTGTAACACCACCCAGTGAATATGTCATGCCACACTTGCCTTCGCACGGGTTATATTGCCCCATCTAACGTGACTTCCCTGATGCCTATGTTATAACGCACAGCGCTATGCCATACATATTACAATCTGGGATCCATATCTTTGTCACAGTGCATATGCAACGTTACACTCCCCAGCACATATTTTATATTACAACTTTAGAGACTAGTTAGGATACACAATGCTACCCTGTGCATATTACACTCCAAGGCGCATATCGCATAACATGCGCTAGTGCCTGTGCTATCTCGCGCTCTCCAATGAATTTGTCATTGCGCACAATGTATTGCATATTATATTTCACGCCCGGTTCATCTTATATCACACTTTTTGGTGCATAGATTATACCATATACAATATCTAGTTTTCATTTTCAATCGTGCTCTCAGGACTATGTTCTATATAACACTGCATCCACCTACCCTTTTCACGGGAATTACATTTTGCGATGGGGGTGGAGGGTCAGGGGGTGTTTCTGCCAAGTGAGCCCGGAGTCACAGTCACAAACGTCCTCTTCTTCCTGAATAAAAGTGAGATCATGCTGCATACTTGTTCATATTTTAAGTAGTTTGCACAGACACACATTTTAAAAACAATAAAGTTCCTAATACCCACCTTCTCTGAACAGTTAGCTTGCTGCCCCATCACCTCCTCCCTATCCTCTGTTGTCTGAATCCATGGACTAGCCTCCTCCCTCCTGCCATGCATCGTCTGATGTGCTGCCACTGCCCTCCATTTAGCATGATGTACCAGTCCACTCCTCCTGCCTTCCATTGCCTAATTCTATGGCCCATCATTGACCTCCTGCTTAGCCTCTCTGCTTAGCTTGCTGCCCCTATTCTCCTTCCCCCTGCCCTCCGATGTCTTTGTGCATGCCCTGCTCCATCCTTTTTGCCTACCAGGTTCCATGGACCTGCCACTCCTATCTACTCTGAGTGTTCTGTTGAGCTGCCAATCCCCTCCCACCTGCCTAGCATTGTCAGATGACTGTGACCTGTGCCTGCCAACTCCAACCTGCCTGTCCACATATTCCATGCCCCTATCCCCTTCCTCCTGTCCTCCATGGTCCATTTTACTGCCACACCCTTCTGCCCTCCCTGGTCTGTTGTGCTGCAACTGCTCCTCCTGCCTGCCCCATGCAGTCTGTTGTGAGGCCCCTTCCCCTGAACTCTCTTGTCTGTGCCCAGGTCCTGACACTCCCTTCTATCCTCCATGGTCCTTTGTGCATGCCCCTGCACCCTCCTTCTTGCCCATCATAGCCATTGTGCTGCCACTAACCCTCCCGCTTGCCATGCATGGTCTTCTGTGCTGCCATGGCCCCTCCCACCTTCCCTGTGTTTTCAGCTAGCTGACCCTGACCCTCTCTAACCTTCCCTCCATGGTCTGTGTGTATGCCATCATAGTCTCACTGTTGCTCTCCATGGTGTGTCTTGTTTCTAGTGCCCATCCTGCCTGACCTCCATGGTCATCTTGCTGCTCCTGCCCTGCCCCCTTGCCCCAGCCCTCTGTTTTTCATGTGCAGATCCCTATTCCCTCCCTACTGGCCTGTCTGTTCCATTGTAATGCCCCTGATCCGTCCCTCCTGCCCTTTATGGCCTGTTATGCTGCAGCTTTATCTCCTGTCTGTCCCTTATGGCCAGCTAGCTACCATTGCCTGTTTCCCCTCTGTTCTCTGTTGTCCATGTGCATGGTCCTGTCCCCTCCCTATTGCTTTCTATGGATTGTTGTTCTGCACTCCGGTCCCGCATGCCCTGTGTGGTGTATTGTGCTGCTGCAAACCCTGATGCCTGCCCTGTAGGGTCAGTTTGGTGCACCTCTCAATGTCCCTCCTGTCCTCTGTTATCCGAGTCCATGTCCCTACCCCAATTCCTCCTGCCTACCATGATCCAATGTACCATACTTGCTAACATTTTGAACTTGGTAAGAGGGAGATTTTGACAAAAAAATGGGGTATTGATTTTCCCCTTTGAGTTACATTGAAAAAGAGGAGATTGCAGACAGGAGACAGATCAAATAAAGCCCATTTCAGCTTAAAAACATTGGACGTTTCCTGGCTAAAACGGGTCTGTTGGCATGTATGGTTGTACTACCACTGCCTCTTCCTTCTGCCCACAATGGTCTATTATATTGCCACAGCCTCTTTTGCCAGTCCTGTATTGTTGGTTTGTTACCCCTGCCCCCCTTTCCACTGCCCTCCATAGTCTGTTGTGCTGCCACTGCCCTTCCTGCCTGCCCAGTGTGGTCAAATTGTTGCCTCTGCACTCTATTACCTGCCTTCAATTTTCAGAGTCCGTGCCCCTGGTCCCTGCCTCTCAACAGTATCCCAATGAACAACTAGATTGCTAACATTCTATATTTATTACAAAAGTGTGGAACGCCTGACGTCATCTTGATGTAATCAAAACTGTAATACCTAGAGCATTTCCTTTAGAAATTACATATATGAGAGGGTCTTATTTGCATCAAAATTATGGTTAGTTTTCAAATAGCGACAGAGAACTTTTAAATTATTTGTAATCTTTATGTATTTTTTTATCCAGTTGACCACTTGATTAAATGTTGCACTTAGGGGAGAGGATGTGATGTTACTTCCAGAGCTGCAGACTTTGCAACTGGGGAACCAGGTTTGAGTTTCTGCTTCAGTTCAACATTCTGTGATTCTGGTCAAATCACTGAATCTCCCCATGTCTACAACCAAAATGAATTTGATCTTGTGTGATGTACCCAATGCTCATGTAAAGCACACCAATACCTGACAAGTCTGCACTATATAAAACTGCAAATACACAAAAAATAAGTGATTTGCAGACCTCTGTCATTGAGCTACATGTGGGCTACATCTGGGTGATATTTGTGCTGCATTTGGGCTCTTTTGTCTCTGGTGGCCATCTTGGGAGATTTATTTGTTATGAAGTTTCCTAATTTCCTCATTTACTGCAGTCTCCTCAGTAGGAAATGCTTTCAGTTTTTTACTTTGATTCCATCAAGAAGGTATTCAGATATGTCACACATTTGCCATAAATTCTGAATGTTAGCACTCTAGTTGCTCATTAGATGACTGTAGTAAAGCTACTGCTCACCAGGGAAGTCTGCTGCTGGTATTCAAAGTGCATGTTTCAGTCTGCATGTCAGAATTTTTTAATGAAATAGAAGAGGATTTGAGAAGTCACTCAAAATGTGCCCTAATTTTTCTTTCTGCAGCACTAATCATACTTTCTATGGCAAAATGAACCCCCTCATTTTGTTCCTTTTTAAATTAAATGTTTTAAGAATTACCACTTTATTCCAACCGAGATGGCTTCAGGTGTGCCATACGTTTGTTTTCTTAAAAGCATTTAGTTTTCTTTTTGGGAAAACAGGTTGCAAAAAAAATATTGCTTTATTTAAAAGTAATCACAGACATGGCTAACTGCTGACCAAAGCAGACCACCATGCCAGTGTTTGTGGATAATAAGAATGTATTCAGTAAAGGTCATTCCACAAATTGAAACCCCATTTTACTTAATCTATTCTTTTTACATCAGGGCCATTTGCTCATATATTATAGCAAGTTAGAAATGACAAAGACGAAAAACAGCCATATACTTGCTTGCAGAGAAGTCTTCGGGCCACGTCAAGTAGAAGTATCTCCTTAACATACTAGAGAAAATGTGACTTGAGGAAGACTTTGTCACAAAAACAAAGTGGTTATTGTATGACATTGGGATATTAGTTGCGCAGGATATGAGGCCTGCACAAGTAAAAGGTCCACAATTGTCTCCTTACTGGCAACCAAGCCTTGACTCTCACAGGGTCTCAGGGTAGTGAAGCAGAGCAGTCTAAGTCCTCCTCAAGGTGGTGATGTGGGATAGCAATCACCATTCGCTGGCATGCAATGACAACACTCAAATGATTTCTATTCAGTGTGTTTTCTTTGAAAAAGGAAAAGTGCATTTATTTTACACATGCCACTAAATACTATGCAATAATTTACAAATATATACATACGGTAGATGGAAACAACTTTGATGGCATTGTGAAATCACATTTGACCCCTAGTGGGTCATGACACCCAAAATCATAACAACCACACCCCTGCCAGACAGAACATTACTATAAAAAGGGTTGCCATTTGAAATAAAGCAAGACTATTGGCCTTTGTCAAGCTGCCATAACACCAACATAAGGAAGGCCTATTGACTTTGTCATGGTGTCACCACAGTAAAACCAATAATCACATGTTAAAAATCACCATCTTATCACTGGAATGAATAACCATGTTTGAATGCAATCATGCTGTAATATAAGCAATTCTATGTGAATAAAAACATTGCAAAATTAATCAACAAATATAATTAAAGCGTTGACTACAACATTAAACACACGTTAGAGTCTTTCTTTTTTTTTTTTTTTTGAAAACCTTTATTTCAAAATTCAGGACACAGCTATTCAGCCGACAGCCCGAAGGTTCGGCAGCATTGAGAGTTAGATACAGTGATGTGTCCCCAATACAGTTGAAAGAGTAATGCAAAGGTCCAATTTTAAATAAACACAGAAAAAACTCACAACAAACCCCAGCAAGGCAGAACATTGAAAGCCCATGGCGAAAGCCCCCAGGGGAGGCCGGACCCCACTCATCTACTAGTTACAAGACTGTGTACGGAGGAAGAAGGGGGACAGCAGAGGCCCAAAACGGTTCCTAAAACCAAACTGTGCTGGAAAGTAGGTCAGGGGGAAAGCTGTTCCTCAGGAGGTTCCAGATCCGGGGCAAGACATATTCCCCCCCTGTATTGGTTCCACCGCCCCCAGATGGCGTGCCACTTCCGGGGGCGACCTCTAGAGCAGTAGACCGTCTTCTCCCTAAACATGCTCCAGTCCATGTTCTCCTTCCACGCGGTCAGTGTAGGGGGTCCCGAGGAGCCCCACAATCGCGCGATATCCCTTTTAGCTACCATGTTACCCAGAGTCACCCATTGGGTCTGCGCCTCATCGAGGTCAGTGGGCCCCAGACGTTCAGGAGGCAACACCGCGCCTCCGGCTGTACCGCAGTGCCCGTCACCTCCCCCATAACTGCATGGACTCTCCTCCAGAACTCCACAATGACACCACATTCCCAAATGATGTGCAGGAAAGTACCCACCATACCACATCCCCTTCTGCACAGGCCGTCCTCCGAGAATCCCATGTGGACCAGCCTTGGCCCCGTCACATACACCCGGTGCAGTATTTTAAGCTGCACCAGCCGCAGACGCGACGGGATCGCAACCTCCTTAGGAGAAGAAACCGCTGACTGCCAGTCCTCATTATCCAACTCAAGGCCATCCCTAGTCCACTGTTCTCTCAGCCCCAAAAGCATATCTGCCCGGACGTTAATCAACTTCTTATATATGAGCGAGATCGTGCTCTCGGGCATATGACCATCAAGGACTCGGTCCTCAAGGGGAGAGGACTCCGGCACCTTCTCACCCTCCACGAGGACTGATCGGAGGGCGTGACGCAGCTGGATATACCTGAAATACTCTGAGGGCCCTAGCTCATACTCAGTCTGCAACTCCTCGAAGGACTTCACCCTCCCCTTATGCAGCACATCTCCCACCTTGGATATACCTATCAGGTCCCACTTATCAAAGCCCTTCGTATGCCAGAGTCTTCCCAATCTCTCCGATTCAAACAATGGGGTAGCGAGGGTGAGCCTATCCTTCCAGCCCAACGAATCAGTCGCCATCTTCCATACACGCACCGCCACACCTGTGGGCCCCGTGAGGGACGAGTCTAAGGACCGCGAATACAACGCCCTGTAGTAGTTGCCGCCACGAAGCAGCCACCTATCCAGGGCATACCCAGGGCTGAGGGCAGGGCCGTAAAACCCATGGTTGATCGCGCTCAGCTGCGTGGCCCAATAGTACCGTCGGATGTCTGGGAGCGCAATGCCCCCATCGTACCATGGGAGCGTCAACTTTGAAATAGCTATTCGCGGCCGCCCATCCCACGGCAACGTCCGTTGGAGGCCTTCGACCTCCCGAAAGTATTTGGCCGGTACCCAGTCCAAGGTGTTCTGGAGGGCATAGAGGAAGCGGGGAAGAGACATCATTTTGAACAGGGCCGCACGCCCAACAAGGGAGAGCGGCAGCCTCCGCCAACCTTCAACATCTCGCCTCAAGCGCGCCAAGGGGGGGAGCAGATTCCTCTCATAGCGCACAGCAGGATCCATGGATATAAAAATCCCCAAATACACGAAACCCTGCTGGGCAACCTGTATCGAACATGTTCTAGGGATCGGTGGGACCTCTCCACTAAGAACGTACAAGTACGATTTGCCCCAATTAATCACAAGCCCCGAGTTCCTACCGAACGATGCGAGTACGTCACAGACCACTATAATTGACTTCTTAGGTGAGGCAAGATACAGTAGGATATCATCGGCATAAAGCGAAATACGGTCCTCGTGATCAGGCGACCACCGAAGGCCCCGTATATCCGGGTGCCAACGTATCCACGCAGCCAACGGTTCAAGGGCGAGGGCGAACAACAGAGGCGACAGGGGGCAACCCTGCCGAGTACCCCTACCAAGCTGAAACGGAGTAGATGCCCGACCATTCACCACAACATTCGCTAGTGGCCCCTCGTACAGCAACCGAACCCAACTCACAAAACCGCGACCGAAACCAAACTTGGCCAGCACGGCCCATAAGTATGCCCACTCCACCGTGTCAAAGGCCATCGTGGCATCAAGAGATGCCACAATAGCCGGTTCACACAGCGTGCCCGCCCTGGCGATGACGCCATGAAGACGCCTAAGGTTTAATGCTGTGTTTCGGTGCGGGATGAAGCCAGATTGATCCGGGTGGACCAAATCGCCAAGCACCCTACTCAAACGGATAGCCAGGAGTTTGGCCAGAATTTTCGGCTCAGCGTTGAGGAGTGAAATGGGCCGATAGGAGGCGCACCTATCTCGGGGTTTACCCTCTTTATGTATTACCACGATCGACGCCAGCCGCTGTTCCAACGGAAGGATCCCATCCCCCCGCGCCTCCAAAAACATGGCGCGCAGGTGAGGGGCGACCCTATCCGGGAACAGTTTATACAGGTCGATCGGCAGTCCATTCGGTCCAGAGGCCTTACCCGAGTTTAACGCGCGAATCGCCCCCGCCACCTCGTCAACCGTTATGTCACCATCCAAATCATCCCTATCTATGTCAGAGAGGCAGGGCAACTCGATATCACGGAGGAGCTCAGACGAGTCCTCGGGCGGCCTGTCCGACACAGAGGAATAAACCCTACGAAAATACTCGGCGAAACACTTCACAATCCCCTCAGGTTACACAATCGCATCTCCCCACTCTCCCGTCAACTCTGGCACCACTCTATTGAACCGTTCTTTCCTGTCCAACCACGCCAGGAGTTTCCCTGCCTTATCACCAACGTCATACAGGCGGCCCTGTTGTTCCCTACTGAGGGTCTTAGCGGCGTTCGTAACCAGGTCCCTATACTCCGCCTGCTTCAAGCAATGCTCATGCAGTGAGGACTCTGTAACCTCCTCCTCCATAGCCCCCTCAAGGGCCGCGATCTCCTCCTCCACTTGCCGCACCTCGCCATCCCTCCGATTCTTGGCAGCCACCACCAGGGAGAGGGCTTCCCCCCGAAGCACGGTCTTAAATGCTTCCCACAGCGACACCGCCGAGTCCACGGTTCCCAGATTGTCCTTAAAGTAATTATCCACCTTCTTTACCAGGGCGCTGCGCATCTTGGGGTCTCGGAAATACCATGGGTTGATGGGGGCCACCCTCCCGACCTAGATCCAGCCGGATCCACACTGGCGAGTGGTCAGAGATACCGCGTGCCATGTGCCTCGCCTCGGATATCAACGAGGCATGTGCGGCCAGAGTGAGCAGGTAATCAATCCTGGAGAGGCTACCATGCGCCCCGGAGTGAAACGTGTATTGACTCTGTGTGGGGTGCCGGAGCCTCCAGCAGTCTATCAGACCAAACGTATCCAGGAAGTCTGGAAGCCATTTCTGAGCCCCCCCTGTGTCCCTGGGCGGGTATCTATCCAACAGTCCGGAGCCCACAGCGTTGAAATCCCCTCCCACTACCAGCATTCCCCCCGGGAGAGTCAGCAAAGCCCTGCCCAAACCAAAACCAAAGTCCTTCCTTCCCACCGCCCCGCCACCGCCACAAACCTCCCCCTATCGTCAACAATGGTGGAGTCCACCTCAAAAGGCAACGATGCTCTAACAAGGATGCCCGCACCCCTGGACCCAGAAGAGAATCCCGAGTGTGCAATGAATTTATACCCCTTCCTATTCAAGGCATAGCACATATTACCTATGAGATGCGTCTCCTGCAGCAGGACAACATCTGGCATTGAGCGTTTCAAAAATTGCAAAACAATCCCCCTCTTGATGCGATCCCCCAAACCATTAACATTCCAGCTTATAACACTTAAGCCCCTACCCCCCATCCTCAAACGGAAAGAGGCCCACCCCACACCCGAGGAGCCACCATGGAACAGCCCTGAGGATAATCATCATGCCTTGCAGAAATAAACCCCCCAACAACAAACTCAAAATCCCCAAAACTCCCCACACCCTGCACCCCTGCTGCAGCTTACAAAGCCCCCCCAACTTGCAGTGTGCCTGTCGCCCTACAAAAACAAAAATTCTACAAAAAGTACCCTAAGGGAGGAAAAGAGCACCCCTCGTCCTCCCGCAACCCTCCACAGTTACTGCGCTCTGTTCGAATCTTCAAGTATGGTCAAATCAAGTCAGGCCCTCTGAGATCTCAGCCCTGTCCATCCCGGCCACTGTCTCCATGCTCGGCTGTGTCATCCCCCGTCCGTCGCCGGGGCAAAGCGTCCAGACATTCGTCAGCCTTAACAGGAGAGACAAAAAAGAATGTCCGATCTTCATGCACCACCCGTAGTCTGGCAGGGAAAAGCATGGCATACTTCAGATCCAGTTCCCGAAGTCTCCGCTTCACCCCCAGGAAGCTCTGTCTCTGTCTCTGCAACTGCTGGGTGAAGTCCGGATAAAAATTCACCGACGCATTCTGGAAGGGGACTGGGCCCGTCACCCTCGAAGCTTGCAGGATAGCGTCCCGATCTCAAAAATGAAAGAGCCGGGCGACAATCGGCCGCGGCGGGGCACCCGCCTTAGGCCGCCCGCCCGGCACCCTATGGGCCCTTTCCACCGCAAAAAACTTTCCAAGGCCCTTAGGCTTCAGATGATTGAGGACCAAATCCTCCACAAGCAGGTCCGCCGAAGCCTCATCCGAGGACTCCGGGACCCCGATGACGCGCACATTGTTGCGCCTGGCCCGGCTCTCGAAGTCCTCCAGCCGGCGGGCGGCGAGGTCACTCTCGGCCCTCAGCTTCCGAACCTCGGTCTGCAGATCCGCAACATCATCAGTGAGGCCCGTGGTCTTGTGGTCCAGGTTCTTAACGCGCTCGTTCGTCTTGCCCAGGTCCGAGCGGATCAGATTGACATCTACCAGGATGGCATCCACCTTATGCGCCAGGGCCTCGAACTGTCTCCCCATCGAGGTCTGCATCCCGTCGAGCGCGCCCATGACATCCTGTAGGGAGAGCTCCGGTGTCCCAGGCGAGTCCTCCTTCTGGGCATCCGGCGCCTGGCTCGATCCACTCGGCGATGCTTTCAGGAGGGCGTAGCGGTCCATACTGTTGACTTGGGAATACGTTCCCCGCCTGGTGGACTTAGTCTTCAGCCGATCCCCTTCTGCCTTGCCCGACATAATGGACTCCGGGCAGTCCAGTGCAGTTAAGACTGTTCCCTCTCAGAGAGAGGGATAAGGAGTGAGCAGCCCGCCGAGCGTCCTTGGGGTAATAAAGCCACCCAGAGCTCTACAGTGTCCGGGCAGACAAAGGGAACGAAATCGAAAGTGAAAGTGCGAGGACCTCCGTCCGACAGTTCACACCTCGCCAGGCCGTTGTTGATCAACTAGGAGTCGGGCATCCTGCCAACTCTAGCCCCTGGCATCCCCGGGAGTTAGGCCGCAATCTTCCGCCAGTCGTAAGTCCGGTTCCCGATGGGCGATCCGACCGCGGGTAGCATCAATCGCCTCCCTGACAACTCAGCAACACGGTGCCATGCATACCATCAGGATTAGAGACAGGATAGTCGACGGAGGGCGCGAGGGTCTCGGGAGCTCTAAGCTCACGCGGCCATCTTGGTCAAGCGCTAGGCTCCTCCACGTTAGAGTCTTTCTTTGCCATTATTAGGCCACAAATTATGCAGCTAAAGGGCAAAACTCTAGAGCCCCCTGCACTCCCAAGCTGTAGAGCAAAATGTCGAGCCCACATAGTGCTTGAAAATGTGACAAAATTCTATGTTTATTGGAATCTGGAGGACATAGCATTAATTTGGGAAAATAATTTTGAGGTGCTTTGGTACTCCTTGCAGCGCCATTGGTGGTGCCCCTGCCCCTCCTTGGGCCACCACGAAGAAGCATGGAAACAGTAACAAGCCCTGGCAGGGCCTTATGAGGTGAGGAGCATGAATACTTCATGAGAAGGTCCGCACGCTTTGTCTTTTTCCATTGCATGGCATTGCTGTAGGTGATTTTTCATTCCTTTTTGAGATTGTTGCCTCAATCGCACTCGGGTACCCGCATCTTTATCTCACTTTGGGGTAGTATGGGGGGCCCACTACCAGACTGCCTGACCGGTTCCATTCTAGCTGACACTATCCCATGCCTGCACAGGAGCCGGCATGTTCATTTCCCTGCCTACTTCCTCATGAGTGCCCAGTCACAAGTGCGGGGAGCAGGAGGCCACAATAATATGGGGGCAGTGTATTGGTGCTTCCTTCTCCTCCTAATGTAGGGACCCAGAGATTGGGTCCAGTGCCTCATGGAATTGTGAGCTTGCCCGGGAAAAGAGTCCAGGGGCCAGAATGGCGCTTGGGAAAGGGGCCCTATAGACTCCTGCTTCCTGGACAATTTACTTAAAAGTTTTACATTGTCCCGTGGGGGGTTTAGCCCTCCCTGGGGTAATTTGAAGGAATTATGGTAGAGCCCCAGGTACTGAAGGGCCGATTTCAATGATTGTGGGCTTATTTTGAGAGCAAGCCACCAGTAGCATTTTCAGCAGGCCTCCTGGCCTTCAAAAGGTGTGCTATGTGGTGAGCTGACTTCCCTGGCTCCCCACGCTAGCTTTCTCCTTTGCCTGGCTCCTACTGTGCCTCTCGTCCTACTGGGGCACAGAAGTCCAGGTCTTCCCCAACTGGTCCCCTGGTGATTTAAGGGGGCAGTGTCTCTGGCCCTGGAAAGATTCATCTAGTGTGGGCGGGTCAGCTGCAGACAGAGACCTTAGCCCATCAGGGAATCGGTTGGCTCGTCCTTTCAGCTGTCCATGGTGTTGCCATTGTCATCATCCAGGTTCAAGGTCGTGTTCACTGTCTCTCCCTTGTGCAGGGATTTTTTTAAATTGGTGGAAATTTCTAGATGCCAGGCACCCCTGGCCAATCTTAAGATGCCACATCATCCCCTGCCGCAACCCTTCTGCACAGCATTGGGGAAAAATCCATATTGGCACCATCAAGTTGTCTATGTGCAGAGCTCCTCTAAGGGCCTCAGCTCCAACCCTGGCTGACATCCCTGAGAGATATTTTCCTCCCAAAACTGCAAAGGGGCTCCCTCCTATGTTGGCTCCAAATGTCTGGACTTCCTCTTAGGTTCAGTGTGCATGGGCCGTCCCAACACAGGTACTATGAGACAACTAATTACACATGCAGATTTTCCTCACCACCCCACCCTTCTCAGGAACAGAGACGAGCATAGATAATTGATCCTTTTGTTTGGGGTGGACTTTGTTCCTTCAACTAGAGAGCAGATTCATTACTTGGCCCAGGAGGGGGACAAATTGCCTGAAATCTGATTCTGAGCTGAGTCAGAGAACTATGACAATTTTGGGTGGCGCATAAGATAGACACATAGGTTATGCGGACCTGCATATTCAAACTTGGCATGCATGTTTACCCCTAGTTTGACACCTCACTGGACTGTGTAGGCCTGAGTGGAGAGAAACTCTCCTTTAAGGCTGATTTCATCTATGTGTATAGTACATTGACACTACAGATAATCAAGTAATCCTTACTGGCCTATATATGAATGCCCACTAATAATATATGGCCTACCCCAGGTCAGCACCTACCCTGGCAGGATCCCTTCTGCCCCAGGCTACCTATGGGCAGTTATCAAGTTGCGCACAACAGTAGTTTCACACGCATAGCTTGCACATATGTGCACACATATTCACATGTAACCAGCCCAGTGCCCCTTACCCTAACTGTGCAGCAGCGGCCTGATCTTCAAAGGAAGAAATTGTTTAGTAAACATGAAGAGTACAATTACCATGACATTTCCATCAGTGAGACTTAAGTAGTGAGACTCACCTGCAGTAAAGCTAAAAAAAAACGGGTAATCAAAAAGTGAAAGATTTGGGCAGACTAAACGGGTGGAACCCATTTGATACAGTTAGACAAAGAACCCACTGCAGTACTAAACTGCAATTGATTCACATCACAACCATTCCCAATATTGAGTGGCACAAGGCAAGGCATTTCACTCTTCGCACTACTATTCAAACTGGTTCTGGGACCACTGGCATTCTCTGTCAGACAGCCCACTGAGATAAGATGAGTTTATGTAGCACCTGGCAAGCAAAAGGTGATACTTTCGGCAGATGACATTAAGGTAACATTTCAAACCTTGCAAAATCAATGTCAGCAATGGTATCATGGATGACCTTCTTTTCCAGATTCTCTGGGTGCAACATAAACTAGGGCAAGTGTGTGTAATTCCAAATGACTAAATATAACAAAAGAAACATCACTTGGAAATGTCCCCTTTCAATGGAAAGACACATGTGTCAAATATCTTGGTGTATTCATCAATAGAGGTTTAGAAAACACGATGATAACAACATAGGCCCTTTAAGTGGATAAACTGAAACATAACTTATTATATGGTCAAATTAAACACTATTAATTCAAAAATGCTACCAAACAAACTGTTATTTATTCAGGACAATGAGCAAATCTTTCTTTGTAAAACCAATATACAACTGCACAGTGGGTGTGAGTGAAAAAACATACTTGATGTTCTCTCACCTGTGACAATGGTGATCCCAAGAACAGCACAGCCTGGTTTTGAATTGTAAATTATGTAAAAAGGATCCTCAGTTAAAGTCCTCGATTCAATCCCTCAAAATGTATCAGGATCATCGTCAGGACTATAGACATAGCAGAGCCCGAGATTCATGCTAAAATAAAGAGAAGACAGATTTAGGTCTTGCTATTCTCACCAACTGATTGTTTGCTGTCTGCACTTGACATCAAATCCCTTTATATTCCACAGGCTGAGGGGATAACTGGCACATGCAACCTAATTAACACAAGACCTAGATCATACCAGGCACCTTCCACATTTATTACTGACTTACTTAATTTGACATCCAACCAGAAAATTGACAAAGACTTATTTTTTGACAGTTCCATGGGGGCTGTTTTTGCCCCAGACTTCGCCATTCTGTATACGTTGTTTACTCACACCCATTGTGCTATTGGATATTGTTTTTTACAAAGAAAGTTTTTTTCATTGTCATGAATAAACAGCTATTTTGTTGGTAGTATTGTTGAATTTATATGTTAAGGGGACACTGTCTTGAACTACAGTGACTACAATGATGAAAGCATTAAATAGTCAAATAAAGTAATTTGTGTGGAGGATTGTAAACCAGAATATGAATAACTAAACTTCATGCATCAACCCAGTCTAGTGCTTTCAGACTCCCACACAGAATCCTGTTGGCTAACTCACCAGATGCCTACTTGCAAACACCATGGGTGAAATGAGGATAGGGAGATTATTAGCCCAGACGGAGAATTACAACAACTATGCCTGAAAGAACCAAAGTTAAATGAAAAATCGAACCCTGTCATTCATTGATCAAGGTTTGCAGGTTACAAGACACACGCAGAAATAAAAGTAAGAGGGAGCCTGCACATCAATGCACCCATCTGGCAGAACAGAGATATCACCACAGACTGATCAGCAATCTCAATTCAAAATCATAGAGGTACACATAATTCAAAATATGATGTCTGAAGAACTATTTAAATTGTTTCATGAATATAGACTAGAAGATGATCTACCACATAATCAGTGTTGGAAATATAGGCAAATTATGACTGTCTCACTCAAGTATAAGGGCAACCACTGTTAGAAATATTCCAGTCACCCATGGATAAATAGCCACATGGGGACTGTGTACAGGTTTGGTTCCAGGATTTTATGGGACCCTTGCAGAAAACCAATTCTCACTTGTCATACTTAAAGTAACTTAATACTGGTGGGAACATCACGTATCAATTGAATGTACAGATGAAGGCTGAGAATAAATGTTACAGCTTTATGATAAAGGACTCAGAGAAACCACGCTTAAATAAAGTTGCTTTAACTTAATACACTGATGGCACTGGTCACTATATAAGCAGAAGACAGGTAACCTAATCCCAAAGTGACACTGTTGCAGATGTAAATGCCCCAACTGCAATGGAGTTCACGAACTATGGGAATGCTGAAATCTAGGACAACACTGAGAAAAGATATGGGCTACAATGAAGAGAGGAAACAGTTGTGGTAAAACTCTTGATAGCTTCAACAGCACTATTCCATGTTCTATCAGAATTACCTGCGTTAACACCCAGAGCTTACAGGTGGGTTTCAACATCTTTTGTAGCAGCAAGATTGGAATTTTGAGATTGTCCAAAACCACAAGATTACTATTACACAATACATTGTGAAAAGATATGCTTGAAATATCAACTTATGGCAAAAAATTAATAAGCAGAAATTTGAAGAAAGATGAAGGATGTCTTACAAAGTGAATTCCTTGGTGACTGGAAAATACTACGTTTAAGTAATAGAAATAGTTAAGAAAAATGAAAAAAATACACAAGACAACATTGGGAAGGCATTGTCATGGAATAGTGTAAAACCAGTATTTATAGTCAGAAAATTGTTGTACAGGGTAAGGATGAGACATGCCTATGACAAATGGGAAAATATAGAGTTACAAGTTGATGTAATATACTTGTAACTTTAGACAATAAATAATTGATTTCATAATTGCAGTGCACCCTATAATTTGACCTATTGCAATCCCTACATCTTTTTATTTAAATTCTACATTTTTTTCTATCTCACCTTCATGGCTCTATCCCTTTGCACTTCACTGTTGAGTATCCCACTCCTGCGCAAGATCCCTTTCCTACCATGTATGGAACACAGATCTACTGTTCTTTTTTCACCCCTTACTCTCAAGTGTTACTTGCCTTATTAGCCAAATTTGCTTCTCTACATACAACTTCACCACTCTACATACTAATGTTGTACTCCACCTAGTAAGCTTTTGTTTTCACTCACAAGTTCCTTATTAGATTACACAAATCTCATAGGACACATTGTGCTAGTCTCAATACTAAAGAGACCCCCAATTTAATAAAGTCCCACAATCAACCTTCAGCTTAGACAGCTTCCAGTAGGCATTGGAACGATCATTGTCTCTGACATAAAATAACATTCTGTATGATAGCTTTGACTCCCATTCACCCCTACCAATCAGGATTTCAATCAGGATTTATGAAGCACAGCTAATCACCCACAAGCATATCAAGGCGCTTGAGGGACTTGCTGCTTCGAGTGTGTTCAGTTGAACAGGCCTGTCTTTGAGTTCTTTCCGGAATTCTAGAAGGGAGGATGAGGTCCAAAGAGGAAGGAAGAGGCAGTCCCAGTATTTTGCCGTGAGGTAAGGGAAGGAGCATCCTCCACTGTTGCTTCAACAGATGTGGGGATTTGAGCGAAGGAGAAGGAGGCAGAGCGCAGGAGTCTGGAGGGTTGGTGGAAGTTCATGCAGTAGGTATTGAAGGCTGGTACCTGGTTGTATAGGGCTTTGTAGGCATGGATAAGCATCTTGAATTGGCACCTTTTCTGAATGGAGAATCAGTGGTGTATCTTGAGGTGAGGGGTGATGTGGGTCCATTTGGGGAGGTTGAGGATGAGTCATGCCGCTGAGTTCCATATTGTCTGCAGTCTCTTAGCAGGTGAGTGGTGATTCCGACATAGAGTGTGTTGCCGGACTCCAGCTGGCTGATGACTAGGGCTTGAGAGACAGTTCGTCTGATGCTGGTGGCTAGCCATTTGAAGATTTTCTGGAGAATGCAGAGAGTGAGGAATTAGGTGGAGAAACCTGCATTGATCTGGCTTCTCATATTCAGCTTGCTGTCCAGGATAATGCCGAGGGTGGGGCCCTGGTCTTTCGGAGTGGGTGAGGATCAGAGTTTGGAGGGCCACCAGTAGTCAGTCCACTGGGAGGTGTTGTTCCCAAAGATCAGCACTTCAGTTTTGTCTGTGTTGAGTTTTAGGTAGTTACTTTTCATCCAGTCAATGACCCTTGTCATGTATCCACGGAAGTTGGCCCTTGTGGTGGAGGGGTCTTCTGATACAGCAAGGATGAGCTTGGTGTCATCTGCTTACAATATGATGCTTAGTCTATGGGTTCATACGATGTTGGCCAAGGGGTCATGTAGGTGTTGAAGAGAGTGGGGCTGAGAGACTAGTCTTGAGGGATGCCGCAGATGGTGTTCTTGTGTTCTGAGCTTAATGGTGGTAGGTGGATTCTCTGGATTCTTCCAGTGAAGAAAGAGGCTATCTATTTGAGGGAATCTTAACTGTTTTCATCACTTGTTTTACTTTCATCCCTATGTTTTCTCTAGTATTGGGTCCATATATCTATGATGCCAACCAATTATTCATCCAATCTTACCGTTTCTGCCCCCAAATCATCAAACCACCAAGGTCATCTCTTGAATTTTAAATAACTCACCCTGATCATGTTTTTATCCTAACTACTTTACATTTTTATTCAACCTTTATTTTTAAACTCACACTGCAAATGACTTATAGCCCTGCCCTGTCCATAGGTTAGTCCCCTTCTTGTCTTCAGCAGACTTACAAGCTTTCTATTCACCCATAAACTAATTGAATCCACCTTAAACTGTCTTTCCCTGTTTTTCTTAAATTGTGACAGTCCCGACTAAGCATGATTCTTCCAATCTCCTGGACTTTTCAACGGACTTAAGAACTATTAATCACAAACCTTCCCCTTAGGTGTGATGAGCACATATATGAAATGGATGGCCTTTTCTCTTCAAAGCCCCACTATTTCTTTCTCCTGGTGCTTCTGTCTCTCAGCACCTACCCCATTGCCAGTTTGTGTTCTCCATGGTGCTGTATTTGGTTCCCAACTGCTCACCCTTTACACTGTGTCTCTTAATGACATCATATCCTCCTTCAATGTTCATATCACCTTTATATAACAGACATAAAATATGTTTTTCCTTTCCCTATATCCCAACCTCAAACTAAAATAATCATAGTGTATCTGACATTTAATGTATCTGTGGCATTGGAATGCTTCATCTCTTCCACATTCAGCTGCTAGGTTCCAATTACTGATCATTAGCAATATTTACCATCATGTCTACTTCTAAATGCAAAATCACTAACAAATGCCTCTTAATGAGCAAACTGGATTGTTGTAATAGATTAATACTTGGTACCTGGTATAATCATTTTTCAACTTTATACTCGGATCCTGTTGATCCGATAGGGATTGACAATTTCATCAAGGGAAAAAGCGCCAGGGTAGCCAACTGGTATGGACAGAACAGCACTCCCTACTTTACCTTAAAATATACAGAGGTAGCAATAAAAGTGGTCAAACTAGAGAAAACCCCAGGGTCGGATAAAATCCCAGGTGACTTTTTGAGGCATGATATTAAGGTTTGGGCACCCTATGTAAATTTACTTTATAACACTGTTGCTGCAGGTGCACCAATACCCGAAACATGGAAGAGGGACCAAATAATGCCCATTTTTAAGAAGGGGAATCATCAAGACCCCGCCAATTACAGGCCAATCAGCTTAATAGATACCCCACAGAAAATATATGCTAAACAGATACTATTTAAGCTCAACATCTGGCTAAAAAAAAATAATATCATGTCCCAATAGCAAGCGGGGTGTAGAATGAGAACAAGCAAATAGATCAGGTCTTCTGATTGTTATGTATAATATGGAAGTATATCAAACTCAAGGGAGGCCACATGTACATAGCCTTCATTGATTTGAAGGCCGCCTTTGATCTCATCCCTAGGGGCTCACTGAGGAAATCATAAAAATTTCAGGGGGTGCCCGATGACATTCTATCACAAATAGTACCACTTCACACAGACAACTATGCAAAGTTAGATGGGGCCTAGTGGAGAAATCACTGAGGCTATCCTAATAAATAGAGGAGTAAGACAGGGATGTGTACTGACACCCACCCTCTTTTCATTATACATCAACGATGTTGTGCATACCTTCAAGGATGTAAGCACAACTCACCAAAGTTAGGGGTGGTGCCAGTACTGGTCTTACTCCTACTCTGATCTTATTATCACAAATGCCTAAGGGTCTGCAAAACCTTTTGGACCGCTTTGGTGAGTACTGCATGGAAAAAGGGTTAGAAATAAATACAAATAAAACCAAATATATGGCTCTAAATCCGCATACATCTTTCAATCATGGGAAAGCAAAAATTGGAATACGTGAAGTGCTTCAACTACTTGGGGATCACTCTTGACACTAAACTGACATGCAGACCGCATATACTTAAATGCAAGTCCATCCTGATCCAAAACTCCATGGCAATTGTAAAAAAACATCAAAAAAGCACATCCAAAGCAGTGTCACCTGCCCTAGAAGTTTATAAGTGCAGGGCGCAAACAGCAATCCTTTTTGGTGCAAAACTTTGGGGTGTCAATAACCAGAAAAAGCTTACTGTTGAAGGGTATACATTTCTAAGAATGTTATTGCAGCTCCCGGTACACACACCTATGATCCCCATAACACACAAGACATAAAACTTAGATGAATCGAGCATCAAGCTATATTCAGACCTTTGTTATTCTGGGTTCGTCTGTGGACTATACAAGAGCTCAAACATTACAAAGATGGGCTAAGGGAGATATTGGTACTTGAGCTAAACACAACACTTCCATGGTCCTGACATGTGCGCAGTTGGTTTTATAAATTAGGTTTACGTACTTATTGGGATGATCCTCAATCATTTACATACCATTCAAAAAGAAATAAAACAAATATTTACTGGTTGTATACCCAGGACAGTATACATCACAGTTCAAAAGAAGGAAGGTTGACCATGCAGTTTATAACCATAAAACCAGTTCCTCTGTTTGAGGTTTTTATGGACAACATACAACCCCAACTAGAAAAGTCCTTATCCATGAAGTTTCGCTTCAATGTTTTGCAGACCAAATTGAATACATCCAAGTGGTTGTGTAACAATACTGACGATAAGGAGGCCATCTGTACTTTATGCTCATTAAATGCTTTAGAAAACAATCCCAACATACTATTTTTCTACCCAGCATACATTATTCCCCGGAAAAAGTGGATTAAACCGATTTGTATGAACATGAGACTCAGGCTGCATTTAGGAGCATTGCATATTTTAAAAACAGAGACATCTCAGAAAATCGTTTTTAGCCTTGGGAGATATTTATTCACTGTTCCTTTAATATGCAGAAGAAATGTATTGAAATTTTAGAATATTGATGACTATTTTCACTGTTGATTTTAGTATTGTATACTTAGGTGTCGATTCCGATCCTGTAAAACCCGGGTACGAATGGTCGGACGTAGCGTTTTTTCCGTCCGACTGGTACCCGGGAAAAACACCTTACAAACTCGCAAGTACGATTTGCACAGAAATACTATTACCGCCCGAGTCGGAAAAAACACCGACGGGCAAAATTGTTACATACAAATCCCTACCGGGACGGCGCACATGCGACGTCCGGACGGAGTCAGGCAGCGTTTCACGGACCAGCAAGTACGATTTGTGCCGACGTCACTCCGCACGCAGCAGTTTTTACGGGAGCCAAAAACTGCCGGGAAAGTGAGGACGATGCAAACAAGGATCCCCGGCACGCCAGGGACAGCGATGGACCCCAACCTACGCGTCATCCCGGCCCTCATAGCCTACCACCTCGTATACAGAAACCGACGCAGACACTGCAGAAGGTCAGTGTGTGTGCAAGGGCCAGGAAACATAACCCACACCCCACAAATAACTACAACATCATGCACAGCAATTACCACCATGGACTGGTCACTTCGGGGGGCGTGTCCACCAATCCCACGTCCCGCCACAACGGAAGTGGACGTGGACGCATACCCGTCACCACCACAATGGTGGTACGGCACATACCACGCTCACCCCTACGTCACACCAACTACGCTGGTACGGCCTGTACCCACGTCCCAAAGGCATGGGTACGGGCCGCACCCCCAAAGTTGGGGTGCCCTAGGAGTACGGGCCCCACCCAGGCTATCAGCGCGTGGACACGGCACATACCACGCCCACCCCTACGTCACACCAACTACGCCGGTACGACCTGTACCCACGTCCCAAAGGAATGGGTACGAGCCGCACCCCCAAAGTTGGGGTGCCCTAGGGGTACGGGCCCCACCCAGGCTATCAGCGCGTGGGTACGGCACATACCATGCCCACCCCTACGTCACACCAACTACGCCAGTATGGCCTGTACCCACGTCCCAACGGCATTGTTATGGGCCGCACCCCCAAATTTGGGGTGCCCTAGGGGTACGGGCCCCACCCAGGCTATCAGCGCGTGGGTACGGCTCGTACCACGACAGTGGACAGATACATAGGGGTGTGTGCCTATCACTCCCAGCAGTGCCCAGACATATGAGGGGTGGGTGCCCATCACTCCCAGCATCGCCCAGACATATGAGGGGTGGGTGCCCAGGACCCCCAGCAGTGGACAGAGACATGGGGAGGTGTACATCATTATCAGATGACCACAGCTCCATTGGTGAATGTACGTATCCCTAACTTAGGACAATCATGATAGTGCCATAACATCACATCACTGACAGCAGTGTCCCACTCCCAGGAGTATGGTCGTCCTACCCCCACTGCATTACACACCACATGTGGGTGTGAGGACAAATTACACATGCATACCCACCCCTGGCGGAGGCAGCACAATACACACACTGAGATCATGCCACAAGACTGCACCCTCATGTCAAACACCACTAAACAAAGAGAGCCAAAGGGAACACACACTGTCAGCCACATTCCACGAATGATAGGAATGTACAGGTGCCGGGGCAGCCAACAAGTCGTTGCCCCCCATGGAAGTGAAAGGGTGGAGTACACACAGATACAATGCCCACAATTGTCAGGCAGGTGCCAAAATACCCTGCAGAACACGTTACACATGTGTGTGAGGCAGGGAGTACACACATGCAAAGTGCGGAAAAGGGAAAATGTCCACATGAAGTCATGTCAATATAAGCCATACACAAGTACAGTGCCCACCAAGGATGCCACAAACGATGCAGGTGGAGACATTGCAGAGCATGCATGGCCAAAGTCGAAGGGATGTGTCACACACCGAGGCAATGTTGACACAGCTCAGCACAACAATTGGGAAACACCCTGCAGGGAAGATGACAGGTGCCACAGAGGAAGGAACACACCTTGGGACAATGTCACCATGCAGTAAGAGCAAACTTGACCTACGAATATATGCAGACACCGTGTGACGGCATGCAGATACCAGGGTCCACCCTATGAGCAGGACACAACAACATATACCAGACACCCAACACATCATCACCACCCCAACTCAGGGAGCAGCAGCACCAGCAGCAATACCAGAATAGAAATAGTGTGCAAATGATAAAATAACAACCACATTCAGCATCTCGAAGAAAAGTAGCCACAGTACACCATTCAACAAGCCCATAGGCCACACCAGTTGCGAGGTCCCGGGGGGGACACGTAGGGACGCCTCTCCCCAGGCTCGCCTGCACAGTACACTGTACCATATCATCCACAGAAGGGGGGGCATCATGTGGGGGGAAGAACCATGCACCGCAGGGACAGGAGGGGCACGGGTAGGTGTCGTGGGTGCAGGGACGGACGACTCCACCACAGGGGGTGGGGCAGCACCAAAGGAGGAGGGCAGTATGGCACTGCACACGGCCGCATGCACTTCCAGTGTCTCCCCTGCACCCGAAGGCACCACAGGCCCCAAGAAGGGGGGGGTCGGAGGGATGGGTCGCAGCGCAACTGGGGGAGAGTGTGGACGGGGGGGGACTCAACTACCCTGCCTGGGGAATCCCTCATACGCTTGCGGGGCGGTGTCACACTGGGGCTGAGGGACGGACTGGCCATGAAGGAGAGTCTGTCCGACTGTTGGGCAGGAGAGCCAAGGATGAGTGGTATTGGAGGTAGTGTGTCATGAGGAATGCGGACTCCTACTGTGACAGCGTGGCTGCTGTTTGCCCCCGACCCAGTGCCTGTGCCTTCTCCCCCCTGTGTGTGCGTGACAGGAGGTGTGCGCTTGGCCTTCACTGGTTGTGTGCTGCCTGTGTCCGGTGGGCTGCATGCATGGGGACGTCTGGGTGTGCATGGGACAGACATGGGAGTGGGAAATGCGGATGGTGCCGGGGTAGGGGGGGACGGAGCGCTGCAGGAGACCCACCGCTGCCGTCAGTGACGAGTCCATGGACCTCAGCAACATCCGGTGGTCAGACATCGCTGATTACATGCCCTCCATGTACGACACCATCCGTGTCAGCAGTCGGGTGTGGCCATGGAGGACACGCAGCTGCGACGTCCGGGCACCCTGCAACTGGCGATGAATGTCCACAGACTCTGCATTGACGGCAGCAGGGGAGACAGGGGCAGGGGGTGCGGTGCCTGGCATGAAGGAGACATGTTTGGCGTACCACAAACTCCACTCAGAACCCAGAACTCCACATCCGACTAGCTAAGTGTCCCATTCGATATCCGAGGTTGGGCCCGGCGGTCCCAATGTATAGACAAGCCAGAACAAGCGACTTACAACATCCTCAGGAATGGTGGGAATCAGACATACCTGTTCGTCATGATTCACAGATCAGTCCACCACAGAATAGACACAGACAAGGTAAAGTTTAATGAGTACATTCAATGAACCTCGCGTCCTAAGATGCAGGACTGTGGCCAACATAAGCAGACAAATGGTTAAGGCCAGAAACATCAGCATTGTTGCGATATCATAGACATTGAAAGGAGCAATCATAAGAAACTGACAGTGGAAACAGCAACCTTCCTGTCGCCAGTAAACTATTAGTAGTATCATTCGACTAATAGAAGGTCCCTAAGCTAGAACGGGGGACCCCCCACCGTACAGATCAGCTCAGTGGAATCACATCACAGTATCATCTAGTCCCATCTCCTGCAAAAGTCCTCCATCACAATGAAACGAAAACGTGCTGCACTGCAATATGGCAAGCACTCGTCTATCAGGTATCTGCAGCTGCGTGCATGTAATGGCTAACTAGTGGGACGATCAACCTGCACACAACAACATGCACCGTCTAGTCACCCTGACTGTGTGTGTACACAATTTACAGTACAAGCTCGCTGCTCACTGTGAAGGATGTCAATCAACACACAGTCCTCATGTGAAGTAAACTCTAGTAGGCATTTCAAAAGTAAGAACACGCAACCACAGTGTCGCATGCAAAAGCAGAAAAAGTGGCAAGATGGCTTACTGACAACTAACGCGGTGGTGCCAACTTAGCATTGTACATAGGGAGATAGGAATCGTCACTACACCCCCCCTTGTTCGTACCAATAACCACTAGGGGAGCAAATTCGAGAACGCAGAGTTCAAGTTTGATAGAACGGAACCAAGGGCATGAACTGGAAGTCCATAGAAGGGAAGCGAAAAAGTCAGAAAATAAATGTCAATTATGAACGATGTTGAAGGGCAATTAACCATGTAAAAGGGTAGAAAAATATCACATCGACGGATGCACCATGAAATGAGCAGGGCTAAAGTCAATCCATCAAGGCATAGGCACTATAAGTTGCAACAGCTTCCAAGAGGAAATCAGCTGCACGTTCTGAAAAATTGTCTGCCATCCAGTTCAGCAGGGGGAAAGAACACACGTGTTCCTCAACAATCGGGCCATCCAGCACAATTTGTGGACAACAGGTGGGGACATCAAGATAACTTCTGGATAAGAATTAATTTGCTGCCGTTCCGATGTCCCAATTCCCTAGGACTTCATGTGCAGCAGCACAGGCCATGACACTGAGGCCAGAACAGTCCAACTCATGAGCCACTAAGGGGCTCATCAGTCGATCAAAATCCGGGTCAGGAGCCACCGAGTTAGATCAATTATGGCACCCCAGCTACGAGGGCGAGAAGCAAAGGGACACCTCCGAAGACGGTAGACAAAATCGAATGATGAAATGCGGGGATCACACCAAACAGAGCTTGGAAGGAGGTCATGAGGCCAGAGACCACAATGTAGAAAAAAACAGCCAGGCCACTTGTTGACGAGGCATGAAAGATAGTCTGAATCCGAGTCCCAAATATGTAGTGGGAGATCAGTGTTAAAAAGCGCTTGCACCTCTGTGCACGTGTGATCTATGTGAAGGCCAAATGTTTCTCGGGATGAAGTCAATACGACTTGTTTTTGAGACAATGGAGCCCTTACACTTCTCATCTTGTTGAACTCCGCTTTCAAGGGTGGAATGGAAGGCCAGATGGATACATCCAGCCGGCCATGCGGGGGTGGGAAAAGGTCGTAATGACAGAAAACCACTCGTAGTGATACAGTCACGATGTCAGGAATTGCCGGAAGCATCCCACAGCAAGCTTCAGCATTGAATAGCACATAATTACTAACCCTGGGCGAGACACTACGCTTCGCCCACGTAGTGTACGTAGCGCTGCCTGCTTCGCAGTTTTTGAAGTAGGCGAAGCAGGCTAGCGCTACGCACACCCAGGGCGAAGCGTAGCTGCCTGCCGCCGCCACCCGCCTCCCGACCGCCCTCCTTTTAAATCAAACCCCCGCATTTACAATAAATACAAAAGTAAAGAAACTTACCTGAAGCGCGGCGTCTCCGGGGCTCCCTCTTCCATTTCCAACTTCTTCTGACAAATGCGCATGCGCGGACGCCCGCGCATGCGCATTTCTTGCGAGAAATGCGCATGCGCGGGCGTCCGCGCATGCGCATTTGTCAAACGAAGTTGAAAATGGAAGAGGGAGCCCCGGAGACGCCGCGCTTCAGGTAAGTTTCTTTACTTTTGTATTTATTGTAAATGCGGGGGTTTGATTTAAAAGGAGGGCAGGCGGGAGGCGGGTGGCGCGTAGTAGGGCTACGCGAAGCACATAGTGTGCGTAGATTTGGGCACACTACGTGCTGCTACACGTAGCCCCACTATGCCCACTACGCCCACCCTTAATAATTACCGTTAGCAAGCAGCGCACAAGACGGGGTCATGACTGGCACACGAATCCCTTACAGAATACAAGCTACATCATGAGCGTGCACGTAACAAGCACCATGCAATTGAATGTGCCTACACACCACAGAATGATCCGGAGTGGAAATGCACCCTTCACCTCTTAAATACACCTCCTTGCCGTCTCTCATGCACCTGTTGTCGCCTACCACGGACACAAGGGACCCGAGCAACTGGGAGGGCGGTGGTGAGAATGGAGGGTGCGGCGGTAGATGGAGTGCTGCTTTCAGCTCTGGGAGCAGCCTCCGCCCCCTCTGGGAGCTCACCCTCGGACCCATCAACGTCATAGTCGGTGTTGGGACTGGACAGGTCCTCCGCCTGACTCCCCTCGGCCTCCGTGCCACTTGCTGCGCCAGACTCCCCAGCATTGTTGGCCCCGGTGCTGGCTACCTCCTCCACGTCCATGCCAGTGTCTCCCTCGGTTTCCCCCGACGATGCTGTGGCCAAGGTGAAGAGACAGGAAATGACCAGACACCTGTATACATATGACACATGAGTCCAATCTACATAGGACACAGCGCATAGCATGAACGGCAATATGAGTGACATCTACAATACTACAAACATATGTAGGCCCTGCACCACACAGTTGGTTTACCCACCATGCCACTGGGAAACAATGGGGAGCATGACACAACAGCAAATTAAATCGATACAGAGGAGCTACTCACTGGGGACAGTCCAGCACTGCATCACTGGCATATGGCACAGTCACCTACACCCGCAACTGTCCCCCGATGCCAGGGACACGGATAATGACACCTCACATGTAACTACCGGCGTTGCACGTTGTGACTATGTCATGTGAGTGTCATGTGTTCCCATGAGCTAGCTGTATTAGTCCCGTGACATGCATCTGCATTTGCTGCATCCAACATGTGTGTGCGTGTCGATGGGCATGGCACACTGTTACGCACACCAGGCCACATGTGGAATCAGATGTAACGGGCGTATGTATGCATCGCACATGGACTTGCGAGACAAGGACATATCTGCGTAGTCTCAATGTGTGTGTCATCATACCTGACATGTACCCCTTCATGGCAAGGTGTGTGGACTGTCCGGTTTCAAAGACATGCGACCTGTGCCTCTAGTGTCCCGCAACCGGTCTGTGTGATAATACATCCTTCTTATGCACATATGTGGATGTCTGTCACTCCTGTAATGCATCAGCCTCTTCACTTACACTAGCCCACAGCTAGTTCCATGGCATGTCATGTTGACCTTGCGCACCCACGTGTGTAGCTGACTGTTGTTAGGGGTGTTACCTGGCTGGCAAACATGTCCTGGATGCATTGCACAGTACAGACTCTGTATGTAGCATATGTGTAGTAGCTGTTGAACATGTGCCCAGTCCATTGTCAGTGGTGTAGTGCTGTACTCAATCTTCGTTATTCCTTCCAAATTTCTGCAGGGCACCGCCTCTCCCCCGACCAATGCCAGACTTGGCAGCCATGAGGGAACGTGACTGTATACGCCGCTACCGCTTCTCCCAACCGTTGATTGACGACTTGACCACAAGGCTCGAGCCACACCTCCAACCGCTACACAGGTATCCTACTGCAATGACCCCCAAGATGAAGGTGATGGCAGCCCTACATTTCTTTGCCACGGGTACGTTTCAATTGACCATAGCTGATGTAGGTGGCATGTCCCAGACCATGTTCAGCCGTGTCCTGCATGATGTGTTAGAGGCCATGTTGGTACACCTGGATGAATTCATAGCCTTTCCAACTCATGAGCAGTTGACAGGCGTCAAGGGTGAGTTCTATGCCCTGGAAGGGATGCCCCATGTCATTGGGGCCATTGATGGGACACATGTGGCTTCGGTGCCACCACACGCACAGGAGGTAGCCTTCCGTAACCGCAAGCATTACCACTCCATCAATGTCCTTGTGGTATGTCTTGCTAACATGATGATATCCCATGTCTGTTCCCGTTTTCCAGGATCAGCACATGATGCCTACATCATGAGGCGTAGCAGGGTGCCTGAAATGATGCTGCAGCTGCGCAACAAACGTGCATGTCTTGTAGGCTGGTATAATCTGTTAGTCCTATATTTAGCCGTTTCTTCATATCTTACTGCTTCTCCTGACCCACTTCTGTCCATGATGTTTCCATGTAGGGGACGCTGGCTATCCCAACATGCCATGGCTGATGACGCCTCTCCGCAACCCCAGTATAGCCGCAGAACACCGGTACAACGACACCCATGGGCAGACGAGGCGTGTGATTGAGAGGACGTTTGGACTCCTGAAGAGCAGATTCCGGTGCCTCCACAAGACTGGCGGCGCCCTCCCATATGCCCCGGTGAAGGTCTGCAAAATCTTCCTTGTGTGCTGCATGCTGCACAACATGGCAGTGGAGAAGGCCGTGCCACTCATCCTGGATCCTGATGAGCAAGATCATCCACCCGTGGAGGATGAAGGGCTTGGGCACGGGGCAAGTGAGGATGAGGATGAGGACATCCGGAGTCAGCTGATCCGCAACTTCTTCTCATGATGGTGAGTCCCTGTGTCTGGGTGTGCACGCTTAGTGCCTTGTGTGGCATGTGTTGCAATGTGTGTGTCGAGCTGACTGTGTGCCAAGTGACTTGGAGGTGTGTTCTGATGTGTCATACAAGTGCTAATGTCATTCCCCATATTTGTGCAGGAACACAAAAATCATTATTTCCATGGTGACAACATCAATCCTGTAGAGTGCATTTACATGTCTGCGGATTACTAGCTCCTCGCTGACTGGTTGTGTGTCTGTCCTCCCCAGGTTCCTGCGGCTGTCGTCTGCTCATGTCATCATTGCACTCCTGCTATTCCTCATGATTATTGGAACGTGTGCTGGATCAGAGTTACATGCACAGAGATGGTGACAAGTCCTTTTGGGTAAGGAGTGCAGCAAGGCGTTTTGTGGGTGGTACGTGTTTGTGATATGTGGGGACTGCTCCTGTGCATGTTGTGTTACCATGCATACATGTCGACTCACCATGGGCCACGTGACGTGTTGCATGGCTCCCATGAATTGATAGTTACCCTTCCTGACAGTCATCTGTCATGGATTGTGGATTCTGATGAAGGCATCAATGTGTGTCTAACGTCCCTTAGGAACATACGGGATGGTCATGCTGGACATGGTGTGGGACATCCCCATATGAGGCTCAATGTGGAATTGTAGACTCGCCGTGTGCAGCAAGGGGTGTGAGGCTCAACCCCTTCACTTGTGTGCCAGCTCAGTAGGATTTACCACATCTGTGTGTTGCAGGGGGTGTCCAGTGTGGGTCACACATGTTCAGCCGAATGACCTGTGATACTGTTCCAATGGATGCAATTCCATTAGTGTGAGGATGAGTAATAAAGGTGTTCGTCATACTCCAAGGTGCCTCGTCTCTGCTCAATGCTGGTCTCTTGCCACTTGGCATGCGGCATCTCTGGCATACTTGCTGTAGATAATGCATAGGAGTCCATGTGTAGTTTAGCGACATGCATGCAGTTGTTCATGGATTAGGCTCCCTATTGGGCATGTAGTACATGGTCGTGTATGTTTTTTAGCGAGGTCAACCACACAATGGGCCATCACCAGTTGCTGAGGGTGTGTCTCCAGTGCGCAGGTCAGCCTTCAGTTTCCTGATCCGGTGTAATGGTTCTTTGGTGATTGTGCATGCATTGTCTCTGGGTGTGCCATATGACACTGGTCACTCCTCACTTTACACACGCGCCTGTTGCAGTTGTCCTTCCGACATCCTAGTCTTTGTGTGCAAGATGGGCCATTTGGCAGGGAGATGGCGCCTGCTGCTGCAGGCCCTGCACAGGCACCCAGTGGCCACACACACAAGATGTTGTGCATCATGTTTGGCTCGCTCACATATGCCATGCTAGTCCACTGCATCTGTACCTCATGCTGCAACGCCCTCTGCATCATGCACATGATCCACAGATAGATCCACTCCAAGTTACGACAGACCATCCCCCAGGTCCATGACGACATCCATCTCATATACTGCCCTGCCCTCTACGGAGCAAGTACATCCAAACTCCAAGGACACTGGTCCACTTCCAGGGGGCATCTGCACACCTCAGCTTCTACACCCTGCGCCCCAGCCACCTCACCATCCACCATAGATAGCTGCAATGGATCACTGTCTGCTGCAGGATGTCCTCCACACACCCCACCCACACTCAGGAGGTAGTCCACAAACCCGACCCCACACCAACCTTGTACGTCTGTCATCCTAGATCCCGTTGGTCCATCTCCGTGCATCCAACCTTGCCCTGGCCACCGTTCTTCACATCCACCGTACTCCAGCATACAGGACATAGTTCTCCCACCTGGCCACAAATACCTGGGACTCCCTCCCCGGGTACCTCCACATGGGCCATGGCCTCTACGCCTTGATGATGATCTCCCAAATAGGTCTGTCCACACAGTTTAGCAAGCCCCCCCTCGGCAGCCAGAGGCCATCACAGGTGAGTGTTGTGCTCCATGCCTACATTGAATGATACTTGTGACCCATGTGTGTCCTGTACCAGACTCTGTTCCCAGGGGATGGATGGCTGGAGTTGGTTCAACACTCAGGCATAGTTAGACATTTCCACACACATATGTCGTAGAATAAGGAAAAATGACAGCAACATCTCCTGTGAGAACAATGTGAATTTATTTTTGGTGGGGTGAGTCTTTTGGTACATGTGCTAAGGTGCTCTACCGGGGGAAAAGAATCCAAAGTTCACTGGGGCAGATGGCATCCTTGGCATTGGAAGTCATCAGAGTCCAGACCACAGTGTTGGTCATCATTGGTCAGACTGGGACCAGCAAGTCCATGTGGCAGAGAATGTCATTGGGTGAGGTGCTGCTGTTGCGCCAGAGGGCCAGGTGCCAGGCCAGGTGACCTGGGAGATGGGGATGGTCCGCTGACTCTCACGGTCTTTTACGTGAACGACCCACTTTCCTCCGGGGACCCTCAGATGCAGGCCTTGACGATGCTAGGGACGCTCCGTCAGATGAATCCTCCTCCTCCCTCCCTGTGTCTGGTGTTGGTCTACGCCTAGTGGCACAGGGAGGGTTTGCCAGACTTTTGGCGATCTGACGGAGTGATTGGCTCACGTCCCTGTGCACCGCCAGGAGCTCAGCCAGTCTTGCCTCCATCCGTCCTTGGTGTTGTTGGTGACTGGCATGATGCTCGACCTGCAGGTTCTTTATCTCATCGAGGGTCCCCTGCATCCCAGAAAGTCTGGACACGACCTGGTCGATGCCTCCGGTGTCACGCCGGTATGAGTCCAGGATGTTGCGTATGTGTGACATACCGGGGTCCTGAGCTGGCTGGTCAGGTTCGCGCCTCCGCCTGCCTCCACTCCCACCACCCCTGCCCACACAAGCCTGGCCTGCCGTTGTGGGCACATCGGGTCTACGGGACCCCTGAGGGATGGCATCGGCAGGGTTGTCTGCCTCCTCCTGGGTGCCCGCAGAACCTTGTCCCTCCTGGTCAGACTGGCTGTGTTGTTCAGTGCGAGCAGGGATCCTGGGTGTGTCCTGGGATGTGGCGGGAATGGGGGTGGTGGTTGGCACAGATGTACCTGATACAGGTGCTGCAGGTGCTTGTACACCAGAGGGTCCAGGTTGGTCGGGGTCATCCACGGAGTGGTGAGAGTCATCGCTGCCGGTGGGATCATCTTCACGCGGTGCCTGGGACTGTGATTCTTCCCCCCCAGTGTTGGGGGGAGATCGTCGACGTTGCCCTGTGTGTGAGAGAGAGAGACAATGTTAATGCTGTTTCATGCCACATCCATGTTTCATACATATTCAAGTTGACACAGTTCCCCCAGGTAGTTGGATGTCCCTGGCATTCCCCTCAGTGTCCACTTGGGGATGGGTATGTTGCGGGGGACAGATTGGGATGTTCTCCTGAGTGTGTGGCCTGTAGATAGTTGGCTCTGATCAGGCGCGCAACACCCATTGGGCTCACCGGGCTTCTGCCCCCCCGTCATGTGTGTCAGCCCGGCTGAGACAGCCTCGCGGGCTGGCGTCCATCTAATTGCAGTCGGGCCCGAGTACTTCACAGGTGTATGGTAGTCCATTTACTCGTAAATGAGGCTTTTGTTGTGTTTTCACCCCCTCCTTCAGCCACTCTGCCTATGCCTGGTAGATTTAGCCCCCCTCAAATCTTTTTCTGCCCCCCCCCCTGGAAATTGGCTCTAGTTGCCCGCCTGGCTCTGATGCTTACTTGGCTCCGGATTGGTCTTGTTGTGTCACATGTCCATTGTGGGAGTGGGTGTATCCGTTGCCTGCCCCGGGGGTGAGTGCTTGTGTTGGGGGGGGTGTGACCGGGCGTGCTGTTGTGTGTTGTGTGAGTTGTAATTGGGTCTCCCAGGTGATGTGTGTGTCCCCTCATGGTGTATGCTGGCATGACAGTGTGTGTGTGTTCCTGTGCTAGATGCCTGTGCTTGTGGAGTTGGTTTTTGAGTGTACAGTGGTCCCAGGAGGGCCTTGTGCTGCATACAGCAGGGCCCAGTGTCAGCGACCTTGTTAGTAGTTTGCCAGTCCCTGTGCATTGTGCATGGGTATGTCCCTATGCCATATGGGCTGAGGACATTGGTGTATGCGTCTCATTTTCACGATGTGTTGTGTGGGGCCCACCCTCCCAGCCTCCCGGACATCCAGTCTTGTGTTTGTGGTTGTTGTAGCCTTGGACATGGCCTTGCCTTGATTTGTGAAGGGTGAATGGTGACGTTCGTGGCATGGGCGTGGTTATTGAGTGTGGTTGTGTGCGGTGAGTGCTTGGGGGTAGGTGCGTGCATTTGTTGTTGTTGGGGTGTGGATGCCATTCCCCCCATGTTACGTGAGTTGTTTGTGTACTCACCAGGCTCTGCGACTCCTTCCACTCCGTGTAGTCCCACCGGCGGTAGCATGGCCATCACCTTCTCCTCCCAGGGATGGTAGTGTACCGGTCTGCGGGGCGGCCCACCTCCAGTGATGTTGGTCTGGGCATGTTCTTCATTCATCTTCCTCTTGACCGCCCTGCGCAGATCGTACCACCTGGCTTGGCATTCATGCCTGGTCCTTCGAACGGGCGCAACAGCATTCACCTTGTCAACGATCCTCTGCCACATGGCAGATTTTTCTGATATGCTGGTCTGTCTGACCATTGTTCCAAACAGCTGTGGCTCGACTCTGATGACTTCGTTGATGAGGAGCTCCAGCTCCGCCGTAGTGAACTTTGGATTCTTGTCTGTGGGCATGGTGTGGGGTGTGGGTGTGGGCGGTTGTGGGTGTGTGGGTGTGAATGTGTGTGTGTGAATGTGAAGAGGGGGATGTTTGTGGGGGAGGTTGTGTGAAGGTGTGTGTGTGGCGGTGTAGCTAAGGTATGAGTTATGTGGGGTGGTTTGTGTGTGAGCTCTGTCCGCAGTAGGTCTGTTGCAAGGGCTCATGGTTTGTGTGTGTGGGCCCTTTTTATTGGTCAATTTGTGGGTGTGGCTGTGTTTGAATTTTGGTGGGTGTGGTATAAGATTTGGTTGTGTTTGGGGCCTCTGTTGGCAAGTTTGGATGTGGCAGGTCAGTCATTGAGTTGTATTTTGTCGTGTAGACGTGTTTTGTGTTTTTGTGCGAGTCGCTTTGGCCCTCCTTGTGCTGTTTTCCACTGTCCTGGTTCTGTATGTGTCTTTTTCGCGTAGGTACGATCCTTACATTTGCGATGCTGTGTGAGGGTGCTGGGGTACGGTGTTGGTGTGCGGCAAGTAAATGCAGTGAGGGGGCTGGGGGTACAGTGTGGACAGGGTGGTGTACGGTGCAGACATTTTGGGGGGGGTGTACGGCTCGTCCACGGGCATGAGTTTACCCGTGTACATGTGTGCTTCAGCGTTGGCTCCGTACGGGCCTTTTTACGTGCGATTGTGTATTCGGATGGGCGGTCGGGATCGTACTTGCGCGCTCAGACTTGTGTTTTACGATTTGTAAGTTGAACTGTCCGGATCACTTTCGTACATTTTTCCAGACGATATTCGGACGTGGACACTTTCCGACGCACGCTCGTAGACTTTTCCCAAAACTATTCGTAGGTATTTTTCACGTCCCATTCGTACTTGCCAGTTTGTACGGTACTTGTGCGACTCGTACGTAAAAAAATACGGATGCGGGTCGTACGCAAATTATTTTTACCGGATCGGAATCGGCACCATAGTTTGCAATCCTTATATATGTATCCTATGTATTTGATACCGATAAGTGATAGATGCATTTGCACTTTATTACTTATATGAATGATCATGCACTTTATTGTTCTCAAATAAAACAGGTGTTTGGTTTATATTGCCGAGAAGTAATGCCCCCTAGAAAATGGAGAAGGCGATCCCTGCGTCTGCACTTTACTAATTTTATGGCTGATTTTAATCTTTTCTGTTCCATTAATTGAAAGTGCTTTATAGTGCCACTTTTTTATTTTTATTTTTATTTTTTTATTAAACTGTTTGACCAAGACACCTCAATTGGTTACAGGTAGATGACTTCCACATTTCTCATTGACATTGTATACAATCCAAAACATACACAGTGATTATTTTGAATAGATCAAGGCAATTCAAGCGCTTCAGTCTCTATTTGCCCATCTGGCGGGTGACAAATATCGCCCCTGTAACGATTCCATGCTTCCCACACCTTCTTCCACTTCCCCGGGCATCCCCGGGCAATGTAGACTGATTTTTCCCTAAACATACACCAGTCTAGATCCTCCCTCCACTTCCCCACTTGAGGCGGTGGACAGGCGCCCCACAGTTGGGCGATATTGCGCTTCGCTACCATGAATGCCAGCGTTGCCCATTGTGTGGTGTAGGTGGTGAGGTCTGTGGGTTCCCAGACATTTAATATGCATCTACGAGCCTCTAGTTGCAAGTCGACCACGAGAACCGCTCGCATCGTGTGATGGACTTCTCTCCACTATGATTGTATATACTGGCAGTGCCACAATATATGAATGAATGTGCCCAGTTCACCACATCCCCTCCTGCACTCTCCACCTTCTGACTTACCCATTCGAACCAGGCCAGAACCCGTAACATAGGTTCTATGCAATATTTTAATCTGTACTAATCTCATCCTGGCCTGGACTGCTACCACCCATGGGGAGGAGACCGCCTCCTACCATTCTTCCTCGTCTAATTCTAGAACATCTTCGTTCCAGCGTCTCTTAAGGGTTTGCAATGGATCCCCCATATTGTTAACTAGTTTCCTGTATATCAATGAAATGGTTTTCTCTGGGAGGTGTCCGTCTAGCACCCTGTCTTCTAGGGGAGAGGCGTCTGGTGGAGTCGTATCCTTAGGGATCTGGGAGAGCAGGGAATGACGAACCTGAAGGTAACGGAAATACTCGGTATCCTGCAAGCTGAATTGCTTTTTTAGAGAGTCAAAGGTTTGGATTGTTCCCTTCCCCCAAACATCTTTGATTCGCGAGATCCCGATGAGATCCCACTTGTCAAAGCCCTTAGACTTCCAGAGGTTCCCCAGCTTCTCCGAATTCCACAGTGGAGTGGCTAGAGTGAGTTTATTTTCCCACTTCAGGTGTCTAGTGGTGGCGTGCCATACCTGGACGGCGTGCGCCGTTGGGCCGGTCAGCGAGAACCTACGGGGCCTGGCATATAATGCTCTAGTATATTCTCCCCCTGGGAGCTGCCACCTATCCATGGCGTACCCCGGATCATCGGGGCGGCCGTAGATCCCGTGATTAATAGCTGCTAGTTGGGACGCCCAGTAATATTTCTTTAGGTCGGGTAATCCTATTGCCCCATCATACCAATTGAGATTTAGCTTCGCAAATGCTATTCGAGGCCTACCCTCCCAGAGGAGCTGTCTCTGGAGACTTTCAATTTCACTAAAATAGGACGCCGGGACCGGGTCCATTGTATTTTGGAGTACATGGAGTAACCGGGGCAGAGCCATCATTTTGAAAAGTACCGTTCTACCTAGCATGGAGAGTGTAAGGCATTTCCAGTGGGCTATGTCATTTCTCAGTCTCCGCATGGGTGGGTCTAGGTTGTTGGCAAGGCGAAGTTTCGAATCTAGCATTATGTAAATACCCAGGTATCTAAAACCTTCCAAAGCAACCTGGATCGGGCATGTGCTTGGTATGGCAGGTGCGTCACCTCGCAATACGTATACCACTGATTTGGACCAGTTTATTGTGAAACCAGAGTACCTGCCGAAGATGGTCAATGCGTCCAGCAGGCAGGCCAATGATGCTATTGGGTTAGTAAGATATAGCAGAATATCATATGCATATAGGGAGATTTTGTCCTCCCATTCCACCGACCACCGCACTCCACGTACGGAGTGGTCCTGCCTTATCCACGCCGCCAATGGCTCCAATGCCAATGCGAAGAGAAGTGGAGACAGGGGACAGCCCTGTCGAGTGCCTCTGCTCAGTGGGAAATCCAGGGACTTGCGGTTATTCACCACCACCCGGGCCATCGGGTCCGCATACAAGAGGCGAATCCAGCTCGTGAACTCCGGCCCGAAGCCCAGTTTACCCAGGACTGCAAACAAGTAGGACCACTCCACCATGTCGAACACCATGGTTGCATCTAACGATACTAGGATTGCTGGTTCCGTTATTGTAGGGGTTCTGCCCACCACTCCGTATAAACGACGTAGGTTTAGGGCCGTATTCCGATGTGGCATAAAGCCGATTGTTCCGGGTGGATCAGGGTGGTGATGACTTTTATCAAGCGCTTCGCTAGCAATTTCACAAGGACCTTTGGCTCCCCATTCAGAAGCGATATGGGCCTGTAGGACGCGCAGCTGGTCCTGGGTTTGCCATCCTTATGTATTGTCACAATGTTGGCAACTCGTTGGTCATATGGGAGCCTCCCCTCTCTCCTGCTCTCCTCAAACATAGAACGGAGATAGGGAGCGAGCCCATTGGACCTCAGTTTATACAATTCAATGGGTAGCCCGTTGGGTCCTGAAGCTTTCCCTGACCGCACGTCTCTGATAGCTTGCGCCACCTCATCGTCTGTCAATGGGGATTCCAAGAAGTCCTTGTATTCGCCCGCAAGCGTGGGTAGTTTAATATCTCTGATCATTTCTCTATTTTCTTCTTCAGTAAACCTGCTATTCCTGCCATATATCACGCGATAGTGGTCAGCGAACGCGTCTGCAATTTCCTGCGGGTCTGTGATGACACTGGAGTCTTCCCCCTGTATCTCCGGCACCAGTCTTGACGCCCACTCCCTTCTGTCCAGCCAAGCAATCAATTTCCCCGCCTTATCTCCGTGCTCATAGATTCTACTCTGGACCTCTCTATCCGGCGCCCCAGCTCTATCTCTGAAAATGCTGTTAAACTCGTCTTGCTTTAACTTTAAGAGGTGAAGGCCCTCAGGGGTGACCGCTCTGGTCATTTCCTCTATTCATTTCCTCTATTAATTTTAATACGTCCTCCTCTGCTCGTTCCAGTTCAGCTTGTCTTTCCCTCTTTTTCCCTGCTATCAAGGAGATAGCCTCTCCTAGGATCACAGTTTTATAGGCCTCCCACAGGGTCTGGGCTGATTCAACCGTGCCTCGATTCTCTTGGAAGTATCTATCCATGGCTTTGGCGATGTTCTTTCTAGTAGTCGGGTCTTTCAAATACCATGGATTTATTGGGGCTACCCTGCCGACACTTACCAGGTCTAGTTCCATCCTGAGCCATACAGGGGAGTGGTCTGAAATGCCACGCCTCAAATGACGCACCTCACGTAGAGTATGGGCTTGTGCAGCCGAGAGCAGGATATAATCTATTCGGGCCAAGCTGTGGTGCGTGCCCGACACATGCGTGTAGTGTGCTCTGCCTGGGTTATGGTTATGAGCCCGCCAGCCATCCACCAGTCCCATTGTGTCTGTAAATTAAGGGAGCCATCGCTGAGTGGATCTAAGGGCACGAGGCAGATGTCGGTCTAGTTCCCCAGCCATTACCGCATCAAAGTCTCCACCCAGTACTAAATGTCCCATTGGAAACGTCAAGAAGATCGAGCTCAGGTCTTTGAATGTGTCCGTCTGCAGGCCTGGGGGGACGTAAATTGAGACGAACGTGGCTATCTTCCCTTCCCATTGGCCTGAGATCCCAACATATCGACCACGCTTGTCGGCTCATGTGGCTTGTAGTGTGAAAGGGAATGAGTTTTTATTAAGCAGTATGCCCACCCCGCGTGACCCAGAGGTGAATCCCCTGTGTGCCACAAGTTTATATCCACCCCTGTGCAGGGCCATACACTTGTTCCCAATTAGATGCGTTTCTTGTAACAGAATCACGTCTGGGGCGTGCCTTCTGATGAACTGGCTAACCAAACCTCTCTTTATCTTGTCTCCCAGTCCATTTACATTCCAACTTAACACACTAACCCCCAATCCCCGTCTATCGCTTATCCCTCTGTCTGTTCTGAAATCCATCTTGCCCTGCATTTCTCTTCAGTGGTGTCGAAACAATTAAAACAAAAAACAATTCAAAATAAAATTGAAAAAACATTATACACCCCACCCAACTCCCACCCTCCCTGCACCCCTGCTCGCGATATCCGCACAAAACTGGCAGAGTGCCTGTCACCCTACACACCAATACTAACAACTAACTAAAGGTAGTAAAAAGGAGGGAGGCCGGCACTCCGACCCCCCAAGTCACTGTCCACATTATTAAATTATTCCCTGAGGATCGAACAGAGTTTGCGTCCAGTTTCGGGGCTCCAAACCCCTGTACCTGACCGGTGTTCATCAATCTTCTCTGGCAGCTCTCACTCCTGTTCCTGTCTCTCTCGGTCTCCTCCATTGTTCAGAGTCCCTGCGCCAGCCAGGGTTGCGGATGTCTAGCCAGTCAGAGGCCACCTCTGGATTGTCGAAAAACCATGCTCTACCCTCAACTTCGACTCGCAGTTTCGCCGGGAACATCATGGCATATTTCAGTCCTTTGTCCCTAAGTTTCTTCTTTACGGCGAGAAAGCTTTTGCACTGCCTCTGCACCAGCTGTGTGAAGTCGGGAAAGAAAGAGAGAGTGGTGTTTTCGTAGCGCAGAGGGGGTGCCGCCCGGGCGGCTTGCAGAATGGTGTCTCTGTCTCTAAAGTTGAGGACCCGTGCTATCATCGGACGCGGGGGCATTCCCGGCCTGGGTCGCCCACCTGGTATCCTATGCGCCCGTTCAACAGTGAAGAATTTACTAAGGCCTTTGGGCTTGAGGAGTGTCAAGACCAGCTTCTCTAGGAATAGGTCGGGAGCCTGGCCTTCTGATTTTTCGGGCACACCTAGGATGCGGATGTTGTTGCGCCGGGATCTCCCTTCATAGTCGTCCAGCTTCCGTTCGGCTGATGTGCAGAAAGATTTCAGGTCTCGTACTTCACGTTGGAGCTGTGTCACGTCCTCCGTCAAGCTAGTTGCCTTTACATCCAGTGATTTGACTTTTTCATTTACTTTAGTGAGGTCAGAGCGGATTAGATTTACCTCAATAGAGACCGTGTCCAATTTATGGTCCAGTGACTCCATTTTGTTTCCCAAAGACGACCTGACCCCATCTATAGCCGCCATAACATCCTGTAAGGTCAACTCTGAAACTGGACGCATGGATTCTCTCCCCTCCACCGGGGCATGCCGGGAGTCTGCCGGTGAGCCCCTCGGTAAGGTATAGCGGTCTAACTTATTGGCCTGGACATGCCGCATGGCCTTAGTCACCCTAGGCTGGGCTTTGTCTGTGTCCGGCTTCGACGCCATGTGTAGGCCAAGTCCCAACGCTCACAGGTTGCTTCTACCGAGGGGCGTCCGCTGCTATGATCTGCTGTCCGCAGGAATACACGGCCTCCCCAGGACGGGAAACGGTCCAGGGCAGCGCCCAAACTAACTGACCCTGGTCGGCGCCCTCGGACTCTCACAACCCGGTGGAGCGGAAGCCACTGGCTGCTACAGTTATCCCCGCTCGGCGCCTCTCACCCCCGTCTCTGCAGCGCCTGCTCCGGCCCCCGTCCCAAGCGGTCACTCCTCCTCAGCAGCGCATCTCCTCTCCATCACCACCAAAAGGAGGGCCGAACAGCCGTCGCACTCACTGAATGTCACCGCAGTTAGGAGCAGTTCTTCACTTGCACCTCACCCATGTGGGAGGGGGGCAACTACCCACCAGCAACTCACCCCCAGTCTTTACTCAGTCTCGCGGAGTTCCGGTCGCTTCCGCGTGTTGCGGCGATTCCCCACACCGCAGTCCCACCTGGGTGCCTTATAGCGTCAGTCCCATAGAGGAGGTATCATGCATCAGATGAAGGTGGGGGAGGGTATTTGCTGGAGGGAGACTTGACCGCTACATTTCTGATACCCTTAAGGCTTTGAGACAGGGTTGGCCGCACCCCCGGCGATTCCCGGCATGGGCCGCCGCTTGCCTTGCATCTCACCGCCGCTCACGCTCCACTACGGTCCCCGGCTCCACCCGCTGCAGCAGGCCAGATCTCGTGGTTGCCATATCTCCTGTTCCCAGCCACGTCGGGACACCGGATTTTCACCGGACGGCAATGCTATTGTCACGTTCTTGAGTGCCGGTCCTCCGGGGCAGGATTCCGATCAGGATGTCGGCCTCGGGGGGTAGTGGTGACGGAGCCGATGTACTACGCCGCCATCTTGGTCCGGCGCTAGGCTCCTCCGCTATAGTGCCACTTTTAAACGATATTACTGATATCTAAAATTGATGTTAATAAGTTTAAAATAGATGTTAGGCAATGACATTGTAACCACCATGTGTGGGTTGGGACTATCACATTGTATTATACATTTGATTCGGCTTGTGACTGATATACATGTATTGTATGAAGCTGTATCTTTTATGGTACACCCACGATAATGTTATAAATGTAGCTTCTCTGACTCTCTAACCTCCACAGCCTTGCATCAGTATCTTTCCAGAGACATCTGGCAGTATGACTTGGTACAAGATGTATATCCTTTAATAAATTCCTAACAGTTAAAAATAGGAAGAACAATTATAAATTTTTGATTTTTCCCTCCAAATATAAAGTTCTGTACTAACTTAACAATGAATTTCTTCTTTCAAATATTAGCAAGTGAACGTTCTCAAGTACATGATGTTCCCTAGTAAAAATTGCTTATCCCACAAATGTAACGTCTTTTTCCAGCTTTGCATATCCAAGGAAAACTAATGCAGTTTCAGGATTAAGTTTTATCACATTCTAATTATCTTACACTATTTGTACACATAAGGTAGCGATACCAAGATTAAATCTTCCATTTGCTTGAAATGCTTTGAGAAATGTAGGTGAAATTGGTAACACGTTACATTTATCCAAATGTATCTGCTACCCTGAAATCATTCAATAACTTAGTATGCACCTCTTTAGGGTTCACTAGAGATTTTAGAACTAAAAATGACCAACATCATATTATCCTGTGGTGGAAAAAAGGATAGGAAAATGTTCCATGCCATTCAACACAGAAGGAACAGAGAGCCCCCAAAAAGTCACATCACAGGTGGAACAGTATGCTTGGAAATCTGAACCTGATGTTGCTTTCCAGGAGTAAACCTATGTTGTAACTAGCAAAAAGGAATAAAAGAACTTTCAAGTAAAGTAGTTGAACTACTTCCATACATTTACAGCTTTTTGTGAGCTGTGCTTGAAGTCTATTGTGCTTTGCAGTTCAAGCTGAGATCAAGTGAAAGGTGAGAAGTGAGTGGGGAAAAGTATTCAATGGATTTGACTTACTCCTCAAAGAAGTTTAATAAATACTCACACTTAGATTTAGGCTCATTTATGTTGAAGGCAGATAAAGGGTGGTTTCATAGACTCACAACATCAAAATTATGTTGCGAACATTTATTGCACATGTTTATCTAATGTATGAAATGCGTGAAGTTTGCCCTTCACATGTTCATTATTGTTCATAATGTTCAATTGTTCACTGGTCATATACGTGCTCTGAGATTAGTCAAACCAGGTAATGAGCAAGAATGGCTCTATTTAATGTTCAACCCTCTTAGTGATTTGCTTGCTTCAAGTTGGTTCTTGAAGTACTATGGAGCAGTGGGCCTTGGTCTCTTCTTTATTACATTTCGGGGTAGGTCAGCCATGCATAATATCCTTCATGCAACCATATTTGACTGTGGAGATAGTCATATTTTGGTCAGGGCAGAGAGGAGTATGAGTATTCCATGCCGTAATAACAAGGGAGTTGATGTCAGTGGTTTTAGTGTCACAAAACCATGGCAACTCTCTTTTGTGATTGCTTACAGTTTTTAAATGAATGACAAATAAAGAGAATAAAATTAGCACATGCTCAGGCCAATCCACAAGAACAGTCTCCTCAGTATTCAGTAGTGTGTTCTTGGCCATATCAAGGTCAAGTATATATACTTCAATATAGGCAGGTGTACTCCAATGCCTCTGACGTTAATTACCATGTATGAATGATGTGATGAAATCAAAGACTTTAAAATCATTCCAGTGAAAGTTAAAATCACCCAGTAACATCATAGAATCAGAGATAATTTGTTGGCTTGTAAAATACTATACAAATTGTTATAGGAAAGTATTATTATCACCAGGAGGTTGGTAAATACCATTTAACTTGACCGTGGAAATGTGATGAAAAGACTCCTAGAAACATGAATATACAGGACCAAAGGGTGCCAGTTTGTACCAATTAGAATTCTTATGTATCACCTCAACTCCTCCACTGATCCTACAATCACGATTGTGTATAAAAATAGACTATTACAGAAGAATGGGGAGGCTCATATTATTCAGCCAAATTTAAGTCAAAATATGGGTATCTTTGTAGCTGATTACCAATTATACTGAAGACATACGAATGGGGAACAGAACGTTGTGTAGAAAAATAACCAATGGGTCAATGTAAACTTGAATGAGGTTGCTGAGCCCATCCTCCATAACTAACTGAGAAGAACAAAGAGGTATGTTGTCTATAATAGAAGGAATGTGCTTGATAGGACAAGGCGGGCTAAAGCAAAAGACAGGGACATTAGAATGAGGAGATCACAAGGTTTAACTTAAATGAGAGGGGACACTGATTTCAAAGGAGAAGGGTAACACTTTTTCCTGGGCTTTAAAAGCCACAAAAGGACATCTGAACACAGAGGAGACTTTAGAGCCATAATTGAAATGACAGCAGATTTGCAATTATGGTTAGATTGGGTCAACTGATTAACCAGCTTTTTGTAGAAGACAGTTGATTGAGGCATAAAGTTTGAAGAGGGGCTATTTGAAATTAGATTTTTTCAAGCATTTTAAGGTAATTAACACATTTGGACTATGGGTTGCATTATAATACAAAATCAAAAAAAAGGGGGAGGCAGAGGGATATGCTAGGTCCACCCTCCTATGTCACATGTAATGAAAAAATCTGAAATCTCAGATAGAGAACCTAGCAGGAGATAACCGCTCAAATGCAGGTGAAAGAAATGGAAAAAAGAAGGAACAATGTCCTTTCTTGAGTCCCCTCACTCACCAGGGTTTCCCCGCGGTGACATGCTTCATCATAGGGGACATCTCAACCCGCTGCGGGTTGAGGCGTGCTGCGACTTGCGGAAATATGTAGGAGCACTGTTTTTTTAGACTAAGTGTGGTGTAGTGGTGTGTATGGAGTGGTGTGAGTTTACAAATATCTAACTAGTGGGCTTAATAACTTTTATTCTTGCTCCTAGTTGATATATTAAAAAGGGGGGTGAGTCCCTAGGGGTCCTGGTTACAATGAGTCAGGTGTCCCTAGTGGGTGTCAACATGTTTTGTGCTTCCGCTAAGCTCTTCTTCAGGACAGGCACAGGGTCCAGCCCTATGCCTTCCACTCCTGAAGTGACCTAAATTAGGGATAAAGAATCATGCTGCAACTAATAAGCATGCGCGTTAATACATACGATTTCTTGACGTAGTATCTTTGTAAATGGAAAAATCACAAAAGTTAGTATTCACCAACTGCAACACATCGGGAGTTGTGTACATGATCACCTGCACATGCAATCTACACTATGTAGGAATGACGACCAGAAAAGTAAGCACAAGGTTTGTACAACACCGGAGTAATATCAGGTGCAAGCGGGCCACGCCAAAAATGACATCACACTTTATTGAGCAACAACACACCCCCAATGACATCCAATGGGTGGTACTTGAACACATAAAAAGCAGTGACAACCTTGAACATAGACTCCTCGAGAAGGAGCAACGCTGGGTATTCAAATTACGCAGCGACAGACAAGGTCTGAACGATAACATCCCTTGGGGTCAGCTCCTTAGGTGAGAAACATGAACTAACCAAGGAGCTATTTACCCTGCAAACACAACAAGGAGCACTAATAGCAGAATAGACGTGGTATGTGTCCTTCACTTGCTTATATGGATATTTCTATTTTTACAGTGTCTGTGGATGCATAGTGTGATAAGAGTTAGAGAGTGTTTGCTTGGGTTTCTGGCAGTCATTTTGTTGAATTGGATGTCTCAAAATTAATCTCTAAATAGGGTACCTGGCCTATCAGTGCTGATAAAAGAGACTTACCAATAACAAACATACTGTGTGTCACTAAGATTCACCCTGAACACTGACTTAGGGGGTCATTAGGATGGCGGAAGGACTTGAGTCCATCCGCCATCCTGTGGTAAATGGGGACCATCCACAATACATGCGGTGGTCCCACATACCAAATCAGGATGCGACTGCCACCATGGCGGTCGCATTTTTAGTTTTTAACATTGCGGCAGATGCTGCACACATCAGCACCCACCACAAAGCGAAAAACCATGTTGTGCATTTCACTGCACTATGTGGCTGCGCACCCTCACCTCCCCCCAACATATGGGGGCTGGCAACGGACCCCCTTAAGTAATGACCACGATGCCGCCATGGAAAGGCCTGAAATTTCCATCTTCATAATTTGGTGGACGGTGCCTGCTAGGCACCGCCACCATTTAATGGTCTCTGGACCATCCGCCAGGCAATCTGAATGATTGCTTCTGGCAAACATGTGGCGTATGGTCTTTCCATCCGCCATGGTTATAAAACGATTCCCCCCACCATCCTAATTTGGCGGGGGGAAATTCGCAGACGGCAGATGGAAGAACCGTCTCCGCATTGCCTGACGGTGGCGTTCCTTCCACCATCCTAATCGACCCCTTAGTTTTCAAAGAACATATTTCCAAGAAAACCAAGGTGACCTGGCACAATCACTTTCGAGTGAAGAAAGTGAAACCATTGCTCACAGAAAGTGAGAAAAAGCCTTTACAATGCAGTCTTTATCAAGGGAGGCCTTTACCATGCAATCTTTACCGCGCATGTGTGTTTATCATGCATGCCTTTATCACGCATATTGGTACGTATAGGTAAGTTATTTTAGTATCTTAAGGAATATTTAATTGTTTTTTATAAATGTAATTGATATTTAATATGAGATGAACGTAATATTTATAAAAATATCTATATTAGGTTTTAGGGATGAGTGCAAAAGATATAGAGATATTGGGTGGGAAGTGTATTAAAACTCAGGTATTAATGGTAAATAATAGGGTATTCATAATTTTAAAAAAATATTTATAAACATAATGATTAAATATATATTTGTAAATATACATGTTACATTTTAGGGACAGGATGCAAGGACTATAGGGGCCTTGGGTGGGTAATGCATCCCATTTTCTTTTAAGCAAAACAGGTTGCATTTAAAAAAAATATTACTTTATTAAAAAGCAATCACAGTAATGGTGGTCTCGTGACCCCAGCAGGCCACCATCCCTGTGATAGCTGCAATTTCTAATAGGTCACAACTTGGAACCTACCTCATTAATATGCCTGAAGTAGGTCTGTTTGGAACCCACTAGGAGTCACTAATAAAATTCAAAAGAGTTTCATATATTAGAAATACTGATTTCCTAATTGCGATTCAGAGTTAATCTCAATTTGGAAGTAGGTTTTCCTAAACTTAGTACATCTGGCTCCAAGTGATTTAATGTGCCGTACATTTTCACATACTTCCAACTCCTTTACAGAGGCAGAGTGGTTATGCTTGGTTGCTCTTTTAACTATGTCACCAAGTAGTCCACACACCTCTAGTGACTCCTGAGCTCAGAATGTCTCTTCTTACAATGAAGGTACCCACCATAATTAAGATGTTTTTGGTCCTTAGAGCGAATGTAGTCAGCTTGCTTTCCACTTTCCATCTTCTTGTTCCGAATGAAAAAAAATGTATGATGATAATATGTTGTGGAAACGTTAATCATGCTATGCTTTTTCCTGTTAAAGGGCCCTAAAAATGCTTATTGCTATTCATGTTGTGCTGTTGAAATTCTGTTTGAGGACAGATCTGAAAAATATTTCTCCTGTGAAACAGAAAAAAGTATGGTTATTTTTTTGTCAAGATTGTTCTAATGAGACAAAAAGTTGAGTTGCTTGAATTCTTTTGGAGGAAAGATTTAAAAGAAATGTATTTACCTGTTTGTTGAAGAAAAAAATATAATCATTTTTTTGTGCATGAAATGTGTTGAAGTTTACCGTTTGTTATAGAGTAGTGTTTTTAGATGAGTATCACCTTATGAAGACTTTTAATGAAGTTGGAGGTTAGATTTCCTTTGGATTTTAGGAGGTTGTTGTTTTGAAATAATTTAAAAGAGAAGTTTATGTGTTTTTTTATTCTGCTTGTGGACAGTCATTATTAGTGCTTATTACCCTGTAATGATTTGGACAACAAATTGCCATTAAATGTTTTGGGACATTTGAGAAGTTGTACACTTGATGGTATGGCAATGTGATGTGCAGATTGATTTGTTTTCAAAGCTTAGAATTTTCTGGTTTTGTGCATGTTTTGATCTAGATATTAAAAATAATTTTTATTGATGCTGCTTAATATTTTTTTATGTATTCTAGTTTCCAACACCTTCCCCGAGTTGGCATTGTGTGGAGTTGGGAATAGTAAATCAGCACTCCCCAGCCAGTGTTCAGTGCCTTACCCAAGTTGGCACAGGGTGGAGTTGGAAATAGTAAGCCTACCCCACAGCCTAAGTCCAGCATCTTCACCGAGGTGGCACCGGGTGCAGTTGGAAATAATAAGTCTGCCTCCCAGCTCCCAGAGATGGCACAGTGCTGAGTGGTGAATAGTGCATCTCCTTCTCAGCCAGAGTCCAGCATCTTCCCAGAGTTGGCACAAGATGGAGATGAAAATTGCAAATCTGCCCTCACCCCAGTGTCCCGCACTATCCCCAAGTTGGCACAGGGTGGAGTTGGGACTGGTACATCTGTCCCCAGCCAAAGTTCAGCACCATCCCCGAGATGGCCCCGGGTCAAATGGGAATAGTAAATCCTACCCCCCAGCCAGTGTCCAGCACCTTCACCAAGTTGGCAAAGGGTGGAGTTGGGAATATTAAATCTGTCCCCTAGCCAGTGCCCAGCACCTTCCCCAAACTGTCACACGGTACATTGGGAATAGTAAATCTGCCCCCATCCAGTGTCCAGCACCTTCCACGAGTTGGCCCTGGGTCATATGGGAATAGTAAATCTGCACCCCAGTCAGTGTCCATTACCATCCCCGAGTTGGCACACAATGGAGATGAGAATTGCAAATCAGTCCCCATGCCAGTATCCAGCACTTTCCAATGGTTGGCACAGGGCAGAGTTGGGACTAGTAAATCAGCCCCAGCCAAAGTTCAGTACCTTCCCCAAGTTGGCACAGGGTTGAATGTGAATAGTAAATCAGACCTCCTAGCCAGTGTGCAGAACCATCCCCGAGTTAGCAAACGGTGGAGTTGGGAACTGAAAACCTGTCCCCTAGCCAGTGCCCAGCACCTTCCCCGAATTGTCACATGGCAGATTAGGAATAATACATCTGCCCCAATCCAGTGTCCAGCACTTTACCCGAGATGGCAAACATCAGAGTTATGAATACAAATCTGTCCCCCAGCCAGAGTCCAGCACCATTCACGAGTTGGCATACAATGGAGTTTGGAATAGTAAATCTGCCCCCCAGCCAGTGTCCATTACTATCCCCAAATTGGCACAGGGTGGAGTTGGGAATAGTAAATCCAACCCCCAGCCAGTGTCTAGCACCTTCTCCGATTTGGCAAAGGGCGGAGTTGGGGATAGTTATTCTGTCCCCAGCCAATGCACAGCTCCTTCCTTGAGTTGGCAGAGGGTGAAATGGGAATAGAAAATCCACCCACAGTCAGTGTCCAGCACCATCCCCAAGTTGGCACAGGGCAGAGTTGGGAATAGTAAATCTGCCCCTCAGTCAGAGCCCAGCACCTTCCCCAAGTTGGCACAGGGTGGAATGGGAATAGTAACTATAAACCCCACCCACTGCCCAGCACCTTATCTGAGGGTCTGATTATGATGTCGTTCAGAAACTCTTCCGAATCTGTTTCGGAATTGTTTCTGACCAAATTGGGTTCTGCGAGTCCAACCGACCGATCACGATGCTTTCAAACATCTTACAGTCGGACTCGCATTGACTTCAATGGGAGTCTGTGTTCTGAACAAGAACACTGGCTCCCATTGAAAAAAGGGGTGCTTGGGGAAAACCTTCACCCTGTGACGGGCACCCCATGGTGACTGCCACACTGTGCATGGTAGTAGAGGGGTCCCATGGATACCCTAACGGGCCCCAATTAGAAGCCTACTTGTGAAAGGGGGGCTGCTATGAGCCCCCAATGCCAGATTCCTACAGCCATTTCATGTCAGACAAACAGATTAGGAATGGCTGTCAGATTCGGACATCATAATTGCTCGGTCGAAAACAGTGTCCATAGAGCTGTACGATTCGGCTCCGAACGACTCTGTCTGTCTGTCCGAATGCCGATCGGAACCGATTTAGACAGCCCGAACAGTTTCCTTGCATCATAATCAGTCGTTCATACATGTATCCGATTCGGTCGGAAAAATAGGTTCCAAATGGGATTCGCCGAATACGAATCTCGTTCGTAGCCTTTCCGAACACCATTATAATTGACCCCTGAGTTGGCAAAGTGTAGTATCTTTATGTTATGTTAACAGTGTTCCCTTTTACCTATCTATGAGCTGTTTAGCCAGTGTGAATGTTCTGTATGGAATGTTGATGTGATGGACATGTGTGGAATGCTTGGGAGCCTGGTGTAAGTGTGGACAGTTGGAAGATGGGCTGAGCAGCTAGCAGGCTGCTCTTGGTGGGACTGTCCCCACAGATGTTATGGTCTTAATAAATATCCTTCAAAGACACTACTTAACTATGTCTACTATGTCACCTCTAAGCATGGGTTCCTACCACTACACAAAGGGCAGAGTTGGGAATAATAAATGTGCTCCCCAGCCAGTGTCAGGCACTTTCCCTGAGTTGGCAGAGTGCAGAGTTAGGAATAGTAAATCTGCCTCCCAACCAGTGTCCTGCACATTCCCTGAGTTGGCATAGGGTGGAGTTGGGAATAATAAATCAGCTTGTGTCCTGCACCTTCCCTGGGTTGGCGCAGGTCAGAGTTAGGAATGGTAAATCTTCCCCCCAGCTAGTGTCCAGCACCTTCTCGCAGTTATGTGACAACTCTACCTTTTTGTGAAAAAGAATATTCATTTTTTAATAAAAAACTGAGCATTTGAAATCGTATTGTAATATTTTAAATAAAACGTACTTTATCTTTCAAAATATTTTTCATCTCTTCAATCGCACAAGATGATCGATATAGAGACATTTTCATAGAAAAAACTATCTAGTTCTTATTAGAAAGAATTTGTGATAATGTGTTCAATTTTGGTATTCGTTTTTTAAAGAATTTCATATGTTTGCCAATAGGTGGCACTGTGAAAACAAGAGTCAGTCAATCAGTTGCTGCTGTTTGCTCAACTGTGTGCAGTCACCTCAGCGACTAGTAACACTCTGGGCCTGATTCCTAGTACAGTGGTTTCTAGAGCATCATACTTGCTGTGGCGGTCTGACTGCGGTGTCCTTTGCATTCCAACTGCCCAATTAGGACCATGAAGGTCGGACAGCCACAAGACCACTGCCACCGCCAGGATCTAGGATTCCGCGGGTGGGTCGGTGGGGAAAGGTGCGATCTGTGGAGAAGGTGCTGATGCTGGCACTGCTGTGCAGATCACAACCTTCCTGTCTGCCGACCTTTTCCTGGCAAGGACCCAACCATGAAAAGGTGGAAAGAAAGATAAGGGGCTCCAAACTGGGCCCCAGGGCAATTCTGCCCAGTGTGGGTAGTGGCTATGGGCACATGGTGTGCCCTCCTATGCTTCCACTGTCGTGCGGGGACTCTGCAGCATGGCCAACATGGTGCATGGCAGCAGTGCAAGCATTATAGTGGAGGTGCTGCAGTGCAGCGGCATTGCCTTCAGGCTCTGTATACGAGCTGAAGCATGTTGCCACCGCAAGAAAGCGACTGGCACACTGCCAGTCCTGCGGTAAAGTTAAAATCCGGCGGGCGGGATGATGTCGGCTTGGTCGCATTTTCCCGACCGCAGATGCTGCAGCCTGGTGGTTCAACCACCTAGGGCAAAAGCAGGCCCTTTGTTTCCGAAATGGGGGCTGCCCATATATGTACTATTTTTGAGGTAAAACCTACATTTATTTTTTAAAAAATGCATCCGAAAACTTCAATAATTATCTTTAAAAATGAAGAATTTAACTGGTATATTTATTTTAATGTGCTATTTGTGACCTTCTCTTTACTGCTGGTCCCCATCGTAGTAGGGGCCTTTGTACATTATGTTAAAACAATAATCTATTTTAGAGTAGTTCAGAAACAATTTATAGTTCATCTTAAAAATGTTTGTGGCATATGTGGTAGTATGTATATTAAAGTTATGTGTGCTAATGGTACTTTAAATATAAACGAATAGCAATGCTTTGTAAAGACATACTTGGTAAAGACTTATGCGTGATAAAGGCCTGTGCGGTAAAGCTAGGTGTTCAGGCATGCATGGTACAGGCATGTGATGTAATATCATGCAGTCTTTCAGAACTTCTGTTCAACCCCTCATTTTCTTGCATTTGGAGTGCAACAAAGCTATGCTCCATGGCTTCCCAACTCTATATTGGTCCACCATATGTCATTCTGAGCTCTGCTCAACCAGAAAGCAGTGTTTCGTGAGGACTCCGTGTTACCAGAATAAAATCATTTTTTGATCTTCTGTGCAATTCATATCACAGTTGACATCATGCTAGAATAAACCAAACCCCTGCAATCAATTGCCTTGACCGCCCTTGAAATTCTAGGGCGGCCTCTCCTCCTCCACAGTCCTGATGAAGACCCGCTTGTGACACTCCACCAAGCGCCCATAGGGTTGAAACGTCGACGATCTATTTTGGCACCGATTGCAGGACATAGTCGCTATCAACTATAGAATTTGTTCAACTTACTTGTCACTGCTTCTTGAATTTGGCCCTCCAAAACAAACCGCATCCCCCCACTACCACCTCACTGCACTGTGTATCTATATCACCACTGAGCACCACTATCTCACCATTGTGTATCACTGTATGAATTTTGAAGTGCAAAAATTCTGCAATTATTTTTGTTTTATGTAATTTGGTTCGCATAACGAATGCTATCAATTCTGATACATAAATTAATGAAAAACCCTTTTTCTGGGTTCTTGTTCCTTCCCCCATTTGCTCAAGAAATGTGCTGACTTTCAGAAATGTATCATATGTTATGCTGAAGTAACTACGGCTAACTACAATACGCATTGTTTCTACCCAAGGGAACCATTGTTCTTTATATATTCTGAGCTCTGCAGCACACCTCATCAAGAACCTAAAGAAATACGACCACATCATCCCCATGTTGACTCCACTGTCTCTCTTTGACAGCCTGCCCCAACTCTAAAACCAGTTTCATCAACAAAACTATCTCAACAGGTACCCCTTCCTATCTGTATGATATGCTCCTGTTTCATATGAAGTAACCCCTGAAATTCAAAACTGTGGGACTTGGCCCTCTGCCAACATTTTGCCTTCACCTCTACTGTTTTTGGTGAATTTGTTTTGTTGGCTTAAGGACTCTGTGCAGTTCACCACTGCTAACCAGTACTCACTCCATTTAACATGGTAAAATCAGTCACACCTGATTGGCATATTTAATTTACTTAAACATCCCTTGTAAAATTGTACACCATACACCCATGGCCAATAAATTAAATGCTGCTAGTGGGTCTGCAGACTTATTGTGCCTTCACCCCTTCTATTTTTGCTGAACTCATTTTGTTTGTTTTAAGGCTAATGTGTTTGTGCTCACTCCATGAAACATGGTAAAATCAGCTTATACCTGATTGGCATATTTAATTTACTTAAACACCCCTAGTAAATTGGTATACCATATACCCAGGCCCTGTAAATTAAATTATGCCACTGGGTCTGCAGTCTTATTGTGCCATCCACCTAAGTAGCCCCTTAAAACATGACCCATGTCTGCCATTGCAGCCTGAATGCAGTTTAAACTGCCAATTCAGCTTGGCAATATAACCCCTTGCCAAGCGTTAGGTGTGCACTGGTCCATTTACAACTCAATAAGCTGTGTTATGCCTTCACACAAAGGAATTGTCACCACTGCATTGCATTATTCATGCAACCAGCTTAGAGCAAGGGCAGGGGAGGCAGGAAACTTCAAGTACTTCAAAGGAAATTCTCTCGAAACTTCTCCTTCTTCAATGAACACACCTGGTATACAAATAGAACCCTCGGAGTTGGAGCCACTCTTCAGTTCACTTTCTGGGCCTGTGGAAGGATTCTGAGAGGACTGCCTGCTGTTTTGGCCTGCTGTGTATTTCAGAAGACTGATTTGTTACACCTGTAAGGACTGCTTTGTTGCCTGAAGCCTTTCTTGAACCCTCAGAGGCCTGCTCTGCTGCTTGAGCCGTATTCAACTTCTTGAACTGAGGACTACAAGAGTGACTCCAGAGGCTAATTGGCTGGCCTTATGATTAGAGCCTCAGGGACAAAAAATGCTCTAACCATCTTGAACTTACACATGGACCCAGCCTATGTGACTCTTAACCACCCAAGTGGTGCTTTTCCAGTCGTGGACCCTTGGTGGTGGTGTTAAAAGTGGCCAGATAACCAAATCCAAAACTTAGCACTTAAAAATGGGCCAAAGCTGCTCTGAGAACCAAGGGGAGAGCGGGACCAACCCTCTCATCTATCCACCCAAGGTGCATCTCCTGTCAGCAGACTTTATGCCAGCTACCGCTACATTCTTCTCCACAGCAGCAAATCCTGTTCAGCACACCCTCACCAAAGGGGTATCCAGCCTCATGCAACTCCCATTAGCTACAGCCTCCATCATTGTTCCACTGGAGATTTTCTTCTTCTAAAAAACTTGACTAAGGGCCTCATTACGATGGTGGTGTTACCACCACCGTCAGGCGGTCAGTGGCAGTCCCAACGCAATCAGACCATGCAAGACCGCTTGCAGCATCAGGATGGCAGGCGGATGGTCAACGAGCAGAGGAACCGTCTAACACTAATCCTACTAGGACCATCAGACGCTCTTCAATCCCTACAATGGTGGTGGTGCCTGCTCAAGCACTGCAATAGGGATAACAATGTCAGTTTCTGCAGACTGTTTCATAGCGGTCAACCCGCCATGAAAAGGGGGGCGAAATGTGTCTTGGGGGCCAATAGTGGGCCCCTTCACCCCCTGGATGTTCGCCATGGGCCCTGAACCTAAACATTCCTGCACCATGTGGCTTGCACCGCATGGTGCCTGCCACATAGTGCAGGGATGTTGGAAACTTTTTTTTTTGTATTGTGGCATTGTGCTGCAGCCCGCAGCACATGCTGCAATACAAAAGATACACATTGCGACTGCCTTGAAGGCGGTCACATTCTGATAATGATGACGGGACTGCCGACAGTTAGTGAGGCGGTCCCGTTGCCGACAGGATGGCGGTTGGACAAAAGTATGCCATTGTAATGAGGCCCTAAGCCCGAACTAGTAAATGTTCATTGTGACTGCATCCAGCAGCTCCCTGACGACAACGGTCCCTCTGTGGATGACCGCCTGCAGCCTTGCACCGCTGAACTTTAACTTCTCAGATTTTTCTTTTCAAATTTCCTTTAAATCTGAAGGTTAGTGCAGGGTAGGCATGGGCGGAGTTCACAGAGTCATGCAATGTGCCACACTATGCGGAGTTTCACGAGAAGCAGAGTCTGGTTCGTCATGCTGTTTGCGCTGATGTTTAGCACCAAGAGTTTCTCGCATGCTGTAAAATCAATGCAAACGGCATCACGCGGCATGCCAGAGGGTGCCACTTGAGTAGATTTTCTTATTCAGTGGCTGTTTCCTCAGCGTGAGCAGTAGCTTCCTTAATGTGATCAGCAGCTTTCTCAACGTCAGTGGTAGTGACCTGCCGCGACCACCCTCATTCAGAAATCTCACCGGGAGGTGGTCTAGCGCGTGAGCAAAATTCTTAGCCCAATCCTTGTGCTGACCAGGCCCACTCCACTTTTTATATCCAGTTGTGCTCCATCACAGTCGGCCACATTTTTTGACTTTCACTTGATCTTGCACAACTAGATATTCGTGGTTGTCGCTTTGCTCTTTTAGGAGCTAGCTTTTACATTCTACATTACAAATTATTAACTCTAGGTCTACTAATCGGATTTTTGCCATTGTGGTATCAAATATTTTATTACTGTTTGTGTGCAGCATACATACTTTACAAATTTCCTCTAAGTTATACCTCACTGCTTTTGTGTCAAGCTACCAGATGGCTAAGCACAGGTTAATTTAGTGACTTTTGTGGTTCACCCTGACAGGGATTGTGGCAGTTGCTTGAGCAGGGTTAACACCTCACTCAACCAACAACTCAATTTCTTACAATGGCCAATAGAGGAAATTGTGATGAGAAGATGGGCATGCTCCTACAACATATATCTAAGTGAAGCTAAAGGGGGAAAAGAGACCATAAAGTAGTCAGTACCTACAGCAATAGCGATAAATTCAATTTGTTGTTGAGTTACATTCAACAGATATCACAACACAAAACTGAAGCATATGTGAAAGTTCCAGATGACACTGATATGACACCCTTGCTCACAGGTAACCAGTACATTTCGACCTGGAGGTCTTATCTTAAACCCTAACCTCCTAAAAGATGGTTTTCCTGAAAAAGCATCTATCATCTCCTACGATAAGGAGGAATATGAAGATACAAAAACAGATACAATGTTGTTCTAAAGACCATCCTCACGAATTCTACATCTGTGTCCCTGTAGTGTTGGCAAATATGCTTTTATTTCTGCATATAATTCCAGATGCTGCAGTCATGGCTGCCGCCAGGGAGACATCCACAGCCTCTCAAGATGTCTTAAGAGTCTGAGCTTCCAATTCAGACTGCTGCCATCCCTCCTGTGTGGCATAGGCTTGAATTCTATTTTGAAACACACAAGATGATGGACGGAATGTTGCACATTGGCAAAACATTCACCCCCAGCCACAGATCTGGGTTTAATCCATCGTTATTTTGCTCACCACACCACCCCAGTTCAGACCTGGCTTGGCAGTTCGGACTGGACTGTTCCCATGAGGCACAGGGTCAAGACTGATTTGCATATGGCTGGGTTCAAACTGGAACGGCATGGTGAGCAACAAAACAATGGATTTAGGCCCAGACTTATGTACTGGGGTGAATGTATGACATTGTTCTGCATTCTGTCCATCAACTGTTGTTTTTGCATTTGTCACCCCTAGTGGGAAGGGCATACCCAGACGTGGGTCCCTTGCTCTCCATGCCACTAGAATCAAGCTATCCTGGCTGAAGAGGGTTGAAACCCCAAAACCGGTCCTAGGATGCTTGTTTCCAGTCCAGGGAGAACCTGGCTTGGCAGTTTGGGCTGGACTGTTCCTATGAGGCACAGGGTCAAGACTGATTTGCATATGGCTGGGTTCAAACTGGAACAGCACGGTGAGCAAAAAAACGATGGATTTAGGCCCAGATCTATGTACTGGGGTGAATATATGACATTGTTCTGCAATCTGTCCATCAACTGTTGTTTTTGCATTTGTCACCCCGAGTGGGAAGGGCATACCCAGACGTGGGTCCCCTGCTCTCCATGCAACTGGAATCAAGATATCCTGGCTGAAGAGGGGTGAAACCCCGAAACCGGTCCTAGGATGCTTGTTTCCAGTCCAGGGAGAACCTGGCTTGGCAGTTCGGGCTGGACTGTTCCCATGAGGCACAGGGTCAAGACTGATTTGCATATGGCTGGGTTCAAACTGGAACGGCATGGTGAGCAAAAAAACGATGGATTTAGGCCCAGATCTATGTACTGGGGTGAATGTATGGCATTGTTCTGCATTCTGTCCATCAACTGTTGTTTTTGCATTTGTCACCCCGAGTGGGAAGGGCATACCCAGACGTGGGTCAATTGCTCTCAATGCCACTGGAAACAAGCTATCCTGGCTAAAGAGGGGTGAAACCCTGAAACCGGTCATAGGATGCTTGTTTCCAGTCCAGGGAGACCCTGGCTTGGCAGTTCGGGCTGGACTGTTCCCATGAGGCACAGGGTCAAGACTGATTTGCATATGGCTGGGTTCAAACTGGAACGGCATGGTGAGCAAATAAACGATGGATTTAGGCCCAGATCTATGTACTGGGGTGAATGTATGACTGGTGGTATCACGAGATGCTCTGCCTAAATTATATAGCGCAATTTTACCGTATTTTACGAAGGTGGGCTCCCTAATCTCCCAGCCTCTGGCACTTGACTTTAATGATAACATGCAGTGCGTGCATCAGGACCTAGTAGACTGTTTAGCGGAATTTGTTAACCCCCCTGGCTCTAATAGGAGGCGCAGGGTGCCTGTATCCACATGGTATAATGCCTCATGCAGGAAGGCAAAATCAGAGCTTATTGTGGCCCTTAAAGATGGGAGAGACAAACTAAAAATTCGCACCCTAAGATCACAATATAAAGAAACAATGAACCTCGCTAGGGAGGAGTGGGATTTGGAGAAATGGTCCAACCTTTCCTTCGCATTGGAAACGAGAGATGCACGCAGATTCTGGGCAATAGTTAGCACGGGGTCAGGAGAGCCTAGATCTGCAATAGAACCCAATATTGAGGCGGGGGTCTGGGAGCTCCATTTTAAGACCTTATATGCGGCATTTACAGGTCTAGAAAGTCCACTGGCACTTAAACCTAGACTGGGGGTACTAAATGATCATGAGTGTACAGTGGAGGAGGTCCACATTGCCATAGGGAAGTTGGCCACGGGTAAGGCTCCCGGCCTAGATAGACTCCCCGGTGATTTATTTAGGGATCAACCGGCGATCTGGGCCCCCTACCTATGTGCCCTTTTCAACGCAATTCTGCAAGGTACGGAGGTATCGGGTACTTGGTTGGGAGCAGAGATTGTCCCAATCTTCAAGAAGGGCTCTCTTCTGCTTCCAACCAACTACAGGCCCATTAGCCTCATTGACGTTCCCCAAAAAATCTTCTCCCGTCTAATCCTGGACCGCTTACAGGAGTGGATTGAGGAGTATGATATCCTCAGTCCTTATCAGGCCAGATTTAGGAGGAACACATCGACCATGGACCAGATATTCCGTCTTATAATGTTATTCTGGAAGACAGTAACGGTAGAGGGTGGCAGCCTCTACATGGTCTTTGTGGACCTCCGGTCCGCGTTCGATCTAGTACCCAGGGCCAAACTGTGGGCGGTGCTCTTGGAAAGGGGAGTTCCCAACGCAATACTGACGGTGCTGATTAGGTTGCATGCACAAAACTACGCACAGGTCAGATGTGGGAGGGAGTGTGTGCTGTCATCCCGGTTTCCAGTTTGCAGGGGGGTCAGGCAGGGGTGCGTTCTGGCACCAACCCTGTTCTGCCTCTATGTGAATGGCGTTATATCGCATCTGGACGCGGTTCCCAATAACGATGCACCCAGATTGGCAGGCAGGAGGGTGCCGGCGATAATGTTTGCCGATGACGCCCTCCTGCTTTCCAAATCCCCCACGGGGATCCAACGAGTGTTGGACGGCTTTACAGACTTTTGCCGATGCCGCGGACTGGAAATCAATGCTGATAAGACCAAATTTATGATTTTCAGCCCCCCGGCATCGACCCGCCCAACACCGATCCTGGGTTCGGTTAAAATGGTGAGGGTACAGACTTTCCAATATTTAGCGGTAACGATCAATGAAAATCTTTCCTGGGGCCCCCAACAGGCGAAATCACAACTTAAACTCTCCCAATTAGTGGGCGGTATCCTCAAAATGTCTAATACATCTACAATCAAGCCAGTGAGCCCCGCACTGGAGATTTACAAAGTGAAGGCGAGGGCATCAGCTCTTTATGGTGGGGAACTCTGGGGGTACACCTGTCGGCCCGGAATTCCTAACGTGGAGAACAAGTTTATGAGGCAGCTACTTGCACTCCCCCAAAGCACATCCCTCCTTCCGCTGAGATTGGACTTAGGACTGAGTTTTATCCAGGATGAGCTAGCTCTGAAACCTCTTAGGTTTTGGCGCAGGCTATGGATAACTCCAGAACTGTCCAATTATAGGCTTGAACTAAAGGATGTGCTGAACCATGGTAGTGCAGCGAAAATCCCCTGGCTTGCATTTGTGAAAAAGGAACTGGGGAAAATGGGACTATCGGACCTTTGGTGTGAGCAAGAACAGGCATGCAGGGGGGTTTCATGCAAAATGCTGGAGAAGTCCTTTATGGACTATAAACAAAATATATGGCTGCATGACTCCAAAGCTGGCCCTCTGACAATGACCTTTTTAACACTTAAACATTCATATGTTTTTGAGGAGTTTTTGAATTTTATTTACCCAGTTGGAGCTAGGAAGTTATATATCCAATGGAGATTCGCAACACTACCACTAAGGGCATTCACAAGTAAGTGGTCTACACCAACGAGCAATTCTTGCCCTGGATGCAGTGCGATTAAGGAAGAAGAACTACACATGCTCTTTTTTTGCCCTGCTTACAGTAAATCCAGAAAGTACTGGTTGGTACCCTTGTGCAAGAACATGGGCTTTGATAAATGTCTTGTTGCAATGAGAGTCCTTACTACTGACACTTCACCGCACATAGTTTTCGCACTCTCAAAGTTCCTGCTAGCTATGTGGTCCAAGAGATGTTCTCTCATCACAGCGGCATCCAGGGGTGATTGTATATCATGATTGCATACCGTGCTTGATAATCTGATTTTATGAAATGTTTATTTATCTCCTGTGGTCTTATATATGTTTTAACTGTTTTAACTGTAATCTTTTATGACTGAAAAAATGTCGAAATAAAGATCAAATGAATGAATGAATGTATGACATTGTTCTGCATTCTGTCCATCAACTGTTGTTTTTGCATTTGTCACCCCGAGTGGGAAGGGCATACCCAGACGTGGGTCTCTTGCTCTCCATGCCACTGGAATCAAGCTATCCTGGCTGATGAGGGGTGAAACCCTGAAACCGGTCCTAGGATGCTTGTTTCCAGTCCAGGGAGAACCTGGCTTGGCAGTTCGGGCTGGACTGTTCCCATGAGGCACAGGGTCAAGACTGATTTGCATATGGCTGGGTTCAAACTGGAACGGCATGGTGAGCAAAAAAAACGATGGATTTAGGCCCAAATCTATGTACTGGCGTGAATGTATGACATTGTTCTGCATTCTGTAGATCAGCTGGTGTTTTTGCATTTGTCACCCTGAGTGGGAAGGGCATACCCAGACGTGGGTCCCTTGCTCTCCATGCCACTGGAATCAAGCTATCCTGGCTGAAGAGGGGTGAAACCCCGAAACCGGTCCTAGGATGCTTGTTTCCAGTCCAGGGAGCGCCTGGCTTGGCAGTTCGGGCTGGACTGTTCCCATGAGGCACAGGGTCAAGACTGATTTGCATATGGCTGGGTTCAAACTGGAACGGCATGGTGAGCAAAAAAACGATGGATTTAGGCCCAGATCTATGTACTGGGGTGAATGTATGACATTGTTCTGCATTCTGCCCACCAGCTGTTGTTTTTGCATTTGTCACCCCGAGTGGGAAGGGCATACCCAGACGTGGGTCCCTTGCTCTCCATCCCACTGGAATCAAGCAATCCTGGCTGAAGAGGGGTGAAACCCCGAAACCAGTCCTAGGATGCTTGTTTCCAGGCCAGGGAGAACCTGGCTTGGCAGTTCGGGCTGGACTGTTCCCATGAGGCACAGGGTCAAGACTGATTTGCATATGGCTGGGTTCAAACTGGAACGGCATGGTGAGCAAAAAAACGATGGATTTAGGCCCAGATCTATGTACTGGGGTGAATGTATGACATTGTTCTGCATTCTGTCCATCAACTGTTGTTTTTGCATTTGTCACCCCGAGTGGGAAGGGCATACCCAGAAATGGGTTCCTTGCTCTCCATGCCACTGGAATCAAGCTATCTTGGCTGAAGAGGGGTGAAACCCCGAAACCGGTCCTAGGATGCTTGTTTCCAGTCCAGGGAGAACCTGGCTTGGCAGTTCGGGCTGGACTGTTCCCATGAGGCACAGGGTCAAGACTGATTTGCATATGGCTGGGTACAAACTGGAACGGCATGGTGAGCAAAAACATGATGGATTTAGGCCCAAATCTATGTACTGGGGTGAATGTATGACATTGTTCTGCATTCTGTCCATCAGCTGGTGTTTTTGCATTTGTCACCCTGAGTGGGAAGGGCATACCCAGACGTGGGTCCCTTGCTCTCCATGGCACTGGAATCATGCTATCCTGGCTGAAGAGGGGTGAAACCCCGAAACCGGTCCTAGGATGCTTGTTTCCAGTCCAGGGAGAACATGGCTTGGCAGTTCGGGCTGGACTGTTCCCATGAGGCACAGGGTCAAGACTCATTTGCATATGGCTGGGTTCAAACTGGAACGGCATGGTGAGCAAAAAAACGATGGATTTAGGCCCTGATCTATGTACTGGGGTAAATGTATGACATTGTTCTGCATTCTGTCCATCAACTGTTGTTTTTGCATTTGTCACCCCGAGTGGGAAGAGCATACCCAGATGTGGGTGCCTTGCTCTCCATGCCACTGGAATCAAGATATCCTGGCTGAAGAGGGGTGAAACACTGAAACAGGTCCTAGGATGCTTGTTTCCAGTCCAGGGAGAACCTGGCTTGGCAGTTCGGGCTGGACTGTTCCCATGAGGCACAGGGTTAAGGCTGATTTGCATATGGCTGGGTTCAAACTGGAACGGCATGGTGAGCAAAAAAACGATGGATTTAGGCCCAGATCTATGTACTGGGGTGAATGTATGACATTGTTCTGCATTCTGTCCATCAACTGCTGCTTTTGCATTTGTCACCCCGAGTGGGAAGGGCATACCCAGACGTGGGTTCCTTGCTCTCCATGCCACTGGAATCAAGCTATCTTGGTTGAAGAGGGGTGAAACCCCGAAACCGGTCCTAGGATGCTTGTTTCCAGTCTAGTCAGAACCTGACTTGGCAGTTCGGGCCTGTTCCCATGAGGCACAGGGTCAAGACTGATTTGCATATGGCTGGGTTCAAACTGGAACGGCATGGTGAGCAAAAAAACGATGGATTTAGGCCCAGATCTATGTACTGGGGTGAATGTATGACATTGTTCTGCATTCTGTCCATCAACTGTTGTTTTTGAAATGTATTTTGAGCAAACAGAAAACAGAAGGATGGGGATATCTAAGACTAAAATTCCTTGTCGTCTACTATATCATCCTCTACTTACGAAACAGGCAAACATCCCAGGCTACCACAGAGTGACAGCTGGGCAGCAAAATACCAATGGGAGTTTATTTGGGTGTGAAAGTGTGCTGTTAAAATAGAGGTCAAATACTTACCTCTCGCCGTGCAGGTGTGTGAAACGACATTGTGTACCCATTCCACTCGCTTTTAAAATGGCTTGTGCATTTTTGCCACATACCCAGTGATGAGCTGATTATATGTTCTTATAATATGTGGCGAATGCAGGTGCAAGTTGTTAATGAGTGCACATCTGCAACATATTAAAAAAGAGTCCCGTAAATGACCAAAAATCATTTTAATGGTAATGGTCGTTGGTAAAAGCAGACCTCACCACAGTCCTCTGGTTTACTCTGTACTCTGCAGGAAGCTGGGAAAGAAAAATGTCTGCTGTCTTCTGTAAACAGGCTTCGCATCATGTTATTTCCAATGCCAAAAGATGATCGCAAAGCCAATAGGCCTGGCTTTGGCAAGCAGATGCGATAGTCAAATATTTTTTTTTGCAACAAGTCTATATAATAAAAATGAGAAAAAAGGAAAACTCACACTGCTTACAAAGAATATAACAAAAGATATATGCAGCCAACTATTCTAGCAATAAAAATGTTAAAATGTTGAAACAAAGAAATGACACATGTAGTTTTAATTTAACTATATGGAAGCTTCCTAGCAGGAAGGAAGCTGTGCTTTAAGCAGGTATAGAAACACTTATTAGTTTTTAAGCATGCCACAGAAAAATCTGATATTAATGCAAGGAAATCATATGATTAGCTTTGAATTAGGTTTAGCTAAACAACTAGGGCCAGATTTAGAGTGTGTCGGACTGGTTACACGTTACAAACGCGCAAGGTATTTGAGAGCGCTATATCCTATAACTCTTGTAATAAGATGGACGGCACATCCATGATGTTTTGACAGAGTAACCCATCTGCCAAACTCTATATGAGGTCGATAATTTAATCACACAATGATGATTAAAATGTTAAAAAAAGAATACAGGATGGGACTAGACCAAGGCCACCTTCTCTGGCACTGAAGTCCACTTCTTTTCAGGCAGATGTGCACATGAGATGAGACCAGGCAAAAGACAATCCCTCACGGTGGAAGAGAGCTAATGCCTGAGGAGCGTGGACCCAGTGCCCCATGCCTTTGTTTTGTGGAGAATGGGTGCGAATGTGAATGGCATTTGAATAGATGAATGGATGAAAACGGCCGAATCAAACCTATGCACTTTTTTTAAAATTAGGATTCTGTGAGGACAAATGAAGCTGTGTCTACACCAGATCTAAAATCTACCCTGCATTATACTGTGGGGACAGTAAAGGCAGCATCCAAATGTGCAGATCCCAAGCTATCACAACACAGTCACAGAGATGAAGCAGTCCCCCCTGTCCATGTCTGCAGACCATGCCCATCAACAGTATGATCTGAATGCACATATGGATGAGGTCATGCAATGTGAACAAATCTGCTATCAATAGGTGAGTTCAACCAGTATCACCTTAAAATGGCTGTTCCTTGTGCAATACGTACTTTGGCGGTCCATGTTTAGAACAACTTTGTATTAATTTTGTGATTCCAAACAATATTAAGTTATATAATACTGATTCAGAAATTAGGGCTCATGGAACCACTGAAAAGGGCAAGCTAACCCAGTATCCACCAGCTAAATCATACTAACAGAAAACGTGTACAACAATTGTTAAAGTCAATTCTTTAGAGCATGTTTATTTATATTTTTGCCTTCAACTACAACTAAGGGTGACTTGAAGCTTGTTTAGTGGATTAATGCCTAATATCACAATATGAAATATGCACATAGACAATAATTGCAATCTATTCACAATCTCAAATATATCCCCCACGTCACTGACATTGTTGGTGTACGAGCGAATTTGAGGATTTTCACAATACCATCATGTGAAATCCAATAGTTATCTCCTTGATTCTCTTACCCTGTCTTGTCCCTCCTTTCTTCTTTCTATGTGTACACTTATCTGGCTGACAGCGCCTTCCTGCTATGCTAGGTAGGAGAAATAGGAGAGATGGAAGACAACAGAAAAACAGAGAGAACAGCAAGGTTGAGGAGAAGGAAGGTAAAGATGCAGATAAAATAGAGAGATGGGTGAGGAAAGGAAAGACACAATGAGGGAAAGGTGAAGTAGGCAGAAATATACAGTGAAGTACTAAGAGTAAGAGGCAAGTAGAGAAAAAGAGATTGATAGACACGCAATATAGAAAGAGCTGTAAACGGAAATATGGAGAGAGGGAGACTGGTGGAGTACACCAAGCAGTGAGTTAAAGAGAAACGTAGACTAGTAAGCGAGGTGAGTTAGAGATAATTTGGTGATGTACCATAAAAATAAACTATAGGACTATACCTACCAATAGTCCCAATACCATTACCAAATAATCAGTCAGTTGGCAGTGAAGAAGGTTCAATCATTTATTAAACAGAATACTCTATAGAGGAGCCTCTCCGAACCTCAACCATCAGGTGTGCCGAGAAGACTGTTGGCTCGTATTCAAACATGGGGTTATATACTTTTCGGTTCAACACATGCAATCACTGTAAAAGGAAACATACCAGTTGTCCCTCGAGCTCCAAGGCAGGACCATATATGGCACACATCAGATCAGTACAAAGACTTGACTATCTATTGCACAGGAGGTCAGGAGGGGTGACTCCCTTTCGTCTTGGTGCCTGGGAGTGTAGGCACAGCGCCTCCAGGAATGCGCTCATCGCCCCCAAAGCCAGATGTGACTTTGAGTCTTAAAACAGTCGAGTAAACAGCCTACCTTCAGCTGCTACCAGTAACTCAGATGAACTGGGGCTTGACAGCTACATGTGATCAACACGTGATCAAGGCCCGTGCTTGAGCATATGATCAGAAGATGGCGTCTGTATGGTTCTCGGCCTACTCTTTTAGTAGATATACAGGGAGGAAAAAACAAATTTCCTCCAAGCAAAAGCATATATCAAACAGGGAGTATAGGTATAGATGCATCATGCTAACATAATATAGTTCCGATATCCCTTATATACGTGAAATCTACCTTTTTATCCCTCATTGGGGTAGATAATAACATAACATGTGTATTTGTAAAGCGCACATTCACCCATAGGCCTCTTGGTGCTGAATAACAGATGTTCATTGTTACCCAACAGTAATCATTATATAGACCACAGATGGATGAAAGGCTGAGTGGACACGCTGGGATTTGAACCTGTGATCATGAGGTCAAACACAGGCACCTGCAGTGGATGCATTAGTCCACTGAGCCACCAGACCCAGCTCAGAGGTATAGAGCTGTGTAAAGTAGGAGTGATGAGGTAATGGAAAAAGGTATAGAAGGAGAGCAAGTGAACCAGAAAGAGAGGGATGAATGGTAGAAAGGCGGAGAAGGTGCAGAGAAAATAGAGGTGAAGTGGAGAGATAGGTAAGTTAGAGAACGATAAGTGAGGTAGATATAGAAGTAGAGGGAAGGTGAGGTGAAGAAAGATTTGTGAAGTAGAGAGAGAGAGGCAGATACAGGGTATGGTACCAGAATAGCATAACCAAAATAACATCTGACAAAAGTATTGTGTTCTAAAAATTCCTTTTTAAAGTATAGTCCTATTGGTGTTAATATTAAAAAAGCTACGTAATTATGACAATAGTTCAGTAAACGATATTTAAGACACAGTATCTCTGTCAGACAATATGTTTTCTAATAAAATTCTAAGATGCAACTGTTATAACCTAGGCCATTTGCTCTCTCCCCCTCCTGCCCTCAATTCACCTCTCCACCATAGAACCTTGATAAGGAGGCATTTTAGAATGTTGGGTTAGTGGTGTTTTCTCAGAGCCGCCCTGGCAAGCGGAAGATGTTAATTGTGACTACTTGAATAAAGCTTTTCAACTTATCTCTTGCATCTTCTTTACTTCATTTTGGCGACGATAGTGGGATGCTGTGTAAGGGACAGCGTGACATCTTCACCCTGTTGATATTCACCTTGCCAGAGGTGTTTTTGGAAAGGTGAGCTCTTGTTGCAGAATTCACCAGCGCACATCTTGTTTATATCTTACTTTGCCATCGTGGGAGTTGTGAGGAAATAATCAAGTGCCACTCCTGATGAAAGTAGCGTGATTTGGGAGGCTTGTCCTCTCCTACCCAGCATTGGGGCACTTCTACTCCCTTCAGTTGGCAGTATTTTTAGCCTTTTGGACTTTATCATGTGAGTGCTGACTTAGAAGTGTTTGTGAAGCAGCTCTTCCTTGTTTTCAATTTTTTTTCGAGGGAGTCCTCGCTGAACAGAGAGTCTAGCTCAAGCCGGGAGAGGCTGCCTAGTCTCTGTTAAAGATGTACCCCAAGCCAGTGTTCTGTCTTGTCTGGGGCTCTAGCGAAGTTATCACAGCACATCAAGGTTGGGTGCCGCCTTTGTGATGGATCAGCGTTTGATGTAAACCACAGCAGAGTTCCATATTGCCCGCAGAGGGTGCGATCTGTAAGGAAGTACTATGGCTCCCCTCCCCGCAGGCAAATCCCCAGCCTTCTGTCAATGAGTGTATGTCGCCTCTTTGGGACCCGAGCGTTCTCCTGAGGTACTGGTCGTCCGCTTTTAGAGCTGGCTTGCATCCTTCGTGCTGCAAGGGAAGGAATGCTCTTGCACAGCCATTCGTTATCGGATTCCTTCGCTTCTTTTTCTGTGTTTTTTTTACAGCGGGTCCATGGTGCACTCGTTCACCACTGGGCCAACCCGCTTCCTGTTTTCTTGTGGTTGATCATCGGGGAGGTTTGTCTTCAAATCTTAGAGCCCATTACTGTGTTGCCTGGTGAGAGGAGCAAGCTGAGAGGCAAAGTCTGACTGACACCAGCCTGGAGTCAAGGAGAGTAAAAGAGGACTATTCCTTCACTATTGAATAATACTTAATGTACACTATTGTTTTTCAAGAGGTAACCACAGTTAATGAGTTAGAATCCTCTTGTTACTATTTTCCCCACAGATACTGTCATTTGAACCTTTTAAAGTCTTAATATTATTATCTTCAGGGACTGTCAATTAACCTTCATTTAGTACTGTGGTATTATTATTCAACTTTAGGTGGGCATAGAGCAAATACAAATACTACAATTAACCGCGTTATTCTTGGTGCAGCTAAAGTTATTTTTAGGTCCATCACTTCTCCTTCCCCTCTGTTTTACTGTATGTCAGAATGGCTGCAGCTAGTATGAACCAGCCTACACAGTTTTTGAATGAACTAGGAGAACCAGACCTACCTTGGCGAAGGTGGTAAGGAATATTTAAATCCTATTTTATAGCCATTGGTGGTGGAAACTTTTTGTCAGTAAGGAAACAGCATATCCTGTTGCATAATTTAGGCATTCAAGGGAGGAAAGTATCCGAAGATATCACTGGGAGGGAAGCTGATGAGGACATAGATAAAGAGGGTACAGGAGAGTATAATATGAATATACATTGAGAAAATTAGAAGGACACCTTAAAGAAAAGATTAGATTAATGACGTTCTACAGCGTCACACATTTTTCACAATAGTTAAAAAAAAAGAGAGGAAAGAGTATCTGCATATGTTGCAGTCTTAAGAGGTATTTCAGCAAACTTGTGAATTCGGTGTTCACACAGACTCGCTCATAAGGGATCAATTAGTTAGATGTACTAATGATAAAAAAATACAAGAAGAATTACTTACACAAAACCCAGATCTATCTGAAGCAATAAATATAGCGAAAGGAATAGAACATACCTCTATATGTATCAAGGAGATGAAGTTAAGTAGAAAGATGATGTGAAAGGACATGTTGAGGAGGAGGTTGTATGTAGAATTAATGAGAAAAGTAAGGAAACTCAGAGTACCAAACAGGACAATGTACGCTGTTACAGATGTGGTAATCTGAATCATCTAGCTAACAATTTGAAATGGCCTGCTAAGAGTGTAATCTGCAGAAAATGCAATGAAAGAGGTCACTTTGCTAAGGTTTGCAGACTGCAAGGTGACAAAGTACATATGGTTTCTGAATCTGAGGCCAAAGGAGATGAAAAAAAGGCTTATATCTTTCAAATAGATCAAGCTGAAGCGGATGAGACAGTACAATACCCTACCTGTGGTATTGGTCTTGATGGTGTAACTGTTCAAGTTTATGCTGATTCGTGTTCACCATACACCTTAATTGAGAAGAAAATGTTTGATAATAAGTTTTCTAAGCATGAATATGTATTGAAGGCATGTTGTAAATTAAGGACAGAATGTGATTAAGCATTTACTGAAAACATTAGTGTTTCCCTTTTATCGTGTTTTCCTCATTATGTTGGCCGAAGTCCGGACTCCATTTTGTATTGACATGCTGCCACGTGTTCACCACGAGGAGAGTCCGACCTCTGTGTTAGTTGCTCTTGTAATCTGCCTAGCAACAGTTATAAATAGCTCCCTCTTGTCCGTCTGGCGCATGCCCAGACTTGACCACATCTGTTATAATTAGCTTTGCTTGACCATGTGTTTTCGCGGGCCCAAGGAGTGTGTTAGCTCCGCCCATGTATTGATTTGGTATCGAGAATGACCCTAAATGGTAATGTTCTTCAACTCTGTGGTATCCACCCACTCATGAGCCCCTCTGTTGTGTATAAAAGGGGACAATGTACGCAAGTTCTTTGTGCTACTCCTTGCAATACTGAAGAGTGTTGTGTGGATTGTAGGACCACCCTTAAGGGTTAATAAACGTTGTTTTTGTACTTTGCAGTTTCCGTGCCAACTTCCTTATAGATTTCGTTACAGAAGAGCGAACCCTTGTCTCTTGCGGGCCTAGCTGGGGCTTGTATTCATCAATTGGCGCCCGTCACGTGGGGCTCATCGGCGACTCGGATGCCCGAAGGACTGGTCGCGACGAAGGTGAGGAGTTTGGCCGGGGACGTGATCACTGCCAGCGGCGTCTTAGCCTTGGCATCCCGAGGTTTTTCTTCCTTCCCTTCCGAGCTGACCATCTGGGTGGCGCCGGTCATCGACTGAGACCTCTTCTGTCGGTCCTGCCGTGAGAGCCGTTTGGGCGATTGTGGAACTTGGCAGTTGGAACCTGGACTCTTGATTGGTAAGAACCGTTGTACGGTACTTGCTCCGAGTTTTGAAGCCTGGTCTGGCTATTTGAGTTTGATTGATGGTGACTAGTCATATTTTGAATTTGTCTTTGTGAAAATATATGCGTTGCAACACATATAGGCAGGTAATGTGGAGAAATTTCTCCGGAGCTGTGTAAACTTTGAACGGCGCAACGATTAAGTGCCATTTTTCTTGATAATACTGCATATTTTGCATTATTCCTAGCATGCCTGCTTTTAGCGCACTTCGTAAGTGGTGCTGCTGTCTTGGGAACCGGTTGAACCTCGAGGAATCTGCTCCAGCTCCCCCAGAGGGGACTCCTAATAGGGATATGTACGTGAAGCATGGTCTTTCTTCCATAATGTACAGCACGTTATGGAGGAAATATACTAGGAAGGATCCTGAGTTGCGATGGCCTTTGTATGGATCGTTTGATATACGTAAGATTGAGTATGTGGAACAGTGTATGTGTAAGCGACGTGCTCGTCAGGATATGTTTGAGTGTGTGCGATTATGGGTGAAGGAAGTGCGTGAGCAAGAGAAACGTGAGAAAGCGCTGTTTGATAAGGAGCAACGAAAGAATGATCATATGCGAGCGCAGGAAGCGAAGCGTCGGGAGGGCACAGAGCAAACGGACAGACAAGAGAAAGAGCGTAGGCTACAAGTTTCGGGTCAATATGTTGTTCGTCAGCCGCTTTATCCTGTCCTTAATAATCTTGATGACGATTTTTATTTACTAGATCGCTCTCCGCCCCCTTATGTTGGCGCATCTGCTCCACGGCCGCAAGATTCTGGCCCGGCTCCGGGTAAGGTCGACACACGGTCCATGTTATCGGCCGAGCATATGGCTGAGCTTCGGAAACTTTCCCTTCGTGCACTTAAGGGCAAGATGTCTATGGATGAGTTGTTCCATGCTTGGGGGTCGTGGCAAGATAGAGAGAGGGTGTATTTTCTGTCTCATTTTTCAGAAGAAGTAATTGCTGCTTTCCGAAAATATTCTAGTGTCCTTGAGCCTGCCGACGTGTCTTCGGATGCCGGAGCATTACGTAATGGTGTTTTTTCTCCCCCTAAGGCTTCTGAGGCGGCTCGGCGGCTGTTCGCTTTACGGGACGAAGTGCTGGCCCTTAGAGAGAAAGCACGTCAACAAACGGAGGAGGAGAAGCAGTCGGATTCGTCTGCAGCAGGGGGCCACCCATCCGCCTCCCAGTCAGATAAGGATGACATAGTGCATGCTAAACCAATGCGAGAGGCGGCGCCTTTGTATGTTCCTCCTAAGGGAGCAGGGACTAGCTCGGATGTTAACTCCGCCGATGCAAGGGGATATTTTGTATATAATTGGGTTTATACTCCATGGCATAGGGCCGATGTTATGGCATTAAAGAATGCGCTGCCCGACCCCCGCAAGAATCCAGCGGCCTTCTATGAAGAAGTCGAGGGGGCCTTGAATTCTTGCATTATGACCTTAGCGGATATAGACCTATTCTTTGGCCTTATCCTACCGCCGGATACGTGGCGCTCTGTCCGGAAGGTAGATGATGCGGTTGCCTTCAAGGCCCGGTGGTCTGACCATGAGGATGAGGATAGGGAACGGAAGCCCGCACAGAAACCACCCCAGAATATTTTAGATCTCCCTGCGGCTATTGTGGCTAAGTTGAAGACGATTATTCCCCCTAAAAAGATTGACTGGAATATGTTAGCTGCATGTAAACAGAAAGTTGACGAGTCAGTCGCGGACTTCTTTACGCGTTTTGAGGAAACGTTCCATGATTTTAGTGGCCAGTCGCTTACTGACGACACGGGCCGCCACCTTTTTGCGGACAAATATGTGGCTAATCTGCTGCCGGCAGTTGCGGCCCGGTTAAAAGCGAGTGAGAGTTCTTGGTCCTCCGCGACTCCGACGGCCCTTCTGACCATTGCCCAGTATTATGAGCGTCAGGAGCACGAGGCGAAGGGCCAGGAGGAGAAGAAATCGAAAGATCTTAAAACTAAAGTGATGTTAGCACAAGTATATGGCCCGCCCCGCCGGGGTAATAATAGTAGGGGAAGGGGTGGATCTTATGGTCCCCCTTCGGGCCGATCGGATTTGAATAGGAACCAGTGTGCGTATTGCAAGCAGTTGGGCCATTGGGCCAGGGATTGCCCAGCGTTGCGTGCTTCGCGTCAGGGGCACACTCCGGGTGGCCCGAGAGGTAGAGGGGGCTTCTCGAACTTTAGAGGGAATTCCAACGATAATGTCCGTTTCGATACTGCTGGACAGCACCGAGATAGCTCAAATGTTTTTGATCGCCAGCACCAGTATCATGTATCGGACATCGATCGCTCAGGATATCATGATTCTCAGCATGCATAGGAATGCGTAGGATGGGGGTCCGAATCAGTTGAGGTGCCGGTCGATCAGACGGGTCCTTATGTATCGGCTGAGGTTTTAGGTTCTACTGATCAGTTCCTAGTGGATACAGGAGCGACACGTAGTGCATTGTCTAGGTACTTGGTTCCGGGGGCTCCCCCATCCGGCTCAATAGTTACATCGGTAGGGTTTGACGGTACACTCTCCCGAAGCCCTCTTTCACAGCCCCTTGCATTTAAAGTTGATTGTTTTTCTGCGCCTTGTCCGTTTCTGCTTGCTCCGTACACACCGGATAACATTATGGGCCTTGATATGTTAAAGTACTTTAGGGCTACAATTCGTTGTTCCCCTGAGGGTGTGAGGGTGATTTTAAATGACAACTACCCCCGATCTGGGCGGATGTGTACGATCTCAGAGGATGCGTTGTTGGCTACCCTCCCCCAAGCTTTATGGGCGACTTCGGACACAGATGTCGGACAAATGGTGATTCCTCCGGTCCACATTAGTGTCCAGGAGGGGGCGGTACTACCACGCCTCCCGCAGTATCGTATTTCCCAGGAGGGCGAGGAGGCTCTCATACAGATTGTGCAAGACCTGATCGCAGTGGGAGTAGTGGAAGAAGTTCCCTATAATATCTGTAACAGTCCGATTCTCCCCATTTTGAAAAAGGACACGGATGCAAAAGTCTATCGGTTTATAATTGATTTGAGGGAGGTAAACAAGATCGTGATACCTCAGTACCCGGTGGTTTCCGATATCACGACGTTGCTTACCTTGGTCCCGCCTACGGCGACCATGTTCTCAGTGATTGATTTGAAAAATGCCTTCTTTTCTATCCCCATTCACCCTGATAGCCGATTTCTTTTTGGGTTTACATTAAACAATAGATCTTATCGTTTTTGTAGAATTCCCCAAGGCTATACAGAAAGCCCTAGTATTTATAGTCAGGCTTTGAAGCGACAGTTGGATTCCTTTGTTTTACTTGAGGGGGTCGCCCTCATTCAATATGTCGATGACATCCTGTTGGCGGCTGACACCCTGGAGTTGTGCGAGAAAAGCACGATAGCCTTACTTTCCTTTTTAGCATCCCACAATCACAAGGTCTCTAGGAAGAAATTGCAATTCTGTAGACCAAAGGTGACTTATTTGGGTCACCTTTTGTCTAAGGAGGGGCGTGCACTCACACCAGATCGTATCCAAGTAATTTTGGACACACCAAGGCCATCCACGCAGAAGGACGTGCGTGCATTTTTGGGTCTTGTTTCTTTTTGTAGACAGTGGATATTGGGGTTTTCACACATAGCTAAGCCATTACTAGCTCTCTTGACAAAAGACACGCCCATCCCGATCCCCTGGTCAGATGAGTGTGACGCTGCTTTTCAGCAATTGAGACAGGCCCTTTGTTCAGCACCAGTGTTAGGGACCCCTGATTATGCAAAACCCTTTTCGTTGTATGTGCATGAGAAAGATGGATGTGCATTATCAGTCTTAGTGCAGATGCACGGCGATAAGCAGCGCCCTTGTGCATACTTTTCGGCTGTACTTGATCCTGTCGCCCGAGCATTGCCGGGGTGTTTTCGCTCGGTTGCGGCGACAGCTGTGTCAATACGGCAGAGTGAAGGAATTGTATTGTCCCATAAACTGTTGGTGTTAGTTCCCCACGCTGTTGATGCCCTGCTTAATCAAACAAAGACGCAGCATTTGACCAGTGCCCGTTTAACGGGATATGAGTTGACGCTTTTAGCTCCTCACATTACGTTAAAAAGGTGCGTGACATTAAACCCGGCCACATTGTTGCCATACCCCGAGACCCAGCCCGAGGCACAGAAAGCGCATGATTGTATTCTTGTGACTGAGGAACAAACAAAGGGTCGTATTGATCTCCAGGATACGCCCTTTTCAGATGTAGATGGAGAGTTGTGGGTAGATGGATCATGCCTGAAGCTACCAGATGGTACGACCTCAGCAGCATATGCAATTACCACATTACACACGATAGTGGAGACAGCACGCATACCACAGAAATCAGCTCAAGCAACGGAACTGATAGCGTTAACACGAGCGTGTGAGCTCAGTACAGGATTGTGTGTGAATGTTTACACAGACAGCCGCTATGCCTTCGGAGTAGCGCACGATTTCGGCCTACTCTGGAAGGAGAGAGGGTTTCTAACGTCACATGGGGTACAGATAATGCATGGGGAGTTAGTCCACAATCTTTTAACTGCATTGACATACCCAAAGAAAATTGCCATTGTTAAGTGTAGTGCCCATAGGAAAGTAGTTGATAAGGTTGGAGAAGGGAATGCGTTAGCGGATCGAGTAGCACGGGAGACTGCGATGCAGCCCGGTACTACTGCCATGTATGTAGTGAAGTCACAGGTGGAGAGATGGCATGATGCGAAGGAGGAAGTGCGAGAAATACAAAAGACCGCTTCTGACAAAGAGCGGGAACAATGGGCTAGCGAAGGAGAACTGGATGACGAGGGTTGCTGGAGAAATAAGCAGATGGATAGATGGAAATTACCCACGGCTTTTGTACAACCTATGGTCCAGATGGCACATGGGCTAGCACATGTTGGAGCTTCCGCAATTGTGAAATTGCTTACCCAAGTCTGGGAGCATCCAGAGATTGCTAGCACGGCAAAGAGGGTGGTGCAGACCTGTATGATCTGTCTGAAGTATAACCCAGGGAAAGGCACACGAACTCCAGCAGGAGGATTTGCGACACCCACTGCACCCTTTGAGGTTCTGCAGATGGATTACATCCAGCTTGAGCGCTGTAACAATTTGAAGTATGTTCTAGTAGTGGTTTGCGCCTTCAGTAAATGGGTCGAGGCGTACCCTGCGAAAGACAATACTGCAATGACTACAGCGAAGCTATTGCTGAAAGAGTTTTTCCCCCGATACGGCGTCTGTAGACTTCTGTGGAGTGATAATGGCCCTCACTTTGTAGCAGATGTTATAAAGTATGTCTTGAAGGGCCTAGGCATCACCCAGAAGTTCCACGCCGTGTTCCACCCTCAGTCTGCAGGACTAGTCGAGAAATATAATGGTACACTGAAGCTTAAGATCGCCAAAATTCAAGCTTCAACGTCTTTGACTTGGCCAGACGCTTTGCCACTGGCGTTATTGTCAATTAGGTCGGTGCCACACTCTCGAACCGGCCTTACACCCTATGAGATTGTATTTGGACGCCCAATGAATATTTGGGGTCCACCAAGGCCTAAGGCTGTGTATGATGTACCTTGTGTGATGATGAGTGATTATCTGGCACAGTTAACGGATAACTTGGTTTCTATTCATCAACAGGTCCGAGAGGCGCTCCCTGATCGGTCTACTGGCGAAGGACATGGTCTCCGGCCTGGAGATCATGTAATGATAAAGGTTTTCGACAGATCGAACAGTTTGGAGCCGAGATGGGTCGGACCTGAGCAAGTCCTTCTTGCAACGAGGACGGCAGTGCGAGTCTCGAACAGGAAGAATTGGATCCATTCCTTGCACTGTCGAAAGGTACCGCCCGGATTGGTGGGGTCTGCCGTGCTGACCGATCAACGAGACATCCTAGCAGCAGAGACAGGCCGTGCTGCAGAGCCAAACGACACTGAGGAGCTCTTTCCGGACCATACGACTTCTGGAGGAAGGCGATATCATCTGCGACCAAGGAAGTGAGGTTTCCAGTACCGGGACATACTGTCAGAACGGCCCTTGGGTTAGTGAAACGGAGAGCAAATGAGGCAAGGGGGGGGGATCAGCCCTGCATTAGTGTAGCGACACCCGTCTTGGCCCGCTGGTGAAGAAATCAACCGCTGCCCAAGGGGAAGAGTTCTGACAGACTTTTTAGTTTCAGGAAGATATCAGGGTATTGTTTCCTTTGACATGGAGAAGAAGAAAATTCTTTGTGCGTTGGGGTTCATGCTAACAGTAGCTATCATTGGTATAACCACATGGTTTGTGGAGGAGGCAACTCCAGCCCGAGAGACACTTGTGTTGACGACTCCAGTGCCTGCGGAGCACTACTTTTATACATTGCCATATCAAGAGTTGAAGCATCGACAATCCTATCTGAATAACACTTTCATTCAGATGCTGCATCACACCCACGTTGCTACAAATGCTACGAACTGTTGGATATGTGGGATGATGCCAGCCCATCAGAAGAAAGGAGGCACGCCATTCATACCACTTCCTTTCTCTCACAATGGCTCTTGTAGAGCATGGTACACTCTGTTGTTTGCCACTCGAAAACCGACAGTGGGACGATTGCTTTTCAGACTTAATAAAGAATGCCATCAGGACAAGAATGGATATCCACAAGCGAATGGGACAATTTGGGAATGGGAAGAGTACCGACCGGACAATGAATCCATCCCCTATATCTTCACGAACACCAGAGACACTGTGGGGAAGGATAAATTTGTAATCCAAGTAGCACAAGCCCAAGCGGACCTGTGCGTCCAGAGTGTGGGTTTTATCCCTGTCGGTGTCAGTGATTGTATAACTGTGTTAAATATTGATGGGTTAAATAACAGCACCTTCCTAGCATCCCATAATACCTATTTTGTATGTGGAAATAAAGGGTATTACCGTTTGCCGGCTGGGTGGTCTGGGGTATGCTATGTATCATTCCTATTACCTCCTGTATTCTTAGCACCTGCGTCATATCATAAGGATTTGAAATTGCTGAATAATGTGACTGTAAATAGATATAAACGTACTCTATCTATTGATGAGGTGGATCAAACAGATACCAGCTTGCAACAGTATATTGATTTTAATTTAGGACTGTTTTTCTTTGTTGGAGCCGCTCTGAATAGTAGGAAGATCCGAAGATTAACAAGAGTGGTAGAAGCTGTGACTAATCAGACTGCTGCTGCTCTTGGGAATCTTACGGAAGAATTACAGATTACCAGGATTGTTGCATTACAGAATCGTATGGTATTGGATGTGATGCTAGCTGATCGAGGAGGAGCCTGTAAAATTATTGGAAGTAGCTGCTGTGTGTTCATCCCTGATCATACGCCATCCGTTTATAACGCCATTAATAAGCTGCATAAAATAGCAGCTGAAATCCACACGGAAAACGGCACTTGGTCCTTTTCTGGATGGTTTTGGGCGTTGGTTACTGCCTGGGGTTGGAAGGTTCTAACTGGTCTCTGTATTATTGTAGCAATTCTGTTCCTTTTCTGTATGTGTATTCAATGTGGACCATTGTGCTGTTCCGTATGCATTTCATTCTGCATTCCAGACAAGAAAGCTATTGCCGATGTTGCCCGCCAGAAGGGTCTAGCTAAAGAGGTTAAAGGAATGATGATAATTGACATATACGATGATTATTCTTGGAAGCCAGATGTCTTCAGTAAATGCTGAAAGGGTCGTCTGTTGTAAATTAAGGACAGAATGTGATTAAGCATTTACTGAAAACATTAGTGTTTCCCTTTTATCGTGTTTTCCTCATTATGTTGGCCGAAGTCCGGACTCCATTTTGTATTGACATGCTGCCACGTGTTCACCACGAGGAGAGTCCGACCTCTGTGTTAGTTGCTCTTGTAATCTGCCTAGCAACAGTTATAAATAGCTCCCTCTTGTCCGTCTGGCGCATGCCCAGACTTGACCACATCTGTTATAATTAGCTTTGCTTGACCATGTGTTTTCGCGGGCCCAAGGAGTGTGTTAGCTCCGCCCATGTATTGATTTGGTATCGAGAATGACCCTAAATGGTAATGTTCTTCAACTCTGTGGTATCCACCCACTCATGAGCCCCTCTGTTGTGTATAAAAGGGGACAATGTACGCAAGTTCTTTGTGCTACTCCTTGCAATACTGAAGAGTGTTGTGTGGATTGTAGGACCACCCTTAAGGGTTAATAAACGTTGTTTTTGTACTTTGCAGTTTCCGTGCCAACTTCCTTATAGATTTCGTTACAGAAGAGCGAACCCTTGTCTCTTGCGGGCCTAGCTGGGGCTTGTATTCATCAGGCACCTGAAATTTAGCCGGGGATACAACAAGGAGCCTATTCCCCTAGAGGGTATTGTGAGAATGCGCATATCATTCAAAAACAGACACACAGTAGGCAAAGTTTACGTCACACAAAGAGGGTCCAATTTACTGGAATAGTAACACCAGAAAGAATTGGGTATTACTTTAGATCCTAACAATGTGGACCAGGTTTTGTTAGTGGAACAACCATCAGTGGGGAGCAATTTAACAAAGGAATTGCCAGAAGTATTTGCTAACTATCTTGGAAAGTTAAATAATTACATGCACAAAATCACACTAAAAGAAGGTGCCATTCCAGTGGTCCACAAAACTAGATCTGTTCCTATTTTGATGAGGGAACCTTTAAGGTTGGAATTACAAAAACTTGTAAGTCAAGGGGTTATGGAAGCAATAAAAAGCTCTGAATGGTTGGCACCCATCGTTATCACAACCAAAAATAGTGGCAACACATCCAGCTTTGTATGGATTTGAGGGACATCAACTCAAATATTTGGGTGGATAGACATCCCCTATCGAGGATACATGAATTGCTAAGTACTATCCAAGATGCCAGGCATTTCAGTGTACTTGATTTATCATCAGCTTACCACCAGGTCACACTCCACCCAGACTCTCAAATGTTAACAGCATTCACTACCCCTTTTGGTAATTTCAAATTTCTGAGAATGCCTCTTGGGTTAGCTTCAGCCATTGCAGCCTTTCAAAGGACCATGCAATACATTCTGAGAGATTGTGAGAAGATGATGTGTTCCCAAGATGACATTTTAATTTATGGTGCTAGTGAGGGAGAACACAATTGTAAAGTGAGAGATGTTCTGTGCAAGTGAAAATCTGCCGGTTTCACCACCCAAGAAAGTAAATGTAAACGAGGTGTCACCGCTGTAGATTACTTGGGACACACAATATCAGAGGAGGGTATCAAACCTAAAGTTGATCTGGTAGAGTCAGTACGCAGAGCTCCCACACCTACCCCGAAGGAGGAAATCAAATTGTTCTAGGGTTTGGCAGAGTACACGACCAAATACATACGGAATTTCTCCGTCTTGGCCCAACCCCTTAAGGATTTACAAAAAATAGGTGTCCTTTTTTCATGGAAGGGGGAGTAAGAAGTAGCGTTTGAAGAAATTAAAAAGGCCATTGCGAATGCACCTTACATAGAGAATTTTCACATTGACAGAGAAACCATTCTGACAACCGATGCAAGTAATAGAGGCATAGGGGCAACTCTTTCACAGAGGATGCACAATTAGGAGAAAATTGTGGCTTTTGCCTCCAGGACGTTGGTAGGCATGGAGGTGAACTATTCTACAGTAGAATAGGGAGGCACTGACATGCTACTGGGCCATCATCCATTTTAAATTCTATTTGTGGGGGTTACCATTTGAATTTAGGACAGATCACAAACCCCTACTGTCCCTATCTGCAAAGAAAGAAATGGAGAATACCACTCCCCACATAGCTAAGTGGGTATTGGGACTTCAAGGTTTCAACTACAAGATTGTCTTTGTCCCAGGCATCAAGAATTGTGCACCAGATTTCTTGTCATGGCCCCAGTAGAAAAACCAGAGGAAACCAGAGAGAAGGGAGAATCCATATCAGAAGTTACCGTCCCAGCCATTTGGGAAACACAGTTAGACAGAGACCACAATCTTAAAATGGTAAGAGACTCTATTGTGGCGGGATGTTCCTCCAGATGTAAAGATTTACCGTAAAAGTTACAACCTTTCTTAAATGTAAGAGAAGAATTATCCCTTGATGGGAATATAATCTCAAGTTCTGGGAAAATTGTGCCACCAGAGGGCTTACGGCAACAAATAATTAATTTAGCGCATGAGGTACATTTGGGGAGAAATCTAACTAAATCTAAATTAAGAGCAGCTTTTGGTTTCCCTACAAGGTTCATTTAGTGGAGGAGAAAGTCAAAGAGTGCCATGTCTGCTGTCTAAGTGATAAAACCAAGTGCCTGAGGCGTTCTCCCCTAATTCCTGTAGAGGTACCCACCATCCCATGGAACAAGTTGGGTTTGGACTTTGCAGGACCAATTCATGGTTTTGGCACACACGAGAAGTACATATTAGAGCTCATTTATTATTATTCCCACTGGATTACCTGTTAACAAGGTCAATACCAAGACCCTCACCAATGTTTTGACAGAGGTGTTTTCCACTGAAGGTATTCCAGCTACCTTAATCACAGACAATGGGGTTCAGTTTGTTTCAGAAGAGATGAGAAATGTCCCTAAGGATCTCTCCATTTCTCATGTTCACACACCATTGTATTGTTTCAAGGCCAATGGTAAGGTAGAAAGAGCTAATAGAATGATCAAATAATCTATTCAGATGGTTGTTGCTTCAGGAAAACCAGTAGAAGACACTGTGAGGAACGTGTTGTGGTCCTACCATACCACGTCCAATGACACTACTGGTCTGTCCCCATTTGAGATGTAGAGAGGCAGGAAAGAGGCAGGAAAGCTGGGTCTGAATTGTCTCCCAGCTGGCTTTTTGAAAACAAACAAGTCTCCGTTAACCCAGAAGTGGTGGGAGAAAAAGTGAGGAGACAACAATGTTTGTATAAAAACAGATATGATAAAAAATGGGGAACCAGGAGTAAAGAGTAGATTCTTGCTCAGTGGGTTCTGGTCAGAAAGCCCCACAATGTTTGTAGCAAAGGCGTTACATTTTATGAACCTGGGAAAATCAAGGAAGTCAAAAACAATTATGTAATGCTTGAAAATGGGAAAATGTGGAGCATGGATAGACTTACTAATTGTCCTACCAATATGATTCCATTGGAGATGCCTGAGAAGGAGGTTAGCAAATCCCCTTATTGTTTGGAACTCAGAATAAAAGAAAGAATACAACCTCATCCTTCAAGTTGGCACAAAGTTTTAATGATGTCTTAGCTCTGTTACATTGCATTGTTACCGAGTCTTGTTGTTTCTCATGCATTGCCTATGTTCATTTCTCTGTCTTGCTCTCCCCCTCTCTCTCTCTGCTCTTTTTGTTCTTCTGTTATTTTCTGCTTCCCTTTACAGTTCAATCTTCTTTACTTGACCTTCTATTTCACTTCATTCTTTGTCTTTCCTTTATGGGAGGGAGATGTGTTATAACCTAGGCCACTTGCTCTCTCTCCCTCTCCCCCTTCTCCCCTCCTTTCACCTTTCCAGTTGGTCTCCTCCGTGGAACCTTGAGAAGGAGGCAATTTAGAATGTTGGGTTTGTGGTGTTTTCTCAGAGCTTCCCAGGCAAGCGGAAGATGTTAATTGAGACTACTTGAATAAAGCTTTTGGACTTACCTGCTGCGTCTTCTTTACTTCAGCTACCAGAGACAGGGGTGAGCTAGAGAGGGTGGATTGAAAGAGAGAAGGAGGTGCAGAAATAGATGAAATGGAGAGCAGATAATGATAGAGAAAAAGAGGTGGAGGGAGAGAAAGAGAAGTAAACAGGAAGGAGTACGCTGCTGACAGAGGAGAGGTAGAGGGAACTTGGGTAGAAAAAGAGGGAGGGAAGATTAAGAGATGAGGTAGAGAACAAATGCTAAGGTGAACTGAAAGTTCAGGTACAGAGAGAGAGGTGGGTTAGAGAGAGATTAGATAGGGAAAGAGATAAGAAGTAAAAAGAGAAATGAAGTAGAGAGAGGGGTGAGGTCAAGAGTGATAAGATAGTGAAGTGGCTAAAAAGGGTGGAGAAAGGTGTGCTACAAATAGACAGACAGAGGTAAAGATGAGACAGATAGAGAAACTAGGGTGAGTGAGAGTGAGGTGAATAAACTGGAGAACAGAGTCATTGAAGTGAGATGGAAACAGGTTGAGACAAAAAGGCTGAGGTAGAGAGACCAGTAGACGGTTGTAGGGGAATGTCCAGAGAGCGGTAAGGTTGTCAGAGAGTGGTTTGGTGGAAAAAGTTTTACTGAAAGAGAAATGATGTCATAAGTGAGGTAGAGTTGATAAAGAGAGAGGATTGGGTACATGAATATACAGAGGGAGAGAAAAGTACAAAGAGTAAAGCATAGAGAGAGAAACGAGGGAAAAGAGAGAAAACTAAAGAGAGAGGATGTCTTAAAATATCTCTAAATAGGTGCCTGGCCTGCCAGTGCTTATAATATGAACCCAGAGTGACATGTAATTAACTAATTTTGTTTAATATGTCCTTTACAATCTGCATTGTATCTTTTTTACTGTAGCACCCTTTTTCCTCTTGGCTGCGGGTAGAATAAGGAAAAAGGTACTTCCAAAGTAAAAATAACGGAAGATACACTTGACAGCAAGATTATTTTTTACCTTAAATTTACACTGGCTGTCAGCACAAAAGGCACATTTAGGGCACGCCGGTCATGCCCACAATTTTTCTTTAAAACCCATGCCTGGGAGTCAAATTTATGCACACCATTTTTACATTATTGTAGTAGGACTTGAAAGAGTTCTGATCACTTTAGCATGGAGCCCCTTCAGAGCCTGGGAGCCATGGGCAATTTCCCACTTTGCTCATCCCCTAAACGTCTCCGGGTTTAATTGAATATAGCAGCTTCTTTTACTCTTTTGCCATAGCACGGATAAAAAACACACAAACACACAAACAGCGTTAACAAGAACTGCTAGGGCTTCCTCCATGAGTTTTATACACATGTTCCTGCATTTCTGCTTGACTTTAATTTACTCGCCCAAATACGACACGTGTACTTGTTCCCAATGAAAATGAACAAATCCTCAACATTTAAGCAAGCCTGAAATGTTTACATTTGACTAATACACACGAAAACCTATACATTTTATTAATCTATGATGACCATAATATTAGGGTTAATTCTTGCTGTTCCACTCACTGCCTATAAATGACTTCATTTTGCTTGAGTTAGAAGCACACGCTAGAAGGAAGGAGTGCTGGCAAAAGGCCTGTATCTCGGTTCCCTGCTTCCCTGCATGACGCTAGGAGTTCATTAACGGCCACCATGTGGCAGTAAAGTAATACAATTTAAGATTCACTTGCAAGAACTGTGCAGCCTTCCATCAGTCATCCAAATGTTTGGCTTGATCCAAAGCGTGCTGGATAAAATGTAACCATCCGCAGCCATGTGCAGTTATTCTCTCTTGAACATGTTGATAATAATGACAACAAGACAAACACGATTTTCTATATTTGGAAAAGAGCATCCTGTTCTGTTATCACTACTATTATTGCATTGATGGAAACAGAGTGTGGTGAGACTCTTGGCAAGGGACAAGCAGGAAGATAAACTGTTACTAAAATGGAGAAAATCGTAAGTATTTCTGATGGGTATGAGCAAAAAGGAATATAAAAACGAAATTCCTTTTGCTGAAACCTTTCTAAGATATCTGATTTTTAAAAGTGTTCTTATCAAGGCGTTTGAGCTTGACCATGGTTCATCTCCCCTCCTTTATCCATCCTTTATCCCACTGGTTCTTAACCTGTGGTCTGGGGGCCCTAGTGGGTGTCTGTGAAACCTACTCAGTGAGTAGTGACTGCTTAGAAAATGAAATAATATTTACTGACTAATAAAGTATATATAAATAAAGGAGCAACATTTAAATTTTAAAATGTTCTGTAAATGTGAAGAACATTGAAATTGGAGGCTAAATAAAGTTAGTATCCTGAGCTTGACTAATGGGATCAGTGCATTTACTCCAAGCAGAATGTAGTATAGACAATAAGTGGCCTAAGTTGAATTTAGAAAAGCTCTAATCATTTCATTAAAATTGTAATTCTGATTTTTGTATTTGTTTGTGAATTAAATAAAATATTTTATAATTTATGTATATGTTTGCTGAATGCTTGTATCTGTATATTTGTGTATTGTTTTACGCGACTCAGTGGGGTCCTCAGATTCCAATAATATTTCAGTGGCGTTCCTCAACTTCTAGTAATGATTAAGTGGGAGTCCAAAGAAGTCAAAAGGTTAAGTAACACTGCTTTATCTTATATCATTAAAAAACTTTATTCAGCCGCCAGTACAGCAATAAAAAATAATAGATCTTTTAAGCAGATAACGCCTGACTCTCTGGCGGAAATACTGAACTGCAATCCTATTCTTGTGAGGGGCTCCTCAGAAGAGGGGACGCACGCTCTGGAAAACTGGCTCCATTACTGGGCATTTCATCTCGCCCCACCTAAGATGCGTATTTCCGAACAGGGTAAAACTTCTGCGCCCTAGGTTCACGAAGGCTTTAAGAACAAGTAAAAGGGCGTGCAAATGCCTTGAACGTCTATGGAGAAAGGATTTCGATCCTATAAGAAGAAATATATATAAACAAGCACTCAAAGCTCACTATGCTAAAGTCCGGGAGGAGAAAAAAAGCTTTCTGGCCACAAAAATTGACCAAGCCAGAAACAGAAGTCGAGAACTGTTCAAAATTGTGAAAGATTTTTCCTCTCCCAATGTCACTCAGAGCCCTTTTACTCCTACCCTTGAATGGATGAATCAGGTTGCAACACTTTTCTTCGATAAAATTAAGTCCATTCAAGACTCATTTGCTAAATCTATCTGTATGAGTCAGGATGCTGTGTTAGATCCTAGAGGATTTTCTAGGGAAAATATGCTTTTGGATTTCCCCCCTATGTCCCTGGAGACCTCGCTTGCCATCATGAAGGCACTTAAGTCTGGGTCGCCATCAGATCCTTGTCCTGCGAAAATAATGGCATCTGTAGCTGAGGTCTTGAACCCAGCTGTTAATCAAGTCCTGAATTTGTCCCTGTTATAAGGTAAGGTCCCAGAGAGGTGGAAACAGGGTAAGATTATTCCCCTCCTGAAGAAACCTTCAGCGGACCCTGCAGTGGTAAGCAATGATAGGCCTATAACATTACCTCCATTTTTTGCCAAGGCATTGGAGAAGTTTGTGAATGTGGTCATCACTGATTTTTGTGAGACCACCAAGGCTTTTCATCCCAGTCAATCCAGTTTCAGAGCTAACTATAGCACTGAAATGGCTCTATTGGAACCTCATGGTGCCTGGCACAGAGTGCACGGATGTTCACAAACATCAATTTTTCCATAGAAGCTTCTGCTGTGGGCCTTTTCCGCCTGCTGCACAAGCTTCCATTGGAAAATGGATGTCTGCGACTGCCCTGTGGGCGGTCACATCGGAATCATGCAGTCGGAAGCACTGACCTAAGGTCAGGCGGTTCCAAACTGCAACTTGTTTCCTCCACCCAACATCTTAATCAGGCCCTTAATGTGTATAAGATAGCATCACGTGATTGGTGTAAACTGGGGGCCTAGTTGATTCACCCCATTTCCAGTCTCAAAAGGTATTCCTATATGTTTGTGATCCCCTTTTGACAAAATGGGGGAGCACAAAATCTTAATTAAAAGAGGGATCCAATCCAGTCGAGTGACTGCATCGTTTCTCATCTTCAGCTGTATCTGTAATGTGCACATGCTTTCCATTCCACATTGTATATAAGAGTGAATCAATTCTCCAACAGCATACGTGAAACTTGCAAACACAGTTGCCCCAGTTACTAACACCAAGGATGGCATTCTTGAATCACCAGAAAGCCTCTACTGAGTCTCAAATGATCCTGAGATGCATGTGAGTCTAAGTATATCACTCCTAACTCACCCAGCATCCTAAGGCCTTGTGCAAGGTAACATGTACCATATATCTCATAGTGGAAGCAAAATTGTCATCCAGTGCTGTGTGTTTAGAAGTATCACTCCAAACTGTGTGTTCATGCTGCCAATTAGTACCAGTGGTAGCTTCCTATGTGTCACCCAGGAGTGATCGGAAGGGTCTGATCAAGACCTCTCTGCATCTGAGTGGAAAACTCACAAATGCTGATAATGTGTAAGGTGCCTCCAAAATTCAAGCACAACATTGTAAACCTGTGACCAAAATATCAATGTATCACTCATATTCTCCATAAGCTACATCATCAGTATAAAATGTTATGTTATGTTTGTATTTATAAAGCGCACAGATGCCCCAGCCATCCATAGCTGATGAGCGCATCCACTTTCTCAAAGACTAGGAAGGAGGCTCCTATTCACCATGCTCTCCCACAACTACTGTGATCCCTGTCTCGCTAGCCTAGTGAAGATACTGCTGATGTGGCTTTCTTATCTATGGTGACCTATTCATCAACACTGTAGCACTGACCAACCCAGCCATCTTGGGTGTGGATATTTTAAAATGGTAGTGCCAGAGCATGCCATCTATTGTGATCGTGTGATATCTGACAGTCATAGAGTGCAACCAATCCATCATATGCATGTTGCTACTCTCCCCACAAGGGGCCCATAAAAAGTGCATGAATAAAAACTAATATTGACTGTTGACACACATTGGGTGATTCAAGGTCAGTACTGTAGGCATAATTACCTGATTAGTAGGCATAATAGGCCTTTACAAGGTTGGGACATCTGAATCAATCAAAAAACATTCGTATGTGATTAATTAACCATAGTACCAGGGTATAATTCAATAAACATCCTTGTGTCATATAGGTTATAATTGCTTTCAACGTACCAATAGAGAGGTGTATGAAGGTTGATTGAACAGCCAATGTCACTTAATGTATTAGTCAATAGCAACCCTAACTGAAGTAAAATTATTCAATGCTAAATTACAGAAATATACACATATATAGGACTGATGCATGGAAAATCGACAATCAGTGTCAATCATGATATACCCAACTAAGCAATGATGACTGTCTCAGGGTCCCAGATGTACAGCAATTTTAGAAGCAATGATAGCAAACTATCGCAAGTGAGGTGAATAATACGAGAAAAGAATTGTCTCAAGTAAGCATATGTCCCATAACGTTAATGTAGTTCAGGTCAGTGTGCGTACTATTGAGTAAGCCCATCCATTTGCATTCTTTTCTGTCTAAAATGTATTTGAAGTTGCCCCCATTGCTATCCAGTGTGATCACTTCAACAACTTGCCAGTAAATGTCATTTTCAGAGTGCTTAACTTCCTCAAACTGATGAACCAATGGTGCTCTATCAACTTTACATCTGATCCTACTCTGATGTTGGGCGATCGTTGTTTGACCAGTTGGGTGGTTTGACCCACATGCAATTTCTTGCAAGGGCATCTGATGACATGTATACCATTTTTAGTATTACAATTAGACAATGCATTAAGGGTAAAACATCTGTTCCACCCTTCTAACACATAAGTGTTGGTGGTAAATTCACATGCAGTGTAACCTCTACATCAGCTCCTATGTAGGCGTAAAAATTGCCCACAGGGGAGATTATCCCTGAGGGCGCATGGGTGATGTCTGTTGTAACATGATAGTGAGTTCATGTCAGTAGGTTTATTAAAAAGTGTGGTATATAGGGTCCCCGCTTCATGTCTGATCCACAAATCAAGGTAGCTCACTTCTGTGTGATAAAAGTGTGCTGTGAATTTTAGATCTTGACTCTGTGTTTTAAGCCATGGAGAGAAGTTGTTCAATTCCCATTCTAAACCAGACCAAATTAGCAATATATCATCTATATACCTCTTCCATCCTCTGATGTTATTCTTGAAGGGGTTAGTTTGATAGTATATGATGTTTCCCTCAAAATTGTCTTCGAAGAGATTCGCTACACTCGGAGCAAAACATGCTCCCATGGCAACAACTTTGCTCTGGAAAATGAATTCCTTTTGAACATAAAGTATTTCTCCTTAAGTGCTTTGTCCATTAATGTGTTGGTGAATCTATATATGGTACATGTTACCTTGCACAAGGTCTTAGGATGCTGGGTGAGTTATGAGTGATATACTTAGATCCGCATGCATCGGTAAATCGATAGAAGCTTTCTTATGGTTCATGAATACCGTCCTTGTTGTTAATAATTAGGGCAACTGTGTGCAAGTTTCACATATGCTGATGGAGAATTGATTCACTCTTATATACAATATGGAATGCAGGGCATGTGCATGTTACAGATACAGCTGAAGATGAGAAACGATGCGGTCTCTGGAATGGGGTGGACCCCTCTTTTTAATTAAGATATTGTTTCCCCCTAGTTTTCACTTTGTCCATAGGGTATCACGAACATCGAGGGATACCTTTTGAGACAGGAAACAGGGTGGACCCACTAGGCCCCTGGTTTGCACCAATCATGAGATGATGCTATATTATATACATTATGGGCCTCATTTGGATGTTGGTCAGAAAGCCTCTAACCGAAGGGCTCTAGAAGCCCGTCGGCCAGTCTGACACCGATCATAATCCCTAACGGACGCCATTTCCACCATCGGGATTATGATATTTGTTTCTGACAAGCTTTCCATGTTGGGGTTTCTGACATAGGAAGCCTGTCAGAAAGCGACTTTTAGGGCCCTTAGCATGGCCCCTCTTCCCTATGTGGCCTCCGGTAGTTGGCCTGGAGGGCACTGTAAATCCCTGCACCATTTGGCAGGCACCGTGATGTGCCTACCACACGGTGCAAGGAATTTACAATAACTCCCATTTCTCTATGGGAGCATGTGCTGTGGCCGGTTTCAGACTGCCACACAAGCTCCCATAGGGAAATGATAATTTTTCCCTTTATAATTGCAGTTTCGGACTGCCAATCTGAGGTCAGTCGGTTTCGAAACCGCAGGGATGTCGGTCAGAGGCAACTCCGGCCGACATCATAATCGGGCCCTAATGGTCATCAGGAGATGTAATACATACTCATTGGTGAGTGTTTTTTACGTACAGGCATGCTACCCACTATTTTCAGGATGAGCCTGGATTGTACAATGTTATATGTTCGTATTTTATGTATTGTCACATTCACTCATGCACTTCGTTGTTTGCACATTGTATATAATAGGTACACTGAGAATTATGGAGAATTGTTGAGAATACAGATCAGCATAGGAAACCCTTGTCAGACCTCTTACTTTGAGCTATAGTTGAGTCATGATCTCTATATTGTGTAAGTCATTTCAATAAGTGTGGGAATTGTTCATTGAGAGTGTGATTCCCACTTACAAAATGATGCCGACAGCACTTTGTACTTACATATAATACTAACCCCTGTCCCAGTGGGCATATAGGAGGGTCCTTGTTATAACTTATTCATCAGGGGTAGTAAGCACTGTACAAATAAAATTTAAATTACATTGTACATGCAGCACAAAATGCTGTATACATTCAGATGTAAGTCATAGGTTCCTGTCCTCTGCTACTTCAAGGGCCAAATTTAGAGTTTAGCAGATGCAATACTCCATCACATGCATGGCTGGTGTCCCATCCACTATATTACAAATGTATTAGACAAGTTACCCCAACACATTTTGACAGAGTCCCAAAAATCATACTTTTAATACGGCCCTAAATTCTCTTTTGAAAGTATCAATTTTATAACGATTGTCTACTAAGGTTTGTAATCTAATGAAATTAGTTATCAATGAAGATACATAACTGATAAAGATTCAGGTCCATATTTACTAAGCTTTTGCCTCAGACTTGCATCAGACAACCCAGTGTAAGCGCTATTTATGAAATAGCGGATTGGCAGATTTGTGTCAGTGTTTGCACCTTATGTGGCACAAAGAATGCATTGCATCACATTGCGTGAAAACATTCATAATGTATGAAAGATAGTTGCTCCCACGCAAATCTATTGCAAACCAATGCAATGAGATTTACTAATTTTACACTGACACATGCAGTGAAAAGCAAAGGTCTAACTGTGTGAAAAACTTACGGATGGTCCAAGTAGGGGCAAAACCTAGGGCCAAAAAATCATTATACATAGCAGCAGGACACAGTTCATCACACATTTACCATGGAAAGTCTCATTCGCTCCACTGGCTTAGTCTGCGACAACGAAAAATACAAAGAAGAAAAGGGAAGGAGCGGATTATTCTGGAGAGGGACACACTGATGAAAGAGAGGAGGACGTCATCCAATTTTATAGAATTCATAAAGAGGGGATCATGGCTCTATTGGATAAAATTGAGCATATTTTGCAGTTGAACACTGGATGCTAACAAGCCACACCAGCACGTGAAGTACTATATCTGCCTGGATCTGAAGCTTTTCAAAGTTCTTGTGCCAGGGTAACTGGCATTTCTCAGAATTTCACTTGAAGCAACTGCACACATGTACAGAAACTGGAAATATTCAGATCAGATGAATGTGCAAGCCATTGTGGATAGTAACTTTACTGCTTCACCATCGTTGTAGCTAAATATCCTGGAAGAGCCCCTGACTCATATATATTTAGGCACATAACAATTGATGAATAGTTTCAGTGTGGACTGCATAGAGGTTCCCTAATACTTGGTAATGTTAAATATTTTCAGTACAACTTAACAATTAATTGTGTATGGTGTATGAGGATTTAAAGTTCTGTATTTGCTAACAATATTTTCTTTAATTCTATTATATGTTATAGTCTACATTTTTTAAGTAATACTTCTTTTGATCCTAACACACTTTTCATGTTTTTGTTTGTGGAAAATCTCTTTATTTGTTTTATCAAAAGATACAAACATCGTAAACATCCCCACCTCTATCCCCCAAGGACGCACAGACAGGTATGCATTATTAATGTAAGTCTCATCGTTTGGGTTCTATGCGAACCTGACACCTGTGGAGCAACCATTATTCCTACCCAGACTCTGGGTGTATTTCATGCCTAACCCCTCTGTTAGCCACTAGAGAGGTATCCATTCCATCCTCAGCCCGAACAGGTCTTGGCCCTGCTTCTTTAGTCACCCCCTCCTTCACCAATCTCCAAGGGGCCCATATTTTGTCCTATTTACATGGACACCCTCTCACCTGGTACACTATTTTTTCCACTCCCATACACCAGTCTAGGCCCTGCTTCCATTCCCGCAACTTGTGCAGGCAAGGTGCCACCCAGTGTTTCTCTATATCTCTGCGGGCCACCATCAGTGGCAGGTTGCTGAATATAAATGCATAGCAGTCTAGAGTTTGTTTGCACCAGATTCCCAGAGTGACCACCGGAGGTGTAAACTGCACCTCCCTCCCCAGTGTATCTGATATTCTGTCCCTCACTCCCCCTCAGTAGGACCCAGGTTTCAGGCATTCCCAGAGTGTGTGGATTAGGGTTCCTCGCATGTGGCAGCCCCATAAACATTGGTCGCTTGGAACCCGGTCCATTCAAAATAGGTGGGTCTGAGTATTGTAAGCCTAAAGCAAAAATTTTAACTGGATCAATCTGAAGCCCACTCGGATTGCCACGTCTCAAGGGTACCCACATTCCCGACTCCAGTCATCACCTTCTAGTCTACCCTAGTTCCTTTCCTATTTGTCTCTCAGAGGGTCCAGTGTTGGGAGACTATTGTTCAATATTGCCAAATAAATTCGGGACACTGCATGGTTTGTCAGGGGTGATTTCAGAACCCTGAATTCTAGTGGGGACCCTTCCTCAATCTACCCCTGCAAAGCAATGCACCCATTAAGAAGGAATCAGAGCTACTGGTATCACAGAACTTGGCTCCACAAGAGCTCATATTACCCTTGCAGTTCATCGAAGGGTATTATTGCCTCATCCCTCCAGTCCTTCCCTAGTTAGGAGATTCCCAAAACATCCAATTTCCAATCCCATTTTATGCTCAGTAGACCACATAACTGGTCAGAATCCCAGCGAGAGTCCGTAACGTCACCTTGCCTCTCCATCCCAGCCTACGTTTCGCCTTCTTCCAAATAGTAATTATTGAACGGAAAGAGCTATTCTAAGAACTCCATCATCCCAAAGCAACACTCTTCTCACACTATCCACAATGCGGAAAAAGCAGTCAGGGACCGGGTACGGGGTATTCTGTAGAATGTATAAGAATTTTGGAAGGTAGATCTTTTTATACAGGTCTGTGTAGCCCAGGAGGGAGAGTGGCAACTTCTTTCATCTTTCCACATCAGCCCGATATGCTGCTAGAATCTTCTCCAGGTTTTCTTGCAGATATAAGTCATGGTTGCGTGTAATGAATATTCCTAGATATCGGATCCCCGGGAGAGGAGTACCCGTCCCCATATGAAACGCTACTGATTTGTTCCAATTGATATGAAACCCCACATAGGACCCGAACACACCCGTGAGACCTCTAAGACTCTTTGTATTAATTGTGGGGGTTTCACGATATACATAAGGATATTATCGGCTGATAAAGAGACCACATCCTCTCAGTACAGGCCTCATTGAAGACCTCTAATCTGAGCGTCCACTCTTATCCAGGATGCCAGAGCTGCAAGAGCAATGGCAAAGATCATCAGTGAGAGCGGGCACCCTTGCCTGGTTCCTCGGGACAGTTAAAACTGAGTCGAGAGAACCCCATTGACCTGGACCCTCGCTACCGGTTGCATGCATAGCAGGCTGATTGAGGTTACACATTTTGGGCCTTAGCCCATCCTGCAGAGGACCAACATCATATATGGCCACTCCAACGAGTCGAAGGCGTTTTCGGCATCCAAGGCCAACAGTTCCCCCGGTTCCCACAGTAGCTCACTGAATGCCAGGCTGCCCTTCATCCTCCTCAAATTGTGCCTCATGGCCCAATATAGCATGAAGCCAGACTCTTCAGGGTTAATCAGAGAGTCGAGCAACTGGGTCAGGCTGTTCACTGAATCATGGGGAGAACCTTTGTTTCCGTGTTGATTAGGGAAATCAGCCTGCAGGAGTCATAGTCATCAACTGTTTTCCCCTCTTTGTGGATCAGGACGATAGTAGCCTCCCGTAAGTCTGGAGGCAATAAACCTGTAACCCTGGCCAAGTTAAACACGGCAAAAAGTCTACTGGAAAGCATTTAGGGCCTGGGGTCTTCCCTGTAATCAATTGTGAGATGTCCATGGTCAGTTCCCCTTCAGTGATCATGCATTCCAGTGTTTCAACCCATTCTAGGTCAAGGCAAGGCTTTGGGAGATCCCCCACAAAGGTGTATAAGTCCCCTTGATCTGCAGTGGCCCAGCTCTAATATAGCTGTTCGAAATATTGCAAGAGTTCTCTTGCAATTGCCTGGGGTGACCCTCCCAGCTGCAAGTTGGGCTGTTGAATCCCTCGTACCGTCCTCTGTTCCTCATCTTTCCTGCCCAGCCGTGCCTCAAGCTTCCCTGCCTTATTGCCCACCTAATATCATCACTGAGGGGAGCAAAAGGGAGCTCTCGATGCTTGTCATGCCAGGGCTGTGTATTCCCGCCTGATCTCCTCCACTTTGTGGGTGTTTTTGCTTGTGAAGGCTGCCATGTATTCTGCCTGAAGTTGCGTGAGTTTCTCCTCAAGTGCCCTACACTCTCTTTCCTGTTCCCACCTCAGGCCTATTCGCCTTGCTATTATTTGCCCCCATAATACTTTTTTACACTTCGCCCACATATCGATCAGCGGCTGGACTAAGCCTTCATTTTTCATGAAATAATTGGTCATGGCAGTTTGGATTATCTCTTTCATTTCCCTATTCTGTTCTTCCTAGGCATTGAGGCTTCACAGGACTTTCTTATCTGGGACACCCATTTGGACCACTGTAAGCAAAGGCAAGTGGTCCAATATCCCCCGGGGAAGAAAGGTGGTATCAAAATATCTGCCCAGCCAATGTCGGGACACCAAGGAGTAGTCCAATCGGACGTCATGGTGCCATATGAGTATTGTCATATGCCCAAGGTTCTTGCCCTCTATAGGTCGGTCAGACCCATGAATTCTACAAAGGTGACCAGTCTGATATCGGGATGTACTGGGTCCCTTGATATCATCATTCTATACATGTCTCCGTGTAACATCAGAATTAGATCCTTCTCAATGATCATGAGTGCTTCTGGGGATTGCATTTGTCAGGTCCCTATGTGCTCAAACACAGAGAAACGTATATCTGCCACTCAGATGCACTACAGCTTGTCAAATTTATACACATTCTTCATTTTTGTACCTTGTGCGGAGCATCTGTTATGGACGTCACCCTCAAGATACCAAATGTTTGCTGGTTGGCTGACATAGGTTTTGATGGATGGTGGTCACACATTGGGTTTTTATTATAGAAAATGTATAATAAAAATGAGTAATGAACACCATACCCCACAAAATTTGCAATAGCTGTGGTTTTCATGAATTCCTATTTTCTTTATGTCACCTCCACATTTTTTATGGCGGTGATGGATAGAAAAAGATCATAACTAATATGGCGGAAAGTGTGATACTGTTCCTTTGATGTACATTTCTCAGTTGTTCTATTTTTGTAATATTTATGTCGACACAGCCAATTGGTGCTGTGTTGGTGGGAAGTTGACGGTACACCCTGCTCTAAATAGGGCAGATGGACTGCAGTATTGTCAGACAAGGTGTTCTGTCTACTCTGCAGTTTAGTATTATGTCTGCAAAACTTTAAATCAGGCCCTTAGTATGCATTACAATGTCGGTCAATATTTGTTTACTTATTAATAAAATTATAATAATTTGGATTTTTGTGGGGAGTTCAAAGTTATGCACTTTAGTCATGGTTGATGACCCATATATTAAATTTAAAATAATTACGCAGAAACAAAAATCCTTTGTCCATGTTAAAAATCCAAAATATAATTGAAAGAACTTTTGACCTTTTAAAAAAATCTTTCTTGAAATTTTTGGACCAATCAGGAGGACAATAGCTCTGCACAGCCAAACAGGTCTGCAAAATGATTGTCATTTGTGTTACTCTGTATAATATTGCAGTCCGAGCTTTCATCATTTGTTAAAAAGATATGGTCAATATAACTTATGAAATTTCAGACCAAAACTATTCACATACTGAAGTAGATACCCATGAGAAAGAAATTAGAAGGAATGAGTTCGTTTTTTTTTTACATCTTTAAATAGCTTTTTTGTATATGTCTAAAGATTGACTTGTGACAAAGTATCTAATTTGGTTTTTAAACGTTTTATGAGAATTTGAAGGGAATATTTTGAATTTGTTATGATACATCTTATAAGGGTATGCCTTGCATGTGTTTTACTCAACAGAACAAATATTTATTTTTTTAAATAAGGTCCCACACACAAAAAATACAGATTTTCTTACAGTTCACTTCTAAGGTATTAGATGTTGCACACACAAACCTTGCACAAATTGTTACAATTTGGTATAACTGTTGGTTCATTCTTTGAATGTATCATTCATTGTTAGTAAGTCTTTGTGAGTCATAGCGAAGATGTCTGTATAGCCTTCTTCATCCTTGGTGTCTTCAATGATGATTTCCATGGACTTGCGCAGGAGCTGCTGTAGGTTATGTTGGGAGTATTGGTGGTGGTGCTGGTGCTTGGGCGGCTTCTTATGAACAAGCAGCTCTCTTCCTTGCTAATGCAAGATGTCCGTATATTCCTTTCCCCTTAGATCTCTGTTGACTTTCATCTTAATTCAAGTTATCTATCAATCAATATAATTTCATAACGCTACATTAGTAAAATTGCTTTTAAAAATTGTATTATTTACATCCAAAATATCAAATTCAAAAAACAGATCACATTTAATAAAACCTTTTGCTACATAATGCAGAAAAAAAGTATGCTTCACTGTGTTGCTTCAAAAAGAAAGTGAAACATATTGCCATCTATAAAAATGTTGGTCTCCAACGCTGCTTGTGAACTCCTGACTGCCACTTGCCACTAGGGTGTGTACATTTTATTCATAATAACCTTCACAACGAGGAGCCATCCAAGGAAGAGATTCTGAGTGAAGGGAAAATAAACTTTTTTGTTTTATGCTGTTCTGAGGGACCTGATACATTGACAGAGAAAAAAGAACTTGTTCAATTATCCATACCCCTTCTTTGCTATGGATATGGCCAAGAAGCTGATGTCGTTATAAATATTCCCTCTGTGGATAGACAGACAGTTTAGGTATTTGACATGAGCCATAGCTGCCTGTCGCGTACATTTCTAAATAGGCTGCATCGGTTTATGAAACATTCGGAAACACTAGAAAATCTACTTATAAGAATTTCATTATTAAACTCTCAAAGTAATTATGTCCTATTTTATGGAAGACTGAGTATTAAGAAGGAGAGCCTTACTAAGATTTTTGAGCATATGAAATCACATCCTGAAAAACTCTGAAACTTGGTCATCAAAATAGAACTTATGGTTCACGTAAACGCATTACCTGAGGTATATCTATGGGTGAGCCAAACTATACTGCCCACCCTGCATTTGACCAAAACAAGTTTGATATCCCAAACATTATTAGCAATATCTTTAATATTTATTTCTGATCATTATGATCATCCAATTGGCCAGTGGTGGAAAGCATGCTAAAAAGAGCCCTGGTATAATTCATAAGAAATGTAAACAATACGTTTATTACTATCTGCATAGGATGTATCACTATCAATGCTTAATTTGTGCCGGTGCTTTCCGGTGCTAAGCACCGGCACCTAATTATCAGGGCCGGGTCTACACACTCAGGTGCACTTAATTATTTATATACAAGTAAAGTAAGTAACTTACTTGCTTCGCTAATGCTACTACGGGACACTTGCAGTGTAAAAGTAAAGTGTTTAACTTCCCGTCGGACTACAGACTGTACAGTGTGCAGAGTGCTGACTGTGTGACACACTTGCGGCTCGATTGTTGATGCGCATTGCGGAGGGAGCCGTGCCCGCGGGACACTGTTGGGCAGGGCTTTTTGGTTCTCGCTTGAATCTCGGGCTTCGGGGGCGCGGGGCGGGGCTGTACGCAGCAGCGTGCGTACTGCGCAGATGTTCTCAAATTTTGCTTCATTGCGCATGCCACGCATTCAGTGCCACGCCCCAGCATAGTGCTGCCGCGCACCTAGTCTTCGTGTTGGTGTTGGCGGTTTGACTTTTTAGCCCTGGCCCGCCGTTCACAAAAACTTCACAACAATGAAAACCCGGCCGGACGGCGTGAGCCAGTTAGCCAGGGTCTGGCAACAGCGGCTGCACCAGGTGAGAGTGAGTCAAAGTCCAGTTAGGTTTGGAGGAGTGGATCCTTGCTCACCTCTCAGCCACCACGCCTGCCCCGTGCTCCACCTGGCAAAGGTGCCGTCGTGGCAGTGTCTGCGTGGGAAAGCTCCCATACCGGGATCGAGCCCAGAAAATAAACACACACACAGAATAAAAAGTGCTTTTAATTTGCCCAGGTGTGCGCATTGTTGTCCGTGACTGTGCGACGGAAACACTCACAAAGGCCAAGCCCACACACGAGGGGTAGGGGTGAGACATTTACTCAGGAGGTGCGGGCGGCATGTCTCAGCCTCTGGGCCTGGCGCCATATATGTGTTCACAGTCACACTTCACTGCACCTGAAACGGACTCCTCGAGTTCTGGCCTCTGAAACTGGCAGACTATCGCCACTGACCACATGGACTCCAGTGGCCTCTTATTTATTCTCCATGGCAGACCTCATGCACTAAAACGGCGCCTCAGTTTAGTAACCTAACCCTCATCTAATCTTACGAAGCCTGTCTCTTTCACCCATTATTACTGGCTGCAGTGGCTGCTTACATTAAGGACACTTGTCCGTCAATCAAAATACGTTATGCTCCAGGAGAGGGATAAATACATGAAGAGGAAGGAAGGCCTTTGCATAAGAAGCAATCAAATAAGATTGCTGAGAAAACGAACGAATGCAAGAGGTGGGCTGGCCCAAAGCCCACTGTTAAGTATTTATATTGTCCAAATTGGCGTTAGACAACAGACAGCTTAAAACAATAGACCTTGTCAGCATCCGGAATTATGCCACAAATCCACTATGTGTGCCAATATGATGCATTGTGCCGATTGAAATTGTTTTGGGCGTTTAGGTATTCAGAGATTTTTACTTTGTGTAATAGCCAGATTTTCGTGCTCACTGGCTAGTTTTAGTCTATTGTTCACCATGAACTTATCTCTGCAGCTGTTCTCTTGAAGCGATGCCATGTGCGCTTCACAGCACCATCCTAATCCCTGTGTTTGAGATTTTGATCACGGCTAAGGTTCACTCTGCCTCTCATCCTTCAGAGATCGTTAAAACGAGTATCAACCTCATTGGGCGAGAACTATTGCGCCCCTCGTTAAGCGCTTAGATAACTATACCAAAAGCGCTATACATGAAAATGAATAACGCTGCTGCTGTCGCGTTGGTTGCAGACCTCACATGCCCTCTCGAGTGTGCCGCAGTGATAGGTGGATAAATCGCTCTATCTGAATCCCACAACCGCGGTGCACCTGCTGCGCGCGAGTCCGGTCAAAAGTGAACGCGCCTGCAGCCAGGGCCATGGAAGGCACAGGTTTTATAACATTGGGGCGGTTAATGCCCTCCTAAAAATACAAAATAATACCTTGTGTCTCTTGCTGTACTCTCTTACCTACCTAGTGCATCACTCAAGATACCAGGTATCCTTCCACCATCTAACTGCAGTGGGTTCTCCCTTTTATGTTTCTGATTCATAGGAATCTAGGCTCTATGCCAGGTAATCGCACCTCTCCCGTCGCATACGTCGGTGCTGCAAGGTGATTAACAGGAGATGAGGCCAGCTGCGTTCCGATACCTTTGGTTCCAGTTAGCGCTATATAAAACTGCAAAGGACAAGTAAAAACACACACAAAAAAACACTGGGCTATTCACATACGCACTCATGTCTAGCAAATGCTGGAAAAGAGGAAAATCGGGCTGCTGCCTTTTATTGATCCAAGTAAATAGAAAGACCATGTATATGTTGACGAGGCTTTGTTTATTGTTTCACCCCTTCATCTCCACATGGCAAAGGCGACAATGTTCTGCAGCGTGGATATTTCTTTTTCTATGTAGCGCAGGAGAAAAGAAGTTTGTTTATTCCTATTCACCTTTCCTAACCCATGCAGCTGCGTATCACATCAGGCTGTGACAAAAAGTTTGACTAATGGAGAGTAGGTAAGAGAATGTGTTACTAGTTGTATTTCTTTTTAAAAGCTGCGCAGCCGCAGGCCCAGCAGGACACATACTTCGTGTGTGCTTCATTTAGACAGTTTTTAGCATTATCATGGCTGATGCAGGACAACAATAAGACAATACAAAATGCCCAGATAACGCTGGTGATAAATGATCCTGCTGGAGAGCAATCATTTGTCTGTTAGTAGTTTTTAAATGCAGATAAACCGTATTTTATGTGGAAGCTCAGTGGGTTACTGCCTTTGTCACAGAGATCCTTGTGTTACATGCAGTTCAGAAGGTACAATCCTAACATAGGACAGTGACCAATGAACTGTCACCAAAGAGCTGCCTGCATACAAAGTTTAAACATGAATGGTATAGTTAGAACTTCGCTTTCTTTTTTTGTGATATAGTTAGAACTTCCCCAGTCTTTCATTATTCTAATGTTTTCAAAATGAGTATGTTTGGGCAGATATACATTTTTATCAGTAAAGCTGACCCCCATTGAATACTCTTTAAATCCTAAGGTTGTGTTTCACCAGCCTGAACCCTCGTAAAATTTCCGTCCCACGGGTATGGATGACACGTGGTTCATACACCTTGTAATCCTCATTGGCTTATGTGACATTCCCTGTAGACTGATTTACATACTTGTATGATTCATTGTCTCCTGTCCTGTATAATGTGTGAGTGGTGTAAAGTACTGACACACACTACACTGATATGAGTAGCGCTATACAACAAATGAAATGCATATGAGAGAGGGGCTACATAAAGATGTGGGGCTCTGTTGGAGGATGGCAGTGAGGGAATCTGAGGAAGAGGTCAATAGGGGGAGGGGCTATGGAGCGATGAGGGACACTGTTGGAGGGCGGCAGTTTGGGAATCCGAGGAAGAGGTCATGGGGTGGAGGAAGGAGCGATGAGGGGCACTGCTGGAGGGTGGCAGTGAGGGAGTCTGAGGAGGAGGTCATGAGGGGGATGGGCTACAGAGAGATGAGGGACACTGGTGGAGCGTGGCAGTGAGGGAATCCGAGGAGGAGGTCATGAGGGGGATGGGCTACAGAGAGATGAGGGACACTGGTGGAGGGTGGCAGTGAGGGAATCCGAGGAGGAGGTCATGAGGGGGATGGGCTACAGAGAGATGAGGGACACTGGTGGAGGGTGGCAGTGAGGGAATCTGAGGAGGAGGTCATGAGGGGGAGGGGCTATGGGGAGATGAGGGGCACTTGCGGCGTGTGGCAGTGAGGGAATCTGAGGAGGATGTCAATAGGGGGGGGCCATGGAGGGATGTGGGGCACTGTTGGATGGTGGTAGTAAAGGTTATTTACGGAGAGAGAGGTTATTGGTGCGACGCCAAAAAAGACTTTCGCATCAGCGCTGAAGCCGGCCCTGTCATGGCCTTTCTGATTTTGTTTATTTAATTAGCAGTTGGGGTCATAAGGGATACTGTGGAACATACTTTGAAGTGCGTGCTAATTATATTTACCACTATATTCAATGTTTTAAGTTTGAAGGTGATTTTACTATTGTTTTTACTGAGATAAACAAGCCTGTAAGGCAGTGCGTTGCAGAGTCCAGGGTCAGGGAGGTAGTAATGAAGAGGGATTCTCCCTGAAGGCTCGCACAGAGGAAGCCCGAGAAGTGTCACTTGCCTGATACTCTCACCTCAGAAACCTCCTCTTCCCATCAAAGCTACTCAACTGTCCAAAGCATCAGCCGATATGCAGGTATTCTACCACAGCACTGGATAGAGCAGGAAGTTGAGGCAATTGGGGTTGGTGAGTTTAGGATTGTGGAAAGATTTGGTTCATACAGTTGAGTTCACCAACACCACTCAACAAGCAGTGGGCTTCTAAATGCTCCACTGCAACATACCACACTCTCACCACCTCTGCTGGAATGGGCAAGGCTCATTTGCTATGTTTGTCCTTAGTGTGTGTGATGTTTGCATTTTTCTCAATCTTATAACTTCATTCAGTGATGTAACATTGAGGGCAGCACCAACACTCTGAAAATTGTTCCAGCCCCACTGGCTTGCGTACCTTTCTTTGACATTTTCATGCTTTCTGGCCGGCTGGCCCGGGTGCCTTTGTGTGACGTTTCTATGGTTTCTGGCCTGGGTGCCTTTGTGTGACGTTTCTATGCTTTCTGGCCTGGGTGCCTTTGTGTGACGGTTCCATGCTTTCTGTCCTGGCTCGGTGCCTTTGTGTAACATTTCTATGCTTTCTGGCCTGGGTGCCTTTGTGTGACATTTCCATGATTTCTGACCTGGGTGCCTTTGTGTGACATTTCCATGTTTCCTTGTCTGAGTACTTATGAGTGTGAGATTTCCATGCTTTCTGGCCTGGGTGCTTATGTCAGGTCATCATTTATGATTTACTATGCTTTGAAAGTTGATACAGCTAAATATGTAATGGAAAAAGTGTTGTGCACCATTTTGGTTTTTCTTTTTGCAAAATGTTTTTGAGGGGAGAATTCCCCCATGCAAACACCTGTGGCAGTCATTACGCTTGCTGTGCTTGTGTGCTATGCACCGTATGGGGGCTGGTGTAACAAAACTTGCCAGGGCTGCTTTGGGTTCCCAGTCCGGTCCTGAGTGTCAATTAATTAATTAATTTTTGTGAATCACACTGTGTAACTAACTCTGCACACTGCCACCTTACCCTGCTTTTGCTATTCCAGAAGCCAAAGCTTAAAATTGAGGCAAACTGTATAGACTTTGTGTCTCTTTCGAGTGAGCGCTGCAGGGCAAGCAGGCCAGGGTATGATTTGGAAAAGGCCTGAATTTGGGTGGGCAAAGTAGGAGGAGGATCCATTTGGATTGTACTTGTAGTCAGTCATGGATGGTAATATATGTGCAGATGCAGAAATGTCTTTGGTGCAAACTGCAAATAAATATTAATTGTGCATGTTACTTAGACGAATTGACATCGCACTTCGCACTTCTAGCGTGTTTTCTTTCACTTTGCTTCCCTATTAAAAAGGGCATACTATACCCCAGTATTGTCCTTTCCCCAAATTAGCACATAGAGCACTGGAATTGTCCCTTTTCAATGCATTAGTGATTTTATCTAATTTATTTCAAAATTGTGCTTTAAATGCACTTTTGATTTAATCTTTTTGAAAATGTTCACAGGGCAGGGGAACCTCCTATCTAAACCTTACTATGAGGAAGGCAGGCTCCCTTGCTGAAATTCATCTGACTTTTCGCAGTGCCAGTTGACGGTGTGGGTGGAGCTAATAGAGGAAGTGTATGGAGCCAGTGGAGGAAGTGGGTGGAGCCAAAGAAAAAGTAGTTGTGGCCTCCGACAAAGATTTGAGCACCTGCACTTCAAATTTTACAAATTAAGCACTGATCACTATCCAACCCTGCCAGAGGATCATTAGAAATATTTAGTGTTTGGGCTCAGGCCAGCACTATATGTGACACCCCTTATAGTAATCTGAGGCACCACAGAAAAATGTAAATGAGGCATGGTTTGTGCCCTATGTGAAAGTCAAGGCAAAAGCCAACTTTATGCCAAGTTACAGATACCACATTATAAAAATTTCTTCAACAAGGTGGCACGCGAGATCATGACAAATGCTTCCAACAAATTAATTTAAATGGGGTTAAATCACATATGTGGTTGTTAAATTGGTCTAACCTCTCCCATAATGAATAAAAAGGCAGATAACGTGACATGCTGAGCCATGATGCACAATTCTGCTCTGCAATGATAGAATGCCTGAGTAATCAATTAAATGATGCAGAGAACATCTTCAAAAATGAGGTTTAAGTAGATCTAAGTAGCACTGTTGAATTGATGTAGCACTTGCTTTGTGCAGGAGCGGGACTCATTGCCATGTATGTGTGAGTGGTGTTTGGAAGAGTGTTGTATGGGGGCCTCGATTATATAGTATTTTAGTTATTGACCTACAGAGAGAGTTCCTCTCATCTGTATCATTCTTAAATACTCACAGGCAAGGGTTTGGGTTGTTTATTTTGCATAGCATGAAACTACCTACACAGAGATACTAGCGTGTTACACATTTACTTCAAATGAGAAGAAAATTAATAGACACACCAGAGACGTGTCCTACTGCGATTACTCTCAATTGGAAACCAGAATGGCCTGGGTTTGGCAAAAGCTTGCATTTAACTTTTTAGTGTTGAACTTTTTTTAAAACTGTGAGTCTCACAAAACATTAGATAGATGTTCAGTGGATGACACTCTTGGAGCTTCCGCCAACATCTCCTTAGAGCCTCGTCTCATTAAGTTTTTTGCCTTGAAGAAAAAAAGCGCCTTGACCAGACAAAAGTAGCTACTTGTTTATCCAGAAAATACATTTCCTGTCCTAAAACAACTAAAAGCTTGACCTGGGCTCTCCATCTCTACAAGTGTGATCCAGTCTAGAATTTGAATTGGTTGCACCATTTGCATTGCGTCATACTCTGCATTTGTGTCTTTCTTTATTTTTTAGGTGCATTATATACTGCTAGCACGGAGCATTCTAACTGTTTCAAAGTGTTTTACCACCCAGCAGAAAGACAACAAAAGAAGCAAATTCAGAAAAAGTGAAATCCTTTGATGATTACATGTATATACTACTCTTATTATTATTACCATACCATTGCTTTAAATTACTTTACATGTTTCTTTAATGAACATATCTGCACTGACACCGTCATGCACTAATAAAGTGATGTAGCACTATTGTTTTTTTTATTTGGTGTATTTCCTCAAGGACCCAGCTAACAACAAGAATGACCCCGGTTAATGTAACTGCCTCTTATTTATAGTACCAGTGGGCAGATCTGATGGTTTTCAGAGTAGGTTTGATGTGTCCTTACTTAGATGATTTTCATGTTGAAAAGTGTATTGTCTTCCATATGATTTGTTTTGTGCTGTGAAGTTTACATGAAAGTGTAATTTATGAATGTAAAGGAATACACTGACAGTGTATTTTATTTTTAATTCTGTTGCAAAGTCCCTCATTGACATTTATATGACCTTGATGCATGGTGGTTTTGATCCAGCGGAAAGGGGTGACATTTTTACAGATCCTCCCTGCGTCACAGATCCGTCACCGCACTTACTCATTCACAAACACATTCAATGGTGGGGCCCATAACACCAACACTCGCACGTCTCACTCCGAATCTGCACACAGGAGGGCGATGTATCCGCTGGACATGTGAGGGGGTACCTTATTACCTATAGGGAAGGAAATATGTTACAATATTTTACATGTATACATCAATACCCATAAAATCCTAACCTTAACATCAAGGCACTCCACCACTTGGTCGATGGACCAATTAGTTGGACTGGTTGATGGTGATTTAGAACCAGCTAAAACACATTAAAGCTACGGAATTCTTATTTAATGCTCTATTTAAAGAACCACAAACTCATTCTCTGTTGATCAATGTTTAGTTTAATTAATTAATTGCTTTTAGTTGCATAACTTAGCATTTCGGTCAACCAAAGTTCCAATTTAATTAATCAACACAATTTTGCATGACATTTATATTTACCTAATCTTGCTATCGGGGTCGTTTCTCTAATTCTGTTAGCTTTGCATAATTCAAATCTCTTTTGATAAATCGTCCCAATCGAATGCAGGCCAAGATTTAAATGTCCGAAAAGTTCCTTTGCTCAGCACGGCACAGTCTCAAAGATATCCAAAGGACCAAGCAATCGTGCAAGCAAATAGATCACGCAAATCTGGACACCCCTCTGGAACGCACTCTTCCCTCAGGACGCACTAGCTAACCCCTCCCTATTCTACTACCATTTTTTATAATAAAATTCTGGGTAACATGAAACATTTTATTGAACTGAGAAGTAATGTGATTGGTCAATCCTGCAAAAATTATAATATGGTCCAAATTTCTTAGAATCTTGGGCTCTCAGGGAAACGGCTTGGTCATCTCCTCAGTTTATGTCATTTATGAAACAATGTTGATTCTTCATTATAGGTGAATATTGTTTCTTCGGGCAATTTACACTGACTGAAATCTGGCAGTCCTCCATGTTCCTATCCTTGACCAGGAACACTGTGCTCTGAATTGAGGATGCCTGGAGATCTTCGGAGCCATCCGAGTCTGCGCAGTAACATCGCGCTCACAAGACGGTGGCCATTTCTGAACTCCATTTTGAATGTCATGGCCTGGTAGGCTCGAATGCCAACTTAAGCGAAACAATCATAAAACATAATTAATATACGGAAATGAAGATTCTAATGTTTAAACCCACACTAATCCCATTATATAATAGTATTTTCCTAGCTTATAGCAACATTTAAAGCAATAATACTCACCATGCGGTCCCAACAGGAACGCAAACATCACCAAAGCAACATAAATCATGCAATTTTCTGTTACCACACCTCCTATTGTTAATAGGCGTACCACATTTAGTCATTAAGTTATTCTGCCATGCAGATAGCAATAAGTCCCGCGTGTAATTTGTGTTTATCAAAAATGCACTTTGTTGATTAATAAATCACAGCACTCAGTTAATTAAAATATATATATAAATTGATTACGTCATTAGTATTTTCATGCAAAATAGAAAAGATATCAAAAAATGTGTTTTACCTGCTCCATCAATCCCCCTTTGGTGATTTTTAATATCACCACAAATTCCCCTAAATTTTGATAACATTTTTCCAGAAATGAATTCAGTTCTCTTAAGTCTTGTTATGTCACATGATTGTTTCCCCTGTTTCCTTCTCTCTTGTTTTCTCAAACATATTCTCTTTCCATTCTTCCAGTTCTATGTCTCCTATTTCTCTTTCCCTTCTTTCTTTCTCTCTTTTCTTAGGAACTTCTCTTTTTATTTGATTTTGTAATTTTCTTCTTTTGATACATAAACATCCTAGTCTCAGTATTAATACTAATAATATCACACAGGTAACTGAAATTAGAATCTTACCAATAAATGAACTATCTAGTTTTATTAAAAAGTTTTTAATAGTAGAAAATCCTTTTCCAATCTTTTCCCATGCACTCTCAAACTCCAATGGAACAACCTCCTCATGCAAGTCCGATATATATTGAATATATTTCTTTAAATCATGACTCTCATCAGGAATATAAGTACAACAATGTTGCACCCTCAACATTCCACAAATGGCCAAAATAATGTCAAGGGCATGTCGATTTTGCATCACCATGGCTCGCATGGCAACCATTTCTATATTTACTAATAAAAACCCTCCCGCAGTGCTTGTCAATAAGCGATCCACTACTGTAGACAATTTTCAAATTTTGTGTGCATTCAGAGATATCCCAACGGCTAGTATCAGTGCTCCAAATATATCACCTACAATTTCTGACCAACTTTCCCTCCTTCTACGTGTTAGTTGTCTACCTATCTCATGCATACCATCTTTTCCCCTTCCCACATGAAATATCATTGGGAAGACCAGGCCTAGATATCATGTGCCATACCAATGGTCCGGTAATCAATAACAAGCTCTGTTCCCACAGATAAAATATAATCCAGGGAATACCGGATCATTTCCTCGTTTAAATCCCCATCCTCCCATGATTCTATACGTATCATGGCAATCACTCGCAACTATAAAATAGTCATCATACACAGTTTGATTTCTTCTAATACACAATTTCCCTCTCTGAGGCCAATCTAAAGTCATAGCCGGACTAGTTTCTCCTTTCAAGTGTTTTCCTCTTTCAACTTCCCAAACCGATTTTTCTCCCTTTCCCTCAGGTATCTTCCTTTGCATCTTGATTCGCCTTTCTTCGACCATATCTAAAAAAGTCTTTTCTTTCCTTTTCAGACTACAAGTGAGATTATTTTGAAATACTGCTTCTAAAGTTAATGCTCTAGTTTCTAAGAAAAATTCACCTAAAACTTTACCAGGTTTTACCTTATTCAATTCAGGAACTACAGGTACTTGTGAAAAAATGTTATCTACATCAGAAAAATTATATTCTAGTTTCCCTGCTTTATAAAACAAACTTGCTAATACACTACATGTTATTCCATATGTCACTGGAAGGTGGTGGTATGTAACTCCCTCAGACACTGATGCAGGTAACTGCATGCAGACGTAACAATCTCTCACATCCATAGTTTTTACATATTCATATAACTACGTTGAGAAAACGTTGTTAGAAAAATCAGTTATGGACCTATCCTTATGTAAATAAGTTCTATCTATTACTTTAGTTGGATGAGTGTCATCAATCTTTTCTATATTAGACTTATTCTCACTATGACCTTCTATCGTTTCGAACGTTACTTTAAATGAAACTAATAAAGCTAATACACTCCACAGAAGCATTAATAATCCTGTACAACAACAAAACATTTTGCACCATCTTCAAAGGAACACACATGTAGATTTTCTACCTTCTGTGTTGGCTATTTCGGAAATGATCAGTGTCTTTTGACTTAGCCTCGTCTACTCATAACTAGTTCTGTCTAAACCCAAGGCTCTAAGCGCCTACTTGGTTCTTATCAGGTATGTCTCTTGCTTAGTGATTCAATCTCCGTGCAACCTTCACCCCTTCAATCTGGCATTTGATCACTCTTTTCTTCGTTCTCACAGTCTTGGTTCAGAATTTCCTGAACATCCGTCTCTTCTCCGATGTCGACAAGATAACCCTCAGGATTTCCGAATCTTCATCTTCCTCAACCACTTCTGGGATAGTCACTCTTAGACTTCCTTGGCTGTCTGCTTATTCTTGTACTTCAGGAAGTGCCACGTACGTCCATTCTGGTGACTTATACTTCTGGTTGGGTTTCTTAGTCCGTTTTCCCTTCTCCAAGGGTATCAGATCAGTGTCCTTTGATTTTTCTTGGCTAGACACCTCATTCACTTGTTCTGCTCTAGATGAATTTACTTGTGTCAATCGATATCTTAATCTTTTTATTTTATTTGGCCAAATTTCCTCTTTTGCTGGCCTTTTCAACTTACTTCCCTTTTCACTTCTTTCTGTTCTCCATGCCATTTTCCTCAAGACCCGACCTTCTTGTAATTCTTCTTCACTGTCCTCAGATTCAGTTTCACCTTGACTCTTACCTTCGATAGATTTCTTCTCCACAACTTTCTGACCTCTATCTAATTTTATCCCTCCTCGTGTTTCTTCCATGCAATCTTCCTGCTGACTAACTGTCCCTTCTTCTACCTGGATGTGTGGTTTCCCTACACCTCCTTGGGGGTCTTCCGCAACAATCTTGCCCTTACTCTCTGTATCTAGTACCTCACCTTCTACTTCTGTGACCTCAGGTGGAATTTCTCTCGTTTTTACATGTGGAGCTTCTTTATCGAGAATTTCTTTGACAGTTTCCTCACTGTTTTCTTTTACACTTTTAGGTACTTGTACTTTGATCAGTATCTGGCTCTGAGCTAGTGTCAGACATTTTTCCCAATCTATTTTTAATGGTGCCATTCATTTGTGCTACCACACCAGAAGCCTCTGGGCGATAAGCATAATGCAGTTTCTGCTGTACATTTAATGCTTCACAATTTAATTTCAGGATTTCATTATGAAAATGCTTTCCTCTATCTGATTCAATCGTGACTGGAAAACCAAATCTGGGAATGAATTCTCTCAATAGTAGTTTTGCTACAGTTATTCCATCACTCCTTCTAGTTGGGTATGCTTCCACCCAACGTGAAAATAGGCAAACTACCACTAGAACATACCTCAGCCTATTTCAAGGGGGCATTTCAATGAAGTCAATCTGCATTCTGGTGAAAGGCCCTCCTTCCCGTCCTATCGTTCCTAGGCTCAACACTGTTTTTCTTCCCGGATTGTATTGCTGACATATAGGGCTCTCAGCTACAAGTCTAAACTTGGCATTATACCATGTCTGTTTGAAAAGCCTAATCATAGCATCCCTTCCTACATGTGCTTGTCCATGATACATCCGTGCCATGGTAGAGACCATGCTCTCAGGCATGACTTATCTTCCGTCCCGATAAACCCAAACGTGGTCTGTCTCTCGGGGTGCACATCCTGATTTTATCCACTGTTTCCTTTCCTCATATCCTGCCTCTTCTTGTAACTGCCTCACCTCCTCCCATGTATTCACAGTGTTAGTAAAAAGCAAGGGACATGAATTAATTTCTTTTTCCCTGCCTCGATTAACCGAATTCTGGTTACGCGCACAATATTGCACCATGTCATTCGCAAACTCGTTCCGTGCCGACACATAATCAGCGGCTTTCAAGTGTGCAGCACATTTTACTACGGCCAATTGCCTAGGCAGCAGTACGCCTCAAGCAACTTTCCAACCACTTCAGCATTCCTTAAAGGAGTTCCACTCGATCTCAACAACCCTCTTTGGGACCAAATTTGCCCAAAGTCATGTACCACACCAAAGACATACTGACTATCGGTAATCACAGTGACTCTCAGATTCTTTCCCAACTTGCACGCTCTTGTTAATGCAAATAGTTTAGCAACCTGGGCTGATTTCACTCCATTCAGGCAAGATGCTTCCAGTACAGCTACTACAGTACATACTGCGTACGCTGCACTCAAAATCTCTTTGTCTGTTCTCAAACATGACCCATCTACAAACATCACATAGTCACTTTCTTTCAGAGGCACATCTTTTATATCAGGGCGTGGCTTAGGACAAAAATCAAGCACTTCCAGACAATCATGATCCATGTCATCCCTGACTTCCACATTGTCAGCATCAGGTAACAATGTCGATGGGTTCACATTGAGACACCTCATAAGGCTCACATTGGTTGCACCTAAAATGACCTTCTCATACTTAGTTAGACGACTATGCGTCGTAAACTGGGTGCGACTCCTAGTTAAAAGGATCGCCACATCATGATGCACAAACACTCTTACAGGGTATCCCATCACAATTCCTTCACTCTGTTCCAAACTCTTACAAGTAGCCGCTACAGCTGTCAAACACCCAGGCAATGCTACAGCTACAGGATATAGTATAGCCAAAAAATATGCAATAGGTCTCCTCAATTTTCCATGCTTCTGTACCAGCAGAGAAAGTGCACACCCATTCCTCTCACTGCAATAGAGCTCAAACTCTTTTTCATAGTCAGGCATTCCAAGAGCTGGGGCTTCACACAAACCATCTCTCAATTGTTTAAAAGCCTTCAACTCCTCCCTATTCAATTCAATGGGGTCTTTTACATCACTCTTTGTCAATCGTACCAGAGGTTTTGCAATCAGCGAGAAATTGTTGATCCACTGACAGCAATACCCAACCATTCCAAGAAACATTCTCACCTCTCTTTGAGTCATTGATGCTCTCATTCCTTTGATTATCCTGATCCTATCTGCAGTCACTTTTCTCAGCCCTTTTTCAATTTTATGGCCTAAATACTGTACTTCTTTTTGACAAAATTGTAATTTTGATGGGGATACTTTAAGTCCTCCATCTGCCAAGTGATTCAGTAACGCAACAGTATCCACTACACAGGCTTCTCGGGTTCTCGATGCTACCAGTAGGTCATCGATATGTTGGACTAGTACCGAACTTTCGGGCATTTTTAAATCTTCTAGGGACTTTTCAGAATCTGATTGAATATCGATGGACTTTCTGTATACCCCTGTGGGATTCGGCAGCATGCTAAAGTACGTTTGCCAAACCGGAACGCAAAAATCTGTTGGCTGTCATGGTGCAATGGGATGGAAAAGAAAGCATGACACAAATCAATGACTGTGTACCATTCTGCATCATGGGGAATCTAATATAGGGAAATACACTAACAGAAGGTCTTAAGTCCAAAAATAAACAAAACGCCGCATGATGCTGCATATACTGTGCACACCTCTTCAAAGAATTAGTACATCACTAAGTAAGGAGATTAAGAGTCCATCAGCCCACCCTTATTGGCGGAGCTTCGTCATATGAGACCCTACGGGGTCAAAGTCAGGGCCCACACACTCGAGCCACCCGGCTCTACTGGGTACCCGTCCCAATGATCCCCGAAAGAGAAAATCTCCTGCCAAAGTGTGCAATAATATTTCGGAGGATTCAAAAAATTGCAGTGCTATTACGTGATAGTGCTTTAAAAATGACTACGTGGTCAAAAAATGTGTTTATTGTGAATTGACCAGGTGTCATATCTAAAAACCAAATTAGTCTGAAAAAAATATATGACTAATTCCTGACTTGATCTCTTAAGGTCGACATGTTTCAGCCGATCTGGTTGTCTAACCCGGCTTTCTTCAGGACCTAATAATGATGGTGTTCAAGGCTACTGCAGGATAGATTTGGTAAAATGGTGTACACAAACAGTGAATCTCAAAATTTAATCATGATATTATCAATATAAGTATGTGGCCATAGCCACCCTACCAGACTAGCAATGTTTTTGCTTTGCTTTGGTATTGTCACCTTATCTTCTTTCCTAAAAGAGAAGATCATGAGAATCAAAACAATTCCGTAGGTCTAGCACAGACATCAACAGCATCAGCGACTAATGTTCAGTAGTGCCCTCTTCGTGCACTATATTCTTAAGAAAATGCCCAAACAATGGTCCATAATTCAATAACATTTCTTAGAAAAAAATGAATTTTAACTCACCCAACGTTCTGTTGGAGAAAAGCCTCACCTCACCCGGCTGATTGCTCGGTGGAGGAGGCACCGCTCTGTTAAAAAATAGGGACACGAGAGGACGAGTTGTGTGAGGATACTAGTACTCAAACGGTCCCTACATAGAATTCAACAAAAAACCGTTCAACCCTTGACTCTAACAAACATGCACCAAATCAGTGACAGATAAAAGGTGCCAGGCAGACTGTTTATATCATAACCAGCTCTACTATGAAACCTCATGCCATATGGTCAAAGCAGAGGTTGTAGATTGAGCAGCCACATGCAGTCGCATCAATAGGGAATATCCCCCTTGTCTCAACGGGATGTCTAAATGATGAGACAGGAGAGAATTTCTGGACATTGGTTTCTTGAACAGTTCACAATGTAGTGAGCTCCCAACAGGAAAGATGGAAATGTCAAGAAAGGACAGACGCTGTTGGTCAAATTCTATCGTGAATTTCAAAAAGGCATTCCGCTCATTGAGCCAAGTATGAAAGGCCTGAATCTCACGACTGGAGCCCCGCCAAACCACCAAAATATCGTCTATGTACCTCTTCCACAACACCAGATGTTTGAAAAATGGGTTGCTGTGGTTCAGTACATGAAGTTGTTCGAAAAGATGAACATAGAGGTTGGCGAGGCTCGGCGCAAAAACACTACCCATCGAGGTACCAGAAATTTGTAAAAAAATCTGGTCCTCAAAACGAAAAAAGTTTTCGGTCATTGCTATTCTTGCGCACTCCATAATGAAATGGACAGGGGTTATGCTGTTCAAGTCACGCCCTTCCAGGAGCCTTCTGATGGACTCCAGAGTCTCTAGTTGCGGGATGCACGTGTAGAGAGACTCTACATCGAAACTTGCCAGGATATCAGTATCGGAGTTAAACTCAATGTCTGGCAAAAGCCTCAGAACATCGGAAGTGTCTTGAAGATAAGTGGGCATCTCTGACACCATGGGTCGTAAAAAAACATCCACAAACTTTGAGAGAGGCTCTAAAAGTGAGCCTATCCCAGAAATGATGGGACGTCCCGGAGGGGGCCTTTGGCTTTTATGTATTTTGGGGAGGCAGTAAAAATAGGGCATCACTGGATTTTTTGTCACCAGAAATTGAGCCTCTTGCGATGTAATCCATCCTTCTGCGTATCCGGGGCGAGTGTGAATAGCAACACCTGGTGTTTCGGAGTTCGATCTGACCAATCAGTGCGGCTATTTAAAGATTCCCTGCCTGGCTGTCGTTACCTCCCAGACTGCTCGGAGTCAAGCTCGAGGTCTCGACGGACAGGTAAGCAGAGGGATGCTTAGCGTTTTTGCCTTGACTGAGGTACTTTCCCTGACTGAATATTTGAAATATATGATCATATACGATTTGTAGATTGACTGTGGGTTGACTAGAGAGCTTTAGACCCCTAGATCTGGCATTTTTTTTAAATGGATGATAACTTTGTCTTTTCTAAAATGGAGGGTGCTAACATCATTTAGACATCCCGTTGAGACAAGGGGGATATTCCCTATTGATGCGACTGCATGTGGCTGCTCAATCTACAACCTCTGCTTTGACCATATGGCATGAGGTTTCATAGTAGAGCTGGTTATGATATAAACAGTCTGCCTGGCACCTTTTATCTGACACTGATTTGGTGCATGTTTGTTAGAGTCAAGGGTTGAACGGTTTTTTGTTGAATTCTATGTAGGGACCGTTTGAGTACTAGTATCCTCACACAACTCGTCCTCTCGTGTCCCTATTTTTTAACAGAGCGGTGCCTCCTCCACCGAGCAATCAGCCGGGTGAGGTGAGGCTTTTCTCCCACAGAACGTTGGGTGAGTTAAAATTCATTTTTTTCTAAGAAATTTTATTGAATTATGGACCATTGTTTGGGCATTTTCTTAAGAATATAGTGCACGAAGAGGGCACTACTGAACATTAGTCGCTGATGCTGTTGATGTCTGTGCTAGACCTACGGAATTGTTTTGATTCTCATGATCTTCTCTTTTAGGAAAGAAGATAAGGTGACAATACCAAAGCAAAGCAAAAACATTGCTAGTCTGGTAGGGTGGCTATGGCCACATACTTATATTGATAATATCATGATTACATTTTGAGATTCACTGTTTGTGTACACCATTTTACCAAATCTATCCTGCAGTAGCCTTGAACACCATCATTATTAGGTCCTGAAGAAAGCCGGGTTAGACAACCAGATCGGCTGAAACATGTCGACCTTAAGAGATCAAGTCAGGAATTAGTCATATATTTTTTTCAGACTAATTTGGTTTTTAGATATGACACCTGGTCAATTCACAATAAACACATTTTTTGACCACGTAGTCATTTTTAAAGCACTATCACGTAATAGCACTGCAATTTTTTGAATCCTCCGAAATATTATTGCACACTTTGGCGGGAGATTTTCTCTTTCGGGGATCATTGGGAGGGGTACCCAGTAGAGCCGGGTGGCTCGAGTGTGTGGGCCCTGACTTTGACCCCGTAGGGTCTCATATGACGAAGCTCCGCCAATAAGGGTGGGCTGATGGACTCTTAATCTCCTTACTTAGTGATGTACTAATTCTTTGAAGAGGTGTGCACAGTATATGCAGCATCATGCGGCGTTTTGTTTATTTTTGGACTTAAGACCTTCTGTTAGTGTATTTCGGTGTATTCTGGGGATTGAAGGTCCTGTAGTCCTTAAACTAGTTCCCCTAGGACCCTTTTGTAGATTTCTGTGAATCTAATATAGGATCACAGAAGGATTTGGCACAATGGGACAACATGATACAACAATCTTATTCACCTTTCTCAGGTCTTGCACTATTCTGAAAGTTCTGTTAGGCTTTTTCAGACCCATAATTGGCAAATTGCATGGGCTACTCAATATTTCTCTCAAAATACCTTCTTCAATCATTCTGTCTATTATAGGAGTCACTCCTGCAATTATTTGAGGGGTCAATTTATACTGAGGAATATTTAGGTAACGTATCCCTTCTTTTACAGTAATTTTTACAGGGTCTACATTTCTCGTTAGTCCCACATCTTCTCCCGTGAAATCCCATACCTCCGTTTTCACTGTTTTCTTTAATTCCTGAGGCAATTCTTCTGGGTCAAATAAAGCAAATGCCTCAGTAATCTCAGGTTCCATATTGGCCATGGTCATTTTGTACAGTACATCCTCATCAGGAGTTTCAAAAGCTATGCCATCAGGAGTACAGAAGATTGTGCAGTTCATTTTACACAACAAATCCCTTCCTAACAAATTTACAGGGCTGGTGTCGCACACAACAAAGCGGTGCATGACGGAAAATTTCCCTATTTTAACCTTAACTGGTTCAGTAAGATACGTTTTTATCTGTCTGTTTGAGACTCTGACTACTTGAATTGTGTCGTCCGAGAGAGGAAGATTTTTAACATCAGCTGATCTAACAGTTGAACGAGTAGCACCAGTATTTACTAGGAAAGTAATGTTTTCATCATTTATCTTTCCATCCACAAAAGGGCCTGTCTGGTCTACTTCCAGAGTTGCGCAAAGTCCGCACTCTTCTTCCACTCTTTGGCACCGTCAATAACTCTCTTCTGACTCACTCTCATCGCGTTGCAGCCAATGCTGCGAAACAGCACTAGCGCGCGGCAGCTTAGTTACCTGTTCTTCGGTGTAGAATCCTGTCTCATTACTGTATTTCTGAGGGTTTACGCTCTGTGGAAAAGGTGGTTTTGGCACCTGACACTGTTGGGCAATAACCTGCTGCTGTGGTTGACAACTCACCTCATTCTGCACCTGCGGATTTAATGATGCATTATCACCATTAGCACTTGGGGGTAATTTACACTTGGATTTCCAATGCCCTACCTTTCCGCAGTTATGACATGGCAATTTCTTTTTGGCTTCTTCTATACTAATCTGTCCTTTTCCCTTCCCAATATTGGGTTTTTGTTTCATATGGCTCATGCCATTTGCCTCTTCAATCAGTTGGGCTTCCTATCTTTCTGCCACTTTAACCTGAGCCCACATGGCCTTTTCTTTTAATTTACATTGCTTGGCTTCAATCTCATCACTAAACTATTTTGCATGCCTCAATACTTCGTCTATCTTTTTATTTTGCCAATCCACAGTATGCTGTTTAATCATTTCGCTTACTGCACGTACACAAATCGATATACAAAATGACTTAAATCTTTCTCACTCAAATTTTCATCACCAATGTATTGTTTAAAAGCCAACAACAATCTTTCACAATAGGCATGTACAGATTATTTTACATCTTGGTGAATCCTATCAATTTTTACCCAATCAGTTTCTTTTGGAGGTACTTTATTTTTCAAGAAGGTAACTACCTGTTCATACTTTCTCATTACTTCTGGATCAAGGTCACCTGTTTTAGGATCTCTAGGGTATTCCTGAGTAGGCCAACCTATTGTAATTATACATTCTGCCCATAGATCTGCTGGCACAATTATGTCAAATAAACTGTTCAAATCTATCCATAATACTTTTGATAATTTAACAAACCTATCTACCTGCCTATACCATTCCACTGGCTTCTCGCAAAGATGGGGAAAGTCATTGGTGAATGATAAAATGTCCTGCCTAGTCCAGGGAACATGCACATAGCCTCCTCCTGGGATCTTCCTCATGGGACATTCAGTTACCACTTTCTCTTTTTCTCGTACTGGGAAAGCTGAAAACGTTTTGTCTGTTACATCGTCTCGTTTCCGAAACCACCTGCTCTTCCATTTATCTACATCGCCCCATTTCCTTAGTAAAACAATCAGCTCTTTTTGAGCAAAGTCTACTCTATAAGGTTTCTGTAATGGCTTTATTTTCTCAAAATCGATACCCATTTCACTTGCCACTTCTTCCAATTTTTCATGCAAATTTCTTGCCCTCCAAGTTATGCTTTTACATAGAAACATTAGCTCTTCAAGCTGAAATGCTTTTAACTTTTCTGTGGGAATAGTCCCTACTATCAATTTTTCCAAAGTTATTTTTAATTTTGCCACATCTAAAGGTCGAGGTTTGGCATCTTTTGCTGTAAGCTCCTTAACCATTCCTCACTTGTTCTAGACTCTTTGGGGATTCTGGTACTGATTCTGTTGTCATTAATGTTTTATTTGTTGGACTCTGATTCACTGTCAAATTTTTAGGAGCACTTAACCCATAAGTTCCTACCAATTGTCCCCATGGATTTTCTCCTGAATTCCTTTGCCCCGTTTCAGCCTGTTTATTACAGTTGTAAGGGATCGTTAGACAATGCTCACTATCCTTTTGCTTATCAAAGACAGGCATCACTGGTCCTATTGTTACAGGAACTGTTACAGCTTCCATATTCTTGGTCAATTCCCTAATCTTTTCAGTTAACTCCAGGGTTGTTCTGGCTAATTCAGCTGAGTTTACATTTGTCATTCTACCAGCCTGTGTATTTTCTGATTCTTTGAAGGGATTGTTTTTTCCTACCTCAGCTGGCGTCGGCTCAAATTTTATATTCTGTGGTGCCTCTTTTACTGGCGCGCTTGGTGTCAACAATGTAGAATTTGGTTGGTATGGGGAGGATTATTGTAAAACATGTCCTCGAGTACATCATCCTCCGACTCATTCACACCATTCTTGCAGCCTTCTGATCCTGTATTGTTTCTCTTCTCTGTACACTTTCTACTACAAGTCTCTTCAGCATTTCTCATAGGGAACATCCCATCAGCCATATTTGCACTTCGCCAACTCCTCATTCTGTCAACATGATTCTCCTGTCCACACGGTCTACCAAACATGCATTTATACCTTCCACCACTCCGCTGTCGCTCCCTTTCATACATTTCATCTTCCCATTCTGTTAATGCTTCAAACTGAGTAGGTCTAGGTCTTGGTTCTAGTCTCATCATTCTTTCTCTTAAATTCCTTAATACTGCTAAACTAAAAGATCAATTTTCTGGGAATGCTAATACTCCATCATCTTTTGTATACTTTGCCCAATTATCTAGCGAAATACATGTATGATACCCATATTTTGCAACCATGAAGGATGCGGGCGATTTCGGTGGAGGAAGCATTTGTCCCTCTCTAGTCACAATCGGCTTATCCTTTTAAAATAAATTCTTAATCTTCCCAAACCATGACTTTTTCTCTTTCTCTGGTGTATCGTAATACATAATTTTCCTTATTCTGTATCGCTACATTTCCTCTACGACTATTCTGTGGTCTTATCCAATCGTAGCGCGACTCACACTAACGCACCAATCAGGAGCGTCTATTTCACTTTGTAATTCTCCAATCCCAGCACGACTCACACTAACGCACCAATCCGGAGCGTTTACGTCACCCAGTCACTTCTCCACTCCTAGCGCTGTGTACACTAACGCACCAATCCGGAGCGTTTATGTCTCTTAATGGCTGGCAAATCCCAGTGCGGTCTTTCTGACGTCAGCTTTTCTCGCTACTCCTGTTTCTGCTGACCCCTCCTTTACAATTTTTATCGGCAAACTTTCTCTACGTTCTCTCTCACTCAAACTCTGTTAGTAACGACATAAAAACACCACCATTGTCCGTTTCGCTAAACCAAAGGAATAGTTTTGACCTTTTACACAGGAATTCCGTATTTCTCGAGAACAGCGCTTACCTCGGCCCTACCACAGAATTATTTCATTCGCTGATAAAGTAGCGCTTCCCTCTACCTTACCCTTCTAACAAGCTAAACGTTTCTCTGGAGATAAAACACATGTGGAGACTACACTGCTCCTGAGAATTAAGGCCAGAGTTTCACGATAAAACCGAATGCTATTTCACTTACACACATTCATACGGAAAATGTAGTCCATTCGCAGAAGAATTCTGTATTTCTCGAGAGCAGCGCTTACCTCTGCCCTTCCACAGAATTATTCTGTTTCGTTGATAAAGTCGCACTTCCCTCTACTTTACCCTTCTTGCAAGCTTACGGGAGACCTATTACCTTTCCAGTGATAAGCGTAATCAGAGCTCACAATTGACTCCTAGTCTTAAGACCGAAATTTCACAGGTGGCCTTCACTATTCATACAGCACTTTCACACAGAAAATCCCTACCGATAACACATGACGATATTAGTAATTCAAACCCAGACAATGCGTCATGCGACTCCAATCGTCACACGTTTTCCCCATGTACCTACAGGGCAACACGACAATACACCGTGCGACTTCACTTGCTACACGTTTTCCCCGTGTACCTACAGGGCATCCAACTTCCTACATCCCAGAAGTCTTCAGAAACAACATAAAACGCAACTCGCCTCAACATAGAATGTTAGTACATAAATCAATAATCAACCAAACATCCGCAATCAGTAATCAATAATCAGAAAACAAAATCAATAAGCAATAATCACCAAACCAATGCAATAAAACCATCAATCTGCTACCAGAAGAACTGATCCAGCGGAAAGGGGTGACATTTTTACAGATCCTCCCTGTGTCACAGATCCATCACCACACTTACTCATTCACACACACATTCACCAACACTCGCACGTCTCACTCCGAATCTGCACACAGGAGGGCGATGTATCCGCTGGACATGTGGGGGGGTACATTATTACCTATTGGGAAGGAAATATGTTACAATATTTTACATATATACATCAATACCCATAGAATCCTAACCTTAACATCAAGGCACTCCACCACTTGGTCGATGGACCAATTAGTTGGACTGGTTGATGGTGATTTAGAACCAGCTAAAACACATTAAAGCTTCGGAATTCTTATTCAATGCTCTATTTAAAGAATCACAAACTCATTCTCTATTGATCAATGTTTAGTTTATCTAATTAATTGCTTTAAGTTGCATAATTTAGCATTTCGGTCAACCAAAGTTCCAATTTAATTATTCAACACAATTTTGCATGACATTTATATTTACCTATTCTTGCTATCGTGGTCGTTTCTCTAATTCTGTTAGCTCTGCATAATTCAAATCTTTTTTGATAAATCATCCCAATCGAATGCAGGCCAAGATTTAAATGTCCGAAAAGTTTCTTTGCTCAGCACGGTACAGTCCCAAAGATATCCAAAGGACCAAGCAATCGTGCAAGAAAGTCGATCACGCAAATCTGGACACCTCTCTGGAATGCACTCTTCCCTCGGGACGCACTAGCTAGCCCCTCCCTATTCTACTACCCTTTTTATAATAAAATTCTGGGTAACATGAAACATTTATTGAACTGAGAAGTAATGTGATTGGTCAATCCTGCGAATATTGTAATATGGTCCAAATTTCTCAGAGTCTTGGGCTCTCAGGGAAACGGCTTGGTCATCTCCTCAGTTTATGTCATTCATGCAACAATGTTGATTCTTCATTATAGGTGACTATTGTTTCTTTGGGTAATTTACACTGACTGAAATCTGGCAGTCCTCCATGCTCCTATCCTTGAACACTGTGCTCTGAATTGAGGATGCCTGGAGATCTTCGGAGCCATCCGAGTCTGCGCAGTAGACATCGCGCTCACAAGACGGTGGCCATTTCTGAACTCCATTTTGAATGTCATGGTCTGGTAGGCCCGAATGCCAACTTAAGCGAAACAAACATAAAACATAATTAATATATGGAAATGAAGATTCTAATGTTTAAACCCACACTAATCCCATTATATATTAGTATTTTCCTAGTTTATAGCGACATTTAAAGCAATAATACTCAACATTCGGTCCCAACAGGAACGCAAACGTCACCAAAGCAACATAAATCATGCAATTTTGTATTTATCAAAAATGCACTTTGTTGATTAATAAATCACAGCACTCAGTTAATTCAAATTAATATATAAATTGATTACAAAATAGCGATACACCCAAGGTGTACTTTTGTGGTTAATGCATCATTTAATGAGTCGAATCTGCAACAGGTGGAGATAGGTGTATCAGAGAAACTATTAGAAAAACAATGTAGCATATGTGTCAGGCAAAACACTGCTGCTTGTCCCCATCAATGCTCCCTTATGACTTTAATGGAGTTGACTCCATGTACTGTGTTTCCGTGTCCTGATTTGGTCTCTAAAAGCCAAGAGCTAAATGGATATCCTTACTCTGAAAGAATTTAAAGATGTTATGCCTGTTAGGGTCCTTGATGCTTCTCTCGGAAACAGTGCTATTTTCGCAAATGGCATTTAGACAAATATGCAGACTATGAAAAAAGAATTTGCATTATAGAGACATGAGTAATTATAACACTATTGCAAATATGTCTTATTTAAAGCAATATAATTGAAAAGGCTGTGAACTTATTAGAAATGGCCCATATTGATGTAGGAGTTTTGCACATAATATGACACTGAGACTCATTTGTTTACATGGTTTTCTAAAGATCTTAAGCATCGTTTTTTTCACTTCGGAGCGCTGGAACACCATAATAAAGCGTTAACAGAAACAATTATCGGTCAGTCAAAAGAATGTTTATCTAGGCCAATGACCTTTAAACAACCAGTATCACACATAATCCCCGTATCTACAACATTTAACAAATTAAGTAATAAATATGACAATATTTAAAATGTTAACATCAAAAATCATATGTCAGTCAGTACAATTGTCAGTCAGTACAATTTAAAACAGAAAGAAGGCCATAATATTTTGATACCCCTTTGTACTCATATAATTAAAAAATGTCTACAAAGTTGTCAGAGTTTCTAATTTTAAAATTGGGTACCTGAACCTGTCCATTCTTAACTGCCTCATCTATCATTCATTTAATACCTGCATTTTCATTATATTATGTAGGGTTTACACATCAGGGGTTTCTCGTTTATAACCAAAATAAAAACAGTGACATATGAACTTCTAAATTATATTTATATTATTTGACATCTTATTATATCTGCTAAAATACTTTTTGTAGATGCCTGATTAATTTTGTTCATCAGAGCATGACTTTTTAATTGCAGTCATAAACCTTCCAATAGCAATTGCAGTGTCCAAATATCACGTCAGTATTAAACTCTACAGCCTGTGTTCGGTTCCTTATTCCATATTTAAAGAATAGTGGACGTAAAATTAATTTCCACAATGGCAGCACCTTTAAGCAATCCACTAACATGTGCAAAATGTTTCATTTTGTATGCAGCCCACAAGTGAAATTACCATCAGGTTGGATAATTTCAGTTTTTATTTTCCCATTTGCATAATAAGGATTGACACCAATTCTTATTTGTAATACTTCACACATAAACCAGCGGTTTGGTAAAATGTCCAGGTAAGGAAACTTGACTCCCTTCTGTCATGTATTTTGCATAAATTAAACAGATTTTTTCCAACCCTGATACTGCCAATCCTTTTCCTGGAATAGTTCCCTCCCTGTCGATCTCAGCTTCCCCTTGGACACTTCAGCTTGCTGGCTTTCTTGACATAGGCTCACCTTCATATCCCTAAAGACAGATATCAAATTATTTCTGACCCCTTTTGCCCATTTTAGTTTGCAATGCTGGATCTCATTTTTTCACCAATTGTAGACTTTCTGTTCCTCTCCCTGGCCCAGTCCTTTCCAGAATCTTATTAAAGCCACTTGGGCCAATATATTACACAAGGTCAGACCCGCCTCTCGTCTAATGGCCTGCACCATGGACGAACCTAGCATGGACATTAAGTTCTTAATGGATTTCCCTTCCACGGCGTCCCACCCGCAAGTCTCTCATTGACATTTGTACGACTTTGGTGGTTTTCAGAAAGTGTGTTGAAGATACATTCAAGATGTACTTTAGTGGTTAATGCATTATTTAATGAATTGAATCTGCAACAGTTGAAGATAGGTGTATCAGAGAAAATATTAGAAAAACAATGTAGCATATATGTCAGGCAAAACACTGCTGCTTGTACCCATTAACGCTCCCTTATGGCTTTAATGAAGTTGACTCCAAGTTCTGTGTTTCCGTGTCCTGATTTGGTCTCTAAAACCCACAAGCTAAATGGATATCCTTACTCTGAAAAAATTAAAAGATGTTATGCCTGTTAGGGTCCTTGATGCTTCTCTCGGAAACAGTGCTATTTTTGCATATGGCATTTAGACAAATATGCAGACTATGAAAAAAGAATTTGCATTACAGAGACAAGAGTTATTATAACATTATTACAAATATGTCTTTTTTTTTTTTTAAAGCAAAGGCTGTGGCCTTATTAGTGTCGGCCTGTATTGATTAAAAATGTAGAAGATTTGCACATGATACAGCACTGGGACTCGTTTGTTTACATGCTTTTGTAAAGGTCATCTGCGTAATTATTCCACTTCAGGGCGCTAGGACACCCTATAAAGAGTTAACAGAAACAATCTAATTTATTGAATATGGTTGCTATGTTAGGATCTAAACTGTTGGAAAGGGATACCAAAGCTAGTATTCTTTACAGTAAGTGCCCGTCTTAACATCTCTTTCCTCAGGAGTTTCTGATCATGCTTGATGGGATTTTGCCCTCAAGACGAGATTCAAGCTGTTCCAAAGTTTGGGTCGCTTTACTTTTAGTGATCTGCCGCTATTCTCACCCATTTGAAACCTCCATGCTAAATCAGTTTGGAAGTGACTGCTAAAATAATTCTGGCAGCTGTATAATGATGGGTTAGTGTGTATAGGTTTTTCTCACACAACTCGAGAGCGAGGGAATATAAGACCAGTTACACTCTCCCGAGGTAAACAGTCACACACAAAAGCAACTGGAATATTTCCATGGATTAATCAATCATGGATCTAAGTGAAAATCCTTTCATTGAACCTCCTGGGTATCCACAGTTATTGGATTAGACAACTCACTCGCTTAATCGTGACATGCTTCATCATCAACGCCTATCCACACCCTGGTAGGATGATTCCACCAGGGCAGACTCAACCAAAGTTGGGATGGGAGTTCCTAGATAAATCAAAACTGGATAAGCAGGGATCCAGGTGGGAAGTATATTGAAAATATCTACAGGTATACCCTGCAGCTTCTTTTATTCTTTGGGTACCTAGGATATGATTAAAGATTTTGAGGTTTTTGTTAAAAGTAACTGTTCAACTGTTTTGGCTCCCACTTAGAGCCCGTCTTGGTCTGGGCCCTTCATCAGGGCTTGTTGTATGTATCCCTGCTACGCATACACGTAAGAGAGGCCTAAGGCTCTCACCTGTCTTGGTCCTCTGTACTTGGGAATTTATCAGTTGAACTGGGCTTGTATTTCACAATATACAGATTAGTTGCTGCTCAGTGCAGGCGGTGTTGTTACGGTATACTTTTCTTTACATATCTCCACCCTCTCGAGCTCACTCCTTTTCCATGTCTTTCATTCTAGATCACACGCATGCACTTACTTCATCAAAGATCGAGCACCACCTGTATACCTGCCCATCTCCTTGTCCGCCGTCGAGGTCCAGACTAATTTCGGGAGACTGCCTATGTATAAGGCAGCAAGGGTCTTGCACGCTCATTGTGACGTCATTCCCGCGACGACGAGGGTAACATGGGACTTGTTGTCCTGTTCCTTTTTTGAGTTTCCCTTTTATTTTTGGATCCAATTTGGAAACCATTTGGTATGTGGTTATCCCTGGACATCGCTAGAGTCTCAGTGCCCAATCTATTTTGGGGGATTATTGTTTAAATCATTCATTAAGATCCTACTCTGAACTGTAAGTGAAATAGATCTATTGTTTACGCATTTCCATTTTTTGGAAAACAAAACTTCGTTCTTTTTCTCGGTTTTTGTTTATTTTGATATTGGATACGTCTGTTTTTTTGGAGCGGCATCAGGTGAGGTCGCTTGAAATATACTATGTATATTTACTGTATACATACTTGTTTTACTGGGCTCTTATAAAGAGGTTGCTGACTAAACCTGGTGTATACTCATATTAGTGTTTGTCATCCTCTGTCCTGGTTGTAATCGATCTTGGGGACTTAATGGGTCAGGAGGAAATGGTCTTGGGGTATTATTATGTTCTTTTAATATTTGTCTGATTTTCACCACTGTGTTTCAGCAGTGTTCTACCTCTTATCATAACATTTGTGTCCACTGGATCTCCTTGTTCAACCAAAGCTTATTGCTCAAATGTCTATAAATCCATCTCCGTTCATGTCTTAATAGTTATTTTTCACTGGCTGTAGGTGGTAACTTCTCTAATATTAAGTGAAATCGTTCTCTGAGTGTTCTTCCGAAAATAAATGGCGCATCATCTTCATGATGGTTTTTTTTGCAGCAAAAGGTACTTCTGTGTTCATTTATGCACAGTTTCACCTTACTTTTGGTCATGCCGATGTACTTCAGTCTGCATTTGCATGTGATTATGTATATCACATTAGTACTATTGCAGTTAGTGTGTTTGTTTAAAATCCAGGGTGTGCGTAGGCCCAGGTCTATATCTTTGGTTGCATTTGTAATCCATGATTGATTAAGCCATACAAAGATTCCATTTGCTTTTGTGTGTGGCTTAGTGTGTATAAGTGCCTTGGGCCTTGGGCCTTTCCTCCATTTGCCCTGGTGCATAGTGGATAGGACTTTTATTTTATTTTTATTTTTTAATTTGTCATGATGAGCTCCCAAAAATAAATTCAATACAGTCAACTAATCGCAATAATCTTCCTTATGTTTGTTTACAAAACGTAAACTCAACATAGCTTCACTTTACATGTAACTATCCTTCTCAAGATTAAACCAATCTTATCTTCAGGAAAGTCTGACCAGAGTAATGGCATAAACTCCTCGAACACCAATTTAGTGCTTAATAATTCTCTTGCTCACATATATCTTATTTCTTTCACGAAGATTTAGAAAGGTTTTAATTCAGCTTTCTTGAGGTAAGTGACCTATATTATTAAAATGTTGTTAATCCAGAATTCCCAAAGTAGCATTTTTGTTTGAATCTTAGTATTGGTTTATTTCTTGTTAGTGAGAAGCTAACTGTTTCCATTAAGCCAGCTGAAGAGCTTGCATGTACTCTTTGAAGAACAATGTGAAATAAAGAATAGTTCATTGAATTACCTGATTTTTGTATATCATATGTACTGCCTGGTGACCCAACTTGACAGCTGTAATGAGGACAAAACAAACCCATGTACGATTAGGTGCCTGATATGCAGACCTATTGTCTTTGACAAGAAAATGAGTGAATACCTGGCCCGGTATAACATAATTGGATCACCTTGTTTGCCCCAAGAGACTCTCCTATGAATCTCTTGCATTGGGTGGAGAAGTGACATCCTGAGAAGTGCAAGAGATGCTCCAACAGACTATTTGCAAATTGTGAATTAACAGTAGCATACAAATCAACAGCCCTTAATGAGACCCAGTAGGGCACAGATTGGGCTACAAGCGGCCATAAGCAGTATAAAGTACAAGCACTGCAAACATTGTGAAAATGTGCGCTCAGCAGTGTGGGCCAACATAGCCTCTCCCTCTCCAACATGTAACTCGGAGTGACCTAGCACCGCAAACTGAAACCAAGAGAAGTTGCCTGGGAAAGTCAGGAGGCCCCCAGAGTGGTAAAGTTAGACACAATGCATAGAGATAAAAAGCAGAGATCAAATGAAGAAGCCATGCAAGATTTTGGACACTAAGGCAGGCCTGCAATCGACACTAGAGTGTATATTTTTATTTCAGGGAAGAATTTGAGAAAGAGGCATGAGATTTCTCAATGAAAATAAGCCATTTTTAAATCAGGCACAAGGCATAGGAAAATAAAGTGTGGTCATTTTGTAACAGGTAAGCCTCAAAAGAAAGAGTCAAGTGATTGCATTGTGCAATACATAATCGAGTGGCGAGTCACATCAAAGTAAAACTAATGAGGCCAAATGAGTGGATGACTCCACACCAATAACATATTGGCCCACTAAACACACAATACACATGGAAAATGCTAATAAAGCTCAGATAGCCCTCAGTGAGTCATAATAATAATAAGAGAGGCCATCAAAAAGCAGCTAAAGAAGAAGCCAAGCATACCCCTGTGGCACAATACATCCATTCATACCCAGAACCAACACAGAAAGAACATCCAACTAATACTTCTATCCAGATACACTGCCAAGAGACAAAAGGCAGGCAACATGTAACAAAGTCAAGCCAACCAAAGGATCAGCCTCATGCTTGCATACCCAGAACAGCTAACGTTTATTCTTGGAAACTGCATGGGGCCCAATTGGGATGAATGGCTACATGACTTTCATGAACCTTTGAAGCCTCTATTTAAAGGGGTGTAAAGCAAAAAATAAAAGTCGTGAACAACATGATTGGAAAATGCCCTCATTGACTAGTTGAAGAGTTTCCTGCAATTTGGTCTATCAATCACTCAACCAATCAAACATTTGTAAAGCGTGGCAAATCCCCCGTGAGGGTCTCCAGATCTATGACTTATCAAGGCATCATAGATGGGCTCAAAGCAAAATTCCTCCCAAAGAGAATCATAGCTCATTGGCAACACACTTTTAATCTAGCTTGACAAAAGAAGAGAAAAACAATAAACAAATTCATCACTCGCTTTTATTGCCTAATCAGACACTGCAAATTTGAAGAATTCTCAGAAGCTGTGAGTATTATTGCCTTTCTATGTCATTGGGACTTCATCTACTAAGGAAGATTTCTATAGAAGAACTCCAGAAGAAATTGAAGACATGACTCTACTGTGCAACTAGGAGGAGGCTCAAGGAAAAGAAGGGTGGGGAAGTTGAGAAGTGAGAGCCAGGATTCTGGCTAGCAAAAGGACATTCCAAAAAATACAACATACAAACCCTCACAGGTGCTCATGGTCAAAGGATCGCAGCAAAGGCAGTAGCTAAACTAAGAAAACGTGTTGACGCAAGAAAAGAGAAAATTAGAGGTGTGGAAAATGTTACCAGCACAAACATAAGTGTCCAGCCATAGAACAAGTGTGTCAAAATGCAGCACAGAACTTCAATATGAAAAGATGTGCTGGAGGGCACAATTATGCTACCCTATGACCAGGGAGTGTTTGCAGTTCTGGACATGGAAAGATAGTATCATGCAGCACAATCACATTCCATTGCATTTAGATTCCATTCAGTACATGATGCCCCTCATGCTCCTAAAGAAAAGGATCAGGAGTTGTCAGGGGAGCTCCGAAACCTCTAAGGCTACCGAATCCCTGAGACCGATCCAAATTATACAGATTGTCCACTGCTCCATCTGGTCCATTTTGAATTTGGCAGCTGGAGCCAGGCTTGAGCAATTCTACTCGCCACACACTCCTCTCCTAAACAACTGATGCCTCTCTCCAGTGCTAGATGAAGCAGTGATGCGTAGGGAGAGAGACACCGGACTGTTGAGAATGGGACAACTATTTGCGGATGGTACACCTTACCCTTGACCAATTTCAAGCTGATGGAGACATGACATCAGTGGATGTCTTTGATTATATTCAGTTGTGACACGCATCATCATCAGTTTGGAACACCTTCCACGAGGAACGCCTGACTTCTCCCTGCTAATCCAAAAGCCAGAACAAAAGAGCTGGGTTTCTACACTGTATGCACTATGCATGGAGCTTTGCACAGACACATATTTTAAGACCCTGGAGAAATGGTGGAAGATATGTATTGCCCTATATAGAGGCTTAGATGTATGGCAATACTGGCGCTCCCAAATGAAACTGATATCTGTTAATTATAGACATAAATGTATCCATTTCAAATTTGTCAATAGATTATATTTCTCACCATAATACTTGCATAGGATAGATCCGGAGAATTCTGCACAATGCCCTCGATGTCCATGTGACCCTGCTGGCTTCTATCACCTTGCCCAAAAAAGTCCTCCAATCCAAAACTTTTGGGCAGAGATTTTCCATGCCAGAGCTGACACAGTGGAACTGCAGTTGACTGAAGCCCGCCTACGGCATTGCTGGATTACACTAAACATATTCTGAAGCCAGTTAGATGGCTGGCAGGAGTGCTGCTTCTCCTAGCGAAACAAAAGGCTGGCCTGCGGCTGAATGAAAGGCCCACAACCTACGGTCAGGGATCGGCTGAAAGACGCTGCCCTTTCTAGGGAAAGGGCTGAGAATGATGCAGAGCCATAGCCCACCAGCAAGCCCACCTGTGTGACATCTCGCTTCGAGACCAGAAAATGATAACGCTGACTAATGACGCCCATTGCTAAGCATGTCAATATTGAAAAGAGACACCTGTCACAAGAACGACTGGACCTCTGTTCTGGGTTAAAATTTAAGGCCGTTCTTTTTCTCGGTGGATTTTGGTACTACTCCTTTCGAAATGCTTTGAGCAGGTGTGCCATAGCGCTCGTGACACATGCCTCTATGTGTTTTTATACTGTTTAAAATGACAGTTCAATAGAACACATTTCAAAAGTGACGTGCTAGGGATGCAGAAAGGGAGAAACCCAGTGGCCAGGATGTGCCATACCTTGTCCCCATGCTCAAGCATTGGAAGCGAAGGGAGCAGCTTGTACAGGCTCAGACTGACATCACAACTATCACCATTGCAGGGGTTGTACATTAACTTACGGTTCCCATCTCCGGGAGGAAGTGATGAGCATGTGTTCTTTGTTCGTGGTATCCGATGAACAAGTCGAGTACTTGCTCACGGTATCAGATAAACAACCCGCCAAGAAGAGATGCCCATGACCAGACATCTTGATGAGGAATCATTAAACATGCTTCGTACTAGACAGCCAATTTGTCAGTAACAAGCAAGGTATTTGGGGTTTGACGATAGCCACAAGAATGCCTGTTTGATGTATTTGTTTAAGGCTGTGCTGGACCGGCCTACAACAGGCAGTGGCAGTATTTAAATATCACAAAGACATTGGGAAGTTGCCTGGCAACTTACCTCTTGTGTTCGCTCTTCGCTTGTCGCTAGTTCGCCGTTTCTCTTAGTTATCTTCACCCTTTACTGTTCCTCGGTAATCTGACCTATTTCCCTGTTACTCTGGCTTTGATCTTTAGATTCTCTTTTGGCTTTGACATTCTACTGTATTTTCACTTTATGGTTTCTCCCCTTCTCGGTGTTAGCCTGACTTTTCTCTATGGACTCCGCTTAACTTCCACTTGGCTTAGTTTCACTGCGGTCCGCCTTACCAAAGCTGGTGAATATACATGCCTAATTTATGTTTATTTTGAATATAATGTCCTTTTCACTATTACTAAAGTTGTGCATGTGCCTGCTCTGATTGGTGGGTCACTCTTCAATTGGAGATTCTCTGTGCGTACCCATACTGCAATCACAGACATAACACCAGAGCGACCTGTTAAAGAAGACCTTGGCATGCTGGACACACTCTGGGGATTGAGGGGAGCTGTCGTCAGAACTCATCGGTTAACACTTGCACAACCTAAGAGGAGTGTCACTGAACTACATGTGTGCCACAGAATACAGGGAAATGAAACACAGATTCACATTCTGACCATTTAATACACAAGTATATGAATTTTACTTCAATATCATCTTGAGCCTTATGTCACCAAACATTTCTGTACAAACAGACATTTATTCTCACCCTCAAACAAGTCTGCTGACAGGTGCTCCATTACCATAGAGACTCATAGGCTCACATACCACACATACACGCCCAGGGTCTATAACTTCTTCAGGTTCCAAGCAGTAACAAATTTCACAAACAATAAAAATTGGGACACCAATTTTGATCCATCTGACCATTACACCACAATTCACAATGTGCAACTACTGCCACTTAGTAAAATTCCTAAAAATGCATCTCTTATGCCTCCATTTAAACTAATTACGATATTCTGTTGATTTATTTCACCAGTTATTATTATTTGTACAACTGTAGCAGTTGTGCTACTATGTCATATTCAAAACATTCTACTGTAATATATCTCATTTTAGCTGTAAAGCAGACAAATGCTATTTGGGTGCACCAGTACAAAAAAAAAATGGCAAAAAAATGTGTAAAAAAGGTTCAATTGTGGGGCTTGTTAACTCTACTTTGGTTTGAATGAAGGGAAGATCGGATATTCCTGGCATGGACATATGCTTATTTCTCCTCTTTATTCCAAAGCATCAAAGTGCTAGTAAGCAACAGAAAGAAGCATCCCCTAAGTTCAAGAGAAAAGAGAACCTGCCATTATGGAAGAGAAAAAAAAAACATGTTTTCAATTGCTTCTCAAAGGCTGCAAAAGAGTCCAGACTAGCAATACGAGTGGGCAGGGTTTTCACAATTTGGCAGCCGCTACAGAAAAGAAGCGGCCGCTCCATCTAGCTTTCCAAAATCTTAGAATAGTCCCCTTCCAAAGGGAAGCATGACCTAAGATATCTTTTGTGGATGAGCCAATGAAAAGCTGTTCTCAGAGGCACAGACCCATGCTGGTGTAGAGCCTGAAATACCATGCAGAGCGCATTGAATGCCACACGCTTTCTAACAGAAAGACAGTGAAGGGAGCACATACCCTCCCTCAATGAGAGATGTTTGAGGACATTCAGAACCAGTCGGGCAGCTGCATTCTGAATGACCTACAGTCTGTTGAGCGAGGATGTGTTGATGAAATCTAAGGTGTTGCAATAATCAAGACGCAATGATATTAGAGCAATAGCTACTGCCACTATAAGTTCTGCCAAAATGAATGGAAAGATGTTTTTAAGGATTTTGATGCTATAAAAACAGGACCCTACAGTTCTATTGACCCGTGTGTCAAAAGTGAAAGAATTGTCAAAAATGTCACCTACATTTTTGGCCGAGGCCACAGGGGTAGGCAATGGGCCACATATCTCAGGCCTCCAGATTTCCTACCATAACGATAGCTGTGCTCCAAAAACCAGGCTCTCTGTCTTATTGGCCTTTAATTTCTGATGATTCCCCCTCCTCCAGGTACTAACAGACCATGCAGAGTTTAAACTTGTCAGCTGTACCAGGCAAATCATCAGATTAGGAAATTATGATTTGCATATCATCTGCATAAGACAACACATGAAAGCCAAAAGACCGCTCCAGGAGGGAAACATACATGTTTAAAATGGTTCGGACTGATGGAGGACTCATGTAGAACCCCGCAGGGAAGCTGGAATGGTTCAGCCCCGAACTTGTCACAGCTGACTGCATGAATCCTATAAGTCAGAAAGGACTCTATAAAGTCCAAAGCCATATCCCTCACCCCTGCCTGAACAGTCTTTGCTTCAGGCGGGATGGGGATATCATATTGAATGCCGCAGACAGGTCCAGCATTACCAGAATAGCGGCACCTCCCTCATCACCCTGGCAGCGTAAAGAATCTGCAGGGGCAACCAATGTTGACTCAGTGCTATGACCACTGCGAAATCCATTTTATGAGGGGTCCATAAGATCATGTGCAGTTATGGACTCGACCTGCTCTTGGTTTAAATATTTTTCTAAACTTTTTGCTGACGGAGGCAGCATGAAATGGGGTGCGGAGTTTTAAGATCCTCTGCATCCCCTTCAGTACTTTTTTGGAGGGTCATGACTACTGCCTCCTTCCACAATTGAGGAAATACACCCATAGACAATAGCTGATTAAAAGCTCTTGCCAGGAAAGGCACAATCAGGTTCAGAAAAGGTTTAAAGAATTCTAGGAGGACAATGATGATCAGGTGATCCTGATTTGGAGCTCATAAGAAGATTTTCTGGGCCAGAATGGTATGCTGGATCTTCCATTGCCAACACACAGGTTAGCTCTTTCCCTAATACATTGAACTAGGAACAGATCTTTAATATAGTGTCTTTGAAATATGCTGTGACATTATTGCAAAAGCTTTATAGAGCTTTCCAAGGGTTGCTGAGTTGGCGGTATGGAAAGCTTGTTGCCTACCTTGATGAATTCATTGGGAGTGTTAGTGGCAGTCCTGATTTTGCTAATGTAATAAGTGGATTTAGCCTCTGCAATAGCACGTTGATATATAAGTAACACGTCTTTGTGTTTACCTTTTTCTTCTGATGTAGGATTAGCCCTCCATTTTTGCTCTTGCTAATATGAGTTATGATTAAATTAAGCTGCTCATTTTAAAAGGCGTTTCAATACTCAAAGGTGAATTTATGAGCAGAAGCCAGCACAGAATTTCAAAGCACTAAAACTTTACATATGGGGCCTAGTCTGGTCACAACAATGAAATAGTACAATTCCATTCATGGTGCTTACAATACTGGCACTATTCTCGAATTAAAAAAAATATTTTTAATAAAAAGAAATTATCCAAATATGTGTAACCTAGCCATGCAGTAATAGGAAGTATATGACAATGAGGAACAATCTTATTAAATAAACATTCTGAGGCACCACTATCACAAGTAGACCCACTGGAGTTGCAAATACAATTTACCTTCATTAGACTACACGTCTGGTCTCTTCAGCATTTTTATCCCTGTTTCTGAGTGTTCATTGCTTCTGATTGTGCTGATGACTGAGGGTGGATTCAAAACTATGTGAAGTCCGCTCGCAACTCCGTTCCGTCTCATCACCATTATTAAAACAGAAACCTCACATACCCTTGATAAAACAACAAGTAACTCTATCTTTACATGCAAAAATGCATATAGTCATCTTACAAAAGTGAACATGAAAATACAGCAAGCAGTGAGAGAGGTGATGATTTTGGTGTCCTCCCTAACCTAGGGAGAGAACCAAGCAGATGCCATGAACACAAAGAGCACATCATGCGGAACGATTCGGTTGTGGTCCAATCCTCTTAGGACCACCCCAAGCACAGTGATGTGCAAAAATACAATCCCAACCAAAGACCCTGCAAAGCATTATGGGATGATATTCTAGAGTGCAGTGAATATTATAGTATCCAATATCAAAACATTCCTCAAGGGATAGGCTCTGGGTCTCAGCTGAGAGCTAATACTATAATATTCACTGCAATCTAAAATCTCGCCCCATAATGCTTTGCTGGGCCTTAACTTTGCTTGGGGTGGTCCTAAGAGGATGGGACCACCACCGAATCGTTCAGCATGATATCCTCTTTGTGTTCAAGGCATCTGCTTGCCCTCCCCCTAGGTTAGGGTGACCCCAAAATCATCACCTCTCTCATTGCTTTGTATTTTTCAGAGTTAATTTTTGTGAATTGGTTAAATGCTTTTAGCATATAAAGGTGAAGTTGTTTTATTAAATGGTTGTGGGTGCAGTAGCTAACTCTGCTATGTGGCAGAGGGGGAATTCTTGCATGAATTCTGTGTTTTCAATGTAATGCGTAGTTAACATACCTCCACTAGTGGAGTTCATTGCCCACGGTTACTGATGACTTTGTCCAAACTCAAGTTTTTGTGGCATTGCAGTCTTTCTTGCACCTTGGTGCAAATAGTTTACATTACCACTTGTTCATGTATCATCCCATCAGTATCTCTGAACGCACATGTTAACACCAACGTAGGCTACTATTGATACTCCAGGAGCTTGATACCTGTATTAAAAGTTATGGCAATCCATAATTATGCTTGGAGTGGTATCAAAATGATCCTCCATTCTTGTTTTTGCCACAATATATTGGTGCCATCTAACTTCTCCCTCAGGTTTCACTACTGATGCTAGACTGTCAAATAGCAACCTTTCCTAATATCCTAAGCAGTCGTATAAAAGTGCTTGCTTTCTTTGGGCCCGTATCCTGTTCCATCAAGGGCCAACAAATGCAATCTCTTAATCTATTGATCCGGACATCTTCATAATTTCCACAGGCAAATCAAGGAAAGTGTTTGGTATCATTACTGTGGAAAGTTTCAGTGCACCGTCCATCATCGCCTTGTGTTTGCTTTGTTTGCTCTTAGTTGGCAGGGTATACCCAGACGTGGGTCCCTTGCTCACTTTGCTACTGGATTCAAGCTAGCCTGGCTGATGAGGGGTATTACCCCTAAACCGGTCCCAGGATGCTTGTTTCCATCCCTAGGAAGACCGGGCTTGGCAGTTCTGTTTGGACTGTTACTGTGAGGCACAGGGTCAAGACTGATTTGCATATGGCCATGTCTGACCTGGGGTGGTGGAGTGAGCTAAAGAATGATGATGGATTCAACCCAGATCTGTGACTGGGCCCTGGGGGTGAGTGTCTGAAAAGTTTCAGTGCTCTGTCCATCATCTCCCTGTGTTTGCTTTGTTCACCCTAAGTTGGCTGGGTATGCCCAGACGTGGGTCCCTTGCTCACTTTGCCACTGGATTCAAGCTAGCCTGGCTGATGAGGGGTGTTACCCCGAAACCGGTACCAGGATGCTTGTTTCCGGTCCAGGGAAGACCAGGCTTGGTAGCTTGGTGTGGATTGTTGCCATGAAGCACAGGGTCAAGGTTGATTTGCATATTGCTGGGTCTGAACTGGGGTGGCGAAGTGAGCTAAAGAATGATGATGGATTCAACCCCGATCTGTGACTGGGGGTGAGATTCTGAAAAGTTTCAGTGCTCCTTCCATCATCTCCTTATGTCATAACTTCTGCCATAGTTCTGAGGAGTAGTAATGTTCAACACGCTAGGAAAGAAACTGCACGTTGAGCTTTAAATTCTACTCATGTAATAAATGGAAGGATTACATATTCAGCATATACGGCTTGTGCACATAAATGTAACGTTGTCTTATAGCCTAAAATGTGGGACTGTAACTCCATTAACCAATAGCATTTTAATGATCAGCAATGAAGGCTATTGCTCGCAAAACCAGCAACAACAGTTCTCAATGAACTATCTCCTTCTCAGGGTGTGGCGTGATGAAAATGATGCATGGCAAAACATGCATAGAGGCTCCATGGCAAGACCTCCTCATCTCGAAAAAGTGTCTAATGAGGCTGAAGGTGGGAGCAAAGTCCTTCAGAGGTATGACACCACTTTAAGGGTGTGCTGTTGACTCAGTTCTTGATGGGTTTGAATAGGAATTACACTGCAGGGTCATGATGTTGGCCCTGCAGTAAGACGCTCATGAGCACTCAGTAGCGACCCCCATGCACTGAGACAGTCGTACCTATTGATCTTTGAGTACGGACACATGCCTGTCCATTGTTGCATGTGAAACTACTCCGTATAACACATTTTGTGACAAAGTTATGCTTCCATGAAGTACTATTTATGTGCGATATTAATGTACACTGGACAATGTAACTTGTACTGTCATGTTGATTCTTTAACCCTATTTCTCCTTGAATAATAATAAAATAGATTTAAAAAAAAGGATGTGCTGTTGTCTGAACGTGTGATGCGAGGGGATGGCAAGACACTGACATACATGGTGGAAGCCCTCCGGGAAAGGAGGAAGGTGCAGGAGTGCAACACAGGCAGATAGGGGCAGGCAGCACCAACCAAGAGGGAGCAGTGGGGTACCGAAGCTTGAAGGAGCTCTCATGGAGGGGCCCCCTTCCAAAGTCACTAAGGAGCTCTCAGGCCAGGGCACTCTGCTGAGGAGGCCCCCTGGAGCTCGCCCCCCTCCTTCCCCCCCCCACCGTACTGCTGGGCTGCAGGGGCCTTTGTTACGCTGCTGGGAGGGAGCAACAATGAAGGCAGCATGAAGTGTAGGGCAAAGCGAGCTGAAGCTAAAATCAATGGTTTAGTAATGACAGGAACTGCAAGATAGGAACCCATTGCCTTTATTCCATTATGTAAAATCCATCTTCACATAATGCTGCAGCTGTCACTGCCGACTGCCACCCGGCCCCAGAGTTCCAAACAATACACAGCACATGAGGATGCACGCCACAGGGACACCAGGAAGGCAGGGCAGAGGATGGGAAGGATGGCAAGGGCATGGCACATAAATTATGCTTTATGCTTGAACCAAGTCTCCGTTAAGAGGTTTTTATGCATACATGTAACAGAAATTACAAATGAAATACACAGCCGAATTATCAGGGTTTAGAGTATATAACTTTTACATAACAAAAATTACGAACTGCTCTATAATCCAAATGTGTGTCTTTTGTGCAAGGGTATAAGAGATGGTGGCAGAACTTATGGAGGAAACAGACTCTGTAATTGCTACCGATGTCTCCACTGTTGGACAAGGCACACTGTCAGGGACTATTACCCATGGTCACTGACTCCAGTGCTGAGTCACCCAGGTACTTGCAAAGCTCTGAGAATCAAAATTGCCATCTAATTGAAGATATTGAAAGTGAGTGGCGTGTGAGGCCAAGGTAGAGGGTACGGACTATAGGATACATAGATAATATTTTGCTGATAAACTGTATTCACAGTTTTCCGTTTAAAAGGTTTTTGTAAACACAAAAGCCTTAAAATCGAAAAATAGCAAATATTGAATCATTGGTCATACTATGCTGGGCGTGGAATGCTAGCTAAATATTGTACAAAATAATTAGAACAATGTTAAAAAATACACGGGACTGACAAGAGCCTGGTAGGCTATAATCTATGTTCGGTGTGGTATTCTCTCAGTGATAAATTGCAGTCATAACTTGGGGACATATGTACAAAGAGGAGGAATTGTGATTTCCAAAGAGTGATATAATGTGAGTCGCTATTTGGAAATCAATAATCCTTATGTATGAAACTTTTTGTTTCATTATTGTGATTCCTAGTGGGTTGCAAATCGACCTACCTCATTGATATTCATGAGGTAGGTCACAGGTTGAACCATTAGCAATCGCAGCCGTCACAAGCATGGTGGCCTGCTGAGGTTAGCAGACCACCATTCATGCGATTGCCTTTTTATAAAGGCTTTTTTTTTTAAATGCAACCCATTTTCTTTAAATGAAAATGGAATACGTTTCAACATAAAAAAAATGAAACGTGTTGTTTTCACTTTTAAGAGCAGGCAGTGGTCCAAAAGATCACTGCCTGCTTTTAAAAAATGTTTTCCCAACATTCACAAAGGGGAAGGTGTTCCATGGAGACCCCTTCTAATTTGCAAATGCTTTACCACCAACTTTGAGTTGGTGGTAAAGTGAGAATGATATGCGACCACATTTCAGTCACAAAACAATCGTACATGCTAGTGCAACTGAGGGGTGTATTCACAAGAATGTGTGCTAAACATCACCAAAAAATGCTAATGTAACTACACATCGCAGCCCATCGCGGAAAAATAACCCTGTGTTAAAGTAGAATTCATAACACGGTGGTAGCATGCTATAGTCTGCCAAAAACGCAGCCAATGTCCGCGATACAGCCACCCCGAGGGAGACAAAAACACAAACCACACCACCAGAAAACTTACGATGAGCCCATTCGCGAAGAGGAAAGCAGGGATAACCACCGCCAGGAACGCGAAACACAGGGCAGGTAGGAATAAGCACAACAAAAGCCTGAAAAAGTAAGAGAGACCAAACATAAAACAACAGCCAACCACAATGGAGGCAACCCGAGCCAGCAGACAACCCCACCAAACCCATTGGCAACAAAACATTGTACATGGTAGGCCAACTTGGACAAGAAGAATGCAGCCTGAGAGCGGAGGACAATGGCAGAAAAACAGAACTCCAGCAATGATGCGAAAGGCACAAAAAAACAGAAACACGCCAACAACAAGCAGGCAGTAATGCACATCGGAGGTGGAAGTCCAGCGCCACACCAGGAGCTGGATGACTTGGAGGAAATGGTGTTCTACACATCAGTCTGGAGATGGTGGCAGGACTCGGGCACCGGAAACTGCACCAAACAACAGACACAACAGCAACAAGGAGAGGAACCAGCAGGGACTGAGGGATGGGGGGGATGGGTACAATGGCACACATGCACAACTAAGCACAGCACAACTGCAGACAAACCATGCCCAAGAGTAACAACACCAACCAGGAGAACAAGTCACAACCCGGCAATGTCACACCACTGAACAAGCACAGAAGTGAAGACAACACCGCCTGAAAGGGAGAAGGGTGAGCCAAATCAGATCTGAAGGGACATCTCACACACAATGCAGCACACACACATAGGAAGCATAGCACCCCATCATCCAACACAATGTGGTACAAACACCACCTTGTGCACAACCAAACACAGGACACAAGTGCACCTGCCTGTGGCCGGTAAACAGCCATATGCATCTGGCAAAGCACGAAACAGGGACATGATAATGCACAAGTACAAACACACAGTCCTGATAGGGTAGCAATGCATGCATGGCAGGGAGCCAGAGAGTCCGTGAAACACACATTGGCATACAAATCAAGACACAACACAGTTGGAGACAAGTGAAAGTGCGGAAACTTTATCAACAAGTGAGAGTCAGTACGGCCAAGAGAAGTGCCATGATATGCAGACAAATGCAGCAGCATGTCTGAATGAGGAGCGTAGGAAAGAGCCCAGGTCCACCTTGGGGGAGTACCTCACCAACACAAGTCAGTGCCAACCCGGGTTGGTTGACCGTGCCTGGAACATGAGTCCTGGCCAATGCAACCATGTCCACTGTCGTCTCGGGACATGTGACCATATCCACAACATGCAACCATGTGTCATGACAAGTGCAATGGCTCACATCCAGTTGTGGCTGCAGGTACCTTGTCACTCGTCCATGAACACGAGTGAAGCTGCGTAGGCCAACATCTCCAATGAGCGATCGTTGTCCACCACATCTGACATGTCGTCGATGTAATCCATCAGCTGACCCAGACAGATGTGTTGACTCCAACCACTGGACCCAATGTGCACCAAAGCCCAATCTGGTAGTGGCTCAATGTGCTCACTGAACACGACGACTCGTGCAATCTCCCAGGTCCAGTTTTTAGCCTGCATGCTAAATGTTAGAAAAGGTAGACGAACCGGGAGGGCCGGCCGGGGTCAGGGGGAGAGGTCTCCGGGGAGAGCCGTCTCCAGCGATCGTACAGACAAGTAACTTCCCCCCCACAGACAGAAATCACACACGGATAAGGTTCAGTGTTCTTTATAGGTACTTAGTTATGATACGGTCGAATGGTACAAGGAGGTCTGGACGCAGGGGTCCCCTCGATTAGAGTCTCGTAAGGTAGGGAAGGGGGTAGCGGGTCAGTCTATTTACCAATCCGGTAGTTCGGATGAGATGATGATGAGCTCACAATCCTCGAGCTTGGTGTTTAGGTGGTACGGTCCGCGGCAGCGCCAGCAGGTCCCGGTAAGGATGGTTGATACAACGGGCCGCGGCAGCGCCAGCAGGTCCCCGGAAGATGTACGGTCCGCGGCAGCGCCAGCAGGTCCCGGTGAGGATGGTCGTTACAACGGGCCGCGGCAGCGCCAGCAGGTCCCAGGAAGATGGTCGTTACAACGGGCCGCGGCAGCGCCAGCAGGTCCCAGGAAGATGACGGTCCGCGGCAGCGCCAGCAGGTCCCGGTGAGGATGGTCGTTACAACGGGCCGCGGCAGCGCCAGCAGGTCCCAGGAAGATGAAGGTTGCAGAAGGCCGCGGCAGCACCAGCAGGCAGGACGATGGTTCACAAGAGCGGGCTACGGCAGCGCCAGTAGACCGTCAGGGTTGAGTTCACTCGGTGTCTCTCGACTCCAGGATACAACTGCCTTCCTGCTCCGGAGCTGTCTTAGTTATAGGGCTGGTGCCCTTTGATGTCCGGACCCTCGCACTTGGAGGTCGGAGGGTCCGGGATGAAGGTGTCCAGACACCCAGCAGGGGGTGGAGCCAGCGCCTGGGGGCTGCTGGAGGCGATCGGCACCTGGCGGGGGAAGAGCTCTTGACGCTTCGTTCTCCCATTGACCTGCCAAGTGGTCCGCTCACCTCCTGGGTGGATGGTGGTGCCGGGATGTCGGGGCCGGCCAGGCCCGGGGTTAGGGTCGAGGTGAGGCCACGCGGTCGCGTGGTGCAGGGCCCAAGATGGCGGCTTGACCCGGCCGGGGAAGCCGGTGGGGCTGGACCCCGTGATGAGTAGGGGTCCGAGGGCAGAGGGTCCGTCGGGAGACGGAGTACAGGGGCTTGTCACGGGGGTATGCCTGGTGGGCCGGAGCTCGGGCCCTGTCGTGCGGGGAGGGAGCAAGCCCTCTGTGTGGCCTGTCCAACATGCGTCCCCCCCAGCTGAAGGCGGGGAGAGTCACCCATCTCCTTGGGGACTCTCTTCGTCGAGGCGGAAAAAGCGGGACAGGCCATCCGCGTTGGCGTGGTCTTGGCCTGGCCGGTGCTCCACAGTGAAGTCCATTCCCTGCAGGGAAATGGACCAGCGCAAGAGTTTTGGGTTCTCCCCCCGCATCTGCATCAGCCATTGCAGGGGTCGATGGTCGGTTTGTACCCGGAAGTGGGTACCGAAGAGATAGGGTCGGAGCTTTTTGAGGGCCCACACTACTGCAAATGCCTCCCTCTCGATTGTGCTCCAACGCTGTTCTCGGGCCAGGAGACGTCGACTGATGAAGGCCACCGGCTGGTCATGACCTTCGGAGTTCAGCTGAGAGAGGACGGCCCCGATGCCGTGGTCGGAGGCGTCGGTCTGCACCACAAATTCCCGACTGTAATCGGGGGCCTGGAGCACCGGGGCGGTGCACAGGGCGGCCTTCAGCTCCTCGAAGGCCACTTGACAATCAGGAGTCCAGTGGACCCGCTTCGGTTGATTCTTGGATGTGAGTCCCGTGAGGGGCCCCACGATGCTGCCGTAGTCCTTCACGAACCGCCGGTAGTATCCGGTGAGCCCCAAGAAGGCTCGGACCTCGGTCTGGGTGACGGGGGGCTGCCAGGACTGGATGGCAGCAATCTTAAGTTGTAGTGGGGCCACCAGCCCGCTTCCCACTTGGTGCCCAAGGTAGGTCACAGACCCTTGGCCAATTTGGCACTTGCCGGCTTTAATGGTGAGGCCGGCCCGCTGGAGGGCTTGGAGGACCTCTTGGAGGTGACGGAGGTGGTCGGACCAGTGGCGGCTGTATACAGCGATATCGTCCAGGTAGGCAGCGCTGAATTCTTCGAGCCCTGCCAAGACCTGGTTCACAAGAAGTTGGAATGTGGCGGGGGCATTCTTCATGCCAAAGGGCATGACCTTAAATTGATAGTGGCCATCGGGGGTGGAGAAGGCTGACCGTTCCTGAGCCCTGGGTGTGAGGCCGATCTGCCAGTAGCCCGCCGTTAGGTCGAAGATACTAAGGTAGCGGGCGGCCCCCAGCCGGTCGATCAGCCCGTCTGCTCGGGGGATGGGATGAGCGTCGGTCCGGGTGACAGCGTTCAAGCCCCGGTAGTCGACGCAGAATCTCAGTTCAGGGGCGGTGCCGGGGGCAGCGGCCTTGGGAACTAATACAACCGGACTGGCCCAGGGACTGTCCGAGGGCTCGATGACCCCGATCGTGAGCATCTTGGCCACTTCCTCCTGTATGCAGGCCCGTACCCGATCTGGTACGCGGTAGGCCCGGTGCCGGACAGGGGGACTGTCCCCAGTGTCTACGTCGTGCAAACACCAAGGGGTGACCCCGGGGGTGAGGGAGAACAGGGCAGCGAACTGCAGCAGGAGGTCCCGGCAGTCCTGGCGTTGCTCCGAAGTGAGGGCGTCGGAGAGCCGGACCCCATCCACGGAGCCGTCCTTCTCCTGAGTCTTCAAGAGATCCGGGAGGGGCTCGGAGTCTTCTTCTGTACCACTGTCGGTCGCCATCAGGAGGCTTAGTTCGGAGCGCACAAAGTGTGGTTTGAGCCGGTTGGTGTGGAGGACCCGCAGGGGGTTCCGGGTGGACCCCATGTCGATGAGGTAAGTGACGGGGCTTTTACGCTCGACCACTTTGAAGGGCCCCGTCCACTTGTCTTGCAGGGCACATGGTTCGGTGGGGGACATCACCCATACTTGCTGCCCAGGCTCGAATTCAACGGAGGAGGCATTGTGATCATACCACCTCTTCATGTCCTCCTGACTGGCCTCGAGGTTCGCCTTGGCCATCTCCCTGAAGCGCCGGGTCTGGTTTCGTAGGGCCAGGATGTATTTGAAGACATCGGGAGGGGTCGTTAAGGGGGCCATCTCCCAACCTTCCTTGACTAGGCTGAGGGGCCCTCGCACAGGGTGCCCGTACAAGAGTTCGAAAGGGCTAAAGCCGAGGGACTTCTGGGGGACTTCTCGGTAGGCGAAGAGGAGGCACGGGAGCAGCACATCCCACTGGCGACGGAGAGGCTCTTCCAATCCCCCAATCATCCCCTTGAGAGTGCGGTTAAAACGCTCCACTAGTCCGTTCCCTTGGGGGTGATAGGGGGTCGTGAATCTGTAGGTGACCCCGCATTGTTGCCAGAGGGACTTCATGTATTTAGATATGAAATTCGTACCTCGGTCGCTGACGACTTCTCGGGGGAAGCCTACCCTGGAGAAGATCCCCATCAGGGCCCGGCCAACCACCGGAGCTGTCACTGTCCGTAGGGGCACCGCCTCGGGGTAGCGGGTGGCATGGTCCACTAGTACCAAGATGAACCTGTGTCCTTGTGCCGTGCGGGGGTCCAGAGGCCCCACAATGTCTATCCCCACCCTCTCGAACGGGGTGGTGACCACAGGGAAGGGTTGCAGAGGGGCCTTCAGCTTCCGACCACTCTTCCCGCTGGCTTGGCACGTGGGGCAAGATCGGCAGTGGTTCAGGACGTCATTCCTCATTTTTGGCCAGAAAAAGTGGGTCACCAGGCGACTGTATGTTTTGTCCTGGCCCAGGTGTCCAGCCAGGGGGACATCGTGGGCCAGGTTGAGCAGAAAGTCTCGGAAGCGGAGCGGTACCACCAGAACTCGACCGGCCCCCAGCTCGGCGATTCTTTGCTCGCTGTAGAGCAGGTCGTTGTCCCAATAGACCCAGTGGGTTCCGGTGGTGTCCCCTGCGTTTTGGGTATCGGCTTGTTGGCGGAGTCCCTCGAGGGAGGGACAGGTCTTTTGTTCCTGGCGGAACTGTTCTTGGGTGGGCCCCCCCTCTTGACGCCACTGAGCCAGATCCGGAAGGTCCTGGTGTTGTGCGTCTGCTTCGATAGTCGGGTCCGGGAGGTCGGACTCGCCGTTGTCCTCGACGGGGGCAACCGGGGGCGGAGGTGCTGGCCATTCGGTTTCTTCTGATCGGGGGGTGGCCCGGGCGGCCATGGATCGGGTGGTTATGCAGGCCCAGTCCGGGAGGCCCAGCATCCCCAGGTGCTCTCTTTTCTCGACGGTGGCCCATGGGGAACTCTCGAGGTCATTCCCCAGGAGGCAGTCCATGGGGGCATCGTCCCGGACCGTCACCTTCAGTAGGCCGGAGACCCCCCCCCATTCAAACGGGACGCAGGCCATCTTACACATACTCTCAGAGTTATCTGCCGAGCGGACGGGGCAGAGAATGTTCGGCAGGATCTGCTCGGGCTTCACCAGATGACAGCGGACGGCCGTCACGCTGGCGCCGGTGTCACGCAAGGCCTCGGCTCTCTGTCCATTAATGGTCACCCACTGACCGTATTTTCTGGTGTTGGCGGGTAGGGGAGCCCGCGGAACCATGTCTCTTCCCCCTAGGCATGCCAGGACCATGGCGGCCGGTTCCCACCCTTGCTGGGCCGGCTCGTACTCTTCGGGTCCCTCCGATGATTGCTCTTCCCCTAGGGCAGCGGCCGCTACCTGGCGGGGCTTGGGTGTTTGATTTAGCGGGCAGTTCGGGTCATTGGCGTAGTGGCCTAGTCGCTGGCACCGGTGGCACGTGACGTTGGCTCGGTACCCAGGCCGCAACGGGGGGTTGCCCCGGCCGGCCGGAGGCGGGGTGCTGGCCACGGGTGTTGTTGGTAAGGCGTCTCTCCCTCGCCCCTGGCCCCCTCCTCCTCCCCGAGGACGGTGCTGGCCTTGGTTGCCTCTGTTCTGGTCGTGGGGTCCTCTCCGGCCCACTCGGGTGCTTTCCCACCGGTCAGCTTCGGCGGCGAGCTGCCGGGGGTCGGTCAGCTTACTGTCGAGTAGGTGCTGCCGGAGCTCGACGAAACAGTTGTTTGACAGGTGCTCCCATACCATAAGGTTGAAGAGTTGTTCGTAAGTGGTGACCTGACTTCCCTTGATCCACCCTTCGAATGCCCGGCTGAAATAGTTCACGTATTCTACCCAAGTTGTACCTGGGATCCTGGTGCAATCTCTGAACCTCTGGCGGTACATCTCGGGCGTGAGGCCGTAGCGGGTGAGGAGGGCAGCCTTCATGTGGTCGTAGGACGACATTTGGTGATCGGGGAGCTGCAGCAGGGCGTCGCGACCCTCGTTGATAAATCTCCCCCAAAGTCCGGTTTCCCAATCACTCCGGTCGATTCGGTGGGAGGTCATTGCGATCTCATAGGCTTTAAACCACTGTTGTATGTCGTCTTCTCGGACATATTCGCGGACAACATCCTTGGGGATGTGAACTTTTTTCTCACTTGGCCCCGGGTTGTATGGTCGCTCAGGCACCCCCAGTTCCTTATTCTGTTTGCGCAGTTCTATTTCCGCTAGTCGGCGCTCGTGCTCGAGCGTTATTTTTTTCTCTTCCAGCTCTCTCTGTCTCTGCTTTTCTTCTCGTTCCTCTCGAAGCCGCATATGCTCGAGGTTAAGTTTCTGTTCAGCTAACTTGAGTTCCCCATCCATCTTGAGTCGTGCCATCTCCAACTCGTGTAATCTGACTCTGTCTCTTTCTCGGATCTCCTCTTGCGGGAGGCCCGTTCCCCGCTCCTCGGGAGCCGTGGCGTTCCCCTCTGGTGTGATGCTGGTTTGGTCTGGTGTGACGCTGCTTTGGTCGGAGGGTCCTGTGACCCCCGTTTCTGTCCATGACTCCAGAGCGCGCTTTAGATCATCCTTGGTACTCAGGCCGGTGGTAGCAATGCCAAGTTCTATGCAAAATTGTCTCAGTTCGCGGTGGTTGTATTCTTCTAATTTCTCCATTTGGAATTTCTCGGTGGAGCTGCTCTCTTTGGTCGACATCGTGTTTTTGTCGTGGGGTGAGCTACTCTCTGTACGATTACGCGTTGATTCGGATCGCGCCGCTGGCCACCAATGTTAGAAAAGGTAGACGGACCGGGAGGGCCGGCCGGGGTCAGGGGGAGAGGTCTCCGGGGAGAGCCGTCTCCAGCGATCGTACAGACAAGTAACTTCCCCCCCACAGACAGAAATCACACACGGATAAGGTTCAGTGTTCTTTATAGGTACTTAGTTATGATACGGTCGAATGGTACAAGGAGGTCTGGACGCAGGGGTCCCCTCGATTAGAGTCTCGTAAGGTAGGGAAGGGGGTAGCGGGTCAGTCTATTTACCAATCCGGTAGTTCGGATGAGATGATGATGAGCTCACAATCCTCGAGCTTGGTGTTTAGGTGGTACGGTCCGCGGCAGCGCCAGCAGGTCCCGGTAAGGATGGTTGATACAACGGGCCGCGGCAGCGCCAGCAGGTCCCCGGAAGATGTACGGTCCGCGGCAGCGCCAGCAGGTCCCGGTGAGGATGGTCGTTACAACGGGCCGCGGCAGCGCCAGCAGGTCCCAGGAAGATGGTCGTTACAACGGGCCGCGGCAGCGCCAGCAGGTCCCAGGAAGATGACGGTCCGCGGCAGCGCCAGCAGGTCCCGGTGAGGATGGTCGTTACAACGGGCCGCGGCAGCGCCAGCAGGTCCCAGGAAGATGAAGGTTGCAGAAGGCCGCGGCAGCGCCAGCAGGCAGGACGATGGTTCACAAGAGCGGGCTACGGCAGCGCCAGTAGACCGTCAGGGTTGAGTTCACTCGGTGTCTCTCGACTCCAGGATACAACTGCCTTCCTGCTCCGGAGCTGTCTTAGTTATAGGGCTGGTGCCCTTTGATGTCCGGACCCTCGCACTTGGAGGTCGGAGGGTCCGGGATGAAGGTGTCCAGACACCCAGCAGGGGGTGGAGCCAGCGCCTGGGGGCTGCTGGAGGCGATCGGCACCTGGCGGGGGAAGAGCTCTTGACGCTTCGTTCTCCCATTGACCTGCCAAGTGGTCCGCTCACCTCCTGGGTGGATGGTGGTGCCGGGATGTCGGGGCCGGCCAGGCCCGGGGTTAGGGTCGAGGTGAGGCCACGCGGTCGCGTGGTGCAGGGCCCAAGATGGCGGCTTGACCCGGCCGGGGAAGCCGGTGGGGCTGGACCCCGTGATGAGTAGGGGTCCGAGGGCAGAGGGTCCGTCGGGAGACGGAGTACAGGGGCTTGTCACGGGGGTATGCCTGGTGGGCCGGAGCTCGGGCCCTGTCGTGCGGGGAGGGAGCAAGCCCTCTGTGTGGCCTGTCCAACACTAAACATCCATGCATGCCATAAGCATTCATCCTGGTGACACTCCTGGTTGTGGGCCAACAGGGGCACACACACATGTCATAATCCAGGTTAGCTACTGATACGTTGGAGAGGCAGACATCCATGGACCACTCGAATATGCACAAGCGACAATGCAACAAACGCTGCATGCAGGTGACTTGCGCAAGACAGAAGCTTAGCCGGTAACTGATCCACAGCACGCAACAGCAGTGCCCCCAGTACATGCAGCAGACGTGCACGGTACAGCTCCACGTGACTGGAGTAGACCATGTGACCGGGATGGTCTGCCATTGCATCAGTGGCTCTGCTTGAAGTGGCACTGGCCTGCCCTGAGACAGTCCTGTGGATGAAATGGCACATCTCGGTGCAATGAGCAGTGTCTGTGTGCAACGGGTGCAGGCCTTGGGTGGGGTGGGAGTATGTGTGAAGGCCATTTCACGCACACCAACTATGACCAAGGACTACTGCGTGTGGGATGTGTACACGTTGGTCTCATGCCGGGCAGTGCGTAGTGTGGGAGTCGCAAGCAAATGCTATCATATCTGTCAGGGGGTGCTGGACACATGCAAGTTCCTGCTCAGAGCTGCAGATATGCTACCACCTGGTAGTACAGACAAAGGACCTTTCATCCCTACAGTAACTCGACCAGCTGCATGCATACAGGAGATGTACAGAGGCTGGTCGTGGGTGTGGTGGGACTTCTGCGACCCTGGGAATCATGGATGATATGCCCAGCAGGATGCACATGAGCGGACTCACTGTTTGCCACGTAGCCACACAGCTGCTCCTCCCTGCCACGGGCACCCACACTTGTGTGCGCTGCATGGTTGCATCACGTGCTCTCCTATGGGACACCATTCTAATGTCTGTCTGCACATGTCCAGTGCCATGCCAACAACACCACAACGCTGGCCTTCGAAGGTGTGCACCCACTTGGGTGTAGGCCAATGGTCCGTACAGGGTGGACACAGGTGGCTGGGATCGCGCTGCGAATGTGGCCAGGCAACAGACTCATGCATCCGCAAGACTGATACACATCACACCTGGCATGCATGTGCCAAGACCCCGAGCGTCCTTGTGCTCCTACATGTCCCCGTACCTGCAGGCCCACCCTCCTGGTACATGCCACATTGCAACATCCTGTACAGTGGCCCTGGTGGTAACAACACTCCAAAACAGAGACACACTTACCGCACTTCCTGCACTGGGTCAGGTCCGGACCACGCCCTGCCCCCCCGCCGAACCAGCACACGCAGCCTGTGCATGCAGGGGGGCATGTGCGGGGCTACATGTCCAAGGTCACTGCCAACGCTGAAGTGACATGGCAACGTCTGCAGAAGACATCACACTGTGATCTTGCAGGGCCCGTGCCCATTAAGCTGAAACAATGAACACACGGACACACTTGCTCAGATGGTGTGAATGGCTACGGGTACGTGCGCACAGCCACATTTATTATCAGGCACACTTACCAAGTGACACCTGTCTTGAATGTGTGTGGGGTGTGTGCACACCAGCCGGCAGGGGCTGCCTGGTGCAGTCAGAAATGTGTACATCGTAAAGGACACAACCATTCAACCATAAAGGCCCCATGATTTGTGCTGCACAGAGTTAGTTGCCCCGGATGCACAGCGTCCTGCATGGGCCTACCGCCACAGGCCGCTGACTTGCGGTGCACTGGGGCAGGGCCACAGGTGCAGAGCAGGTTCACGGGATGACAAGGGACCTTGTCGCGGAGTGTCTCAATGGACAGTGTAAGGTGTACCCCCAGGGTAGGATGCAAAGGGCAGGCCCACACTGATACATTCACTATGGTGGAGATGAATGGAACAAACACATGTCGGACACCAAGTCCAGTCCAGCCAGAAGGAGATGCAGAAAACTACCAGGCCATTGGCTCTGATGCCAACAAGGTCCAACCAGATGGTGCCCATGACAATTGCGCACAGAGTTAGTGGCACCAGTGCAGTTAGGGGATGCCGCCTGCGATGAGGTGTGTCCAATGGTGTGGATTCCTCCACATCTTACCCAAAACACAATTCCACATGTGTGACCTACTGGACCGCAGTGTAGGCCTGAGGCAGCGGTCAGCATGGGCCATTCACCGAGTGTCACCGGCATAGGTTGGATGGCTCCACCGGCCTGCGTAGTTCAGGTTCAGTGGCACCACGGGACGTGGACTTGCGATGAACAGGGTTGATGGCACCAGGTCAGTTGTTGATAGTGTTTGGTCACCTCTGTGACTGTGACCCGGCTTTCGTCCGGACTGAGCCGCATCTTCCTCTCACTTCTCTCCGTGCAACCACTGGTGTGGACTCTGCCATTCATGATTCATGACTAGGTGCTGGATGTGGGACCTACTGGTCCGCAGGGTAGTCTTGGTCCCTCACCCACGTGTCGCCGGCTGGTGTTGAACAGGGTTAGTGGCACCACGGGTCACCGGCTGGTGTTGAACAGGGTTAGTGGCACCACGTGTCGCAAGATGCCAATATGGAACTATGCCTCACTGATCAGGGAGGTCTGGTGCTGTGGCCACTGCCCCGGCTTTGGGGTCACTGCCATTCAGGACTCAGGAAACAGTTTCACATATGGGACATACTAGTCCGAAGAGGACGCAGGTGTAGTATGTGAATGAGGAAGGAGTAATGTGGGCCAGCGTCAGGGGCCAGCGATAGTCTGCGGAGGCTGCAGAGGTCACGGAACTGGTGCTTGGAGCTTGCACCCACATGTGGTGGACCCTACTTGACACATGCCTGTGTTGGCAGGTGATCAGTGTGGCCTGTCTGCGCAGGGGCAGGCCTGACGGGTTTGGGGTTCAGCAGGCCGGGGCACAGCAGGCACACGGGATTGCAGGTAACTCCGCTCACGAGGACGGCGTCGGCCTCATGGCATGGTGAGAGGCACCACCCTGGCAGAGACGTTGGGATTTCTGGAACAGGACCACGCCCAGGGCGACATGCTTTTTATTCACACCCCTATGTTGGTCTGGCGTGCGCTGGGCCATCCCACTCCGCTCATGCTTACGGGGGGGACTTAACAGGCAACATTTGCGCAAACTCCCCCTCTGGCAGGGATGACATGTTTGCGTCCACTGTCCACTACACTCCATACACCAGAGGTGTATTGCGCCTTGGATATGGGTGTGTTCTGCATACTGCGTCTGCCCAGCACATCTCCACCACTCCTGGCATTGTGTGCTTTCCCAATCATGCTTCTCCTGCCTCCTTCACACAAAATTCGTGGAAATTGCGATATTTTGACATTTTCGCGTTATGCGGAAAGCGCGAAAATGTAAAAATTTCTGCATTCCACAGCTTAGCGATAATTTGTTTCTTGCTCGCGCTGTAAAATAATACATTCTCGCGTCCGCGCGATCGCCTTACCTGAATCCCCGCGTTCGCCAACAAGTTTTCCCGATCCGGTCGCGTTCTCCATGAGATGTTGTATTGTTGGTAGACATTTGTGCTGTCTCGCGACAGTTCGCGCCCGCAGTGACGTCATTTGTCGCGTGATCACGTCTTTCTTCTCGCGATCATGCACCGCGAGACAACTGAAAACAAGATGGCCGCACCCGCGAGCAACCACATGGGTAAGTTGGCGAGCCGCGACCATGCAGAAAATACCGCGAACGGGCGGGAAAAAAACTTCCGCATCTTCGCGATATTTCCGCGTGTTTTTAACATTTTCGCCATAATTTGCGAAAGTGAATTTCGCAAATTCTGCCCACCCCTACCTGGTTGCCACCTCTCCCCACATTGGGCTAGTGTGTGGCTGAGGTGCCATGCCGTTGATGGCTCATGTTCACGGCTTGCCCAGGTTACCATTGTGAGTTTTTCTGTCCTGTCTGCTGGGTGGGCATGTTGTTTAACATGTTGGTTTTGATTTTGTGACGTGTGCATTGACAGAGTTGTGAGTTGCATGGTTGTGGAGTTGAGGTGAGTCGGGTGTTCATTTGGAACTTGCCAAGGGGCTGATCATTTCCCTTGGTGTCATCCTGGGCATGCAGGTTGCTGATGAACTGTCGGAGGATGGAGGAATCGTGCACACTGGCTGGGTATTTGGAGGCGAGATTGGTGGAGGTTCCACGGTTTTCGGTTGTTGCCTGCACATTGATGTGAGACGTGTGCTTTCTGATGCGGTGATTGTGTGCTGTGTCAGCAGGGGGCACAGGTATGACATGTTTGCTGTGGACTGCCCCCAACACATGCGTGCATCCAGATATGGCATATGGGCCTTGCTTGGTGTCCAGCAGATCCTGCACATTGTGTTGGATGTATAGGGACTGGGGTACCAGGCTGATGGTGATGTCCAGGTCAGGTGTGAGGGACTTGGATGTGACTGGCTGTGTGACTCCTCCGACTGTGGCGGGTGTTGGTTGGGGGGTACCAGGGGCCAACAGGTGCAGCTCAGTCAGCAGCTTTGCGTGGGGTGGGATGTTGGTTGTCCACTGTGTTAGTGCCATCGGCCTGTTGGGCGTTGTTGGTCAGGATGCATACGATGGTTGTCCTTTTGAGCCTGTAGTGGGCAATGACATTGTCAGGTGTAGGGTCTGTGCGGCTGGTGCGTTTTCTGGGGGTCCGCTGTCTAAGTCTCCGCTGCCTCTGTGGTGGTCCAGGAGGGCTGTTCCAGGTGGGGGGTTGGGGTCTTGGGGTGGAGGTGGTGGGTGTTACGGCCCTCTTGTGTGTCCGGGCCGTATGACCAGGTGCTCCATGGCATCTGTTGCCCTTCCGATGTGGCTGTGGACTGTGCTTCCTTTTGTGGTGCAGGCTGTGGTCCGACTTTGCACCAGGTCAGAGCAGGTGTTATTTTCCTGCTGCTAATGCGCCTTATCGCCTGTTTTGTGTTCTTATCGCAGTTCTGGCTGGTTGTTGTGAATGTTGTTGAGTGGTGTTGTCGCGGCTTTGGGCATGGGAATACCTACTCTGCATCTCATTAGCGATAGTTGCGGGGGTCTTCTGTGGCGATGTTTTTTGCGGCTGCTATCGCAGGTAACATGGTGCTGTGGGCTGTTAACACCAGCTTGTGAATGGGGCAATAAATTTATCGCAACTTTGGCTGCAATAAAGTGCCGTTAACTCGGCGATAGCTCCTTGTGAATATCCCCCTGAGTATTTTGAAGGGACGCCCTAAACACGCCCCTTCCAAATTCGAAATCGTAAAAGCCAAACTGTGATTCGGTAACAAGTAACAGCTTTTCAATTTGTGCTTTGTACATTCCAAAAGGCATTTTGCTGGTTGCAAAAGGGGTGAGTTTATGAATCAGCCTGTGTGTGACTGGAAAAATGTTTTGCACATATGGCCTAAGGTGAGCAAATGCATCGATGGTGCGGTGGAATCTGAACATGATGAATGGGTTGCACTGCAGTCCTTGCAGTGGAAGCAGGAGGGCATGCCATCAATAGTGGTTGAACACAGGCCTCCTACGAAATAGATACTATTGCAGTGGAACATACTTTTGTAGAGGACCTGTCAAAAGTAATATCTACTGTTCACTAGGCCTGGGCGGTAAATACCGTTCCGCTTGTGGAATTTGCGGAATTTGGGTAATTTGTGTTCTGCGGAGAATGCGGCATTGCCCAAAATTCCGGGATTCGCGGCTTCGCTTTTGCTTGTTCGCGAAAAGGAAAAAGGCATTGCGAACAGGCGGAACAAGCAATTCTGTGTGTTCACGGTACTCTGCGTGCTCGCGGAGATTTTTTACCATTTCACAGAGCTTTGCGTAGCGCGACTACGCAAAGTCCGCCCACCCCTACTGCTCACAACAGTGCCTTCTTCGAAACATATGGCAGTGCAATCAGTGCTGGTAGACACATTGCACGTTTATACCTTACAACAGCTAGCTTGAGTCTGAAAAGTAACAAATTAGAACACCCTATATTGGGGCCGATTCCGATCCTGGAAAAAAATTCCCCGTACGAATCGTATCTGGATTTTTAACCGTACGAATCGTACAAGTCCCGTACAAACTGGCAAGTACGAATCGTATGTGAAAAAGTCCATACGAATCGCATTGGGTAAATTTCCCGACACGTCCTCGGGTCGGAAAAGGTGTCCGACACGTCCCCGGACATTGTTACGTACGAATCGGAAAACTGAAGTCCGAGCGCGCAAGTACGATTCGTACCGTCCGTCCGACTTTACAACCGTATGGTAAAAAGACCGTCTGGAGCGAACTCCTATAGCAACCATGGAGACGTCCAAAGAGGTGCCCGGTACGCACCGAACACCCCCCCAGCCCCCCGTATGTACGTGCCACCCCCCCAGCCCCCGTATGTACGCGCCGTCCCCCCCAGCCCCGCAGATGTACGCGCCGTCCCCCCAGTCCCCCCCACGGATGTACGTGCCGTACACCCAGCCCCCCCACGGATGGACGCGCCGTACCCCCACCCGTGTATGTATGGTGTGGACCCACACCCATGTATGTACGACGCATACCCCCACCCGTGTATGTACGACGCGTACCCCCACCCCCGTAGGTACGGTGCACCGTACATTCACGGGTGGGGGTACGTTTCGTACATACACGGGTGGGGGTCTGCACCGTACATACATGGGTGGGGGTATGCGTCATACATACATGGGTGGGGGTCTGCACCGTACATACACGGGTGGGGGTACGCGTCGTACATACACAGGTGGGGGTCCGCATTGTACATACACGGGTGGGGGTACGCGTCGTACATACACGGGTGGGGGTCCACACCGTACATACATGGGTGAGGGTACGGCGCGTCCATCCGTGGGGGGGCTGGGGGGACGGCGCATACATCCGCGGGGCTGGGGGGGGACGCCGCGTACCGGGCCCCCTATTCCGCTCGCATAGCGGCGTACTTCGCTTTTCCGGCACTTTTTGGGTGCCGTAAAAATATTGCCGTCCGGACTGCTGTCGGTACCAATCGTACTTGCTTGGACGTGAAAACATGCCTAACTCCTTCCGGACGTCATGTCCACGGTGTCCCGGATCACAATCGTATGTATTTTGCTGTCGGTCGGTGTTTTTTCCGACTCGTACGGAAATGGTGTTTCCGTACGAATCGTACTTGCAAGTTTGTATGGTGTTTTTACCGGGTACGAATCGAACGGAGAAAACGCTCCAACCGACGGTTCGTACCCGGTTTTTCCAGGATCGGAATCGCCCCCATAGTCTAGTAGTCTCACACATTCATCCAGCCCGCTCCAGTTAGAGTCACTGTTCACCAGTCACTAACCATTCCCCATTAATTTACGGAATGTAGTGACTTTAAACCTTTGGAAATGCTACTACTTGTTCTTAATATGTGTATTAACGATTGTATTCCTTTCACAATTGTTATATTTGTTATGCCATATATATTTTTAAAAAAACAATACGAAAATAGGCTCACTCACTACCTAATTATAGAGAAACATTGGTTCATCAATATTTCGTCAGGCGCAGAATATGGGGAATAGGGTGGTACTGTCTGTGCTCTGTGGTGACAGTGCTGACATGGGATTGAAGCAAAGGGCAAGGTCTCTGATGAGAATCTGATTAAGAAGGATAATACAATGTTTGATATACAGATTACTGTCGACATTCACAGTGACAAGCACTTCTGTGGTTTCATTCTTTATGTTCAAGCTCAATCGTGACCTACAGACACAGCTTTGAATTTGTATTTTCGAAGGCCTATTGTCTACAATACAATATACATAAAGTAGGCTTTTGATTAGCCCTTTGTTCATGATTGAGTAGCATTCTTGTTTCTCTCAGTTCTGACCTAGAGCATTGCTGATTCATATTGCTTCTGATGGAGTGGATGACTTGTAACTTTCTACCTTTGATATTCATAGTGTTTCAGTACTTCAAAGGAGTCATCCCTCACCACCTCGCTTCATTTGTAATTTGTTGACTATTTTGTTTTTTTTATGCAAGGGTCCAGCAGCTATCCACTGCTGCCAACTACTTGCTTTTTACCCATTTGCGGATGCCCCCATACTTTTAGTAGAATTTAAGTTTTTTTAGCTGGGACTCAGCCGGTTACACTGTCAACAAGTCTTAGATTTTTGGTCTCGGTCAAACAGCACATGCAATGTCTCAAAGTGCTTAATCTGTGGGCTTCAGCCTGCACACAGGCTTCCCATTTGCTCGCTTCATCGTCGGTTTCGTATTCTTTGTCACTATGTGTCCCTGGCATGCATGGTCATGCCTCTTCTTGTGTTTATCCATCCTCCCAGAGCATAGACCAAGTACTTGTAAACATCCGTTGCTCTCGTTTTTGTGACCAATTTAGGACCTACTTTATTTTTTCTTTTACAAGTCCCGTACAAACTGGCAAGTACGAATCGTATGTGAAAAAGTCCATACGAATCGCATTGGGTAAATTCCCCAACACGTCCTCGGGTCGGAAAAGGTGTCCGACACGTCCCCGGACATTGTTACGTACGAATCGGAAAACTGAAGTCCGAGCGCGCACAACCGTATGGTAAAACGACCGTCCGGAGCGAACTCCTATAGCAACCATGGAGACGTCCAAACAGGTGCCCGGTATGCGCCGAACACCCCCCCCCAGCCCCCCGTCTGTACGTGCCGTCCCCCCCAGCCCCCCGTATGTACGCGCCGTCCCCCTCAGCCCTGCTGATGTACGCGCCGTCCCCCCAGCCCCCCCCACGGATGTACGCGCCGTACCCCCAGCCCCCCCGCGGATGGACGCGCTGTACCCCGTGTATGTACGGTGCGGACCCCCACCCATGTATGTACGACGCGTACCCCCACCCGTGTATGTACGATGCATACCCCCACCCCCGTTGGTACGGTGCAGACCACCAGCGCTACGCATCTGCACTGTACATACACGGGTCGGGGTCTGCACCATACATACACGTGTGGGGGTATGCGTCTTACATACATGGGTGGACAAGAAGAATGCAGCCTGAGAGCGGAGGACAATGGCAGAAAAACAGAACTCCAGCAATGATGCGAAAGGCACAAAAAAAACAGAAACACGCCAACAACAAGCAGGCAGTAATGCACATCGGAGGTGGAAGTCCAGCGCCACACCAGGAGCTGGATGACTTGGAGGAAATGGTGTTCTACACATCAGTCTGGAGATGGTGGCAGGACTCGGGCACCGGAAACTGCACCAAACAACAGACACAACAGCAACAAGGAGAGGAACCAGCAGGGACTGAGGGATGGGGGGATGGGTACAATGGCACACATGCACAACTAAGCACAGCACAACTGCAGACAAACCATGCCCAAGAGTAACAACACCAACCAGGAGAACAAGTCACAACCCGGCAATGTCACACCACTGAGCAAGCACAGAACAAGCACAGAAGTGAAGACAACACCGCCTGAAAGGGAGAAGGGTGAGCCAAATCAGATCTGAAGGGACATCTCACACACAATGCAGCACACACACATAGGAAGCATAGCACCCCATCATTCAACACAATGTGGTACAAACACCACCTTGTGCACAACCAAACACAGGACACAAGTGCACCTGCCTGTGGATGGTAAACAGCCATATGCATCTGGCAAAGCACGAAACAGGGACATGATAATGCACAAGTACAAACACACAGTCCTGATAGGGTAGCAATGCATGCATGGCAGGGAGCCAGAGAGTCAGTGAAACACACATTGGCATACAAATCAAGACACAACACAGTTGGAGACAAGTGAAAGTGCGGAAACTTTATCAACAAGTGAGAGTCAGTACGGCCAAGAGAAGTGCCATGATATGCAGACAAATGCAGCAGCATGTCTGAATGAGGAGCGTAGGAAAGAGCCCAGGTCCACCTTGGGGGAGTACCTCACCAACACAAGTCAGTGCCAACCCGGGTTGGTTGACCGTGCCTGGAACATGAGTCCTGGCCAATGCAACCATGTCCACTGTCGTCTCGGGACATGTGACCATATCCACAACATGCAACCATGTGTCATGACAAGTGCAATGGCTCACATCCAGTTGTGGCTGCAGGTACCTTGTCACTCATCCATGAACGCGAGTGAAGCTGCGTAGGCCAACATCTCCAATGAGCGATTGTTGTCCACCACATCTGACATGTCGTCGATGTAATCCATCAGCTGACCCAGACAGATGTGTTGACTCCAACCACTGGACCCAATGTGCACCAAAGCCCAATCTGGTAGTGGCTCAATGTGCTCACTGAACACGACGACTCGTGCAATCTCCCAGGTCCAGTTTTTAGCCTGCATGCTAAACATCCATGCATGCCATAAGCATTCATCCTGGTGACACTCTTGGTCGTGGGCCAACAGGGGGCACACACACATGTCATAATCCAGGTCAGCTACCGATACGTTGGAGAGGCAGACATCCATGGACCACTCGAATATGCACAAGCGACAATGCAACAAACGCTGCATGCAGGTGACGTGCGCAAGACAGAAGCTTAGCCGGTAACTGATCCACAGCACGCAACAGCAGTGCCCCCAGTACATGCAGCAGACGTGCACGGTACAGCTCCACGTGACTGGAGTAGACCATGTGACCGGGATGGTCTGCCATTGCATCAGTGGCTCTGCTTGAAGTGGCACTGGCCTGCCCTGAGACAGTCCTGTGGATGAAGTGGCACATCTCGGTGCAATGAGCAGTGTCTGTGTGCAACGGGTGCAGGCCTTGGGTGGGGTGGGAGTATGTGTGAAGGCCATTTCATGCACACCAACTATGACCAAGGACTACTGCGTGTGGGATGTGTACACGTTGGTCTCATGCCAGGCAGTGCGTAGTGTGGGAGTCGCAAGCAAATGCTATCATATCTGTCAGGGGGTGCTGGACACATGCAAATTCCTGCTCAGAGCTGCAGATGTGCTACCACCTGGTAGTACAGACAAAGGACCTTTCATCCCTACAGTAACTCGACCAGCTGCATGCATACAGGAGATGTATAGAGGCTGGTCGTGGGTGTGGTGGGACTTTTGCAACCCTGGGAATCATGGATGATATGCCCAGCAGGATGCACATGAGCGGACTCACTGTTTGCCACGTTGCCACACAGCTGCTCCTCCCTGCCACGGGCACCCACACTTGTGTGCGCTGCACGGTTGCATCACGTGCTCTCCTATGGGACACCATTCTAATGTCTGTCTGCACATGTCCAGTGCCATGCCAACAACACCACAACGCTGGCCTTCGAAGGTGTGCACCCACTTGGGTGTAGGCCAATGGTCCGTACAGGGTGGACACAGGTGACTGGGATCGCGCTGCGAATGAGGCCAGGCAACAGACTCATGCATCCGCAAGACTGATACACATCACACCTGGCATGCATGTGCCAAGACCCCGAGCGTCCTTGTGCTCCTACATGTCCCCGTACCTGCAGGCCCACCCTCCTGGTACATGCCACATTGCAACATCCTGTACTGTGGCCGTGGTGGTAACAACACTCCAAAACAGAGACACACTTACCACACTTCCTGCACTGGGTCAGGTCCGGACCACGCCCTGCCCCCCCGCCGAACCAGCACACGCAGCCTGTGCATGCAGGGGGGCATGTGCGGGGCTACATGTCCAAGGTCACTGCCAACGCTGAAGTGACATGGCAACGTCCGCAAAAGACATCACACTGTGATCTTGCAGGGCCAGTGCCCATTAAGCTGAAACAATGAACACACGGACACACTTGCTCAGATGGTGTGAATGGCTACGGGTACGTGCGCACAGCCACATTTATTATCAGGCACACTTACCAAGTGACACCTGTGTTGAATGTGTGTGGGGTGTGTGCACACCAGCCGGCAGGGGCTGCCTGGTGCAGTCAGAAATCGACAACAGTGTACATCGTAAAGGACACAACCATTCAACCATAAAGGCCCCATGATTTGTGCTGCACAGAGTTAGTTGCCCCGGATGCACAGCGTCCTGCATGGGCCTACCGCCACAGGCCACTGACTTGCGGTGCACTGGGGCAGGGCCACAGGTGCAGAGCAGGTTCACGGGATGACAAGGGACCTTGTCGCGGATTGTCTCAATGGACAGTGTAAGGTGTACCCCCAGGGTAGGATGCAGAGGGCAGGCCCACACTGATACAGTCACTATGGTGGAGATGAATGGAACAAACACATGTCGGACACCAAGTCCAGTCCAGCCAGAAGGAGATGCAGAAATCTACCAGGCCATTGGCTCTGATGCCAACAAGGTCCAACCAGATGGTGCCCATGACTAATTGCACACAGAGTTAGTGGCACCAGTGCAGTTAGGGGATGCCGCCTGCGATGAGGCGTGTCCAATGGTGTGGATTCCTCCACATCTTACCCAAAACACAATTCCACATGTGTGACCTACTGGACCGCAGTGTAGGCCTGAGGCAGCGGTCAGCATGGGCCATTCACCGAGTGTCACCGGCATAGGTTGGATGGCTCCACCGGCCTGCGTAGTTCAGGTTCAGTGGCACCACGGGACGTGGACTTGCGATGAACAGGGTTGATGGCACCAGGTCAGTTGTTGATAGTGTTTGGTCACCTCTGTGACTGTGACCCGGCTTTCGTCCGGACTGAGCCGCATCTTCCTCTCACTTCTCTCCGTGCAACCACTGGTGTGGACTCTGCCATTCATGATTCATGACTAGGTGCTGGATGTGGGACCTACTGGTCCGTAGGGTAGTCCTGGTCCCTCATCCACGTGTCGCCGGCTGGTGTTGAACAGGGTTAGTGGCACCACGGGTCACCGGCTGGTGTTGAACAGGGTTAGTGGCACCACGTGTCGCAAGATGCCAATATGGAACTATGCCTCACTGATCAGGGAGGTCTGGTGCTGTGGCCATTCAGGACTCAGGACACAGTTTCACATATGGGACATACTAGGCCGAAGAGGACGCAGGTGTAGTATGTGAATGAGGAAGGAGTAATGTGGGCCAGCGTCAGGGGCCAGCGATAGTCTGCGGAGGCTGCAGAGGTCACAGAACTGGTGCTTGGAGCTTGCACCCACACGTGGTGGACCCTACTTGTTGACACATGCCCGTGTTGGCAGGTGATCAGTGTGGCCTGTCTGCGCAGGGGCAGGCCTGACGGGTTTGGGGTTCAGCAGGCCGGGGCACAGCAGGCACACGGGATCGCAGGTAACTCCGCTCATGAGGACGGCGTCGGCCTCATGGCATGGTGAGAGGCACCACCCTGGCAGAGACGTTGGGATTTCTGGAACAGGACCACGCCCAGGGCGACATGCTTTTTATTCACACCCCTATGCTGGTCTGGCGTGCGCTGGGCCATCCCACTCCGCTCATGCTTACGGGGGGGACTTAACAGGCAACATTTGCACAAACTCCCCCTCTGGCCGGGATGACATGGTTGCTTCCACTGTCCACTACACTCCAGACACCAGAGGTGTATGTCGCCTTGGATATGGGTGTGTTCTGCATACTGCGTCTGCCCAGCACATCTCCACCACTCCTGGCATTGTGTGCTTTCCCAATCATGCTTCACCTGCCTCCTTCACACAAAATTCATGGAAATTGCGATATTTTGACATTTTCGCGTTCCGCGGAAAGCACGAAAATGTAAAAATTTCTGCATTCCGCAGCTTAGCGATAATTTGTTTCTTGCTCGCGCTGTAAAATAATACATTCTCGCGTGCGCGCGATCGCCTTACCTGAATCCCCGCGTTCGCCAACAAGTTTTCCCGATCCGGTCGCGTTCTCCATGAGATGTTGGATTGTTGGTAGCCATTTGCGCTGTCTCGCGACAGTTCGCGCCCGCAGTGACGTCATTTGTCGCGCGATCACGTCTTTCTTCTCGTGATCATGCACCGCGAGACAACTGAAAACAAGATGGCCGCACCCGCGAGCAACCACATGGGTAAGTTGGCGAGCCTTGACCATGCAGAAAATACCGCCAACGGGCGGGAAAAAAACTTCCGCATCTTCGCGATATTTCCGCGTGTTTTTAACATTTTCGCCATAATTTGCGAAAGAGAATTTCGCAAATTCCGCCCACCCCTACCTGGTTGCCACCTCTCCCCACATTGGGCTAGTGTGTGGCTGAGGTGCCATGCCGTTGATGGCTCATGTTCATGGCTTGCCCAGGTTACCATTGTGAGTTTTTCTGTCGTGTCTGCTGGGTGGGCATGTTGTTTAACATGTTGGTTTTGATTTTGTGACGTGTGCATTGACAGAGTTGTGAGTTGCATGGTTGTGGAGTTGAGGTGAGTCGGGTGTTCATTTGGAACTTGCCAAGGGGCTGATCATTTCCCTTGGTGTCATCCTGGGCATGCAGGTTGCTGATGAACTGTCGGAGGATGGAGGAATCGTGCACACTGGCTGGGTATTTGGAGGCAAGTTTGGTGGAGGTTCCACGGTGTTCAGGTGGTTGCCTGCACATTGATGGGAGACGTGTGCTTTCTGATGCGGTGATTGTGTGCTGTGTCAGCAGGGGGCACAGGTATGACATGTGTGCTGTGGATTGTCCCCAACACATGCGTGCATCCAGATATGGCATATGGGCCTTGCTTGGTGTCCAGCAGATCCTGCACATTGTGTTGGATGTATAGGGACTGGGGTACCAGGTCAGGTGTGAGGGACTTGGATGTGACTGGCTGTGTGACTCCTCCGACTGTGGCGGGTGTTGGTTGGGGGGTACCAGGGGCCAACAGGTGCAGCACAGTCAGCAGCTTTGCGTGGGGTGGGATGTTGGTTGTCCGCTGTGTTAGTGCCGTCGGCCTGTTGGGCGTTGTTGGTCAGGATGCATACGATGGTTGTCCTTTTGAGCCTGTAGTGGGCAAAGACATTGTCAAGTGTTGGGTCTGTGCGGCTGGTGCGTTTTCTGGGGGTCCGCTGTCTAAGTCTCCGCTGCCTCTGTGGTGGTCCAGGAGGGCTGTTCCGGGTGGGGGGTTGGGGTCCTGGGGTGGAGGTGGTGGGTGTTACGGCCCTCTTGTGTGTCCGGGCCGTATGACCAGGTGCTCCATGGCATCTGTTGCCCTTCCGATGTGGCTGTGGACTGTGCTCCCTTTTGTGGTGCAGGCTGTGGTCTGACTTTGCACCAGGTCAGAGCAGGTGTTATTTTCCTGCTGCTAACGCGCCTTATCGCCTGTTTTGTGTTCTTATCGCAGTTCTGGCTGGTTGTTGAGAATGTTGAGGAGTGGTGTTGTCGTGGCTTTGGGCATGGGAATACCTACTCTGCATCTCATTAGCGATAGTTGCGGGGGTCTTCTGTGGCGATGTTTTTTGCGGCTGCTATCGCAGGTAACATGGTGCTGTGGGCTGTTAACACCAGCTTGTGAATGGGGCAATAAATTTATCGCAACTTTGGCTGCAATAAAGTGCCGTTAACTCGGCGATAGCTCCTTGTGAATATCCCCCTGAGTATTTTGAAGGGACGCCCTAAACACGCCCCTTCCAAATTCAAAATCGTAAAAGCCAAACTGTGATTCGGTAACAAGTAGCAGATTTTCAATTTGTGCTTTGTACATTCCAAAAGGCATTTTGCTGGTTGCAAAAGGGGTGAGTTTATGAATCAGCCTGTGTGTGACTGGAAAAATGCTTTGCACATATGGCCTAAGGTGAGCAAATGCATCGATGGTGCGGTGGAATCTGAACATGATGAATGGGTTGCACTGCAGTCCTTGCAGTGGAAGCAGGAGGGCATGCCAGCAATAGTGGTTGAACACAGGCCTCCTGCGAAATAGATGCTATTGCAGTGGAACATACTTTTGTAGAGGACCTGTCAAAAGTAATATCTACTGTTCACAAGGCCTGGGCGGTAAATACCGTTCCGCTTGTGGAATTTGGGTAATTTGTGTTGTGCAGAGAATGCGGCATTGCCCAAAATTCCGGGATTCGCGGCTTCGCTTTTCCTTGTTCGCGAAAAGGAAAAAGGCATTGCGAACAGGTGGAACAAGCAATTCTGTGTGTTCACGGTACTCTGCGTGCTCGCGGAGATTTTTTACCATTTCGCAGAGCTTTGCGTAGCGCGACTACGCAAAGTCCGCCCACCCCTACTGCTCACAACAGTGCCTTCTTAGAAACATATGGCAGTGCAATCAGTGCTGGTAGACACAGTGCACATTTATACCTTACAACAGCTACCTTGAGTCTGAAATGTAACAAATTAGAACACCCTATATTGGGGCCGATTGCGATCCTGGAAAAAAATTCCCCGTACGAATCGTATCTGGATTTTTTACCGTACGAATCGTACAAGTCCCGTACAAACTGGCAAGTACGAATCGTATGTGAAAAAGTCCATACAAATCGCATTGGGTAAATTCCCCGACACGTCCTCGGGTTGGAAAAGGTGTCCGACACGTCCACGAACATTCTTACGTACGAATCGGAAAACTGAAGTCCGAGCGCGCAAGTACGATTCGTACCGTCCGTCCGACTGTACAACCGTATAGTAAAAAGACCGTCCGGAGCGAACTCCTATAGCAACCATGGAGACGTCCAAACAGGTGCCCGGTACGCGCCGAACACCCCCCTCAGCCCCCCGTATGTACGTGCCGTCCCCCCCAGCCCCCTGTATGTACGCGCCGTCCCCCCCCAGCCCCGCAGATGTACGCGCCATCCCCCCAGTCCCCCCCACGGATGTACGTGCCATACCCCCAGCCCCCCCGTGGATGGACGCGCTGTACCCCCACCCGTGTATGTACGGTGTGGACCCCCACCCATGTATGTGCGACGCGTACCCCCACCCGTGTATGTACGACGCGTACCCCCACCCCCGTAGGTACGGTGCGGACCCCAAGTGCTACGCGTCCGCACCATACATACACGGGTGGGGGTCCGCACCGTACATTCACAGGTGGGGGTACGTGTCGTACATACACGGGTGGGGGTCTGCACCGTATATACATGGGTGGGGGTATGCGTCGTACATACACGGGTGGGGGTCTGCACCGTACATACACGGGTGGGGGTACGCGTCGTACATACACGGGTGGGGGTCCGCATCGTACATACACGGGTGGGGGTATGCGTCGTACATACACGGGTGGGGGTCCGCACCATACATACACGGGTGAGGGTACGGCGCGTCCATCCGTGGGGGGGCTGGGGGGATGGCGCGTACATCCGCGGGGCTGGGGGGGACGGCGCGTACCGGGCCCCCTATTCCGCTCGCATAGCGGCGTACTTTGCTTTTCCGGCACTTTTTGGGTGCCGTAAAAATATTGCCGTCCGGACTGCTGTCGGTACGAATCGTACTTGCTGGGACGTGAAAACATGCCTAACTCCTTCCGGACGTCACGTCCACAGTGTCCCGGATCACAATCGTATGTATTTTGCTGTCGGTCGGTGTTTTTTCCGACTCGTACGGAAATGGTGTTTCCGTACGAATCGTACTTGCAAGTTTGTATGGTGTTTTTACCGGGTACGAATCGGACGGAGAAAACACTCCAACCGACGGTTCGTACCCGGTTTTTCCAGGATCGGAATCGCCCCCATAGTCTAGTAGTCTCACACATTCATCCAGCCCGCTCCAGTTAGAGTCACTGTTCACCAGTCACTAACCATTCCCCATTAATTTACGGAATGTAGTGACTTTAAACCTTTGGAAATGCTACTACTTGTTCTTAATATGTGTATTAACTATTGTATTCCTTTCATAATTGTTATATTTGTTATGCCATATATATTTAAAAAAAAACAATACAAAAATAGGCTCACTCACTACCTAATCATAGAGAAACATTGGTTCATCAATATTTCGCCAGGCGCAGAATATGGGGAATAGGGTGGTACTGTCTGTGCTCTGTGGTGACAGTGCTGACATGGGATGGAAGCAAAGGGCAAGGTCTCTGATGAGAATCTGATTAAGAAGGATAATACAATGTTTGATATACAGATTACTGTCGACATTCACAGTGACAAGCACTTCTGTGGTTTCATTCTTTATGTTCAAGCTCAATCGTGACCTACAGACACAGCTTTGGCTTTGTATTTTCGAAGGCCTATTGTCTACAATACAATATACATAAAGTAAGATTTTGATTAGCCCTTTGTTCATGATTGAGTAGCATTCTTGTTTCTCTCAGTTCTGCCCTAGAGCATTGCTGATTCATATTGCTTCCGATGGAGTGGATGACTTGTAACTTTCTACCTTTGATATTCATAGTGTTTCAGTACTTCAAAGGAGTCATCCCTCACCACCTCGCTTCATTTGTAATTTGTTGACTATTTTGTTTTTTTTATGCAAGGGTCCAGCAGCTATCCACTGCTGCCAACTACTTGCTTTTTACCCATTTGCGGATGCCCCCATACTTTTAGTAGAATTTAAGTTTTTTTAGCTGGGACTCAGCCGGTTACACTGTCAACAAGTCTTAGATTTTTGGTCTCGGTCAAACAGCACATGCAATGTCTCAAAGTGCTTAATCTGTGGGCTTCAGCCTGCACACAGGCTTCCCATTTGCTCGCTTCATCGTCGGTTTCGTATTCTTTGTCACTATGTGTCCCTGGCATGCATGGTCATGCCTCTTCTTGTGTTTATCCATCCTCCCAGAGCATAGACCAAGTACTTGTAAACATCCGTTGCTCTCGTTTTTGTGACCAATTTAGGACCTACTTTATTTTTTCTTTTACAAGTCCCGTACAAACTGGCAAGTACGAATCGTATGTGAAAAAGTCCATACGAATCGCATTGGGTAAATTCCCCAACACGTCCTCGGGTCGGAAAAGGTGTCCGACACGTCCCCGGACATTGTTACGTACGAATCGGAAAACTGAAGTCCGAGCGCGCACAACCGTATGGTAAAACGACCGTCCGGAGCGAACTCCTATAGCAACCATGGAGACGTCCAAACAGGTGCCCGGTATGCGCCGAACACCCCCCCCCAGCCCCCCGTCTGTACGTGCCGTCCCCCCCAGCCCCCCGTATGTACGCGCCGTCCCCCTCAGCCCTGCTGATGTACGCGCCGTCCCCCCAGCCCCCCCCACGGATGTACGCGCCGTACCCCCAGCCCCCCCGCGGATGGACGCGCTGTACCCCGTGTATGTACGGTGCGGACCCCCACCCATGTATGTACGACGCGTACCCCCACCCGTGTATGTACGATGCATACCCCCACCCCCGTTGGTACGGTGCAGACCACCAGCGCTACGCATCTGCACTGTACATACACGGGTCGGGGTCTGCACCATACATACACGTGTGGGGGTATGCGTCTTACATACATGGGTGGACAAGAAGAATGCAGCCTGAGAGCGGAGGACAATGGCAGAAAAACAGAACTCCAGCAATGATGCGAAAGGCACAAAAAAAACAGAAACACGCCAACAACAAGCAGGCAGTAATGCACATCGGAGGTGGAAGTCCAGCGCCACACCAGGAGCTGGATGACTTGGAGGAAATGGTGTTCTACACATCAGTCTGGAGATGGTGGCAGGACTCGGGCACCGGAAACTGCACCAAACAACAGACACAACAGCAACAAGGAGAGGAACCAGCAGGGACTGAGGGATGGGGGGATGGGTACAATGGCACACATGCACAACTAAGCACAGCACAACTGCAGACAAACCATGCCCAAGAGTAACAACACCAACCAGGAGAACAAGTCACAACCCGGCAATGTCACACCACTGAGCAAGCACAGAACAAGCACAGAAGTGAAGACAACACCGCCTGAAAGGGAGAAGGGTGAGCCAAATCAGATCTGAAGGGACATCTCACACACAATGCAGCACACACACATAGGAAGCATAGCACCCCATCATTCAACACAATGTGGTACAAACACCACCTTGTGCACAACCAAACACAGGACACAAGTGCACCTGCCTGTGGATGGTAAACAGCCATATGCATCTGGCAAAGCACGAAACAGGGACATGATAATGCACAAGTACAAACACACAGTCCTGATAGGGTAGCAATGCATGCATGGCAGGGAGCCAGAGAGTCAGTGAAACACACATTGGCATACAAATCAAGACACAACACAGTTGGAGACAAGTGAAAGTGCGGAAACTTTATCAACAAGTGAGAGTCAGTACGGCCAAGAGAAGTGCCATGATATGCAGACAAATGCAGCAGCATGTCTGAATGAGGAGCGTAGGAAAGAGCCCAGGTCCACCTTGGGGGAGTACCTCACCAACACAAGTCAGTGCCAACCCGGGTTGGTTGACCGTGCCTGGAACATGAGTCCTGGCCAATGCAACCATGTCCACTGTCGTCTCGGGACATGTGACCATATCCACAACATGCAACCATGTGTCATGACAAGTGCAATGGCTCACATCCAGTTGTGGCTGCAGGTACCTTGTCACTCATCCATGAACGCGAGTGAAGCTGCGTAGGCCAACATCTCCAATGAGCGATTGTTGTCCACCACATCTGACATGTCGTCGATGTAATCCATCAGCTGACCCAGACAGATGTGTTGACTCCAACCACTGGACCCAATGTGCACCAAAGCCCAATCTGGTAGTGGCTCAATGTGCTCACTGAACACGACGACTCGTGCAATCTCCCAGGTCCAGTTTTTAGCCTGCATGCTAAACATCCATGCATGCCATAAGCATTCATCCTGGTGACACTCTTGGTCGTGGGCCAACAGGGGGCACACACACATGTCATAATCCAGGTCAGCTACCGATACGTTGGAGAGGCAGACATCCATGGACCACTCGAATATGCACAAGCGACAATGCAACAAACGCTGCATGCAGGTGACGTGCGCAAGACAGAAGCTTAGCCGGTAACTGATCCACAGCACGCAACAGCAGTGCCCCCAGTACATGCAGCAGACGTGCACGGTACAGCTCCACGTGACTGGAGTAGACCATGTGACCGGGATGGTCTGCCATTGCATCAGTGGCTCTGCTTGAAGTGGCACTGGCCTGCCCTGAGACAGTCCTGTGGATGAAGTGGCACATCTCGGTGCAATGAGCAGTGTCTGTGTGCAACGGGTGCAGGCCTTGGGTGGGGTGGGAGTATGTGTGAAGGCCATTTCATGCACACCAACTATGACCAAGGACTACTGCGTGTGGGATGTGTACACGTTGGTCTCATGCCAGGCAGTGCGTAGTGTGGGAGTCGCAAGCAAATGCTATCATATCTGTCAGGGGGTGCTGGACACATGCAAATTCCTGCTCAGAGCTGCAGATGTGCTACCACCTGGTAGTACAGACAAAGGACCTTTCATCCCTACAGTAACTCGACCAGCTGCATGCATACAGGAGATGTATAGAGGCTGGTCGTGGGTGTGGTGGGACTTTTGCAACCCTGGGAATCATGGATGATATGCCCAGCAGGATGCACATGAGCGGACTCACTGTTTGCCACGTTGCCACACAGCTGCTCCTCCCTGCCACGGGCACCCACACTTGTGTGCGCTGCACGGTTGCATCACGTGCTCTCCTATGGGACACCATTCTAATGTCTGTCTGCACATGTCCAGTGCCATGCCAACAACACCACAACGCTGGCCTTCGAAGGTGTGCACCCACTTGGGTGTAGGCCAATGGTCCGTACAGGGTGGACACAGGTGACTGGGATCGCGCTGCGAATGAGGCCAGGCAACAGACTCATGCATCCGCAAGACTGATACACATCACACCTGGCATGCATGTGCCAAGACCCCGAGCGTCCTTGTGCTCCTACATGTCCCCGTACCTGCAGGCCCACCCTCCTGGTACATGCCACATTGCAACATCCTGTACTGTGGCCGTGGTGGTAACAACACTCCAAAACAGAGACACACTTACCACACTTCCTGCACTGGGTCAGGTCCGGACCACGCCCTGCCCCCCCGCCGAACCAGCACACGCAGCCTGTGCATGCAGGGGGGCATGTGCGGGGCTACATGTCCAAGGTCACTGCCAACGCTGAAGTGACATGGCAACGTCCGCAAAAGACATCACACTGTGATCTTGCAGGGCCAGTGCCCATTAAGCTGAAACAATGAACACACGGACACACTTGCTCAGATGGTGTGAATGGCTACGGGTACGTGCGCACAGCCACATTTATTATCAGGCACACTTACCAAGTGACACCTGTGTTGAATGTGTGTGGGGTGTGTGCACACCAGCCGGCAGGGGCTGCCTGGTGCAGTCAGAAATCGACAACAGTGTACATCGTAAAGGACACAACCATTCAACCATAAAGGCCCCATGATTTGTGCTGCACAGAGTTAGTTGCCCCGGATGCACAGCGTCCTGCATGGGCCTACCGCCACAGGCCACTGACTTGCGGTGCACTGGGGCAGGGCCACAGGTGCAGAGCAGGTTCACGGGATGACAAGGGACCTTGTCGCGGATTGTCTCAATGGACAGTGTAAGGTGTACCCCCAGGGTAGGATGCAGAGGGCAGGCCCACACTGATACAGTCACTATGGTGGAGATGAATGGAACAAACACATGTCGGACACCAAGTCCAGTCCAGCCAGAAGGAGATGCAGAAATCTACCAGGCCATTGGCTCTGATGCCAACAAGGTCCAACCAGATGGTGCCCATGACTAATTGCACACAGAGTTAGTGGCACCAGTGCAGTTAGGGGATGCCGCCTGCGATGAGGCGTGTCCAATGGTGTGGATTCCTCCACATCTTACCCAAAACACAATTCCACATGTGTGACCTACTGGACCGCAGTGTAGGCCTGAGGCAGCGGTCAGCATGGGCCATTCACCGAGTGTCACCGGCATAGGTTGGATGGCTCCACCGGCCTGCGTAGTTCAGGTTCAGTGGCACCACGGGACGTGGACTTGCGATGAACAGGGTTGATGGCACCAGGTCAGTTGTTGATAGTGTTTGGTCACCTCTGTGACTGTGACCCGGCTTTCGTCCGGACTGAGCCGCATCTTCCTCTCACTTCTCTCCGTGCAACCACTGGTGTGGACTCTGCCATTCATGATTCATGACTAGGTGCTGGATGTGGGACCTACTGGTCCGTAGGGTAGTCCTGGTCCCTCATCCACGTGTCGCCGGCTGGTGTTGAACAGGGTTAGTGGCACCACGGGTCACCGGCTGGTGTTGAACAGGGTTAGTGGCACCACGTGTCGCAAGATGCCAATATGGAACTATGCCTCACTGATCAGGGAGGTCTGGTGCTGTGGCCATTCAGGACTCAGGACACAGTTTCACATATGGGACATACTAGGCCGAAGAGGACGCAGGTGTAGTATGTGAATGAGGAAGGAGTAATGTGGGCCAGCGTCAGGGGCCAGCGATAGTCTGCGGAGGCTGCAGAGGTCACAGAACTGGTGCTTGGAGCTTGCACCCACACGTGGTGGACCCTACTTGTTGACACATGCCCGTGTTGGCAGGTGATCAGTGTGGCCTGTCTGCGCAGGGGCAGGCCTGACGGGTTTGGGGTTCAGCAGGCCGGGGCACAGCAGGCACACGGGATCGCAGGTAACTCCGCTCATGAGGACGGCGTCGGCCTCATGGCATGGTGAGAGGCACCACCCTGGCAGAGACGTTGGGATTTCTGGAACAGGACCACGCCCAGGGCGACATGCTTTTTATTCACACCCCTATGCTGGTCTGGCGTGCGCTGGGCCATCCCACTCCGCTCATGCTTACGGGGGGGACTTAACAGGCAACATTTGCACAAACTCCCCCTCTGGCCGGGATGACATGGTTGCTTCCACTGTCCACTACACTCCAGACACCAGAGGTGTATGTCGCCTTGGATATGGGTGTGTTCTGCATACTGCGTCTGCCCAGCACATCTCCACCACTCCTGGCATTGTGTGCTTTCCCAATCATGCTTCACCTGCCTCCTTCACACAAAATTCATGGAAATTGCGATATTTTGACATTTTCGCGTTCCGCGGAAAGCACGAAAATGTAAAAATTTCTGCATTCCGCAGCTTAGCGATAATTTGTTTCTTGCTCGCGCTGTAAAATAATACATTCTCGCGTGCGCGCGATCGCCTTACCTGAATCCCCGCGTTCGCCAACAAGTTTTCCCGATCCGGTCGCGTTCTCCATGAGATGTTGGATTGTTGGTAGCCATTTGCGCTGTCTCGCGACAGTTCGCGCCCGCAGTGACGTCATTTGTCGCGCGATCACGTCTTTCTTCTCGTGATCATGCACCGCGAGACAACTGAAAACAAGATGGCCGCACCCGCGAGCAACCACATGGGTAAGTTGGCGAGCCTTGACCATGCAGAAAATACCGCCAACGGGCGGGAAAAAAACTTCCGCATCTTCGCGATATTTCCGCGTGTTTTTAACATTTTCGCCATAATTTGCGAAAGAGAATTTCGCAAATTCCGCCCACCCCTACCTGGTTGCCACCTCTCCCCACATTGGGCTAGTGTGTGGCTGAGGTGCCATGCCGTTGATGGCTCATGTTCATGGCTTGCCCAGGTTACCATTGTGAGTTTTTCTGTCGTGTCTGCTGGGTGGGCATGTTGTTTAACATGTTGGTTTTGATTTTGTGACGTGTGCATTGACAGAGTTGTGAGTTGCATGGTTGTGGAGTTGAGGTGAGTCGGGTGTTCATTTGGAACTTGCCAAGGGGCTGATCATTTCCCTTGGTGTCATCCTGGGCATGCAGGTTGCTGATGAACTGTCGGAGGATGGAGGAATCGTGCACACTGGCTGGGTATTTGGAGGCAAGTTTGGTGGAGGTTCCACGGTGTTCAGGTGGTTGCCTGCACATTGATGGGAGACGTGTGCTTTCTGATGCGGTGATTGTGTGCTGTGTCAGCAGGGGGCACAGGTATGACATGTGTGCTGTGGATTGTCCCCAACACATGCGTGCATCCAGATATGGCATATGGGCCTTGCTTGGTGTCCAGCAGATCCTGCACATTGTGTTGGATGTATAGGGACTGGGGTACCAGGTCAGGTGTGAGGGACTTGGATGTGACTGGCTGTGTGACTCCTCCGACTGTGGCGGGTGTTGGTTGGGGGGTACCAGGGGCCAACAGGTGCAGCACAGTCAGCAGCTTTGCGTGGGGTGGGATGTTGGTTGTCCGCTGTGTTAGTGCCGTCGGCCTGTTGGGCGTTGTTGGTCAGGATGCATACGATGGTTGTCCTTTTGAGCCTGTAGTGGGCAAAGACATTGTCAAGTGTTGGGTCTGTGCGGCTGGTGCGTTTTCTGGGGGTCCGCTGTCTAAGTCTCCGCTGCCTCTGTGGTGGTCCAGGAGGGCTGTTCCGGGTGGGGGGTTGGGGTCCTGGGGTGGAGGTGGTGGGTGTTACGGCCCTCTTGTGTGTCCGGGCCGTATGACCAGGTGCTCCATGGCATCTGTTGCCCTTCCGATGTGGCTGTGGACTGTGCTCCCTTTTGTGGTGCAGGCTGTGGTCTGACTTTGCACCAGGTCAGAGCAGGTGTTATTTTCCTGCTGCTAACGCGCCTTATCGCCTGTTTTGTGTTCTTATCGCAGTTCTGGCTGGTTGTTGAGAATGTTGAGGAGTGGTGTTGTCGTGGCTTTGGGCATGGGAATACCTACTCTGCATCTCATTAGCGATAGTTGCGGGGGTCTTCTGTGGCGATGTTTTTTGCGGCTGCTATCGCAGGTAACATGGTGCTGTGGGCTGTTAACACCAGCTTGTGAATGGGGCAATAAATTTATCGCAACTTTGGCTGCAATAAAGTGCCGTTAACTCGGCGATAGCTCCTTGTGAATATCCCCCTGAGTATTTTGAAGGGACGCCCTAAACACGCCCCTTCCAAATTCAAAATCGTAAAAGCCAAACTGTGATTCGGTAACAAGTAGCAGATTTTCAATTTGTGCTTTGTACATTCCAAAAGGCATTTTGCTGGTTGCAAAAGGGGTGAGTTTATGAATCAGCCTGTGTGTGACTGGAAAAATGCTTTGCACATATGGCCTAAGGTGAGCAAATGCATCGATGGTGCGGTGGAATCTGAACATGATGAATGGGTTGCACTGCAGTCCTTGCAGTGGAAGCAGGAGGGCATGCCAGCAATAGTGGTTGAACACAGGCCTCCTGCGAAATAGATGCTATTGCAGTGGAACATACTTTTGTAGAGGACCTGTCAAAAGTAATATCTACTGTTCACAAGGCCTGGGCGGTAAATACCGTTCCGCTTGTGGAATTTGGGTAATTTGTGTTGTGCAGAGAATGCGGCATTGCCCAAAATTCCGGGATTCGCGGCTTCGCTTTTCCTTGTTCGCGAAAAGGAAAAAGGCATTGCGAACAGGTGGAACAAGCAATTCTGTGTGTTCACGGTACTCTGCGTGCTCGCGGAGATTTTTTACCATTTCGCAGAGCTTTGCGTAGCGCGACTACGCAAAGTCCGCCCACCCCTACTGCTCACAACAGTGCCTTCTTAGAAACATATGGCAGTGCAATCAGTGCTGGTAGACACAGTGCACATTTATACCTTACAACAGCTACCTTGAGTCTGAAATGTAACAAATTAGAACACCCTATATTGGGGCCGATTGCGATCCTGGAAAAAAATTCCCCGTACGAATCGTATCTGGATTTTTTACCGTACGAATCGTACAAGTCCCGTACAAACTGGCAAGTACGAATCGTATGTGAAAAAGTCCATACAAATCGCATTGGGTAAATTCCCCGACACGTCCTCGGGTTGGAAAAGGTGTCCGACACGTCCACGAACATTGTTACGTACGAATCGGAAAACTGAAGTCCGAGCGCGCAAGTACGATTCGTACCGTCCGTCCGACTGTACAACCGTATAGTAAAAAGACCGTCCGGAGCGAACTCCTATAGCAACCATGGAGACGTCCAAACAGGTGCCCGGTACGCGCCGAACACCCCCCTCAGCCCCCCGTATGTACGTGCCGTCCCCCCCAGCCCCCTGTATGTACGCGCCGTCCCCCCCCCAGCCCCGCAGATGTACGCGCCATCCCCCCAGTCCCCCCCACGGATGTACGTGCCATACCCCCAGCCCCCCCGTGGATGGACGCGCTGTACCCCCACCCGTGTATGTACGGTGTGGACCCCCACCCATGTATGTGCGACGCGTACCCCCACCCGTGTATGTACGACGCGTACCCCCACCCCCGTAGGTACGGTGCGGACCCCAAGTGCTACGCGTCCGCACCATACATACACGGGTGGGGGTCCGCACCGTACATTCACAGGTGGGGGTACGTGTCGTACATACACGGGTGGGGGTCTGCACCGTATATACATGGGTGGGGGTATGCGTCGTACATACACGGGTGGGGGTCTGCACCGTACATACACGGGTGGGGGTACGCGTCGTACATACACGGGTGGGGGTCCGCATCGTACATACACGGGTGGGGGTATGCGTCGTACATACACGGGTGGGGGTCCGCACCATACATACACGGGTGAGGGTACGGCGCGTCCATCCGTGGGGGGGCTGGGGGGATGGCGCGTACATCCGCGGGGCTGGGGGGGACGGCGCGTACCGGGCCCCCTATTCCGCTCGCATAGCGGCGTACTTTGCTTTTCCGGCACTTTTTGGGTGCCGTAAAAATATTGCCGTCCGGACTGCTGTCGGTACGAATCGTACTTGCTGGGACGTGAAAACATGCCTAACTCCTTCCGGACGTCACGTCCACAGTGTCCCGGATCACAATCGTATGTATTTTGCTGTCGGTCGGTGTTTTTTCCGACTCGTACGGAAATGGTGTTTCCGTACGAATCGTACTTGCAAGTTTGTATGGTGTTTTTACCGGGTACGAATCGGACGGAGAAAACACTCCAACCGACGGTTCGTACCCGGTTTTTCCAGGATCGGAATCGCCCCCATAGTCTAGTAGTCTCACACATTCATCCAGCCCGCTCCAGTTAGAGTCACTGTTCACCAGTCACTAACCATTCCCCATTAATTTACGGAATGTAGTGACTTTAAACCTTTGGAAATGCTACTACTTGTTCTTAATATGTGTATTAACTATTGTATTCCTTTCATAATTGTTATATTTGTTATGCCATATATATTTAAAAAAAAACAATACAAAAATAGGCTCACTCACTACCTAATCATAGAGAAACATTGGTTCATCAATATTTCGCCAGGCGCAGAATATGGGGAATAGGGTGGTACTGTCTGTGCTCTGTGGTGACAGTGCTGACATGGGATGGAAGCAAAGGGCAAGGTCTCTGATGAGAATCTGATTAAGAAGGATAATACAATGTTTGATATACAGATTACTGTCGACATTCACAGTGACAAGCACTTCTGTGGTTTCATTCTTTATGTTCAAGCTCAATCGTGACCTACAGACACAGCTTTGGCTTTGTATTTTCGAAGGCCTATTGTCTACAATACAATATACATAAAGTAAGATTTTGATTAGCCCTTTGTTCATGATTGAGTAGCATTCTTGTTTCTCTCAGTTCTGCCCTAGAGCATTGCTGATTCATATTGCTTCCGATGGAGTGGATGACTTGTAACTTTCTACCTTTGATATTCATAGTGTTTCAGTACTTCAAAGGAGTCATCCCTCACCACCTCGCTTCATTTGTAATTTGTTGACTATTTTGTTTTTTTTATGCAAGGGTCCAGCAGCTATCCACTGCTGCCAACTACTTGCTTTTTACCCATTTGCGGATGCCCCCATACTTTTAGTAGAATTTAAGTTTTTTTAGCTGGGACTCAGCCGGTTACACTGTCAACAAGTCTTAGATTTTTGGTCTCGGTCAAACAGCACATGCAATGTCTCAAAGTGATTAATCTGTGGGCTTCAGCCTGCACACAGGCTTCCCATTTGCTCGCTTCATCATCGGTTTCGTATTCTTTGTCACTATGTGTCCCTGGCATGCATGGTCATGCCTCTTCTTGTGTTTATCCATCCTCCAAGAGCATAGACCAAGTACTTGTAAACATCCGTTGCTCTCGTTTTTGTGACCAATTTAGGACCTACTTTATTTTTTCTTTTACAAGTCCCGTACAAACTGGCAAGTACGAATCGTATGTGAAAAAGTCCATACGAATCGCATTGGGTAAATTCCCCAACACGTCCTCGGGTCGGAAAAGGTGTCCGACACGTCCCCGGACATTGTTACGTACGAATCGGAAAACTGAAGTCCGAGCGCGCAAGTACGATTCGTACCGTCCGTCCGACTGTACAACCGTATGGTAAAACGACCGTCCGGAGCGAACTCCTATAGCAACCATGGAGACGTCCAAACAGGTGCCCGGTACGCGCCGAACACCCCCCCCAGGCCCCCGTATGTACGTGCCGTCCCCCCCAGCCCCCCATATGTATGCACCGTCCCCCCCAGCCCTGCTGATGTACGCGCTGTCCCCCCAGTCCCCCCCACGGATGTACGCGCTGTACCCCCAGCCCCCTGTGGATGGACGCGCTGTACCCCCACATGTGTATGTACGGTGCGGACCCCCACCCGTGTATGTACGACGCGTACCCCCACCCGTGTATGTACAATGCATACCCCCACCCCCGTAGGTACGGTGCGGACCACCAGCGCTACGCGCCTGCACCGTACATACACGGGTCGGGGTCCGCACCATACATACACGTGTGGGGGTATGCGTCGTACATACATGGGTGGGGGTCCGCACAGTACATTCACGGGTGGGGGTATGCGTCATACATACACGGGTGGGGGTCCGCACCGTACATACACGGGTGGGGGTACGTGTCGTACATACACGGGTGGGGGTCCACACCGTACATACACGGGTGGGGGTACGCATCATACATACACGGGTGGGGGTCCGCACCGTACATACACGGGTGAGGGTACGGTGCGTCCATCTGTGGGGGGACTGGGGGACGGCACGTACATCCGCGGGGCTGGGGGGGGACGGCGCGTACCGGGCCCCCTATTCCGCTCGCATCGCGGCGTACTTCGCTTTTCCGGCACTTTTTGGGTGCCGTAAAAATATTGCCGTCCGGACTGCTGTCGGTACGAATCGTACTTGCTGGGACGTGAAAACATGCCTAACTCCGTCCGGACGTCACGTCCACGGTGTCCCGGATCACAATCGCATGTATTTTGCTGTCGGTCGGTGTTTTTTCCGACTCGTACGGAAATGGTGTTTCCGTACGAATCGTACTTGCAAGTTTGTATGGTGTTTTTACCGGGTACGAGTCGGACGGAGAAAATGCTCCGACCGACGGTTCTTACCCGGTTTTTCCAGGACCGGAATCGGCCCCATAGTCTAGTAGTCTCACACATTCATCCAGCCCGCTCCAGTTAGAGTCACTGTTCACCAGTCACTAACCATTCCCCATTAATTTACGGAATGTAGTGACTTTAAACCTTTGGAAATGCTACTACTTGTTCTTAATATGTGTATTAACTATTGTGTTCCTTTCCTTTCATAATTGTTATATTTGTTATGCCATATATATTATTAAAAAAAAAAACAATACGAAAATAGGCTCACTCACTACCTAATTATAGAGAAACATTGGTTCATCAATATTTCGTCAGGCGCAGAATATGGGGAATAGGGTGGTACTGTCTGTGCTCTGTGGTGACAGTGCTGACATGGGATGGAAGCAAAGGGCAAGGTCTCTGATGAGAATCTGATTAAGAAGGATAATACAATGTTTGATATACAGATTACTGTCGACATTCACAGTGACTAGCACTTCTGTGGTTTCATTCTTTATGTTCAAGCTCAATCGTGACCTACAGACACAGCTTTGGCTTTGTATTTTCGAAGGCCTATTGTCTACAATACAATATACATAAAGTAGGCTTTAGATTAGCCCTTTGTTCATGATTGAGTAGCATTCTTGTTTCTCTCAGTTCTGCCCTAGAGCATTGCTGATTCATATTGCTTCTGATGGAGTGGATGACTTGTAACTTTCTACCTTTGATATTCATAGTGTTTCAGTACTTCAAAGGAGTCATCCCTCACCACCTCGCTTCATTTGTAATTTGTTGACTATTTTGGTTTTTTTATGCAAGTGTCCAGCAGCTATCCACTGCTGCCAACTACTTGCTTTTTACCCATTTGCGGATGCCCCCATACTTTTAGTAGAATTTACATTTTTTTAGCTGGGACTCAGCCGGTTACACTGTTAACAAGTCTTAGATTTTTGGTCTCGGTCAATCAGCACATGCAATGTCTCAAAGTGATTAATCTGTGGGCTTCAGCCTGCACACAGGCTTCCCATTTGCTCGCTTCATCGTCGGTTTCGTATTCTTTGTCACTATGTGTCCCTGGCATGCATGGTCATGCCTCTTCTTGTGTTTATCCATCCTCCCAGAGCATAGACCAAGTACTTGTAAACATCTGTTGCTCTCGTTTTTGTGACCAATTTAGGACCTACTTTATTTTTTCTTTTACAAATCCCAAAACAATGCTCGCACCTTTACTAGCTCTGTCTCCTCCCATCCACCCTCATGCCCCATCCACAGATCACCCCCTCCCCAACACTGCTTTTGGCTTCATTGCTGCTTTCCGTTTCCCCCACCTCCACCCAATCAATGTGGCCTGCTGGGCTCACCATGTCTGGGACTGCTTTTCAATAAAGCAGTTTTTTTTTTATTATTCAGCCCGTGTGTCTTAAAGGAAAACGGGATGCATTTAAAAAATAAAAAATGAAACGTTTTAATTTAATTTTTTAAGGGCAGGCAGTGGTCCCTGGTACCCTTGCCTGCCCCTAAAAAATATTTCCCCCGCATTTGCAATGGGCAAGGGGTCCTCTGGGGACCCCTTCCCTTTTGTGAGTGCATTACCACCCTCTTGAAGAGGGTGGTAATTTGAGAGTATTTTGCAACCGCAATTGCAGTCGCAAAACATTCATACATGGCTTTGGGCTCGCTATTCGGAAGGGAACGCCCCTTCCTAATAGCGAATCACAATTCCTAAATAGCGAGTCGCAAATAATTTGCGACTCGCTTTTCAGGAATTGTGCATGGCCCTGTGATATTTTGTATTGGTAAATGGGTCGCAAACCCATTTGCGCATACATAATAGGGTCGTACATCTGGACCTTAATCTCCCCATGTCAGCCCGCATTTGCCGTTAGTTGCCCGGCCACCGCCTGCCTGTTGCAGCTTGCCCCACTGAGTTCCTTTGTACAGATCTCCTCATCGCCCGACTCTGCTTTTCACATTCTTGTTTGTGCAGTTTATATAGCACCAACATCACCTGAAGGTACTGGAGTGCTTTTCATGAGCACCAGTTACTTTTTTTGTGCAGTTTTACATAGCACCAAGGTATTGGAGCGCTTTACGTTAACAGGAGTTACTTTTCACAAGGACACCGTAAACATAGGCAAATCACTTAGGGGCACATGCATCAAGCTATTTTGCAATCGCAAATGTTGCGAATCACAAAAATTGGCAGTTTGCGATCACAAAATAGCAATAAGCAATCCATGAAGCACAATTGCAGAATCTACCGTAAATACGCAAAATTGCAGAATCTACCGTATATTTGCAAAATTTTGCAATTACCTAAATACCGATTCCGAATTTGCAAATCCATAATAGGTAATCGCTCATTGGTCATCGCAAACCTCTGCATGAAAAATTCGCAAATTGCGATTCTGCCGGGAATCGCAAATTGAATTTGCTAAATACCACCAGATGAAACCAGTTGGCACGCATTTCAAAGTCAACAAATCAGGTGGTAACCATTACCAAACTACTTAAACAGGGCCAGAAGGCCTCAGAATGTTTCACAGTGGAAGCACTCTACATCATGGCGAGGAGGATGAGGATACGAGCAGCAGCACAGAGAAGGAAGATACAGGAGTGCATTTTCAGAGTGCCCATTAAATTGTTGGGGCAGACAGAGGAAGATATATATGAAAAATGTAGGTTGAAAGCAGACATGATCTAAGATCTCATAGCTAAATTAGAACCACAACTGCAGCGTCAGAATCGCAAGACACATGCCACCCCCACTCATGTGCAGGTCCTATGTTCTCTGCAACTCCTAGCGACAGGTAGGTCCCAGGGAGTAATAGCTGCAGCTGGAGGTGTCTTCCAAAGTGCCCTATCGTGATTTTTTAACTCATTCCTTGACGCCATATTGTTAAATGGTAGCGGCAGTTTCAGTCGATAACCTTTCAAGTATTGCCCGGTGGTAATCGCCTCTCATACCATTCGATAATTTACCAATGAAAGAGGCAGGCGCCGGAGACTGGAAGGCAGGAAACAAAGTTTTTATTCTGTCGGAGCAGAACACATCAGATCAGACAGCAAGGTATCGCCACGAGGTGCTCTAACTGCATCTCTGAGGCTTGGCCTCTTATACACAGGTTTATGACTTTATTGCAGGTTTATCACACATGGCACATTCTTGAGATCACTTTGATGCATGAAAGAACGTCTTCAGAATCCTTGGCTCAGGTCCGATCCCACGCATAGCTACAGTAGAAGTTCCCACCCCACCCGCAGTAGGAGATGGCTATCACACAGCAGGATATTCCGCCAATTCCCGGGGGTGTGTGTGACCGGTCGGGTCTCAGGGGGTGGGGGGCCTTGATCTACTGTAATACCTTTGATGTGGGGCGTTTCCCTTACAGTAGGGACAATAAACTGCATCCGCAGGGCTAGGTGATGGCCTGGGATCTGTTCGGACAATGGGGCGCAGAGGAAGGGGGTTATCAAAGGGATGCATGACCATGTATGGGATGTTGGTCAGGCGTGGGATGCGGTTCCATGGCAGGGTCGCGCAGAAGGAGGGGGTTTATGGCCCGTGTATGAGAGAGCGGGGGTGGCTGGCGCGCGGGGGATGCTTGCAGCGCCAGGGGGACGCCCTGGCGATCGGCAATGAGCAGGGAGAGACCAGGGTGCCTAAAATGGCTGCCGTGCGCTTTCCTGTGTGTCGCGCTGGGGAGAGACAAGATGGCGCAGATAATGTTCAGTTTGCAAGCTAAATTTCCACAGTCCTCCCTTTTAACATATCTCGCCAGCTTGTCTAGTTCGGATCTATCCCCATAATACTACGAACTTCCACCTCATACAGAGCTTTCATTCGTTCCGCTTCAAAGTTCAAAGTCTTAGGGCAGATGCAGTTCATAAAAAGCGAACATAAAGGTGGCAGACACTGAATCCCCAAGCAACATCCACATAGTATCACAATCGGTATTAGGATAAATGAAAACAGCCTCCATCCCCAACTTTTAATAGTGTCCCAAAACCAACTCCCAAGGGACCATCCTTCTTGCTCCTGATGAACCTCTGCGGAAAGTCTGTGGAGGTGTTCAATTGCTTTGTAGACTGAGGGTGAGTTATCCGGTACGTAAGTACAACAGCTGGACCCAATGATGCGGCATGCTCCTCCACGATCAGCCAGAACCACATCTAGAACGAGGCGGTTCTAAAGAGCCACCAGGCGGACGGCCTGAAGCTCGGCGGTGTTGTTGGCGAGGATGCCAGCCGTAATGTTCATCGCCGTCTCGACTGCCTGAGTTAAGTGGCGGATGGCACGGCTGTTTGCCATTGGACCCCAGAGTGGAACAAGTCCCTTTACTGCATCCAGGAACTGTGCCCCGGTGGAGTCGGCTTGTACAAGGTCTTTGGCACGTTTCTGTCGGTGATGGTTTGCTGGAGCCACATATGTCGGAGGAAGGACAAAAGCGATGTAGCAGGTGCCTCCCCAACCTTTCGGGAGCCAGGTGTAGGCCTTAGTACCACAGATGAAGTACATATTCGGGGAGGCAACAAAGGAGGGTGGATCAACTGAGTCCAATGTTCGGGTGATGAGGCAGGAGCTGTGGCCCACCAGCTGCGCCCCCAGGCCTTCGAGGCACACAAATCCAGTGATGTTGATGACGGATAGGGCCACTGTCAGGGTGGCGGCCGTTCGTTTCCGGAGGTAAGAGAAGGTGGGTCTGGCTGGGTTGTTGAACACTTGCATTTCAACTCGTTCTTTGGCAGGGATGTTCATGTGAAAGGAAGTGTTTGATCTCAGAGGGCAGAAGGGGGCAGAAGTTTTTCCAGTTTTGTTCAGCCAGAACCCATGGTAGAAGTGCGACACAGTTTTGCCGGAAGTGGCATTGTCCCTGTAGCTTTCCTGCAGGAGGATTAGCCAGGCGAGGCAGGAACCATGGACAGAAAAAGGTGAAGGGATGAAAGGGATAGAGTGTCCAGTGGCATGTGGTAGCAATCCACAGATCCAGCAATTAGTGGCGTTGGCGGCAAGATTGTGTTGGTGAAGCAACTGCACAAAAGAGTTATTCCAGAACTCCTTACGCCTTTCTCGGAGTTGGGGTGAAAGTGAGATCAGATGGTGTTCTTTCATGGTGGTAGGTTGAACGGTGGTCAGCAATGTCTTATGAGCGGGTGTGCTCTCCTCCATGATCCAGAAGGTGACCATGAGGAGAAGGCAAAAGAGAAGGGTAATGAAAAGTGCAATAGTCTTTGAGCTGTGCATTCTGTCAGTCTTTGGGTTTTTGTAGTGGATCTTCGGACGTCCGGTTGCTTCCATCATCTTCATGTCGGGCGCTTCCATCACCTTCAAGGGACTCGGTAGCGGGCAGAACCACAGACTTTGTTTAGTTTCTCTCCTGGTGGCCTTTGAGGTGACTAGGCTACCGCTCTGAGATTTCCACTTAGTTTGTGGTCTGCTTAGCCGAAGTTCTCTCCTTTCGTCGCAAGTTATACCCTTCCTTGGATGGCACGGTGGGATCGGGATATTTCACTAACTCAAGTGTCTCCATATCTGGGCAGCGGCTCAGGGATGGTCGGTCTTTGTCCAGGAGTTCTTCTTGGGCGGTGATGCTGTCCGTGGTCGTCAGGGTCGGTGATACCTTCTTGCAGTGGTGTGCATGCAGCCAATTGCGTTTCCCCTCCACTCGAAGAGCTGTTCGGGTGGTGATCAGGACTTGCAGGGGGCCCGTCCACCGGGGCTCCAGACTCTTGGTGCACTGGAAGTTACGCACTAAGACAAAGTCGCCGGGTTGGATGTCGTGCCCAGGGCCCCTGGAAACATCGGGAATGGCTTGCAGCACCTGCTGATGGATAACAGACAACGTTTTAGTTAGGTTATACAAATAGTCAGACATGAGGACGTCCGGGACGTCGTGGATGGATGTTGGCTTTGGTGCAGTCCAAAGGTTCATGGGCCGCCCGAAAACGACCTCGTAGGGGGTTAAGTGGTGTTTAGTGGGGGTGGAACGCATTGATAGCAATGCTAGCGGGAGAGCGTCTGGCCATTTCAGTCCTGTGGTGGCAACTATTTTTGCTATCTTAAGCTTCAATGTGGCATTATGTCGCTCAACCAAGCCTGCAGATTGGGGATGGAAGACCGCATGGAATTTCTGTTTTACACCCAGCCCCTTTAAGATGAGTTGGATAACCTCGGCTACAAAGTGGGGGCCGTTATCGCTCCACAAAATTCGACAAAGGCCGTATCGGGGGAAGAATTCTTTCAGTAGTACTTTTGCGGTAGTCATAGCGGTGTTGTCGTGGGTTGGGTAGGCTTCCACCCACTTGCTGAAGGCACACACAACGACAAGTACGTACTTAAAACCTAGGCACCTTTCTAACTGGACATAGTCCATTTGTAGGACTTCAAAGGGGTGATTGGGAACCCCAAACCCTCCCCGGGGTACAGCAGTTCCTTTCCCAGGGCTGTGTTGGAGGCATACCAGGCATTGTTGGACCAGACGTTTGGCTGAGTCTGGGATTTTGTCGTTGTGCCAGACTTTGGAGATGAGTTCGATCATGGGGGCAGACCCTATGTGTGCGGGGGAGTGTGCCATGGTCAGCATGGGGATCAAGTATGAGTCGGGTAGCAACCATTTGTTCGAGTCTTTAGTTCGCCAGCAACCGTCATCGTCCTTCAACCCCCCCCGGGCCCATTCAGTTAATTCGTGTGGTGTGCTGGCTAGTTGGATATCCCTAATCGTTTCCCTAGCATCCTTCCATTTCTCAGTTTGTGACCTGGTCACGTACATATGGGTCGTGGACCTATTCTCTGCTGTGGTTCGGGCAGTAATGTCAGCTAGTGCATTTCCCTGTCCTATAATGTCTGTCACCTTCTTGTGTGCCTGGCATTTGATCACAGCCAGCCGTGTGGGGAGGAGGACTGCTTCGGTCAGGGCAGAGACTAGATCTCCATGCAGGATGGGTATGCCATGGGAAGTCAAGAATCCCCTCTCTTTCCATAAGAGCCCAAAGTGGTGAACTACCCCGAAGGCGTACTGACTGTCTGTGTAAATGTTTGCGGTTGTCCCTGCTGCCAGGATGCATGCTCGTGTGAGAGCAATTAGTTCCGCCGCCTGTGCGGATCGCTGTGTGATGCGGGCTGTCTCAACAACTGTTCGGGCTGTGGTGACTGCATAGGCAGCTGAGGTGGTGCCATCGGGGAGCTTGATACATGAGCCATCCACCCACAAATCTCCGTCAGGGTCCGGGAAGGCAGTATCCCGGAGGTCAACCCTACTCTTGGTCTGTTCGTCGGTGAGGGTCACGCAGTCATGTATAGGGGACGCATTGGGGTCAGCGTCAGGGAGAGGTAGTAGAGTAGCTGGATTCAGAGTGGTGCATCGTTTCAATGTGATGTGGGGTGCAAGCAGAGTTAGTTCGTAACCAGTCAGTCGTGCGCTAGTCAGGTGTTGAGTCTTGGTTTGGTTCAGGAGGGTGTCAACCGCATGGGGTACCAATACTGTGAGGGGGTTCGAGAGCACGATCCCCTCACTTTGCCGGATAGAGACAGCAGCGGCGGCTACTGCTCGAAGGCAGGCGGGCAAAGCTCTGGCTACAGGGTCAAGAGTGGCAGAGAAGTAGGCACAAGGGCGTTGTTTAGGGCCTATGGACTGGGTTAGGACAGACAACGCACATCCCTCCCTTTCGTGGGTGTAGAGGGAGAAAGGTTTAGTGTAGTCTGGTGTTCCTAGGACTGGGGCCGAGCAGAGGGCGTCTCGTAATTCTTTGAAGGAGGATTGGCATTCGGGTGTCCAGGGGAGGGGGAAGGGGACATCTTTAGCCAGCAGGGAAAGCAGAGGTTTTACAATAAGACTGAAGTTTGGCAACCATTGTCGACAAAAGGAGGTGAGGCCTACTAGAGACCGCACTTGCTTCTGTGTTTTGGGAACAGGGGTTTCTAGGATGGTCTGAATTCGGTCAGGGGTAAGTTTCCTCCCGTCTTTGGATAGTAGGTGGCCTAGATATGTCACTTGGGGTTGGCAGAATTGCAACTTCTTCCTGGAGACCTTGTGACCGTTTTCCGCGAGGAAGTGGAGGAGGTGAATGGTGGCTGTGACGGCAAGTGGAGTGGTGTCGGCCGCCAAAAGAATGTCATCGACGTACTGTATTAACACCACTCCATCGGGTAGTTGGACTGCATCTAGTTGTCTCTTGAGGGCTTGGCTATAAATGCTGGGACTCTCAGTGTAGCCTTGGGGTGCCCTACAGAATCTGTACGAACGGGCTTTTAAAGTGAAGCCGAACAGGTAGCGGCTGTCTGGGTGGATGGGGATGGAAAAGAATGCGTTCTTGAGATCAATAACGGTAAAGGTGGTGGCAGTGGACGGAATCAGGGTGAGGATGGTGGTGATGTCTGAGACCACGGGGTACTGAGGTATGACTACTTTGTTAACTTCTCGTAAGTCAACAATAAAGCGGTATGCTTTCTCATCTCCCTCGCCTTGCTTTTTTACAATGGGTAGGATAGGGCTGTTGCAAACATTACTGACTACTTCTTCTACCACTCCTGCATCGACTAGGGACTCGATGATTTCCACCAATGCCTTCTCGCCTTCGGGCGATATCCGATACTGTGGAAGCTTTGGGAGCACTGCGTCCGGTCGGACGGTTATGTGTACTGGGTCGATCACCATGCGCCCTACATCTGAGTCGGTTTTAGCCCATAGATGTGAAGGTAACGTGTCGAGTAGGGACAGGTCAGCATCGGTTATAGAGAGCATACATCGTGTGTGACAAGGTCTGAACAGATCTGGGTTATCGTGCAGGATGACTCGAACTCCGTCTGGGGAGCATCTGATGGTAGCTCGAAAATGTTTTAGCAAATCAAGTCCCATAATAGCATCGGGGGTGTTGGAGGAGAGCAGAAAGGTCGTGTCAGTGGCGTTATCTTCTAAGTCAAAGGAGATTGGTGCTGATAAGGGGTTAGTGGAGGGCGTTCCATCGAAGCCTATTGAGGTTACGTGTGAGCCAGACAAGGGTGCCCTAGGAATCAGTCGTTTAGATAACGCACTACGTGTCACCCCAGTATCTACCAGGAATGGAGACTTGGTGCCCAAGACCTTAGCAGTGACGTAAGGACCTTGCTGGTCAACACGGAGTTCGACTGGATCCCTCCCTTGCCCCTGGCGGTCCTATGCGAAGTCATGGGTGCTTTCGTAGTCGGACTGCTGACACTGGTTTTGTCGGGGCGATCAAAGGTGTTTGGTCTGCCTGGCCTGTCGTTGATGGCGTCGTTCGTGTACCCTCGTCCCTGTCCTCTATTTCTGGGGTCATATGCTGTATCTCTGGGGTCCCTATTTTTGTTCAATTCCAGAAGGACCGGGCACTGGGATTTCCAGTGTCCGAACCCTCTACAGAACGCACATTGGTTCCCATCTAAGTCTCTCCGTCCGTTGTAGGGTGCAGGTGTATGGTCTCTAGGGGGTAGCTTTCTAGGGGCGGTTGGTTGGTAATTCCCTTTCGGGGGTTCCCTTCCTATGGTCACCCCTTGCAACTGCGCTATCATTACCCTCTCCTTCAGTTCCTTTTTCTTCCTCTCTGACGCCCTATCGTTCTCATTCTTTCGGTTTTCGTAGTATTGGGCCATCTGGAGGATTGCTGCGGGTTTGGAGGCTGCCCAACTACTCTTGCTGGTCTGTAGCTTCTGGGAGACTTCTTGTGACAGACCCTTCACATAATTCTGGACAAAGAGGTGATGTCCGGTTGCAGTGGTCATGTCCTGGCCACTATAATCGGAAAACACAGTCTCGAATCGAGAGAAGTATTCAGACACATCCTCCTGGGGTTTCTGGCGACAAGCCGTCACTATCGACCAGTCTACCTTTCTTTCGGGGATTAGAGTCTTCAACTTCTGTACAATCTTGTCTGGGAGCTCCAATATGGCTTTCGGGGGTTTCTGTCCCGGTTCTCGCTGTTTATCTATGGTATCGAGTTGTACCCAGGTATATCCGAACGGCTCAGCGTGGTCAACTTTCCGGATTTGCTTCCACACATCAGCCGGCAGACATAATCCGAAGAACAAGTCGATATCTGCTAAAGTCATTATTGTTGAGCCTAAGGCTGTACCTAGTTCAGTGTAGAAGGCAGTCGGGTTCTTTCTTAAGTCGGGTAGAGTTTTTCTAAAGGTCAAAATGTCTTGTCGGTCCCATGGCTGGTAGACCCAATTATATACAACCCTTCCCTTCGCATCTTGGTGGTTGATGTCGTCATGTGTTCCCTGACCTCGTGGGGGGACCCAGTAGGGGGCGGCCTCTTTGATGGGCATCATGGTATCAGTCCTTCCTTCCTGGGGCTTAGTCGCTATGGGGGTTTCTGCTTTGGTTGTCTGTCTGTGTTCTTTAAGGTGTCGATAGACCTCGAGTGTACGAGTGAAGAGGTTCGTCACATCGCCCTCTCCTTCTTCCCCAATGTCTACCTTCCTATATAGGGCCGCTAAGCCTTCGGGACCTTTATCGTGGTACCTATCCTCATATGTATTCAGGGCGTGATAACAAAGTCGTACGACAAAGTGTCGTCTGCGGCTGTCGGCATACGAGTTATACACGTCTGTTATATACTCCTCACTTTCCTTTCGCTCCACCAGTGTCCCTACTATCTTGTCGATTCCTGCTCGTTCCTCCTTTGTTAGTCGATTCATTCTGGTGGAATCTTTCTTTCTCATCTCAGGGTCATTCAACGTTATTGCCGACGTTGTGTTCAGTACAAGAGGCTCGGCCGGCGCGGCGGCCGTGAGGACCGAGGCCCCTGTACTGCTTTCGCTCGTGTTTGGGGGTTGTGGGTGTTGCACTACCGATTGGGAGGGTGCGTATGGAGGGGGCATGTTAATGATCGGGGGACCTAATAGTAATTCATCATTCGTTCGTTGCTTAGAGGACAACTCAGGGTAGAGCATAGAGGGGGTCCTAACAGCGTACTGGCCTGATGTTTCGAGCTCCTGTCTTAGTTTAGTTTCCCTTCTCTCCTTTATTTCTTCTTCTAACTTTCTAGCGGCAAGGTGAGCTGCCTTTCGTAATTCCTTTTCTGCTTTTACTTCTTCCCTCTTTTTCCGTTGTGTTGCTTCTTTGCGCCACATGCCGATACTGTCAAGCATAGTAGGCGTCCTCTTATTGCTACGCAGGGCTATTTCTAGCATTTCTATCTTATGGTCGTCGAAGGATCCCATCAGTGGCCACTGACTCTCGGGGTCCTTCCTTGTATATTTATGCCATAGCTTGCTATAAGCTACGGCGACTAGTGCATATTTAGTGAACATGTCCTTATTAGGGGTGCCTTCCAGTGGAGCCGGATGGTCCACCTCTAATAAGCGGTCCGGGCAGAACCAACTACCAATCAGTGGGGAGAAGATAGGCATGACGGGTTTCAACGGGGACAAAAGTCAGCACTACCTATCCTTTCACTGCTTGCAAAGACTAGACAGAATATCTCTATTCCTCGTTATTTGTAAGCAGAGAATACCTCCAAAGAACCAATATCGAACAACTAGTGTTCGGACAATCAATCAATCAATGGGGAGATAAAGATAGGCACGACGGGTTACAACGGGGACAAAAGTCTGCGTTACCTACCCTTCACTATTTGCAAAGACTAGACAGAATATTTCTATTCTACGTTATTTGCAAACAGAGAATATCCCAAAGAGCACTATTCTTCAAAACAATCAATGTTCGGACAATCAATCAGTGGGGAGATAAAGATAGGCACGACGGGTTACAACGGGGACAAAAGTCTGCGTTACCTACCCTTCACTATCTGCAAAGGGAGAGAGAGAGAGTATTTCTACTCCTCCCCGTTTGTAGACAGCGAATATCTCAAAGAGAACAATCAATGAGCAATACTAGTATTTCAGTCAATCAATCAATTATTTCGCAATTTGTCGTGTTTCACGACCTTACCCGGACCGCGTGGACAGTTTCTCGTCTTCCGCCTCCAGCGCCCGATCATCCTCTACTCTCCGTATTTGCCGCGGCACTCCTGATGGTTCCCAGTCAGGACCGTAGATCACTCGAGAGAGGTCTGCTCGGAACCAGTGAAGTTCAGATGATCGGCTGCCAGACGAGGGTCTATCGGGCAGGAGCTCTCCCGATCATTGCAGTCGTTCACTCTGTCGTCGGGACCTCTCCCACTGGATCCACGTGTCGCTGATGGGCCCCACGTTGGGCGCCAATTGTTAAATGGTAGCGGCAGTTTCAGTCGATAACCTTTCAAGTATTGCCCGGCGGTAATCGCCTCTCATACCATTCGATAATTTACCAATGAAAGAGGCAGGCGCCAGAGACTGGAAGGCAGGAAACAAAGTTTTTATTCCGTCGGAGCAGAACACATCAGATCAGACAGCAAGGTATCGTCACGAGGTGCTCTAACTGCATCTCTGAGGCCTGGCCTCTTATATACAGGTTTATGACTTTATTGCAGGTTTATCACACATGGCACATTCTTGAGATCACTTTGATGCATGAAAGAACGTCTTCAGAATCCTTGGCTCAGATCCGATCCCACGCATAGCTACAGTAGAAGTTCCCACCCCACCCGCAGTAGGAGATGGCTATCACACAGCAGGATATTCCGCCAATTCCCGGGGGTGTGTGTGACCGGTCGGGTCTCAGGGGGTGGGGGGCCTTGATCTACTGTAATCCCTTTGATGTGGGGCGTTTCCCTTACAGTAGGGACAATAAACTGCATCCGCAGGGCTAGGTGATGGCCTGGGATCGGTTCGGACAATGGGGCGCAGAGGAAGGGGGTTATCAAAGGGATGCATGACCATGTATGGGATGTCGGTCAGGCGTGGGATGCAGTTCCATGGCAGGGTCGCGCAGAAGGAGGGGGTTTATGGCCCGTGTATGAGAGAGCGGGGGTGGCCGGCGCGCTGGGGATCCTTGCAGCGCCAGGGGGACGCGCTGGTGATTGGCAATGAGCAGGGAGAGACCAGGGTGCCTAAAATGGCTGCCGTGCGCTTTCCTGTGTGTCGCGCTGGGGAGAGACAAGATGGCGCAGATAATGTTCAGTTTGCAAGCTAAATTTCCACAATGTTGCAGAGGATACACCACCACATAAAGTTCCCCACAACACCACAGGAATTGCAGCAAACCAAATATGATTTCTATCAGGTAGTCCATTTTCCCCACATTATTGGTTGCATTGATGGGACGCATGTTGCCATTTGTCCATCTTCAGTGAATAAGTACATTTACAGGAACGGAAAATCATACCATTCATTGAACAGACAAGCCATCTGCAATTCCAAAAACATCATCACAGACATAGTGGCTAGTTACCCTGGCAGTACACATGACTCCTACATCTTCAGACACAGTGGCATACACAGACGTCTCCTTGAGTGTGAATTAGGTGAAAGATACCTGCTTGGTAATCATATGTCATACTGTCTTGCAGACTCTTGGGCCATGGTTACACATAGCAGTGAGTAATGTTTTTGTTTTACACCCTGTAGGTTCATACTGACGCCATACCTAAATCCAAGTACCCCAAGTGAGCAGCGATATAATGAGGCACATATTTCCACACGCAACATGATTGAGAGAACATTTGGATTACTGAAATCTAGGTTCTGCTGCCTCCACACAACTGGTGGTGCATTGCAGTACAGGCCAGATACCTGCTGCAAATTTTCGCCACATGTACCATGTTGCACAACATTGCTACCAGTAGAGGCATACCCCTGGAACTCTCTGACAGCGAGCCTGAGGAAGGCAATCAGCCAGGACAACCACCACAAGTAGTACACGGTCCGAGCGCAGCAGAGGGGAGACAGAGACGTGCAGAAATCACTCAGCATTTTTTTAAAGATGGGTAATGATGAGACAACACACTACATGCTCAACTGTTTAATAAAACAAAACGTGGTAGTGTTAATGCACACATACCAGGTACAAACAAGGATTGTCTTATACAAAATCAAACAATATGACATTGCAATAGTACTTAAATGGCAGTCCAGACAATGTTCATGCTACTGGTTACCTCACCAAATTTAATTGTGTCCCACCGACCACTTCTTGCAGCCACGCACTCCTGGGGGCCTTTCTGTAGGCTCTGCCACATCCCTTGTGGAGCCTCCGGAGCCTATGGTGGTCCAAGTACAGGACCTTCTGCTTGTGGTTATTGGTGCCAGGAGGCTACTGAGGCTGGAGGCCTCCTCACACCCCCCAGAACGTTGTTGCCACCAACTGCAGCAGTCTGGAGTTGCTCCACCATATTGGTGACCTGAATAAGGCCCCTGGCCACATCTCCAGAGCAATGGGTCATCTCTACTTGCACCCCCGCAGCACGACGGGACAGCTGAGCTGTGGTTGTGCTCAGCCGATTGATGGCCCTGGTGTACCCATCTAGGTGCACCATCAAATCATGATGTCTCTTATGTTGTGATGCATGGTCATCCTGCATCACCCTGCACAATTCATGAATGACTTTGGTGACATTTGAAATGTGTTCACTTGTGGCCCTCTGTCCTTCCACAACAGCAGTGGTGAGATCCTTCATGCAGTCCCTTATTTCACCAATGTTTGTTGCCAATGTTCCAAGTTGGGCATGCATTAACTGCATGTTTTTGCATTGTAGGTGCTGGACCTTAAGCATCTGTCCCTCCAGGCCACCCCAGACAGCAGACCCATCATCTCCTGTAGCTGCCATGTGTGCCCTTGTTGTGCGCCTACGAAAGTGGACGATTCTGCACTGCATTGGTACCTCTGATCTTGTTGCGGCTGTATGGCCAGCCTGTGATGTTGGAGTGTCAGGTTGGCTCCCCTCCTCACTTTCTAAATCTGGCAATAGTGGCACTGTGGTCCTGCATCTAGTGGATGCAGGTATCAGTGTCGCTGGTGCCACTTCTGTGTCCTCTCCTGACTGTGCCTGACTGTGCCTCAGTATCCTGTGTATCATGGACATCACCACCGTCAGTCTTCTGCACAGATGCATCTGTGATGTTAAACAGTGCAAGTGCAGTATTTTGTTGTGGACATGTATGACACATTGCACATGGCATTGCTTAATAAAGTTATTTAGTTACAAATTAAGTCCAGTTTAATCACTTGCTTGTTGTACTCTGATGCACTAATTCTGTTTTGATCCCTCGTTGCCTTTCAATTTGTATTTGCTGTATGCTAATACCATAATGCATTTGGGTGTGGCAAGTAAAATTTGGACCGGAGTCAGATTTGCTACACTAAACCTGATCTACATAGAAGGAATATTTTTAAGTTTTAACAATGAATGATTATTTGCATTGATCTTACCTTGTGAAGTACCGGCCTGTTCAGAGGAGTCAATCTGTGTAACACCAACAACTGCTTCGGGCTGCAGTTTTGACTCCACCATGTACTCCAGGGGTGTGTTGGCACATTCCGTTGATGGGCCAACTCCTGTTTTTTTTGCATCTGCAAGCCTTGCAGCCACCCTTTCCTTAGCACATCTACGCAGGTCATACTAGCGCTTGTGCAGGTCTGATATAGAGCGCTGTGTGACCCCTACTGCATTGATCTTGGATTGGATCCCAAGCCATATCTTTCTTATCACTCCTGGACCTGCAGTGACTGCTTACCAAACAGTTTGTCGTGGCTCTAGATGACTTCCACAATGAGGGCTTCAAGTTCTTTATCGATGAATTTCAGTTTCCTCTTGCGCCCTTCTACTTTCTTGGCACATGTTCCAGAAGGCATGCTGGTGTTCTTGCACAGGTTCTGCTCTCAAAAAAGCTTACTTCTGCTCAGCTCCAACAGTCTGCCTCCTCCTCTGCCTCTCTTAGTACACAGCTGTGAGCAATCCCAGCATCACTTCCTGGTTGTGATGTCATCAAGCTGCATCGATATATGTGAGTAGCTATTTGCGATTCGGTAATAGCAGATTCGCTTTTTGCGATATGTAATATGCGATCACTATTAGCGATTTCGAATTTTATCAATTCGCAAAAATATAATGATTTTTTGATGCATAGACTTTTGCAATTTCTAAATAGCAATTACTTAAAAATCGCTATTTAGAAATCTCAAATTGGATGCTTGATGCATGTGCCCCTTAATATCACTTGGCAGAGCGCATTTGCTGTTGGTTGCCCATAAACCTCTTGCCCGTCGCTGCTTCGCAAAACACTCGCAGTTTACCACCCTTCTCAGAATGTTGGTAAAGCACTCATACATGGGAAGGGATCCACAGGGAACCCCTTCCCCTTTGGGAATGCATGCACAATTTTTTTTAAGCGCAAGCAGTGGTCCCTGGGACATGTGGATTACAGTACTGGACACTGAAGTGCTGTAACTGTACACTGAGGGTAGAAGTGTCTGCAGTACTACATAACATTGGGGACCTTATGCTCCTCTTTGGGTAAGGCCATTTCTGCCTGTGGAAAACAGGAGGAGTAGAGGAATCCCAACAGGCTGAGTTCGATGGGCCAGCAAATCTGCAAGCTGGATGGGACATAAACTGGAGGTTGGGAAAGCCAGGCTGTCTTTGTGCTTGTCTAATTGTTGTTTGATTCAGTGATAGATCACAAGGAAAGGAAGGGACCTGGAAACATCCCAGGAAGAGAGAGATTGGGCTGCAAATGGAATCAAAAAGAGTGGGGCAGAGGGCCCAGGATCAACCTTTTAATGCACATACATTTGTGGCTGACATCGAGGTGTGACCCTGGTAGCTCGTGTGAATCTTGTAGTGTGATTAATCAGCTTTGGATTCCTGTCTTGCTGTGCTGGCCTATGCTACTGTTCCCCTCCTTGGGTGAGAAGGACTGGACAAGCATCACTGGAACCCAAAGTGACTCCAAGGGCTAGCTGCCTGGCCTCCTGATCTGAAGTGCTAGGGACATAAAACACTTCCAACCATCCTGCTTCTGCATCCGGACTCTGCCATCTGTGAGTCTGCCCTGCCAAGTGGTGCCACCCCAGTCCTCAACACTTGGCAGTGGGCCTAAGGTGTTTGGTGAAGCAGAAGCTACACATATTCTGTTGAACTGAAGCATCACCACTGCTGTGCATATCAGAACCAGTACTTAACCTCTGTTGCATGGATTGGAGCTGGCACATCGCCTCTGTTACGTTGATCAGCACTGATGCTTTGCTGCCATTGCATAGCCCTTAGCATTGCTGCATAAGTGCAACTGAGTGGCTATGTGCTATATAGGCCACTGAGTAGGTACATTGGTATGGCATCTAACCTTGCATTGTTTGGGAGAGCGTAATGCACCACACAGTGTACATTTATGTAGCAATGCGTCAGCAAAATCGACGCAAATGCAAAGAACCTGCCTGTTACATCCAGGAAATTATGCAATGGGTGTTGCTGCATACCAGGCTGTGTGAATATTACTTTCACTTTCTGTTTGTGTTTGTTAGTTAGTGCTAGTGGTTTGAGGAGTGCTGTATGAGATTGATGACTCGCTTTTCTGGTGGAGTCTGTCTGTTCTGTCCCTGTGAATAATACTTTGTGTAGTCTTAGCGCCTAAATGTCTTTTTAAATTTGTCAATGTCTTTGTATTGTTGGGTGTTTGTCTAATTTGGGGTAGTAGTTAATTACGTTGAGGTAGGGATTTAAGGGGAGTTTTTGTTGTTAGTGAGTTAAGTGTAGATAGGAGTTGTGCCATTGTTGCCATGTCTGGGAAGGGAAGAGGGAAAACTTTGACAGAAGGAGAGGCAAGTGCTTTGATTTGACTGGTTATGCACTACTTGCCACAGATACTGGCTGCAGGAGGAAGAGTCATTGAGGGATGCCACCCTAAGAATTGGTAGGATCGATCAGAGAGGGTGCAGTGGCACATGGCCAAGGTGGCCCATGAAGAGAGTACAGTTTGATAGTGAAAACATTGTTGGGCGGATGTAATATCTTGTGAGGCTGATGTGCTGGAGATCTGAGGCCCCTTAGGTGTGTATTGATTTACCATCAGCATGAAGTAATGTAAATAACCTAGTGGAGGTATAGATCGATATCAAAATTTTGTTGCAATATGTGGATGCTTTGTTACACACACGGCAAGACAGAGTGACTTCAGGTAGAAGATGTATCAAATTGTCACACAAAGCAGCACGCCTGGTATAAATGCTGTGTTGTATTACAGGGAGCTAGCACTCTTGATGCTAAGTAATGCAAAGCAGCCCTTTACCTAAATGATGGTGATTATTTAGCAATATCCAGCACTGAAGAAGGATTGGACTTGTAAATGTAATAGGATTCCTAATTTATTGCTGTTTTCCCTCACTCATGTGAGAAAATCATGGCACAATATGTGCCAAAATCAGCCCCTTTGGCTAGATTCACAATAATATTATAATCCACACTGCACAAGGTATGAGGTATGTCTGTGTTGCAAGATTAGTATGTGGGTAACAAGGGGCACATCTATAAATATTTTGCGCAGCATTACAAGTTACCTTGCTGCACAGTGCGAACGCGGAAGGGCAGGAATGCCTGGTGTTAAACCTGTTACCATGCCTTCCTGTCTTTTACTGGCGCTGGCCCACATTTGGCTGCCTACTGCTAATGCTTTTCACCCTTGCATCATTTTGCAAGGGGGCATGTGATGAGGGTGAGTAGCTGTTCTTACAACATGCATGGGGCAGTATTCTGGCATATGATGTAAGATATCTCTTACCTATCACCTCCTGGCTCATCAGCCCTGCAAAGAGACAAACTACGTTCTGTCTCAAAATATACATATATGTGTGTAAGGCTGTCTAAAAGTGCCATTCCACTAGTATGTCATAGTGCTTAGTTTAGATTTGGAAGTGTCTGTAGGTGCTCTATTTTTAATGCAATTTCTCTTTTTTTTTGTTTTAAAAATAGACATTTCCCATTCAAACAAGCTGAAGGTGACAGCTTCAGGAAAAATTGATGCGGAAAGTAAGTGTCATGACTACATGGTTGTGGCTCTGTGACAATTGTGTGTGATCCAAGATAAATGTAACCGTTTGATGTATATGGGGAGGTATTCATCACCTGCCAACAAATCACTCAGATTCATTGAGCAAATACAACATTACATGTGTCAACAGATTGTAAAATTAACAAGGAGGTGTGTTACTGTGAATGTAGTGTCAATATAGATAAGTGCAGGTAAGTTTTTCTGCACTATCCTACTTGAAATATGGGGATGGCATACGTGTGACAGTACATGTGTGTTATACCGAAAAACATTTTACATAGACATTCATAAAAGTGTCATCAGGTTAGACATCACATTGCAATGGATGTTGGAAATGTGCCAATTACATCCCAAATGTAGGTGTTTCTTGCTAACAACCTATGAAGAGGTACAATTTATATCTTAAATAAAGTGTTTCCGCAGAGGTGAGAGTAATTTAAATGTAATCCAAACATTCCATCAGTATTACCACTTATCTGAGGTATAGCTGTTTTCTTCCTGTCTCAGAGGTGACTGAGCCTCTATTAGAGGTGTCCATATCAGATCTATGTAGAACAGAGATGCCCTTGAGGCTGTGTGGATGTAGGGCAGCTAATGTATCCATCCAAGGTTTGCTTCAAAACAATAGCTCGCAATCTGTCTAATGCACATTGTGAGGTTAGATCATGTGCACATGGCAGGGAACTTGTGCTGTGGCCTAGCAGTTGTACCATTGAGGACAGCCTGCCTATCTCAGTCATGCATGTATCTTTAGAGCACAGTGTGCATTGTATTTGTTTTAAAACCTATGCAGCTCCAGTAGGCCTCACTGCATCAAATTAAAGTAATTGGCCTAGGTTTGGCCAGCAGGACAGGCGCCTAGATTTCCCATATATTGACATATCAATACCAGCCTAATGGCCACTGCATTACCTATGTGGCATTTATGCCAAGCTTTCATGCAGTGCAATGCGGCAAGCCACCTTGCAGAGCATTTCTGTCCTTTCCTACAGGTAGAGTATTTTTGCATGCTTAGCGCCAATGCAGGCCCCCAAGCATCATCATCCAAGGGGGCATGCATTGTAAAAAAACAGCTCTTGGCCAGGACTCTTCCCTGCATAAACACATTCCTGAGAGGCTTTTTGCTTTTTGTCTTTGTAGGGCAAAATGCAGCACATGGATAATGAGGAAACAGCAATTTGAAATTAGGATATTTCTCTAGGTTAGGTTCACTTGTGGACTCAGGGGCATAACACAGGACCACGCGTCCCCCACATTGTGGGGGGGCAAGCTGCAGGGGGCCCCCTCAGCACTATACTCACGCCAGAGAGCTCCGTGTTAAATTCGGAGTGGGGGGCCCTCTGTGTACCTTGTAGGGGGGCCCCTTCAACGTTCGTTATGCCACTGTATGGACTTGATGCATTATGACACATTTACTGGTCTAGCACTGATGCTAAATCTGTGAAGCTGTCGCAATTACCATGTTGATGCAGTGAGATACCCACCCTCCATCTATGGAATGTCTCCCTGCCGCAGAGTAAGGCAAGTCAGCAATGTGCGCTGCCTCGATTAACTCCAGATTACTTATCACATGCACAGTCACACAAGCTGCCCTTGCTTACCTTTACACATCTCACTTAGGTCTTGCCTTGACCTTGCCCCCTTTGCATGATGCAAGACAAACATAAAAAGTGTAAATATCCGGGCCCTGGGTATTATTTACCAGTGAAGCATCAGAATGAGTGGGGATCACTGGTATGAGTAAAATGCATGGTTCTATATTGTGCCTTATTACATTTTTATACACTTACACTGACCTTACTTGGGTTAGTTTGAATTACTGTAATTGGAGAAGTCATAGTGATGAAGATATATTGTACATTTTACTATTCCAAGATTAGGTTTAGGTATGGACTGGCACTTATAATTGGATGATAATGTCAGTTACATTTTGTGATACGTGATGTACATATGAAACTTGCCTGAATAAGAGGTACAATTTTCTCCCTAGCTCACATGACACCATACATGGGTAAAACCTTTGGTTTGGGATGGGCATGGTATGGGCACATCAGTAAATTAGCCCATGCGTTCAGGAAAATGGGCTGCACATGTCAGAAGGCTAAGTCAGCTGATATTTTGGGTGCAACTGCACGGCCACAGGCACAGGCACAGAAGACCCCATTACTACAGCATCCCAGGATGCCACTCAGCTGCAAGGCCGGTCACAATCCAATCCTGGACCCTCAGGTGGGCAGCAGGTGCAAAGTACAGTATGAAAGAGGAACGGAGGCTCTGCACTTTCAAATTTCCACATGTTGCTTGTTCAACAGTTACTTCGTGTAGACAGAAGGATGGCCAGGTTTGTGAAGGCGCAGGCAAGCCAGATAGAAATATTGCTGGTGTGCCAGGAGGCACTTGAGTGAATTGCCACCCAAATTTAGACTCTCCCTCTGGACATCCCATTCCCTATTTTGTATACATATTTTATTAGTATTTTTAGTGGCCATAGTTATAGTTAGTGTTCAATGTAGATTTGGGAATATGTTAAGTTAGTTTTAGTTAAGTAAGAAGCTTTTATGTAGTGGATTCTTAGTAAGTTTTTATTATGGTAGGCTTTTAAGTGAGTAGGGCTGTAAATGTTTCGTGTTTAAGCAAAATTAGAAATACCAAAATGTGAATATATATACATACATAGATATATGTACGTGTGTGTGTGTATATACATATAGATATATAAATATATATAATATATATATATATATATATATATATATATATATATATATATATATATATATATATATACATATTTATATATATATATACATATATTCACCAACATGCCTCCGAGCAGAGAGCTCCGAATCCCTTCCTCAGCCATTGCACTTTTGCTGTAGTAGCGTTACCTCGTTGGTTTGAAATGGCGAGTGGGTCATGCTCACTTGATTAGATTCACCAACATGCCTCCGAGCAGAGAGCCTCCAACCCTACAGGGTGGCCTCCAACAACGGGCACGGAGCAGCCCGTCAATTAACATCCGTTACACACCACAAGAGGCCCAATACCGGAGATGCAGATTTTAATTCACAGGCACAGCAGCGCAAAGGTTACCCCTTGTCCTTACGCGTTTCAGCGATGTATTGCCTTGATCACAGGTGGGGATTATTAGTTGCAAGTGCGTTTCCGCGCGCTTTTTAAGCTTCAAAAGATCACGTGACTGGCATTAAAAAATACAGTTCCCATGGTGCATTTCACAGGTATTACGAATGTCTTTGTAGAGTCTTAGTGAGTTCAGGTTATCTTTCATTTTAATCCATTATTTCTTTTCTTTTTCCGTTCATGCACCCGATGTTAAAGTGGCTAAAATTTACTCACGCCATCAAGTTGTTATTATTTCTTGGCATATTGCTCACATTATCCGTCTGCCTCGTGAATCAAGCACCAGCTCCGGCACGATCAGAGTGAAAGGTCATCCCACTCCGAATCCCTTCCTCAGCCATTGCACTTTTGCTGTAGTAGCGTTACCTCGTTGGTTTGAAATGGCGAGTGGGTCATGCTCACTTGATTAGATTCACCAACATGCCTCCGAGCAGAGAGCCTCCAACCCTACAGGGTGGCCTCCAACAACGGGCACGGAGCAGCCCGTCAATTAACATCCGTTACACACCACAAGAGGCCCAATACCGGAGATGCAGACTTTAATTCACAGGCACAGCAGCGCAAAAGTTACCCCTTGTCCTTACGCGTTTCAGCGATGTATTGCCTTGATCACAGGTGGGGATTATTAGTTGCAAGTGCGTTTCTGCGCGCTTTTTAAGCTTCAAAAGATCACGTGACTGGCATTAAAAAATACAGTTCCCATGGTGCATTTCACAGGTATTACGAATGTCTTTGTAGAGTCTTAGTGAGTTCAGGTTATCTTTCATTTTAATCCATTATTTCTTTTCTTTTTCCGTTCATGCACCCGATGTTAAAGTGGCTAAAATTTACTCACGCCGTCAAGTTGTTATTATTTCTTGGCATATTGCTCACATTATCCGTCTGCCTCGTGAATCAAGCACCAGCTCCGGCACGATCAGGGTGAAAGGTCATCCCACTCCGAATCCCTTCCTCAGCCATTGCACTTTTGCTGTAGTAGCGTTACCTCGTTGGTTTGAAATGGCGAGTGGGTCATGCTCACTTGATTAGATTCACCAACATGCCTCCGAGCAGAGAGCCTACAACCCTACAGGGTGGCCTCCAACAACGGGCACGGAGCAGCCCGTCAATTAACATCCGTTACACACCACAAGAGGCCCAATACCGGAGATGCAGATTTTAATTCACAGGCACAGCAGCGCAAAGGTTACCCCTTGTCCTTACGCGTTTCAGCGATGTATTGCCTTGATCACAGGTGGGGATTATTAGTTGCAAGTGCGTTTCCGCGCGCTTTTTAAGCTTCAAAAGATCACGTGACTGGCATTAAAAAATACAGTTCCCATGGTGCATTTCACAGGTATTACGAATGTCTTTGTAGAGTCTTAGTGAGTTCAGGTTATCTTTCATTTTAATCCATTATTTCTTTTCTTTTTCCGTTCATGCACCCGATGTTAAAGTGGCTAAAATTTACTCACGCCGTCAAGTTGTTATTATTTCTTGGCATATTGCTCACATTATCCGTCTGCCTCGTGAATCAAGCACCAGCTCCGGCACGATCAGAGTGAAAGGTCATCTCACTCCGAATCCCTTCCTCAGCCATTGCACTTTTGCTGTAGTAGCTTTACCTCGTTGGTTTGAAATGGCGAGTGGGTCATGCTCACTTGATTAGATTCACCAACATGCCTCCGAGCAGAGAGCCTCCAACCCTACAGGGTGGCCTCCAACAACGGGCACGGAGCAGCCCGTCAATTAACATCCGTTACACACCACAAGAGGCCCAATACCGGAGATGCAGACTTTAATTCACAGGCACAGCAGGGCAAAGGTTACCCCTTGTCGTTACGCGTTTCAGCGATGTATTGCCTTGATCACAGGTGGGGATTATTAGTTGCAAGTGCGTTTCTGCGCGCTTTTTAAGCTTCAAAATATCACGTGACTGGCATTAAAAAATACAGTTCTCATGGTGCATTTCACAGGTATTACGAATGTCTTTGTAGAGTCTTAGTGAGTTCAGGTTATCTTTCATTTTAATCCATTATTTCTTTTCTTTTTCCGTTCATGCACCCGATGTTAAAGTGGCTAAAATTTACTCACGCCGTCAAGTTGTTATTATTTCTTGGCATATTGCTCACATTATCCGTCTGCCTCGTGAATCAAGCACCAGCTCCGGCACGATCAGAGTGAAAGGTCATCCCACTCCGAATCCCTTCCTCAGCCATTGCACTTTTGCTGTAGTAGCGTTACCTCGTTGGTTTGAAATGGCGAGTGGGTCATGCTCACTTGATTAGATTCACCAACATGCCTCCGAGCAGAGAGCCTCCAACCCTACAGGGTGGCCTCCAACAACGGGCACGGAGCAGCCCGTCAATTAACATCCGTTACACACCACAAGAGGCCCAATACCGGAGATGCAGACTTTAATTCACAGGCACAGCAGCGCAAAGGTTACCCCTTGTCCTTACGCGTTTCAGCGATGTATTGCCTTGATCACAGGTGGGGATTATTAGTTGCAAGTGCGTTTCTGCGCGCTTTTTAAGCTTCAAAAGATCAAGTGACTGGCATTAAAAAATACAGTTCCCATGGTGCATTTCACAGGTATTACGAATGTCTTTGTAGAGTCTTAGTGAGTTCAGGTTATCTTTCATTTTAATCCATTATTTCTTTTCTTTTTCCGTTCATGCACCCGATGTTAAAGTGGCTAAAATTTACTCACGCCGTCAAGTTGTTATTATTTCTTGGCATATTGCTCACATTATCCGTCTGCCTCGTGAATCAAGCACCAGCTCCGGCACGATCAGAGTGAAAGGTCATCCCACTCCGAATCCCTTCCTCAGCCATTGCACTTTTGCTGTAGTAGCGTTACCTCGTTGGTTTGAAATGGCGAGTGGGTCATGCTCACTTGATTAGATTCACCAACATGCCTCCGAGCAGAGAGCCTCCAACCCTACAGGGTGGCCTCCAACAACGGGCACGGAGCAGCCCGTCAATTAACATCCGTTTCACACCACAAGAGGCCCAATACCGGAGATGCAGACTTTAATTCACAGGCACAGCAGCGCAAAGGTTACCCCTTGTCCTTACGCGTTTCAGCGATGTATTGCCTTGATCACAGGTGGGGATTATTAGTTGCAAGTGCGTTTCTGCGCGCTTTTTAAGCTTCAAAATATCACGTGACTGGCATTAAAAAATACAGTTCCCATGGTGCATTTCACAGGTATTACGAATGTCTTTGTAGAGTCTTAGTGAGTTCAGGTTATCTTTCATTTTAATCCATTATTTCTTTTCTTTTTCCGTTCATGCACCCGATGTTAAAGTGGCTAAAATTTACTCACACCATCAAGTTGTTATTATTTCTTGGCATATTGCTCACATTATCCGTCTGCCTCGTGAATCAAGCACCAGCTCCGGCACGATCAGAGTGAAAGGTCATCCCACTCCGAATCCCTTCCTCAGCCATTGCACTTTTGCTGTAGTAGCGTTACCTCGTTGGTTTGAAATGGCGAGTGGGTCATGCTCACTTGATTAGATTCACCAACATGCCTCCGAGCAGAGAGCCTCCAACCCTACAGGGTGGCCTCCAACAACGGGCACGGAGCAGCCCGTCAATTAACATCTGTTTCACACCACAAGAGGCCCAATACCGGAGATGCAGACTTTAATTCACAGGCACAGCAGCGCAAAGGTTACCCCTTGTCCTTACGCGTTTCAGCGATGTATTGCCTTGATCACAGGTGGGGATTATTAGTTGCAAGTGCGTTTCTGCGCGCTTTTTAAGCTTCAAAAGATCACGTGACTGGCATTAAAAAATACAGTTCCCATGGTGCATTTCACAGGTATTACGAATGTCTTTGTAGAGACTTAGGTGCCAATTCCGATCCGGTAAAAAAATTCCCCGTCCGACTCGTATCCGGATTTTTTTCCGTCCGAATCGTCAAAGTAGCGTACAAACTGCCAAGTACGATTCGAACGGAAAAAAGTCCATACGAATCGCATTGGGAAGATTTCCCCACACGTCCTCGGGTCGGGAAAAGTCACCGACACGTCCCCGGGCGAGAAACCCACCGTGCGGAAAAATAAAGTCCGACTGCGCAAGTACGATCCCTCCCGTCCTCCCCATTTCACAACCGTACGCAAAAAACACCGTCCGAACCGAACTCCCATAGCAACCATGGAGACATGTGCCCGCATACGCGCCGAACACCCCACCACCCCCCGCCCGCGTATGTACGCCCCGAACCCCCACCCGTGTATGTACGCACCAAACACCCACCCGTGTATGTACGCCCCCGAACCCCCCCCAGCCGTGTATGTACGCACCGAACCACCAGCCGTGTATGTACGCCCCCGAACCCCCCCCAGCCGTGTATGTACGCACCGAACCACCAGCCGTGTATGTACGCACCAAACCCCCCCCCCAGCCCTGTATGTACGCACCGAACCACCAGCCGTGTATGTACGCCCCCGAACCCCCCCCAGCCGTGTATGTACGGACCGAACATCCAGCCGTGTATGTACGCACCAAACACCCACCCGTGTATGTACGCCCCCGAACCCCCCCCAGCCGTGTATGTACGCACCGAACCACCAGCCGTGTATGTACGCACCAAACACCCACCCGTGTATGTACGCCCCCGAACCCCCCCCCAGCCGTGTATGTACGCACCGAACCACCAGCCGTGTATGTACGCCCCCGAACCCCCCCCCAGCCGTGTATGTACGCACCGAACCACCAGCCGTGTATGTACGCACCAAACCCCCACCCCAGCCGTGTATGTACGCACCGAACCACCAGCCGTGTATGTACGCACCAAACACCCACCCGTGTATGTACGCCCCCGAATCCCCCCCCCAGCCGTGTATGTACGCACCGAACCACCAGCCGTGTATGTACGCACCAAACACCCACCCGTGTATGTACGCCCCCGAACCCCCCCCAGCCGTGTATGTACGCACCGAACCACCAGCCGTGTATGTACGCCCCCGAACCCCCCCCCAGCCGTGTATGTACGCACCGAACCACCAGCCGTGTATGTACGCACCAAACCCCCACCCCAGCCGTGTATGTACGCACCGAACCACCAGCCGTGTATGTACGCACCAAACACCCACCCATGTATGTACGCCCCCGAACCCCCCCCCCAGCCGTGTATGTACGCACCGAACCACCAGCCGTGTATGTACGCCCCCGAACCCCCCCCCAGCCGTGTATGTACGCACCGAACCACCAGCCGTGTATGTACGCACCAAACACCCACCCGTGTATGTACGCCCCCGAACCCCCCCCCAGCCGTGTATGTACGCACCGAACCACCAGCCGTGTATGTACGCCCCCGAACCCCCCCCAGCCGTGTATGTACGCACCGAACCACCAGCCGTGTATGTACGCACCAAACCCCCACCCCAGCCGTGTATGTACGCACCGAACCACCAGCCGTGTATGTACGCACCAAACACCCACCCATGTATGTACGCCCCCGAACCCCCCCCCCAGCCGTGTATGTACGCACCGAACCACCAGCCGTGTATGTACGCCCCCGAACCCCCCCCCAGCCGTGTATGTACGCACCGAACCACCAGCCGTGTATGTACGCCCCCGAACCCCCCCCAGCCGTGTATGTACGCACCGAACCACCAGCCGTGTATGTACGCACCAAACCCCCCCCCCAGCCCTGTATGTACGCACCGAACCACCAGCCGTGTATGTACGCCCCCGAACCCCCCCCAGCCGTGTATGTACGCACCGAACCACCAGCCGTGTATGTACGCACCAAACCCCCACCCCAGCCGTGTATGTACGCACCGAACCACCAGCCGTGTATGTACGCACCAAACACCCACCCATGTATGTACGCCCCCGAACCCCCCCCCCAGCCGTGTATGTACGCACCGAACCACCAGCCGTGTATGTACGCCCCCGAACCCCCCCCCAGCCGTGTATGTACGCACCGAACCACCAGCCGTGTATGTACGCCCCCGAACCCCCCCCAGCCGTGTATGTACGCACCGAACCACCAGCCGTGTATGTACGCACCAAACCCCCACCCCAGCCGTGTATGTACGCACCTAACCACCACCCCACCAGGGAATGTACGGACCGCACCCCCACCAGTGCATGTACGGACCGTACTGACGCCAAAAAAACACGTACTGAACCCGGACAAACCATATTTACACAAGGAGAGTAAAGTAGAGTTTCCCCACACCACCAAACAGGCCCAACAACCCCACAAACATCACATACACTCACCTGCAACTGCCAAACTGCCAAACAGAGGCCCAAAACTCAATCACTCCTCATAACACACCCACACAAATTTCAAACACAGCCACACCCACAAATGGACCAATAAAAATGGACCACACACACAAACCATGAGCCTTTGCAACAGACCCACTGCTGCCAGAGCCCACAGACGACCCACACCACCATACTTGAACCTCACACTTGCATACCTTCACACAACCACCTACACAAACACCCCCTCATCACATTCACACACACACCTCCACTACCACACCCACACACCCACAGCCATCCACACCCACACCCCCACAACCACACCCCACGCCATGTCCACCACCAAGAATCCAAAGTTCACAAAGGAGGAGCTGGAGATCCTTGTCGACGAAATCCTCAGAGTCGAGCCACAGCTCTTTGGGACATTGGTCAGACAGACCAGCATATCCGAAAAAACCGCCATGTGGCAGAGGATCGTCGATTCTGTGAATGCTGTTGGGACAACCAGAAGGACCAGGCACGAGTGCCAATCCAGGTGGTACGATCTGCGGAGGACGGTCAAGAGGAAGATGACTGACAATCACAACCAGGGGAACATCACTGGAGGAGGGCCGCCCCCCAGACCGGTACAATACCATCCCTGGGAGGAGAAGGTGATGTCCACGCTGGCGGTGGAGGGACTACACGGACTGCCAGGACTCCCAGACCCTGGTGAGTACACAAACAACTCACCTCACATGGGGGGGATGCCATACACAATCAATCATGCATGCCACCCCCCCCAAGCCACCACCGGACACAACAACACTCCACAAACACACACATGCCACTGGCACCTCCATGCCCCATGCATCAATCAGGGCCATGCCAAGTCACAGGCCACACAAAACACCAACACAACACAGGATGTGGTCGATGCTGGGAGTGGGGGCAGCAAAACTAACATTGAGCAACTCACAAGCACACAACAATGCCCTCAGCCCATATGGCCCAGGGCACAGCCATACAAACTGTGTGTACCCACACAGTACTGTCTTGCCTGCAAATGATGGCTGCCATGCAGGATGCCATGGGTCTGAAGGCACAATTTGCACATAACAGCAGACAATGAAGATGCATCGCTCTGATAGAGTCTCAGCACACACCGCCACAGCAGCAGCCTACACTCAGACACACTGCCCAATGGGTGCCCGGAGAACAGGGACTAACTCACATGAACAAGCCAATGGCCATTCAAAGACCGGCTAACTGTGTGTGCCCAGGAAGCTGGCCTGAGGTGACAGAGAGTGACAAAGAGAGGGAGGGAGAGGGGGAATGAGAGGGAAGGAGACAGAGGGGGGACACAGGGAGACAGACAGAGGGAGGGAGTAGGGTGACAGAGGGAGACCGACAGAGGGAGGGAGGAGGGTGACAGAGGGAGGGAGGAAGGGAGACACAGGGAGACTAAATCACCCTTGGGTGGTGTGGCCATGTCCACTCGTCAGCCGGTGGACTGTGTGCATGCAGACCAGGTCTGGCAGTGCCTCAACCCCCCCTTCCGTAGATGAAGACCGGTCCATGTGTCAATCTGTGCACGAGTCCATCCGTGCTGCAGGCACAGACCTAACCACACACCCAGTATACCCACCCACCGTGTCGGTAAGAACCCTGTCACAAATGCTTCAGTCCCCTACCTGCAACATCAAATTGCCTTGCCAAAACACCATTTGGCCACGTACAGTGCAACACGTAAGGCGCCTCTGCATGGCTCGCTACGCCCGCACACCACACTGCTGACTGTGTACCCAAATAGATGCATCAACTAAGATTGTGTCTCACACATGCGTAAAGCCCTGACAGCTGTGGCCAAGGGACATAGCCATGCACAAGTGCACTGTGAGAGGAATGCAGGACAGATCCAACTACCCAGAGGAAGAGTGCCAAATCAGAAATGCATGCAACATGGATGCCACATGTGACACTGTTAACATTGTCTCTCTCACACACAGGTCAACGTCGACGAACACCCCCCAACACTGGGGGGGAAGTCACACAGGACCAGGCTCCGCGGGATGATGACCCCACCGCCAGCGATGACTCTCACCACTCCGTGGATGACCCAGACCAACCTGGCCCCTCTGGTGTCCAACCACCTGCAGCACCTGCGTCAGGTACAACTGTGCCAACCACCACCCCCATTCCTGCCACATCCCAGGAGACGTCCAGGAGCCCTGCCCGCACACGACCACCCAGCCAGTCTGCCCAGGAGGGACACGGTCCTCCGGGCACCCAGGAGGAGGCAGGCGGCAACGCAGATGCCATCCCTCAGGGGTCCCGGAGACCCGATGCACCCACAACGGCAGGCCAGGTGCACGTGGGCAGGGGTGGCGGGAGTGGAGGACGGCGGAGGCGCGAACCTGACCAGGCAGCTCAGGACCCGGTAGTGTCCCAGGTCAGCAACATCCTGGATACATACCGGCGTGACACCAGGGGCATGGACCAGATTGCGTCCACCCTCAATGACATCAAGGGGACCCTCCAGGAGATGAAGACCCTGCAGTCCCAGCAACATGCCTGTCAACTGCAACACCAAGGAAGGATGGAGGATAGACAGGCTGAGCTCGTGGCGGTGCAAACCCAAATGACCGGTGTACTCCGTCGGATTGCCGACAACATGGGCAACCCTCCCTGTGGCACCAGGCGAAGGCCATTACCAGACACAGGGAGGGATCAGGAGGAGGAGGATTCATCCGACGGAGCGTCACAGACATCGTCACGGACTGCTTCCGAGGGTCCCCGCAGGAAGGTGGGTCGTCCACGAAAAAGACTGTGAGAGTCAGCAGAACATCACCATCTCCCAGGTCACCTGGCCTGGCACCTGGCCCTCTGGCCCAATAGCAGCACATGACATTCTCTGCCACATGGACTTGCTGGTCACTGTCTGACCTATGTTGACGAAGACTGTGGCATGGACTCTGACATTTTGCTACGACAAGGATACCAACTCCCCCAGTGAACTTTGGATTCTACACTCCCGCTGTGCACCTCTTGTCATCCCCACAAACCCGTACCCCACCACAAATAAATTAATCACACTTACAAGATGATGCCGTGATTCTACATTATTACAATACATGTGTGTGTCGTACAGTCAAAGCATGCCTGATCTCAGAATTAACTCCAACCATCCAAACCGTGGGGTCGCAGTCTTGCCCAGGACACACATGGGTCCCAATGTCTCATCTGATACAGACATGGAGTACCAAACTCACCTGTGCTGGGCCCAACCAGCTGAGTGGTTCCCGCACAACTGTGGCTACAGACACATTCAGGGGAGCAACAGTCATGCGCAGAGGTCAGGGATCATGTGGAGTGACCTGGCTTGCCGCTCCCAGGTATGTCTAGACATGTGTCCCTACAATGTGCAGCATGCTTGCGTCAGGCGGATGTTGAGAATGGTGGCTAGGCCAAGGTTGGATGCATGGAGATGCCAGAATGCAGTTTAGGATCACTGTGCCACATGGTTGTGTTGGGGTTGTGGGCTGCATCATGAGTGTGGGCGTGGATCTAGAAGGTCATCCTGCAGCTGGCTGTGAAACATTCCCCCCATCCCGTTAGGACGTTGATGTGGCCTGGTTGCCCGACGCAGTAGCAGAGCTGTGCAGATGCACTCCGGATATGGACAAGTACCATGGGAGTCGTGAGGCACATGTCCGTAGACTGCAGGGTAGGATTCTACACAGATGTTGTAGTTTCCCTGGGGGATGGTCTCTCTTGCCTTGAGGTGGATGGAACTGTGCATCTTGTGCATAATACAGTTCCCACTCCCTGACAAACCCCTAGCATCTTGTCACTCTACACATAGACACATATGCACCACCTATGAAAACTATGCCAGACCTGCGGCACGCACAGTGGCAACAGGGCACCATTGACAGGGAAGAGGCACCTTGGAGACAGAGGGACAAATTTATTAGTCATGTGTGTTGGAATGACAATGATACTCTGTCAACACATACACAGGTCATGTGGATGTACATGTGGGAGCAACACTGGCACCCCCCATTGCAACACAGATGCTGGCATCCCATTGACCTGGCACACAAGTGACGGATAACAGCTAAACACCCCCTGCTGCCACGGAGAGGCCGCTATACACCATTGAGGCCCTGATGGGGCAATCACACACCATGTCAACCCGGTGCAACCTGTATGTTTCCGAGGCCAGTGTTACACACAATGATGGCCTCATCACAATCCCCAATCCCCTGCCACATGACAGTCACCAAGTCTGAGCATGGCTCCAGGTGAAGCCTGCCCCATGTCATGTTCCCCATGTAGGATCACCATGTATGCAAATGGAACACACATGAACCGGAGAAGTGCACACAGACTACAAACAATTCACACACCCAAAACGACGTGAGGCATCCCTTACCCTGAGGAGATTTCAACACTTGCCCGTGCATGTGACGCTGAATCAGCACATGTCGCTGTGTTCATGAGGAGTAGCAGGAGCACAACAATGCCACCAGCAGACAGCATGCACATGGACCTGTGGAAGAGAGACACACAAGGATTCAGCACAAAGGAGCACATCCGCAAGCATGTACTTAACACGTATCATGTTGTTAACATGACAGGTGACAATGATGACCCTCAGACAACATCCTTCCATTGCGCCATCACTTGAGTGACACTTCAATACACACCACTGACTCACTTGGCAGACATGCAGATGGACACACACATTGCAACACATGCCACACACGGCCCAATGCGTGCACACTCAGACACTGGAACTCACCACTAAGCAAAGAAGTTGCGTATGAGCCGACTCCGCATGTCCTCCACAGCCTCCTCCTCCTCCACATCACTTGCCCCGTCACCAAGCCCTTCATCCTCCACGGGTGGATGGTCCTGGTCATCTTGATCCAGTATGAGTGGAACAGCTTCCTCCACTGCCATGTTGTGCAGCATGCAGCAGACGATGATGATCTTGCACACCTTCACCGGGGCATATGGGAGTGCTCCGCCGGTCTTGTGGAGGCACCGGAATCGGCTCTTCAGAAGTCCAAACGTCCTCTCAATGACTCTCCTGGTCCGCCCATGTGCGTTGTTGTAGAGGTGCTCGGCAGCCGTGCTGGGGTTGCGGACAGGCGTCATCAGCCATGGCATGTTGGGATAGCCAGCGTCCCCTACAAGGAAACATCATGGACAGAAGTGTGTCAGCACAGGCAGTGAGATTGGAAGATGACGCCAAACACTGAACTGCCAGAGTCTACCCACCAACAATACATGCTCGCTCGTTCCGCAGCTGCAGCATCATTTCTGGCACCCTGCTACGCCTCATGATGAAGGCATCGTGTGCTGATCCTGGAAAGCGAACACAGACATGTGAAATCACCATGTTGGACAGACACACCACAAGGGCATTAATGGAGTGATAATGTTTGCGATTCCTATACACCACCTCCTGTGCCTGTGGTGGTACCAACGCAACATGTGTCCCATCTATGGACCCAATGACATGGGGCATCCCTCCCAGGGCATAGAACTCACGCTTGACATCTGTCAACTGCTCACGATTTGGGAATTTAATGTACTCATCCAGGTGAACCAACATGGCCTCTAAGAAATCATGCAGAACACGGCTGAACATCGTCTGGGACATGCCCCCGACATCAGCAATGGTATGTTGGAACGTACCCGTGGCAAGGAAATGTAGGGCTGCCATCACCTTCAACTTGGGTGTCAGTGCACTTGGATACCTGTGGCGCGGGAGGAGTTGTGCTTCCAGCCGGCCAGTCAACTCATCAATCAACCGTTGGCTGAATCTGTAGCGGCGTATACAGTCCCGTTCATGCAGGGCAGCAATGTCTGGCATACGTCGAGGGAGAGGCGGAGCCCTGCAGTGAAATGGAAGGAACACCTAAGAGTGAGCACTGTACAACAACATCGTCAATGCACTGAGCACATGTTACACAGCCAATACACATATGCCACGTTGTGAGTCAGGTCTGTGCCACAGTTCCTGGACACGAACGCCAGTCAGGTTACACTCCTACCAAGGGACAGCCACTAACGGAGGGGGGCAAGATCACGATGACATGGCATGAGACTAGCTGTGGGCCAGTGTAAGTGAACATGCACACGCATCACAGGATTCACAGACATCCACACATGTGCAGAGGTAGTATGCGTATGGTACAGACAGGTAGTTGGATGCGATATGCACTGGTCACATGTCATAGGAATAGGACAGGCCACACACATTGCCTTTGAGGAGTACATGTCGAGACAGAACATACATAGGGAGCATGTGGATATGTACTTGTGTTGATACTCCGTGTAGTTGGATACATACACACCTCATGGCAAATCACATATGTGGGCTGGTGTGCGGAACAGTGTGCCATGCCCATCGACACACAGACACATGTTGGCAGCAGCAACTGCTGACACATTGAATCACACACCTACAGCAAAATCATGGAAAGACATGCCACACACATGACATGGTTGCAGCATGCAACGCAGCCATACACGTGTCATATGTAATATTCCGTGTACCTGGCATCAGGGGACAGGTGCGGGTGTCCGTGACTGGGACATGCAAGTGACTCATGGCTCCACTAGTGTGTACGACATGCACACATGTCAAAGGAGTGCAGGGGATGTGTGGTACAATGCGCACCATCACACACGACATGTGTACACAGCTCATCGTACATGTGCTTTGCCCACACCTCAGGGGTAAAGTGCCACATCACATCCTGACACACCTGTGTCACACACAGGTGGTATTGCACAGACAATGCATTGGTGTCCACCCTTGGCAATACCTGTCCGCTCCATTCCTGTCTGTGTGCCGCCTGTCACCACTGACAGTTGTTATACGCACCGTACATACGCTCGGAGCGCGTGTATAGGGTCCCTGGGCCAATATTGCCGCTGGCGTATGCGTACGCCACAGTAGTACGGACTGTACACGCGCTTGTGCGGTCCGGATCACAATATGGGCGCTGGCGTATGCGTACGCCACAGTAGTACGGACTGTACACGCGCTTGTACGGTCCGGATCACAATATGGGCGCTGGCGTATGCGTACGCCACAGTAGTACGGACTGTACACGCGCTTGTACGGTCCGGATCACAATATGGGCGCTGGCGTATGCGTACGCCACAGTAGTACGGACTGTACACGCGCTTGTACGGTCCGGATCACAATATGGGCGCTGGCGTATGCGTACGCCACAGTAGTACGGACTGTACACGCGCTTGTACGGTCCGGATCACAATATGGGCGCTGGCGTATGCGTACGCCACAGTAGTACGGACTGTACACGCGCTTGTACGGTCCGGATCACAATATGTGCGCTGGCGTATGCGTACGCCACAGTAGTACGGACTGTACACGCGCTTGTACGGTCCGTACTACTGTGGCGTACGCATACGCCAGCGCCCATATTGTGATCCGGACCGTACAAGCGCGTGTACAGTCCGTACTACTGTGGCGTACGCATACGCCAGCGCCCATATTGTGATCCGGACCGTACAAGCGCGTGTACAGTCCGTACTACTGTGGCGTACGCATACGCCAGCGCCCATATTGTGATCCGGACCGTACAAGCGCGTGTTCAGTCCGTACTACTGTGGCGTACGCATACGCCAGCGCCCATATTGTGATCCGGACCGTACAAGCGCGTGTACAGTCCGTACTACTGTGGCGTACGCATACGCCAGCGCCCATATTGTGATCCGGTCCGTACAAGCGCATGTACGGTCGGTATCACTGCTTGTGGGGTGCCCTAGGGCGTGGAACGCACCGTACCTGTGTGTAAATGTATGAAAACACATAGGGGACACATGAGGGACAAGTATAAGGGCCTAAATGCCTGATGGTTGCCATGGAGACTGAGTTAAATTTTTGAATTTGAGCACCAGGTGCACAGCAGAAGTCAGTTTGAAAGAATCTACATTGTTGCAATGTGGATGTTGACTTGACATCATTATCAAAACTGAAACCATGCAAAGCCACACACTGGGGTAGGTTTGAAGGGATTGGATGAAACGTAGGATGCTAATGTGACTGACCAATCAATCTGTACTCCTATACATGAACAGGCCAGCCAGGCATATATAAGGCAGCCAGGTCCCATGAGAGAGCACTTGCCTGCACATCCATTCATCCATGACCACTGCTGCTGATCGTGATTCCTCTGGCACCATGTCCAGGACTGTGGAGAGGTCACAGCCATTCACCCAGGAGGAGAACCTTGCCCTGATAGATGTGATCCTCCCACAGTTCCAGAGCCTGTATGGTCGACCAGGGGTTCAGGTGAGTGCAGACTCCACTAGCTTAGACTGTGCCCCTTTTGTGTGACAGTGACTTCTGGCATTGTGTCCATGTGTGACAGACATGCACTGTTGTTTGGAGTGGGTCCCAGGGTGTGGAAGGCCTCATGTCACCCATGCAGAGCATGCTGTGTTTCCTGTGTGCACTCCTCACTTGCATAGTGCCTACTGTGACAATGAATGCAAGGTGCATGCCACATTCTGCCTGCATACTCCTCCTGGGGATGTTGTTTCCACAGTCCTGATGTGATCCTGTGTTCCCCCCAGTGTGACAGGTGTCAGTACCCATGGATGTGTGTTTGTTCAGTGTACCTGTGCTGTGAGTGTCCAAAGGCCGTGTTCGTCCCCTGCACATTGGTGTGTGTGTTAGTCCCCTGTCATGTGGGTGAGTGCATATGGGGAGTGTTGCACACAAGCAGCATGAGGGATGGATATGGCCTGGCCATCGGATGTGAGCAGGGAGCAGTGCTGTGTGCATGCCGTGCTGAGCCAGCCCCACACCTGTGACACCCCCGTCTACTGGCACATGGGCAGAGTGAGGTGTGTACCCGCAGTTGGCAATGCCATGTGATTGTCCTGTACCTGTGTGTGTCTGTGTACTCTGCTGAGGTAGCATCAGTGTGCTGGGGCAGGTGACTGCTGTGAGGTGCTGTACATAATCCTGGTGTAGCCTGTGAGGCACAGTGTGATCCCTGGTCAGTGAGTGTGTGGTACCCCTCATGCCACCCGTGTGCTTCCACTGGCACGTAGTGCATTTGGCCTTCCACAGTGGATAATGTCCCTATGACAAAGGTGCAATTAGTTGCATGCATACCATGGCCTGTTCATAATGAGGATTGTTCTATATGTGTGTCTCTGTGTCTTTGCTCATGTGGATTAATGTATTCTCTCTTTTGCATCCTCACAGGTAGGCGCCATTGCCAAGGGGGAGATCTGGAGGGAAGCCGTCAGTGCCGTGAGGGGTACAGAGGGTCGGAGGCGGAGCCTGTCTCAGGTGAGGAAACGCTGGCAGGACATCCGGTGCTGGACGAGGAGGATTGCACGGCTCCTGCTGGGGGACTCACCTGAGAGCCGTAAGAACCGTGGCCGCCGTCGTCTGACCCACATCCAGAAGCGTGTGCTGGCGGTGGTCTTCCCCGATATGGACAGGCGCCTACAGGAGAGGCAGCAGCAGGAAGGGGGTAGGTACATGTGTGTCAGTTGTGTGTCCCCAGCCAATGTAAGTGTGCAGTTGCATGGATACACTGCCAGGGTTTGATTGTGCAGTGCGTCAACTTCTCCACAAAGTAGCAGAGTGCTGTTCTCACTCCCTCCCTTCCCCTCCTTGAAATGTGTTCCCTGGTCTGTCGCCACTCTTGCACAAGGTTATTTATGCAGGCAGTTCATGCAGGTGCCCTATGCTATCAGCATCATGTGTGGGGGTGATGTGCCACAGGTATGGGGACCTTGCGTGTGCCATGGCCAATTTCAGTCATTGTGGTGTCCATGTCACTTGGCACTGATTGTGAATCACGACATAGGGGTGTGTCTCCAAAATGTACAGCCTTCCAGCATGCATGTCCAATTGTGTGCCCTCTGACATGATGTGCCTGAGTGGGAGGCCTGCTAAGTGCAGGGACGGTTGCTTAATTTGCAGTCATGTCCATCCTGGACCATGGAGGAGTGTGGGCACTACTGTGCCCTGGGGCACCTCTTCCTAGGTATCATGTGCGTCATCCAACAATATGGCCATTCACTGTGTCTTTGCCATGGGTTGCGTAGGGTGGCATTGTACCCTGGGCTCAACTGTTAGGACCTACAGGTTGCTACATGTGTCCACTGTACAGGGGGACCCATTTTGCTTGTGCATACTCACAGTGGGCATTACCTGTGTGTGTTGTTGAGACAATCTGATGATGTTTGCCTGTCAATGATGTGTGGACATGGCCACCAGGGGCTGTGTGTTTACAGTCATGAATTAGTGGAGGCCATGTGTTTCCATCCCAGAGTAAGAGGTGTACATACTTTCTCCGTCTCAATGAGATTGTCTCAGGTGTGGGTGGTTTGTGCGTACAAGGCCTACATGTCAGAAGCTTCATCCTGCTTGCTGGGTTTAGCCTGTGTGTGATGTTTGACTGGACATACGCTCAAGGTGCAGTGACCCTGTCATGTGTGGCCTGGTTTCATGTATTGCCTTTGCAGCATGCGGCAAGAGTAAATGGATATGATTCATGCTCATCCCTTTTTGACGACGCAGTGTGGTGCAGGTGCTGTGCACATTTGTCCCCAGAGGCTGACTCCTCTCTAAAATTTCAGGTGCAGTGATTTGCTGTTGTGTCATGATCTCCATTGTGTCTCAGTGGCATGGTGGGTAGAAAAACTGTGTGTTCCATGGCCTACATGTGTACATTGTTTTGTAGGTGTTACTCCTGTTGCTTTTCAGGCTATGCAATGTGACCTATGTATATTTGACTCATGTGACATAAGTGTACAGGTGTCTGATTTTCTCCTGTCTCTTCACCTTGCCCACAGCATCGCCGGGGGACACGGAAGGAGACACTAGCACGGACCGGGAGGAGAGATTGAGCACCAGTACCAGCAGTGCTGTCCTGTCTGGCACATGGAGTGGCACGGAGGCCGAAGGGAGTGAGGCGGAGGACCTGTTGACTGCCAACACAGACTATGACGCAGACGGGTCCGAGGCTGAGCTCCCAGAGGTGGCGGAGTCTGCCCCCCCAGCTGATGGCAGCCCTCCACATCCCCCCGCCACCTCAGGTTCCATCACCGGCCTCCCACATGCTCGTGGCCCTTCCCTCCGTGCTCGGTCCCCACATGTCTCCTTCCTGCCAGGCACCGCACCCCCTGCCCCTGTCACCACTGCTGCGGTGAGTGCGGAGTCTGTGGACATCCTGAGGCAGTTGCAGGTTGGTCAGACTGCGATGCTAAATGTCCTCCATGCCCACACCCAGGTGCTGACCCAGATGGAGGCATACATGGAGGGCATGTCGGCTGCGCAGTCTGACCAACGGCAGTTGCTGAGGTCCATAGACTCCACACTGACTGCAGCACTGGATCTCCTGCAGCGCTGCGTAACACCCCCTACCCCTGCCCCATCCACAATTCCCACTCCCGTGCCTGTCCCACGCACATCCAGACGTCAGCGTGCACGCACCCCAACAGACACAGGCACCACACCACCAGGGAAGTCGAAGCGCACACCTCCTGTCACGCACACACAGGGTGAGGAAGGCACACCCACTGGGTCGGGGGGGAAACGTAGAACACGCAGCCACAGTGGGAGTCCGCATTCCACACAACCCACTCCCTCCAAATCCACTCCCCTTAGCTCTCCTGGCCAACAGTCAGTGACAGCATCATCCACTGCGAGTGTGCCCCCCAGCCCCAGGATGACACCACCCCGCAAGCGGTGGAGGCGGGACCCGGCCAGGGGAGTTGAGTCCCCCACCCTGTCCACACCCTCCCCCAGTGGCGCTGCGACCCATCCCTTTGCCCCCCCCCCCTCCTTGGGGCCTGTGGTTGGATTGGGTACGGGGGAGTCGCTGGGGGAACTTGCCGACGTGTGCAGCGCCATTCTGTCCTCCACCTTTGGCGCTGGCACCCCCCCTGTGGCAGATTCATCCCTCCCTGCACCCACAACACCTACCCTTTCCCCTCCTGTCCCTGCGGTGCCTGTTTCCACCCTCCCCCCTGATGCCCCCTCTTCTGTGGATGAAATGGACTTGTGAACTGTGCAGGCAAGCTAGGGGACACACGTCCCGATGTGTACCCCCCCCCCGGACATTGCTGCTGGGCTGGCCCATGGCCCTTGTACATAGTGGACATTTTCTCTGATATATTTTCCTGCTGAATAAAGCCTTTTCTTTTTGTTTTGCACACTGATGCTTTCCTGGACTTGCTGTTGGTGCTGGTGCTCCCTGCGTTGGGGTGGTGATAATGTGTTAGGGGTCTGTGAAATGTTGGAGTGTGCTGCTCATGGGGTGTACCCTGCCATCTGCGTGCCATCACAAAGGTCTCTGCAAATGGTATTTGGTCATGTTTGCTCTCACTGTATGGTGACATTGTCCCAAGGTGTGTTCCGTCCTCTGTGGCCCAGGCCATTTTTCCTGCAGGGTGTCTCCCAAATGCTGTGCTGTGCTGTGTCTACATTTCCTGGATGTGTGAGGGTTGCCTTTCAATATAGCCATGCTGGCTCAGCGATGGCTCCGCCTGCATCTGGGGTATCACCCTTGTAGGTCACTGAACTTGTTGATGGGGTATATTGTCCGATGTCTGGGCACTGCTGGGAGTGATAGGTACACACCCCTCCTGTGTCTGGGCACTGCTGGGAGTGATAGGCACACACCCCTCCTGTGTCTGGGCACTGCTGGGAGGACCCTGCACCCACCCCTCCTGTGTCTGGGCACTGCTGGGGGTGTTTTGCACACCCCATTCTTATAGCAGGTTCGGTGCGTACATGCACGGGTGGTGGTTCGGTGCGTACATACACGGCTGGGGTGGGGGTTTGGTGCGTACATACACGGCTGGTGTGGTGGTTTGGTGCGTACATACACGGGTGGGCGTTTGGTGCGTACATACACGGGTGGTGGTTTGGTGCGTACATACACGGCTGGGGTGGTGGTTTGGTGCGTACATACACGGGTGGGGGTTTGGTGCGTACATACACGGCTGGGGTGGGGGTTCGGTCCGTACATACACGGGTGGGGGTTCGGGGCGTACATACTCTGCTGGGGTGGGGGTTCGGTCCGTACATACACGGGTGGTGGTTCGGTGCGTACATACACGGCTGGGGTGGGTGTTAGGTGCGTACATACACGGGTGGGGGTTTGGTGCGTACATACACGGCTGGTGGTTCGGTGCGTACATACACGGCTGGGGGGGGGTTCGGTGCGTACATACACGGGTGGTGGTTCGGTGCGTACATACACGGCTGGGGTGGGGGTTTGGTGCGTACATACACGGCTGGTGTGGTGGTTTGGTGCGTACATACACGGGTGGGCGTTTGGTGCGTACATACACGGGTGGTGGTTTGGTGCGTACATACACGGCTGGGGTGGTGGTTTGGTGCGTACATACACGGGTGGTGGTTTGGTGCGTACATACACGGCTGGGGTGGGGGTTCGGTCCGTACATACACGGGTGGGGGTTCGGGGCGTACATACTCTGCTGGGGTGGGGGTTCGGTCCGTACATACACGGGTGGTGGTTCGGTGCGTACATACACGGCTGGGGTGGGTGTTAGGTGCGTACATACACGGGTGGGGGTTCGGTGCGTACATACACGGCTGGGGGGGGGTTCGGTGCGTACATACACGGGTGGTGGTTCGGTGCGTACATACACGGCTGGGGTGGGGGTTTGGTGCGTACATACACGGCTGGTGTGGTGGTTTGGTGCGTACATACACGGGTGGGCGTTTGGTGCGTACATACACGGGTGGTGGTTTGGTGCGTACATACACGGCTGGGGTGGTGGTTTGGTGCGTACATACACGGGTGGTGGTTTGGTGCGTACATACACGGCTGGGGTGGGGGTTCGGTCCGTACATACACGGGTGGGGGTTCGGGGCGTACATACTCTGCTGGGGTGGGGGTTCGGTCCGTACATACACGGGTGGTGGTTCGGTGCGTACATACACGGCTGGGGTGGGTGTTAGGTGCGTACATACACGGGTGGGGGTTTGGTGCGTACATACACGGCTGGGGGGGGTTCGGGGGCGTACATACACGGGTGGTGGTTCGGTGCGTACATACACGGGTGGTGGTTCGGTGCGTACATACACGGCTGGGGTGGGGGTTTGGTGCGTACATACACGGCTGGTGGTTCGGTGCGTACATACACGGATGGGGTGGGGGTTTGGTGCGTACATACACGGCTGGTGGTTCGGTGCGTACATACACGGCTGGGGGGGGGTTCGGGGGCGTACATACACGGGTGGTGGTTTGGTGCGTACATACACGGCTGGGGTGGGGGTTCGGTCCGTACATACACGGGTGGGGGTTCGGGGCGTACATACTCTGCTGGGGTGGGGGTTCGGTCCGTACATACACGGGTGGGGGTTCGGGGCGTACATACTCTGCTGGGGTGGGTGTTAGGTGCGTACATACACGGGTGGGGGTTTGGTGCGTACATACACGGCTGGTGGTTCGGTGCGTACATACACGGCTGGGGGGGGTTAGGGGGCGTACATACACGGGTGGTGGTTTGGTGCGTACATACACGGCTGGGGTGGGGGTTCGGTCCGTACATACACGGGTGGGGGTTCGGGGCGTACATACTCTGCTGGGGTGGGGGTTCGGGGGCGTACATACACGGGTGGTGGTTCGGTGCGTACATACACGGGTGGTGGTTCGGTGCGTACATACACGGCTGGGGTGGGGGTTTGGTGCGTACATACACGGCTGGTGTGGTGGTTTGGTGCGTACATACACGGGTGGGGGTTTGGTGCGTACATACACGGCTGGGGGTTCGGGGCGTACATACCAGGGTGGGGTGGGGGTTCGGGGCGTACATGCACGGGTGGCGCTTGGGTGCGTACATACACGGGTGGGGGTTCGGGGCGTACATACCAGGGTGGGGTGGGGGTTCGGGGCGTACATACACGGGTGGCGCTTGGGTGCGTACATACACGGGTGGCGGTTCGGGGCGTACATACACGGGTGGGGGTTCGGGGCGTACATACACGAGTGGGGGTTCGGGGCGTACATGCACGGGTGGGGGTACGGGCCGTACTTCCACGGGTGGGGGTACGGTCCGTACATACCCCTGCCCACGCTCTGCGTGCCTGGGTACGGGCCGTACCCATGCCTTTGGTGTGTGGGTACGGTGCGTCCCACCATTGTTGCGGGCCGTGGGGTCCGCACCGTACACAGGCCTTGGGGGCGTGGCTACGGGTCGTACCACGCGTACCCCTACATGACCCCAGCAATGCTGGTACGAGCTGTACCAAGGCCTTTCTGACGTGGGTACGGGCCGTACCGCTATTGTTGGAGTGACGTAGGGGGACGCGTGGTACGTTCCGTACCCACGCTCTTGCGGCCTGGGTAGGGTACGTACCGGTTCGCGTGACCATCCACTTCCGTTGTGGCGGACGCTTGCGTTGCTGGCCTTGCCCCCACCCCCTGGAAGTGACCAGGCCCTGATGGTCAGGTATGTCCAGGCCATGTGTGATTTGGTACCATGTGTTGGTGTTGTGTGTCCTGCCCCTGCCCCCCCCTTTGCCCCTGGTTGTTGTGCTGACCTTCTGCGGCGTCTGCGTCGGTTCCTGTACGCCAGGTGGACTGCTAGGAGGGCAGGGATGGCACGTAGGTTCGGGTCCATGTCTGTTCGTCGCGTCCAGCTGCTCCTTGCGTGTGTCGTCCTGATTTCCCGGCAGTTTTTGGCAGCCGGTAAATATTTTCCGTGCGGGATGACGTCGGTTCGAATCGTACTTCCTGGTTCGTGAAACGTAGGCTGGATGCGTACCGACGTCACGTCGGCTCCTTTCACGATCGGAATTGTGTTTAGTTTCTGTTCGGTCGGTGTTTTGTTCGAATCGTACGGAAATGGTGTTTCCGTATGAATCGTACTTGCATTTTCGGATGGATTTCGCACCGGGTACGAGTCGGACGGAGAAAAGGCTCCGTCCGACGGTTCGTACCCGGTTTTTACCGGATCGGAATTGGCACCTTAGTGAGTTCAGGTTATCTTTCATTTTAATCCATTATTTCTTTTCTTTTTCCGTTCATGCACCCGATGTTAAAGTGGCTAAAATTTACTCACGCCGTCAAGTTGTTATTATTTCTTGGCATATTGCTCACATTATCCGTCTGCCTCGTGAATCAAGCACCAGCTCCGGCACGATCAGAGTGAAAGGTCATCCCACTCCGAATCCCTTCCTCAGCCATTGCACTTTTGCTGTAGTAGCGTTACCTCGTTGGTTTGAAATGGCGAGTGGGTCATGCTCACTTGATTAGATTCACCAACATGCCTCCGAGCAGAGAGCCTCCAACCCTACAGGGTGGCCTCCAACAACGGGCACGGAGCAGCCCGTCAACTAACATCCGTTACACACCACAAGAGGCCCAATACCGGAGATGCATATATATATTACCTACTGGCGGTCGCCAGTAGGTAGTTATAGTTAGTACCGTGTTTCCATAGGAAATCCGCAACATTCTATTTTGAATAACTTTGGCGCCGATTGACAAATCCTCGCGAAATTTTCAAAATAGGTGGGGCGCTCCTCTCCGCTCCTTCCCTGAAAGTCTCGGGGGGATTCGTCAAGTGGGGGCCGAGAAAAAAGGGGGGTCCCAAAACGCGTTTTCCCCATGCATTTTTCCATAGGACCTTTAGTCCAAGCTGCAGGCCGAATGCCTGAACAGAATTACTTGAAATTTGGCAAAGAGGTAGTCCTCAGGTCAGGGATGTGCCTTTTGTAGGTCTGGTGTAAATGTGTTCAGTATTTGCTGTGAAAATAGCATTTGAATCAATATATATATCTATAGCGCGCTCCGAGCTCTTACGGTAAGCGTACCGTATGCGCACGGTGCTATGCGCGAGCTCAACTCTGATTGGTGGTTACATGACTGTAAACATTCGAATCGGCCGAAATCAGGAAGTGTCGGCCTCCATTTTGTGTGCCTAACACTGATAAACAGAGAACGTGGAAAGGGGGCAACGAAGAGAGTTGCAGACCCCCTAGCGTTTGTTAGGGGGTCCAAGAAGGCCATAAAGTATGAATAATACATTACAATGTTTTTTTTTTTAAATCGCGGGGTGCGCGTACGGTAAGCTTACCATACGCGTACGGTAGAAAATAACAAAAAAAGAAGAAAAAAACAAATTTAAGTGATAAGATATTAGGGGGCTCTAAAAAGAGCCGTTGTGTTCATTGTGTGTTTTTCGGTACCTACAAGTAAGTACCGATGCAGAGTCTAAAGTTTAAGAGGAAGACTCTGTTCCCTTCATCATTGAAATGTACACCGTCTCCTCTATAAATGTCTTGCATGTTGTAACGCAAGTTGTTGTGGTATATAGAACCCATACCATAGTCTCTGAGGAAAGCAGAAACAGATTTGTTGACGTGCTTTCTTGCTTTGTCAATCTGCGGACAAAATTGGTTGGACCAGTTCCACTTTTGCCTTTGGCATATGTTAGAATATACAAAGGCAGAATGAGGAAAAAGCGACATCAACTGCACAAAGGTGTCCTTAATAAGCATTTCCAGACCTACACCAGTTAAAGTGCCTAGGTCATTTCCACCACAGTGCACAATAATAAGGTTAGGCTCTGGGAGATGTAGAAAGGTTTTCCCCAAAGGCATTAATTGGTGCCACTTTAACCCTCTCTGACCAATCCATTTAATGTCTACATTTGGCAAAGCAAGGTCTCTCACCATACCTCTTTTTTCTGCAAATTATTGACTCCAGAAGACATAGCTGTGACCTACAATCCACACTGTGAACATCTTTCAAGGAGATCTGGATGCACTCTGAAGGTGTCTTTCAGTAGAATGGCAAAATGAAATGAAAGACAGTTTGAAAATGGAGGCATACATATTTTTTTTAAATAAAAATAACTCATTGGCTGTTTCACACCATTCTACACTAAAAACTAGGCTGTATGTGTACATTTTTAGAAGCATGTTTTGTATTGGTTCAGAAAATTGTGTTCCCACAGAAGAATAGTTTGGATTTGCTGTTAGGTTGGACAGGTGAAGCACTCTTGGTCTTTCGATTTGAAACATTGTGTGGTGAACTTCTGACCTCTCTCCTCACAGCAGTGTTCCATGAGCTGTTGCTATGGTAGCAGGCAAAAGTCAAGTTGGGGGAAGGGAACATTTGGAAAAGGGTTGAAGTTTTTAACCAATAGAAATGTATGATTTCATTTAAAAAAAAGTGGGAAGCACTGAGATTTGTAATTAACATGTATATGTGTGAAAAAAGAGATGGAAACATTGCCATTAATTGGTTCTGCTCAGAGGAGAGAGGTGTACAGCTCTGATATTCTGACTGTGATAGTCTGCTGTTTGAGTGCCACATTTCTTTCTCAACTAACTAATTTTAAAGGTGAGTTATGAGTTTGAGAGGGGATGTATGTGGGGAATTTTGCATGAGTCTATGAGCACAGAGGAATTGCTGTCAGAGATGTATTTCGTGTTTCTCTGGTTCTTTTGAGAAGTAACCAGGCATATGTCTCTTGCAACTGAAAATACACAGTCTACATAAGCAGACTGTTAGCACACACCCAGCAGTTTATCCTGTAGAATCAGGCTGAGTATTCACAAGTGAATGGTGTTTCATGGAAGCAGTGAGTAACGCTAATACATTCAACATCACTAAGGCTGATTTCTTTTGCTGGAGTGTAGTCAGTCACCAAGGTCACACATGTTCATGGTCTGAAAAAGCTGTTTGCACATGTGCTGTTTTCTGTGTCTGAAAACTGTAATGAAAATGTATGCGACTGTTAGAGTAATTAACGCTTGCAGGAAAAAACAGTATTAAGTGTGCTTAGAAATTGGCAAGTAAATTTCATTTTCTGCGTTAAATCACAGCATGAGTCTGTGAGTATAGTGGAATTGCTGTCAGAGATGTATTTGGTGTCTCTCTGGTTCTTTTGGGAAGTAATCATGCATATGTCTCTTGCAACTGAAAATACACAGTCTGCATAAGCAGACTGTTAGCACACACCCAGCAGTTTATCCTGTAGAATCATGCTGAGTATTCACAAGTGACTGGTGTTTTATGGAAGCAATGAGTAACGCTAATACATTCAACATCACTAAGGCTGATTTCTTTTGCTGGAGTGTAGTCAGTCACCAAGGTCACACATGTTCATGGTCTGAAAAAGCTGTTTGGACATGTGCTGTTTTCTGTGTCTGAAAACTGTAATGAAAATGTATGCGACTGTTAGAGTAATTAACGCTTGCAGGAAAAAAACAGTACTAAGTGTGCTTAGAAATTGGCAAGCAAATTTCATTTTCTGCCTAAAAACACAGAAAACAGTAGTAAGTGTGCTTTGAAATTTGCAAGCAAATTTCATTTTCCGCGTAAAATCACAGCATAAGTCTGTGAGCATAGAGGAATTGCTGTCAGAGATGTATTTCGTGTCTCTGTGGTTCTTTTGGGAAGTAACCATGCGTATGTCTCTTGCAACTGAAAATACACAGTCTTCATAAGCAGACTGTTAGCACACACCCAGCAGTTTATCCTGTAGAATCATGCTGAGTATTCACAAGTGACTGGTGTTTCAGGTAGCAGTGAGTAACGCTAATACATTATACATCACTAAGGCTGATTTCTTTTGCTGGAGTGTAGTCAGTCACCAAGGTCACACATGTTCATGGTCTCAAAAAGCTGTTTGCACATGAGCTCTTTTCTGTGTCTGAAAACTGTAATGAAAATGTATGCGACTGTTAGAGTAATTAACGCTTGCAGGAAAAAAACAGTACTAAGTGTGCTTTGAAATTGGCATGCAAATTTCACAGAAAACAGTAGTAAGTGTGCTTTGAAATTGGCAAGTAAATTTCATTTTCTGCGTAAAATCACAGCATGAGTCTGTGAGCATAGTGGAATTGCTGTCAGAGATGTATTTCGTGTCTCTCTGGTTCTTTTGGGAAGTTACCATGCATATGTCTCTTGCAACTGAAAATACACAGTCTGCATAAGCACACTCTTAGCACACACCCAGCAGTTTATCCTGTAGAATCATGCTGAGTATTCACAAGTGACTCGTGTTTTATGGAAGCAATGAGTAACGCTAATACATTCAACATCACTAAGGCTGATTTCTTTTGCTGGAGTGTAGTCAGTCACCAAGGTCACACATGTTCATGGTCTGAAAAAGCTGTTTGGACATGTGCTGTATTCTGTGTCTGAAAAGTGAAATGAAAATGTATGCGACTGTTAGAGTAATTAACGCTTGCAGGAAAAAAACAGTACTAAGTGTGCTTTGAAATTGGCATGCAAATTTCATTTTCTGCCTAAAAACACAGAAAACAGTAGTAAGTGTGCTTAGAAATTGGCAAGCAAATTTCATTTTCTGCGTAAAATCACAGCATGAGTCTGTGAGCATAGTGGAATTGCTGTCAGAGATGTATTTGGTGTCTCTCTGGTTCTTTTGGGAAGTAATCATGCATATGTCTCTTGCAACTGAAAATACACAGTCTGCATAAGCAGACTGTTAGCACACACCCAGCAGTTTATCCTGTAGAATCATGCTGAGTATTCACAAGTGACTGGTGTTTTATGAAAGCAATGAATAACGCTAATACATTCAACATCACTAGGGCTGATTTCTCTTGCTGGAGTGTAGTCAGTCACCAAGGTCACACATGTTCATGGTCTGAAAAAGCTGTTTGGACATGTGCTGTTTTCTGTGTCTGAAAACTGTAATGAAAATGTATGCGACTGTTAGAGTAATTAACGCTTGCAGGAAAAAAACAGTACTAAGTGTGCTTTGAAATTGGCATGCAAATTTCGTTTTCTGCCTAAAAACACAGAAAACAGTAGTAAGTGTGCTTTGAAATTGGCAAGCAAATTTCATTTTCCGCGTAAAATCACAGCATGAGTCTGTGAGCATAGAGGAATTGCTGTCAGAGATGTATTTCGTGTCTCTGTGGTTCTTTTGGGAAGTAACCATGCGTATGTCTCTTGCAACTGAAAATACACAGTCTGCATAAGCACACTCTTAGCACACACCCAGCAGTTTATCCTGTAGAATCATGCTGAGTATTCACAAGTGACTGGTATTTTATGGAAGCAATAAGTAACGCTAATACATTCAACATCACTAAGGCTGATTTCTTTTGCTGGAGTGTAGTCAGTCACCAAGGTCACACATGTTCATGGTCTGAAAAAGCTGTTTGGACATGTGCTGTTTTCTGTGTCTGAAAAGTGAAATGAAAATGTATGCGACTGTTAGAGTAATTAACGCTTGCAGGAAAAAAAACAGTACTAAGTGTGCTTTGAAATTGGCATGCAAATTTCATTTTCTGCCTAAAAACATAGAAAACAGTAGTAAGTGTGCTTAGAAATTGGCAAGCAAATTTAATTTTCTGCGTAAAGTCACAGCATGAGTCTTTTATGGCCTTCTTGGACCCCCTGACAAATGGTAATGCATTCAACATTACCAAGGTTCATTATCTTTGCAGGAGTGCAGTCAGTCTGCCAGATTACACATGTATATGCTCGAAAAAAGCAGATTGCACATGTGCTGTTTTCTGTCTCTGTAAACTATAAAGAAAATGTGTCAGACTGTTAGAGTAATTAACAATTGCAAAAAAAATAAAAAAAGTGTGCTTTTGAATTGCAAAAGAAATATCGTGTTCTGTCTAGAATTACACCAAGAGTCTGTGTGCACACAGGAATTGATCTTAGAGATTACATTCGTGTTGGTTTTCTTGTGTTTTTCACTTGTAGGAAAGGGATAGATAGTGTTATAAGAAAAGAAAAGATCATGACAAATATAGTAATATATTTAAATTACAAAAAAGGTATTTTTGTTAAGTTTCTTTCAGGTATTGCTGCAGAGCAGTGAAGGAAATATAAGATGCCTATAAAATCAAGACAGAGAAAACAACAGAAAAAAAAGGTTTATTTGAAGACAACTGGAGGACCAAAGTTAGTTGAAGATGCTCATGTTGGGAAAAAGAAAAAGTCTTCTGGTAAGCAGACAAAGGAATTCTTTAAAAATATATTCAAAAAAAGGAACAATTTTAAAAATGCCCCCATTGGAAAAACTGTTTCAAGTAGAAAACAACAGGAGAATAGTGAGAATTTACTAAATGCTAATGTACAAGCATAAGCTATAATAATTAACTTGAAAAGATCACTCAGCATTTAAAGAGATCCGTAGGAAAATGTTTCAGAGAAGAGTGATGTCCAATTTGCTAAAGGATGTGAAAAAATATAAGAAAAGAGCAACATTTTTAAAGAGAAAAAAAGATATTGAAGCCATTGTAGCAAAGGCTTTAGATTTAAAAAGAAAACTATTCATTTTAATTTTAGACGGGATGCGTACATTAGAAAAAATAGTTAATGTAATGAAGTCACAAAGCAAAAAGAAAAGAGTAGTAAAAAGAAATAACTTTTGTAAAGTGTTTTTAGGAGAATGGATGCATAGTTCAAGTACTGAACCATTTTTTAATGAAGAGAGTTATCTTCAAAGTAATAGTTTGCTGCATGCAGTTGACACCAGTGGTCGAGCATATGAAGTAAAGGATGGTTGTATAATGGAAAAGGAGAAAATGGTTCCAAGAAATGAGGAAGAAGTGATTGCAGATGAGGTTATGGGGAGACGTCCTAAAGCCCCAGTGTATACTTGGAATTGTAGTAGTATTTGTACTTTGCGACAGGAATCTATTGATAAATTACGTGAGTTTTTAAGAGAATATAGTAAAAAGAGTGTTAAACAGAAGGTTAAGGTGCTTCAAGGACTAGATCCATGCAGAGTGAGAGAGAAAACTGGTTTGCAAGGTCACTCTCTGGCTTGTTTATCTAGGAAAGTTTGTCAAAGTGTTTTTCACCATTTTAGGATGCTGGCAGTTCATCAAACTGAAATTAGGAAATTTGTGAGAAGATTGTATTTTGCTAAAAGTCCAGCACTAAAGTTAAATGAGTTGAATAAGGCTCTGTTTCGTGGATCTGTATCAGATGTTGAGAAGGTTACTGATGAGATTCAGTTTTGTTACTTTGGGCCAGAACAAGAAAGTGCAGGGAATGACACAGTTATTGAGGAAAATGTGGAAGAGAATGTAGAAACCGCCGTAAATAAGAAATTTGAAGATCAAATTACAAAATTTGCTATCATCTCTAATGAAAGACCAAATATTACTTGTATTTGTTGCCGGAGAAGCCATTACAAAATCCAAACAAGGAATGTTGATCTCTACAAAAAAAGTGAAGAAGAAGATAATTATAAGTGGAAGGATTTTGCAACATATATATTTCTTGAAAATTGTTTTGATTTGGGTGAAGATCGTCGTATTTGTAAATACTGTTACAACAAGTTAGAAGAAAATAAAATGCCAGCTAGAGCTGTACATAATAATTTAGAATTGGTTGAAGTTCCTGCAGAACTTTCTGATTTAAATACGTATGAGTCTATACTCATTCAATGTGTTCATCCGTTCCAGACCATAGTACGTATGGAGCCAAAAACAGGCAAATTACCTCCTTCAGATTTACAGAGAGGTTTAAAAGGAAGAGTTGTCTATTTGCCGTTGGATTTGAAAAAAAATATGGAAACTATTGATACAGATACTTTGGAAACTGAACCATTAGTTATTCTGGTTAATGGTGTACCTACAAAGAATAAGAAAATTTGTCAGGAGCTGGTAGATGTACGGAAAGTACAAAGAGCAAATTTATATTTGAAAAGGAATAATAAATGATATGAAGCCATTTATATGGATGAAGATGAAGAAGATTTAGTAGGAGACACAGACACACCAACTGGGCAAATTGAAAAAATTGACAAGTCAAAAGAAGAAGACATTTATGAACATTTCAGCATACATCCTCTTCATTCAAAAGAAGTAATGGCAAACACCATTGATCTGTTTCAAATTAAAAAAGCACAAGGAACTCCTGTGAGTGTATGGGAGGAGAGTTTGGAAGCTCGATGTTTTCCCCAGCTGTTTCCTACAGGAGAAGGTGGACGATATGATGAACGCCCAGTACAGATTCCTGCTTCTGAGTATTGGACTACAAGATTATATGCAGAAGATCCCAGATTTCGTCAAAGTATTCCTTATTTGTTCCATCTGTTATTTGAAAGTGACTTGTCTGCACTATCTTATGTAGTAAATCACATTTTAAAAAGTGGAACACATCTACATAATGTGTCTGCTAAGGATTTTATGAACAAAGTGCAGCAGCGAGATGATCATTTGGAATCACAATTGATCAATCTGATGGCTTGTCAGCGTGGGACGAATGAATATTGGTACAGACGCCATGGAGAATTGAAATGTATGTTACGGAATTTAGGAACTCCAACATGGTTCCTAACCCTAAGCTGTGCCGAATACGCTTGGGATGATTTACTGGATTTTCTACGAGAGGCAAATTCAAACATTAAAAACATCGAATACAAGACAGCAGGAGAACTGTGCTCATTGGATCCGGTTAATGTTTGCAGATATTTCAATCATAGATTTGAGGCTATGATGTCCTTCATCTGCAATAAAAAAAATCCACCACTTGGAGAAGTTGTGGATTTCTTTTGGAGAAAAGAGTACCAAGCAAGAGGTGCTCCTCATATTCATATGCTGTTGTGGATCAAGGATGCCCCAAAATTTGGAACAGATGCTGATGAAGCAGTTTTATCTTTCATCGAAGAATATGCAACATGTGCTATACCTAAAAGCACAGAAGAGAAAAAGTTAAAAGAGCAAGTTTTACGTTTCCAAAGTCATCGCTGTGGAAAATACTGTCGACGGAAGTACAAGACCAAAGATAAATTCTACACAAAATGTCGATTTCGATTTCCAAGACCTGTTCTTTCCAAAGGAAGAGTCAACAGTTTTATGTCAGTTGTGCGACATACTATTACAAGAAAATCTCCCAAAAATACATACAACCTGAGAAGAAAAGAAGAGTCAAAATATATAAATGACTACAACCCAGTCATTTTATCCATGTGGAATGCTAACATGGATATTCAGTATGTGGCAGACAATTCTATTGCTGTTGCTCGGTATGTCACATCGTACATTACTAAATCTGAGAAAACAGAATTGAAGGAAATGTGGGAAGAGATTTCTCACGAGAAAACTGTCAGTAAGAAGCTGTACAGTTTCAGTTTGAAGATGTTAACGCATCGAGAAATTGGATCCTACGAATGTTCAGATAGGTTATCATCTGCAAGTCTTTACTCGAAATCCAGAAGAATAATTTGGGTCAGTTTAGGCCTTACAGGAATGCGAAATCGGGTTCTGAAATCTGTTGGAGAAATTGAATATTTGGCCGAAAACGACCCAGAAAGTACAGATATTTTGAAAACAAACATGTTGGACACATATTACCCAAAAAGAAGTCATCATCTTGAGAACATGTGTCTCTATGAAGTGCTGCAGAACTACATTTTTTCACGGAAAGCCACAGAAGACATCAACAATGGAAAATATAAAGTCATTGGTGAGGAAGGATGTTTAGTGAAGCAAACAAAAGAAAGTTTGATTAATCACAGGAAGCTGAGTTGTGACACTACTGACAAAAAGGAATTTTACTACTTGGCACTTTTACAGTTGTTTAAACCATGGCGTTCAGAGGATGAACTACTTGGAGAATTTCAAAGCTATGAGGATTCATTTAATGCATGTAAAGGTACCATTGAATGCAGTATTTTCAGGAATTATGTCCAAATGTTAAACGAAGAAATTGAACAGGAAGCTACAATTGCAGCTGAAGTAGCTAGAGACAGTTCTCAAGACAGTCAAAGTTCTGGAACGCTCAGTCAAGATCCCCTAGGACAACCCATCGTAGAAAATGAAGCTGCAATAGCCATGACTGAAGTGGAAACGGCTATGAATCAAGCAAAGGAAGATTTAATAGAATTACCAGATTTGGAACAACAACTGAATGAAGAACAACGACAAATTTATGAAGAAGTCAGAAAAAAATTGATCACGGATTACTACATGAAAATAAAGAGTGCACATGCACAGCATTTGAACCAATTAGGTTGTATGTGAGTGGGCAAGCTGGAACTGGGAAAAGTTTCTTAATTAAAGTCATCAGAAGCTACCTACAGCAAAAAACTGATTCAACTTTATCTTGTGTTGTTACTGCTCCAACTGGGTTAGCAGCATATAATATAAAAGGAATTACTCTCCATCGCTTGCTAATGTTACCAGTGGAGCATGAGAACAAAATAGAATATCACAAGCTAACTGGCGAAGCATGTTTCGAAGTTTCAAGAGTGTTGAAGAAGATGCAAGTTCTCATTATTGATGAGGTAAGCATGGTATCAAACTTAATGCTTGCCTTTGTGCATTTAAGAATGCAGCAAATTCTAAAAAGAGACTATGACGTGCTATTTGGTGGAAAACATGTTATAGTTTTTGGGGATCTACTGCAGCTCACTCCAGTTAAAGGACAACCAGTGTTTAATACTGTGACACATGAGGACACGAAGAAGTCATTAGGAAGCATTGGTAATGCGAATATTTGGTCATTCTTTGAGTACAAAGAACTCCCTACCAATATGAGGCAAGCAAATGATGAAGAATATGGAAGTATTCTGAAAGATATCAGAATTGGACTACTCACAGAAGTAGGCAGAAAAGAAATACAGAGTCGGTTGCTACATAATTTATTTCCAAATGATGAAATAGTTGCAGAGAAAATATACAAGAACATTGCAGAAAAAAATACTGTAATCTGCTTAATGCCAACACTACGTGAATGCTCGATATTCAATGAGGAACTTTTGAAATTGGAAAAGGAAGAGATTAAGAAAATGGAAGCAGTGGACAAAATCCAACATGAAAGAATTACTATTACATTAACAGGCGAACTGAAAAATAAATTGGATTCTCTAGAGAAGAACATTTCGAAAACAGCTGGATTAGAAAAAAATCTATATCTTTGCATGAACTGTCGAGTATTTCTAAGGAGAAATTTGGATGTTGAAAAAGGTTTAGTGAATGGAGCTATGGGTAAAGTTGTGGGTTTTGTTAACTACCAGAAAAAAGAAGGAATTAAGTTTTTAAAAATAAAATTTGATCAGATTGAAGAGGTAAAAGACATTAGTCGTTGTTCAGTCCGTTTTTTGCTTGTGAAAGACTTATATGTACGTAGGAAGCAGTTTCCATTTTATCTAGCATATGCTGTAACTATTCACAAGTGTCAAGGATTAACTGTTGATAATGCATTTGTAAACATTGGATCTACTGTGTTCAAAGTAGGTATGGCATATGTTGCTTTGTCACGATTGAAAACATTATCTGGTTTATTCATGATAGACTTTGATGACTCAAAAGTTAGTGCTGATGCAAATTGTGTAAAGGAGTACAATAGATTAAGAAGAACCTATGCTCCTCATTTAGGTCAGTATCCTGTGTTGGAGAAACGTGTTGTTTGTCGGAAAAGGAGATTTGAGAATATCTGTAATGAGGATGTAGAGAAGAGAAAACAAAAAGAGAGTCATGTGATTGCAAGCAAAAAGATAAAGGACAATGTTGAACAGGTTGTTGGTTTCCATTTTGAAAATAGCTCTGGTGTCAACTGCTATGCAAATGTAGTGCTGAATGTTGTATTTTATCTAGAAAGTTTGCAAGAGCAGATAATAGATAATCATGAAAAAAGATTCTGTTCTGTGCTAAGTCTTCTTTATGAGAAACTGAGTGTTGATAAAGCAAAAATAGAAAGTGCGAATGAAATTAGAAATCTATTAGATGTTTGTTCAGGACGAACACAGTTTTCACAAAATGTCCAGCAAGATGCACAGGAATTCTTGATGTACATTCTTTTGGTACTTGAAGATGAAGGGGTAGAAATAGAAAATATGTTTGGTCTCTCTTATAAATGGGAACATAGTTGTGAAAACTGTTTCTACACATGCAGCTCTAATGTTGATTCAGAAAGGTTTATCTATTTACCATTGCCAGAGACTAAGGTGCCGATTACTCCCCCGTGTATGTACACCCCTGTATGTTCGAGTCGTACCCCCACCCGTGTATGTACACCCCTGTACGTGTCGCACTCCCCCGTGTATGTACACCCCTGTACGTTCGAGTCGTACCCCCACCCGTGTATGTATGGTGCGTACCCCCAGCGCGTAGCGCTGGGGGTACGCACCGTACATACACAGGTGGGGGTACGACTCGAACGTACAGGGGTGTACATACACGGGGGAGTACGACACGTACAGGGGTGTACATACACGGGGGGTTCGACACGTACAGGGGTGTACATACACGGGTGGGGGTACGACACGTACAGGGGTGTACATACACGGGGGAGTACGACACGTACAGGGGTGTACATACACGGGGGAGTACGACACGTACAGGGGTGTACATACACGGGGGGGTTCGACACGTACAGGGGTGTACATACACGGGTGGGGGTACGACACGTACAGGGGTGTACATACACGGGGGAGTACGACACGTACAGGGGTGTACATACACGGGGGAGTACGACACGTACAGGGGTGTACATACACGGGGGGTTCGACACGTACAGGGGGTGTACATACACGGGTGGGGGTACGACACGTACAGGGGTGTACATACATGGGGGGGTTCGACACGTACAGGGGTGTACATACACGGGGGAGTACGACACGTACAGGGGTGTACATACACGGGGGGTACGACTCGAACGTACGGGGGCTGGGGGGGTGTTCGGCGCGTATGCGGGCACATGTCTCCATGTTTGCTATGGGTGTTCGGTGCGGACAGAGTTTTTTCCATACGGTTGTAACATCGGACGCACGGGATGGATCGTGATTCCTCGGTCGGACTTCACTTTTCACGTTTGTACGGTAATTCGTCCGTGGACGTGTCGGACACATTTTCCGACCCGAGGACGTGTGGGGAATTCTTCCCAATGCGATTCGTATGGTCTTTTTCCCATGCGAATCGTAATTGGCAGTTTGTAGGGCACTTGTACGATTCGTACGGTAAAAAGACCGGATACGAGTCGTACGGGGAATTTTTTTACCGGATCGTGATCGGCACCTAAATCAGTGACTTTTAGTAAATTAGTTAAAGATGCCAATCACAACATGGAATGTTCGAAATGTAAATCAGACATGTTTTCATCGTTATTTTTAAAGAAATATGGACAGTATGTAATTTTAATGATGCAACGTTGTAGAGCTGATGGAACAAAATTGGACACTTTAATAAAGAAATTTACAGGACAGCAATTATCAATTTCTGGCAAAACTTTTGTAACAGTTGCAATAATTTTCCATGATGGGCCTTTTGTAACTTCTGGTCATTACACAGTTTTTCTTAAATGTGAAAAAGGCTGGACACTGTGTAATGATTCTGAATTGGTTTTCAAGCAAGGTTTGCCTTTTGATCTAGCAAATTCCTATTTAATTTTTCTGAAACCAAAATTTTAGAAAGAAATTGCAACATCTGTAGAAAACATTATTACAATTTAATTGGATTACCATCGGAAATGTCATCAAAAATAATTTTAAAAATTACCATTTGGCCTTACGGAAAGGTAATAAATTGCATTGTGGACTTCTTTGACACAAATTATTTTGGTGATTATGCTTATGCAACAGAATTTTCGGACGATATTTACTGAAATTAGTGATTGTTCTTACGTGAGATTTATATTGCAAATGAATCATTTCCATTACGGTATGTTTTAGTGAGAAGAGATTCTGGGCTTTTTTTAAACAATCTTTCTGATAGTTTTTTTTTTTGCCCGCTGTTAAGTGATGAATGCAATTGCTTTTACGATTTACAGTAAAATGCAATATATTCTGAAAACAGCAAAAAAAGGGCAAAAATATGTTTGTTGAAATATGAAAATATGTGCACTGTATTCTAAAATGTATTGTTAAATATTAATACCTTTTTCTTTTTTTACAGATTGAGAAAGGAAAAATATAAAAATAAACTTATTTACAGCAAGTAAAATAAATCACTTATTTTTCTTTTAGTTATTTTCTTTGTCAGGTAAGTGTGAAATTTGTGGAATTATCACACATTTACTTTAATGCTCACTTTTTTTCACTACTCTTCTCTATGCTTTTTTCATTTCTGTAGTAGTCCCTCATGGACCATGTAGGTTGATTAAATTTTTGGGTTTTAAAAAAAAAAAAATGCGCGTACGGTAAAAAAAAAAAAAAAAGTCATTTAAAAAATTTAAAAACAAGTTAAGAAGTAAGGTTGTCTCTTAAAAGAACCGTTGTGTTCATAAAGGGAAAGAGGAAAGAAAGAATGGGAATACTAACAAGGACCACAGATGTGCTGGTCTATCCTATTGTTTATGAGGGAAACACTGGTCTCCGCATGAACAATTAGGCCATGACATCGCGTGCACCTCATTGCAACCCTCCCAAAACGAGGGTTTATATCCAGAGGACCAGAAAAGGGTGATGCTCCCACCGCAGAAGAAGTGCTCGGCTGAGCTGCCGAAGATGTACTCGGCTGAGCATCTGCAGGTGTGCTTGGGTGACTTCCTGGAGATGTTTCTCCAGGTGAGCAGTCTATATATCGACTTTTTAATATCGAGGGACATAAATATCGAGTCAAAAATATCTAAAGTACAAAATATCAAAATAGATAATATCGATGTGAAAAATATTGTTTTTTTTTTTTTAATTATGTGTCGAAGTAAGTAATATCGTTAGTAATAATATCGACATGTTAAAATATCGTTATTGTATGTTTAGTAAATATTTTGAAGTTGTTTGTATAAATAGTTAAAATGTATATAATATGAGAAATATTTATATTGTTTTAGGGGCGGGATGTTGGGTTATAGGGGATAAGGGTGGGGAGTGTTTTAAAAAAGTAAATTTTTTTTTAAATATATTGTAAAATTTAATTAGTAAATTTTATTTCAAATTTGAAATGTATATTTAATTTTAGGAGCGGGATGTTGGGTTACAGGGGATAAGGGTGGGAAGTGTTTTAAAAATGTTTATATATTTTTGAATTTTTACAAAAATTAATTTAGAAATTTTAAAATAAATTTAGAATTTTAAAATTATTTTTAGGAGCGGGATGTTGGGTTATAGGGGATAAGGGTGGGAAGTGTTTTAAAAATGTTTATATATTTTTGAATTTAAAAAAAAATTATTTAGAAGTTTTAAATTAAATTTAGAATTTTAAAATTAATTTTGGTAGCGGGATGTTGGGTTATAGGGGATAAGGGTGGGAAGTGTTTTAAAAATGTTTATATATTTTTGAATTTAAAAAAATAATTATTTAGAAATTTTAAATTAAATTTAGAATTTTACAAATAATTTTAGTAGCGGGATGTTGGGTTATAGGGGATAAGGGTGGGAAGTGTTTTAAAAATGTTTATATATTTTTTAATTTAAAAAAAAAAATTATTTAGAAAATTTAAATATAATTTAGAATTTTACAAATAATTGTAGGAGTGGGATGTTGGGTTATAGGGGATAAGGGTGGGAAGTGTTTTAAAAATGTTAATATATTTTAGAATGTTTAAAAAAATTAATGTAGAAATTTTAAATTTAATTTAGAATTTTAAAATTAATTTTAGGAGTCGGATGTTGGGTTATAGGGGATAAGGGTGGGAAGTGTTTTAAAAATGTTTATATATTTTTGAATGTTTTTTTTTTAAAAAATTATAATTTTAAATGTAATTTAGAATTTTATTTTAAATTTTCAGAGTGGGATGTTGAGTTACAGGGGATAAGGATGGGAAGTGTTGTTAATTTTTTTTTTTAATTTGGAATATTTAATAAATTTAATTTGAAATTTGGAATAAAAATGTATTTTTTATATTATGTTTTAGGAGTGGGATGTTGGGTTATAGGGGATGAGGGTGGGGAGTGTTTTAAAAATTTAGATTTATGTAGGAATAATTTGTATACAAAATTTAGAATATTAGAATACAATTTCGAATGTTATATTTAATGTTAGGAGTGGGATGTTGTGTTATGGGGATAAGGGTGTGGAGTTTGATAAAAATGTGTAAAATGTTGGTAATATTGTATAAAAAGTATGTATAAATTTTGATTTTGATTGTACAATTTAAAATGTTTTTGGGGATTGGGATGTTGGCTTATAGGGGATAAGGGTGGGGAGTGTTTTAAAAATGTATTTTAAATTAGTAATATTGAGTAATTTATATTAAAAAAAAATATATTATAATATAATATTTTGGGATAAATTTTAGATTGGGGAGTTGGATTTGTAGAGGATAAGTGTGGGTATTGTTTTATGTATTTATATTTATATATTTGTATTGCAATTACTGTAATTAAATACATATTGGAGTGGGAATATAAAATTAATTAAGATCAGTATACATGATCTAGTGTAATTAAATATATTTATGAGTGGGATTACTAAATTAATGAAGTTTAGTGTTTTGCACCTACCATAATTAAATATAGATTTGAGTGAGAATAGTAAATTAATTAAGTTCAGTGTCCAGCACTTATCTTAATTAAATATAGACTGGAGTGGGAATAGTAAATTAATTAAGTTCATTGTCCAGCACCTACTGTAATTTAATATATGTTGGAGTGAGGATAGTAAATTAATTAAGTTCAGTGTCCAGCACTTATCTTAATTAAATATAGACTGGAGTGGGAATAGTAAATTAATTCAGTTCAGTGTCCAGCACATACTATAATTAAATATAGGTTGGAATGAGAATAGTAAATTTATTAAGTTCAGTGTCCAGCACTTATCTTAATTTAATATAGACTGGAGTGGGAATAGTAAATTAATTTAGTTCAGTGTCCAGCACCAACCCTAATTTAACATAGGTTGGAGTGAGAATAGTAAATTAATTAAGTTCAGTGTCCAGCAGTTATCTTGATTAAATATAGACTGGAGTGGGAATAGTAAATTTATTAAGTTCAGTGTCCAGCACCTACTCTAATTTAATATAGGTTGGAGTGAGAATAGTAAATTAATTATGTTCAGTGTCCAGCACTTATCTTAATTAAATATAGACTGGAGTGGGAATAGTAAATTAATTAAGTTCAGTGTCCAGCACCTACCCTAATTAAATATAGATTGGAGTGAGAATAGTAAATTAATTAAGTTCAGTGTCCAGCACTTATCTTAATTAAATATAGACTGGAGTGGGAATAGTAAATAAATTTAGTTCAGTGTCCAGCACCTACCCTAATTTAATATAGTTTGGAGTGAGAATAGTAAATTAATTAAGTTCAGTGTCCAGCACTTATCTTAATTAAATATAGACTGGAGTGGGAATAGTAAATTTATTAAGTTAAGTGTCCAGCACCTACTCTAATTTAATATAGGTTGGAGTGAGAATAGTAAATTAATTATGTTCAGTGTCCAGCACTTATCTTAATTAAATATAGACTGGAGTGGGAATAGTAAATTAATTAAGTTCAGTGTCCAGCACATACTCTAATTAAATATAGGTTGGAGTGAGAATAGTAAATTAATTAAGTTCAGTGTCCAGCACTTATCTTAATTAAATATAGAGTGGAGTGGGAATAGTAAATTAATTCAGTTCAGTCTCCAGCACCTACTCTAATTTAATATAGGTTGGAGTGAGAATAGTAAATTAATTAAGTTCTGTGTCCAGCACTTATCTTAATTAAATATCGACTGGAGTGGGAATAGTAAATTAATTAAGTTCAGTGTCCAGCACCTACTCTAATTTAATATAGGTTGGAGTGAGAATAGTAAATTAATTAAGTTCAGTGTCCAGCACTTATCTTAATTAAATATAGACTGGAGTGGGAATAGTAAATTAATTCAGTTCAGTGTCTAGCACCTACCCTAATTAAATATATTTTGGAGTGAGAATAGTCAATTAATTACGTTCAGTCTGTAGTGGGAGTAGTATGTTAATTAAGTTTGGTAAATAGCAATTAGTATAATTAAATATAGAGTTGAATAGGAACAGGTAAATTAATTTGTTTTAATTTACTATAAATCTGTAGATTTTAGTTTTGGTTGGATAAAAGATAGAAGTTATATCAGAATGCAAATTCTAAATTTTTGTATAAAATAGTAGAAAGGAAAATAAGATTTGTTTTATAGTTGTTGGAATGTATATTAATTACAGAGAAAATATTGTTTATTATTACGCATATTATAATCATTAAATCAAATAAACATGTAATAAAATAATTAATATTTAACATTTGTATTATTGTAATAATTTTTTTATAATGGATATATATTTGTTTAATGTATATTTTGGACATTAATATATGAACAGACAAAATTATAAAATAAAAAAAATCTGATTTTTATAGCTGTTTAATATTTTTGAATTTATATTGTGTACTCTCAATATTTTTAGACTTTATTTGAATTTATAAGAAATTGTATGTTTTGAAATATATGATAAATATATTTTAATTATTAATATTTACATTAGATAATTAATATTGAAAATGTTTACATTTTAGAATATTTCTTTTTATTTTTAGTTTTGGTATGTTGTAGATACAATATATTAATGATATCATGTTCATACATTTTTTTAGGTAATATATACAGTTTTGTTATTATATTAGTAAATATATTTTTTTTATTATATTTATTTTTATAAGTTAAATAATTTTCACATATATAAAAAAAAAAGGTATTCTTTTTGAGTATTTTATTGTAATGTTTTAATAATTTTTAAAGTAATGTGTAATGTTAAATAAATAGTTAGGGCATTTATTGGTATTTTTTTAGTTGTTATGTTTGTTTGGGTCTTTTATTTTGTAACCGCTCGCTGTTGTTTTGGGGGTATTTTGGTAGAATCCAGGTCGCGGTCGGGAGCTGTTTCGCGTTTGAGAAGGTAAGAGTTATTTTCTTTATTATTAAATAGTTTTAAGTGTTTTGTGGAAGTAGTAATGTTGTAATAAGTGTGTATGGATTGATGTTTTAGAAGTTAGGGTGTTAGTAATAGTTTGTATACGGTTTTATAAGTTACGTTGTGTTCCGTGTTTGTGGCTTTGTTAGTGTTTTGGTATTTAGGTGTGTTAAAGTTTTATAGTGTTTGAATAATGTTTGTAGTGATGATTTTAGGTGCATATGTGTGTTTGTGTGTGGGTGGGAATGTTTGTTTCTCTTTTGTAGGTTTTACGGAGAAGATATTTTCGTCTCTTTCAAACACCTTTTTTTTTTAAAGGAAGTGTGTATTAGTTGTGTTTACTAATATTTATTTTACACTTCCTTTATTGTTCGGGTTTCCAGGAGCAGTTATTTACCTTTTTTGGTGCCGATTACAATCCGGTAGAAAAAATCCCCGTGCGACTCGTATCCGGTCTTTTTACCGTACGAATCGTACAAGTTCCGTACGAACTGGCAATAACGATTCGCATGGTAAAAAGTCCATACGAACCGCATTTGGAATCATTCCCCACACGTCCTCGGGTCGGAAAATGTGTCCGACACGTCCTCGGACGATTTACCGTACAAACGTGAAAAGTCAAGTCCGACCGAGGAATCAAGATCCCACCCGTGCGTCCGAACTCACAACCGTATGGTTAAAACACCGTCCGCACCGAACTCCCATTGCAACCATGGAGATATGTGCCCGCATACGCGCCAAACACTCCCCCCAGCACCCATACGTTTGAGTCGTACTCCCCGTTAATGTACACCCCCCCTGTATGTACACCCGTGTACGTGTCAAACCCCCGTGTACCTACACCCCAGTACGTTCGAGTCGTACCCCCACCCCTGTACGTGTCGTACCACCATCTAAGTACACCCCAGTACGTACGAGTCGTACCCCCACCTCTGTACGTGTCGTACCACCGTCTAAGTACACCCCAGTACGTTCGAGTCGTACCCCCACCCCTGTTACGTGTCCGACCACCGTCAATGTACACCCCAGTACGTTCCAGTCGAACCCCCACCCCTGTACGTGTCCGACCCCCATGTATATACACCCCAGTACGTTCGAGTCGAACCCCCACCCCTGTACGTGTCGTACCACCGTGTACCCACACCCCAGTACGTTCGAGTCGTACCCCCACCCCTGTACGTGTCGTACCACCGTCTAAGTACACCCCAGTACATTCGAGTCGTACCCCCACCCCTGTACGTGTCCGACCACCGTCAATGTACACCCCAGTACGTTCCAGTCGAACCCCCACCCCTGTACGTGTCCGACCCCATGTATATACACCCCAGTACGTTCGAGTCGAACCCCCACCCCTGTACGTGTCGTACCACCGTGTACCCACACCCCAGTACATTCGAGTCGTACCCCCACCCCTGTACGTGTCGTACCACCGTCTAAGTACACCCCAGTACGTACGAGTCGTACCCCCACCTCTGTACGTGTCGTACCACCGTCTAAGTACACCCCAGTACGTTCGAGTCGTACCCCCACCCCTGTACGTGTCCGACCACCGTCAATGTACACCCCAGTACGTTCCAGTCGAACCCCCACCCCTGTACGTGTCCGACCCCCATGTATATACACCCCAGTACGTTCGAGTCGAACCCCCACCCCTGTACGTGTCGTACCACCGTGTACCCACACCCCAGTACGTTCGAGTCGTACCCCCACCCCTGTACGTGTCGTACCACCGTCTAAGTACACCCCAGTACATTCGAGTCGTACCCCCACCCCTGTACGTGTCCGACCACCGTCAATGTACACCCCAGTATGTTCCAGTCGAACCCCCACACCTGTATGTGTCCGACCCATGTATATACACCCCAGTACGTTCGAGTCGAACCCCCACCCCTGTACGTGTCATACCCCCGTGTATATACACCCCAGTACATTCGAGTCGTACCCCCACCCCTGTACGTGTCATACCACCGTGTACCCACACCCCAGTACGTTCGAGTCATGCCCCCACCCCTGTACGTGTCGTACCACCGTCTAAGTACACCCCAGTACGTTCGAGTCGTACCCCCACCCCTGTACGTGTCCGACCACCGTCAATGTACACCCCAGTACGTTCCAGTCGAACCCCCACCCCTGTACGTGTCCGACCCCCATGTATATACACCCCAGTACGTTCGAGTCGTACCCCCACCCCTGTACGTGTCCGACCACCGTCAATGTACACCCCAGTACGTTCCAGTCGAACCCCCACCCCTGTACGTGTCTGACCCCATGTATATACACCCCAGTACGATCGAGTCGAACCCCCACCCCTGTACGTGTCATACCCCCGTGTACCTACACCCCAGTACGTTCGAGTCGCACCCCCACCCCTGTACGTGTCGTACCACTGTGTACCCACACCCCAGTACGTTCGAGTCATACCCCCACCCCTGTACGTGTCATACCCCCGTGTACCTACACCCCAGTACGTTCGAGTCGTACCCCCACCCTTGTATGTGTCGTACCACCGTGTACCCACACCCCAGTACGTTCGAGTCGTACCCCCACCCCTGTACGTGTCGTACCACCGTCTAAGTACACCCCAGTACGTTCGAGTCGCACCCCCACCCCTGTACGTGTCATACCCCCGTGTACCTACACCCCAGTACGTTCGAGTCGCACCCCCACCCCTGTACGTGTCGTACCACCATGTACCCACACCCCAGTATGTTCGAGTCGTACCCCCACCCCTGTACGTGTCCGACCCCCATGTATATACACCCCAGTACGTTCGAGTCGAACCCCCACCCCTGTACGTGTCATACCCCCGTGTACCTACACCCCAGTACGTTCGAGTCGCACCCCCACCCCTGTACGTGTCGTACCACCGTCAATGTACACTCCAGTACGTTCGAGTCGAACCCCCACCCCTGTACGTGTCGTACCACCGTGTACCCACACCCCAGTACGTTCGAGTCGTACCCCCACCCTTGTACGTGTTGTACCACCGTCTAAGTACACCCCAGTACGTTCGAGTCGTACCCCCACCCTGTACGTGTCCGACCACCGTCAATGTACACCCCAGTACGTTCCAGTCGAACCCCCACCCCTGTACGTGTCCGACCCCCATGTATATACAACCCAGTACGTTCGAGTCGTACCCCCACCCCTGTACGTGTCATACCCCCGTGTACCTACACCCCAGTACGTTCGAGTCGCACCCCCACCCCTGAACGTGTCGTACCACCGTGTACCCACACCCCAGTACGTTCGCGGCATACCCCCAACCCTGTACATGTCCGACCCCCATGTATATACACCCCAGTACGTTTGAGTCGAACCCCCACCACTGTACGTGTCATACCCCCGTGTACCTACACCCCAGTACGTTCGAGTCGTACCCCCACCCCTGTACGTGTCCGACCACCGTCAATGTACACCCCAGTACATTCGAGTCGAACCCCCACCCCTGTACATGTCGTACCACCGTGTACCCACACCCCAGTACATTCGAGTCGTACCCCCACCCCTGTACGTGTCGTACCACCGTCTAAGTACACCCCAGTACGTTTGAGTCATACCCCCACCCCTGTACGTGTCCGACCACCGTCAATGTACACCCCAGTACGTTCCAGTCGAAACCCCACCCCTGTACGTGTCCGACCCCCATGTATATACACCCCAGTACGTTCGAGTCGAACCCCCACCCCTGTACGTGTCATACCCCCGTGTATATACACCCCAGTACGTTCGAGTCATACCCCCACCCCTGTACGTGTCGTACCACCGTGTACCCACACCCCAGTACGTTCGAGTCGTGCCCCCACCCCTGTACGTGTCCTACCACCCTCTAAGTACACCACAGTACGTTCGAGTCGTACCCCCACCCCTGTACGTGTCCGACCACCGTCAATGTACACCCCAGTACGTTCCAGTCGAACCCCCACCCCTGTACGTGTCTGACCCCCATGTATATACACCCCAGTACGTTCGAGTCATACCCCCACCCCTGTACATGTCCGACCACCGTCAATGTACACCCCAGTACGTTCCAGTCGAACCCCCACCCCTGTACGTGTCCGACCCCCATGTATATACACCCCAGTACGTTCGAGTCGAACCCCCACCCCTGTCCGTGTCATACCCCCGTGTACCTACACCCCAGTACGTTCGAGTCGCACCCCCACCCCTGTACGTGTCGTACCACCGTGTACCCACACCCCAGTACGTTCAAGTCGTACCCCCACCCCTGTACGTGTCATACCCCCGTGTACCTACACCCCAGTACGTTCGAGTCGTACCCCCACCCCTGTACGTGTCCGACCACCGTCAATGTACACCCCAGTACGTTCCAGTCGAACCCCCACCCCTGTACGTGTCTGACCCCATGTATATACACCCCAGTACGATCGAGTCGAACCCCCACCCCTGTACGTGTCATACTCCCGTGTACGTACACCCCAGTACGTTCGAGTCGCACCCCCACCCCTGTACGTGTCGTACCACTGTGTACCCACACCCCAGTACGTTCGAGTCATACCCCCACCCCTGTACGTGTCATACCCCCGTGTACCTACACCCCAGTACGTTCGAGTCGTACCCCCACCCTTGTATGTGTCGTACCACCGTGTACCCACACCCCAGTACGTTCGAGTCGTACCCCCACCCCTGTACGTGTCGTACCACCGTCTAAGTACACCCCAGTACATTCGAGTCGCACCCCCACCCCTGTACGTGTCATACCCCCGTGTACCTACACCCCAGTACGTTCGAGTCGCACCCCCACCCCTGTACGTGTCGTACCACCATGTACCCACACCCCAGTATGTTCGAGTCGTACCCCCACCCCTGTACGTGTCCGACCCCCATGTATATACACCCCAGTACGTTCGAGTCGAACCCCCACCCCTGTACGTGTCATACCCCCGTGTACCTACACCCCAGTACGTTCGAGTCGCACCCCCACCCCTGTACGTGTCGTACCACCGTCAATGTACACCCCAGTACGTTCGAGTCGAACCCCCACCCCTGTACGTGTCGTACCACCGTGTACCCACACCCCAGTACGTTCGAGTCGTACCCCCACCCTTGTACGTGTTGTACCACCGTCTAAGTACACCCCAGTACGTTCGAGTCGTACCCCCACCCTGTACGTGTCCGACCACCGTCAATGTACACCCCAGTACGTTCCAGTCGAACCCCCACCCCTGTACGTGTCCGACCCCCATGTATATACAACCCAGTACGTTCGAGTCGTACCCCCACCCCTGTACGTGTCATACCCCCGTGTACCTACACCCCAGTACGTTCGAGTCGCACCCCCACCCCTGAACGTGTCGTACCACCGTGTACCCACACCCCAGTACGTTCGCGGCATACCCCCAACCCTGTACATGTCCGACCCCCATGTATATACACCCCAGTACGTTTGAGTCGAACCCCCACCCCTGTACATGTCATACCCCCGTGTACCTACACCCCAGTACGTTCGAGTCGTACCCCCACCCCTGTACGTGTCCGACCACCGTCAATGTACACCCCAGTACATTCGAGTCGAACCCCCACCCCTGTACATGTCGTACCACCGTGTACCCACACCCCAGTACATTCGAGTCGTACCCCCACCCCTGTACGTGTCGTACCACCGTCTAAGTACACCCCAGTACGTTTGACTCATACCCCCACCCCTGTACGTGTCCGACCACCGTCAATGTACACCCCAGTACGTTCCAGTCGAAACCCCACCCCTGTACGTGTCCGACCCCCATGTATATACACCCCAGTACGTTCGAGTCGAACCCCCACCCCTGTACGTGTCATACCCCCGTGTATATACACCCCAGTACGTTCGAGTCATACCCCCACCCCTGTACGTGTCGTACCACCGTGTACCCACACCCCAGTACGTTCGAGTCGTGCCCCCACCCCTGTACGTGTCGTACCACCCTCTAAGTACACCACAGTACGTTCGAGTCGTACCCCCACCCCTGTACGTGTCCGACCACAGTCAATGTACACCCCAGTACGTTCCAGTCGAACCCCCACCCCTGTACGTGTCTGACCCCCATGTATATACACCCCAGTACGTTCGAGTCATACCCCCACCCCTGTACATGTCCGACCACCGTCAATGTACACCCCAGTACGTTCCAGTCGAACCCCCACCCCTGTACGTGTCCGACCCCCATGTATATACACCCCAGTACGTTCGAGTCGAACCCCCACCCCTGTCCGTGTCATACCCCCGTGTACCTACACCCCAGTACGTTCGAGTCGCACCCCCACCCCTGTACGTGTCGTACCACCGTGTACCCACACCCCAGTACGTTCGAGTCGTACCCCCACCCCTGTACGTGTCATACCCCCGTGTACCTACACCCCAGTACGTTCGAGTCGCACCCCCACCCCTGTACGTGTCGTACCACCGTGTACCCACACCCCAGTACGTTCGAGTCGTACCCCCACCCCTGTATGTGTCATACCCCTGTGTACCTACACCCCAGTACGTTCGAGTCGTACCCCCACCCCTGTACGTGTCGTACCACCGTGTACCCACACCCCAGTACGGTCGAGTCGTACCCCCACCCCTGTATGTGTCGTACCACCGTGTACCCACACCCCAGTACGTTCGAGTCGTACCCCCACCCCTGTACATGTCGTACCACCGTCTAAGTACACCCCAGTACGTTCGAGTCGCACCCCCACCCCTGTACGTGTCATACCCCCGTGTACCTACACCCCAGTACGTTCGAGTCGCACCCCCACCCCTGTACGTGTCGTACCACCGTGTACCCACACCCCAGTACGTTCGAGTCATACCCCCACCCCTGTACGTGTCCAACCCCCATGTTATACACCCCAGTACGTTCGAGTCGAACCCCCACCCCTGTACGTGTCATACCCCCATGTACCTACACCCCAGTACGTTCGAGTCGCACCCCCACCCCTGTACGTGTCGTATCACCGTGTACCCACACCCCAGTACGTTCGAGTCATACCCCCACCCCTGTACGTGTCATACCCCCGTGTACCCACACCCCAGTACGTTCGAGTCGTACCCCCACCCCTGTACGTGTCATACCACCGTCTAAGTACACCCCAGTACGTTCGAGTCGTACCCCCACCCCTGTACGTGTCCGACCACCGTCAATGTACACCCCAGTACGTTCGAGTCGTACCCCCACCCCTGTACGTGTCCGACCACCGTCAATGTACACCCCAGTACGTTCCAGTCGAACCCCCACCCCTGTACGTGTCCGACCCCTATGTATATACACCCCAGTACGTTCGAGTCGCACCCCCAACACAACCTCCTAAGTACGGAGCGCACCCCAGGCCCCAACATCACAACCGCATGTACGAGTCGTACCAAGCCACACACAAGGACAGCACCGTACAACCAAATGGCCCATGTACACACCGTACACACGCTCAAAACGCACGTACACAACCAGGACAAAACAAAACAACACAAGAATACACTATACGAATGGCACAAAGCCACTAAACATGGCCAACAAACACTACAAAAACACCTTCACTGACCTGCAACTGCCAAAAACAAACAGAGGCCCAAAACACCACCACTCCTTATAACACACCCACCCAAACTTCAAACACAGCCACACCCACCAATGGACCAATAAAAAGGGCCCACACACACAAACCATGAGCCTTTGCAACAGACTCACTGCTGCCAGACACCACAGAACCATACTACAAGCTTCACCACACCTTACACTTGCACACCTTCACACAACCACCTTCACAAACACCCCCTCATCACATTCACACACACACACCTGCACAACCACACCCACACACCCACAACCATCCACACACCCCCCCCACCATCCACACCCACACCCCTCACCATGCCCACTACCAAGAATCCAAAGTTCAGTAACCGAGAGTTGGAGGTCCTTGTCGATGAAATCCTCAGAGTCGAGCCACAGCTCTTTGGAACATTGGTCAGACAGACCAGCATTGCAGCAAAAACAGCCATGTGGCAGACCATCGTCGATGCTGTGAATGCTGTTGCGGACACCAGAAGGACCAGGCAGGAATGCCAGAACAGGTGGTACGATCTGCGGAGGAGGGTCCGAGCCAAGAGGCAGGAGGAACACAACCAGGCCAACGCCACAGGAGGAGGGCCCTCCCGCATATCCGTACACTACCAGCCCTGGGAGGAGAGGGTGATGGCCATACTGCAGGTGGAGGCAGTCGAAGGATTAGAAGGACTCCGAGACCCGGGTGAGTACACAAACAACGCACCTCACATGGGGGGAACGGCATCCACAACCAAAATCACTAACAGGCACGCAACCACCCCAAGCCATCGCATGACTCAACCACACTCCATGAGCACGCACATGCCACTGCTGCCACCATGCCCCATGCACCCAGCTGGACAATGTCAAGTCACAGGCCACAGAAGACACCAACACATGACACGGTAACCCGGATGGCGGGAGGCTGGGCCCCAAAAATCACATAGTGCAACTCCGAAGCAGACAACAATGCCCTCTGCCCATATGGCCTAGGTCACAGCCAGACAAACAGTGTGTCCCAACACAGGAATGACTTGCCAGCAAATGGTGGACGCCTTGCATCAACACATGGGGGTGAAGGCACTGTTTTGCACATGACAGCAGCTAATGAACAGCCAACATTGTGAAAGAGTGGCAGCACACACCACCACAGCAGCAGCGCACAGACACACATCACACCCAATGGGTGCCTGGAGATCAGAAACAAACTCACATCAACAAGCCAAGGGCCACTCAAAGATCTGCTATCAGTGTGTGCCCAGGAAGCTGGGCTGAGGTGACAGAGGGTGACACACAGAGGGGGACAGAGAGGGAGGGAGACACAGGGAGACGGACAGAGGGAGGAGGCTGACACACAGATGGAGGGAGAGGGGGACACAGAGGGAGGGAGACACAGGGAGACGGACAGAGGGAGGAGGCTGACACACGGAGGGAGGGAGAGGGGGACAGAGAGGGAGGGAGACACAGGGAGACGGACAGAGGGAGGAGGCTGACACACAGATGGAGGGAGAGGGGGACACAGAGGGAGGGAGACACAGGGAGACGGACAGAGGGAGGAGGCTGACACACAGAGGGAGGGAGAGGGGGACAGAGAGGGAGCGAGACACAGGGAGAGCAAATCAGCCGTGTGGCATGTGCGAATGTCTGCTCGTCAGCAGGTAGACTGCGTGCATGCAGACAAGGGTGGCCAGTCCCAGAACCCCCCCTCTTCCCCATGGCAAAACACAGGGCCATGTCACAACCTGTTCACGAGCACAACGACAGCTACCTGGATCATATAAGTGTGTGGATCCACTCCATGTGCACATGTACAGTGCATGGCTCGCCACACCTGCCCACTCCACTGCTGACTGCAGTCACACTTGACGCAGCAAGTAAGACCGTGCCACACATAGTTAAAGGGGCCAAAGTGGTGCCCAAGGGACACACCCATGCACAAGTGCACTGTGAGTGGACTGCAAGACAGATCCCAATTCCAAGAGGAAATGTCCCAACTTTGAAACTGATGAAACATGGATGTTGCATGGACCAAAATTAACATTGTCTCTCTCACACACAGGTCAATGTCGTGGTTCACCCCCCAACACTGGGGGGGAAGACTCACAGGACCCGGATCTGCAGGAGCCCGATCCCACCGGCAGCGACCACTCTCACCACTCTGTGGACGACCCTGACCGACCTGGCCCCTCTGGTGTCCAACCACCTGCAGCACCTGCGTCAGGTACAACTGTGCCAACCACCACCCCCACTCCTGCCACATCCCAGGAGACACCCAGGATCCCTGCCCCAACACCACATTGCAGCCAGGCTGGCCAGGAGGGACACGGTGTCCCGGGCACCCAGGAGGAGGCAGGCGACAACGCCAATGCCACCCCTCAGGGGTCCCGGAGACCCAATGTGCCCACAAGGGCAGGCCAGGTGCAAGTGGGCAGGGGTGGTGGGAGTGGAGGACGGCGGAGGCGCGAGCCTGACCAGTTGGCTGGGGAACCGGTATTTTCCCATGTCCGTAACATCCTGGACTCATACCGGCAGGACACCACGGGCATGGCCCAGGTTGTGTCCGTCCTCGAGGGGATCAAGGCCCAGCAGGCCCAGCAACATGCGGAGCTACATGCCTGTCTACTGCGACACCAACGGAGGATGGAGGACAGACAGGCTGAGCAAGTGACGGCGTTCCAGGGGATTCACAATACACTCCGTCGGATGGCCGACAACATGGCCGACCCTCTCTGTGCCAGAAGGCGGAGAACATCACCACCCACAGGGAGGGATCAGGAGGAGGAGGAGGAAACATCCGATGGAGCATCCCAGACGTCGTCACGGCCTGCTGCTGAGGGTCCCCGCAGGAGGCCGGGTCGTCCACGGAAAGGACCGTGAGGGTCGGCGCTACATCACCATCTCCCAGGACACCTGGCCTGGCACCTGGCCCACTGGAGCAACAGCATCACAGCATCAAGCGACATTCTCTGCCACATGGCCCTGCTGGTCACTGGCTGACCAATGTTGACAAAGACTGTGGCATGGACTCTGAGGATTTCAAATGGCAAGGACACCAACTCCCCTACTGAACTTTGGATTCCAAAATCCCGGAAAGCCCCTCACTTTGTCCCCCCCCCCAATAATAAATTACACTATGAAGAGTAGATGCCTGCTGGTAGCATTATTACCTAACATGTGTCATGTAAAGTCTAAACATGCCTGAGTCATCTTTTGTCTTCAACCATCCACACCCTGGGGCCTGAGTCTGGCACAGGACACATGGGTCACAGTGTATTAGGCAAGACAGACATGGAGCACCATACACACCCGTGATGGGCCCAACCAGCTGAGGGGGTGGCCGAACAACCGTGCTGACAGACACATTGAGTACAGCAACAGTCATGCGCAGAGGTCAGGGATCCAGTCCAGTGTCCTGGGGGGCACCCAGGTATGTGTAGACAGGTGGCAGAACCATGTCCTGCAAGCTTGAGTCCGGTGGATGCAGAGAATGGGGGCCTGGACAACGTTGGATGCATGGGGATGGCACATGTCACAATACCTACACAGTCATGGACCTCATGCCCAATACACAGTCTCAGCCCACACACACAGCTTGCATCTTGCTACTCGACACATTGACACATAGCCACAATCAGGGAATACCATGCCAGACATGCTGGATGCACCGTGGCAACACACCAGCATTGACTGAGAAGAGGCACCTTGGAGGCATAGGGACACCTTTATTAGTCATGTTTTCGGGATTGCAGAGGCAACTTGAAGTACACATGAACACATCATGTGGAGTAACATGTGGGTCCAACACTGGCACCCCCCTTCTGCAGCACAAATGCGTGTTCGCCATGGAACTGGCACACAAGCGTCAGCTAACAGCTAAACACCCACAGCTGCTCACGGAGAGCCTGCCATACACCATAGATCCGCTGATGTGGAAGTTCCACACCATGTCAAGCCAATGCTAACCGTATGTGTCCGAGGGCAGTGTCACACACATTGATGCCATCATCACAATCCCCTATCCCATCACTGATGACTGTCAACCAGGCAGACCATCTATTCAGGTGTACACAGCTGCATGTTGTGTCCCATGGTGATGCTACATGGCTGCAGAGGAACCAAACATCGACAGGGGCAGTGTGCATACATCGTGAACAACTGCCACACCCAATACACCCCAGATGCATCCCTTACCCTATGGAGACTTCCAAACGTGTCCGTGCCTGTAACGCTGAGTCAGCCCACGATGTCATGTCCATGAGGAATAGCAGTGCCACAACAATGCAAGCAGCAGACGGCATGCGCAAGTACCTGGGGAAGAGAGACACACAAGAAGTCAGCCACAAAAAGCACAGCCACTTGCATGTGCATTTACTCGACACATGTATGGATCACAACATGCTAGGTCACAATTATGACTGGGGAAATACAACCATCACTGCCACCATCACTCCAGTGACACGACCACACACACCTCTGACTCACGTGCCATACATGCAGGTGGAGACACACATCACAACACATGCCACACGGGGACCAATGCGTGCACACTCAGACACTGGTACTCACCACTAAGCAAAGAAGTCGCGTATGAGCCGAGTCCGGATGTCCTCTTGCGGCTCCACATCCTCCACATCACTAGCCCCATTGCCAAGCCCTTCGTCCTCCACGGGTGGATGGTCCTCGTCACGTTGATCCAGGATGAGTGGCACAGCTCTTTCAACTGCCATGTTGTGCAGCATGCAGCAGACCATGAAGATCTTGCAGACCTTCGCCGGGGCATATGGGAGCGTGCCGCCGGTCTTGTGGAGGCACCTGAATCGGCTCTTCAGCAGGCCAAACGTCCTCTCTATCACTCGCCTTGTCCGGCCATGGGCGGTGTTGTAGCGGAGCTGGGCCGGCGTGATGGGGTTGCGGAGAGGTGTGAGCAGCCAAGGCATGTTGGGATAGCCAGCGTCCCCTACATGGGAAGCACATGGACATCGTTAGAAGTGGTGAAGCGGTCGTGCTGGTAGGCTATGCAAAATACAGGACAGAGAGACTGTACCCACCAACAACACATGCCCGTTCGTTGCGCAGCTGCATCATCATTTCAGCCATCCCGCTACGCCTCATGATGTAGGCATCGTGTGCTGATCCTGGAAAATGAGCACAGACATGTGAAATCAACATGTTGGACTGACACACCACAAGGGCATTGATGGTAGTGCTTTCGATTGCGGTACGCCACCTCCCGTGCGTGTGGTGGTACCAAAGCTACATGTGTCCCATCTATGGACCCAATGACATGGGGCATCCCTCCCAGGGCACAGAGTCCACGCATGACCGCAGTCATCTGTTCAGGGGTTGGGAACTTGATGAAGTCATCCAGGTGAATCAACATGGCCTCTAAGAAATCATGCAGCACACGGCAGAACATGCTCTGGGACATGCCACCAACATTAGCTATGGTATATTGAAAGGTACCCGTGGCAAGAAAATGTAGGGCAGCCATTACCTTCAGCTGGGGTGTCAGTGCCGTAGGATACCTGTGCTGCGGTTGCAGGTGTGGTGCCAGTCTCGCCGTCAACTCCAGAATCAACGGTTGGGTGAAGCGGTAGAGCCGGATGCTGTCATTCTCCTGCATGGCTGCCAAGTCCGGAATTGGTCGGGCAAGAGGTGGCGCTCTGCAGTAATTTGGAAGTGACAAGGAAGAGTGAGTGCACTACGACAACAAATCATGTGTACTGAGCACATGTTAATCTGTCAATACACATATGCTACATAGGGAGTCAGGTATGTGCTACATGCCCAGGACACGTATGGATGCAAGGTGACACTCCTACCAAGACCCAGCTACACACGGAGATTGAGAACCTCCCCATGCCACGGGAATAGCTGTGTCCCAGTGCAAGTGAACAGCCAGACGCAAGACAGGAGTGACATACGCCCACACATCAGCAGCAGTAGGATGCCGATTGCAGAGACTGGTAGCGGAACACTGGAGCCACAGGTCACATGACATTACACTAGGACAGCCCACACACCTTGCCATGAAGGTGCACATGTCATGACTCACCACACATTCCTTGTGAGGATGCTGACATGTCCTTGTCACGCTACTCCGTGTCCCATGCATACATGTGCACCTCACATCCGATGCCACATGTGGCATGGTGTGCGGAACAGTGTGCAATGACAATCTACACACAGACACATGTTGGTTGCTGCAACGGCTGCAGCTTTTGAGGGTGTTCCAACATCAACCTGATGGGAAGCCCCCACACATACATGACATAGTCACATTGTGCACCGTGGGTAGTGACAAGTCAGGTGTGATAACCCTTGTACCGGGCATCAGGGGACACTTCCGTGTGTTGGTGTCCGTGCCATGCCAGTGACGCTCACCCCAAGTGTGCAGTACGACATGCACACATGTCAAAGGAGTCAAGGGCATGCCTGGCACACATTGCACCATCACACAGTACATCTGTACACATCTCATCATACATCTGGTGCCTTCTCGACTCAGGAGTGATGTTCCACATCACAGGCCGTCACACCTGTGCCCCACACATGTAGTAATGCACAGACGATGCCTTGATGTCAATTAATGGACAAGTATGTCCAATCATGGACAAGTATGTCCATCCATGGACAAGTATGTCCATCCATGGACAAGTATGTCCGCCCTATCCCTACCTGTGTGCCGCCTGTCACCACTGTGATGTGTGAAAACCGCTGTACTGCTGCGAAGAGGGCCTGTGTACGTTCCCATATCACTATGGGAGTGCTGCCGTATGTGTACCCATCGTGATGGCGAGCGTACAGGCATGTGTACGGCCCGTACCACTACGAGTAGGCATACGCAAGAACACCCATAGTGGTACGGGCCGTACACACGCCTGTACGCTCCCTATCACTATGGGTGGCCTCGCGTATGCGTACTCGTAGTGGTACGGGCCGTACACACGCCTGTACGCTCCCTATCACTATGGGTGGCCTCGCGTATGCGTACTCGTAGTGGTACGGGCCGTACACACGCCTGTACGCTCCCTATCACTATGGGTGGCCTCGCGTATGCGTACTCGTAGTGGTACGGGCCGTACACACGCCTGTACGCTCCCTATCACTATGAGTGCTGTTTCTTGATCACATGACCAAAAGTGCGCGTATGTTACGCTTACGGAGCGCTTACGGTAAAAGTACGTATGCGCGTATAAAAGACACTTTCATGCGCTCATGCGCATGACATGCACGCTCCAACACTTCCGCGTAACGTGCGCGTGTAACGTATGCGCTTACGCGTCGCGTACGTAGTACGGACGTCTACGTAAATTGCGTAACCATACGCAAACAGAGTAGAAATTTTACGTACATAAAGCAAAACGTGCGCTTACGGTAAGCTTACCGTACGCGCACACAAAAAAATTAAAATAAAAAAAAAAAAATGGAAAAAAAAGATTCACTATGTTATACTACTATCTTACATGTTTGGTAAAAAAAAAAGGTGCAAAATTATATATTGCAGAATTTTTAAAATTTAACCATAGTGTTTAAAGAGAATATACAGTAAAAAAATAAATGTAAAAAACCTTGCAAAAGGAAAAAAATAAAAATAAATCACACACGTTAAATATAGAAATTAGCATTTAAAAAACCATGCAAATTCACTGAAAAAAACATGGGTTTCACACACGTTATAGTTAGGAATTAGCATTTTAAAAACCTTGCAAATTCACTGAAAAAACCATAGGTTTCACACATGTTATAGTTAGCTGAACATTTCACTCGTAAAAAACCAATGAAATTCCCCTGTTATAGTTAGTTAAGCTAACTATAACTCGCGCACCCGCAATCCACTGCTGATGACATCACATATAACATCACTCATGACATGGTCACTGACATCACTCATGACATCACTGATGACATCTCAAATGACATCACTCATGACATCACTGATGACATCATCCTTGTGATAGAGTGGCAGACCTCCTCTCACCCTAATATAACCTTTGATACACACATTCAAAAATAGAGAGTAAAAAAAAAAATTATTGGAAATTCCAATAACAGTTTCAACAATCACTTCTGAAATTCTAAGATCCACATACACATCTACTCATTCACCAACAGTCCTATACTGTCACTCATACATGTACTCACTCATATGTACTCATACACCTGTACATCCTGTTACACAATGCCACTCATTAATAGAGTTACTCACACACATAGTCACTCATGCTAATAAAGAATCAAACATCCATTTACCTTCATATATAGTTATACACACACCACCACACTTACTTCTACGGAAACTTACACATACTTAGTCTTTTAAACAATCACTTATAGAAACACATACTTATTCATACAGGAACTCTTTCAATCTCTCACTCTCACATATACTCACTTATATACACCAATGGTCACATATACTAGTTTAAAACATATGTAGTTACTCATAAAGACACTATTGAGACAGTCATTCACTCAATAACACACCCACACACACTCATCCACCCATACAGTCCTGCACACATGCTGTCTTCAACACATACAAACAGTGAGTCACTCATTCATGCACCTATGCACTACGTAATACCCCCCACCAAACCATGCAGACAGTCAGACTAATACTCAAAAAAACAACTAATAACCTATATAGACACCCATGTAGCTACTCACCAACCCATACAGCCACTTATACACAAAGTGAGAGACTGATACAGATATTTACATATTAAAACATTACTCACTAAGACATGTATTCACTTTGATACTCTTTATCAGTCATTTTCTTAAATTATTTTTTTTTTAAAAACATCCATTTAGACACTTATATACCCATTTATTCTTCCATCGACCTTGAGATATACATATATAAAACATATTTAATTTTCAGAAAAACACACATTCACTGGATGATGTCATCAGTGATGTCATGAGTGATGTCATTTGAGATGTCATCAGTGATGTTATGAGTGATGTCAGTGACCATGTCATAAGTGATGTCATATGTGACGTCATCAGCAGTGGATTGTGGGTGCGCGAGTTATAGTTAGCTTAACTAACTATAACGGGGGAATTTCATTGGTTTTTTACGAGTGAAATGTCCAGCTAACTATAACATGTGTGAAACCTATGGTTTTTTCAGTGAATATATATATATATATATATATATATTCACTTAAAAAACCATAGATTTCATACATGTTATAGTTAGGTGGACATTTCACTCGTAAACAACCAATGAAATTCCCCCGTTATAGTTATTTCAGATAACTATAACTCGCGCGCCCGCAATCCACTGCTCATGACATCACATATTACATCACTCATGACATGGTCAGTGGCATCACTCATGACTTCACTGATGACATCATCCTTGTGATGGAGTTGCGGTCGCGCGAGTTATAGTGACTATTATTTAAGGAGTTGTTGCCTACCAGCAGCGCGATCTTTTCCCAACTGCCTCTGATGAAGGGATTACCCAGAAATGCGTCAGGCATGAGAGAAGCTGCTTACAGTATCAGTCTACGTGCCCATGAGTACCTGTAACTTAGGCTGGTAACCTACATGCCGTCTCGTGTGCAGCTCGTCTTGGGATACCATGTTTTGTCAATATATATATATATATTCACTGAAAAAACATAGGTTTCACACACGTTATAGTTACGAATTAGCATTTAAAAAACCTTGCAAATTCACTTAAAAAACCATAGGTTTCACACATGTTATAGTTAGCTGGACATTTCACTCATAAAAAACCTATGAAATTCCCCCGTTATAGTTACTGTAGGCAACTATAACTCACGCGACCGCAATCCTCTGCTGATGACGTCAGATATTACATCACTGTATTTAGACACTTATTTACCCATGTCTTCTTCCATTAATCTTTAGCTATACATATATTACAAATATTTATTTTTCATAAAGACACATATGTCATCAGTGATGTAATATCTGACGTCATCAGCAGAGGATTGCGGTCGCGTGAGTTATAGTTGCCTACAGTAACTATAACGGGGGAATTTCATAGGTTTTTTACGAGTGAAATGTCCAGCTAACTATAACATGTGTGAAACCTATGGTTTTTTAAGTGAATATGCAAGGTTTTTTAAATGCTAATTCGTAACTATAACGTGTGTGAAACCTATGGTTTTTTCAGTGAATTTGTACGGTTTTTTAAATGCTAAGTTATGTAGTAATTTTTTTTTCAGGTTTTTCACCGTGCGCGCACCGTGACATTTTTTTTTTTTTTTTTAAATCGCGAGGTGCGCTCACCGAGCGCCCACGGTTCGAAGTGCGTGCCGTGCGCGCGCGGTGCGCGCACCTCACGATTTTTTAAAAAAAAAACATTTTTTTTTCTCCCTTGGGGGTCCTTCTGTGACCCCCTGACCAAGGCTGGGTGTCAGGAACTGTCCACTCTGCCCCCTTTTCACGTTCTCCTCCTTTTTTTTTCACCCCCTCAGACTGCGAGAGACAAAATGGCGGCCGAAACTTCCTGGTTTCGACCGATTCGAATGTTTACCGACGTCTAACAACCAATCAGAATTGCGCTCGCGCACGGCAGGGTGCGCGCACAGTGCGCACACGGTGCCCGCGTATAGATATTGATATGCTTTGAAATGCTATTTTCTCAGGAAATACTGAACAGATTTACACCAGACCTGCAAAAGGCACTTCCTTGACCTTATGGCTACCTCTCTGCCAAATTTCACGTAATTTTGTTCAGCCGTTCGAGCTGTAGCTGCGTCTAAAGGTCCTATGGAAAAATACATGGGGAAAACGTGTTTTGGGACCCCCCCTTTTTCTCGGCCCCCGCTTGACGAATCACCCCGAGACTTTCAGGGTAGGAGCTGAGCGGAGTGCCCCATTAGTTTTGAAAATTTCGCAAGGATTCGTCAACCGACGCCAAAGTTATTCAAAATAGAATTTTGAGATTTCCTATGGAAACTAGGTTGTAACTATAACTATCTACTGGCGACCGCCAGTAGATAATATATATATATATATATATATATATATATATATATATATATATATATATATATATATATATATATATATATTACCTACTGGCGGTCGCCAGTAGGTAGTTATAGTTAGGACCAAGTTTCCATAGGAAGAGCATTTTTTGTTTTGCTTATAACTTATGGCGTCGTTTCTTGAATCTTCATGAAATTTTCCAAACTAAATCTTTGTTCATATCAGCTCCTATGTGGGAAGTTTGGGGGTGATTCATCAAGGGGGGCTGAGAAAAAAGGGGGGTCCCAAAACGTGATTTCTCCATGTTAATTTCCATAGGAAACTTTAGACAAGGCTACAGGTCGAACGGGTGAACGGAATTGCCCCAAATTTGGCAGGGAGAAGGGTCTTGGTCTAGAAAGCACACCTTTGTTTATTTGGTGTAAATCCGTTCAGTAGTTTTGGAGAAATATCGAAATGTACAGATATCGATATTTGGGAATTCTGCCAGCTGATTGGCTGAGGCTTTACGAGCACGAGCTTGCTGCTTATTGGCTGTGAGCGGTGCGAGTGGTTGCAATTAGGAAGCTGCCATTTTTTGATTTAGTTTAAATGAGTAAGGGGAAGAAGGGCAAAAAAAGTAGGAAAGGGGAGGGTAGGAGCACTGTAATGTCTGTGGGGTGTTTAGGGTGTGCTATACAGGGAGTGTGAAGTGAAGTATTTAGTCCTACCAGTGTGAAAGTGCTAATTTTGCAGAGAGTGAGAGGGTGCTGAGGTGATGTGCCAGTACACTCGGGGATGAAAGCGTGCGCCTATACCGTGAGCTGAGTGCTGTAAACTGATGTGCTGAAGTATTTATCTCTACCGGTGTGAAAGTGCTGTTTTGCGCAGAGTGAGATGGTGCTGAGGTGAGGTGCCTGGTACACTCGGGGATGAAAACGTGCGCCTAAACCGTGAGCTGAGTGGTGTAAACTGATGTGGTCTGGGCGCTGTAGCATACTGGCCACTGTAGGATAGATGTGCAGGTGGTGTTGGTATGCGTTTAGAGTATAGCGGAGTGGGAAGCAAACTACTTACTGGTACTGGTCTGAAGACTCGGGGATGAAATCCTTGTGTACGTAAGCCGTGAGCTGATTGCTGTAAAGTGATGTGTGTGGGCGTTGTAGGATACTGGCCGCTTTAGCATATCTGTGTAAGTAGTGTTAGTATGTGTTTATACGATACAGGGAGTGGGAAGCGAACTACTCACCTCTACTTTCTGAAGACTCGAATGCAGTGTTATAGGAAGCAGGAATACATAAATAATTGTTAAGAATATAATGCAGAATGTTGCAATGCCACAGAAGAGCAATGGTGAAATCAGGTGTGTCTAAGAAAGTGGGTGTGTGTAATAGGAATGAGTAATACAGAAATAATCGTGAAGAATATAATGCAGAATGTTGCAATGCCACAGAAGAGAAATGGTGAAATCAGGTGTGTCTAAGAAAGTGGCTGTGTGTAATAAAGCAATGGAGTCTGAAAGTTATATTAAGAGTGTCTTTATTTAAGTGCCATAAATGGATTCACTGGTGCAAGAGGTAAGGCATTCAGTTGAGGCAAATTCCAACCGCTTCTGCTGTATTCAAACGTAAGCTCCTGCATCAGTGAATTCCACATTTACATGTTGCAGTTCCATGTGACATAAACAATACCTATTACACTTGAATGACTCGAAATTCTATAATGAAAATAAAGGTAGGATACGATTAGCACATGTATCCTTTAAGAAAAGAAACAAAAAAAAATTGCAAAGTGTAATCATCAAACTTTTTCGGTACCCTGGTACTCCTTTGTTGTAACACAAAATTATCAACAGTAGAACAGTCAGCAATCTCTTGTACGGTAGATTCATTCTGGTGAGTGTCAGAATTGGTAATAGTTCTAGTCACATCGGAACTTTGAGGAGGAACACAAAATTGTGCTTCAGAGAAACACATTAGGTACCCTTCTTGTCAAACCATACATTATTGTCTTCAGCTCTTTCAAAAAAGAATTCTTCTGCAAAGAGCTAAGGCACCGAGCTGAGGCAAACTTCAACCGATTCTGGTATGTTCAAATCTGAAGCTGCTGCATTAGTGAATTCCACATTACATGTAACACTTCCATGTGACATAAACAATAGCTATTAGACATGAATGACTCAATTCTATAATGAAAATAAAGGTAGGATACGATTAGCACACTGTGCCAACCAGTTCCTAAACAATGTTGTGTTTTTTGATGTTGATCGCCAGCTCGTGAGTAGAGGCTGAGGATGAGTAAATTTGTGTGAAAGGGCTTCGTGGATAACAGGCAGGCAGAGAGCCGTGTGCACAAAGAATAGAGATGGTTTCAAAAATGGATGTCGGATTTAGGCTAATTTAGGAATCAATCAATCAATGACACTTATAAAGCGCGCTACATACCCGTAGGGTCTCAAGGCGCTGGGGGAGGGGGGGGTGCCGCTACTGCTCGAATAGCCAGGTCTTCAGCTTCTTCCTGAAGGAGAGGTGGTCTTGGGTCAGGCGCAGGTCGGTCGGGAGGGAGTTCCAGTTCTTGGCGGCCAGGTAGGAGAAGGACCTTCCTCCTGTAGTCGCTCTCCGGATGCGGGGGACGGCGGCGAGGGCGTGGTTGGCTGATCGGAGGTGGCGCGTGGGAGCGTAGAAGTTGACTCGGCTGTTGAGGTAGCTCGGGCCTTGGTCGTGTAGGGCTTTGTGTGCGTGGGTGAGGAGGCGGAAGGTGATTCTCTTGTTGACGGGGAGCCAGTGAAGGTCTCTCAGATGTCCGGAGATGTGGCTGGATCGTGGGATGTCGAGGATGAGTCTGGCTGAGGCGTTCTGGATCCGCTGGAGTCTCTTCTGGAGCTTGGCGGTGGTACCGGCGTAGAGGGCGTTACCGTAGTCCAGTCGGCTGGTGACGAGGGCCTGGGTGACGGTCCTCCTGGTCTCGGTGGGGATCCACCAGAAGATTTTCCGAAGTATGCGTAGGATGTTGAAGCACGCCGAGGAGACGTTGTTGACCTGCCTGGTCATGGAGAGGGAGGAGTCCAGGATGAAGCCCAGGTTGCGTGCATGGTCTGTCGGTTTGGGTGCGGTGCCCAGGGCGGGAGGCCACCAGGAGTCGTCCCAGGCGGAGGGTGAAGAGCCCAGGATGAGAACCTCCGTCTTGTCCGAGTTCAGTTTCAGGCGGCTGGTCGTCATCCACTCGGCTACCTCTTTCATCCCTTCGTGCAGGTTGGCTCTGGCAGCTGGGTGTCGTCGGCGTAGGAGATTATGCTGAGGTTGTGTTTGCGTACGATGGCCGCGAGGGGGCTCATGTAGACGTTGAAGAGGGTGGGGCTCAGAGATGATCCTTGTGGGACGCCGCAGATGACTTCGGAGGCCTCTGACTTGTACGGTGGTAGGCGGACTCTCTGTGTTCTTCCGTCGAGGAAGGAGATGATCCATTCCAGCGCCTTGTCCTTGATTCCGATGTTGCTGAGGCGCCGTACTAGGGTGCGGTGGCAGACCGTGTCGAATGCCGCGGAGAGGTCTAGGAGGATGAGGGCCGCTGTTTCTCCATTGTCCATCAGGGCTCGGATGTCATCGGTGGCGGCGATGAGGGCGGTCTCGGTGCTGTGATTGGCTCGGAAGCCGGACTGTGAGGGGTCGAGGGATCCGTTCGTCTCGAGGAAGGCGGCCATCTGCTTGTTGACGGTCTTCTCGATGACTTTGGCTGGAAACGGGAGAAGCGAGATGGGGCGGTAGTTCTTGAGGTCGGTGGGGTCCGCTGTTGGTTTCTTGAGTAGAGCGCTGAGTTCGGCGTGTTTCCAGCTCTCGGGGAAGATGGCGGTGTCGAAGGATGTGTTGATGATGTCTCGCAGGTGGGGTGCGATGACAGCGTCGGCCTTGTTGAAGACGTGGTGAGGGCAGGGGTCGGTCGGTGATCCGGAGTGGATGGAGTTCATCGTGCGGGTGGTGTCTTCGGTGCTGATCGGGGTCCAGGCGTGGAGGGTGGTGGTGGGTGGGGGTGGTTGGACGGTCATGGTGTGCGTTGGTTGGTTGTTGAAGCTACTGTGTATGTCCGTGATCTTGTTGTGGAAGTATGAAGCGAGGGAGTTGCAGAGGTCTTGCGATGGGGTGATGTCGTTGTTTCCTGCGCTGGGGTTGGAGAGCTCTTTCAGGATGTTGAAGAGTTCCTTGCTGTTGTGTGCGTTGTTGTCCAACCGGTCCTTGAATGCTGTTTTCTTGGCGGCGCGGATCAGCTGGTGGTGTTTCCGGGTGGCAAGTTTGTAGGAGGTCCTGTTGTCCGGTGTCGGTTCCCTTTTCCAGACTTTCTCAAGGGCTCGGAGGTTCTTCTTGGAGCACTTGAGTTCGTCGGTGAACCATGGGGCCTTCTTGCTGCCGGGTCTGCTAGGCGGGGTCCTCAGCGGGGCGAGCTCGTCCGCGCAGTCGCTGATCCACTTCGTGAGGTTGTCGGCGGCCTGGCTGGGGTTCGCTGAGCTGGCAGGAGGGTGCTGGCTCAGGGAGGTGGCGAGCTGGTCTGCTGTGATCTTGTTCCAGCTTCTGTGGGCGGCTTGTTGCTGGTGTTGGTGGGTCGTTGTTCTCTTGAAGGTGAAGTGGACGCAGCTGTGGTCCGTCCATTGAAGCTCTGTGGCGTGGCTGAAGAGGATGTCTGTGCTGGATGAGAAGACGGCGTCGAGTGTGTGTCCGGCGAGGTGGGTGGGGGTGGACACCAGTTGCTTGAGTCCCAGGTTGGCGAGGTTGTCGAGCAGGGTGCTGGTGTTGTGGTCGTTGTTGTTCTCCAGATGGTAGTTGAGGTCTCCCAGGAGGATGTAGTCAGCGGAGGGGAGGGCATGCGGGCTGACGAAGTCGGCGATGTCCTCGCTGAATTGCGTGCGTGGTCCAGGGGGTCGGTAGATCAGGGTGCCTCTGAGGGTGGTGTTCGGGTTGGTGTGGATCTGGAAGTGCAGGTGTTCGGCGCTGGTCAGGGTGTTGTCGGTGCTGGTCGTGATCCGGATGGTGTTTCTGTGGATGATGGCGATGCCTCCTCCCATCTGGTTGGCGTTTCGGTCCCTCCGGACGATCTTGTAGCCCTCTGGGATAGCGATGGCGATGTCAGGAGCTGAAGAGGCGTTCATCCAGGTCTCCGTGAGGAAGGCAACGTCCGGGGCTGTGGCATCTAGGAGGTTCCAGAGTTCGATGGCGTGTCTGTGGACGGAGCGGGTGTTGAGCAGGATGCACTTGAGGTGGGTGCTGCTGGTGTTCGACTTTGCGGGTGCTGGTGTGCGGCTGGTCTGGGTGCAGGAGAGCTTGCAGGCGTGGCAGCTGAAAGGTCCGTGGGTGCATCGTGGTGTGGCTTGGTGGCAATTCGGGAGTCGGCCGGTGTTGAGAGCGATGAGGGTGGCGGCGGAGTACGTCAGGCGGGTAGGTCGGGGTCCTCGTGGGCCAGGGGTCCTGGCGCTGGATGCGATCCGGTCGCGGACGGGCGCAGACGGGCTTACCTTTGGCGCACCTTCGGCGCTCAGTCGGCGCACCCGCTGCGCGTGGCCACTGCGCGTTCGCACAGTCGCCATTTAAGGCGGAGTGCACGGGTGGGCGGAGCAGCTGGGAGGCGGGAGCGGGGAGGGTTACAGAAGGCAAAACGGGGCGGAAAGCAACACGGGGAAAAGAAATAACCACAGAACAGGCTAAAATACGATAAACAAGGGGACAAAAAGATAATTAAACCAAGCAGGCACAGATTCACGTCAAGACAAGGGTGGGCGGAGCAGCTGGGAGGCGGGAGCGGGGAGGGTTACAGAAGGCAAAACGGGGCGGAAAGCAACACGGGGAAAAGAAATAACCACAGAACAGGCTAAAATACGATAAACAAGAGGACAAAATGATTATTAAACCAAGCAGGCACAGATTCACGTCAAGACAAGGGTGGGCGGAGCAGCTGGGAGGCGGGAGCGGGGAGGGTTACAGAAGGCAAAGGGGGCGGAAAGCAACACGGGGAAAAGAAATAACCACAGAACAGGCTAAAATACGATAAACAAGGGGACAAAAAGATAATTAAACCAAGCAGGCACAGATTCACGTCAAGACAAGGGTGGGCGGAGCAGCTGGGAGGCGGGAGCGGGGAGGGTTACAGAAGGCAAAGGGGGCGGGGACAGGCGGCGGTGGCGGGAGCGGGGAGGGTTACAGAAGGCAAAACGGGGCGGAAAGCAACACGGGGAAAAGAAATAACCACAGAACAGGCTAAAATACGATAAACAAGGGGACAAAAAGATAATTAAACCAAGCAGGCACAGATTCACGTCAAGACAAGGGTGGGCGGAGCAGCTGGGAGGCGGGAGCGGGGAGGGTTACAGAAGGCAAAGGGGGCGGAAAGCAACACGGGGAAAGGAAATAACCACAGAACAGGCTAAAATACGATAAACAAGGGGACAAAAAGATAATTAAACCAAGCAGGCACAGATTCACGTCAAGACAAGGGTGGGCGGAGCAGCTGGGAGGCGGGAGCGGGGAGGGTTACAGAAGGCAAAGGGGGCGGGGACAGGCGGCGGTGGCGGGAGCGGGGAGGGTTACAGAAGGCAAAACGGGGCGGAAAGCAACACGGGGAAAAGAAATAACCACAGAACAGGCTAAAATACGATAAACAAGGGGACAAAAAGATAATTAAACCAAGCAGGCACAGATTCACGTCAAGGCAGGGGCACAAACAACTGCAGTGGCGGCAGCCGGCGGACGAAGCAGCAGCGAGGCAGAGGGCAGGCAAGGGGCACACACAGCAGCTGGTGGCCGTGCGGCGCGGGGGTGTCCCACAAGTGGGTCACACTCACCTGCGTCGCACGGTCGCCATTTAAGGCGGAGTGCGCGGGTGGGCGGAGCAGCTGGGAGGCGGGAGCGGGGAGGGTTACAGAAGGCAAAGGGGGCGGGGACAGGCGGCGGTGGCGGGAGCGGGGAGGGTTACAGAAGGCAAAACGGGGCGGAAAGCAACACGGGGAAAAGAAATAACCACAGAACAGGCTAAAATACGATAAACAAGGGGACAAAAAGATAATTAAACCAAGCAGGCACAGATTCACGTCAAGACAAGGGTGGGCGGAGCAGCTGGGAGGCGGGAGCGGGGAGGGTTACAGAAGGCAAAACGGGGCGGAAAGCAACACGGGGAAAAGAAATAACCACAGAACAGGCTAAAATACGATAAACAAGGGGACAAAAAGATAATTAAACCAAGCAGGCACAGATTCACGTCAAGGCAGGGGCACAAACAACTGCAGTGGCGGCAGCCGGCGGACGAAGCAGCAGCGAGGCAGAGGGCAGGCAAGGGGCACACGCAGCAGCTGGTGGCCGTGCGGCGCGGGGGTGTCCCACAAGTGGGTCACACTCACCTGCGTCGCACGGTCGCCATTTAAGGCGGAGTGCGCGGGTGGGCGGAGCAGCTGGGAGGCGGGAGCGGGGAGGGTTACAGAAGGCAAAGGGGGCGGGGACAGGCGGCGGTGGCGGGAGCGGGGAGGGTTACAGAAGGCAAAACGGGGCGGAAAGCAACACGGGGAAAAGAAATAACCACAGAACAGGCTAAAATACGATAAACAAGGGGACAAAAAGATAATTAAACCAAGCAGGCACAGATTCACGTTAAGACAAGGGTGGGCGGAGCAGCTGGGAGGCGGGAGCGGGGAGGGTTACAGAAGGCAAAACGGGGCGGAAAGCAACACGGGGAAAAGAAATAACCACAGAACAGGCTAAAATACGATAAACAAGGGGACAAAAAGATAATTAAACCAAGCAGGCACAGATTCACGTCAAGACAAGGGTGGGCGGAGCAGCTGGGAGGCGGGAGCGGGGAGGGTTACAGAAGGCAAAACGGGGCGGAAAGCAACACGGGGAAAAGAAATGACCACAGAACAGGCTAAAATACGATAAACAAGGGGACAAAAAGATAATTAAACCAAGCAGGCACAGATTCACGTCAAGACAAGAGTGGGCGGAGCAGCTGGGAGGCGGGAGCGGGGAGGGTTACAGAAGGCAAAACGGGGCGGAAAGCAACACGGGGAAAAGAAATAACCACAGAACAGGCTAAAATACGATAAACAAGGGGACAAAAAGATAATTAAACCAAGCAGGCACAGATTCACGTCAAGACAAGGGTGGGCGGAGCAGCTGGGAGGCGGGAGCGGGGAGGGTTACAGAAGGCAAAGGGGGCGGGGACAGGCGGCGGTGGCGGGAGCGGGGAGGGTTACAGAAGGCAAAACGGGGCGGAAAGCAACACGGGGAAAAGAAATAACCACAGAACAGGCTAAAATACGATAAACAAGGGGACAAAAAGATAATTAAACCAAGCAGGCACAGATTCACGTCAAGGCAGGGGCACAAACAACTGCAGTGGCGGCAGCCGGCGGACGAAGCAGCAGCGAGGCAGAGGGCAGGCAAGGGGCACACGCAGCAGCTGGTGGCCGTGCGGCGCGGGGGTGTCCCACAAGGAAGTAAATAGCATATTTGGATAGGCCATACATCACCCATCCCTGGTTAATCAAATCAATCCAAGAAGAACGTGAATTTCTTACAAGTCTTGGAGATTGCAGCTCGGAAGTTCTTCAGGGGCTTGAGATGCGTAATGTTCCAAGAGGTCATTGTTGCCATCATGTGAGAAAAGGGAAGCGATCCAATTCATATCTTCGTAGGGACAGTAATGTTTCTCGAATGTTGGAGCGGCAATTTGAATTGGCAGGCAATGTGCGATGTTGTCAAAGGTCCTACGTTGCATGTATGAGAGTAGGATCTGCTTCACATGGGTACCCCCACTTTTTGCTGGTGTTTCACTGTCTTTCGACCTTAGTCTGGCTGTGGCCCTGCTAATCAGGACCCCAGCCTAGCTGCTTCCTCTCTAAAATGATTTCTGTTGGACAGGCCTCACAGACGGCTTGCTCCCTCCCCGCTCGACAGGGCCCGGACTCCGGCCCACCTGGCATAACCCCGCGACAAGCACCTGTACTCCGTCTCCCGACGGACCCTTTGCCCTCGGACCCTTACTCATCACAGGGCCCAGCCCCACCGGCTTCCCCGGCCGGGTCAAGCCGCCATCTTGGGCCCTGCACCACGCGGCCGCCTGGCCTCCCCCCGACCCTAAACCCGGGCCTGGCCGGCCCCGACATCCCGGCACCACCATCCACCCAGGAGGTGAGCGGACCACTTGGCAGGTCAATGGGAGAACGAAGTGTCAAGGGCTCTCCCCCGCCAGGTGCCGATCGCCCCCAGCTCCCCCAGGCACTGGCTCCACCCCCTGCTGGGTGTCTGGACACCTTCATCCCGGACCCTCCGACCTCCAAGTGCGAGGGTCCGGACATCAAAGGGCACCAGCCCTATAACTGAGGCAGCTCCGGAGCAGGAAGGCAGTTGTATCCTGGAGTCGAGAGACACCGAGTGAACTCAACCTCGACGGTCTACTGGCGCTGCCGTAGCCCGCTCTTGTGAATCATCGTCCTGCCTGCTGGCGCTGCCGCGGCCCTCTGCAACAGTCATCTTCCTGGGACCTGCTGGCGCTGCCGCGGCCCGTTGTAACGACCATCCTCACCGGGACCTGCTGGCGCTGCCGCGGCCCTCTGCAACAGTCATCTTCCTGGGACCTGCTGGCGCTGCCGCGGCCGGTTGTAACGACCATCCTCACCGGGACCTGCTGGCGCTGCCGCGGACCGTATATCTTCCGGGGACCTGCTGGCGCTGCCGCGGCCCGTTGTATCGACCATCCACACCGGGACCTGCTGGCGCTGCCGCGGCCCGTACCACCAAGCTCGAGGATTGTGAGCTCATCATCATCTCACCCGAACTACCTGATTGGTAAATAGACTGTCCCGCTACCCCCTTCCCTACCTTGCGAGACTATAATCGAGGGGACCCCTGAGTCCAGACCTCCTTGTACCATCCAACCGTACCTTAAATAAGTGCTTATAAAGAACACTGAACCTTATCCGTGTGTGATATCTGTCTGTGGGGGGGAAGTTACTTGTCTGTACGATCACGGGAGACGGCTCTCCCCGGAGACCTCTCCTCCTGACCCCGGCCGACCCTCCCGGTCCGTCTACCTTTTCTAACATTGGTGGCCAGCGGCGCGATCCGAATCAACGCGTAATCGTACAGAGAGTAGCTCACCCCACGACAAAGCACGATGTCGACCAAAGATAGCAGCTCCACCGAGAAGTTCCAAATGGAGAAATTAGAAGAATACAACCACCGCGAACTGAGACAATTTTGCATAGAACTTGGCATTGCTACCACCGGCCTGAGTACCAAGGATGATCTAAAGCGCGCTCTTGAGTCATGGACAGAAACTGGGGTCGCAGGACCCTCCGACCAAAGCAGCGTCGCACCAGACCAAAACAGCATCACACCAGAGGGGAACGCCACGGCTCCCGAGGAGCGGGGAACGGGCCTCTCGCAGGAGGAGATACGAGAAAGAGACAGAGTCAGATTACACGAATTAGAGATGGCACGACTCAAGATGGATGGGGAACTCAAGTTAGCTGAACAGAAACTCAACCTCGAGCATATGCGGCTTCGAGAGGAACGAGAGGAAAAGCAGAGACAGAGAGAGCTGGAAGAGAAAAAAATAACGCTCGAGCACGAGCGCCGACTGGCGGAAATAGAACTGCGCAAACAGAATAAGGAACTGGGGGTGCCTGAGCGACCACACACCCCGGGGCCAATTGAGAAAAAAGTTCACATCCCCAAGGATGTGGTCCGCGAGTATGTCCGAGAAGACGACATACAACAGTGGTTTAAAGCCTATGAGATCGCAATGACCTCCCACCGGATCGACCGGAGTGATTGGGGAGCCGGCCTTTGGGGGAGATTTATCAACGAGGGTCGCGATGCCCTGCTGCAGCTCCCCGATCACCAAATGTCGTCCTACGACCACATGAAGGCTGCCCTCCTCACCCGCTACGGCCTCACGCCCGAGATGTACCGCCAGAGGTTCAGAGATTGCACCCGGATCCCAGGTACAACTTGGGTAGAGTACGTGAACTATTTCAGCCGGGCCTTCGAGGGTTGGATCAAGGGAAGTCAGGTCACCACCTACGAACAACTCTTCAACCTCATGGTATGGGAGCACCTGTCAAACAACTGTTTCGTCGAGCTCAGGCAGCACCTACTCGACAGTAAGCTGACTGACCCCCGGCAGCTCGCCGCCGAAGCTGACCGATGGGAAAGCACCCGAGTGGGCCGGAGGGGGCCACACGAACAGAACAGAAACAACCAAGGCCAGCACCGTCCTCGGGGAGGAGGAGGGGGCCAGGGGCGAGGGAGAGACGCCTTGCCCGCAACACCCGTGGCCAACACCCCGGCTCCGGCCGGCCGGGGCAACCCCCCGTTGCGGCCTGGGTACCGAGCCAACGTCACGTGCCACCGGTGCCAGCGACTCGGCCACTACGCCAATGATCCGAACTGCCCGCTAAACCAAACACCCAAGCCCCGCCAGGTAGCTGACGCTGCCCTAGGGGAAGAGCAATCATCGGAGGGACCCGAAGAGTATGAGCCGGCCCAGCAAGGGTGGGAACCGGCCGCCATGGTCCTGGCATGCTTAGGGGGAAGAGACATGGTTCCGCGGGCTCCCCTACCCGCCAACACCAGAAAATACGGTCAGTGGGTGACCATTAATGGACAGAGAGCCGAGGCCTTGCGTGACACCGGCGCCAGCGTGACGGCCGTCCGCTGTCACCTGGTGAAGCCCGAGCAGATCCTACCGAACATTCTCTGCCCCGTCCGCTCGGCAGACAACTCTGAGAGCATGTGTAAGATGGCCTGCGTCCCGTTTGAATGGGGAGGGGTCTCCGGCCTACTGAAGGTGACGGTCCGGGACGATGCCCCCGTGGACTGCCTCCTGGGGAATGACCTCGAGAGTTCCCCGTGGGCCACCGTCGAGAGAAGAGAGCACTTGGGGATGCTGGGCCTCCCGGACTGGGCCTGCATAACCACCCGATCCATGGCCGCCCGTGCCGCCCCCCGATCAGAAGAAACCGAATGGCCAGCACCTCCGCCCCCGGTTGCCCCTGTAGAGGACAACGGCGAGTCCGACCTACCGGACCCGACTACCGAAGAAGACGCGCCACACCAGGACCTTCCGGATCTGGCTCAGTGGCGGCAAGAAGGGGGGCCCACCCAAGAACAGTTCCGCCAGGAACAAAAGACCTGTCCCTCCCTCGAGGGACTCCGCCAACAAGCCAGCACCCAAAACGCCGGGGACACCACCGGAACCCACTGGGTCTACTGGGATAACGACCTGCTCTACAGCGAGCAAAGAATCGCCGAGCTGGGGGCCGGTCGAGTTCTGGTGGTACCGCTCCGCTTCCGAGACTTTCTGCTCAACCTGGCCCACGATGTCCCCCTGGCTGGACACCTGGGCCAGGACAAAACGTACAGTCGCCTGGTGACCCACTTTTTTTGGCCGAAAATGAGGAATGACGTCCTGAACCACTGCCGGTCTTGCCCCACATGCCAAGCCAGCGGGAAGAGTGGCCGGAAGCTGAAGGCCCCTCTACAACCCTTCCCTGTGGTCACCACCCCGTTCGAGAGGGGGGGGATAGACATTGTGGGACCTCTGGACCCCCGCACAGCCCAAGGACACAGGTTCATCTTGGTACTAGTGGACCATGCCACCCGCTACCCCGAGGCGGTGCCCCTACGGACAGTGACCGCTCCGGTGGTTGGCCGGGCCCTGATGGGGATCTTCTCCCGGGTAGGCTTCCCCCGAGAAGTCGTCAGCGACCGGGGTACGAATTTCATATCCAAATACATGAAGTCCCTCTGGCAACAATGCGGGGTCACCTACAGATTCACGACCCCCTATCACCCCCAAGGGAACGGACTAGTGGAGCGTTTTAACCACACTCTCAAAGGGATGATTGGGGGATTGGAAGAGCCTCTCCGTCGCCAGTGGGATGTACTGCTCCCGTGCCTCCTCTTCGCCTACCGGGAAGTTCCCCAGAAGTCCCTCGGTTTTAGCCCCTTCGAACTCCTATACGGGCACCCTGTGCGAGGGCCCCTCAGCCTAGTCAAGGAAGGTTGGGAGATGGCCCCCCTAACGACCCCTCCAGACGTCTTCAAATACATCCTGGCCTTACGAAACCAGACCCGGCGCTTCAGGGAGATGGCCAAGGCGAACCTCGAGGCCAGCCAGGAGGACATGAAGAGGTGGTATGATCACAATGCCTCCTCCGTTGAATTCGAGCCTGGGCAGCAAGTATGGGTGATGTCCCCCACCGAACCATGTGCCCTGCAAGATAAGTGGACGGGGCCCTTCAAAGTGGTCGAGCGCAAAAGCCCCGTCACTTACCTCATCGACATGGGGTCCTCCCGGAACCCCCTTCGGGTCCTCCACACCAACCGGCTCAAACCACACTTTGTGCGCTCCGAACTGAGCCTCTTGATGGCTACAGACAGTGGCACAGAAGAAGACTCCGAGCCCCTCCCGGATCTCCTGAAGACTCAGGAGAAGGACGGCTCCGTGGACGGGGTCCGGCTCTCTGACGCCCTCACTTCGGAGCAACGCCAGGACTGCCGGGACCTCCTGCTGCAGTTCGCTGCCCTGTTCTCCCTCACCCCCGGGGTCACCCCCTGGTGTTTGCACGACGTAGACACCGGGGACAGTCCCCCTGTCCGGCACCGGGCCTACCGCGTACCAGATCGGGTACGGGCCTGCATACAGGAGGAAGTGGCCAAGATGCTCACGATCGGGGTCATCGAGCCCTCAGACAGTCCCTGGGCCAGTCCGGTTGTACTGGTTCCCAAAGCCGCTGCCCCCGGCACCGTACCTGAACTGAGATTCTGCGTCGACTACCGGGGCTTGAACGATGTCACCCGGACCGACGCTCATCCCATCCCCCGGGCAGACGAGCTGATCGACCGGCTGGGGGCCGCCCGCTACCTTAGTATCTTCGACCTAACGGCGGGCTACTGGCAGATCGGCCTCACACCCAGGGCTCAGGAACGGTCAGCCTTCTCTACCCCCGATGGCCACTATCAATTTAAGGTCATGCCCTTTGGCATGAAGAATGCCCCCGCCACGTTCCAACGCCTTGTGAACCAGGTCTTGGCGGGGCTTGAAGAATTCAGCGCTGCCTACCTGGACGATATCGCTGTATACAGCCGCCACTGGTCCGACCACCTCCGTCACCTCCAAGAGGTCCTACAAGCCCTCCAGCGGGCCGGCCTCACCATTAAGGCCGGCAAGTGCCAGATTGGCCAAGGGTCTGTGACCTACCTTGGGCACCAAGTGGGGAGCGGGCGGGTGGCCCCACTGCAACTTAAGATTGCTGCCATCCAGTCCTGGCAGCCCCCCGTCACCCAGACCGAGGTCCGAGCCTTCTTGGGGCTCACCGGCTACTACCGGCGGTTCATGAAGGACTACGGCAGCATCGTGGGGCCCCTCACGGGTCTCACATCCAAGAATCAACCGAAGCGGGTCAACTGGACTCCTGATTGTCAAGCGGCCTTCAAGGAGCTGAAGGCCGCCCTGTGCACCGCCCCGGTGCTCCAGGCCCCCGATTACAGTCGGGAATTTGTGGTGCAGACCGACGCCTCCGCCCACGGCATCGGAGCCGTCCTCTCTCAGTTGAACCCCGAAGGTCATGACCAGCCGGTGGCCTTCATCAGTCGACGTCTCCTGGCCCGAGAACAGCGCTGGAGCACCATCGAGAGGGAGGCCTTCGCAGTGGTGTGGGCCCTCAAAAAGCTCCGACCCTATCTCTTCGGTACCCACTTCCGGGTACAAACCGACCATCGACCCCTGCAATGGCTGATGCAGATGCGGGGGGAGAACCCAAAACTCTTGCGCTGGTCCATTTCCCTGCAGGGAATGGACTTCACCGTGGAGCACCGACCAGGCCAAGACCACGCCAACGCGGATGGCCTGTCCCGCTTTTTCCGCCTCGACGAAGAGAGTCCCCAAGGAGATGGGTGACTCTCCCCGCCTTCAGCTGGGGGGGACGCATGTTGGACAGGCCTCACAGACGGCTTGCTGCCTCCCCGCTCGACAGGGCCCGGACTCCGGCCCACCTGGCATAACCCCGCGACAAGCACCTGTACTCCGTCTCCCGACGGACCCTTTGCCCTCGGACCCTTACTCATCACAGGGCCCAGCCCCACCGGCTTCCCCGGCCGGGTCAAGCCGCCATCTTGGGCCCTGCACCACGCGGCCGCCTGGCCTCCCCCCGACCCTAAACCCGGGCCTGGCCGGCCCCGACATCCCGGCACCACCATCCACCCAGGAGGTGAGCGGACCACTTGGCAGGTCAATGGGAGAACGAAGTGTCAAGGGCTCTCCCCCGCCAGGTGCCGATCGCCCCCAGCTCCCCCAGGCACTGGCTCCACCCCCTGCTGGGTGTCTGGACACCTTCATCCCGGACCCTCCGACCTCCAAGTGCGAGGGTCCGGACATCAAAGGGCACCAGCCCTATAACTGAGGCAGCTCCGGAGCAGGAAGGCAGTTGTATCCTGGAGTCGAGAGACACCGAGTGAACTCAACCTCGACGGTCTACTGGCGCTGCCGTAGCCCGCTCTTGTGAATCATCGTCCTGCCTGCTGGCGCTGCCGCGGCCCTCTGCAACAGTCATCTTCCTGGGACCTGCTGGCGCTGCCGCGGCCCGTTGTAACGACCATCCTCACCGGGACCTGCTGGCGCTGCCGCGGCCCTCTGCAACAGTCATCTTCCTGGGACCTGCTGGCGCTGCCGCGGCCCGTTGTAACGACCATCCTCACCGGGACCTGCTGGCGCTGCCGCGGACCGTATATCTTCCGGGGACCTGCTGGCGCTGCCGCGGCCCGTTGTATCGACCATCCACACCGGGACCTGCTGGCGCTGCCGCGGCCCGTACCACCAAGCTCGAGGATTGTGAGCTCATCATCATCTCACCCGAACTACCTGATTGGTAAATAGACTGTCCCGCTACCCCCTTCCCTACCTTGCGAGACTATAATCGAGGGGACCCCTGAGTCCAGACCTCCTTGTACCATCCAACCGTACCTTAAATAAGTGCTTATAAAGAACACTGAACCTTATCCGTGTGTGATATCTGTCTGTGGGGGGGAAGTTACTTGTCTGTACGATCACGGGAGACGGCTCTCCCCGGAGACCTCTCCTCCTGACCCCGGCCGACCCTCCCGGTCCGTCTACCTTTTCTAACAATTTCCATGTACATTAGGTACATTTCTAATTGGATTCTGGAGTGCCTTATAAGCCCCTAGTATATGGTATACTATGTACCTAGGGCATAGGTACCTCAGAGGCCTACCAGGGGCTGAAGCAGGTATTATGCCACCCCTGGGAAGCACTCCAAAATGACACCACAGGTCTGTTACTGCAGGTGGTGCTTGCACCCCTTACAGTGGTATAGGCTACCCATATCACTACCATTGCACAAACATATAAAACCTATAAGTCACTCCTATGGCAGGCCTTAACAATCCTGAAGGCAGAGTGCTTGGTTTTTATGTGAGAGGGTGCCCCTGCATGAGCAGAGCCCCTCTGCAGCGTTCGGAGTACCTCCCCTGATGCTGTTTGTGGCGCAGCCTGGCCATATACTCTTAAGTGCATTATAAGCTCGCAGTAAATGCTAACTTTGGACTGTCTGCACGGAAACATGTCGTGTTTGATGTCAAACGCTTTGGAATACTACCCCCCCCCGCCAGTTCTGGTGGCGGGGGTACCATTCCACCCTTCTAGAGGGAGAGACATGTTCACACTGGTCTACCCAGTAAAGACTTTCTACAGCCCTGGCATCACAAAATGGATGCCACTGCCACAAACACGGGTCTGGCCTCCTGCTGCTGATAGAAACTCCGGCAGGGGAGGCCTGGACAGTAGGTTGCCTGTCCCAGGGAGGTGTAACCACCTCCCCAGACAGGCAGATGTGTATTGGGGCTGGGCGGGAGCACTCTCTTGTGCTTTGAAGTCCTGCACTGGGGCACACTTGGTGTTCCTGTGCATAGTCCAGTTCAAACCGGTTGCAGGGGCTACCAGCCCCTGCTCTGGCACAAAACTGGACAAAGGAAATGGCCGTTTTGATGTCACCTCACTACGTTTTGGGCCCTTGCCTGCCGCGGGTACTTGGGCCTCCCACACAAGTGAGGCACCATTTTTAACGGGAGACCTGGGGGAACGCTGGGTGGTGGTAAATTTGTGTGAGCCCGGTGATGCCACAACTTTCCCACCCCAAAATGTGTGAAAAAAGGGATTTTTTCAGCTAAAATTGAGGTTTGCAGGGGATTCTGGGTAAGGAAACGTTGGGGGATCCACGCAAGCCATACCTCCCTGGAAGCCGCCGGGTGTCTAGTTTTCAGAAATGCATGGGTTTGGTAGGTTTCCCTAGATGGCCGCCGAGCACCGGGTCAAAAACCAAAGTGACCCCCCTTGCAAAACCAGATTAACTATTGTTCCTACAGCGTGAGAATTTTGGAGTAAAATTGCGAAGAAAATGTGGCAGACATTTTGAGGTTTGCAGGACACTGGGGATAAAAAAAAAATTGGGAATTCACAAGAGAGACATCACCATGAACTCCCATGGGTTTTCAACAATATCTACAGTTGGTGGGTTATTCTTACATGGAAAGTGTACCTTGGCAGAGAAACTAAAGACAAACATTGCTGCACAACCATCTATTCCTCAAACACACACACATACTGGGTGGATTTGGCACGAGGGCGAGTCATGGTTCAGTGTATTAAATTTTATTAACTAGAGATTTCACAAAAATGAAATGCACTGTCAATAATTAAATTCACAAAAAACCAAACCAATGACTCGCAGCTCGTGAGCTGTAAAGCCACGTCAAGGCACCAACCACTTTACAGGCCATTCACACACATTTCATACGTGATACAAACAAGATCATTCGCATCAACAGGTACAAAAGCAACACAGTACAAAATTCACCAAAAAGGGACAAGGTACACCCTGCTTCAGAAAAACAAATATTACTGCACAGCCATCTAATCCGCAAGCACACACACATACTGGTTGGATTTGGCACGAGGGTGAGTGATGGTTCAGTAGATATAATTGTATTAGCAAGTGAGTTCACAAAACATGAAATGCACTGGTAATAATTGAAAGGGCGAGAAACTGAACCATTGACTCACAGCTCGTGAGCTGTAAAGCCATGACAAGGCACCAACCACTTTACAGGCCATTCACACACATTTCATACGTGATACAAACAAGATCATTCGCATCAACAGGTACAAAAGCAACACAGTACAAAATTCACCAAAAAGGGACAAGGTACACCCTGCTTCAGAAAAACAAATATTACTGCACAGCCATCTAATCCGCAAGCACACACACATACTGGTTGGATTTGGCACGAGGGTGAGTGATGGTTCAGTAGATATAATTGTATTAGCAAGTGAGTTCACAAAACATGAAATGCACTGGTAATAATTGAAAGGGCGAGAAACTGAACCATTGACTCACAGCTCGTGAGCTGTAAAGCCATGACAAGGCACCAACCTCTTTACAGGCCATTCATACACCTTTCACATGTGTGAGACATACAAAACCATCCACACCGCCAGCCGCGGGCCCATCACATAACAAAACTCACACCAGCACACAGCGCCATTCAAGGGCCCATCACTTTCACACGCCCACAATCCAGACACAGCAACTACACATGCTGATGGATTGCGTGGAGTGGCACTCAGCTAGCAGTGTGTGTAGTGACCAGCAGAAAGTCACTACTCACACACAGCCAGCCGAGCTCCAGTCCACACACACCGCTAGCAGAGCACCAGTCCACACACTCCTCTAGCAGAGCGCCAGTCCACGCACAGCGCTAGCCAAGCGCCAGTCCAGGCACACCGCCAGCCAAATGCTAGTCCAGGCACACCACCAGCCAATCGCCAGTCCAGGCGCACCGGCAGCCAATCGCCAATCCACGCACACCGCCAGCCAAGCTCCAGTCCACTGACACCTCCAGCCAAGCACCAGTCCGCACACACCACCAGTCCACGCACACCGCCAGCCAAGTACCAGTCCACACACACCGCCAGCCAAGCACCATTCCACGCACACGGCCTGCCAAGCTCCAGTCCACGCACACCGCCTGCCAAGCTCCAGTCCACGCACACCACCAGCCAAGATCCAGTCCACGGACACCTCCAGCCAAGCACCAGTCCGCACACACCACCAGTCCACACACACCGCCAGCCAAGTACCAGTCCACGTACACCGCCAGCCAAGCACCATTCCACGCACACCGCCTGCCAAGCTCCAGTCCACGCACACCACCAGCCAAGCTCCAGTCCACGGACACCACCAGCCAAGCACCAGTCCGCACACACCACCAGTCCACGCACACCACCAGCCAAGTACCAGTCCACGCACACCGCCAGCCAAGCACCATTCCATGCACACCGCCAGACAAGCTCCAGTCCACGCACACCACCAGCCACGCACCAGTCCACGCACACCGCCAGTCCACGCTCACCCCCAGCCAAGCACCATTCCTCGCACACCACCAACCAAGTGCCAGTCCACACACACCAACAGCCAAGCGCAAGCCTACACACACCGCCATCACATTTAGGATTTTTTTAGAAAACAATTAAAACACAAACAAATCACAAATAGATACAAATCTTCTAACAGAAAATCAGCAACTAAATACATTGCACTAACACCATCCTTGAAACAGAATCAAATTATCCAAAGAATACAGACCAGGCAGTTCACTTTACTGCCCCCCCTGGGGGCAGAAACGGGCAGAAAGAAGACCGATCTGCCCCCAGGGGGGGCAGAAAAGTCTTCGAATTATTTTGCCCCCCAAGGAAGCGACCCTTGCCCAAGGGGTCGCTTCCTACATAACATAAAAGACATCCCTGATGTCTAGTGGGCTTTTCTGCCCCCCCTGGGGGCAGAAACGGGCAGAAAGACGACCGATCTGCCCCCAGGGGGGGCAGAAAAGACTTCGAAAAATGTTGCACCCCTAGGAAGCGACCCTTGCCCAAGGGGTCGCTTCCCAAATTCCAAAACACACATCCCTTGTGTCTAGTGGGGCATCCCTGCTCCACGATCGCGACGCTGTGCGCGATCGTGGAGCAGGAATGCCCTGTATTGAGACATCAGGGGAGAGGAAATACTCTTTCCTCTCCCCCGATGCCTCAATACTAAAGATATCACCCCCGCGGCCCCCACTGGACAAGCAAACCTACCTCTGCTCCCTTGGACGCGCTGGAAGAAATGGATTCCAGCGCGTCCAACGCTTCCTGATGACGTCGGCGCGCGCTGTGCGCGCTGACGTCATGGGGAAGCGTGTGGGGGCTCGGGGGTGGCAGCGGAAGCTCTTCCGCTGCCATCCCCCTCTGTGGGGGCACGATCGATGCCCCAGGGGGGGAGCGCCAGCGCTTCCCCCGGGGGCTGTGCTCATGACGGAGCGGTTCCGTCATAAGCACAGCCCAACCGATGCTCATGACGGAACCGCTCCATCATGAGCATCGAAGGGGTTAAATAATTTGATTAATTTTTTGTATACAATCTTTACAACAGTGTCTTCTTGGAGTTGTTATTATCATCATTAGGTTTGCTCTCTGTTTACGATTCTTCCCTACCAATATTTAAAATTTCTATTTGCTATCTGTAAAAGTATTAAGGCAGGAACAACAGAACAAGAACAAGATGTGTATGTAATCCGGGTCTCTCATCATCATGCATGCATTTCCTTTTTCTCCCTTAACATATGGATATGGTAGTCTTCAATGATTGTCGTTTGTTTGTCCATGCATACTGTTTTTCCATGTCAAACCTTTCCCAAAAACCCCCTTCCCATCCATTCAACAAACCCTAACCCTCTTCCCCCGGGCTGTGTGACTTATTGTCGAGGTGTGACTAAATTAAATGTACACCAATACTTAACCACACACTTGCTGGGGTGGATGTGGCGAAAGCAACAGTACTTCAATTTCAAGGCAGAGCGATGATCTTCTTCTGCTTGCCCACCCATGAGTAGGATATTTTAGAGGTTATTTTATTTAACAAAGGAACATCTACCTCAGCATTAATTGCCGGCATTGATTGGATTTGTTTATTGTCATTCCTCATATACAGCACTAACTGTTAGGCTGTAGGTCTAGTCAAGTGACTCGACACAACTGTAGTTTGTAACTCTGTCTAGTAGGATATCCCAACCACCATTATGTTTTGTTGTAAAATATTTTAACATATTATTGTTGCTCGGTAAGTTCTGTACTGTACTTCATTCTACTACTCCTCTAACAGTCTCTCAAAGGCGATTGACTGTCTCCTTTTCTGTTTTTGCAAATGCTGCCGCCCTGCCAGTGTCTACTACTACTACTACTATACTACCACCACCACCACCCCAATCATGGCATGTTAGAAAAAGGAAACCATCTTCACCATGCAGCCATTGCTGTGCCAAAGTTAAACATAAACATCAAGCACAGGTAAGAGAGAAGTTTGGGGGAGGCAGAAATAATAATGGACATGTTGTCAATGATTTCAATTTCACACACCAGTCCAGATAAAGAATGCATAGACTAGAGGACAGACTGAAAGTACTAGAAGGACAAGTCAATCAGTGAGGTGTGTCGCATCTATCTGTTTGTGTCTTACACAGTCAGCCAATTATTTAAATCAAACACAGGCTATGGGCGGCCCTGCACCAGCAAGGAAACAGTGTAATGTAAAACATTTACCCCACCTACAAAACATTAACAACATTGCATGTAACATAGAATAATATATTTAATTTACCCTAACAAAAATAAACTAAACCCACAAAAGCTGACCCACCCCCCTCCCTAACCCCAACCAATGTCCATAGGAAAGTCCAGGAGAAAAAGTCCGTAAAGCAACAACCCAAACCCAATGCCCAAACCAGTTCCCACCCACCCAAACAAGAATTTAAAAAGGGGCAGAACTTGATGATAGGAACTAAGGTGTGGGGCGGGACTCAAGGAGGACATGCATCTGCTCCTCTAAACGGGCGACGTGGCGTGTGAGGGCGCGGCAGTTGCAGCCACAGTGGTGGGGGCATGAGAGATGGCACTACGGTGGTGGCGTTGAACAGTGCACCAGGTGCTCTTCTCCATAAAACTTTCAAAGCGGAGTTGAAATCAGATAGATGAGGCCATTGGTTACTCAATACTCCTGCTCCTATGCCAATTAAAGGGATTCTAGTCTTCTAGTTCACTCTTCAAACGTTCCCAACAACTCATACTTACTTACAACTTCGGATGGCGTGCAGACTTTGTCCGCCCGCCATCCTCACGCTAAAAAGGGTGGGGGTCACGTGGGGACAATTAATTAGGATGATGCGCCCGGCACAGTGGCAGGCGCAACCTGTTTTTTTTACATTCTGGTTGGCGGTGCCGAAAGCAATGCTAAAAATACATGTTGCTCTGCTTTTCCAAGCACAACATGACGGGCCCCGCACGGAGCCTGTCACGTTTTGCTTTGAAAGGCAAGGGGGTTCCATAGCATAGGTAGGTAGTACCCTCCATGGGGGCCCCCAAGCATACTCTGCAATGTCTGCATGCCTTTCCGTGGCGGACGGCAAGGCCGCCACGCAAAGGCATTCCAAAATGCTGATTATATGGCTGGCGGTGTGTTCAGAGAGACACCACCGCCATATTGAACCCTTTTCCGCCTGGTCGACATGTGGGGGTCTGACTCTTTTCTACAGGGATGGCGGGAGGTTTGCCCCTGCGGTGTCGGCGGGCCCTGAGTCTCAACTGTACAGTATACATATACATACAGTACACCCTTGCAGTGAGTGTACTGTCAAGTTCAACAATAGTTAAGGATTATGAATCTAACTTATCACCGCCCGCCACTAGTGCTGCCACTCCCCCTACCCCTCCGTTGGTATCTGCTGCAACTGCCGCATCTTCTCCCTCCGCGTCGCCTTCGCTGGCCCCGGCAATGGTGGTCGGTAGTGCGCCTTGAAAACATTACACATTTATTAGGCGTCATATACACCTCCCGCCTATTGATCAGTAGCAAGGTTGAAAAATGAGTTAATACTAACATACATCACTAGTACAAATCAGGTAGTAGTAGAGTAGACACTAATAGTTATATATGGTCATTCTAGCATTTGCTTAGTTAGCCCGAGCCATGAAACCATTTTACCTGTGTCTCTTTTATTTTTGCACATGTGACGTTACCTTGCAGCTTTTTGTATAAGACACCTTTGAGCCCACATGACCTGCCTCACACTGCTACTGTCTAGTCTACGCGCTGCATACAAGCGGTCAACAAAAACATTAACAAGCCACTTTTTTAGGAAGTACTGGTGTACTGTTAGTCCATATTGCTTATCAATAAATGCTACACTTTTTGGCACGGCTGAGAAATGCTTGCAAGTTGCAATATACTAACGCGCACCATTTCTTTTTTCGCATTACAGACGGAAGATTTCCTTCTATGAACCAGAGCTTTGCAGAGCTTCTGAATGATGCAACAACTACCAGTACTAGGTTCTTCTAAGGTGAGGGGTCCCTTCACTCACATCTTCATTTATAAATTTACATAAACTAAATTCCTAGGGGATGGTGGTGGTGGTGCTGCCTTCCACCACTGTTCAGTTATCATGATTTAATTCCCAACTGTAATTAAGTGTAACAATGTTTATTGTTTTAATGTTATTGATTTTACGGTTGGTGCTGCATTTTATAATAGAACAATGTACAGAGCTTCTCAATTCAAAATAAACATTTTGAACGTACGTAGACTTGGTGGTATTTGGTGTGGAGTAACTTACACGAGTGAGCAAATTAAAGTAAGGGTGTGTATGTGCATTGCTTCCATGACTGAGAGGTTGGGTGTGTTATGTTCTGGGTTGTGTACTTGTTGGGTATCTTAGGGGGAGGGTTGGAGACCTAATAGTTATGACAAGACAGTACTATAGTCGAGCAGGGGATTGTGGTGGGTTCTGAATTTCTGATTGAGGTGTGTTAGGAAGGTCCAACCTACCATCACCAACATCCTATTTTCTGGTGCAAAGGTCTGTGTATGTGCAAGTTCCCTACAACAGTAGTACTATGTCCTATAGGCTATCCTATCAAAATAGTAATAAATCTGGTTGGGCTTTTGTTGCTGTGAATTTTCAAAGCCTCAAGATTAACAAAGACTCAAGATCAATAAGACTAGAAGTAGTACAAGAGGACGACCCAAAGGATTGGACTCAATGGCTAGAGCTACTGGTGAATATGAGTTTTATATTACAACCTTTCACATAAAGAGTCGCACTGGCCAACTAGGCAAGCTTAGCTACTACAGTACAGACAGACGAAGGATAATTGTTGGTAAAAAAATAGCATTTGGAAACAAACAATAGTTTGTGAAAAATATGGTGCAGTAAAAGTTATGGAATAAGAAATATTATTAAAAACAAGAAGACTTACTGGGGCCAGCAGAGGAGCCCTCATTGGTGTCCTCCTGGTGGTGCTGTTCGGACTGTTGTCCCGCCGACTCCCCACTCCCTGTCTGTCTGCCCCTGGGTGCTGATGAACAGGAAAGATATAAGAAAGAGACAAACATTGATGGATGGTGTCAAACAAATACAATATTTTTCAAAAACGGTCAAAAAACACTTATGTAAACAACAATTGCAATAACTAAATTGACCGACCTCATCTGGTCGACAAGTAGTATCAGGGGATTCGTGGATCGACTACTTAAGTTACTATTTATCAACAGTAATCCAGTCTTCCATTCTGATTACAGAATACTAAGTTACAAGCAACTAAGCCTAAGTACGACGTACCACCCAACCTAGCCCACCTATTCCAGACATGCAAATTGTACATTAAGTATGCATTTCCACTTCTTTTATTCCTCAACAATGCATATGGTCAAATGGAGGACACATGACTGCATTTTTTGTATACACCAAATTTTGGGTTGATTGATTGATGCTGATGTTCTGCTAGTGCCAAGCCAATTACCACCACTCATTGAACAAACTAGAAAAGGTTCTAATAAAGACTGCTGTACTAGCAGCACGTCACGTAACTGAGGGGGCATCACGCATACCACTAACAAATTAGAAACTCATACAAAGTACCTAAACCTAAGTATCAATCCGCCCCTATCTATTAGTGACAGGACAAAGTAAGGAGTGGACTAGAGTCACTGTAGCATTACATAACTTAAATTCTCTAAAATAAACTCGTACAGAATGAATCACGCTAAGCGAGCGCAAACTCAAAGTTGCAAACAAGTAAGATTAGTAGTAGCGCAGAAGAGCACCTGTGTCCTAATCACAGAAGACTTTTAAACGTAATTAACCTGGATTGTAAGCAGCAACATTCTAGCTGGTTGGAAGAAAAAAAAGATATTCGCAATATATAACACAGAGCAGAAGAACAGACACAAAGTAGTAATAATTAAATAGTTACTCACCAAGCCCTGGGACCTCCACTCCTAGCAGGTCCAGCAGGTCCTGCTCACGGTCCAGGATGTCAGACCACCGGTGCGTCAGCTGCGCCTGGGTGCGCCGGACCCCAGAGAAGCGCGACACTGCCCGGCGCACCTTCCCCCACCGCTGCCGACGCTCCCGGAGGCCATACCCGGATCCAGGCCTGTCACCTGCTGCCAGGGTTGAGGGGAGGTGGCGCTGCACAAAGAAAATCAGTACAGCCAACTCCACCTCCCAAATAAGGCCCATGCCTGCACCCCTTGTGGGCGCCGCCTTCCGCAAGGAAGGCGGTCGCGGCTCTGGCTGCGACGGCGACCAGCCCTACCATTAGACATGGGGTAAGAAAAGGTAATAAAATTAAAGAAGTAAAGGAAATAAATAATTGAAGGATATAGAAAGAGAAAAAGTAGCTTAAAAACAAAAATATAAAAGCAGGAAAATAGTTAGAGAAATAATAAATAAGAATGATAAAAAAAAGTGGGTTTAAACAAAGGATTGAAAAGATGTAGGGAGGATTCAAAATCAGGCCCCAGAACTATGCAATAGAGTGAAAAACAAGATGGCCATGCCCATTGCGACAACGTGCGCAAGTTCGCGCTATATTTTCTCCCCGAGCAAGCAAAAAGCAACGCGATCAAGTAAAAGCGGTCGCGTACAGAAAATATCTAACACGAACGGGCGCGAACATGCATTGCGCGACCCGGAACAGGAAGTAAGCATCGCGAGAGGGCGGGACAAGTGAAAACAAGATGGCCGCGCCCGTGAGCAACCACATGGGTAAGTTGGCGACCCGCGATCACGCAAAAATTACCACGAACAGGCGGAAAAAAACGTCCGCGTCTTCGCGATATTTCCGGCGTGTTTGCGGAGATTTTTAGCATTTTTGCGATAATTTGCGAAAGTGAATTTCGCAAATTCCGGCCACCCCTACTTAGGACCACTACAGCACCTGTGATGGCACGAGCCCTGTTGGGAGTTTTCTCAAGAGTAGGCTTTCCTAAGGAGGTGGTATCAGACAGAGGTATCAACTTAATGTCTGGTTACTTAAGGGCAATGTGGAAGAAGTGTGGAGTGACTTACAAATTCACCACACCCTATCACCCACAATGCAATGGTTTGGTTGAAAGGTTCAACAAAACCTTAAAGGGCATGATTAAAGGGCTCCCAGAAAAGCTTAGGCGAAGATGGGACATTCTCTTGCCCTGCCTTTTGTTTGCATACAGGGAGGTGCCACAAAAGGGGGTTGGCTACAGCCCCTTTCAACTTTTGTTTGGTCACCCTGTCAGGGGTACATTGTGTTTGGTGAAGGAAGGATGGGAGTTACCTCTCAAGCCCCCAAAGCAAGACATAGTGGACTATGTAAATGGTCACCGCTCCAGGATGGCTGAGTACATGAAAAGGCAACTAAAAACCTTGAGGCTAGCCAGGAACTACAAAAAGCCTAGCATGACCAAAAGGCTGTACTGACTGACTGTTTACCAGCCAGGATAGAAAGTGTGGGTGTTGGAGCCTGTGGCCCCAGCAGCTCTCCAAGACAAATGGAGTGGGCCCCACACTATTGTTGAACAGAAGGGAGAGGTTACCTACTTGGTGGACCTAGGAACTCCCAAGAGTCCCCACAGGGTTCTCCATGTCAACAGGCTAAAGCCATATGTAGACAGGGCTGATGTGGGCTTGCTCATGGCTACTGATGAGGGACAAGCAAAAGAGAGTGACCCACTACCTGACCTCCTCTCACAGAACCCTGATGGTGGGTCAGTTGATGGTGTGGCCTTGGCAGGAAGCCTCACTGCCCAGCAGCAAACTGATTGCAGAGAGGTGCTCAATCAGTTCAGAAACTTGTTTTCTCTGACTCCAAGTCAGACTACCCGGTGCACTCATGAGGTGGACACTGGGGACAGTCTGCCTATTAAAAATAAGATTTATAGGCAACCTGACCATGTCAGGGACTGTATCAGGACAGAAGTCCAGAAAATGTTGGATTTAGGAGTGATTGAACCATCAGATAGCCCTTGGGCTAGTCCAGTGGTCCTTGTGCCAAAACCTCACACCAGTGCTGGGAAAAGAGATGAGGTTTTGTGTGGACTAAAGGGGTCTCAATGCAGTCACTAGGACTGATGTCCATTCAATTCCAAGGGCAGATGAGTTTATAGATACTTTGGGCTCAGCCATGTACCTTAGCACATTTGACTTGACAGCTGGCTACTGGCACTACCAATTTGTGGTGATGCCCTTTGGTTTGAAGAATGCACCTGCCACTTTCCAAAGGTTGGTGAATACAGTTCTCACAGGTCTGGAAGCCTACAGTGCAGCTTATCTAGATGATATTGCTGTCTTTAGCTCCACCTGGGAGGATCACCTGGTCCACCTAAGGAATGTTTTGAAGGCCCTGCAAAAGGCAGGCCTCACTCTCAAGGCCACCAAGTGCCAGATAGGACAGAGTCAGGTTGTGTACCTGGGCCACCTTGTAGGTGGGGGCCAGGTTCAACCACTGCAGAGCAAAACCCAGACCATCATGGACTGGGTTGCTCCAACCACCCAGACTCAGGTGAGAGCCTTCTTAGGCCTGACTGGGTACAATAGGAGATTTGTCAAGGGGTATGGATCAATAGTGACACCCCTGAATGACTTAACTTCTAAAAAAAATGCCCAAAATGTTCAGTGGACAGCTAGCTGTCAAAAGGCATTTGATGACCTGAAGCAGGCCATGTGCACTGCTCCCATTCTACAGAGTCCTGATTACTCCAAGAAGTTCACTGTCCAAACAGATGCATCTGAATTGGGGGTAGGGGCTGTACTGTCACAAGTGAATGATGAAGGTCAGGATCAGCCAGTAGCTTTCATAAGCAGAAGGCTGACCCCCAGAGAGAAACGGTGGTCAGCCATTGAGAGGGAGGCATTTGCTGTGGTTTGGGCTCTGAAGAAGTTGAGGCCATAATTGTTTGGTACTCACTTCCTTGTTCAGACAGACCATAAGCCCCTCTTATGGCTAAAACAAATGAAGGGTGAAAACCCCAAACTTCTTAGGTGGTCCATTTTCCTACAGGGGATGGACTTTACAGTGGAACATAGACCTGGGAGTAACCATGCCAATGCAGATGGACTCTCTAGGTATTTCTACTTAGAACGTGAAGACTCAACTGGTCACGGTTAGTTTATTGTCCCTGTGTTTGGGGGGGGTTGTGTAGGAGAGTAGGATCTGCTTCACATGGGTACCCCCACTTGTCAAACCATACATTATTGTCTTCAGCTCTTTCAAAAAAAATTCTTGTGCAAAGAGCTAAGGCACCGAGCTGAGGCAACTTTCAACCGATTCTGTTATATTCAAATCTAAAGCTGCTGCATTAGGGAATTCCACATTACATGTAACAGTTCCATGTGACATAAACAATAGCTATTAGACATGAATGACTCAATTCTATAATGAAAATAAAGGTAGGCTACGATTAGCACACTGTGCCAACCAGTTCCTAAACAATGTCGTGTTTTTTTATGTTGATCGCCAGCTCGTGAGTAGAGGCTGAGGATGAGTAAATTTGTGTGAAAGGGCTTTGTGGATAACAGGCAGGCAGGGAGACGTGTGCACAAAGAATAGAGATGGTTTCAAAATGGATGGCGGGTTTAGGCTAATTTAGGAAGTAAATAGCGTATTTGGATAGGCCATACATCACCCATCCCTGGTTAGACTGGAGACATAAAGGGCAATAATGAAAACAGAGTTCAAATGCCTGAGCATACTTAGAAAGTTATTATATGAAAATAGTTCAATTGAAGTGTATGAAAAAAATTAAAAGGAAAACCTCAAAAAGGTTCGTAAAAATCAATCCAAGAAGAACGTGAATTTCTTACAAGTCTTGGAGATTGCTCCGGAAGTTCTTCAGTGGCTTGAGATGCGTAATGTTCCAAGAGGTCATTGTTGCCATCGTTTGAGAAAAGGTGAAGCGATCCAATTCATATCTTCGAAGGGACAGTAATGTTCCTCGAATGTTGGAGCGGCAATTTGAATTCGCAGGCAATCTGCAATGTTGTCAAAGGTCGTACGTTGCATGTAGGAGAGCAGGATCTGCTTCACATGGGTACCCCCACTTTTTGCTGGTGTTTCACTATTTTTTGACCTTAGTCTGGCTGTGGCCCTGCTAATCAGGACCCCAACCTAGCTGCTTCCTCTCTAAAATGATTTCCATGTACATTAGGTACATTTCTAATTGGATTCTGGAGTGCCTTATAAGCCCCTAGTATATGGTATACTACGTACCTAGGGGCATAGGTACCTCAGAGGCCTACCAGGGGGTGAAGCATGTATTATGCCACCCCTGGGAAGCACTCCAAAATGACACAACAAGTCTGCTACTGCAACCTGGGTAAGGTGGTGCTTGCACCCCTTACAGTGGTATAGGATACCCATATCACTACCATTGCACACACATATAAAACCTATAAGTCAATCCTATGGCAGGCCTTAACAATCCTGAAGGCAGAGTGCTTGGTTTTTATGTGAAAGGGTGCCCCTGCATGAGCAGATTTCCTCTGCAGCGTTCGGAGTACCTCCACTGATGCTGTTTGTGGTGCAGCCTGACCATAAACTCTTAAGTGCATTATAACCTCGCGGTAAATGCTAACTTTGGACTGGCTGCTCGGAAACATGTTGTGTTTGGTGTCAAAAGCTTTGGAATACTACCCCCCTGACAGTTCTGGCGGTGGGGGTAGCATTCCACCCTTCTAGAGGGAGAGACATGCTCACACTGGTCTACCCGGTAAAGACTTTCTACAGCCCTGGCAACACAAAATGGATGCCACTGCCACAGACACGGGTCTGGCCTCCTGCTGCTGACCGAAACTCTGGCAGGGGACGCCTGGACAATAGGTTTACTGTCCCAGGCAGGTGTAACCACCACCCCAGACAGGCAGATGTTTATTGGGGCTGGGCGGGAGCACTCTCTTGTGCTTTGAAGTCCTGCACCGGGAGCACACTTGGTGTCCCTGTGCATAATCCAGTTCAAACCGGTTGCAGGGGCTACCTGCTGCCTCTCTGGCACGAAACTGGACAAAGGAAATGGGTGTAACCACCCTTCTTTCCAAACCCTCCCATAGGTGGGTCCCTAGAGTATGTCCAACTCCCAAACTTTGTATAAGTATGGGAACCCAGTCCTTGTGGCTTTAGATTACCCTGGATGAAACTCTGCAACATATATCCTGGACCTTCAACTTTCTATTTCCGCTAGAAGACTGAAGAAATCTCCCGATAGCCCATTGTCTAGTGGGTCCCCACGAAGGCAACTCCTCTTCTGATTGGGCTTTCATGGTTGCTCTAGACGTGCCCCAACTTACCCTCACTGGGTGAGTCCCCCAGACCTTGCTGGTCTGCACCGACGTCCTTTCTCGGTTTCCAAGTGACTTGCCGTTGCCAAGGCTTGTTGGATCCAATCTGGTCACCGTCCCCGCAGCACTCGACAGACATTGTGGCACAGCTCGAATCCAGCTCCTGGTTGTCGTCGACGCCTCCTGGACCTCGTGGCTGAAGAGTCAAGACACCCGTCAACTCACCTGAAGCACCCAACATCTGTGGGCATTGGACTATCGAGCCCTTGGTCACTGGTAAGTGAATCAGACTCTGTCCCCTCTGCTTTCAGGTTCCTTCCATCCAAGATCCAGGCTTGGATCTCTGTGGTAAATAATTTTAATTACCGGTACTTAATTTGATGCGGAAAACTTATAATAATAGCTCAGTAAAATAAGAGGCAGAATCCGTGGTATTAGAGGTTCGGAACGGGCTTTATTCCAAAATCAATTCGAATTGTGGACTCCATATTCCATCACCACGAAGGTTCAGGAAGTGAAGGACAATACTTTATTGACAGGTAATCATTTTTATAGAAGAGGCATTACAGTGAAACAGATGCAGGAGGCGTAACAGTTGATAACAGAGATAAAAACATACATGCGTAACTAAAATGGGTGTAACTAGGCGTAACTAAAGAACGTCATTAGGTATGATGTCACAAATGGGTGGTTCCATGAAAGAATTTCGCAATGTCAGCAGAAATACTTGGCAGAGATGCGCGCGCAGCAGCATGACGTGTGATTGACGTGCAACTAGGGGGTGAAGGGGACTTGACATTTAGCTCTACATGTGGAGACAGAAGTCTGGGGGTCAAGTCAACCTAATCCCAAATCATATCTAACATCCTATGTTTAAAGAACTATGTTATCCAAAAGGAAAGGTCTCTCGAACAAAATCTATTCTATACTGACTGTGAGTGCGTGTACAAGCGTCTAAGTGTCTACATAAGATGCAAGGGCAGAAATCTTCCATAGTAACAGGGCTATGAATTACTTGCATAAAGACAGAGAAGCCGGGCCCTTTGCTCGGTAGCTGGAAGAATGTTTACTTAAACTACTAGACAGGAATGCATTGGATGGGGAGCGGAGCAGATAATCTCGAAGGTGAAATACAGTTCTTGGCAAGCAGACAGGCCGAGTCAGGCACCGTTAGCCGCGCAGGGAGTAGGACAAAGTTCATGGATACAGATGCGAGCTCAGACTGGAGCTTTCAGAGGCAGAAGGCAGGAAAAGGCTTAATGGCAGAATCAGGGCCTACTCGCCTGGACTGTAAAATGGGATAAATGAACCATATAAAGCCGGTGGCCTTTCATACTTAGGAATAGAATATCCGGCCCATTCATGGCGGATCTGAAAGAGGACATGTTGACGGTGGACGCACATGTGTTTGCGTCTTCATAACTGGAACTGGAGGAAACATACATGTACTTGTGATTTATACATGAAACCGTTGGGGTCCAAGATAGGGGACATAACTGATCATAAAAATCCATATTTCCACATTCCCTCCTTGTCCCCTACTTGCCCTTAGGAGATATCAATCTTCATCAATCCGTCGATCTGTTCATATAGCATCATTTGTTCTTCTTTCTTCTTCCGGGATGAATGAAATCTTGGTGGTGAAATACACGATGTGGCACACAGACCACAAATCGCTGGTCCACATTGCAGGCATAAGCAGCAACTGAATAGTATGAGAAAGCCAATACCTAGGAAGGATAGGACCCTCCATCCCCAGGCTGACAATACACCCCAAAACCAACCGGACCAAGTCCAGGTGCCTGGATTCTGGTGTATCTGGCTTACAATCTTATGAAGGCGAGTTATGGCTTTATATACAGATGGCGAATGTTCTGGTATGAAAATGCAACAACTTGATCCGATGACCCTACAAGCTCCGCCCCTATCGGCCAGGATGACGTCAAGGACAAGACGATTTTGAAGCACAACAATCCGCATAGCAGACTGCTCTTCTGTTAAATTGCCTAAGGCGGAAATAGTTTCGTTCACTACTGCTTCAAGGGTTCTGGTTAATCTACGTATCAACTTACTATTAGTGACTGTACCTATATAGGGAAAGAAACCTTTATTGAAATCTGTGTATTTTTCCCATGCTGTTTCAGTGTAATCGACGATTGGGAGATCTCTCTGCTGTCTATTGTGTACTAAATGAGTATTTCTATGATAATCAGGAGGAGCTAGGAAAACAGGTGGAAAAAGGAATCCGATGTAACAGGTACCATCCCAATCTAGAGGCAAACGTGTATATGCAGTCTGACCACATACGAAGTAGGAATGGCGAGAAGCTCTAAATGTAGACTTGCCTTGATCACTGAATTCTATTACAGTGGTGCACTTACTATGGCCCATATGTATGTAACCATTCTTTCTTACACACAATTCACCTTTAACTGGAAATACTGACATAGCGGGCAAAATTGGTGCTTCGGATTCAACATTCAGGATCATGAGATTAAGCGTGAAATTCCCTAATCCATATACTTCATTTTCTAGATCAGTTCCTGTTCTTTTGGGAAGTCCCTCCTTGTTAGGGTAGCAGACTTTGAGTAAAACTAGGTTCAGGTTTCCCCATACCCAATTGTCTTGATAAGTTACTGAGTTTGAATCAAAGGAATTAATTAAACTAAACCATGCTCCACAGGAGCCATTGTGTGTGAACGGATATGGAAAGAGAGGCAGAATTCCCTTATAGTTCTGATAGGGAGGGAGTCGGCCACATATCCAACAATTTGTAGCATTGCTAGTCTGATGGGAATGATGTAACATACTAATAAAAGTGTTATTGCGCAGCGCAAATCTATAGGACAACTCATGCGGGGGTAATTCACTAAAAGAATGTTCAGCAGTAACATTGTAATCATGTTTAGAAATAGGATAATATATGTGCAACAATATACTTGCAGCGATTATTAAAAGACTTAAGAAAAACAAAATTAATAACGTCACTGTGCAATGACTACGCAGTGATTTACAGTACGCATGTTGTTTCAACTGCATCTTTCGGTTTCTTTCTCTATTCAGGTCTAAGGGATACATGTCAGAGACAAATTCGACCGATTCACCTTGGAGAGGACTTAAACAATCAAATTGTCTGACTTTTTAGACCGTAGTTTTAGTTTGTATAGTTCCTTATCACTCTGTTCAACCAAAGGAAGCTTTGAGTCAATCGGTGAAGACACGCGAGGTGTATCGTTTACATCAGACGGTAGTCCATGGAATTTCTTGATATGACTTGAATGTATCCAACCTTTGCGACCTTCGATCTTCACGGCTGTCCTCGTGGTGAGCAGTAAAGTTGAGGCGATTTCCACCTAGGATCCAGCTGAGTCTTCCGGTCAAAATTTCGCACTAACACCAGGTCCCCGGGAACTACGTCATGGGGTTTCACCTCGGTGTTGTCGGGAAAGGCTGCAGCTACCTGTGAATGACAAGATTGTAGTGCAGACATCAAGGAAGCCAAGTAATCTGTCAGCATATTACAGTCAACATCAGTTATTTTGCGTGGTATAGGCGTCCCCCACATATTTGGTGGTCTGCCAAAGATCACCTCATAAGGGGATAGCCCTGTTCGAGAGTGCGCTACCATTCTCATGTAAAAGAGTGCAACTGGTAAGGCTACTACCCAGTCGACACCTTTCTCTCTACATACTTTGGACAATCTAATTTTCAGAGTTTGATTATGTCGTTCCACGAGACCTGCTGCCTCGGGGTGTCGGACACAGTGAAATTTCCACTGATAGCCTAACAAAAGTGAAACGTGTTTCATTAGTTCGGATGAGAACGGCTGGCCGTTATCTGAGTAGACAACACGTGGTAAACCGTACCGTGGGAAGAATTCTCGAACCAACTGTTTGGCAGTAGTCGGGGCAGTGTAATCTGAAACCGGGTATGCCTCTGTCCAACGGGAAAGAGCACAGACAACTACAAGAACATATTTGAATCCTCGACATCGTTCCATCTGGATATAATCCATTTGGAGGACTTCAAAAGGGTGATCAGGAGGCTGAAATCCACCCTGTTCTACGGGAATGCTTTTACCTGGGTTAAACTGACAACAGATCATACAGGTACGAACTTTTTGTTTAGCTGCTGCTCGTAAATGTGTGTTGAACCAAATGTGTTGAATGCTGTCTAGCATAGCTTTTTCTCCTAGGTGCGCTGGACTATGTATTGTATTAATGATAACTTGAACCATAGAATCAGGAAGGAACCATACAGATTTTTCCTTCGTCATCCATCCTTGATCCGTTTGGATCCCTCCTAATTCAGTCCATTTCTTTATTTCATCTGGTGTAGCATGTGTCTGTATGTCAATTACATCAAGAGCGGGATCCTTAACCATCATGCAATGTGTTGGTGTCGGAACTATTGTCTTTGTCATGTCAGATGTGTGAGTTTGAGCAGTCTGTTTAGCTGTTCTGTCAGCTAGATCATTGCCTTGGGAAATGATATCAGTAACTTTCGTATGAGCTTTACATTTCATAATTGATATTGCAGTGGGTAGGTGTATTGCATCTAATAAGGCATGAATGAGGGGTCCGTGCTGAATGTGGGCACCGTGAGAAGTTAAATAACCTCTCTCTCGCCACAGCACGCCGAAGTCATGTACAACTCCGAATGCATAACGTGAATCAGTGTATATGTTGACTTTTTTATTTGTGGCTTGAATACAGGCTTGTGTCAGAGCGATGAGCTCTGCTGCTTGAGCGGACAAGGTATTTATGCAATTTGTTTCAATGACTTCAGTGTCTGTTGTGACTGCATACGCGGCCACTAGCTCTCCTGTACTTGTTCTCATACATGAACCATCTACATACAACGTCAGGTCTGGATCTGACAATGGGACGTCTGTCAAGTCTTGTCTAGGTTTCGTCGTGATAGTGATAACTTCAATACAATCATGTGCTAGTGGGTCTGTTCCGTTTACTGGTAACAGTGTGGCAGGATTCAATGTACTACAACGTCTGATTTCTATGTGTGGCTGAAACAATGTTAATTCGTAACCGGTGAGTCTTGCTATAGTCAAGTGTTGTGTTTGTGTGCGGTTCAAGAGAACCTCTACTGCATGTGGTACTTGTACTGTCAATTGGTGTCCTAACACTATGGCATCGCTTTGTCGGATTGCTAAAGCTGTTGCTGCCACTGATTTCAGGCACGCAGGCAGAGCCTGAGCTACGGGATCTAATGTACTAGAAAAATAAGCACATGGTTTGTGTGATCCTGCTTGTTCCTGTGTGAGTACTGACAAGGCAGTACCTTCGCGTTCTGTAACAAAGAGTGTAAACTGTTTATTGTAACATGGTGTTGCTAAAACAGGTGCTTGACATAAAGCTTTCTTTAGGCTTTCAAAAGCTTGTGTATGTTCCTGAGTCCAAGGGAGAACAGTCGATGTGGCTGCCTCCTGCGTTGTCAACTGAATGAGTGGTTTTGCTAGAAATGCATACTGAGGGATCCACTGCCTACAGTATGAAGTGAGGCCTATGAAAGCCCGCACCTCCTTTTGTGTCTTGGGTATTGGCATGTTAGCAATTAACTGGATGCGATCTGGTGTAAGCTGCCTTCCCTCCTTGGACAGCGAGTGCCCAAGGTAAACAACTCGCTGGACACAGAATTGCAGCTTAGAAGGGGACACCTTGTGCCCCTTTTCGGCCAAAAATTGTAAAACCGTCAGTGAGGCTTTTTCACATTCAGGTTCGCTTCTAGCGGTGATCAGCAGATCATCGACATATTGAAGCAGGGCAGTGTTGACTGGCATGTGGATACTGTCAAGTTCTCGTTTCAGTGCTTGGCTATAGATGCTGGGGCTTTCTGTGAATCCTTGAGGTGCGCGTGTGAATTTAAAGCTTCGTCCATTTAAACTAAATCCGAACAAGTATTGGCTTTCCGGATCTATTGGGACGCTGAAAAAGGCATTCTTGAGATCAATTACAGTAAAGAATGTTGCTTCGGAATCAATGGCTGTCAGTAATGAAGAAATGTCTGGGACTACGGGGTATTGTGGTACAATACATTTATTTAATTCGCGCAGATCAATAACCAGTCGATATACTGGCGGGGCTTTTGGATCAGTTCGTTTAAGAATCGGAATTATCGGTGAATTACATACATTGGAGTCGGTTTCCACAACCACTCCTTGGGTAATAAGCTCGTCAATGATTTGCAGTAAAGCCACTACAGCATCTGGGGGTAACTTGTATTGTCGCATTCGTGGTAGTACCACTCCTGTCTTTAGTGTGACTCGATATGGTGTAATGTTCATGCAACCAACATCTGTAGGGCCTTGTGCCCATAAATGTGTGGGTAAAGTCTGCAGTCGGTGATCCATGTCTCGGGACACATAGTGCCCTTTGAAATCACGTAGAAACAATCTTACTCCTTCCGGAGAACAACATATTATAGCTCCTAGAGCTTTCAATGTTTTTATACCTAACAGGTTTTCTGGACATGATTTAGTAAGCAATAAATCTGTAGTTCGTGTCAAGGGACCAATCGTAAGGGGAAGAGGCTGTGATACTTCGTTAATGATAGGTTTTCCCGAAAAACCAAGGGAAATATTCTGTGAGCCTGAGAGGGGTGCCCCTAGAACTTCACTACGTTTTATGGTTGTTCGGCTTGCCCCTGTATCAAGTAAAAAATTTCTATCTTGGCCTAATAGTTCACTGTGTACATAAGGTCCTTCTTGATCTACAGGGACCTCGATAAGGGGTAAGCCAACTTCCCTCTCTAGGCTGTTTCATGAGTATCGTTGATAATCAGGATAGTCATACTGTGCGGTCTGGTACATCTGTTGTGTCGTTGTTTGTGTGGCAGCAATAGGCTGCGGTGGTGGAGCTGGCATAGATTGTTGCGGAGCCGGCATGGACTGTGCATGCTGCGGGGCTCCTTGTTGGTTCTGATCCTGTCTAAGTGGCCTTGGTCTTTCTTTTGTATTACCTATGGCGATATTATGTTTTAAAACTGGACAATCGTGTACATAATGACCTGGCTGTTTACAATAGTTGCATGTCCCTTTTACAGGACCTGCTGAAACACTGGACTGTGTCATACCCTTTTTATGACCGTCAGCTGGAACTGTCTGGGAAACTAGCATTTTCATTTTCGTGTCTTTCATGCGTCTGTGTTCATGTTCTTGTTCCTCTCTAATTCTATTGTGATGGTACTGTAGCATTTGTAACATTTGTGACGGAGTGTTACCTTGCCAGGTACTCTCGAATTTCAATACTCTATTCTTAACTTGGGGCAAGGAATTTTCAACTAATTTTGTCACAAACAGATGTGGATACGATTCGCTACTTGCTTTTATTCCACTATTTATACCAAAACATTTTTCGAATCGGGCATAGAAATCACTAGTGTCTTCATCTTGCTTTTGTTTACAGGCTGAGATTGCACCCCAGTCTTCCTTTTTCGTAGTTAATAAACGTGGCAGTACCTGTACTAGTAAACCTGGTAGTGTTTTGGTCTTTTCCCCAAGCCCTGAACCTGGACCTCGAGCTGTTTCTTCGTTTTCTAATGCTGTCCAATCTATCTTTTGGTCTCCCACCTCCCAATCCTTTTCCTTGAGTTTTTTGTAAATGCCCGCAGGCATTAATACCTTCAATATTTTCATAATGTCGGGATAGGTATACTCTCCCATGAGCAACATGTCTTTAATTTCACGGTGGAAACCCGCTGGGTCTTTGTCATGACTGGGTACCACTTTCTTCATTTCTAATAGTTCTATTTTAGATATGGGTGTGTATACAAACACACGTTTAAACTGATTGTCATCACCTTTTATCGGGTGCACTTCGCGTAAGGGATTCTGTCTATCCATGTAATACGTCGTTCTTTCCTTGATGGGCAGTGAGACATGTTCGGGGCATACAAAAAGAATGTACTGCTTTCTGGATTCTAGTATTTCTCTAATTAACTCAGTACCTGAACCTCTCCATTTATTCGTGAGTAATTCAGTCAATATATCAGGTAAGGGACCAGGATCGGAGTGTTGGCTTTTATATTATATAAGGAGTTGTTGAATCATATAGATACCAGCTAAACGCTGTTCATCTGGGGTGAGGTTCAAAAACGTGTGCACTAGTGTATCATCACTATATTTTCCGGGACTGTCAACCCAGTGAACGGCTGACCTGGCTAATTCTTGTTCGTCCATAGAATCGAGTATATGATAACCCCTTCGTTCTCGGAGTAATTTGTCAGCGGCTTGGAACGAATGTTCGGGGGACCTTATATTTATTATAGGGGTTTGGAAATTTCTGCTATTATCTGGACGTATCGGACGTATCGGATCAGTAAAGCATCTAGTATTATTACAAGATCTCCCTCTACCTACATAGGCCATGGTTTCTAACTGTCCTGTGGGCAGTTCTAATTCTTCCTCCTCCTCTGTTTGTTCAGGCTGGTCTACTGCTAATCTTTCTTCGTGTATTCGTTCTACTTCTTTGCGGATCTTTCGGCACATAGCTACTATACTTAATAGTTTATTATGTCTCCCCTCTGATATATTCCGACTCCATGTGGTAAGAATTCGCATTTCTTCCGGATTTACCCCTGGTCGGTCTTGATTTCTGATCACACAATTTATGAGGAAACGTAACAGTTCCCCCTGTATTTCCACTTTCTGGTACTCCATGGCTCTATTAATACTTTCAGAATCTCGTCCTGACTGGACAAAGTGATATATATTTTCTAAATGTGTAGTCATTCCTGGTAGCCTCCCTAAATATATTGCAGCTCGTCGGATACGTAATGATGCCAGCAGCATTTCGTCCTCTTTGCCGGGCACAGGGTCATATCTACAATCTACTAGAAGTTCCTTAAGCATGTCGGGAGTTACTAGTTTGGGCGTACGTTGGTGGGCTAATTCTTGAAAGGAAAGTTTATTTACTCTGGGTGGCGTGGAAAAAATGTTTGCTGTACCCCCTGTAGCACCGCCTGGGGTGCTGGATGTGAAAGGATTCGTTGAACGTGATATAGCAACCATAGGTGTGGGTACAGCTGTAGAAACAGATGTGCTTGCCGGAACTTGCGTCGGAGTTTGTTGCTGCGGAGGTACAGACGGAGGAGGGTCTTGGCGTTGAACCCCCTCGGCAGGCGGTCTATGTGGCGCAGTATTAGCATACTCGGGAGCTGCGTCGTCTAAATAAGAGGAAAGGAAAACATCTTCTGCGGTTCTGGGATGCCCTTTGGGATGTGCTTTTATCGGAAACAATGGGGGTGGCAAGTCTTTTGGTATCTCCGGAGTAGCCTTAGGTAACCCTTCGGCCAGAAGAGAATACATACCATTCATAAGGGCATTTCTTTGTCTGTCTACTTGTTCTGATTTTACTCGAGTACCTTCTTCAATTAATACATTTTCTCGGACTTTATTTGAATTCTCCTTACTTTTCTCTTCCTGTCTGAGCGCTTTTTCTGTACGTCTATATGATTCTTTACGCCATAATTCAATGGCATCTTTCTGTGACTGTCTAGCTTTCTTTTTCCATAATTCTTCCTCTACTTTCATGATGCAATCTGCATCCCAGGTCCCAGCTGTGGGCCACCTCTGACTTTCTGGTAATTCCTTGGTGTAGTCTACCCATAAATCAAGAAATAATATGGCGTCTAGGCCATGTTTATGATACATGAAGTACCCTGGAGTGTCCCTAGGAGGAATGGGAACAGCTTCTTCGAGTACCCCTTTTCTAGTTTTGATCTGTCTTAATCTCGAAAAGAGCGGCATATTGAGAACTGATCTGATACCTAATTTTGAACACGTTTAATACAACAAAACACAATAATGAACAGTCATTCACCCCACAATATGCAGAACGTATTTAAAACATTTGACATTTAACATTTAATGAACAACAATAATGGCTATTTAGGGAACTAGTCACTAAGCATAATACTCGGCACTAACTAGGTAATTCTGAATTATATACTAGACATACTAGATATACTGCTGAACAGTACAGATACACTGCTGAAACAGTGCAGACCGGATTTGTGTACCTAAACCCGTCTTGACCGGCACAACCTATGTGCACGTCAGAACGCCTCCCCGACAATGGTACTCACCGGGTAGCTCGGAACGGAAGGCCTCGGAACTGAACTGAACTGGACTTGAACCGGACTGGACTCGACTCGAAACTTCGGAACCTCGGGAACTGGTGGGCCTCTGTATACCTCGGATCTTACTCTCTCAGCTATGGTTTTGGTCGGGATACTTCGCACTTCTCACCACCTCGTCTGGGTGTTGATCGCAGCCTCAGTTACCCCCGCTCGGCAGGAGGGAGATACAGGAAATCCTGTGGGTACGCGTTGTTGTCCGTCCAGCTGTGGCAGGAGACCGGGCCTGCAACGCACCTCCGGCGCGTGAGATGAGAAAGTGTCCCTGTTCGGGCGCCATATATGTGGTAAATAATTTTAATTACCGGTACTTAATTTGATGCAGAAAATTTATAATAATAGCTCAGTAAAATAAGAGGCAGAATCCGTGGTATTAGAGGTTCGGAACGGGCTTTATTCCAAAATCAATTCGAATTGTGGACTCCATATTCCATCACCACGAAGGTTCAGGAAGTGAAGGACAATACTTTATTGACAGGTAATCATTTTTATAGAAGAGGCATTACAGTGAAACAGATGCAGGAGGCGTAACAGTTGATAACAGAGATAAAAACATACATGCGTAACTAAAATGGGTGTAACTAGGCGTAACTAAAGAACGTCATTAGGTATGATGTCACAAATGGGTGGTTCCATGAAAGAATTTCGCAATGTCAGCAGAAATACTTGGCAGAGATGCGCGCGCAGCAGCATGACGTGTGATTGACGTGCAACTAGGGGGTGAAGGGGACTTGACATTTAGCTCTACATGTGGAGACAGAAGTCTGGGGGTCAAGTCAACCTAATCCCAAATCATATCTAACATCCTATGTTTAAAGAACTATGTTATCCAAAAGGAAAGGTCTCTCGAACAAAATCTATTCTATACTGACTGTGAGTGCGTGTACAAGCGTCTAAGTGTCTACATAAGATGCAAGGGCAGAAATCTTCCATAGTAACAGGGCTATGAATTACTTGCATAAAGACAGAGAAGCCGGGCCCTTTGCTCGGTAGCTGGAAGAATGTTTACTTAAACTACTAGACAGGAATGCATTGGATGGGGAGCGGAGCAGATAATCTCGAAGGTGAAATACAGTTCTTGGCAAGCAGACAGGCCGAGTCAGGCACCGTTAGCCGCGCAGGGAGTAGGACAAAGTTCATGGATACAGATGCGAGCTCAGACTGGAGCTTTCAGAGGCAGAAGGCAGGAAAAGGCTTAATGGCAGAATCAGGGCCTACTCGCCTGGACTGTAAAATGGGATAAATGAACCATATAAAGCCGGTGGCCTTTCATACTTAGGAATAGAATATCTGGCCCATTCATGGCGGATCTGAAAGAGGACATGTTGACGGTGGACGCACATGTGTTTGCGTCTTCATAACTGGAACTGGAGGAAACATACATGTACTTGTGATTTATACATGAAACCGTTGGGGTCCAAGATAGGGGACATAACTGATCATAAAAATCCATATTTCCACATCTCTCCAGACACTTCTCCTCATCACGGCAGCAGCACTTCCTGAGCAGCTTCCATTGAAAACAGCGACGCGACTCGACACCATTTGACACCTATGCACCCGGCTTCCCTGGGTGAGGTAACTCGAGTACTCCAGTGCTCCTGTGGGTGTTGGTCCTGGACACCTCTAAGTCAAAAATGGCTCACTCGCAGTCATCCTCTAAGTGTCCTTAAATTCTTAATTTCCAACTGCGACTTTCCCCATAGAATTTAACGGCGATTCGCGGCTGTGTTCTCAAACTGCACGCGTCCTCCGTGGATCCCCTGTGTCACTACCTTGGGTGGTTAATTGTGGTCCAAGCACTTCTACAGGCTCTAGGCCTTGTGTCTAGTTCAGTTGTGACTCTTATACCACTTTATTGGTATATGGTTTGGTGATCCCCTAGGGCCCAAACGAGTATTTGTGCTTTTACTGTTGAATACTGACTTGTTACTTAAGTACTTCGAACTCCAGTCAGATAAAGAGACTAGAGGGGTGTGTTTTATCGTAAATACATATAGTTTAAATATATACCTGGTGTGGTTGTCCTTTCATTTGATCATTCAAGAGATTATAGACTAGTAAAACAAGCTGCTTTACATTTCTTCAAGACTTATCCTGAAGGCTGCTCTCCATCGCTACCACCAGGATAGCTTTCAATAAAGGTTGTCTTTAACCTAGCACCATAAGGGGTTGTTTGGACTGATACAAGGTGCCCACCATAACTAGTGGACAGCATATATCAGGCCAACTTCTCACATTGCAGTAGATCTTTCGCGGCTGCGCAGAAATCCCATTCCGCCGCGGTACCTTTTTGCGTTGCATCCGCCATTGCTCCACTGCCCGAACAATCAAGTTCATGGTTTTTAAGATACTCCATTACCTGCTGGATATCGGGAGCGTTTGCTGGGATGTTGGCAAGGCATATATCCATTCGCCAGTTGAATGGGCAAGTTTTGCAATAGAAAGATGGTTGCACGCAGATTGTATATGTGTAAATAAACGTCATGTTGTAGCTGGCTCCGATAATAGATAGAGGCAGGCAGCCGAAAAGTTGTTCAATTTTTTCACGGTATTGATGCAGCTTCGCGTAGAGGCGTATTCTGTCGGAGATGCTTGTTACCACAGGAAGCATAGTCATTTTTTACAAGCAAAAATAGTAGTAGGATGGCCGCAAAGAGAGCGGAAATTTTGGGCACTGTTCCTGTTATTCCAGAGATGATCGAATGAATGAAGCGTGGTATTATACCAAAAACAGTTTGAAAGGCTGTGAGAAGGCCAGAGGAGACCGTATTAAAAGAGTGTGGCAGACCTTGAGTGTGAGATGTGTTGAAAATTTGTTAACAATTCACAAAGTATAATGGGAGGTTCGAATTTAAAATGGACTGTATTTTACTGGAAGTTCGTGCTATCTGCAGGTGAAAATTTTATTTTGCAGAAGTGAGGGACACTTCTGTTCTGAAGAAAAGCGCTTTAGTTTGGTTAGTTTAATGAAATCTGTTTGCAAAGTAGAGATTCAAGGCCAAGTTGAAGTTTGGGAGTTAGTTTGTGTGGGTGGGAATAGACATTGCTACAGTAAGTTACTCGGTTTGAAACAGTAAGGACATACGGTATGCCACCTCTCATTCTGTAGGAGTGCATGTTATTGAGAAGCAGATAACTGCCGTTAGAAAGCTGTGTGAATGTTGGTATGATTGTGGGAGTTGTCGTGCTTTCAAGAAAGCAGGCAAGATTTGGGGCTGTAAGCTTAGAAGTGTCGTGCAGTTGGAAATTCTTGCATAGTAATGAATGACTGCCATTGTGGTCACAGTTGGCACCTTTAAGACAGTGATATGTAAATGGGAGAAACCACTGCTCGTGAATAAATGCACTACCTTATATAATCGCATACAACATGACAAACAACATGTACACCTATCAGACACAACGACACTACATACTGTGGGAACCGTGGCTAGCCATGTACACAAAGCAAACATGGCATAGCACCTCTTTTACACAATGGAGAATGCTGGGAGAGATGGGAGCAAAGTATGTGCGAAGGTGGCAAGTGATTTTCGATTATAAAATTATACAATGCAAAGTGTTGAGGGGATGTGCCGGACAGACTTGAGTATGCAGGGCACACACATGTACATGTGAACATACAATGATGGTCTATTAAGTGAAGTAGATAGTGGACAGAACCATAATAGTTCAGTCAGTAGGGAAGTTTTCGAAAACATATCGCGTATGTGCCCTCCCCCCCAAAAATCTTTAGCGTAGTGGGCTGCCTCGGCGTACTCAAGGCTAGCGTAGGGGTACGAATAAAAGGCACTTTTCTCTGGGTGTGGTTATCTTCCGGAATGGCGAACGTGTCTGCCAGGTCTGCGCAGCTTACACCACCACGAGTGGAGATGAAGGTACTCTCTTCGACCAGGTGCTACCAACTCTAGGTCCCAACAGTGGAACGGTGTCTTGATCCCACAATGGACGATGTTAGAACTGCATCTGAGAGCGGAGATGAAGGTACTCCCTTCGAACAGGTGCAATCAACTCTCGGTCCTAACAGTGGAACGGTGTCTTGATCCCAGAATGGACGGTGTCTGATATTAACTGCTGCTTGCTTTTCACAGAAATGTTTCCCTTGAGGTGCATCAGTCAGTGTCTGTGTTTCCGTAGTTAACTGCTGCACATGATTATTGGGCTTGGTTGACTGTAGTCGGAGGACTACACTGCGGTACAGAAGGTCCGAACAGTGAAACGGGGTCTTGATCATATGATTGAGGGTGTGAGAAGTTAAAGTCTGTGATGATTTCTGTGTACCCCCTCCAACCAGGTGCAACCAACTCCGTGCATCCGAATCCAATGGCACGTGGCTGTGAGGTGTTAATGACTACTGCCTCTGGCTTACATTGCAGTCAGTAGGGCTCACAATTCAGATCGAGTTGTGATTGTTTAATTACAGAATTCAGTAGGCAACTAACTACAACGTTTTGAAATATACAGAATATTCTTTTAGTATATTTGCTTGAAGAATTTTTTTTAGATGAGTATTATGTTTAGTATAATTGTGAAATTTATCTTGCAAGTTCAAAGGAACACTGAAAAGTCTACACTGTGGACAGTAGAAATTGCAATTCAAATTGTTTTGATTTATTTATTGCAGAGTTTTCTGTAATTTATGTTGATGTATTTTGGGAAGAGGAAGTGAGAAAAAGTATTAATGGATCTCTGTGTGACTAATGCCTTCAATTTACACTGCAGACAGCAGTGTTCACAATTCAGATTGAGTCGGTATTTTAGATGACGCAGTCCTGTAGGAAAAGACATTGCTGCAGTGCGCTCTGTCCGCATCATGCATACGCGTTATCGCAGGCTCCACACACGCTTTTTCTTGCTTCATGTACGACAAACTGTGTAGCTCAAGTCTATTTTACGTCTTTGCTGACCGCTCTCTCTGGCCTACACTGCAGACAGCAGTGTTCACAATTGAGATCGAGTCGCTATTGCAGATGATGCAGTGTTGATGGCAACAGACATTGCTGCTAGTACGGCCCACCCGCAGCACGCTTCATCGCTGGCTGTGCACATGCTGTATGCTTTTGATGTGGCTATCTGAGTGAACTAGAACTGCTGGACCCTTTATGATACAATCTTTTTGAGTATTATTTCAGATCTACTGCCTGTATCTCAGTATACTACAAGTTATGGTTCTTTTACGATATAATCTTTTCTGTATTATTTTACATCTACTGTCCATACCTTACTGCAGCACAAACTATTGACCCTTTTATTATTGAATCTCTGTGTGTGATCCAATGAAGTTGATGCTAGATGCAACCATTCCCTGAGGGCTGGTTTTCACTCACCCCACTCACCCCACACGCATTCAGCACAGGCCTCACTAGATATGTGACCCTGGTAGTAAAAAGGAGTCGAGTGCACGTGCCCATACCGACTTCCACTATCTATCTGTGTCCGTGTGTTCATTATGTATGCATGATACTGCCCCTGGGCCGTACCACATTACATTGTGCTGTGGACAGCGTATGCAACCATGTTACCTCTGGCAGTGGGGAGAAGTTCTGTTATGTAGCTTTTAGATGCATCGCTATCACAGGTGGTAGGCTACTTTACAGAGCATGAATATTGATGAAGATGATAGTTGCATGTTGTGTGTAGTGTCAGATATGTGTACATAGCAAAAAGTTTTCAAAAAAGCTCTCTAAGCAGAAGAGGAGTTTCATCAAACGCTGTAGAGAAAATGACTAAAATAGGTGTGGTCCTCCAATTGTTACAATGGGAAATGTTATGAACCAATCAAATGCTTTTCTTTAGGTTCACATGGCAATCACGCACCGAGCACGCAAGGAGGCCGCACCCGACGCGATTTTGAGAAAATATATTTACAATAATATAAGTTTATTACGGTTAGAAATATATAAATGTTTAAAATATTGTAGATTATCGCTTGTTCTCATATACACTTTAAACTTATTTATAGTTTTGAGACAAAAACAAAATGAGGGAACGGCGTACCGTTCTTTTTGCATTTGTCACCCCGAGTGGGATGGGAGGACCTGGCCTGGCAGTTCGGGCTGGACTGTTCCATTTGGGCACAGGGTCAAGACTGATTTGCATATAGCTGGGTCCAAACTGGAATGGCATGATGAGCAAAAAGAACGATGAATTTAGGCCCAGATTTCTGTACTGGGGTGAATGTATGACATTGTTCTGCATTCTGTCAATCAATAGTTTTTTTTGCATTTGTCACCCCGAGTAGGATGGGTATGCTCAGATGTGAGTCCCGTGCTCTCCATGCCACTGGAATCAAGCTATCCTGGCTGAAGAGGGGTGAAACCCTGAAACCGGTCCTAGGATGCTTGTTTCCAGTCCAGGGAGGACCTGGCCTGGCAGTTCGGGCTGGACTGTTCCCATTGGGCACAGGGTCAAGACTGATTTGCATATAGCTAGCTCCAAACTGGAATGGCATGGTGAGCAAAAAAATGATGAATTTAGGCCCAGATCTCTGTACTGAGTTGAATCTATGACATTGTTCTGCATTCTGTCCATCAATAGTTATTTTTGCATTTGTCACCCCGAGTGGGTTGGGTATGCTCAGATGTGTGGCCCGTGCTCTCCATGCCACTGGAATCAAGCTATCCTGGCTGAAGAGGGGTGAAACCCCGAAACCGGTCCTAGTATGCTTGTTTCCAGTCCAGGGAGGACCTGGCCAGGCAGTTCGGGCTGGACTGTTCCCATTGGGCACAGGGTCAAGACTGATTTGCATATAGCTGCGTCCAAACGGGATTGGCATGGTGAGCAAAAAAACAATGGATTTAGGCGCAGATCTCTATACTTGGGTGAATGTATGACATTGTTCTGCATTCTGTCCATCAATAGTTATTTTTGCTTTTGTAGTTGATGCTAGCAGCAACCATTCCCTGAGGGCTGGTTTACACTCACTGTACACGCATCCAGCAAAGACGTCACTGGATATGTGAACCTGGTAATAAAAAGGAGTCGAGCGCACGTGCCCGTACCCACTTCTACTATCTACCTGTGTCCGTGTGTTCATTAGCTATGCATGATACGGCCCCTGGGCCGTAACACATTACATTGTGCTGTGGACAGCGTATGCAACCATGTTACCCCTGGAAGTGGGGAAAAGTTCTGTTATGTAGCTTTTTGATGCATGGCTATCACAGTTGGAAGGCTGCTTTACAGAGCATGAATATTGATGAAGATGATGGTGGCATGTTGTGTGTACTGTCAGATATGTGTACATAGCAAAATGTTTTCAAAATTTCTGTAAGCAGAAGAGGAGTCTCTCATCAAACACTGTAGAGAGAATGGCGAAAATGGGTGGGATCCTCCAACTGTTACAATGGGAAATGTTATGAACCAATCAAATGCTTTTCTTTACGGTCACATGGGAATCGCGCAGCGAGCGCGCAAGGAGGCCGCACCGTTAAAAATATACAAATGTTTGAAATATTAGAGATTATCGCTTGCTCTCATATACACTTTAAAGTTATGTAGATATAGTTTTGAGACATGCAAAAAAATGAGGGAATGGCGTACCTGGCGCTGTACCATATGTCTACGACATAACACAGGGCCTTGCAGCGTGTAGTCGTCGCATACGCAACACGCAGTGCTCGCGCCCCCATACGTACATGATGTAACGCACGGGTTGGTAGTGCGTACCCGTCGCATACCAAAGTAGCAGCTGGCGCGACCTCATATGTATATGTTCTTACGCGGGATGTGGTGCCATTAACTCGTTGGATACAAAATGCGTATCATTTCAATATGGCAGATAGGATTTGTGTGCTGATGGAGCTTGGTAGACTACCGGTACGGGACTCTAGTTTTCTTAGAATCAAAAAAAATTAGATAGATTCTTTTTTTGAAGATATAAAACATTACATACTTTTTAAAGTTAAAAAAAGGTTTATAGAGTTCAAAAATATTATAAAAATAATTAGAAAAAATATAGGTTTTATAAATATTAAAATATGAAATTAGCATTTAAAAAAACCTTAGAAATTCACTGAGAAAACCATAGGTTTCTGGGACGTTATAGTTAGTTGGACATTTCACTCATTGAAAACCATAGAAATTCCCCTGGTATCGTTAGTTAAGCTAACTATAACTCGCACCCCCGCAATGCACTGCTGATGACGTCACATATTACATCATTCATGACATGGTCAGTTACATCACTGATGACATCACTGATGACATCTCAAATGACATCACTGATGACATCACTGATGACATCATCCACGTGAAAATCTGATGCACCTCATCAGACCCTAACATAATAGTTGATATACCCACTCTAAAATAGAGACTATAATTTTCAAAACCATCAACACACCAATACCAGTTAGTACATATCCACTCACTAATTCCTAGGTCTACACACACATCCATTCATTCATCCATACAGTCACTCATACATACAGTCAGCCATCAATACAGCATTATCATATCCAGTCACATATCTATACAGACACTCACAAACCGCCCCTCAATGATAGAGTTATTCACACATCAAGTCAGTAATGGAAATAATCAATCACAGTTTTATTTACTCACCTGTACAGTTACGCATATACCACCTCACTTATTTAAACATATACTAACACATACTTCCACCCTAATACAATAACTAATACAAGCCCACACTGATCCATACAGGCACTCTCACAATCACTCAGTCTCACATATAGTCATTTATACACTCCAACACTAATATATACTGCCTTTCACATATTCAGTTACTTGCACATGTACCACTGAGGCATCCATTCACTCACCAATACACTCGTACACACACTCACCGAGCCATACAGCCCTTCACAGATATAGACTTGAACACATCAACTCAGTGAATTATCCACTCACACATCTATGCACAGAGTCACTCCCCCCCACCCATCCACACAGACACTCAGGCACCCATACAGATACTCAGACAACCAGTCAATACCCATATAGATCCTCATTTAACTGCTAACCAACGCATGCAATCGCTTTCACATCAACTGACAACCTAAACTGTGAATGTCTGTATCAGTCGCTAACACATGCATTAAGTAAGGCACAATTAATCACTCACTTATACAGTCAGTTACACACCTACTTAATCATCCATCCAGACTCTTATACACCCATTCATTCTTCAATACACCTTGGCATATATCTATAAAACATATTTACATTTTATAGAAACACATAGTCACTGGATGATGTCATCAGTGATGTCATCAGTGATGTCAGTTGAGATGTCATCAGTAATGTCACTGACCATGTCATGAATAATGTAATATGTGACGACATCAGCAGTGCATTGCGGGGGCGCAAGTTATAGTTAGCTCAACTAACTATAACAGGGGAATTTCTATGGTTTTCTATGACTGGAATGTCCAACTAACTATAACATCCCTGAAACCTAGGTTTTTTTTTAGTGAATATATATATATATATATATATATATATATATATATATATATATATATATATCCAAAAGAAAGTTGCTCTCGCATTGAAGCGCCACACACGATGTTGAGATTTCACCTTCTTTAATCATTTGGGCAACAGCAAAACACAGCGCGCTTGTCCCAGCAATGTAACTTCTAGCCATATGCCAGACGCGTTTCTGGAGGCATTCTCCCTTCTTCAATGGCTGGCTGCAGAGGAAAGGAACAGCTGACTCGCATCTTGTGCTCGTTTTCAATGTTGATAGTACCGCCCAAGGGGGCGTGTTCTGCAAGGCATTGTGGGTCATGTAGTCTTGGGTGAATCAATATTCCCAGTGATTGCAGCTGTCACTACATCTTCCTAAATCAATAAAAAAATCCATCAGGTTGCATGTTCAAGATTGCGCCGGTCTTGTTGCTTTTCTCATGCCCAGACGAGCAGGTAACATCGTTCCTCAGTAGTGCTCGCTCGTGAAGCACATGGACCTGCACTGTCAGCAGTGGGGCAGCTTCGTGACCGGAGCAGGCCACTAAATATCCAAAAGAAAGTTGCTCTCGCATTGAAGCGCCACACACGATGTTGAGATTTCACCTTCTTTAATCATTTGGGCAACAGCAAAACACAGCGCGCTTGTCCCAGCAATGTAACTTCTAGCCATATGCCAGACGCATTTCTGGAGGCATTCTCCCTTCTTCAATGGCTGGCTGCAGAGGAAAGGAACAGCTGACTCGCATCTTGTGCTCGTTTTTAATGTTGATAGTACCGCCCAAGGGGGCGTGTTCTGCAAGGCATTGTGGGTCATGTAGTCTTGGGGGAATCAATATTCCCAGTGATTGCAGCTGTCACTACATCTTCCTAAATCAATAAAAAAACCCATCAGGTTGCATGTTCAAGATTGCGCCGGTCTTGTTGCTTTTCTCATGCCCAGACGAGCAGGTAACATCGTTCCTCAGTAGTGCTCGCTCGTGAAGCACATGGACCTGCACTGTCAGCAGTGGGGCAGCTTCGTGACCGGAGCAGGCCACTAAATATCCAAAAGAAAGTTGCTCTCGCATTGAAGCGCCACACACGATGTTGAGATTTCACCTTCTTTAATCATTTGGGCAACAGCAAAACACAGCGCGCTTGTCCTAGCAATGTAACTTCTAGCCATATGCCAGACGCATTTCTGGAGGCATTCTCCCTTCTTCAATGGCTGGCTGCAGAGGAAAGGAACAGCTGACTCGCATCTTGTGCTCGTTTTTAATGTTGATAGTACCGCCCAAGGGGGCGTGTTCTGCAAGGCATTGTGGGTCATGTAGTCTTGGGTGAATCAATATTCCCAGTGATTGCAGCTGTCACTACATCTTCCTAAATCAATAAAAAAATCCATCAGGTTGCATGTTCAAGATTGCGCCGGTCTTGTTGCTTTTCTCATGCCCAGAATATTGATTCACGCAAGACTACAGTCCTCGTTTGTATGCTTCCAAAGAACAAATGGAGCCGACACCTTGTGGTTTACTTCTATTCTTTAATCAGCTTCAGCAATTACACGTTTCGACCATTGCAACTGCCTTAGTCACATGATAGGTACGTGTCATTTTGTGCTATTTACTTCCGTTTTACATAGATGAAAGACTATGCCCTCGCATAACTATGTACACAAAACAATTGTAAATTCATTGCCTTGTTACATGTTTGTGAATGGGTATTGTTTTTGTGGTACTGTTTTTCATATGTGGTTCTTGCAGATTGAAAGATTAGGTTTTTACAATTAAACGTGAGTAAATACATACATTTAGTTTCATCGTGGCCTAGTGCCTGATAATTATTTCATTGTGCGTTCCTTGATTAGCCTAAAAATCTCTAGGCATGTTACATGGCAAATGCCTGAGTCACTACACACTGGTCAACTCAATTTATTTATGTACAATCATTCTAACTGATTCGGATTTCAAAATTATTTCAGTTTGAGGGTGATAAAGTGCTATGTGCAATGGTCTCTTTGACTAGTACCAATTGATTAAACTATCACCTAATATTTAAAGAAAAAACTAATTCACAAACATAACTATCAATGTGAGGTTAATCTTATATTTTATATACAAAGTCTAAAAAGAATTTTACAGAAATATTTCAGAACTTTTGCTGCTCATTTTCTAAACTATTGGCCCTATGGGAATTTACAGACAAGAGTGCAATTCTTCATCGTAATGGGAGCTTTGCTGTCTAACAGTATTAGGTATCTATTCTCCCATTCTCGTAGTAATTTTGTATGGTTCCCTCCTGTTTAATAGGTGGAACTGAGTCAATACCAAAGTAACTAACATTTGCAGGATTCATCTGATGTACCAACTCACAGTGACATGCTACTGGGTGTGATTGATCCCCATTGGTTATTGTCCTCATGTGCTGTAGGATTCGTTTATGTACCTGCAAGGTGAAACTACCCACATAACTAAAATTGCAGGTGCAGGTTTATATATAAACAGCAAAATCTGTTTTGAAGTTGTAGGCTCCCTTGATCAATACATCCTCTTTCCTGAAGGGTGTACGATAAGATGTGGTGTTTTTAACTATGCTGCATGCTTTGCAGCGAGTGCATTTTTTAAAACCATTAGGTGGTTTTAACCAACTTTGATCACGATGTTCTTCTGGACTACTCTTCTATATAAAATCTCTTAGTGAAGGTGCTCTACGATATGTTATCGGGGGTGCTTAGGGAGTGTTGTCTCTATGATTGGATCTAGTTTCAGAGTGTGTCAATTTTTGTTCAGTAGGTCCCTGAGTGCTTTGTTATTTGTGTTGTATGTGGTGAGAAACCTCACAATTGATTCAGCCCTTGTATTCTGGGGATCTTTGCGAGAAAATAAAATCGATTTTCTACTCTTTTTATTGGCTGATCTTCTTGCCTCATCAATTGTTGGTTTACTGTATCCCCTCTCAAGGAAGCTGTTGGTCATGTCATCCTGACATTTTCTTAGACAATCTTCTGTGCTGCAATTTCTTGATGCCCTTATCATTTCAGGGAAGAAGTGTGGCGCCGCGGCCAGGGCGACTGACTCCGGAATCTGGGGATCACGGTTTGATCCCCGGCACCGGCGGCAGATTAGCCCAGCACCATGTGACTCTGGGCAATAGCTTGCTTAATCTTCCCGACAGCCCCCAGCGCCTAGAGACCCTTACGGGTGATTGTTCGTGCGTTTACAAAAGTGGATTATTATTATTATAGTTTCACCATAGGGTATGCTTAACTTAGTATGCTGAGGGTGAAAGCTGGAGGCATGGAGTGTTGTATTTCCGGCTGTCTCTTTCCTATATAGCCTAGTTTCCAATTTGCTCTTTTCAACATATTCTTCTACATAAAGAAATGCAACAGTAGTTTTGCTAATATTGTGTGTAAATTTCAAGTTCAATTAATTATTATTGACGATCCTAAAAAATTGTTCTGCAAAATTCATTAAACCCCTCCATACACAAAAAGATCATCTATGTATCTCGCCCACATACAATGTTTTCGTCCCAAATCTGTTCATGCTCTTTGCAGAGCACCTGTTCCTCCCACCAGCCTACGTGTAAACAAGCATAGCTGGAGTCGAAACAGGTACCCATCTCAGTCCCCCTGTTGTTGGCGGTACAGTTCACCGCCAAACAGAAAGAAATTATTTTCAAGACATCTTGTAGCAATCCCTCTGTCCCAGTTGAACCTGAGCTTCTTGTAGATACATTTTGAGGGGCCATAGAATAACCTTCCCACCTTTATCAGCGTTTTTAGCACTATTTTGCTGTTCTTTCTAAGTTTCTCCACTAGTGCATGGAATTTCCATTCATCCGGAGTGCGTTTATCTTTACTGTGATTGCTTTCTCTGCTGATTCTTTTTAATCCTTCAGTTATCAAATCATGAAAGGTGTCTATGTTGCCTTTGATGGTAGCTGGCATTGCTTTTGAACGGGGCCGACACAGTGTATCCACAGATTTTCCCACCTCCAAATTGTATTCTTGAATGATATCTTTACTGCTAGCTTCCACATTTGAATCTTTGCTTTCAAGCTGTAGGTGTGTGAGGGTTTCTAATAAATGTAAACCAAAGCGGTATGCAGTTCCTAATAAGTGAAGCAGGCAGGGGTAAGTGATCTCACAAGTGAACCTTAGTGTATGGATGTTCACAAGGACAGGAGAAGGGATTCCTCCTTTTTTCGGAAAATACTCTCACATACCCAACAAGCAGGTATCTTGCTTCATCACTGGGTCTGCTCCTACTCGGGTCGGCGCTGCAATACCCAATCAGGCGCCCGTGACGGGGCCTACTTGGCGGAGATCTTTAATCCTTAAGCCGTTGGGTGCAGTGCATGTGAGGGCCCTAGTGTATGATTAAGGTGTAGGTGGTGATATTGTGTGCGAGTGTGAATTTAAAACAGGGATTAGTGATCCACTCAGAACAATTTTAATGAATTGTGGTCACTACCCTGGTTAAAACTAGAAGAACGCACACTCCCACTCTAAAGTATGTGGGAATATGTGCTGGTGTAATAGGTCAACATGTTTCTTGCCTGTTATCTATTGATGGCAATTCCTCAGGACCTGAAATGGATCTACCTACACTTTTTGCTGATGGTCAGGACCTCAATGAAGTACCTACATGACCACCCATACAGCACCCTAAAAAGTGGTACTGGCAGATCTATACCCCAACCCTGTTTCAATCAAGGGCTAACAACATCGTGTGCTGGTAGAAGCAGACACTACTGTGTAGTGTCAGTTAAGACGTGGAGGACCTTCTGTATCCTTACCCCTGCGTTCTATCAGACCCACAAAAAAAAAAGGGTTTCTAATAAAGACAGTCCTGCGATAGTGGTGATCTCTTCTGGCATTTCTATTGTATTTTCTTCGACAAAGGTTAATTTCATTGGTTTTATGGTTAATGAGTGTATTTTTTTAAGTTTGAGCCCTCTTATGTATTTGAATGTATTGATCTTAGTTTGAGGGTAGTCAAAAGTGTTTCTTGGGCAATATGAAAGCCCCAAAGCCAAAACGTCCTCCTCTGCTTTAGTTAGTGTCACGTTGGTACTGTACACAATTGATCTCCTACTAGTAATCTCTGTGCTTATCACTTTTGTTTCCCTTGCTTTTTTGTCTTCCTGATTTACCTGTCTGATTTTTTGCCATTGTTTGTTCCACCGGTACCTCCGTCTAGTTGCTTTTGTGACCTTTGTGTGCGAGGTCTGAGTGTGAGGCACTGGTCTAAACGTACAAAATCAAGTTCCTCTGAATTGGTTATTTTCCTTTGCAGTGAAGTTCCCTCTTGCCCTTGTTTTTTGTTAGGATCCTCACTATCCGTATCAATTTCAGAACTTATTAATTAGTATATATATATACAAAGCACCCGATCACGAGTGAAGGGGAGAAAAGACGGAGAGCTACGCTAATTTACATCTGGGCTGGTGGGAGGAGCAGGTACTCAGAGGACCAACATTGGAACATTGGCTAGAACATGTCTTGCTGTGGGTACGATTTATAAAATTTTATAGACGACGTCTTCGTGCTGTGGCAGGGCACGGAGACTGAGATCGAGCAATTCATGAGAGATTTGAATGATAATATGCTTAATCTAGCATTCACCGGCAATTATAGCAAAACTTGTATAGACTTTTTAGATGTTAGGGTGAAAGTAAGTGAAGGAAAATTAGAGACAACAATTTTCCGTAAGCCTACTGCAGGGAATACAATTCTTCATGCAGATAGTGCCCACCCAGCTCCACTTATCAGGAGTATTCCTGTTGGAGAATTTTACAGAGCTCGTCGAGCCTGTTTTAGTGAGGAGGAATATTTGAATATTGAAGGTGAGATGACGGATAGGTTTGTGCAAAGAGGGTATTCATCCAATGTAATCAAGAGGGCCGCCTTAAAAGCCAGGAAAATAGATAGGCAAAAAGCATTATTTGAAGCCTCCAAAACAAGTAAGAGAAAGGAAATTCCTAATGATGGCGTAAATAACTGTAGGTTTATAACCACTTTTAATACAAGCCACGTTGAGGTTAGAAAAATCCTGAATAAACACTGGTACTTGATTAAATGTGATTCTGTATTAGGCCCGATGATGAAAAAACACCCAGACATTACATTTCGGGACAATTGAGTTGGTTAAGCAAAATGTTTTTTTAAAAATGTTTTAAATGTAAGGCGTGTCAACATGGAGTGAATTGCATGCAGTTTATGACTATCTTTGATAAAACCATTAAGGTTAAAGGACACCTAACCTGTAGATCCAGCTTTGTGGTCTATCGGCTACAGTGTCCCTGTAAGAAGATTTATATAGACAGTACCACTCTACCGGTTTTTAAACGTATTCTACAGCATAGAAGAGCCATTTTGAATAAGGATAGAACATATCCTATTGCTAGACACTTCGAGAAATATCATCAGAGCAATCCTGAAGGTCTACAGTACAGCTTTATAGCAGAAATCCCTAAGAAAAAAGAGGAGGTGATAGGGAGAAAGAACTCCGAAAATTGGAGACCTGCTATATACTGGAATTTGATTGTAAAGAACCACATGGATTGAATGTAGATGAGGATCTGTTCACCTGCCTATAAGTTAAGCAAATATAGGGCTAAATGAGAATTGAATGTTCCTGTAAGTAAAAATAAGTCTTTGTCGAGAAAATGAAGTGCTAACCACACAGGTTTCTTTTCATTTTTTTAAGAGAAAATTAATCTAGGATAAGGAGTATATTTTATCTTTCTTTTCCTAAATATATTTTAAGAGCAAGTTGAAAGAGGGACACTAACAAAGGAGTAATACAACTAGTTTTTCCAGGTTTTTTATAAAAAATTAAAGCGGACAGGTACATTAGTATAAGCACTTTAGGATGAAGTACTTTTTTATCTAGTGCTGAAGAATAGTTTCCCGAATTTTATGAGTATGTTAAGATGGGTTTACTTGAAGCACTAGCACTTTATGAATTCAAAGATTGTTTACATAAGCACTTGCACTTTGTAACAATTTTAGAATGAATATTGGTTTACATAAGCACTTGCACTTTGTAACCATAGGAACAAAAGAAAAAACGGTTACGTGAAGGAAACGTAGGCTGTAGTAATAATAGAACTTGAATGCCGCTTTATTTGGTATTATTTTTAACTTCCCTTGAATGTTATAATATGCACTTGCACTTTATAAAAAAGTAGTTAAGATCCAATTACTTACAAGGGTTTGTTGAACAAAGATAATTTTGTGTAGAATGTCTGTTTTAGAGCACTTGCTTGAGACAACACGCAGTGGAATAGCCACTCCAAGATGGCGCCACCTTTGGTGTAAAAAAAAATAAAGGTGAAATGCAATCTGAGTAGTCCCTCCTTGCTATCTAAAATGTTTTTAAACTATTGTGAATGAAAATACTATGTCGTGAGCAAGGTAGAGTCAAGCTATCCAAACGCGTAGACAGGTGTCTCGTCACATTAAAGGAGACCCATTTCAAGAATCCCTTGGTGTGCTGCGTGATTATTTTGACAAAGAATAATCGGATAACTGATATATATATATATATATCGTACTCGCTCTCGATCTTTTCTCCCCTTCACTCGCGATCGGGTGCTTTGTTGCGTGGTGACGGACACCTCGCAGATCCTCAAATCCACAGCTCGCGGCACAAAATAAATGCATATATATAAATATATATATCTTTGTTTAGTCTTCTTTGTGTAGGTACTATATGTTTACTGAAGCTCAAGGCAAGATGGCGCCCGCAATGCTGGACGCTTAAGCTAGCGCTCCCGGACCACTCTCAACGCACCTGAAATTTGCAACCCAGTGAACAAACCGATCTGCCACCTTTCTTCCGTGCTATGATTTGGAGTTTTTTGGTGATCCCCCAGTCCTGGCTGTGACATTGCCTGGGGTTGGCCTGGCTTCCTCTCCAATTTTCGCATCTGTATTGTGCTGTTGCGACAGCTGAGAGCTGCCCGTGGATTGGGGGCAGAGTTGACCTGGCTGTGCTCCCGGTTGCAATGCCTCCAAAGTCTGTTTGCGGGAAACCTCAGATACTGACTGATGCCGCTAGAGCTGCAAGGAGTGGCTCAACACAACAACGAGGCAGCAAGAGCAGCAGCACTGGAGAAATGGCGGGGGAGAAATGAGAGGGTGCGCTAGGAGAGAATACTGGTAAGTGCATTATGCCCCTTTTGTTTCTTCCTTGGAAAAAGAAAAAACAACAGCACAACCCTCAACATACTCCTCCTGGTAATGATGTGGGTGGAGAGGCAGGAGAGATTGGCAAACTCCTGAATCCCTCTGTGAGCCAGGGACATGCTGAGGGGGACATGGTTCACCAGGGTATGGGTTCGCCTGGTAAACACAAGAGCCCAAGTAAAATAGGAGGTGACTGTGTTTCTAATGCAGGGGCTGGGGGACGTGAAGGTCACTTCACCGCTACCCCTGTTATGGTGGCTACCCCTAAAGACTACACAGGACTCAATATCATTAGTAAAGGTGCTCAAAGTAAATCTACCTCAAGGGTGGTGCAGATAGTCAGCTCCTTGAACGTGGATAACCTTGGGACAAATGATGATAGTGGCGCTTTTCTGTATTGGAAGGTATGCAGGAATGCGATTGACTGGATGAGCACAATTTAACAAACAATGGTGCTGTTGACCTAGCTTTGAAAACTAGGTCTCCTATTATTTTTGTCCCTGTTAGAAGGTGGTTCTGACACTGTGGGCCCCCCGGATTTTTCACTTTTTGAGCACCTAATTGTTGAGCTTTTACTGTGGGGGAGCCTCATAAGTTGGGACTCACCCACGGTGAACTCATAATGAAAGAGACTGCATGGGGATTTTACTGGTGTCTCCCTGGCTTGACCAGGCCACTGCGCAGCAGCTGGAGTAAGGGACCCCGGGCTGGTTACATGCAGACACATGTGTACATGCATGAGCGCACGTGTAGGGGCTGCACAGGGGAGATTAATAGCGTGTGCAGCCAAGGAGCAGGGTCAGATAGACTGGTGTGGCAGAACTTATGCAGAATGGGGTGGTGACATGGAATAGATTTTATACACTGGGAAGAAACATGCCAGGGAAAGTCAGTGTGTTTTACTGTGTTTTTCACTTCATTATTCCCTTATGGGGATGTGGAGCCCATGGGCTAGATTAACTTTCCTAAGGCCCACAGATTCCAGACACGCGCTAAAGTCCACTGTAATGGGTGTGAGGAGAAGTATTCTGCAGAGTCCAAAATCATATTTGTACTGCTTTTGGGTCATCCAGAACTGTCATATTTCCATAAAGACATACCCAGGCCCTGGCTCGGGGCTGACCTCAGTAGCCTGGATTGATGACCTTTCTTCCCAGAGCGAAGACCTCCTCTCCATGAAGAGAAGATGGGTGGGGCTACAGGCTCATCCATCAGCAGCCATCACTGGGTCCCAGGCACCAGGCTGCAACAGGGAGGAGGCAGCCCTGGGGGGAAGGGGCTTTTATAGAGACCATGTGGCAGGAGACCCTGGAAGACACCATCTTGAACCAACCCAGAGGCCTGGGCAGGAAGGAGGGAGCAGGGGCAGAGAAGTGATGTGACGCTGTGTGATAGGGAAAACAGAGACTTCCTGCCAGCCCCCTCCCCAACTTCTTAAAAGAACTTGCACAGGAAGAGGTGCTCTCTCTGGGGTGTGGTCTGCTGAGGCAGAAGGTGCTGGAGCCTGGCACAATGGGCTGTTGGAAGGAGGAACCCCCTGACTGCCCCCAGGATCCTAAACAGCGCCAGGAGAAGAGTCCAGGACCAGTGCGCAGAAGCAGGGGGCTCTGCGCAGGGAGAAGAGAGGCCCAGGAGGAGAGCCAGGCGAAAGGCTGGTGCAGGTAGCCAGTGAATACAGCCCCCTGCTGAATCCACCCTCTGGGAGACCCAGATGGCAAAGGAGAGTGCTCCCAATGGCTGGGGAGTGCCACCTGGAGCAAGAGGAGGCACAAATGGCGCAGATCGGTGCCCTGGGGCTGAGATATGCCCCCCAGAATGTAGGCGACCTTTGACCTCCAAGAAGACTGATGACGAAGCACATGGGGTATGCCGCCGGTCTTTAATGGGCCGGGCTGCCCCCAACAGAAGTAAAGGCGGGGAACGCTCCCCTTGAAGAATGTGCCCCCACCGGGTGCCAAGAGCCCACCCTGGCCCCGCCGAACATGAAGCCAAGGAGCGCATCACGCTCCCTGTGAAGAGGTTTAGGGGAGGGGCCTGGGATCCCAACTCCGGGCTCCGTGTGTGGAAGGAGGCAGGGGAGAACCGTCGCGCCCCCGTGAAGATGAAAGTCAGGGAAGCGCCGTCACGCCCCCGCGAGAATGTGCCCAGGGGCCTGTGACCCCATCCCCGGGCCCCAGAGAAGTAAAATCGGGGAGCGCCATCACGCTCCCTGTGAAGATGTGCCCAGGGGCCCAGGACTCCATCCCCGGGCCCCGAAGAAGAAGGGAAGTCGGGGGTGGTGCCATCGTACTCCCCCAAGGACCAAAGGAGCCGGATAAGTCCTGCGCGCCTGCCTGCCGAATCCGGCAGACCAGAAATGCTGAGCCGGCTCCCCAGGCAGCACGTGAGGGTGCTGACCGCGTGGGGAGCCGGCGGAAGCCACTGGGGTTGGGCTCCCCAGGTGGCTCTCCACCACGATGGCCATGCAGGGCCCGGGTGGGACCGGGCCCCGCGAGAAGAGGTGTCAGGGTCGCAGGTGGGACCGGACCCCTGAAAATCTGCATGAGCGGCCGGGGGTGGGCTCCTTGAGCCGTAGCACGTACCTGGGGGTCTGAGTGGGACCGGACCCTCCAACGGAAGTCCCCAGTGGCTGGAAGCCCACATTGCGGTGCTCCCAACATCGCGGCTCTCCCCGGAGCAGCGGGAGAGCCGCTGTTCAAGCATGCAAGAAGTCCCATAATGCCTTGCAGGCCAGGACCGGCCTGCAAGGACAAACCACAGTTTTTCTCTGCTTGTGGTGGCCCCAGGAGAATTGGGTCACCACCACATGGGTGCAAAGGTGCTGGGGGAGTAGCTGGAGAAGCGCAGTCTCCCCCTCAGCACGAAGAGAAGTCCCTCCCTAAGTCACATGGGGACTTGGAAAGAATAACCCCTCAAGGGCTCTGTCAGCATTTCAACACTTCTTGGGCTGGAACTTTTGGTTCTACAGCTGGGGGTGTATGGAGAAGTTCCTCAAGGAGTGAAGGGCCGAGTTAGGGATGTCTAGAGAAGGGCATTCCCTGGAGGTGTAATTGCACCAGAAATGCATTCATTAACGTTATTTCTTTTAGACGGACTGAAGGTCACGTGTGATGTGAAGTGCCTGTGTAAGGTGATGTTATAAGCAAAGTGGGGTTATGTTGCCAGACATTCCTGCTAGAGTGTCTGGCTGTATATGCATAATCATGTGACTTCATCTGTGATGCCTTCAGGGGCTGTAATTGCAATGTATTCTAATGATCCACAAATGTGATGAGTACTGTCATTCTAAAGTGATGCTTAAACATGTGTTCTTGCTGCTGCGCTTAGGTGAAGAAACCCGACTGGTAGCCCTTAAGATGTAGAGGTGTATACTTCATAATCAGTAGGAAATGCTGCATCAGGGTTGTGTGTCACCAGGGCAGGTGTACCTATTTTAAATGCTTGTTGAGATAATGGGGTGGGTCGCCACTGGGATGGTGCCAGTGTGCAGGGCCCTCGCTCCAGGTTATGTTCAACCCACTGCATTGGGGGCAAGATGATGTGCATACATGGGAGCGGTGGTATTAGACCCCAGCCCCCCCCTGCGGGAGGGGTGGAGATGGTATGCAATGTCACAAAGTAATTCCAATAGCTTATGTATATTTGTAAATTGGTGCATAGTATTGAGGAGTGTGTGTGTTTAATAAATGTACTCTTACATTTATAAAGCAAAGTACAGACTGGACAATCAATTATTGAGTGTTATTTCTGCACACCTGCAAATGGCGATTACTAGCCCACACCACCTCCCTTGAGTAAGCCTCAGACTGCTCTGCAACGCTACCCTCTGAGAGCCAGGTGCTACAATTGGGTGTTTGGTTCCCAGTGAAGGACTAATGTAGTCATGTTATTTGTCCAGGCCTCACAGATGCTGCCTCGTTTTCCAACAGTCCCCACTATGAATTCTCAGCCTCAATTAAATTTCCAGTTAGATGGCTCGACTTTGTTTCAGACTTTGTTACAGTTAGTCTGCACAACACCACCTGCTGCGGTGATTTCATGGAACATTGTTGGATATAAACAAAAGAAAGCTAATAAGGAGTGTCTTTCCTTTTTAATGACTAAGGATATATTATGTCTATTATGCAGCGCACCTCTGCTGGGGGACAGAACTACCGCCGCAACCTGCCTAAAAGCCCCAGGAGCCTGAGGGGCAGTGCCCGACAGGCGATCCTGCCCATTGGTCACCAAGGGCGTTAATTACAAGCACTCGCTCCCGCCTCGCGGGACGCGTGTGGGCGGCCGCCGGGCTAAGCCCGGGCATAGGGCGGGCCGTCTGTGGCTGTCAGGGGCCGAGGGAGGCCGGGCCGGGCAACCCATCTAACATCGCCAAATGGGTAAGCGCAAGCAGGGTAATCCCGCGGAGGGGGGAAAAGACGCCAAAGTACCCAGGAAATCGGAGTCCATTATATCATACCTGTCATCTGCTGTGGGGGTTCTGACGAAGGAAATAGCAAACGCAGAGTTGGAACTTGGCCTACAACCAACCCCCTCATCTTGTAATTCGCTAGAATCCCCAACCAACAAGGGGCCCAGCGTTCCCTTGGAGCCAGTGGTGCTTGTGGCGAAGCTCCCTGTTACCGGTGATCTGCTTGCACCCTCGACAGCGAGTAACATCAGCCGGGAATCCACTGCCACGAACATACGGGGATCAGCAAAGGGTCCTAAGAAAAAATCTAAGAAGACCAAAGCCAAAGCACCGCTAACGCCTGGTACTGACATTCCTTTTGATATCTTGGGGGATGCAATAGAGTCACTGGTCATTTCACGACTGGAGCCTATCCTCACAGATTTGGCTAAAGACATCGTGGACACCCTGAACACTTGCGTTGCTGGACTTTTAAAAAAATGTGCCCGAATTGATGATTTTATGATAGAGTTTAGGGCACAGAACACATTGGGTATGACTGTAGCTAACAAACCATGGACCATTGCTGAAGCACATAAGCCCAAACCCCAGTTAAGTTGTACCAGTACACATACTTTAGACCAAGGCACGGATGCTGCCTCTCACCATTCAGCTAGACCCAACGTACAGGGTGGTTCCCATGGTAAAGGGCAAAGTAGTTTGAGCAGCTTTTCAGCCCGTCAACCCGATGGCTTGGATAATTTGGCCTGTGATTGCTCTGTTAGACTCGACCTACCCCCAGAGGTGGCGCCCCTGGTGGCAATTCTTGTAGGAGTCCCGCAATTGCGAGCTGGGGAGTCTGAATCAACTGGAGCATTGATGAGGAAGGTTAGCTCCTGGTCCGCGAACTATTGTAGCGGAGGGAAAGATATTGCCACAAGCATAATTATGGCCAGAAGGGTGGGGTGGTTAGGGAATCGGCCGAAGAAAATTAAGGGGGATTGCATTGTTATTAATTTCAATAACCCCAACATGTCACACAAAATGTTTTGGGATGGATCAAAACCTGTACAGGAGGGGATGCGTCCAGTCTCTCTGGAGTTTTTTTTACCCCTCCTCATTACTCCCCCGGGGTACTTTTATTCCCCCCACTAATAATCTTGCCCCTTATAAGGCCCTGCCATCTTGTGGTTTCCATCCAGTACAACAAAATGACCCTCGACATGAGACTAAGGGGGTCCAAATCTTGGATAGCACAGGCAGCATAGCCCACCAACCACACATAAATGAGGTACAGGCACCACTTTTACCGCTAGGCAATCGGTTCAGTCCCCTATCAAACCTAGATTCCAATGATTGACGGACGGCCATAGTCAGCCCCCAAGAAATCTATTCCACCACAGGAGTTAGCCTGGCTGGCTGCAAAATTATTAGTTCGAACATCGCTGGCATCAGACAAAAGAGGTCTGATCCCATTTGGATTGACTTCATAAAAAACCACGACGTTGTAGGGGTACAAGAAACATGGGACACTTCATCATGTTTCCATTTAGATGGCTACACTAGTTTCATGGTCCCAGCCACGGCGGGTAGAGTGGGTAGACCAAAGGGTAGGCTCCTTTTTCTATTTTCTCTAAACCTTGTGGGCTCTTTTAGGCAGCTGGATTCTGGCTCCTGCAACTTCTTAATAGTAGAATGGGTCATACCCAATTTTAGAAATGTCCTTCTGATTAATTTCTATAATCTCAGGGAGAAGGAAAATCTAAATTCACATATAGCCGCCCTGGGATCTTTTATTTCTGAACACAGCATTAATCAAAGCACAGCCTATGAGCTTATCTTAATGGGCAATTTTAATATTCACCCTTGTGAGGAGGGCTGTTATGAGAGGGTGTTTGAAGTACCACCTGGAGCTGCGATACCACACTTTGAGCACACCAGGCAGGGGGAGGCACTTGAAGAACTACTAGCCAATTGCAATGTTTTTGAATCTGACCATATAGAAGGGGTGGCCAGGATCCCCACCTTTAAGGGACCAAGTTCGGGAACTGTGATAGATTATCTTTTCACTTCAGTGGGCCTTTTGCATTTGGTCAGGACATACGGAGCTGTCCCCTCGATTTTTAGTGACCATAACCCAGTACTCCTTGAGCTGAATTTGGGGGCCATATCCACCACTGAGAGCCGCACACAGGGAGTGGGGGCTTCCTTAGCTACAAAAGATCAAGGCAGGAGAATAAAGTGGAAGCGGGTGGTGCCTGGCACTTTTTTGGAAACCCTGACTTCTAAGGTGGAAAGACAGCTGTCTATCTGTTTGGATAGTGAGCGAGCAGATAAAGAAATCATAAGCGCCTTTGAGGTTATTTGCTCCCAGATTGCAGTGGACCTCACTAATACGAAAAACTATAGTGGCAACTCCAACCCTAGGTGGTTTGATAGTAGCTGCTCCAAGGCACACCGGGCATTACTCCAAGCACTAAAGAAGAGCCCTAAAGATAGGGCGAGCATAGCTAATCTACGAAAGGCCTACAAATTAGCCACCCAGGGGCATAAGGACTTCATTAAAAGGGAGGCTTGGGATAAGCTACTGTCATTAGATATCCTGCGGGATAGAGGCAAGTTTTAGGCCACCATTAATGACCCCTTTTTTTCTGGCCTAGAGAACTCCAACACGGATTGTGTCATACAAGACGACATTTGGCTCAATCATTTTGAGGAGATTTATGGAGCTGGAGACATGAGCAACCAGGGTCTTCCGGTAGTAAATTACCCTGTGTCCCCGATCAATTTTAATCTGGGGGAGGTTGAGAAAGCAATTAGAGAAACACTAAAGAACAAGGCGCCGGGCCCCGATGGGGTTCCGGCAGATTTATACCTAAATGCCCCCCTTTTCTGGGCTAAAATTCTAACTAATGTCTTTAACGCTTCTGCCTCCAATGCATTCCCAGCTTCCTGGTCCACTTCGGTCATAGTTCCGATTTTCAAGAAAGGCCAGCGTAGGGATCCCGCTTGTTACAGGCCTATCTCCCTGTTAGACTCTGCCGCTAAAATCTTGGGCAGAGTCCTTTTATATAAACTCAGGGAAAACGTGGAGAGACTAGGTGTGCTGTCCAACTTACAATATGGCTTCCGAGAAAAGAGAGGCACCATGGATCAATGATTAAATCTACATCTATTAATAAGCAAATATACGGTGGCCAAGGATGGGTCCCTATTCATGGCGTTTATGGACCTATCCTCGGCCTTTGATTTGGTGAACCGGGCCAAGTTATGGAGGATCTTGGATGATATTGGCATCGATCCCCCATTAATTAACTTCTTAGCTGCTTTACATGAAAAGCTTTTCGCTTCCATCAGGGTAAACCAAGAGGGCAGGTGCACACGCCAATTTAGATCAGGAAGGGGGGTTAGGCAAGGCTGTGTTCTGGCCCCCCTCCTTTTTACTATCTACATTAATGCCCTGGAAAGCTTTTTGGGTACCACTAAGGCAGATGTTCCGCGTGTAGGAGATCTATTAATCCCGGTGCTCCTATACGCGGACGACGCAGTTTTACTGGCCCGTACAGGGGTGGGATTGCAAAGGTTGTTGGACTCCTTTGCCTCCCTTATGGATCAATTGGATCTGAAGGTGAATACAACTAAATCCCACGTCATGGTCATGGGCAAAAACAGCTGCAGACATAAGATTAAAACCTTCTACTGCAAGGGGGTGGAGGTGTCAAGGGTTCGAACTTTCCCATACCTAGGTGTCCTTTTTGACAACAAAGGATCCTGGGCACCCCAAATAAAGTTAAAAAGTATTACCATGGCAAGGTCCACTAATGCCCTCATGGGCTTTTCGAAAAGGCTGGGGGCGAGGCCAATGGATGCCCTGTTGAAGGTATATAACGCAAAATGCATGGCCATCGCCCTCTACGGTGCACCGTTGTGGGGATATATAGCCCAAGATCAGATGCAAAGAGTCGAAAATAGGCTTTTGCGATCCCTTCTGTCGGTCCCTCAATCCACTCCCACTTTTTCCATCCATACAGAGGTAGGGATCGATTATGTCACTGATAAGCTGAGGTTGGCCCCCTTGGTTTGCTGGGCGAAAACATGGCTAAACAAGGAAATTGGGCTGAATCATGCCATACTAACAGACATTGTTGCCACGGACAATGCCAAGAGGATCCCCTGGGTAGAATACGTGAGAAAGTCCTTTGTTGACCTAAGGCGCCCAGAACTCTTCACATCCCCAGAGTACATCTGTAAGAAGGATGTCCCGTGGATTAGGTCTAATTTTTTGGAGGGGGCTAGGCTGACCAGGGAGGAGATGGAGCTCAAAAAACCATCAGTGAGAACGCATTACGCTCTGGTCACCTCGCCCTCCCTGGAACCATATTTGCAACTAGTGACTAAACCCTTCCATAGATTTTTACTGAGTAGGTTCAGATTTAACCTAATCCATTTCTCTTTTGGGAAGTTATCCTGTGTGGGCAAAACCAGAACATAGCACGCCCTGCAGGTGTGATAATTTCTCAACCCAGGACACCTTACATTTTATCATGTTTTGTAGTTTTTATTCTGACATAAGGAAAAAATATTTGCTACCCTTATTAAGAGAGAAAGGGTTTATCCAAGTCAGACCTGCCCTAACTTACCTTCAGATGCTGAGTTGCACTCGTGATATTTTTTACATTGCTAGTTTCTTGGTGGCAGCTATGAGGCTAAAAAACAAAAGATTGTCCTCCCTCGATGTCCTTGATTGAGGTTCCCTTTTTACAAGATTTTATTTAATGCTGATTTGCACATACGATTGTTGGTTCCTAGATCTGTTTCCAATGACCTTCATATGAACTTGTTTTTATATAGAGTGATTTAGTTTCGCTCCTGTTTTAACGAATATGTTTAACTGAACTTTTTATAAATTGTATAGTCAGGATTGTAAATTGATGGGACTTTTTTCCGTGTTTGTGTGTGTATTCTGCTTTTATGATTTTAAGTAATCGAATAAAGTGCTTTGACTGACAAGAAACTTGAGAAACCGACCCAATTCACCTGAATGGGTATCGTTCATATTATACTCCTGCTGCACCTTCTTTGTCAGGGCGTGCTAAGGGTGGATTGATAACCCTACTTACTAATACCTTCCTGTAAAAGTGAAGTCATATCATTGTTTAAGAGTACTGTGCTGATAAATACTGGCTACTTATACATTTTTATAATAAAAATGTTGGTAACAATCAGGCTGCGGTACTCGCTCCAATGTAAAGAGACATTGTTAACCTAGAGAAGATACTCAATAAACCTTGTGACATAATCTGGCTTGGGGATTATAATGCCAGCATGTGGGATGGTAGATGATGACCGGGACTGTGTCACTTATTAGAAATAATCTTGTGCTTTTAAACACTATTGATAGTTTAAGTGGACAGCTGGATTCTACTTTTTTTAGCCGTTCCCTTTCCCCCACACTTGACTATATCCTGGTCTCTGATTCTATAAGGAAGCTCTTTTCCCCATTACAGATGAATTTTTATGATTTTAGTGACCATGCTGCAATTATTTTTTTCATTCCCTCTCTGAAGAAAAAGGAATGCTCTGTTGATCTTCCTATTATTCAAGTGATTGCAAGGAGAATGGGATCGTTTTGAAATGGGAAAAAAGTTGATCCTGTGAAGTTTCTGGGTAACATACTTTCTAAGTGTGCGCCAGAGATAAAGACATGTTTAGATCCCTTTCCGGATGATGGTATGGTTACTGCTTTTGAACTGATTCTGCGGGAAGTTAAAACTAACTTAATTCGTTTTGTATGCAATGGGTACCGTAAGAAACTTAATTGGTTTGATGCAGACTGTGAAAAATCACTCAAAAATCTGCATATGGCTTTAAAGACAAAACCTTAGAACCAAATTGTGGTTACATCTTTATACCAGGCCTATAAGAAATGCAGGAGTGTAAGGCTAACTGCTCTAAAGGATCAGTGGTGGGAAAACTTACAAAATGCTGCAACATCAAAGAGTTCACAGGCATTTTGGTCTGTGATTAACGCTCCCTTTCTAAAAGAGGAATCAAGTATGTCCCTAGATACCCATGTTAACCAGGAGGACTGGGTTACACATTTTGAAGGCTTATTTGAGAGTACGGAGGATGTAATTACTCAGTCCTCCTCCTCCAGATCTGACAATGTAGGAATAAGTGTCTCCTTTACACTAGAAGAAACAATACATGCTCTATTGTAAACGTGGGAAGGCGCCAGGTCCTGATGGTTTCCGATTGATCTCTGTTTAGATAAACAAGAGCTTTGGGCCCCGCTTTTAACTAATGTTTTTAATAAAATTACTCAAACTGTTGCACCCCCCTCTTGGAAGATGACCGTAATCGTCCCTATTTATAAAAAGGGAGAAGGGTCATTGCCGAAAAATTACAGGCCGATATCTTTGATAGACTCCACTGCAAAACTAATGGGTCGGCTGCTTTTAAATAGACTCGAGGAATGGGCACTGGAGAAGAACATTATAATTCCGTGCCAATATGGCTTTAGGAAAGGAAAAGAAAGAAATGGTGGACCAGTGTCTGAACTTGAATTTGATTATAGGAAAATATACGGCAGCTAAGAACGGCCACTTATACCTTGCCTTCATGGATCTGTCAGCATCCTTTGACTGCGTGGCACAGCAAAGGCTATGGCAGATCATGGAGGAAATGGGGGTCGATATGCAGATTATTCACGTAATTCAGGATTTGTATAGTGGTGCTTCAGCATCCATACGCTTTGGTAAGAATGGAGAGTGTACTAGACATTTTAAAATTACTAGAGGTGTGAGGCAGGGGTCCGTCCTCGCCCCCTTTCCATTTACGTTGTACACTAATGCTGTTGAATCCGCTTTAGTGGATATTACGCCAGATGTTCCTTATATTAATTCCTTGCAGGTAACATTACTTCTCTATGCGGTTCAAAACCCATTGAGGTAATAAAGAAAATCTATGAGGCCAAAAGTGTATCTGCAGCCACGTATAGAGCAGCAGTGTGGGGCATTGTGGACTGCCCTAAACTTCAAAGCATTGAAGACAATTTTTTGAAAAAGCTAGTTTCCTTGCCACAATCATGCTCTAATTTTAACTGTCATATAGAACTGGGGGCCCCTTACATCAGTGATAACATTTGTATTTCACCTATCCTAATGTGGCATTCGGTTTGGCGAAAGGAAACTCTCTTGTTAACTAGAGATATAATTAATGATATCTTGAAGTTAGATGGTGTGAGAAAGATCAGCTGGCTAAACTATGTGGAATCTACGCTTAAGGCAGCTGGGTTACACCATCTCTTTGTAGATCCATCGTCATGTTGGTCTGTCTCAAAAAAAGATCTGAAAAATCATCTACTCTCTAGATTACATGCAAGGAGGCAGAATTCTAACCTTAGATTAACACCACTTAGAGCATTCCTCGCTGTCTCAAGTATCATGTCAATGGATGGGAATGCAAGCTATTTATCATTTGTTACCAACTTGCAACACAGATACATATTGGTGAGATTCCGATTAAACTATATCTCCCTGATGTTGGGTCTTCCTGCTAAAACCTATGTGTCCCTCTTATGCTTAAGCTGAATTTTAGTCAGTGTTGTGTGGCCCTTTTTTATCTACAGTTATTACCGGAGCCTTTTACATGTTTTTCATTGGCGTCTTTGTTTCTGTCTGCTTTAAAGAAGAGAAGAGCAGTTTCCCAATCTGCCATTTAACCTATGGATCAAAGATATGAACAGTGAAAATAATTATGTGCATGTGTAAAACTTGTAATCTTAGCCAGTTGTATTATTGTAAATGTTTTTAGAATACTTTTTATGCCACCATTTTGGTTGCAAAATACAGTTATCTTTGATTGATTGATAGTGGCACCCAGATCATGGCTAAGGAAACTGACTCTGGGGACAACTTCTTTTCCCTATCAGATCCTTCTGATTCATCAGGAGATGAGATTGAGTCAAATTTCAGGTCTCGCTCTAGGGGAGAGTCCCCGGGTAACAGTCACAACGAGACAAGCAGCGTGCATCCCAAGGACCAGGGTACCGACACATCAGAAACCAGCCCATGGACAGTAGGCAAGAGTCATGAACCTGGAGAGAGCGCTATGCACGCTGGGGGCAACGATGCCCTGTTATGGGATTACTCATTCTCGGTTGAACTTGGAGCAGATGGGTGGTCTGCATCTAATCATACAAGTAAAAGCACGGTAGAGAAACCGGAAGATATTCGACAGGCTTTGATTTACCAGAGTATAATGGCCCATAGAGAGGGAAAACGTATGGAGAGTCAACAGACTCAAGGAGCCTGTTGCAAACTCCAGAACTCTAGCAGCAGAAGGAAGCAGTGCCCTTTTGCACTGTGCAAGATGCCGTTCCCACTGTTTATACAGCGCGTGGCAAATACCCGGAACTAAAATTCAATGCGAGTGGCATGAGGTAACCTTCGCCGCCGCTCGGGAGCTCCGTGTAGCCTGGAGGCGGAGTGGGTTACCTCACACCGTTCACACTGATTTTAAGTGCTGGGAATTTGTCCCACACTGTAAAATCAGCACAGACTGCATCTCACACAGTGCAAGAGGGCGCAGCTTCTTTCTGCTGCTTGAGTAGAAGTTCTACTTGAGCAGCAGCTTCCTCAAGGTCCAAGTCTTATCAATGTACTATTGCAATCGATGTCATTGTTGTAGGTGCACATACAAAGCCAGCATGTGCATATAGTTTCAGCTCACACTTCTTTAGCTTCAAAAAAGTGCCTTTGTGTTTTTGAATTACATTATGTATGTATACTTTCGAAAATCAACTATACAAATCTTGCAATGGTATCTTTTTTTTATTATTCCAGAGGTTAAGCTACTCACATTAAAACATATGAGTAGTTGAATTTTTTACAATCAACACATAGTGCCAATTGAAATGTTTAGTTCTTCCAAATGCTTTTGGACAGAAATTTTATTTCACATTTACATGTGTTATTTGAGAAAAGTGTTGAGGAAAAAATTAGGATAAGCAAATGTAGCAGATTTGTGGTGAACACAGGTGGACAAGATAAACTACAGTACTTGGTTCCAAAGAATGTGGCATGATGTCCTACACAGGGCATATGGAAAAATTGGCATGGGGGATTTACAAATGTTTTTCGGGAAGATCTTCTTCGGAAACTGGGGAACTATGTATCTTCCACCTCTGATGTGTGTTCTGCCTCCCCTGGAAGTTTTGGTGTTGGAATGGACGGCAGCTGAGTGATGTTACTAGGCTCATATACACAAACATCAGTGGAAGAAGATGTAATTCCCATGTTCCCAATTATATTTGTGAATGTCAGTAAGGCAGCATGGTAGTCCCTGGAAAGGGTTTCCTGGGTGGCCAGCAAAGCAACAGCTTTGCTATTGAGGCCACTCATTGATGCTATGAAGGAGTCCATCTTGGCCTCCAGTGAATAGGTGGATTATTGATGGCTCCCAGCTGCCTTACAACTTCACTGGTGTCAGATGTAGAAGGCGGGTGTATTTGTTCCTTCTGCATAATAACACCAGTGATGTCAGCTAGGGAGTCATCTGCCCCATGGAGCCAAAAATAAGTGTCTGTGATTGCCTTAGTCAACCTCTTTTCAGGGGCTCAGACACCTATGAACTCCTGCAAGGTTGCCCACTATAGTCTCCATCACCATCCTGACTGATTCAACCATTCGCTGCTGGACTCCTACCACTTGTCGTCGAAATTAGGGGTGGGCGGCAAACTCTGTTCTGCTGGCAGTGTTTGCACAGTCTTGCTGCTCCATGTGGAGTTCAGCAAAAACACCCGCCGCATAGCGAAGTTTGCTGGCGCCCGCGGGCCACTTCTAAGCTGTGGTAGTTGCATCTGTGTTGCCATGGAAACAGCCTTGTGCTTAGCAAGCAAATCCAATGAGGATTAGTCTCTGCCATGGTGTAGCTAAGCCTGCGTGTCCTTATTGGCAAGCACTGACGACTGCCGCTGGCACAGGTGCAGGCAGCCTTCAGCAGGCAGGCAGACCCATGAAAACTCATGCCCCACTGGTAAATGTCACTACTGGATTATTCAGAAAGTGACCCAGTATCCCGGAAGGGGAGTGCATACTGTAAGTGCAATGATGATTTAAATTAAAAAGGCATTCAGAATTATCCGTAACCATTAATCAAATCAGGTAAAAATATTGAAAGTAAAAGTAACAAAAATATATTTTTTTCTTCACTTTCCAGTACACAGAATTATGTGGAACAAATGCTTCTAAAAGAAAATGTGCCCATGTTGTACTATTGTTGTTTTTCACATGGCAATACATATACATTGCAAAAGAACCAATTGATGGACGGAGTGCTGTACAATGCAAACATTCACCCCCAGTCACAAGGATCTGGGTTAAATCCATCATTCTTTTGCTCACCACACCACCCCAGTTTGCACCCAGCCATATGCAAATCAGTCTTGACCCTGTTCCTTGTGGGAACAGTCCAACCTGAACTGCCAAGCCAGGTCCTCCCTGGACTGGAAACAAGCATCCTGGGACCGGTTTCAGGGCATCGCCCTTCATCAGCCAGGCTAGCTTGAATCCAGTGGTGTAGTGAGCACAGGACCCACGTCTGGGCATACCCTTCCCACTTAGGGTGACATAGCGAGGACCAGGCTTGGCAGTTCGGGTTGAACTGTTCCCATTGGACACAGGGTCAAGACTGATTTGCATATGGCTGGGTTCAAACTGGAATGGAGAGCAAAAAAACGAAGTATTTAGGCCCAGATCTCTGTACTGGGGAGAATGTATGACATTGTTCTGCTTTCTGTCCATCAATTGATACATTTACATTGATCACACAATCTCAGTATTCTCTAGGGGACCTATTTGTGTAAATTTTGCAAGCTGCCCGCCTGAAAGAGTGAATGCACGAATGGGCCACATTGAACATGTTATGGTGCATTTCTGTTCTCTGCCTGCAATGAAGCAAACTTTGCAGCCTAAGACCACTGCAGGTACAATTGCACCCTTTGCAAAGGGTGGCTGCATTTGCTCTAGCGATCATTTTGTAGATCAGGACTAGCCAAGAGATATAATGCACCATATATTGTTACACCTTGCACATTTTTGCACACAGCACAACACTCCAAGCTACCTTGGTGTGCTGCCGTGCCTGAAATATGGGCATTATTGCGCCCTAGGGATCATATTTCACAAACATGCACACAACACTACAGAACAAGCCACTTGCTGAGCTGCACGAAAGGTGAGTTGCATGTATATGCCCTAATTAAACATTTTCAGGGGCATGCTGTAGTTTCCTAGCACACACACAGTAATCTCCAGACTCCACAATACAAGAAACAAAGGACCATCTCTGCAGTAGATTATCTCCTTCATAACTGGAAGTATACAACAGCTCAATCTCACTTCACTCCCTCAGAATTCAAGGAGCTCATCTGCAGAATCCTGCAATGCTCTTAACTCAGCCTCATTCTCTTACCCTTATACTTGACTCTTCTAGCAAGCATCATCCAGACCAATAGGTGCTACATCATCTGTTACACTGGTGACACCCAGATCCTACAATTACTCTCAGGAGACACCAACACCACCAAAGGTTGATATAATATGCCATTGACCAACATGGCTAACTCCATGTAAAACAAGTAGCTCATACTCAACCTAACAAGATGGAAGAGATGATATTCTGCAACAGGTGGTTGCCTACATAGCTAGGCTCCAACCTCTCACCCCCCAAACACCACAGAAACCTGTCCATCATCCTGGACACCAGTCTCACCATGAGATATCAAATTGCCACTGTCACATCTACAGGCTTTCACATTTTTTCATGCTCAGAGATTTTTTTTATGGCTTCTTCCTGGTGCCTGTACGGCCATCACCCAGTCCCTCTTCACATGTAGCCTGTACCACACCAATGCCCTCTACTACAGCATCTTAGCACACCTGGTACACAAAGGCCAAACTATCCAACACACCACTGCCAGACTATTACTCAACCGAGCTTGCGGCACACACATAACACCTCACCTCGGACAAAGACATTCAGTCCTTATATAGACACACTGCCAGTTCAATATGTTCACCCACACTTACAAAATACTTCACTACCAGGGATCTACCAAGCTCACCCACCATCTACACTCCGACCAACCAATTACGAACCTCCGCTCTGCATCACTTGCACCCTTCCATATTCATATGAGCATGTCAGGAGGTAGGGTCTTCCCTTACATGGCAGGCTACACCTGGAACAATCTCCCCCTGCACACCAGGGCAGCTGCGTCAAATATGGATTTGTGCTAGAAACTGTACACCTGGTTCTTCAAGTAAACCTACTTTCAGAGCATGCACCTACTTGGCACCTACATACCCTCTCAGATGCCATGTTGACCCTCTACAAAGCCACATTAACTGAATTTACATTACAGTACACTTTTGGCTGCCTATACTGAACACAGGCACACTTGGATCATGGTGCAAAGGGGCCTTTATTGGCACTGACATATCAGCCAAGTTTCCAAGGTCCATGCATGATGTACTGCTCCAGTCCAGGTTTATTACTTAGTATCCTGGGATTTGTAGTCCTGTTCTGTAATGGAAACAATTACACTATAAGTCCCAGTATTACAAGGATGTACCTGGACTGGGGCAGAACATCACACATTGACCTGTGAAACTTGGCAGGGTTGAACTGGGCTGAAAAAATTGGTGCTGCCCATGGTAAGGACAATTCTGTGAAGGATGGGTTAACATGTGAAACATTCCTATCATTTCTCTTTCATGCAGCAAAGCACAGCACAAGAAATTGTCTTGCTGCGGTGTGCTGCATGACAATATGATGATATATTGTCCCTTGTTTTCATGCACCCTGCAGTTCTTGCTGGTCCTCCACTTCAGCACTATCCTGACCTTCCACTCCGGCTGCCCACTCTGTTGGAATGAGGGATGCCACCTGCTCCACCAATCGATCCAACTCCTCCTGGACATCCTAATGTCCTCACGACTGCCTTCAGGTTCCGCACTAGTTTTTCTTTGGTTCTGAATTTGTAGTCATGTCACCTCTTCCGGCACTCCAGGATAATCCTTCTTGTTTGTGCAAAACAGTTTATCTTATCCACTATGGACTGCCAAATGGCATCCTTCCTTGCTAATGGCAATTTTGAGGTGACAAATAAGAGGTGTTCATTCTTTATCACCGCACTGATTAGCATCTGGTTCTCCTCCTCATTGAAGTTGGAGTTCCTCTTCCTTTTCTCCTGGAAAAATGCAGGTCTTCAGGAGTGGGGTAGTTACCCTCTTAGCTCCCTGAGGCTTCTTCCATGTTTCTCTGTATTGAGGGGTATTGGTTGTATAGATTGCATTGCTTTATCAAACATTCCCACAACGCAAAGTACTCCTGTGTGAGACATTGCTGCTTACGACATGCAAATCAACTTTGCGTCACGTGATTGGTACTTGCTTTGCAGCACTTTGCCGCATTCTCGAAGCTGTGACACATCTCAGGACATTGCGCCATGGTCTGTATTCCCATAAATATGGTGTATCCGTGGTGCAGGGAAATGCCACAAAACAGTGCAGAAATTTCTGACGCAACACTGTGCAATGCAGTGTTGTGTCAGTACTGATAAATATGCCCCTCTGAGTGTAAGGTTCTTTTTAAGAGTTGCACATTTAGCGCAAATTAGGTCTGCATCACATTTTCACTGAGGATTTCCATTGGATCATAAAGGGTATTTTTAATATTTTTTGTTTTTGATTTCTGTTGATCGATCTTAGTGCATTTTACTCACAGATATTATATGGGGCCAGTCAAGGATAGCAGCTACTACCCTTGAGGTGGTGCCCTTTGGTGCTCCTCACACAGTCATTGCTGCTGCTTTTCTGAGGGATAATAAAGGCAGCTGCTTGTACAGAAAACAAGGCGTGCTTCTGAATGGATTGGTGAATAGATTGATCTGGGAATGACCCAATGGTCAGATGTATAAGTGAGTGCATGGATTGATGAATGCGAGAGCCACAGAGGGCCTGGATAAAGATTATGGTGAGGGACTGCATGTATGAAATTTTAAATAAGTGACTGAACAGATTAGTGGAGGATAGCTACATGAATAGCTAAAAGACTATATAGATCTTATGGGTTGAAGCTCAGACAGTAAATGCTATCCAAGAATGATCAATATAAAGCTAGGAAAAATGATATGGTGTGGCTGGGCACAATTATGCCAATAATGCCCACAATTTGTAAAGATTGGCAGCAGTATGCTAGAGCAAGTAGTATGTCAGGAGTGGGCACTGTGAGTAAATACCCAGTCAGTCAGAGGCACCATGGAAGAAGAATATCTGAGACATGAAGGGGCAGGACCATAGAAAACTGATGTGGGCCAACAATATTTTCACCAAAACTGCACTTTAGGGGCCATATGTAGGTACCTAAATACCGGTCGATAACGGCCGAAAATCGGTAAATTTCCCGTTACCGACCGGTATTTAGGCAATTGAGATGTAGGAGGCTGGATTTAAGGATTCGGTAATTTACCGATTCGTTATTTTAAGGAATCGGTAAAATACCGAATCGGTAAATTACCGAATCCTTAAATCCTATGTAGGGAGCACTCAAGCGAGTGCATTTTTGTTTTAAGGATTCGTTATTTTCCACCAACTAAAGGTTGGTGGTAAATACCGAATACCTTTTAAAAAAGCAATTGTGTGCTTTTCTAGAAATGCCATGTGGCAGACATACATGCCCTTAGGGCATGTATGTGCACCACATGTGCACACATGCACGATTCAGGGGTGCGACAGGGTGTCAATGTGACACCCTGCCACCCTTGAATATGCTCCCCCTATTACCGATTCGGTATTTACCGAATCGGTAATAGTGAATGGCTTCCCATTCATTCCTATGGGCCTCCATGCCCATAGGAATGACTAGGAAGGTATTCCTTATTACCGATTCGGTAAATACCGAATCGGTAATAACGAATATTACCGAATCGGTAAAATTTACCGATTTTTACCTACATTCTATTTACCGATTCTTAAATACCGAATCGGTAAAATTCGGTATTTAGGAATCGGTAAATAGAAATTACCTACATATGGCCCTAGATGCTTAACCTCCCGTGTTACAGAGTACCCTTTGTGGTGTACAGACATAGTAGAAATATCCACCAGCACACTGATGCACAAGCCACTGCTGAATCACACAATTTTCATTTCAATCATTAACACGTTTGGTCGTGTGCTACATGCAACTTTAATGTGCAACATAGTGCTAGGGCTATGGTATAAGGGTGCATTTGTTGGAAGCACCCTCACAAATGCCCCAAGATTTTATGATTTACACAAATACACTGTAACAAACCACCACCTCCCACCAGGCCAGGCTGGGCATGGCTTATTCAAAGTTGCCCTTCCAAGTGGGAGGAGAGTGAAAGAAGCACCAACAGATGAATACAGGAGTGTGAAGGAGCATAGCTGACAGGGGAGGTGGAGAGAGTGTAGAAACACAGACAGAAGATGAGCGGCGAAGGTGCTTTTATTGAGAGGGAGAAGGAGAGTGAGGCACAACTAATAGCAGATGGAAGGTAATAAAGGAGGGCAGATGGAATGTAATAGAGGAGTGAAGAAGCACCAGGTCCTACAGCCCCATCACTTAAGCTATGTGGCTGAACGTGAACATTTCTTGAAAGACACATGAAAAAATGTGCTGGCGCACCTGCGCCTATGCCCCACCTACACTTTGCAAAGTGTCATGTGCTGCACTTGCTGCACCTCAGTGATTTCTTCTTTCAAGAGGCGTGACATTGCCGGGACTGCCAGTGTTGCACTTCCAAGAGGGAGGCACTATTCTAATCTCCTCCCTCACAAAGAACACCTCAGATCAGATACAATTCTTCCATTTTATCACAAACCGTGTAGTTGAACTGCACATATTCATAATATTAACTTGTCTTTGATATAGAGTTTCATGCTTGTTATTTATTTTGTTTTAGAGCTTCCCCTAGTTCAACACACACACTTGCAAAAGGGAGGCATTACCTGGGTGGGGCATGGGCATTTCTGTGCATCCACCCATGTATTTTGATGCAAACCCATAACTACAAAGACTTGTATATGTGGGTTTGCAGCAAATGGTGTACCTACCCAAGGCTTAATCCATGGTGCCAGCAGCAGCTCAGCTCAGCACCATGTGACTCTGGGCAATAGCTTACTTAGTCTCCCCGATGGCCCCTGTGCCTTGATACCCTAACGGGGGATGTATTTGCGCTTTACACATAGTAATTATTCTTATTTATTATTATTATAATAGTCACCAAAATGGGCCCTTCTCCCTCTGATCAACATCCACCCCCCTCTTGTATGCCATGACGTGATGCTCAAAAGCGACCTCGAGGGTGATTCTCCCCCACTGTGAAATTGGTTATAATAAGCATTTTACCAATATAACTGTTAAATGAAAGTGGTGTAACTCAGTTCCCATTAGTACCCGTTTGCTTAAACCTCTCCTATTAGGCATGAAACTGTTGCTCTCTTTAGAAATAGTCAGCTCTTAACAGATTCAGGAGAGAAATGCTTTGCCAAAAATATTGTAGAAAATGATAGTTCTTTTCCCACAAAACTGCTTTCGAACATGAATTATGTTTGTATGGCGTATAATGCAATTGTGTGATTACAGATTGTCCTCACTTACGTAACACTTACCATCACCTTTTCTCTCTATAAACTTCATTTAATGGGGTCCTTATCTCAACATTTGAAGTCTCATTACATGTTTACGAATATCCAGTTTCCTCTCCTCCTTATTAACTGTAGAAAAACAACCACACAGAATGGTAGGTAAGTTCAGCTCTCTCCCACCTCTGAGCGATACCTCAGGCTTATTTGTGGCAATGCTTGCTCCACCATGTTTGGAGAATGTCTAAGAATCTCCCACACCACTTCCCAATATTTCAAATGTATCCAACATTCTCGATCAATCAAGCATTCCAAAAGGATGCCAGTAATGCAATATAAAACTGGGCACTTCAGGGACACATCAGGGGTGCGAAGTGCTATATAAGTATTACAATACAATTCACACTGTAGGCATTTATAAAATAGTGAGCCCCAACATATTTGCCAGCACTTGTTAATCATGGACAATAAAGGCAGTGAGAGCCTGTTATCTTAGTTACATTGCTCTGAACCAATCAGCATTTCTGGCCTTCTTAATTATCCTTCTTAGATCCTGGAGATTGACATTAAATGGAACACACTGATTTTGTGCAATCAACTTAATACCCATTGCTGCTCTCTATTTGAGGTGTATAATTCTTGGAGGTACACCGTCCATTGTTTTCCATATATTAGAATAGCAGCTCTTTGTATTTTGACATTTGTTATATTATCTTTATCTTCCCAGTATGCTTTACTAATACTATACCATGATGATTTACATAGAGTACTCCACATTTGTAAGGCTTCCTGCTTCCTTCTAATCTCTTTTCTATTGAATCTCTTTTTTTGTTAAATTGGGTTTTGGTCAGCGTGTTTAATTCAATACTTCACTTCCCAATTTCAGCTGCTTCAAACATATCTTTGTGACTGTTAAATCTATTAATTAAATTATACCTTGTGCATCGCCATATGTTTGTTTTTAAATTTTACAATACTCACTAGTAATATAAAATGTAAATCCAGTATTTGTAAAGCGCACAGCTACCCATAGGCATCCTGGCACTGGGGGCCGTCGGGAAGATTAAGCAAGCTATTGCCCAGAGTCACATGGTGCTGGGCTGACCTGACGCCAGCGCCGGCGATTGAACCGTGACCCCCAGCGTCCGGCGTCAGTTGGCCTGGCCTCTGCGCACACCTCTTCCCTCATATATTAAAGGATTGTATTGTCTCTAGATTACTATTTGTGTGGTGAGGTTCGTATTTTGTCATTTGACTTCACAGTGTTGAACTTGAATCTGGAAACCAATAGAACCTCCTAGTGCTAATATCTATTTGGAGATTATTGCCATAACAATAGTCAAGAGTGCAGATTAGGGTTTTCACAAAGTGATCCTTTCTAAATAGTGTTCACTTCAGATGGTTTTGAACTTTATGAATTTCTTGAAATCACACAAAAAGTGCATGAGGAGAGCCCATATAATCCTATACAGAACCTCCGCTTTTTGTAAAATGAATTCTCGCTCCAAGTATATTTCCCTCCCACTCGTTATTATAAAAATTATTGATTAAAATCATAACAACACTTTTTCCTCTAATATCTCATATGTTATTGTTAGATGAGGACTGAGGAACCTCATCTGCAGGGACATGCTCAAGATCTTCAAAAAATGTAAGTTCTATTAGTAATTTATTCCTACCAAGAAAAGGATGTCTAAATTATGCTTAACACACATTTTAAGATTTTGCAAAATATTTCCATAGCTAGAGCATCCCATTGTCCTCCTGTAGGCATGTAAACATTGCAAAGTAGCAGATTATTTGGTTTTACATCATATGACAAGTTTAGGGAGATGATAACTCACTACAAATAATTTAAGTATGTTGTCACAGTCTTATAGTTCCAGTTGAAGCTAGTGCTGAAACAAAAAGCAAGGCCCCACACTGACTAATTCGTTTTTGAATCAACTGCTAATTTATGACACATTTATAACTAGGAGCATTCCATAGATCTATTACCCAAGTTTTGTTTAAGGCATATAATAGCGTGGTGTGCAAAAATTCATAGAAGCCTTTTCATGATTAGATTTTGGAGACTTGTACAATTGCAGCTACCAATTATTGATAAACTTTCAGTTTACCTTACTTTATGAAGATAGCCTCAAACGGTAGCCAATTCAATGCTAAGAGGTCAGGGGTGATAAGGTCCCTTTTTTGAGCCAGTGATGAGTCTGGTTCCCACATTTAAGGTGGCCTTCAGAGTTGCAAATTTAATTTTCAGGAGGCCCACAAGGGTAGCACTGCCATTGTCTAACTTGGATAGCACAAGGAGGGGTTGCACCACTGTTTTGAGATCTGACTTTGGAGAAGGTGGACATATGGATGGAACACTCTTGTGTTAAGCTCAATGGAGATAAGACTGAGCTAATGGTCATGAGCAACCCCTCTATCTCCAATCCCAGACTGGCCTGGCCAATCTGTCTCAGCCCCCCCGCCGGCCCAAAATCCAAGATTAAAAGCTTAGGTGTTTGGCTGGAGAGGTCTTTCAAATTCGACCACCAAGCAGTGAAACCAGCAGCAACCTGCTATTGCATTGTTAGACTGCTCCGGAAAATCCAACTTCTCCTTCCTCTGTCAGCTAGGAGAGTCATGGTGCAGGCACTAGTCCTTTCCCACCTGGACTATGGGAATTCCCTTTACCTCGGTGCCCAGAAATCCACAATAAGAAAACTCCAAGTTGTGCAGAACTATGCAGCCAGAGTGCTGCTCACCACTCCCAAAACTCAGTCTGTTAAGCCTGCCCTCAAGATGCTACATTGGTTGCCAATAAAAGAAAGAACGAAATTCAAATTACTGTGCATAGCCCACACCACAAGACCCTCTGGGGGAAAGGACCCACAATCAATCACTCTCTCATCACTTTCTATCGCCCCTTGAGGTGTCTTCACTCAGGCAACCTATTCCTAGTATCAGTCCCCAAAACAAAAAGGGCTTGATTGGGAGGCCGTTCCTTTTCATATAACGCTGCCAGATTACGGAATGCTCTTCCCCCACACCCCCGCTCAGTGACTCATCATCTCTCCTTCCGGAGGCTATTGAAGACCTGGCTGTTTCAGAATAAGGCCTGATAACTATTCGCCTGTTGCTTGCCTGATGCTGCTAGAGCTGGGATGCCTCCGGGTAGCTATGCGCTTAACAAATGCTGAAAAATAATAATGCTTGTAGTTGATAGTTAGCACCTACGGTGCAGGCGCTGATGTGGTTTTTCTTGGATAGGGTATTGTCCAGAATTATTGCTAAAGATTTAGCTGTCAGTGATGTGTGGGGTATAGTTCAAGGCAGGAAGATGTGGGTTCCAGTCTTTGATCCTAAATGTGATTCTGGGTGGACAGATCAGTAAGAATTAGTTTTTTGTACATTGAGTTTGAGGGGGCTATGAATCAACCAGGGTTGATCTTTTGTCAGGGTGCTATTGAGGATGCGGATGTCTTTGGGAGAGGTAATTTTCATGTAGAGTTGAGAAGCCATCCATGGACATGTGATAGGAGATATGTGAGAGTGTGAGGATTTCGGTTATAGCCTCCATTTACAAGTTAAACAGAGTAGGGGAAGAGTAGAACCTTGGGCAACGTGCAGCATAAGAGGGGATTGATCGCAAATATTATGGTTGGTTAGGATGCACTGAAATCTGTTGTGTAGGAATGAGGAGAACCATTTCAATATGGTCCCGGAGAGACCCATCCTGTGTTCTAATAGGTTCAGAAGATTCTCATGATTGACAGTGTCAAATGCAGCTGACAGGTAGGATTAGTAGGCAAAATGTGTTCCAATTGAGTGTTGGGGATCAACACAAGCCATACTTCCCTGTACTCCCCAGGGTGTTTAGTTTTCAGAAATGTGTGGGTTTGTAAGGTTTACCTAGATAGCTGCTGAGCCTGCGGCCAAAAACCCAGGTGCCCCTCCTTCCAAAGCCAGGTTGTTTTGTTATAGGCAATTTTGATGTCTCCACAATACATTTTGGGCCCATGCCTGTTGCGGGTACTTGGTGCACCCACACAGTGAGGTACCATTTTTCTTGGGAGACCTGGTGGAACGCTGGGTGGTAGGAAATTTGTGCCAGTCTGGTGATCCCACAACTTTCCCACACAGAAAATTGGGAAAAATTGTTTTTTTCTGCTAAATTTGAGGTTTGCACGGGATTATGGGTAGGAAAACATTGGGGAATCCATGCAAGCCATACCTCCTTAGGCTCTCCCAGCTGTTTAGTTTTCAGAAATGTGTGGGTTTGGTAAGTTTCCCTAGATGGCTGCCGAGCCCGGGGCCAAATACCCAGGTTGGTTTATGATAGGTAATATTGAAGTCTCCACAGTAAGATTTGGGCCATTTCCTGTTGCGGCCACTATGCCTACCCTCACAAGTGAGGTACCATTTTTATCGGGAGTCCTAGGGGAACGCTGGGGGGTGGGAAATTTGTGGCGACCCGTTGATCCTACAACTTTCCTACACAGAAAAGTGAGGTAATTGGGGTAAAGGGGATTCTGGGTAGGAAAATGTTGGGAGATCCACAAAAGCCACACCTGCCTGGACTTCCCAGGGAGGTGTGGCTGGCATTGTTCCCCAACATTTTCCTTCCAAGAATCCACTGCAAACCTCAAATTTAGCTAAAAAGTCAAATTTTCTTCTAAAATCTGTATGGAAAGTTGTGGGTCACCGAACGGCACAAATGTCCTACCACACAGTGTTTACCTCAGTCTCCCAATAAAAATGATACCTTACTTGTGTGGCTGGACCAAGTGCCTATGACATGGGAGGGCCAAAAATGTGTAGAGGAGGGTGGCCCAAAGCGGGTCCAAAAGGGCAGTTTGTTAATACGTTTTTAGGCTGACACTACTTTGGGCACCCACACAAGTGAGGTATATTCTTTCTCGGGAGACCAAGGGGAATGCAGGGTAGTAGGAAATGTGTGCCTGCGTGGTGATCCTATGACTTACCCACACAGAATTGTGAGGACAATATGACTTTGTAAGTAAATTTGAGGTTTGCGGGGCATTCTGGGTAAGAAAACGCTGGGGGATCCATGCAAGCCACACCGCCAGCCAAGAGTCAGTACACGCACACCACCAGCCAAGTGCTATCCAGGCACACTGTCAGCCAAGGGCCATCCACACACACCGCTAGCCAAGCACCATCCATGCACAACGTCAGTCAAGCGGCATCCACGTACACCACCAGCCAAATGCTATCAATGCACACAGTCAGCCAAGCAATATCCAAGTACACCTCCAGCCAAGCACCATCCATGCACTCCGCCAGCCAAGCACCATCTCAGCACATGCCAGCCAAGCAGAGCCAGACTGGGAACAGCAACCAGCCCTGGCAGATTGCTGCTAGACTGGCCCTGGGAGGGTGGAGAGTGTGCTGTCATATTACTGTACTTAGGGTTCATTAGGTGGGTGCATGCAGCCTTCCTTGATTGTCACATGCAACCTCCTTGGGAACAAACATGTTATTTCTTGAAGTTGTATTCCATGCACTGTGGCGGCTCACCAACTGTGGATTTCTCAGCATTGCTTCTTTCGCGCAGAGAATCTGCAGCTGCCAGACGCCGCAGTCATGGGTGTTGTTGCACTTTGAATAAATGCCCATTATTTTAGTACCCTTGTCTCCACGTCAGATTTGAACATATTAGCGACGATTGGGATTTTGTTTTTACACCCACCGACCCGCAATGTTCAACAATTTTCACCATTTGAGTTTACATATTCATCCAACCTCAAGGATACGGTTGGCAACAGTTCACACCCTTCTCCGCTCCTCAGGCAGAGCACTGTCCTGCTTCCCTGTCAGACGCACTCTGCTCACATGCAGTTTGGGGACGCACATGCGCACGTCCACCATGAAGTCCCAGATTGTCTCCCAGCTGCCAAAGACACATCCCGCTTCGTCGCACCAAGAGGGTGCATTTTGGCTCTTCACTATCCCAGTGCTGTGCTTCTCTGCTCTCCCAGCGCTGTGCTGGGCTTCTCTACGCTGCAGCAGGGCACTCAACACGTCCAGGCAGGAGCCTATTCCAAACGTGTACCCTTTCAGTGTCAGGTGTCAATTTTCCCACCCGCTACTACTTTCTTTATTCCTGTAAATCCAGCAGCTTCTACAATCATCACCCAGGTACTGCCATTTTATTTACCTTGCTCTGCACTTTGCATCTTCTTCCATGGAGCAAGCACTTAACCCAGGTACTATTATTTATTTCATTCCAAAAAGTAATTACTTTGATCATATATTACTGCTTATCTAACATTTGTTGTATAATTGTGACTATAAATCATGGCTTCTGCGCAGCAAATCACACTCCCTCCACCTTTTTTTGCAGTCCCCAGGCTAACCAAGTATTAAATGGCTTCAATGGATCAACATTTTTGATAATTATTTGGTATCAATTGATGCCACACGTTTTTCACCTGCCCATAAAGCAGCTGTTCTTTATAGTTGTAGGAGCCTCACTGCGCAAAAAGGTTTTGACAATTTGCCTGATGCACCCCAAGTAGGGTCAGGTGATGACTGGGATCCTTTTTTGGAAGCATTAGCTTGTTTAACTAAACAATATGATGAAGAGCCAAGCATCATGCTCGAGCATCACAACTTCTTTAAAAGAAAACAAAATGTTGATGAAACTGTGTAGAAATACATAGCAGAACTGAAAATACTTTCATCCATATGTGAATTTGGAGCAAATGCAGACATTTTCATTATAGATCAATTTGTCTTCGAATGTTTCTCTCACAAAATTCAGGAAAGATTACTGAGTTGCAGGAATCCCATCTTATCAGAAACCATTGACAAAGCCCAAGCAATAGAACGCTCTATGATTTCATTCAAGGCTATCCATGAAGGCCAATCTGTTAAGTCACTTGTCTCTCAACCTGAAGCTTCTATTAATGCGATTAGTAATCCTAGAAGACGGGCACTTAAGACATTTCTAACATGTTACAGATGTGGATCTAAATTGCATATTGGCAATACTCCTAATTGTCCAGCCATCGGCAAGAAGTGCACATCATGAAAACAATTTGGTCATTTTCAGGCTGTATGCAAAAGTACCAGAAGACCAATGAAAATCAACAGCATTGACATTACTGAGGACTTACAGAAAACCTCAGTAATGTTGTATTGGCAATCAAGTGCAATATGATAAGCAATATAGGCACAGGTAAGGGCCCATGGTGTGACGTTTTGATTGCAGGAGTACAATTTCAAGTCATGGTTGATTCTGGTTCACCCATCACAATTTTGTCTGACATTTCATTCCAGGAAGAATGGCATGGTTCCATGCTACTCACTCCAACTGATGTTAACCCTAAGGCTTTTGGGGAACTGAGATAGATATGCTTGGTTATTTCAAATCTAAACTAATATGTCTAGGGCATCATGTCTTTATCAAAATGTATGTTGCAGTTAAAGGCAGGAACATCGTTGGCTGGCAGGATCTAGCTAAAATGCGAATTTACCAAAAACCAGGTTCAGATAATCCTGTCATCCTTGGTGACCTACCTCAAGGTTACATAGCTGATGATGCATTCAATGTGGATGCTATATCTATTGCTAACTCCTCCTTTTCACATGTTTTTTCAGATGTCAAGAACATTATCAACCAATTGTTCCAATGGTTCTTACTAATAAGATTGGCACTGTCTTAGGATTTGAACATTAAATCTGACTCAAATCCGATGCTCAACCTGTTGTGCACAAAGTTGGATTCTTACCCCTGAGTGTCAGGGATGATCTCAAAAGAGTTCTAGTCAACCTCTGTTCTGAGGGGATCATTGTCCCATGTGATTCTTCTTCTTGGGTGTCTCAGATTTTCGTTGTATGAAAAAAACTTGGGGAGGTGAGACTCTGTGCTGACTTGCACTCCTTGATCACGAACATCATCATAGACTGTCACCCCTTCCCTAGGATTCACGACCTGTTGGCTGGCCTGGGTAGGTCCAAGTATTTTTACCTCATCGACCTATGCTCTGCATATCATCTGATTCCCCTTAGCATGGATTCCCAAGAACTCACCATTTTTGTCACCCCTTTTGGGGCATTCAAGTAACTCAGGCTCCTGTTTGGCTCAGCTTCCGCTGAGCGCGTGTTCCAGAAGCTCATGGATGCACTTTTCAAAGACATCCCTGGAGTCCAGGCTTTCCAAGATGGTATTCTGGTTCGTGCTAGCAGTTGCAAGGCACACAACATCACTTTGTCCAAGGTTCTTTCCAAGTTGTGCACAGCAGGCATGACCATCAGACATGAAAAATGCAAGTTTGGTATTCAAGATTTGGATTACCTAGGACACACACTATCTCCAGAAGGTATTTAGCCCAAATTGTCTTTAAACAAAGCTGTGCATGATGCGTCACCACCCAAGGACAGGGATGCTATGCCCGTTTCGTGCATGGCCATGCCCAAATCGTGGAACCCCTTGGAATGATGAATTGCAAGATACCTTTAACCAAGGTAAAGTCATAATTGAGAGAGCGCCTGCATTACAACCTTTTTTAGCATGAATGCAAATGCTTTTTGAATGTGGATGCTAGTTTGTCTGGTTTGGGTGCTGTACTCGGTCAATGGGTGGGAGGCAAGGAGCACACGATTGCTTTCGCTTCCAGAACACTGCAACCCGTGGAAACACGTTACAGCACCATCGAAAAAGAGGCACTTGCGTGTGTCTGGGCTATATATAAGTTTAGATCTCACATTTAGGGGCGTGAATTTGACATGTTTGCTGATCAGAAACCACTGGTGTACATGCTCAGTGGTGCCGGTCCCAATAAGGCCTCTGCAAGGCTGGTACTCTTACTCTCTACCCTAATAGAGTATCATTTCATGATCAAGCATCTTCCTGGTGGTAAGAATTTCAGAGCGGATTGTTTATCTTGCATGTCTTTAAAGTGTGAAGAGAATGAGAATGACACAGGAATGTCTGAGTGTGTGGTGGCGGCTATAGGTGCTGTCAAGGAATGTTTTCCCATTTCTGAAAACACATGGAGAGAAGAACATGCCAAGGACCACAACCTTAATAGGGTAAAATAATTTATCATGAAGGGTTGGCCAGAAAGTAGGACACCTGCGGGTGAAATGCGAAATTTTGCTTTTGTGTCCAATGAACTGTCAATTGCTAATGAAACTGTCATGCGTCATGACTTGTTCATTCCTCCGGAAAGTTTACGCATGAAGATTATACAGATAGCTTATCAGGGTCACCTTGGGATCTCTAGAACTTGTCAACACATTTTATTGGTGGCAGTATGCCTCCTTTTTGACAGGAGATGGAAAACCATCCTGTACCTTTTCGTAGTGACCCTTGGGATAAAGTTGGGCTAGATTTTTATGGTCCTTATGAGTAGTTACCTGCCCACAACAAATTCTTAATCCTTATGGTGGACTATTTTTCGAAGTGGATGTGCTATTGGTTTTGTGATGGTCCCACTACTGATAGCATCATTAAGTTTTTAGAATATGTCTTCAAAGTGGAGGGAGCGCCCAAATCAATTGTCATTGACAACTAAACTCATTTTGTTTCCCAGTGCATGTGCAAATTTCTAGAACATCATGATATTCAACACCTCAAAGTGGCTCTTTATTCACCCTCCTCCAATGGTATAGTGGAGAGGGGTAACAGATTATTAAGCAGGGTATACAAACTGTAATTTCATCAGGTTTAAATGTGCTAGACTACTTGAAGGATACGTTTTGGTCTTATAATACCACACCCCATTGCACAACTGGAGTTGCTCCCTTCACCTTACTTAGAGGAAGGAAAGTGCACTCTAACTTGTGTCCAACGTGGCTATCCAGCAAGGTTGATTTTGTAAGCCAGAGTCTTTGGATGTCATCAAAGCTAGGGGAAAAATTAATCAAGATGCCATGAAGTGTCATTTTGATTCTAACAAACATTTTAGTGGTGAAGCGTTCAAACCTGGTGATTGGGTCCTAATTAAAAATCCTAAGAAAGTATTGAAAGGGGCTTCCAGATTTTCTTCACCCATTCAAGTTAGTCAAGTGAGTAGAGGTTCAACTCTTTTAGCAAACAGAGGATAGTGGAGTAGGCGTAATCTGGTCCTCCTCACTAACCCCCAGGCTGACATCATCATGAATCATACTGTTTTAAATACAGATTGCATACAGTCCTATAGTTGGTTACACGATACGTTGGCTTCCATGCCACCTGTGGATTCTACTTTGTCCACGCTTTTGTTACTGGGGCCCGATATAGCAGCACTGCTGCAAAACAGGCCCCCAGTGACAAAACCGCACCCTATGTCCAGAAACCTGCCCCCACCCCTACGGCTCACCAGGGAAATGCCTGGTGCCTGCTACGGCCAGTTCAAACCTGCAGCCAAGCACCATCCATGCACACAGCAAACCAAGCACCAGTTCAGGTGCACAGCCAGCCAAGTGCCACTCCACACCCACCACCAGGCAAGCGCCAATCTAAACACACAGTCATGTTTATGATTGGGGGATTTATAGAGCGCATGCTGCCCAGAGGCTTCCCAGCACTGAGGAGAGGAGGCAGAAGCGAAGAAGACTGAGAGAATCATCATGGGAACTGCCATGTCTTAAGTTTTTTTTAAAACTGCGTTCATCTTTCAGCAGTCTCAGTTCCCTGGTCATGAAGTTCTCGAGCTTCGGGACCAGGTATGAGAAGGATCTTCCACCCCATCTCGACCTGTTTATCCTCAACGTCTTCATGAGGAAGTCTGATAATGACCCGAGGGACCTTTTAGGTTCGTATGTGGAGATGAGTGTCTTAAGCAGGGCTGGGCCCCTGCCATTCATAGCTTTGTGAGCCAGGCAAAGGGATTTAAATTTGACCCTGGATCGGATGGGCAGCCAGTAAAGCTGTTTCAGAGACGATTTCACTGACTCCTGTCTTGGTATTTTTAGAAGTAAACTAGCTGCCACATTTTGTGCAACCTGTAATCTGTTGACAACATATTTTGGGAACCCAGGTACAGGGAGTTGCCATAGTCCAGGCGTGATACCACCAGGGCCTGGATCACGGTTCTTCGTGCCTGTTCTGGGATAAAAGCTATGATCTTACGGATCACCCACACCATTAGTGAAGTGCAGGTCCACACACACCACTACCAAAATGCCAGCCAAGGGACAGTAAACACAGACCTTCAGCCAAACTCCAGTTAACACACACATACAAACTCTCCCTGGTTTCTAGTGGTTTTTTGCTCCCGCTTGGGTGCAGAAGAGAATGAAAATACCACTGAAAAAGCCAAAATGTGTCCCTAAAAAAAGGGGAGCGACCCTTGCCTATGGGGCTTCTTATTGGCATGCCCATAAACATATTCCTGGTGCCCCATAGTGGACTTGTTTTGCCCCCTACAGGGGGCAGTTAAGGGGCTAAGGCCCCAATCTGCCTTCCAGGGGGGCAGGAAGCCTTTTTTGGCAGTGGGAGCATTAACATGCCCATTCTCTGCAGCCCCCACCCCTAGGTATAAAAAATGCAACAACATCCCTGGTGCCTAGTGGGCTTTCTGCCCCCTTCTACCTTCTGGGGGAGGCAGAAAGGGTGTGCCAATTTTTCTTTGTGAGGTGGGGCATTGGCATTCCCATTTTAGGCAGCCCCCACCTCTATGTATAAAAAAACAATCCCTGGTACCTAGTGGGATTTGCCCCCCAGTGGGACAGATCAGGGGCTATTGCCCATATCGGCCTCCTGTAGGGAGGGGCAGAAAGACTGTGGGATTTTTTTGGAGGGTAGGGGCATTGGAATGCCCATTTTGGGCAGACCCCACCCCTATATATAAAACAAACTCTCTGGTGTTTAGTCTGCTTTCTGCCCCCCGGGGGGGGCAGATCGGGGGCTATTGTTTAGCTCTGTGTGGTCTCTTCCTCTATGAGGGGTTGGGGAAGAGTCATTCAAACAGAGAATGAAACTGGTGATGAATACAGGCCCCAGCTAGGCCCGCAGGACACAAGGGTTCGCTCTCCTGCAATGGAATCTATAAGGAAGTTGGCACGGAAACTGCAAAGTACAAAGACAAGGTTTATTAACCCTTAAGGGTGGTCCTACAATCCATACAATACTCTTCAGTATTGCATAGAGTAGCACAAAGAACTTGCGTACACGGTCCCCTTTTATACACAACAGAGGGGCTCATAAGTGGGAGGATACAACATGAGGCAAGGAATGTTACCTTTTATGGACATTTTCGATACAAGATCAATATGTGGGCGGAGCTGACATACTCCTTGAGCCCGCGAAAACATGGTCAAGCAAGGACTAACTGATAACAGATGTGGTCAAGCCTGGGCATGCGCCAGGCGGACAAAGGAACTATTTATAGACTGTTACTAGGCAGATTACAAGAGCAACTAACACGAAGATAGGACTCTTCTCGTGTTGAGCACGTGGAGACATGACTATACAAAATGGAGTCCAGACTTTAGTTAACATAACGAAAGAGACATGTTCTAAGGAAGGAGAATTCATGTCTTTAGTAAATGCTTAATCACATCGTGGTTTCAATTTACAACAGACGACCCTTTCAGCATTTACTGAAGACATCCGGTTTGTTAGGATAATCATCATATATGTCAATTGTCATCATTTCCTCTACTTCTTTAGCTAAACGTTTCTGATAAGTGACATTGGCAATAGCTTTCTTATCGGGAATACAGAATGATACACATAAGGAACAGAGCAAAGGACCACATTGGACACAGATGCAGCAAGAAAACAGAACTGCTACAATTATACAGAGACCAGTTAAAACCTTCCAACCCCAAGCAGTGATCAATGCCCAAAACCATCCAGAAAAGGACCAGGTGCCGTTTTCTGTATGAATTTCAGCTGCAATTTTATGCAACCTGTTAATTGCATTATAGACTGACGGTGTGTGGTCAGGGATAAACACACAGCAACTACTCCCGATAATTTTACAAGCTCCACCTCGATCAGCTAACATAACATCTAACACCATACGATTCTGCAATGCAACAATTCTGGTAATCTGTAATTCTTCCGTAAGATTCCCAAGAGCAGCAGCGGTTTGGTTTGTCACAGCCTCTACCACTCTTGTTAATCTTCGAACTTTCCTACTATTTAGAGCAGCTCCAACGAAGAAAAACAATCCTAAATTAAAATCAATGTACTGCTGCAGACTGGTGTCATTCTGATCCACGTCATCAATTGATAGAGTACGCTTATACCTATTTACAGTCACATTATTTAACAACTTCAAATCCTTATGATAGGATGCAGGTGCCAGAAATACAGGAGGCAATAGAAATGCTACATAACATACTCCGGACCAACCGGCTGGCAAACGGTAATAACCTTTATTCCCGCATACGAAGTATGTATTGTGGGATGCTAAGAAGGTACTGTTATTCAACCCGTCGATGTTTAATATGGTAATACAATCACTAACACCAACAGGAATATAACCCACACTCTGGACACACAGGTCCGCTTGAGCTTGTGCCACTTGAATCACAAATTTGTCTTTTCCCACAGTGTCTCTGGTGTTCGTGAAAATATAAGGAATCGATTCATTGTCTGGTCGATACTCTTCCCATTCCCAAATTGTCCCATTCGCTTGCGGATATCCATCTTTATCCTGATGACATTCTTTATTGAGTCTGAAGAGTAAGCGTCCCACTGTGGGTTTCCGAGTGGCAAAAAGCAAAGTGTACCATGCTCTACAAGAGCCATTATGAGAGAAAGGAAGAGGTATGAATGGCGTTCCTCCTTTCTTCTGATGAGCTGGCATCATACCACATATCCAACAGTTCGTAGCATTTGTGGCAACGTGGGTATGATGCAACATCTGGATGAAAGTGTTATTCAAATAAGACTGACGATGCTTCAATTCTTGATACGGAAGGGTATAGAAGTAGTGCTCCTCAGGCACTGGAGTGGTCAACACAAGTAACTCTCGAGCAGGAGTCACATCCTCCACAAACCATGTGGTTATCCCAACAATAGCTACTGTGAGCATAAAACCTGTTGCACAAAGGATCTTCTTTTTCTCCATGTCAAGATAAAGAATCAATATCTTCCTGAAACTAAAAAGGTTTGTCAGAACTCTTCCCCTTAGGCAGCGGTCGATTTCTTCACCAACGGGCCAAGACGGGTGTCGCTACACTAATGCAGGGCTGATCCCCCCCCCCTTGCCTCATTGGCTCTCCGTTTCACTAACCCAAGGGCCGTTCTGACAACATGTCCCGATACTTGAAGGATTCACTTTCTTGGCCTCAGATGATATCGCTTTCCTCCAGGAGTCGCGTGGTCCAGAAAGAGCTCCTCAGCGTCGTTCGATTCCACAGCACGGCCTTTCTCTGTGGTCAGAATCTTTCGTTGATCGGTCAATACAGCAGGCTCCACCAATCCGGGCGGTACTTTGCGGCAGTGCAGGGAATGGATCCAATTATTTCTGTTGGAAACTCGCACAGCCGTCCTCGTTGCAAGTAAGACTTGCTCAGGACCAACCCATCTCGGCTCCAGGCTGTTCGTCCTGTCAAAGATTTTTATCATGACATGGTCGCCAGGCCGGAGACTATGTCCTTCACCGGTGGACCGATCAGGGAGCGCCTCCCGGACCTGTTGATGAATAGAAACCAAGTTATCCGTTAACTGCGCCAGATAATCATTCATCATTACACAAGGTACATCATACACAGTCTTAGGTTTTGGTGGACCCCAAATATTCATTGGGCGTCCGAAGACAATCTCGTACGGTGTAAGACCGGTTCGAGAGTGCGGTACCGACCTAATCGACAATAACGCCAGTGGTAAAGCATCTGGCCAAGTCAAAGATGTCGAAGCTTGTATTTTAGCCATCTTGAGCTTCAGTGTACCATTATACTTCTCGACTAGTCCTGCAGATTGAGGGTGAAACACTGCGTGGAACTTCTGGGTGATGCCCAGACCCTTCAAAACATACTTTATAACATCCGCTATAAAGTGGGGTCCGTTATCACTCCACAGAAGTCTACAAACGCCATATCGAGGGAAGAACTCCTTCAACAGCATCTTGGCGGTAGTCATTGCAGTATTATCTTTCGTAGGGTATGCCTCAACCCATTTGCTAAAGGCACAAACCACTACTAGAACATACTTCAAATTGTTACAGCGCTCAAGCTGGATGTAATCCATCTGCAGAACCTCAAAGGGTGCAGTAGGTGTTACAAATCCTCCTGCTGGGGTTCGAGTACCCTTTCCTGGGTTGTACCTCAGGCAGATCATACAGGTCTGCACCACTCTCTTTGCCGTGCTAGCAATCTCTGGATGCTCCCAGACTTGGGTAAGCAATTTTACAATTGCGGAAGCTCCAACATGTGCTAGCCCATGTGCCATCTGAACCATAGGTTGTACAAAAGCCGTAGGTAATTTCCATCTATCCATCTGCTTATTTCTCCAGCAACCCTCATCATCCAATTCTCCCTCACTGGACCATTGCTCCCGTTCCTTATCAGAAGCGGTCCTCTGTATTTCTCGCACTTCTTCCTTCGCATCATGCCATCTTTCTACTTGCGACTTCACTACATACATGGCAGTAGCACCAGGCTGCATCGCAGTCTCCCGTGCCACCCGGTCTGCTAACGCATTCCCTTCTCCAACTTTATCGACTACTTTCCTATGGGCGCTACATTTAACGATGGCAATTTTCTTCGGATATGTCAATGCAGTTAAAAGATTATGAACTAACTCCCCATGCATTATTTGTACTCCATGTGACGTTAAAAACCCTCTCTCCTTCCAGAGCAGGCCGAAATCGTGCGCTACTCCGAAGGCATATCGGCTATCTGTGTAAACATTCACACACAATCCTGTACTGAGCTCACATGCTCGTGTTAATGCTATCAGTTCCGCTGCTTGAGCTGATTTCTGTGGTATGCGTGCTGTCTCCACTATTGTTTGCAATGTGGTAATCGCATACGCTGCTGAAGTCGTACCATCTGGTAGCTTCAGGCATGACCCGTCGACCCACAGTTCTCCATCTACATCTGGAAAGGGCGTATCCTGGAGATCAATACGACCCTTTGTTTGTTCCTCAGTCACAAGAATACAATCATGTGTTTTCCGTGCTTCAGACTGAGTCTCGGGGTATGGCAACAATGTGGCCGGATTTAACGTCACGCACCTCTTTAACGTAATATGAGGAGCCAAAAGCGTCAGCTCATATCCCGTTAAACGGGCACTTGTCAAATGCTGCGTCTTTGTCTGATTAAGCAGGGCATCAACAGCATGGGGGACTAATACCAACAGCTTATGAGATAACACAATTCCCTCGCTTTGGCGTATTGACACAGCTGTCGCCGCAACCGAGCGAAAACAACCAGGCAATGCTCGGGCAACAGGATCAAGTACAGCCGAAAAATATGCACAAGGGCGCTGCTTGTCGCCGTGCATCTGCACTAAAACTGATAATGCACATCCATCTTTCTCATGCACATACAATGAAAAAGGTTTGGTATAATCAGGAGTCCCTAACACTGGTGCTGAACAGAGAGCCTGTCGCAATTTCTGAAAGGCAATGTCACACTCATTCGTCCAAGGAAGCGGAATAGGTGTGTCTTTTGTCAAAAGGGCTAACAATGGCTTAGCTATGTGTGAAAACCCTAGTATCCATTGCCTACAAAACGAAACGAGACCCAAAAATGCACGCACGTCCTTCTGCGTGGACGGCGTCGGCGTGTCCAGAATTACTTGGACACGATCTGGTGTGAGTGCACGTCCCGCCTTAGACAAAAGGTGACCCAGATAAGTCACCTTTGGTCTACAGAACTGTAACTTTTTCCGAGATACTTTGTGATTGTGGGATGCCAAAAAGGAAAGCAAAGACAACGTACTCATTTCACACAACTCCGGAGTATCGGCCGCCAGCAAGATGTCATCGACAAATTGAATGAGGGCGACACCCTCGGGCAGAACAAAGGAGTCGAATTGTCTTTTCAAAGCTTGACTGTAAATGCTAGGGCTTTCCGTGTAACCCTGAGGGATTCTACAAAATCGGTAAGACCTATTATTTAGAGTGAAACCAAAGAGGTATCGGCTATCGGGATGAATAGGAATTGAAAAGAAGGCATTTTTCAAATCAATAACTGAAAACGTGGTCGCCGTAGGCGGGACCAAAGTAAGCAACGTCGTGATATCAGAAACCACTGGGTACTGAGGTATCACGATCTTGTTCACTTCTCTTAAGTCAATTATAAACCGATAGACTTTGGCATCCGTATCCTTTTTCAGAATGGGTAAAATCGGGCTCTTACAGACGTTATAGGGAACTTCTTCCACTACTCCCACCTTAATCAAATCCTGCACTATCTGTATAAGAGCCTCTTCCCCCTCCTGCGAAATACGATACTGTGGAAGGCGTGGTAACACCGCCCCCTCCTGGACACTAATGTGAACAGGCGGAATCACCATCTGTCCCACATCAGTATCCGAGGTGGCCCACAGAGCACAAGGGAGGGTAGCTAATACAGCATCTTCTGCAACCACACACATCCGTTCAGACAGGGGGTAATTGTCATTCAATATCACCCGCACTCCAGCAGGGGAACAGCGGATCGTAGCTCTGAAGCGCTTCAGCATATCAAGGCCCATAATATTGTCCGGCGTGTTCGGGGCAAGCAAAAACGGACAGGGTGCAGAAAAGGAATCAACCTGAAATGTGAGGGGCCGTGAAAGAGGGCTTCGGGAGAGTGTTCCATCAAACCCTACCGATGTAACCATTAAGCCAGATGGGGGAGCCCTCGGAACCAATTGTTTAGACAGCGCACTACGAGTCGCTCCTGTATCCACTAGGAACTGATCAGTAGAACCCAAAACCTCAGCTGATACGTAAGGACCCTTCTGATCAACCGGCACCTCAACTGATTCTAACCCCCATCCAACGCATTCCTATGCATGCTGAGAATCATGGTACCCAGAACGGTCAATCCCCGACACTTGATACTGGTTTTGCCGATCGAAAACATTAGGCCTATCTCGTTGCTGCCCGGCAGGGTCAAAACGAGCGTGATCGTTAGAATTCCCTCTAAAATTCGAGAAACCCCCTCTACCTCTCGGGCCACCCTGATTGTGTCCCTGACGCGAAGCATGCAACGCCGGGCAATCTCTGGCCCAGTGTCCCGATTGCTTACAATACGCACATTGATTCCTGTTCAAATCAGATCGGCCCGAGGGAGGACCATAAAATCCTCCCCTACCTCTATTTACACCCCGTCGGGGCGGACCATATACTTGTGCTAACATCACCTTCGTTTTCAAATCCCTCGATTTCTTCTCCTCCTGCCCCTTCGCTTCTTGCTCCTGGCGCTCATAGTACTGAGCTATAGTCAGGAGGGCTGTCGGGGTCGCAGTGGACCAAGAACTTTCACTCGCTTTTAGGCGGGCTGCGATCGCCGGTAATAAATTCGCCACATATTTATCAGCAAAGAGGTGTCGACCCATATCGTCCGTAAGTGACTGACCACTAAAATCATGAAACGTCTCCTCAAAGCGCGTAAAGAAATCTGCAACTGATTCATCAACTTTCTGCTTACACGAGGCTAACATATTCCAGTCAATCTTTTTAGGGGGAATGATTGTCTTCAACTTAGCCAGAATAGCAGCAGGGAGATCTAAGATAATCTGAGGTGGTTTCTGCGCGGGCTTCCTCTCCCTATCCTCATCCTCAAGCTCAGACCATCGAGCCTTAAAAGCGGCAGCATCATCCACCTTCCGCACAGATCGCCACATATCCGGTGGTAAAATAAGCCCAAAGAACAAATCTATATCTGCTAAGGTCATAGTACAAGAATTCAAGGCCCCCTTGACTTCTTCGTAAAAGGCCGCTGGATTCTTGCGGGGATCAGGCAACGCATTTTTTAACGCCATGACGTCAGCCCTGTGCCAGGGAGTATAAACCCAATTATACACAAAATATCCCTTAGCATCGGCGGAGGTAGTATCCGAGCTAGTCCCCGCTCCTTTAGGAGGAACATACAAAGGCGCCGCCTCTCGCATTGGTTTAGCATGCACTAGGTCGCTCTTATCTGACTGAGAGGTGGATGAATGGCCATCTCCGGTACGCGAATCCGACCGCTTCTCCTCCTCAACTTGATGGCGTGCTTTCTCTTTAAGGTCCCTCACCGCATCCCGCAACGCAAACAGCCGCCGAACCGCATCAGGCGCCTTAGAGGGAGAGAAAACACCTTTACGCAATGCTTTAGCATCTGATACCACATCGTCAGGTTCAAAGACACTGGAATATTTCCGGAAAGCAACAATCACTTCCTCAGAAAAGTGGCCCAGAAAATACAACTTTTCTCTATCCTGCCACAACTCCCAGGAATCCAACAACTCAGCAAGGGATAACTTGCCCTTAAGTGCACGATAGGAAACTTGCCGAAGCTCACCCATTCGCTCAGCCGATAACATGGACCGCGTGTCTACCTTACCCGAACCCGATCCAGAATCTTGTGGCCGCGGGGCAGACGCGCCGACATAAGGAGGCGGAGAACGATCTAATAAATAAAAATCATCGTCATGATTATTAAGGACAGGATAGAGTGACTGACGAACAGCATATTGACCCGAGACTTGCAGCCTACGCTCTTTCTCTTGCCTCTCCGTCTGTTCTCTTTCCTTCCGACGCTTCGCTTCCTGCGCTCTCACATGATCATTCTTCCGTTGCTCTTTATCAAACAGCGCTTTCTCACGTTTCTCTCGCTCACGCACTTCCTTCACCCATAATCGCACACATTCAAACATGTCTTGACGAGCACGTCGCTTACACATACACTGTTCCACATACTCAATCTTACGCATATCAAACGACCCATACAACGGCCACCGTAACTCAGGATCCTTTCTGGTATATTTCCGCCATACTGTGCTGTACATTATGGAGGAAAGACCATGCTTCACATACATATCCCTATTAGGAGTCCCCTCAGGGGGGGCTGGAGCAGATTCCTCGAGGTTTAACCGGTTTCCAAAGCAGCAGCACCACTTACGGAGTGCGCTAAAAGCAGGCATGCTCAAAAATAATGCAGAATATGCAGTATTATCAAAAAAATGGCACTTAAAACGTTGTGCCGTTCAAGGTTACACAATTCCGGAGAAATATCCCCACATTACCTGCCTATATGTGTTGCAACGCATATATTCTCACAATAATCAATACAAGATATGACCGGTCATCACAAATCAAACTCAAATAGCCAAACCAGGCTTCAAAAACTCGGAGCAAGTACCGTACAACGGTTCTTACCAATCAAGAGTCCAGATTCCAACTGCCAAGCTCCAAAATTCGCCCAAACGGCTGTCACGGCCGGACCGACAGAAGAGGTCTCAGTCGAGGACCGGCGCCACCCAGATGGTCAGGTCGGAAGGGAAGGAAGAAAAACCTCGGGATGCCAGGACTAAAGTGCCTCTGGCAGTGATCACATCCCCGGCCAAATTCCTCACCTTCGTCGCGACCAATCCTTCGAGCATCCGAGTCGCCGATGAGCCCCACGTGACGGGCGCCAATTGATGAATACAGGCCCCAGCTAGGCCCGCAGGACACAAGGGTTCGCTCTCCTGCAATGGAATCTATAAGGAAGTTGGCACGGAAACTGCAAAGTACAAAGACAAGGTTTATTAACCCCTAAGGGTGGTCCTACAATCCATACAATACTCTTCAGTATTGCATAGAGTAGCACAAAGAACTTGTGTACACGGTCCCCTTTTATACACAACAGAGGGGCTCATAAGTGGGAGGATACAACATGAGGCAAGGAATGTTACCTTTTATGGACATTTTCGATACAAGATCAATATGTGGGCGGAGCTGACATACTCCTTGAGCCCGCGAAAACATGGTCAAGCAAGGACTAACTGATAACAGATGTGGTCAAGCCTGGGCATGCGCCAGGCGGACAAAGGAACTATTTATAGACTGTTACTAGGCAGATTACAAGAGCAACTAACACGAAGATAGGACTCTTCTCGTGTTGAGCACGTGGAGACATGACTATACAAAATGGAGTCCAGACTTTAGTTAACATAACGAAAGAGACATGTTCTAAGGAAGGAGAATTCATGTCTTTAGTAAATGCTTAATCACATCGTGGTTTCAATTTACAACACTGGTCCCAGGCAGGCACTGGTAAAACTCAATAATACAAAACACAAGACCTGGTAGTATCAAAGCACTTTTTTTGATTACATGGGATTAGTAGAAGGGTAATGTGAACATCTATTACACCATCAACAGTAGTTCTTATCATGAACTATCAGTAAAATCCCTTGTGCCACAGAACCTAATATTTACCAAATACAAACATTGGAAAAAGCAACCGAACATGTGAAAAATATTCCACCAAGAACATAAACAGGAAAAGGTGTGAAGAATGAGAAAGCATCTCACGTGCGCAACACCAGAGGAGCTGCTGGCAGGTTCTCGCCAGTGTGCTCACGAGTTTCTCATCATCGATGTCTTTCTCATGAAAATAATGATGTGAGAAAAATAATGTGTGAAAAAGAACCCCAGGAGGTTTGTTTAGGCAGCCCAAAACCAACACAAGGAAGAAAAAAGGGGAAGACCCGTGTAGTCTTGCAGGTAAGATTAGGTATGACCCACGTGTATAATTCCAAATATTTTATTCCGCTCTGTGAGTCATCCCAAGGTTAAAACCACGGTCATGTTATGTAACCACATTTAAGAATGGCCTCCCGGGGTTCTTTTTCACACATTATTTTTCTCACATCATTATTTTCATGAGAAAGACATCGATGATGAGAAACTCGTGAGCACACTGACGAGAACCTGCCAGCAGCTCCTCTGGTGTTGCGCACGTGAGATGCTTTCTCATTCTTCACACCTTTTCCTGTTTATGTTCTTGGTGGAATATTTTTCACATGTTGAGTTGCTTTTTCCAATGTTTGTATTTAGCTAGACCAAGGGGTGACAAAAAAGTGGGTCGGAGACAAGAGGAGGAATGAGGTGGGGTAGAGAAAAGCATTTTCAAGATATAGATTTTATAGAGTAAGGCTGGAATGAGAGCAAACGGAGAATAAAGAGAGTGTGGGAGAGAGAAGAGGAGGACATAGATTGAAGAGAGGGAATAGGATGAGAGAGAACTGGAGAAGAACAGAAATAGAGAAAGAAAAATGGGAAGGGTAAGGAGGAGCAATGGGAGAAGGAAAAACTAAAAAAGGGAGGAAGGAGATAAGGACAAGCAGGCGAGATTGTGTGGTAGTAGACAGGGTGCAAGGAGTAGATAAGAGAGAAAAAGAATTATCAAATAGAGAGGAATGTAGGTAGAACAATTAGGACACAAGATGCTTTTCACCCGTGGCCAGGGGTACAAGGAGCCCACTGTGCCCCTGTAATGGGTATCTTAAATACAAACCCTGAGGTAAGGGAAGCAATTTTTCTTGTTTGCATTAGAGCCCATGGCACCCTTACTAAGCCACTAATTTGGTAGCTTGCATACCGTACATGCCTGCATTGCTTGTCTTCAGTGCAAGCAGCCTTAGCTGCAGTACATGGAGAACCTTTATTGCTGCACATTGAGAAAAATATAGAGGGAACATTGGTTATAGGTGTCCCTTCCAAACAGGGTCAGGAATGAAAACATGGAAGAAATACCAACTACTGAACCGGAGTTATGTTGCTTTATTGTCTCTGCCCAAGTTGGATCTTTAATTACTTTTTTTGATGCAGTATCTGCTCACTTGGCGTTTTGCCCCCTAGTTGTCCATGGCTGTAGTAAGAGGCTAAAGTGGGAAGGAAGTTAAATAGTTGTCATCATTTAAGTTCTTTCTTTAGCTGTACTTTTGCTTTTTTGCTTTGTTTTTTTTTCTTTTTGTGGGCTGTCACCACAGAAAAGGGAAAAGGTGTTAACCATCCCTCACTACTTTTGTGCACAGAGAATATTTTTGTTTTTGGAGTTTTTCTTATTCATTGTTTCCAGAATTATAATTAAGGCTCCCTGTTTTTTCAGTTTTTACTGATTTCTACAGATAAATACAGACAGAAAACAATTTATTTTCTTCTCTGTATTTATTTTAAAATGTGGATAAAAATGGAAATTGGGTGGTTTTTGAGTGTTTGCTAAATACACTTTGTGATGACTGTCAGGCCAATACCTTGTGGATTGATAGGTAAGGGGTTAAAAAATGATTTAATGTTAGTAAAGAGGCTTAAACAGCAGTAACTATGCACAAGGCTAATACTGAAATATGCATATTTTCAAATAAGCCATTGATTTATCTTCTGTGGGTGTTCATATCACAGAAACCTAGCAGGCATTCAGGCATGACTGCATATTGATTGCTTCAATAAAAGTGGAAATATACTAGTTTCAGCTGTTTTTCTCACGAAACCCATAATAAATATGGATAAATACAGATAAAGTTAACAAAAAATAAATATGGATAAGTACAGACATAAATGTCAAAAAGATAAATACCATAAAACCGGGAGCCCAAATTATAATTAATTATGCAATTTCTCTGCTTCAGCAATAGTACAAAAAAGGGATGTTGAAATAATATTTAAAATGAAAAGCAACAGAGAAAGTGCTTGCCTTTGAAATATTAATTAACTGCAAATAGACTTGTACCTTGAGAAAGAACATTGCTTGCCGGATAATTAATTTGAGCATAATTGAGAACGTTTCAGATTCAGGTTTAATTGCTGATTCCCAGTTCTCTGAAGAAACAAGTCCCTTTCCCAGAGTTGCCAGAAGAACAAGACTGTGTGCCTTAAGGAAAACATGTATAAGGCTCACAGTTATAAGAAGTGATTTCCCACATTGGAGAATTGTCTTGGTTTCAGGAACCAGAGCTGTACGATGATGATTTGTATACACAAAATGAAACTCCCCCAACGGATGCATTACCACTGCATTGAACAATAAGAAATGTAATGATAAAAGAATGGAAGGATATAAACCAACTGAATTTGAAGGAAAGTTCCCTCATGGTTCCCAAAGTGAATTGTATTTTGGCAAGCATTGCATCTTCTTCTTTGACCTTTGAATACGCAAATTTGCCAGATTCTTTGGACAAAAACGTGGAAGGAGTACTTATGTTTTTCTTTTGGCACCTCATAGCCTCATAGATAGGGTAAATATCCAGCACCTCTGTGAGAGTATATGGAGCTTTTAGCCCAATTTCTTTCAAACATCAGATTTAAATTGCTAAGATCCTCTTCAATAGCTGCAGTTCCTTCTTTGGTGGCGCGGAGTCATCTTTGGTTAAGATTCTGGTATTTTGAAGAAAATCTTTGGGGAGAGCGTTAATTAATTATCTTCCTTTCATAGGGCATAAATTGTTTCATCCAAGCCTGAATGAGGGGATATAGAAATCTTCGGAAGTGTACAAAGATTTTCAACCTTTCCATTAACAGCTTACTCATACAAAATAATTTATTCCATGCAAGGTGTTTCAAGGGCGTCAGCATCAACGTTCCTTTTGTGGCCTAGCCCAAGACCTGGGAGTTGTGTTCCCTGGAAAATACTGTTTACAAAGTCAGCTACCACGTTATTCACAACAGTCTCCAAAAGACAAACTATGCCTCTTCAGTAACATGTGGAGCCACAATTCAACTATCCCATGAGTTTTGCCATTCAGTCATCCAAAGTGAATGGGCGCTGGAAGCAGTAAAAATGGTTACTTTATTGAATTCATCGTCGCCTGGTAGATGCACTAGAGATAGAACGTCGCCAAGTGTTCTAAAAAATTATCAAACCCTTCATGGACATACTGAAGGAACTGGCATTTTAACTGACTCTGAAAATTCTTAGGGCACTAGTACGATGTCCGTCGGATGAGTGTCCGACCGACATCGTAGCTGAAGCGGGACCGCCCGACAAGGAGTCGGGGGTCCCACTTCCATTATTTGGATGCGACTGCCTTCATCGCGGTCGGAAAGGGTTTTCTATTGCAGCTTGTGCTTCTGCTCACAGCACAAGCCGCAATAGAAAATATACACTTAGTAAACCTACATGCACCATGTGGCAGGCACCATGAGAAGCCTGCCACACAATGCATGGATGTTTAGGGGGGCACCAGAGTGCCCCCCAAGGCCCATAGTGTAGGGTCACGAGGTAAATGGGCTCAGCTAGGGGCCCCAAAATACCCTTTCTGACAGCCTGAAAAGGCTGGCAGAAAGGTGGATCGTAATCCCCATGGCGGTGTCTGAGAAGGCACTGCCTTCAATGTGGGGAATGTGATCTGACAGCTCTTTGGAAGCTGTCGGACAGTCTTCCACGAATGCGGTCCGACTGATCATGTTGTAATGTGGTGGTCTGACCACGGCCTCAGATGTCAGTGGGACCGACACCGACGTTCCATCGTTTTATCCACCTTTTTAATGACTTGGTCTCATCTTTTGAACCAACATAGAATCAGTGTTTCTTATATACAACAGATTCAACTGTCCTCGAACGGAAGAAAAAGATGCTACTGCCTGTAAATGTAAAACAAATGTCTGTGGTAAAAACAAAAAGGACATTTTCTCCATAGAAATTAATGTAGAACTGTGGAAAAATGTTAGAAAATGATTTCAAATGTTTTAAATATATACACCAGTCTGAAAATACTTTAAAAAGCAGTCTATGTTCAACCCCAACAACACGTCATGATAACCATCTTCTTCATGATTATCAGTCTGGCTTCGGATCACGCTGCAACACTACCTTATCCATCATAGACGATGTTCTCTTGACCACGGATAAAGAGGACCCCTGCTTCCTCATATTGTTGGACCGCTCAGCCGCCTTCAACACAGTTAACTATCCCTTCCTCTTCACACCCCGGAGTCTCAAAGGGGATACACCGTCAATGCCCTTCAATGGTTCCCCTCCTGACTTTCCAACCAACACCAGTTTGTTCACATGGTCAACTCCAGGTCCTAAAAGCCTGAACCCACAGGGTTCCATTCTGAATCCAATTATCTTCTACATGGAAGCACTTGTTGTACTACTCACAGATAGCAGCATCAAGATTTATCAATATGTCAATAATAGAAACTTTATTCTCCTCTGCTTCAGAAATCCTACACTTCAAACACTACCTGAGCATCATCCAGACCTAGATGTCCAGCATCTACCTCACACTCAAACCAAAAAGACAGAATTCCTGTTATTTGCCATGACAACAAACAAGAAACAGCACAAACCTGCTCAATTACTCCACACTAGAGCCCTTTTAGGGCAGAGCACTTCCCATCCAGGACCTGCAGAAATATTATCATCTCAGTCCCATCTTAGTCAAAATCCATTGTCTCATCTTGCTAGCCTACACCATCATCAAAACCAGCTGCTTCATTTACAATGCCGTCACAATCAACACCCCTGCTTAGCTTGCAGGCAAGTTTACATCTCTGGTGGTTCTCTACACACCCGCATCCAGGACACCATCATACTGCAGACTAAGAAGTGTGAAAAACCAAGGTCGCAGACCTATTGTATCTATACTCTCAGGATCTGGAACAAACTCCCCGTATCCATTAAGGACCACCCCAGTGCTGCTCCAATTAAGGAAAGAGTTGGTGACTCACCATTTAAAAGAACACTACACCACAATGGATTAACCATCCATTACTTGGCTACATTCCTATCACTCATTGACATTATGCTTGTCTTTGACAGTGTCCTGTGCGCAGCTGCCTTTTGGCTAGGTTCATATAGAGAAATATATATATACATACATAGATAAACCAACTTCAAAACATTTTCATTCATATAAATCAATGTATTATTATTATTAAGCAATTTATTCCTAATAAAATACATTATTGCAAAATAGGATTTTTGGGGTAATTATTTAAATGTATAATGTATTATAAAATGTGTACTGTGTAACATCTATTATATAAATAAAAAAACAACAAACCATTCACCTTAAATTAAATATATGCTTTTAAAATGCCCAACCCTAAATCCATAAAATATTCATACAATGCCCACCTATAAAACAAAACAAAAAAATCCCCACCCAAGGCCTAAAAATAAATAATCCTAGTGCGTAAATAGAACTACATAAAAAATATACAATACCCACCTTGGCCTCTATTACCCCTGAAACAGATCCCCAAAGCTTATTGCACCAAGGGAAAAATGACACAAATAAATATCTGCACCCCAACAAAAATTAAAACCCACCCTCAGTCCAACAAACCCCACCGCAGCCATATACCCAACCCATCCTTGAGCCCTAAAAAACCCTTAATATCCCAATTACATACCTATAAATACCTATGATTACCATCACAATGTAATGACTCACGAAGCAAAGTAACGTGGTGTAACAACTCATGATCCAAAAGCCACTTCAAAGTAAAAACCTTGTGATAATGGTACCATGATGCAATGAGTGCAAAGTGACATTAGTACACAGGTGATGAAAGCATATGTCAATTGAGAACAGGCCCTTCTACAAAAGGCTCAAAATATGTGTTCTTGGGCAGAGAAATAGCTTCAGAATCACCTTCAGTCCCTCTGAGTAGCCTAAATACTGTGCTGGGAGAATCAGATAGCAGACCGGTTCATGAGGCCATTTCCTTCACCAGTGCATTTCCAACATTTAGAGGAGGCCTTCCAGGTGATTGTAGATGAGATCATGATTCCCTCCCTCAGTCGGTTTGCATTCAATGAGATAAGATAACCCTTCTTTTCCGTTCTGTTTGGAGCTCTGGTCTCAGTAAGCCTCTGGGATGGATGCTCTATCTCTAACTTTCTTCATGGAACTCGTTTACGTCTTGCCCCCATTTCACTCCTCCTAAAGGTGCTGACGAAGATTGGGCAGGGGAAGCAAATTTGGTATTATAAGTTGTTATATTATAGCCAGCCTCGCTTTCTGTCACTTTCCAATCTGGCAATGGCCTCTTCTCTCATCACCTCTCGTCTTGAATTTTCTCCTCTATTTCTGCAATCTCCCTCATGCCCTCACCTCATGGCATGTAGTTTGAAAGGGTAGGTGTACTGTTACAGGGATGAAGCAATGTATATTCAAGAATCCTGATTGCTATCCACACAAGAGTGTTATGTTAAACATTGTCAATTTGAAATATGATGCAAACGTTGGGGACATCTTAAAGCCACATCTTGTAAACAATTTTTTATTGTATATTTTATTTGGGGTTGCTGCTTTAAAGACCTAGCTAGCCACTTCTACTCTAGCAGCTCAATGGACAGTGATTCATGGACTTAGACAACTGGGGAATCCATTGTATTAGTTATGCCTTTGGCCTCAGTGGGATAGATGTATTAACCGTGTGCAAATCAGAAATCGGCCTCAAATAGACTATTGGCTGGGAAAAGGAAATCATGTTATGTATTAACAGGTTTTTTAATTCCAATTTAAAAAAAAGTCTTGCGAATCCAATCTTACCAACTCACTATTTTTGTGACTTGAATTAGCGATTACCTATTAGTGAGTTTTAATTAACATTTCTTATTTTAGGATGCACTATCTGTTTGCAAATTTAAAGAGTGGCAACAACAGGTTTTAGCACTCACAAACTAGCATTAAATGGAAGCAGGTGGTAATCGGATGGAAACTGCAACATGGGTAGAATCTCTTTCACAATGGATGCTCTGTATGCTGTGGCTAGGAGGATGAGGCTTTTTGCTGCACACCAGCACAGGAGAAAGCAAAGATAGGAGCGCAATTTCAGGGTCAGAATGACTTTATTCCAGCAGACTTAGGAGAAGATACATGGGAATAGGCTCAGCAGCAAGGTTATTTTTTATTTAATATGTGAATTAGACACCGTGGTGTCTAGGGACACACACAGGAGTGTTTCTATGCCCATACATATTCAGGTACTTTGGTGCCTTCACCTTTTAGCCTCAGAAAGCTATCTTTGGTTTGTTGCCACAACAGAAGGGGATTGAGGCGTGCTGAGACTTGCGAATAACGTAGGGGCACTTTTTATTGTATACTATGTGTAGTGATAAGGTTTTAGATATTCACAGGGCTCTTTCAATATACCTCAAAGAACAAAAGATTTTCCTACTCCCTATTCTTTTTTGCATCATGTGGAGGTTCTTGAAAAATTTAAATAAACTCTAGCTAAGATTGGTCTATTTTTATTTAAGCCTGGAGTTTTCTAAGGGGGTTCAAGGTTGATACTCTAGACATGGCTTAGCAGTCTGAAGCTGTTTTCATGTGATATGTAGGGATGCTACCTGTGTGCACTCTGATTGATTAGATGCTTTCAATTCTGAACCATCCAACTGTGATTCTGATGTTCGAAAACCAAGTTTACTCTAAGTTTTGGTAAATACAATTTTGTCTATTGCTGCACTTTTTGTCTTTTAATTGTGGCATCCTCTGTAGAGTTAGCTTAGTTGCATCTGCCAGTCTGTGAATGTCAGGATTTAGGGTAAAACATAATCCTAAAGAGAAGTATAGGCGACAATCCAATCTTCGATCTTTTGTAACCCATGTATTCTAAAATAATAGGTAGAATAAGAACCTGGGGAAAAATGGGAGAAAGGCATGACACCAGAGACACTGGTGCAAATAATGCCCACAGCAACCAAGATCACCTTAGATCCACTGCTCAGATACCTTGAAAAACAGAAACTCAAAATACATTGTATAACTTATGCAATCCAAAACATATAACAGTAGGGAATACAAGTTCCATGGTGTTATATGACTTACGTCTCTTTTAGTGAGAAAAAACTGTGATGCGCCCCAGTTCTACCTGGAACCAGGCCTAGAACCAAATAGCTAAGCAGAAGCTCTGGAACCACTGAGATGGAGGAAGGCGACTCACCGGAGGAGCAAGTAGGTATGAAATGTAGTTGCTAAAAGATGTAACCTGCCAATGGTTCAGTGTACGGGGACGGTGAGCAGTAGCACTTGTAGCAAAGCATTAAACACAAGTAGGGAAGAAGAGGAAGCAAGCAGAGGAAGAATTCAAAAGGTAAGGGGGAGGAATCACAGGGGGGTATGGCAAATATTTTGGAGGGGCAACGAACCAAATGGAACAAAGTTAGAAAGGTGCGGGTATAGAATTCTGAATGACAACTTTAACAGAGAAGCCAAAGCAACTGGTAGATATATTGCCAGGCACTGGCCCAGAGTCAATCAATCAATCAATCAATCAGAGATTTGTAGAGCGCACTACTTACCCGTGAGGTTCTCAAGGCTCTGGGTGGGGGGGGAGAAAACAGCTCCGGGTCAGTCGAAGAGCCAGGTCTTGAAGTCCTTCCTGAACGCGTGGAGGGTTGTGGAGCGTCTGATGCTGATCGGGAGTTTGTTCCAGGCTTTCACTATGATGTAGGAGAAAGCTCTCCCGCCGGCTCTGCTTCTGAGTATGCAGGGGACCTCTGCCAGGGCGAGGTCGGCGGAGCGGACGTTTCTCTTGGGAACGTGGAGACATACTCGGTTGTTGAGGTATTTGGGTCCGATGTTGTTGAGGGATTTGTAGGTGTGGGTGAGGTGTTTGAAAGTGACCCTCTTCTTGACTGGGAGCCAGTGGAGGCTTCGAAGGTGTTGGGTCATATGTTCGTTGTGTGGTGTCCCAAGGATGAGCCTGGCTGCGGCGTTCTGGATGGTTTGGAGCTTGCGTAGGAATTTTTTGTTGATTCTGGCATAGAGGACGTTGCAGTAGTCCAGTCTGCTGGTAATTAGTGCGTGGATGACGGTCTTTCTGCAGTCGAGGGGGGATCTATTTGAAGGTCTTACGTAGGATGCGGAGGTAGCTGAAGCTGGTGGAGGCGACGGAGTTGATCTGGCAGTTCATGGAGAGGGAGGAGTCGAGGATGATGCCGAGGTTCCGGGCATGGTCAGTTGGGGTGGGCGGGATCCCAAGGGCGGAGGGCCACCAGGTGTTGTCCAAGGCAGAGGTGCAGGACCCGAGGATGAGGACCTCGGTCTTCTCTGAGTTGAGCTTCAAACAGCTGTCCTTCATCCAGGCTGCTACATTTCTCATCCCTTCCTGGAAGCTGAGTCTGGTGATTTCTGGGTTCTTGGTAAGGGAGAGGATGAGTTGAATGTCGTCGGATGCGATGCTAAGCCTGTGCTGTCTGATGATGGCGGCGATGGGGGCCATGAAGATGTTGAAGAGCGTCTGGCTTAGTGAAGATCCTTGGGGTACTCCGCAGATGATGTCAGTGGGGTTGGAGAGGAAGGGGGGAGTCTGATCCTCTGGGATCTGCCGGAGAGGAAGGATCGGATCCAGTTGATGGATTGATCCCTGTATTCCTGTGTTGTGGAGTCTAGCTGCTAGCGTGCGATGTGAGACGGTGTCGAAAGCTGCAGAGAGGTCTAGGAGGCTGAGGGCCGCAGTGTGTCCCTGGTCTAGCAGCATGCGGATGTTGTCAGTGGCTTCGAGGAGGGCGATCTCAGTGCTGTGGTTGCTGCGGAAGGCAGACTTGTAAGGGTCTAGGATGTAGTTTTCTTCGATGAAGGTGGTCAGCTGGGCATTCACGAGTCTTTCGGTGACTGTGGCTGCGAAGGGGAGGAGAGAGATGGGCTGGTAGTTCTTCAGGTCGGTTGGGTCAGCCGTTGGTTTCTTGAGGAGGGGTTTCACCTCTGCATGCTTCCAGTCATCTGGGCAGATGCCGGATAAGAGGGAGGAGTTGATTTTTCATCCTAGTTCGGGGGCGATGGCTGCGGCGGCCCTGTGGAAGTTGTGAGGGGGCAGGGGTCGGTAGGGACTCCTGAGTGTGTCTTCTTCATGGTTGAGGAGATGAGCTCGACGGAGGCGGGGGCCCAGGAGGTGATGGTTGGCTCCTCGGCAACAGTGGGAGGCGTGGTGCTGTGTTCTGCTGGCTCGCTGAAGTTGTCGTAGAGGGCCTTGATCTTCAGGTGGAAGTAGGAGCTAAATTTGTCGCAGAGTTCCTGGGAGTGTGTGATGTCTGTGGCTTTGCAGGTGGGTTTTGCGAACTGCTGAATGACGTTGAACAGTTCTTTGGCGTTGAATGCGTTGGTCTTGACTTTGTCTCTGATGAAGGTCCTTTTGGTGTCCCTTATACGCTGATGGTAGTCCTTAAGGGCGCACTTGTGGTTGTTCCATGCTTTCGTTGTCTTCTGGTTCCTCCAGGTTTTCTCCAAACGTCTGCAGGAGCGTCTGGCTTCTTGGAGTTTGGTGGTGAATCAGTCTGCCCTCAATGGGCGTGGGTTGGCGGTGCGGCGGAGAGGAGCCAACTTGTCGTCGCAGCAGGAGACCCAGTGGTGGAATTCCCTGGCTGCAGAGTTGGTGTTGGTCGTGGCCTTGGGGGGTCTTGGAGGAGGGCGGAGTTCAGGTGCTCCTCGGTGACCTTGCTCCAGTTCCGACGTAGTGGGTGTGAGGCGGTCTTGGGTGCGGTGGTGCCGTTGAAGGTGAAATTAACGCAGTGGTGGTCCATCCAGGGGTGCTGGGTGGTGTGGCTGAAATGGATGTTAGATCCTCCTGAGAAGATGGGGTCAAGGGTGTGGCTCGCTCTGTGGGTGGGAATGCTGACGAGCTGTTTCAGTCCTAGGTGGGCAAGGTTCTCGAGGAGTGTGGCGGAGTCAGGGTCCTGGCTGTTTTCAAGGTGGAAGTTCAGGTCCCCGAGCGGGATGTATTTCGTGGAGGCAATGACGTGGGGAGCGGCGAGCTCGGCGATGGTGGTTGTGGGCTGGGTGCGGGGGCCAGGCGGTCTGTAGATGAGGGTGCCGCATAGTGTGGTCCTGGGGTTGGCCTGGATCTGGAAGTGGAGGTGTTCTGTGTTGGAGGGGAGGTTGCTCGTGCTGCATGTGGAGAGTCGGAGGGGGGTCTTGTGTGCGATGGCAAGTCCTCCTCCCAGGCGGTGAGGATGGTCTTTTCTCTGGATCTTGTAGCTTTTCTGGGATTGCTGTTACGATGTCGGGTGCGGAGGTGGCATTGGTCCAAGTTTCCGTGAAGAACGCGACGTCGGGCGAGAGGGTGTCTATCAGGTCCCAGATCTCTACTGTGTGTCAGTGTAGGGAGCGCATGTTGAGAAGGATGCAAGTCAGGGTTTCAGTGGGTTGTTTAGTCGGCGGCTCTCCGGCGGCAGTAGGTGTCTCGTTGGTGGTGAAAGATGTTCGGCAGTGTCTGCATGAGAACTGTCCCTGGGTAGTGTTGGGCAAGGCTCTTACGCAGTCGGTGTGGGAAGAGGGGTTGAGAGCATGGAGGGTGGCTGAGTCGTAGCAATGGGGACCAGGAGAACCAGGGTTCCTGGCACTGGTCGCGATCGGGTCGCGGATGGGCGCAGACGGGCTTGCCATAGGCGCGCCTTCGACACTCCAGCGGCGAGACCGCATAGCGGTCGCTATTAAGTAGGGGAGGGGGGCGTTAGTAGAACTGGAGGCAGGAGTGGGGCTGGGTCAGGTGGTGGGGCAGTAAGTGATCAGAAGCGACAGCGGCGGGAAAAAGAAAATCATGGCAGAAGCGCTAAGAGCGCTTAACCCAGTGAACACAGTGAGACAGACAATGGCAGGAAAACAGTACACACAGTAAATAACTTACAAAGGCAGGAGCGCTAGAAGCGCTGAAATCCCAATAGAACCTGAAGCTGAGGCAGGCACGTGGCTCGAACTCTGTAAGAAGAAGGACTGCGGGCGTACAACAACTGGTGGAGCTGCCGGGCAGAGTGCAGCCTGGACCGGAGGTCAAGGCATTACACGCGCTCCCCCTCAGAGGTCGCCATTAAGTAGGAGAGGGGGCGGGAGTAGAGCTGGAGGCGGGAGTGGGGCTGGATCAGGGGGCGGGGCGGTGCTAAAGTTATATAGACAGTATCTCCCGGAAGTTAATCTCCATGATCCAGTTGTCCATATATGCCAATTCCAACCTCTTCTAGACTGGAATGAGAGTTTGGAGTCTGCATGTCTGAATATTGACCCTTCATTAGTGAGATGTTGTCCACTATTCTTGACAGTAAGGACTTATACTAGGAAAATGGTTGAGGGGTAGTGAAATAATTGCTCTCCTGTAACCTTCTTTATTCTGAGTCCTAGTTTTCGTCATCCCATTCCTCTCTTTACCTTCAGTCCAATTTATTCTCTTTCTGCCACATTTTGTATGAGTTGAATGTTATTTCTTTTATATCAGGAGACTGTGGCGTTGAAGAGATGAGAGATATGGAAGAGAGGGCAGAACACAGTAACATAGTGGAGAGGTAAAAAAGACATCATTGGCATGAAAGAAAGATCTTCATCATAGATATGTATAAGAGGTAGTTTGCCTCAGGAGGCTGATGATATCAAGCAACTAAGGTCTGTGATGAGGTAAGCTAGGATTCAAAGTAAGGATTATTTCTGGTAATTATTTAATCATATTTGACACCAAATCACAATTTTAAAATGTAGTCAATTTGAGGACAAACAGCATCTTGCAGCTGCCTGTTCTAATGTAATTCCATCCTTGTTATAACTTACTTTGAAAATCAAAATATACGTCATTGCAGCTGATACTAACTCATATAAATGATATTAGCTCCACACCCATATTTAACAATTTGCTTTCTGGACTTTGTCACATACGTAGTATTTTTGGTCACATAATTTCTCATTACTTCTGCTGAGAAGCTAGATTCTTGAAGTAATTTGTCATCCAATGGCCCTACCCGTGGATCTTGCGCAAATATCATTGTATTCCAGTGACCTAATCTAAATCACTTCAAACAAGCACAGTTATTTTATATGATAAGTTTTATCTATGGTTCGGAGCAAGGCACCATGTAACAACTGAAAACCTGGGACACTAAATATAGTTCCTCTGCTTGAGCAGAGCATAGCTATGAGAAGTAAAGAAACACTTATGAATCCATATTGCCTGAAACAAAAAAATAATGAGTTGGAACAGTTCTCTCGCTCATGGCCCAGGAATGAGGTTGGGCTCTCTGACAAGCAGGATTTGGTTCTCATTTGAGCAAGAGAAGCATTATTGAGGAAATATTTTAAAAAACAATGTATTTCATTTCTTCCTTGGATAGTGGTATTTCTAATTGAAACTCTTTTAGCAAAGAAAGTTTAATTCAGGTGTAAAGTTACCCAAGTTGGCTTTTGGATGTAATGTACCTTATTTGGAGTTTGCTCACTGTATTACTTTTCTTCTACTCACTCAATACCTGACTCCTATATCAATTGTGGAGGGGTGTTATTTGTATTTCAGACACACTGCTTCAACGTTTATTTTTTCTATGCTGTTTGGTGTCTGCCCCAGTGATGACATATTCTCTTTGTCGACATTCATTGAAAGAGATTAACAGCTTTAAGTGGTAAAACTGCATGGCTTTCTTAGGCAGTCCCCCTTCTTTTCAGTTGTCATCTCTCATGAATTATCAATCAGGCTCAGTAGGAGGCGGCGGCCTGCCACTCTCAATGAGCATTACTCTGCTGCTATGTCTATGACCGACTGCCAATGCTTGCAACATTTCTACACGATTTGTTCCGGCTTTTTGAGGTAAAGGCTTGTTAGTTTTCCTTTTTTTAACCAGGGGTTGAACAGAGCAGTGGGAAGATGATGCAATAACACACATTGTAAAAGCACATCATCATTTTTAACTTTAGATATATTGTATTGCGTTATGAGCCACACTAGGATGTGGAGATGAGGATGGAAAAGATGACAACACATTACAATACATTGCTTACAGAGAGGTATTATAATAATGTACTTTGTCAAAGTAATGTTGGCTGCAGAGGAAAGAGCTTTCATACCAGCTTGCAGATGCTGCGTGAGATCTAATTTTATTATTGTGTCACAGTAGACATACACCTACCAAATCACTATATAACTGATTCTGCTATTGTTCTTATCCACTCCGTACCATTCTACTGCCTATCTATTATGGGATAAAGACTACCCATTATGAACCCCCTACACAAAATAGCAAATTCTTACGTGGTAGTGTTTAATCCTCCTGTTTCTTCTGTCTCCTTTACCGCGTGTTTTGAGGTGTTAGAGATGATATGGAAAGGACCATGTGTAAGCCTCGATTGGTGATCTTTCTAGCCTTCTCAACCTCCTACAGACTGCCACATTCTGTACACGAATTACAGTTCCCCCCAAAACATATGCTAATAGCTTTGTGTGCGAGTTTCCAACAAAACTGACTTCCTCAATCATTTGATATATTTCTTGAATGCGGATGTATGTCGTTACAACGCACACTTTTACAACGCATGCACTTACAACGCATTTTTTACAACGCACAATCCATTACAACGCATGACATTACAACGCAGGACACTACAACGCATTTTTAAAAACTACCTTTACAACGCATTTCCATTACAACGCATACTACCTTTACAACGCATACCATTACAACGCATAATATTAAATTGCATTTAAGGTAAGTATTAGATAGTATAGGGGTAAAAATTACTATTCTAACTCCAGGGGGTGCAACAGTAGGGTAAGTGTTGGATAGTATAGGGTTAAAAATTACTATTCTAACTCCAGGGGGTGCAACAGTAGGGTAAATGTTGGATAGTATAGGGGTAAAAATTACTATTCTAACTCCAGGGGGTGCAACAGTAGGGAAAGTGTTGGATAGTATAGGGGTAAAAATTACTATTCTAACTCCAGGGGGTGCAACAGTAGGGTAAGTGTTGGATAGTATAGGGGTAAAAATTACTATTCTAACTCCAGGGGGTGCAACAGTAGGGTAAGTGTTGGATAGTATAGGGGTAAAAATTACTATTCTAACTCCAGGGGGTGCAACAGTAGGGTAAGTGTTGGATAGTATAGGGGTAAAAAGTACTATTCTAACTCCAGGGGGTGCAACAGTAGGGTAAGTGTTGGATAGTATAGGGGTAAAAATTACTATTCTAACTCCAGGGGGTGCAACAGTAGAGTAAGTGTTGGATAGTATAGGGGTAAAAATTACTATTCTAACTCCAGGGGGTGCAACAGTAGGGTAAGTGTTGGATAGTATAGGGGTAAAAATTACTATTCTAACTCCAGGGGGTGCAACAGTAGAGTAAGTGTTGGATAGTATAGGGGTAAAAATTACTATTCTAACTCCAGGGAGTGCAACAGTAGGGTAAGTGTTGGATAGTATAGGGGTAAAAATTACTATATTATGCGTTGTAATGGTATGCGTTGTAATGGTAGTATGCGTTGTAATGGAATGCGTTGTAAAGGTAGTTTTTAAAAATGCGTTGTAGTGTCCTGCGTTGTAATGTCATGCGTTGTAATGGATTGTGCGTTGTAAAAAATGCGTTGTAAGTGTAGTGCGTTGTAAAAGTTGCGTTGTAAAGGTTGTTCCCCCTTGAATGCTGTTGGTGGTTGTGTGAGGTATGAAAGGATAAGGGAAAGCACACATTACACAACAATGTCCCAAATAGGTGCTGTTGACAAAATAGGAGTGTGACGGGTATGCCCAGACATGGGTCCCGTGCTCTCCATGCCACTGGAGTCAAGCTGTCCTGGCTGATGAGGGCTGAAAGCCCGAAACCGGTCCTCGGATGCTTGTTTCCAGTCCAGGGAGGACCTGGCCTGGCAGTTCGGGCTGGACTGTTCCCATTGGGTGCAGGGTCAAGACTGATTTGCATATGGCTGGGTCCAAACTGCAATGGCGAGCAAAATAATGATGGATTTAGGCCCGATTGCTGTACTGGGGTGTATGCATGACATTGTTCTGCATTCTGTCCATCAATTGTTCTTTTGACAAAATAAGATGGCCATATCACCTTTTACTGTTGTTGTTCCTTTATTTTATTGTTTTCTTCATGAATTTTCAATGCATACAGCAGTCACACAACCAACACATGTTTTGTCCTTTTACAAATGGCTCTTCTTAAAAGCAGTACACAAAAGTTGGGCAAAGAAATAGAACAAATCAACCCACTGAGCGGAATATTTACATGTAAGTATATTTTAAGTTTCTTGCATTCTTGGTCCATGTAATAATTGCTCTATAATGTTTATATTTTACCTCTCCCTAGTGACATCTAGAATATCCATAGGATAACCTTTAAATATTCTTTCTTTTCTTTTTTTCCAACTCCATTTGTTTTTTCTCGGAAATGTTGTACTGTAAACATGTGCGAGAAAGGCAATATCTTCAAAATGGCATTTGGATGAAAAGTCTGACATATTAAAATGTGATGAAATTAGTAAGTATAACTTACTCACTTATGAACCTTTTCATTGGAATATGCTGTACCTTTACATGTAGAAAGCAATTTCCTCCATGCTTAATATGTAATTAAAGTTTATCCTTTCATATCTATCATATTGATGGTGTGTAGGAGATCCAAATAATTTTCCTTCAAGTAAGGAAAATATAACAACATTATAAGGAACATATAATCTATATATGTGTAGAACATTGCACACTGAGACTTCCAGTATTCAATCTGTTAAATGTTTTTTCTCAGTCATCCTAAATACGAATATTATGGGTTGAGGTGAGTTGTAGGAAGGAATCATAGTGGAGAAACCAAATTAACTTATCAGAACCCTTTTCAGGTGGCAACCGGGCAAGCATATCATAGATTCTTAGCAACTGGGAAGAGTTCCCCTTCTACACTTGAATCTGAGTTGTAGCCTGGTTGAGCAGTGCGTGGCTCCTTTGAGGGGAAAGTGGATACAGGGAACTGAACACAGGCTTACAACTCAAAATGCAAACAGCAGCAGCACTAACTCTGTCGAGCTAAGAACTAACTTTTATTTAAAAGCTGTATTTTATTTCTACTGCTAACAACACAAAGAAAAAATAGGACATTTACAACCAACTACACAGTCCCTCTGAGGTCGGGGCTCTAGAGTTTCCCTGGTGATTCCTTGTCCCACTTCCTCCTTGCTTTAGCAATAGTGGTTATTCTCCATACACTATTGGCATCATCTAGGGTATGTCTCACTAGTAATCCTAGTCTCAGGAGTCCAGTGTGACTCTATTTTCAAAGTTAACAGTGTTCCAGCACTACAGCGTGAATTGGCACCAAGTTACCCTAGTGGCCAGCTGGTCTGAAATCAGTTTTACCTCCACCTCTCAGGATCAGTGTAACCAGAGTTCCTGACTACACCCCTGTCATGGGCACTAGAATGGCAGCAGTCGATTCAGGTGTGTTCACGGCACATGGACCAAGCTGATTGCACTCAATGGTTGGAGAGTCTCCACAGGCAATTGCCCCTTCAATGCGAGGTTCTTGACGCCTCCTCTGCACAGGGTAAGTCTCTGGTCCCTCCTGTGATGGGGAGGCAGGGTTGATACATTGCTAGTAGTAAGAATCTTTCATCCCTAGCAGGTTTGCAGGGTCCATAGCCGCCTCAGTCCCCTGGGCGATGACTCCTGCCAGGTCACATGACTTGCTGGTCCCAGTGACCGACTCCGGCATACGGAGTCATAGTATCCTCACAGTACACAGGCTCTGGCCTGATCGATACAGTAAAGTCCTAGCCAGTGACTCACCTGGTATATGTAATTTAGAGCCTGAGGGTCCAATTCACAAAGTGCCTCTGAACTTGTAGCAGATGCCCCAGAGTCTTGGCATGGGGGCCCGCACTTGTGGCAGGACCTCCGCATTGCATTTTCTCATTGTGGAGGTCCCAACATGAGTATTGGCCCCCGCCACAACTGTGGGGTCTCCACCATGGGTGCAGAGGCCCTTTGTGAATCAGGCCCATAGTCTTTGAAGTTTATGTTGGGAGTCTGCTTCTTTTGAAGTACCATCTCTTCTTCCCCCTTCTTCCTCTTGATCACTACACAGAATGCTGCCACTATTGCACTTGTGCTGCTTAACTCCTGATGAAGGAGGTAGCCTTCCAGCACTATGAGGTTAGATTTTCGGGTGCCCCTCCCAGTCCAACAAGTCCACAATCCGTGAGGCAGTCCTATGTCATGGTGCATACACATGATCCATGTTTTTCCATATGACAATAAAAATCAGCATTAGGGATCCACACATCAGTACAGTTTGGCACTAATGGCAGGGATGCACAACCACTGCTATGCACAGGACTTTTCCATTCCAATGTAACATCTTTACTATTGGTACATAGCAGTACTACACTGATGAAAGTTCTTATTCATGGGGAATTTTGCTGTATAATGATGACATATCTAATGCACATAAAATTACCTTTCCTTCAATGCACAGGTCTTCTGACACTGACTTCCTGGATAAAAATGCATGTGATATATGTTCAGTAAGTAGCCAAATGATTAAACAATAAAAATAATAGATTTATACTGTTCAAAATATGCCATTTACAAAGACAATCATGTAAATAAAAACAATCACAGAAATGAAGTGGACAGCAAAACAAAACCAGCTTGTTAGAAAAGACATGGAAAAAGATGTTCAATGTTATGCTATATGTTGGTTTGTCCTGTAGAAAGTCTTTAATTTTCAAAAGCGTGCTGGAAGACAAAAATCTTCAAAAGAGTGAATCTAATGGCTATAGCCAATTAGGTTTTCCAAGCTCATATATGTTGAACAAAGAGTTATATTGTAGCCTCAAACATCTCACCAAAAACCTCAAAGTGATAACACCAGAAAAGGTTGAAGCCAGAGAGGTCTCATCTTTTTCACAGAAGCTTGCTACTTTGTCCCAGGCCTTGCAGCTGAAATTTGTAACAAAAATATAAATGTTTTGACAGGTTCTAGTACCTGTCAGGATACCTACATGATTTGGATATCCAATTGTTTGCTGGGCTGGAAAGGTTAGCAAATTGTGACAAGTCAGTGGAATTTGGACTCATGCAGACACTAGACAAAACAATACAGCTTCAGGCAAAGTCCTCACTTCGGGGTTACAATGAGCACTTCCGAAATACAAATTATGAACTCAGTATTAAAGGCCTTTTCAAATATTGAACCTGGTGATGAGATTTTTAGTTGCTGAAATGTGTGTGATCATTGATAGGATCTTGTCCTCTTAAGGCCTGTGGGTCATCTAGAGATTGCAATGCTTCTCTCCTATTTAAAAAGACGGATTTTTCATTGGGGGCATGCCATGCAGGGGGTTTTAGGTTAAACCAATTAGTCATCCGTTCTTAGATCTGGCAATTCTTCTTTTAATATACTTCACTGTGTTCTGTTTCCTAAACAGAAATGTGCATACATTTGGAATCCATTACAACAGAGTGAAGAAGAATACATTCCATATGTTTCACCTCCTTGTATTAGCATACAGTGGAGACACAAGATGAATGCTAGTTTCTATCTCATTGCCCTGGAAGAGGCAGACTCCTGAGTTAGGTACAATTCTGCTCTACATCCTAGTCACATCAACAATTGGTAATACTCCCAGCCTAAATGTTGTGTAAAGAGAAGCAGTGATGAGGGTACATGTTTCCTAATAGGGCTTGTAGCCCCTTACTTTTTTAAACATGAGAGTAATGCCTCTGGGTGGCAATCTGAGGTATTTCAAATTTAAAGACTACTGTCAGGTGAGAGACTGATCTTAGGGACGCCTAAGTTATAAGATATATTTTTTATATGATTAAGCTGTGGAAGATAACCCCATTCTTGGAGATAATGTCACCTTTAATAAATTAATCCATTGCTTTAAGCCTACTTCAGCAAACTATACGAATCCAGGAAGTGTTCCCAATCATCTGGCAATAATCTGGCAGACAAGCTGCCACTGTATCAGCAGCATTATGTATATTCTGAAGCCACTGCAACACCATCCCAGGTCTCAACAAAGACAGTACAAAATAACCCATGAAGATTCCATTCAATAGGAGTTCAATAGTAGCTTCATTACTGTCCATCAGGAAGTGATTCAATTTAGTTGATGAATTTAAAAGCCACGGATTCTTGTAATGGAGGCAAAATGGTTTTATTTGTTAGATGTTCCCCAAAAATTACCCCCAAGGATTTCATTTAGGTGAGAGACTTATCTCACCATCTCAATTTTCTGTAAATGATGAGTTTCTGCCATTTCTCTCACTATGGGACTGCAATCAACTAAAAGTGTAGGGGCTAGGTGTTTTGCTGCTATTCATCACTAACCATCTTGCCCTCCGCCACCCACTTATCTTTTGATTACATCTGACATAGGGGAAGTGTCCTGATTCAAATGACTAATAAGTGAAGTTACCAGTGGGTGTTGTCCATGTAAATATGAAAGTTTACCGCCTACTGTTGATAAATCGTGTCAAGGTTTCCTATAAGTATTGAAGATCCTAGGGTACAAGGAATCACCCTCTGAAATACCACCTTAATATACCTGAGCTGGTGCACTGCTGACGTATATGAATATGACCACTTGCAAACTCTGGTGTTATAAAAAAAAAAGGTTCAAATCAAACATGGTGAGAGGTTGTTCGTCATAAGGGGATGCAAGTTTTAGAATACTTTCACTGTCTCTCAGTGCAGAAACCTCTTCACCTCACTTGTGGGGATTACCATAATGCTTGTCACCTTAAGTATATATTCACATTTAGATAAATGTATCATGCCTTTGCTTCATTCACTTCTAATATCTAGTGCGTCAATATTGTCTGCTAGTGACTACCCAATTATGATGTGACATCAAAATGAGAGTGGTTGAGTGGGGAAGGGATTCTGTGAATTTGGGTTATATGACAAACATGTATTGAGAATTATTCTAGGTGAATTTTAACATGTGTGCATAGTGCAACATAATAATCTAAAGGTATGGAAGCACCTGGTACTTAAACTGTCTCATTATTAAGTGAGAGAATAGACAAAATGCTAGAACAAAGGAGGCTTTTGTTCTAAGTAATACTGATTGTGGATGTGAGGCCTTATTTTGGAATCCCTTGGCAATCAGGGCTTATCGGGCTTTAACTCAAACAATTTGAGGTTGTTTACTAGTGGTTTCCTGCAGCTACAAAACTGATGCCATCCAACTTTATGACCAAAACCACTCCTTTAGTTTTTGATTCTCAGAGGAAGGTGAACTCAAGCAGCAAAGTCTTACTCAAGGAGGTAGTGTGAATTTAGGGCCATATGTAGGAAGGCAAATTGCGATCGCAAATGCTGAAATTCGCCAAATTTCGGCGTTTGCGATCGCAATTTGGGCAGTGTGCTATGTAGCACACAAAAACCCACACGCAAAATAAGGAATCGCAAAATTTGCGATTCCTTATTTTGCTAATGCATTTAAGGAATCCCAAATTGCGATTCCTTAAATGCAATGTAGGAAGCACCCAAGTTGTGCAATTTTGGCTTAAGGAATCGCATATTACCACCAACCTCAGTGCCTTGTGGCGCACATACATGCCCTTAGCGCATATATGTGCGCCACATGTGCACACATGTTTATTTCAGGGGTGCAAAAGGGTGTCCTATTGACACCCTTCCAACCTTGAAATTGCATTCTCAATTTGCGATTCTCTAATTGAGAATTGCAAATTGAGAATGTCTTCCTATTCATTCCTATGGGCCTTCTAGCCCATAGGAATGAATGGCAAGGTATTCCTTATTTGCGAATCTCAATTTGGAATTCGCAAATAAGGAATAGGTGGGAATCGCAAAATATTTTGCTAATCCTAGCTACATTCTGTTTTGCAATTCTCTAAATGCGATTCCCTAAAAATTGCAATTAGAGAATCGCAAAACACGTTTTACCTACATATGGCCCTTAGACACCTAGAATACTTTTTACAGAGTAGGGACAGCTAAATATGTCAATGTGTGCCGGTTCTTTATTTTAAAAAGGATAGGGCCATATGTAGGTAGAACGTGTTTTGCGATTCTCTAATTGCAATTTTTAGGGAATCGCAATTAGAGAATTGCAAAACGGAATGTAGGTAGGATTAGCAAATATTTTTGCGAATCCTACATATTCCTTAATTGCGAATTGCAAATTGCAATTTGCAATTAAGGAATACCTCCCCATTCATTCCTATGGACCTAGAGGCCCATAGGATTGAATGGGAAGACATTCTCAATTTGAGATTCTCAATTGGAGAATCGCAAATTGAGAATGCAATTTCAAGTGTGCCAGGGTGTCAAAAGGACACCCTGTTGCACCCCTGAAATGAGCATGGGTGCACATGTGGCACACATACATGCCCTAAGGACATGTGTGTGTGCACCACATGCCACTTTGAAAAATGCAAAAATATGCATTTGTGCAAGAAATCGCAAATTACCACCAACCTGTAGTTGGTGGTAATTTGCGATTCCTTAAGGCCAAATTGCACTTTTTTGGTGCTTCTTACATTGCATTTAAGGAATCGCAAAATTTGCGATTCCTTAAATGCAATAGCAAAATAAGGAATCGCAAATTTAGCGATTCCTTATTTTGCACGCAGATTTTCCTTCCTACATCCCACTTAGCAAAATTGCGATCGCAAACGCCGAAATTCGGCGAATTTCGGCATTTGCGATCGCAATTTTGCTTTCTACATATGGCCCTATAGTCTTTATTTAAACTTAAAAATGACAACAAACACATAAAGATATGATGAACAATGAAAATCAAAAGCATCAAGCACCTTCTGGGTTAGAGATAGTATCTCAAGTGGTATTCTAGTTCATAAGCACTAGTAATCACATTGACAGAAGGTACTGTTGCTATTGTTATTTTATAGGAACCACCCCATTGCTGCTTTAAGAATTTACTTAATACGAATTGAGCCAAAACCAACAGACTTACTTCTAACAAAAGGCATAAACACACTTCACTAAAATTTGCATTTCCTGGAGTTCAGTTATTGTGATTTGATTTTGATGAGGGTTTTGTGACGTTTTAGCGTGTGATCAAGAATTTGTGATGCACCTGCTACAATGTACATTTATCCAATGAAACCTTCCCCCCAAAGAACAAAGCACCCAAACAAAATTATCTTATTTGGGTGCTGTGGTGAAGTCCAGGGAGGATGTTGGGATGCGTGTATTTAATCTGCAGTGCCCAAGGCTGGGGATAGTCACTGGTTTCCATGAGTTCAGTAGTCACTTGTCTCTTCAGTTGAGATACCACCTCATGCGGGTGTCAGTTCACTCTCAGTAACCCTTTAATGGTGTGTGGGCAAGGTGGCCCTGTATTCTGAGTTCCATTAGATGTGATAATAATTTTCCATTTTAGGGCATTAACAGAATGTAGCGGTACACAAAACAGGCTATGGAGTAACCAGGCTTATGCTGGAGACTAGAATGATATTTCCAATGGCTCAAGGATCTTGGCTGGGTCCTCTAACTAAATTAATGGAATAATCTGAGAGACGTAATTGAGATTTGCTTAAGACACCTATATTTACCAGAGTGACAGATATAAGGCTTTCCAGACACACATAGGGAATGTCAATGATAATTTAAGACAGCAAGACTTCCCCTGAACACTAATGTCTGTGTGCTGTAGGCATTGCTTCCTGGACGATGGCTGGAGTGAACTTGTCTCTCTGAGGCAGACACATTATGTTAGGCTGTCCCACAAAGGTTTGGTCCGGCAGCTTGGCTCTCCTCTGCTCTGCAGTTTGTTTACTCCCCCTGGTAGTCATAGTTCAGCATCTCCCACAAGCAATCTGTTCTTTCTCTCTGACCAGGTTGCCACCTGTAATAGTTCCACAGACTTGTCCAGGTGTAGTCCTCCTAACCTCATTTGGAGAGTAGCATCTTGCAGAGAGGTTCAACTACAAGGTCTTCCTTTATCTTCACCTCTGTACTAGTGTATAGCTCCTCATTCAATACAGAATCTAGCTTTAGGTCAAAGTACTGGTTTGAGGCCCCACTGCTTATCCTCCCATGTGACCAGGCCTGGTCAATCAGTTGATCTGCTATATTCTAATTTCTCAGTGTCTATTTCTTCCTGGCAGAACATATCCTCGTTGAATTCAGATTCAGCACTCTTGCTGAGGTACAGTGGAGTGACTAAGGTGAAACTGGTATTGAGCTCAGACAGGAAGCCATATTCTAAACAAGCATTGGCATAGCCAATAGGTCTCGCTTTTGGGACCTTATAAGTATTTAGTTATGCAGCACAACATCCTTGGTGCAACAACATCAACTGTTGCATGGTTAAACACTTAAAAGGTCCCAAAGGCGAGACCTATTGGCTATGCTCGATGACTCAATTATGTGGTGTCCTTCTGAATTGTGTGGCATGATGTGGAATTCTATGGTGTGGAATGGGTGTATGTGGCGTGTAGTGTAATTGTGTTGAGTTCAATTATGTGGTTTAGTGTTGAATTATGTGGTGTTGATTGGATGGATTAATGAATGAAAGGTTGGATGATGAGAGTGAAAGAGTTGCTGGATGTATGGGCGAAAGGCTGGATGGATGGACGTGTTGAATGGGTTGATAAGTGGATGATGGATGGATGAGTGAGTGAAAGGATGGGTGTAAGGATGGAGGAGTGAAAGATTGACTGAATGATTGAAAGATTGAATGAATGTGTAGAAGGAAGGAGAGATGGATGGCTGGATGAAAGGTTGGACGGGTGGATGAGTGAATGGATAGAAGGCTGAGTGAAAGGTAAATGGATGGATGGATAGATGTGTGAGTGAAATGGTGGATTGCGGGTGATTGAAAAGATGGATGGATACATGTATGGATGAATGAGTAAAAGGATTGATGTAATGATGCATCTAATCACAGGCATTTACAAATGCAGTTTAGCACATTAAAGCCAGACAATTTGCCCAAAAAGGATTGGTTCCTTAATGGTTGCATATACAAGAAAAAGAAATTGATATGATCCTGTGATGACAGAGTGTACTTTTCACTGGCAAAATAGTCCCTCGAGGATTTTAATGGAATCAATTTAAAGAAAATGGAATGATACACCTGAGGACCATTAATCACTACAGGTATCTGAGTTGTGTGGTGCCTTGAATATGTGTGTGGGGAGTTTGAATGGTGTGTATTAGTGTATCAGTAGTTAGTGTAGTTCCCTGAGATGTGGTGTAATGTGAATTCTGTTTGGTAGATTGAGGATGATTCTGGCTGCTGAGTTCTGGATTGCTTCCAGTCTTTTAGGAAGATGATTGGTGATCCTGGCATAGAGGGTGTTCCCATAGTGCAATTTACTGGTGACTCAGCGGGACTGTAGGGTTTTTTTTGCCTCAAGACTCGTACAGCAAACAATCAAAATGTCATACATCATGACCAACACCGAATTACTGTAATGTGGGCCGAGCCAAAATGCAAATTAAACTAGGAACAAACTCTCTCTGAAAGGAGGTGACACATTGCCCCTCTCAGTGTCCTATCACTCAGTGACCTGTCACTCCTAAAACTGATCATTTGGTTGCAATCTGTACCAGTCAGGAAATAAAGATCCATGGTTCAGGTATTTTTATTTTCGCCACCCCTCCCAAATGACATGAGCATGTCGGCCTGGTTCCTTCTGGGAAAGCAGGCGGTGTAAGCTGCTTCTGGAAGACAAGCCCAATTCTGTTTTCTAGACCAGCAGATGGTCCCCCTGAAGGATGCGTGCTTGTTCTCATTCAATCACCTTGAGAGCAGTAACAGCTGTCTCCATGTCACTTGGAGCAAAAGCGATACTCAAGTGCAGAGGGGCCTGAACTGAGAACCAAGTCTAGATGATATTTGGCTTGCAGTTGCCACCATTTACTGTAAGGTCATTTATTCCAGCTAGAGAAATAAAAACGTAATAGTCTCTATAACAACAAATAAAGCTAAGGAGCAGAGAGCTTCATCTCCGTCGAGCTATTCCAAGAGCACCGATCATAACGCAGGGCACATGCTATGTAAGTGATTCATTACAATGGAAGGCACAGGTAACAAAGTCACTACAAAAATGAAGAGAAAAAAAAGGAATGATAGGCAACGTTAAAGTACCCTCCGCAGTATACCGCACAATGACCGGCCAGGTAGCTGAGGGGGTTATATGTTTGCAAGTAACTTCGGCGACCTGCTTTTCACTAGTTTGAACCTCGACAAGCATAACTCAGTATTCCATCCTGCGGTTTGAAAACTGTGTACCATAAACTTGTAAAATTGTCAAATCTATTACTACCAGCACTCAGGAATGACAGCAGTGCAGTACGAGGAATGCATACAAATACATTTACTGCCAATATATAAAATATTTAAATATGTACATTGAGAACACTTTACGTGCTTTTATATTAAAACCAAGTCTCGGCAAGTTTTACATTAGCTTAGGATATCGTCCATCTGTCCAAATTTCATGAAGATGCAAGCAGCTGCCATGTTACACTTCACAATAAAGCATACAACATCAGTATCATATCGAGGCATATTATAACGAATTGCCTAATCTGTTTAAAAACACTCAATGCCTAAGCAGCAAATCACATTATTACACTAAAGACTGGCTTCTCGGCTTTCCCCAAAACAACAAATTATAATTAAGACATAATAATTGCGGTAACAAAAACTGCCCAAGAAGAACGACGGGGCTGAGGAAGTGATCTGCTGAAATATGACAGCTAAAAGATGTGCTCTCTCTGCTCTCCTTGAAAAGACGCTCCGAGCAAGATCAGTGGCGAAAGTGGACAGCTCCAAGACGGTTGGTTGAACTGACCGCTCACCGATGTGCCGCCATATGGAAGCGAGTGCCAGTGCGCCACAACCTGTTGTACAGTGTTAGCAGTATAATGACAGAACAGGTTGAACTCCTGTTAACGGCCACAAGAAGTGAAGGGCAAATGTGACGGGCATGTGCGCGAGACGGCATACCCTCCCCCAACATGCTTCTTCCTGCTCTGGTGCTCCAAAAACCGATCTACCATTCGAAATACTAAGTGGCACTGTCATATGCCCGCCGATCATGCAACCTGCCCGAGCTAGTGCCAGAACAGGCAGACTGCGACCTGTTTATTTTTAAGCTCGACCTTTAATAAAGACGGCAAAAGTGAAAGCAGGGGAGCGAGCGCTGCATTTGATTAAAGTGATCGCAGACACGGCAAAAGTGAAAGCAGTGGCACGAGCGCTGCATTTGGTTAAAGTGATCGCGGACACGGCAAAAGTGAAAGCAGGGGTGCGCGCGCTGCATTTGAAGTAGTTAAAGTGATCGGAGACGCGATCAAGCACGGCGAAACACATGGCGGCTGTGCGCATGCACGCTCACGTGCACTCAAGCTTTAGGCCACAGGCAGCACTTTAAAAATCCCAACTACAAAATGTCTCTCCGAGCCAGGGCATGCGCTGGGCTCAGCGAGACCTAAAAAGTGCTGGTCTGCAGCAGAAAGGTAGGAAGGGACAGTTTTACCCTGTCCGAGGAACCAGAGATAAATGGCTAATTGTATTTGTGCAGGCGTTCACGTTTCAGGTGAACCCCGGGCAGCCTCACACAATATCTTCAGCATCCTGAGGGAGACATGCAGTCCCTATTTTTAAAAAGGCTTGCAAACCCAACTATCGATTAAGCTCCCATCATTTTCAGTTTCTCACAGCCTGTTTTAAAGGGGTAAATAGTCACCGTTGAAGATACTGGTGCACATTGGATGCCTCCTGAAGAACCAGAACCTTTTGGGCCTGGCGGCAGAGGGTACGCCCTATGTCTCCAGAGTTCACCTGCTTCGCTACACAGAGACACGGGACACTCTGTCGGCGTTAGAAGATTGGATTTATTTCGCTGCAGCTAGTACAGTTATCCTAGAAGTACACAAAGTAGGTTCTCGGGAGACTGCCACTTCACTCTGTGGCGCATCAGGTTAAATACTATACGAAATACAATTATTAATGAAATACACTCCCAGAGCATATAGAAAAGAACCAATAAGGAAAGTTGGAAAACAAAGCAGAACCAATAGAAAATTTTTGAAAACAGAAATATCGGATGACTCGAAGAGACCTCTCCTCCAACTGTGTTTGTCACCCCACCCTCAGGCTAATACATTACAGATTCATAACTAACTTGCAGGTGGTGAGATACGTTTGTGTGTATTGGAGGACAGTCGTGAAACGAGAGAATACTAGCAGGAGACAGTGAAGGCCAGTCGATAAGATAAGGTCAGGAAAGAATAGTGTGAGCCAACAGATGGTTGAGACGCGGATTAGAAAAGCCAGACAGGGATTAGTGTACTCGGCTACTTCTAACACCAGCTTTGCAAATAGAGGCCGAGGGCGTATTTCGACACCAGGCTACAGAAAAAGCAGAATAGACTTTGTTCGCCGTGCTGCCTGAGTGATGGCAACACAAAATGGCGGCGGGCCACAAAATGGCGGGTCGATTCGATCGTGATCGAAAATCGAAGTTCCTCAGACCCTCCTTTTGCCAGAACTCAGGCAAGATAGACTCATGTTAATCTGAGTCCACGTCAATAGCCATGAGGTCATCGAGCTGTTGCTGTAACATCATTCTTATGTTTTCCGTTACTTGTGGCTTGGGTTTTGGGATGCACATAGTAGCACAAAGATCACAGATAGCGGGACCACAGTGCATACAAAGGCAACAGGAAAATATAATGGTCAGGATTATACCAAGGAACGTCCATACTTTCCAACCCCATTTGGACAGTAGTCCCCAAAACCATTCCGTTAAAGACCAATCTCCTTCGTCCTGAGGAATAGACTCAGAGATTATGTGCAACTTGGAGATAGCTTGGTATACTATCGGAGCGTCATTAGGAATAAAAATACAGCAACTTGACTCGATCAATTTGCACACTCCACCACGATCGGCAAGAACAAAGTCTGAGGCAACTCGATTTTACAAGGTCATAAGACGATCCGCCTGTAGTTCTGCCGTGATGTTACTTAAGGCTCCTACAGTGATGTCTATTGTAGTCTCTACGACACGGACCAATTGCCTTATATTTCTGCTGTTAGCCATAGGACCCCAGAAGGGAAGAAAACCTTTAAGGAAATCTCCTCCTTCTTGTCCTGCTGTGTCCTTTGAATCAATAATCCCTCTGCCATATCGGGTTTGGTGATGATTTGCGGAAGCAGTGTAAGTAGGGGGAAGAAGAAAAACTATATAACAAGTACCAGAGAAACCCGTTGGTAACCAAGTATAAGCTCTATCATAGCAGATGAAATAGGTGCCTTGAGACGGCACTAGAGGAGGCGGGTTCTGAGAGGAATAAACGTACGTGTAGGAGCAGTTACTCTTTTGTGTAGTGTCAGAAGAGCGATCGTTTATCTGTAAGCAGAAGTTACCCTGATGTGGTATAGTCCAGATCGGCGAGGACTTTCCTTTTCCAACCTTACTATTGAGACTCGACATATATTGGGTGACGTTCCAATTGGTGTATGCTTTTCTTTCGTCGACGGAAATTTTACTATTTTCCATGATTTTAGCCATAACTACCATACCCTTAATCAAGGAACTGTGACTAAAATCCGGATATTTAATTTGTGAACTAACGGATCGTCTGAATTTGCTTTGATAAGCATTGTAGAAGGTGACGAAGTAAGCCCAAGCAGAACCTTCATAAGAGAAAGGAAGGACGAGATATGGCATTCCTTTCTCTGTGGTATGTGGCATAAGACCACACACCCAACAATCAGTTGTATTAATCACTAATTGGTGCTGATGTAATAGCTGGATAAAAGAATTGTTATAATACTCAGTTCTTCTGACGAGTTCATGTGAAGGGTGAGTATAAAAGAGGTGTAGAGAGATAGTAGAGGAAGGCAAAGAAGAAGAAGGGGAGGTATTTCTTGGCTGCAAAGCATAAATTATCCACCCAGTAATCGCCAAAACAATACATAATGATATAAGAACACATATAGTTATACTAAAACAACTGTACATTATTTTACAGGATGTTTTCTTCATTTCATCTCTTCTTTCTTTATTACTTAGTGTAGTTTCCATCTTACTAATGGATGCTCACGGCAATTTTCCTCAATCACTGAAGTCACGATGCTCTACCGTCCTATGGCACTGAAGATCCTGCAGACCTATTGTCACTACTCAGGTCGTGACCTAGACTCCTACCGTGACCCTGAAACCGGGACAGAATACTACACAAGGGAGAAGAAAGAGCCTTAAATGTTCTTTGGTCTGGGCCTTAGATTGTAGTGTTCCTTCCCCGGAACACTCTGATTTTGGAACAATGTTTGTGGTTCAGTCGTATCCAAGCGACGATGTGATGGAATTGCTTCCTGTAAAATGTTGTCGTCCTCTTTCTCAGACAGTGTCCCATTCAGGTGTGCATCACTAAAAGGCACGAATCGTGGAGTCTTTTCGCTTTCAGAGTCACCAACACCTCTACGAACCCACTGATCAAAAGGCAAAGGCAAAGGCACTTTCTTGCAATGCACACCGTGAATCCAATTTTTCTTTCCTTCGACTTTAACTGCTGTCCTTGTAGTCAACAAAACCATTCGAGGCTCCCGCCACCTGGGTTGTAAATTGCTGGACCTCTGAAAATTCTTCACAGACACCCAGTCACCTGGTCGGATGGAATGACCTGGGTCTGTGGAAGCCTCCGGCAGAGCACTCTGAACGTGTTGCTGAAGAACACGCAATTTAGTCGTAAGGCCATGCAGATAATCAATCAACATTGGATATGGCAAGTCTGAGAATTTCTTAGGACGAGGTATTGCCCATACGTTGGCCGGATGGCCAAATACCACTTCGTAAGGGCTAAGTCCCAAACGAGAGTGTACTGCAGTTCTGGTGGATAGCAGGGCTAACGGCAAAGCATCAGGCCAATTGAGTCCTGTACTTGCTTGAATCTTTGCTAACTTCAGCTTCAAAGTTCCATTGTAACACTCTACTAAATCCGCTGATTGTGGATGATTTGACGCATGGAACTTTTGCTTGATTCCAAGACCTGCACAAACTTTCTGCGTGACTTGGCCAACAAATTCGCTCCCATTGTCACTCCAGACAATGCGCGGCAAACCAAACCTGGGGAAGAACTCTTTTAGTAGGATTTTAGCTGTTGATAGGGCTGTATTATCTTTTAGAGGGTATGCTTCTATCCACCTCGAAAAGGCACATATTACCACCAGAACATATTTGAGGTTGTTGCATCGCTCCATATGAATGTAATCGATTTGCAACACCTCAAATGGATATGTCGGAGGAGCAAAGTGACCTGCTGGAGTTGGGGATCCCTTTCCTGGGTTGTCCATTAGACAAACAATACAGTGCTTTACTACATTGTCTGCACATTTTGGGATATTTTCATTCTGCCACACTGGTCCCAGAAGTTTACAAATGCCTTTTGCACTTAAGTGGGCTGGACCATGAGCCATAGTAACCACTGGGAGAACATAGGCATCTGGTAACAGCCAACGTTGATGTTCAGATAGTTCCACCCAACAACCCATCTCATCTAACATTCCCGTACTTTCTTTCCACTTGCTCAACTCCCTTTCTGAAGCCTCTTTCGGAATCGTTTTCACGCTTTCCACTGTATTCTCACACATTCCTCTCTCTCTGACCCAATTCGCAGGGCCTGCCACAAACATTCGACTCTTTGAATCTCTCGCTGTTTTCTTCGCTATTTCGTCTGCAAATGCATTTCCCCGACCAACATCATCCATAATCTTCTTGTGTGCACTACACTTCACTATCGCTATTTGGGTGGGTAAAGCAAGTGACTCAAGGAGATCAGTCACTAACTGACCATGCTGTATTTTTGTGCCATGTGAAGTGAAGAAACCCCTATCCTTCCAGAGACGCCCAAAACTGAACGCTACACCAAAAGCGTATTGGCTGTCAGTGTACACGTTCACTCTCTTCCCTTTCGATAATACGCAAGCTCTCGTTAGTGCTATCAATTCTGCTGCTTGCGCTGAATTGTGTCTAATGCGTGCAGTTTCCACAATCGTATGTAGGGTAGTTACAGCATAGGCTGAAAACGTATCTCCATTAGGCATTTTAAAACAAGAACCATCTACCCATAGAGTCCCATCCGGACTCTCTAGCGGTGTGTCTCTTAGGTCAATTCTTCCTTTTGTTTCTTCCTCAGTACGGAAGAAACAATCATGCTGATCCTCAACACTCTCCTCATTTGGAAGGGGCAACAAAGTAGCTGGATTCAGGGTATTACATCGTTTGATGTGTATGTGACTAGCCAAAAGCGTCAGCTCGTAACCAGTTAAACGTGCACTCGTAAGATGCTGTGTTTTTGTTCTATTTAGCAAAGTATCCACTGCATGTGGCACCATAACAATGAGAGTGTTATCCAACACCATTCCAGCAGACTGTCGGATAGGAATTGCTGCTGCTGCTGTCGCTTTGAGACAACTGGGCAATGCTTTAGCTACGGGATCCAATGTAGCCGAAAAATAGGCACATGACCGCTGTTTGTCTCCAAATTGCTGTGTCAAAACTGACAATGCACAACCTTCTCTCTCGTGAACATAAAGCGTAAAAGGCTTAGTGTAATCTGGGGTGCCTAGTACAGGAGCAGAACACAGAGCGGTACGTAAGTCAGTGAAACTCTTTTGGCACTCATCAGTCCAAGGAAGGGGCTGAGGCGTATCTTTTAAAGTGAGTGCCAACAAAGGTTTGGCGATCAGAGAGAAGTTAGGGATCCACTGTCTACAATAGGAAGTGATACCCAGAAAGGCACGTACTTCCCTTTGTGTGGATGGTACAGACATTCGCACAGTCGCCTGTATTCATTCTGGTGTCAAACGTCGTCCCTCCTTTGAGAGGAGATGACCCAAGTAGGTAACCTCTCGACAAACATATTGTAGTTTGGAAGGTGAAACCTTGTGATTCAGTTCAAACAAGTGGCGCAACAAAGCAACAGTGACATCTTTGCAGATATCTTCTGAATCGGCGGCGACTAACAAGTCGTCCATGTATTGAATAAGAGCAGCACCAGACGGCAAGTGAAAAGTATCAAGATGACATTTTAAAGCTTGGCTGTAAATGGAGGGACTTTCACAGTAGCCTTGGGGTGCGCACTTAAACCGGAAGCTTCGGCCTCCAAGAGAAAAACCAAAAATGTCCCTACTCTCTTCTGCAATGGGAATACTAAAGAAGGCATTCTTTAGATCGATAACAGAAAACCAAGTCGCTGTGGAAGGTATCATTGTCAGCAAAGCAGTGATGTCTGGAACAACAGGAAATTGTGGAATCACAATTTTGTTTACTTCTCGCAAATCGATTACGAAACTGTACACAGGAGGCTGAGAAGGATCAGTACGTTTAAGAACAGGAAGAATAGGACTATTACATGTGTTACCTCTAGTTTCTTCAACCACACCCTTCTGAATTAAGTCATGAATGATTTCCAAAAGCGCTCTCTCACCTTCAGCAGAAATTCTATACTGTGGGAGGCGTGGTATTTCAACATTGGGCTTGAGAGTGACAACATAAGGCGGAATCTCAAGACAACCCACATTGTTCGGACCCGTGGCCCAAAGTGCTGCTGGAAGAGAAAGTAATTCAAGAGGAAACTGATCTTTGGACAAATACATTGAGGAGATCAACTTCTGTCCTAGAGTAAGATGTACGCCTGAAGGAGAACAACATATTGTAGCATGCATTCTTTTCAATAGGTCTAGACCCAACAGATTCTCACCGCAACCATTCGTTAACAGAAGTGGAGCTTCCAAATCATAGGGACCAACTGAAATAGGCAAAGGGCAAGAAACTGGATTGCGAACAGGGGCGCCAGAGAATCCTACAGAAACATTTGTTAAGCCAGACAAAGGTGCCCCAGGGAGTTTTGAATGAATGATAGAACTTCTCATTGCTCCAGTATCCAGAAGAAATGGCTCTGAAACACCCATTGTAGTGACGTTAACATAAGGACCATTTTGATCTACTGGGATTGGCACAACTCCCTTAATTTGTCCATGGCTTTCCTAGTTAGCATGAAGACTCTCATTCTCGCCTTCAACATAATGGTCTTCAATGTAATACTGTGTAGATCTCACATTTTGCTGATCAAAATAGTTTGCAGAATTGGGAGAAGGAAGGGCACGCTGCTCTTGAGTCAACACACCTCGACCTCTACCTCTGTTTGCTAACTGGAGGCCAGTACGACCTCGTGGAGCAGATAACGCTCCATTGCGCTGCAATAAAACCGGACAACTATTCTTAAAATGACCTTCCTCTCTACAATAGGCACATTGATTAGGACCTAACAAAGGTCGCGGATTGTATGGCTCAGGTTTTTGATACAACCTCTGAAACTGCGGAGGCTGCTGAATTTGAGGCTGAGCATAACGTGGCGGATAGGCTTGTTGCAAGAGAACCTTCGTTTTTAATTCTTTCGTCTTTTTCTCTTGCTTTTCTCTTTCTTCTTTGTCCCTATTCTCATAATATTGTGCAGTAGCCAATATCTGGGCAGAAGAAGAAACGCCCCATGAACTTTCTGAATCCTTTAATTTGTGTGACAGCTCGGGAAGCAAATTTAATACAAATTTGTCCACGAATAATCGCTGTCCACCCTCGGTGGCCATGTCCTGACCACTGTGGTTGATAAATGTCTCCTCGAAACGAGTAAAGAAGTCAGAGACACTTTCATCTTTCTTTTGTTTGCATGCTGCTAGTTTATCCCAATTAACTCTCAGTGCAGGCATCATAGTTTTCATTAACGTGATGATTCTACCAGGAAGTTCCGAGATCAGAGCGTCAGGCTTTGCGCCACCCACTTGGTCTCTATCTGTATTAGTTATAACATCCCAAGTAGCTCCTAGTTCCTGTGCGTGATCCTCTCTACGAATCTTAGCCCATATTGTCTGTGGGACTACATTACCCATTAGCATATCAATATCTGCTAGATTCATGATACAAGCATCAATTGTCTGCGATAATTCTTTATAATAGCCTGCAGGGTTCTTACGAGGATCTGGTAGAGTCTGCTTAAGAGCCAAGACTTCAGATCTCTTCCAAGGGACATGTAACCATATACGTCGGAAATGAGCAGGAATAGGTGCATTAGCGCCTACAGCCGCAACTGCCTCCTTCCAAACTGGAGGAACCTCTCTCATAGGGTAATTTTTCGACATCAGTTTAACCGACAGATCGGAATCAAGAAAAATCTGAGAAAACAATAAGGATCTATAAGAGATAAGTGTCCTTACAGCTTCCTCAACTTTAGAACCTACAATAAGTCCTTTTTCAAAATCAGCCTGAACATTTAACAGATCTTGTGAGATCGGACTCAAACTCACATCTTCCCATTCTTTAATGAGAATGTCGCACATCACATTGAAAACATATCTTTGCGTAGGCGCATTCCATTGCAAAAAGGTAGGCATAATATCAAGCACACTATATTGTGGACCCTTCTTGATCCATCTTCCTGCAAGAGATCTGGGAACTGACTACGAGATTGTCTTCGAGCAAAAGCCGGAGACACATTAAAAGCTCCAAAGAAAGGAGATAGAATACTAGTGACAGAGTCTGTGAGACGCTTACGCACAGACGGTGAATTAGACATTAGAATTGGAGACAGAGTATTAGGGGAACTGACAGGAGAAGAACTGGTAACTGCAGGAGGAGCAGAAGGCAAAGGAGATCTGAGATCAGGAGATGAAGGCAAAGAAGTTGAGACTAATGGTAAAACCGGCAAGGGCGGTAATACTGGAGGAGGCAGATGCTGAGGAGCCGGAACCGGCGGAGGTACCACTGGCAGCTGAGCAGGCTGTAACAGCTGAGGTACATTGGCATTTTGCGCATAAGGCGGAGGCAACCTTAATAAATGAGACATTAGGGGATCTTCTTCTATATCTTTCTTATTATCAGAAGGAGAAACAGGCAACACCGGAGAGCATTTATCTATCGCCATACGATGTTGTCTTTCTGAAATTTTAGTCGCATTATCAATTTCATCATTTTTGAACTGTTGGGCAGCCTGTATAATTGTCATACCCTGTGCTTTCCTATCTCGTTTTGCTTGTTTAATTTCTTTCTGTTTGGCTTCCTTATGCCAAAGGCGGAAAGAGTCAAACATTGCCGGCCAGGCTTTTCTTTTGAACAAAACTGCTTCTAAATTATCTAGCACATCAGGATTGAAGCTACCGTTTTCTGGCCATTTGAGAACACCATCTTTCTTCGTGTATCGAGTCCATGTCTCGTTAAAGGCAATGGCGCCGATACCATGTTTTGAATAGAGCTCATATATGGGAGTTCCAACCGAAGGAATCGGACAAGAGTCCTCAAGTCGGGAGTCCCAATTACAACCAAGACAACAAATTCTTCCAAACTTAGTCAGACCAGGCATCTCGAGATGTCTCCGGACTGTTCACAAACTTCAAGGGAGTAAAACTCAGTTTACGCAGCACAAATGCACTTACCCTCTGCTTTATCTTTTGCAAAACATAAATCTAAGAAGCCTAAGAAAATTAAACAAACAACCAAATTGTGGGCGCGACCCACGAAAATACTTAACTAAGGACGTCCTCTTCCACCAACAGAGGCCCGTCTATCGTCTCGCCTTACCATACATCATCAAAGGAATGGGCCAAAGCAGGGCGGCAGTCAGGGCAGCGGTCGTCAGTAGCCGTCAGGAAGGAGTAACCGCGCTGCAAAAGACCTTCGGACCACTTTCGACATACAGGGGTCGCTTAGTGTGGCTCGCGAACCCTCCGGAATTTTCTTGCGGGGTTCCTCACGACCTTCGAGTAGAACCGGTACCACTGAAGACGCCCTACGTTGGGTGCCAGTTGAAGAACCAGAACCTTTTGGGCCTGGAGGCGCAGGGTACGCCCTATGTCTCCGGAGTTCACCTGCTTCGCTACACAGAGACACGTGACACTCTGTCGGCGTTAGAAGATTGGATTTATTTAGCTGCAGCTAGTACAGTTCTCCTAGAAGTACACAAAGTAGGTTCTCAGGAGACTGCCACTTCACTCTGTGGCGCATCAGGTTAAATACTATACAAAATACAATTATTAACGAAATACACTCCCAGAGCATATAGAAAAGAACCAATAAGGAAAGTTGGAAAACAAAGCGGAACCAATAGAAAAGGTTTGAAAACAGAAATATCGGATGACTCGAAGAGACCTCTCCTCCAACGGTGTTTGTCACCCCACCCTCAGGCTAATACATCACAGATTCATAACTAACTTGCAGGTAGTGAGATACGTTTGTGTGTGTTGGAGGACAGTCGTGAAACGAGAGAATACTCGCAGGAGATAGTGAAGGCCAGTCGATAAGATAAGGTCAGGAAAGAATAGTGTGAGCCAACAGATAGTTGAGACGCGGATTAGAAAAGCCAGACAGGGATTAGTGTACTCGGCTAGTTCTAACACCAGCTTTGCAAATAGAGGCCGAGGGCGTATTTCGACACCAGGCTACAGAAAAAGCAGAATAGACTTTGTTCGCCGTGCTGCCTGAGTGATGGCAACACAAAATGGCGGCGGGCCACAAAATGGCGGGTCGATTCGATCGTGATCGAAAATCGAAGTTCCTCACTCCTCAATATGAAAACCCCTTTCTGATGTGTCAAAATCATCAAATGGGACACTCCCTCAGAGAGCTAACTGGGGCAAAACTGCACAAGGACAGCATAGCTTCTCAAAGCCATGATAGCACTGCCTTAAATAGTCGCTCATAATAGGTGAAAAGGTCTGAGAATAAAGGTAAGTTCATGGGAAAAAAATGAAAAGTAGATAGCCACCTTGGTGTTGTTTATCCATAGGAGAAATGCCTAGATGCATTGTCTAAACAGATCCCTAAAACACTACTCAATCTGATGTTGAATAGATAAACTGCTTTTGCTGCATTCACAATGGTGGGAGACAGCTCAAGATGGAATGGCAAATTGCACAATATGGAGTAACGAGTCCTTAATCAGACCACAGCACACATTGTATTCTTAAGCTGTTGTGGCACAGGGTGGCGTCTACTCACGCCCTTTTCTATTAATATTGTTTCGCTTAGTTTTCTGAAACAATGGGCACTGATAGGCTATGAGGGCTTCTCATAGGTAATCAGAATGTACTGCAAATGTGTGCACCCTCAAAGATGGTGGACCACATTTATGTTACACATTTTCATAATCACAGTATTGCACCAGGCAGAATGGACTAAAAATGTTGGGGCTTATTTATGAGATGCATGGATTTTGTCGCTGCTCCAGATTTGCGCAATCACGTACACCTGGGAAAATGCCAAAACCTAACGCCTCCCCAGGGGAGGCATAACAAAGAGATTTTTTTTTATTTCTCCTCATTTTTTCCTCTTTCCATGTGTGCTGCGTTCTGCAGCACTCATAGAAAGAGGAAAACACCTCTCAGGATTGTTTTTGTGCAGGAAGGTGCCACTTACTGCACAAACCAATCCTGCATGCAACACAGACCATGGTGCAAGGGTGCCTGTGTTTCCCTTAGGGAGCAAATTGTGCGCCAGCACAAGGGGAAATGACAGGAATTCAACATATTTCATAAATAGGGTGCATTCCTGCCCTTTCACATAGGCGTAGGGCAGCGCAGCAAGAAGACTTGCGGAGCTACCCTATGCTAATTCCCCCATAAATAAGCCACTGTGCTCCTAAAAGTGTAAGGATTGTACCAACAAAGGTCAGTTATTTTACTTCTTTCTGGTACTGTCTTTTGGGCACCGTTTGACCCTACATTTCTCAGCAAGGAATGTTGTGAATCATACCTAGAGATCATTACCAGACATTAACACTGATTTACATGTTCTCAGATATGAGGAGACAGCAGTGTATTGTTCAGTGTGGATTAGGGTGTACCTCTATGCATTATCTAGCTTGAACTGTTTGTTCCTTTGTTGATACAAATTTTCATCATCATGATAACTTTGTTTCGGTCGCAGGACCATAAAAGTACAATAAAATATATACAAGTACAAAAATAAGATCATAAATAAGAAGATGTAAATTTAAGAAACAATTATTAAACAATGAGTTATCATGGTCAGTTAATAAAAAAATAAAAACTGATAGGCCATTACTATGGATTAATAAAACTCATTCGTCTCCTCCACATAGCAAATAGGAAACGGGAAACTGCATAGACAATAAGTGGGTTGGTATCGTAGGTTAGAACTCTTCGAGCTTGTACACATTTTCTGAGGCCCAATATTTTGCACAAGGGAAAAAGCCAGCATTTTCAGGTCGTACTATATTCTGGACAAAAGAACAAAATGTGCGCAACATCTTCTTTGCATGTTTTGCAAATTGGGCATTTGGCCTCAATCAATTTTCCCCAGCTAGATGTAAATACCCCGATTGGGAGGCAGCCATATCTTAACTGAGTATAAAGTTTTCTCACCAGTGGGAGCTGTACTACATCCAAAAATACTTCCAATTTAGGTTCAATTTTCATCAATAGAAACTCGGAGGTAAACCTGCCCAGAGAAGCTGAGCAGTTTAATCTATTGGAGTTAAAAAGTCTGACAGCTGCCAGTATCTCAGACCTGTGAGTCCTCATACAGCTAATATCCGGAGTGTCCCAAAGTTGGGGCAGACCGATTTGATAAAAGGAAGACTTTATATGGAGCAGCCAGGGAATATTCTTACACTTTAGCGTCCCCCAGATTGCACTAAATTCTGCTCTAAAAAATTCAAGCTCAGGGACAGACCAGAGCCTTCTCCAAAAAAGCAGAGGTCGTGCGGCAGCCAAGTCATTAACGGGAACCAAATCCATATCCAAGCGTAATGGTATTAGAGGCGTACTCTGGGGGAGGCCAACCAGACCACGCATGAAGGCATGTTCCACCTTTTGAAGATTGGATGTATTTGTATGGCCCCACAGTTCTGCAGCGTATAATGCTGCGGACCTAACCTGGGTTTTATAAATCTCCAATACAGGGGTAACAGGTTTGAAAATAGAAGTTCTGTGAAGTCTACCAATTCCCCCCGATGTTTGGGATAGCCTCAAAGAAGATTTTGCCACTTGAGCTTCCCAGGTAAAGTTCTCAGTAAGCGTGACCCCTAGGTATGTGAAGGTCTTGACTCTTTCCAAGGGGACACCCCCCAGTACAGGGTTCGGACGTGTGCGCCTCGGGGGACTGAAGATCATAAACCTGGTTTTCCCCAAGTTGATCTCCAGTCCCCGCGAGGCACAAAAGGTCGCGAACCCATCCAGTACCCGCTGGATGCCCGATGATGTCCGGGATAACAGCAGTGTGTCGTCCGCGAACATCAGAGCGGGCACCCGACCAGAGACCAGTCGGGGGGCATCAGTATCCTTGATACTATTTAGTTTGTCAATCAATCCATTGACGTACAAGCTAAATAGTGTAGGGGCCAATACGCAGCCCTGTCGTACCCCCCGAGTTACAGGGAAACGTGCAGATAGATCCCCGTTCTTCCCACACCTCACCTGTGCAAAATTCCCTGTGTGGAGGCGAATCAACACATCGAGTAGATATGGTGGGAGACCAAGGTCCTTCAATACCATCCAAAGTTTCTGCCTAGGGACCAGATCAAATGCGGCCCGCAGGTCCACAAAAACAAGGTAGAGGCTGCCACCCTCCACTCTTTTTTTTTTTTTTTTTTTTTTTTTTTTTTTGAAACCGTTTATTGCAGTTTGTAAAAGTTACAGGTATGGGCCTACAACCATCCGGCCGGCCGCTAGAATGACAAAAGCATATTGCATACATACAGTAAAAGTCTCTCGGCAGTGCAGAGCAGTGAAACAGGAGTAATCAATGGTGCAGGCCACACAGCTCCAAGCCCACAGTACGGTTCCCTTTTCTTGAAACAAAACAACACCAAAAAACCACACCCGCAAGGCAACCCGCGATCCAAAGTGACAGCACGTGCTCCATAAGTGGGGGATCCAAACCAGCAGCAGAACTCTGGAGAGGGGAATGGGAATAGATCAGGGACTGGGGGACCGCGCGCCCGCAGCCGAGGGAGGGGGGCCGTCTAGGGAGACGGAGCAGGCGAGGCAGCCGGTAGCAGTGGTGGCTCACAAATACCCCCGCGGTAGGCGTTCCAGGGGGCCCAGAGTTTCACCCACGCCCCAGGCTTACCTCTCGCCACATACACCACCTTTTCACGAAACATACACCAATCCATATGCTCTTTCCAGGCCGACACCGCAGGGGGCCTCTGGGATCCCCACAATTGAGCAATGTCGCGCTTGGCTATCATGTATCCCAGAGTCACCCACCGCGTCTGCGGGACCGAATAGTCATTCGGTTCCCATACATTCAGCAAGCATCTCCTCGCTTCAGGCAGCAGCGCGACACGCGTAACCACACGCAGGACCTCATGCACACCACGCCAGAATCGCTCCACCTTCGGGCACTCCCACAGTATATGCATGAAAGTCGCCAACGCACCACAGCCACGCTTACACATTCCGTCACCAGCAAAACCCATACGCAGAAGCCTTGGCCCCGTCACGTAGACCCGGTGAAGGATCTTGAGCTGGACGAAACGAAGGCGAGCCGGGATGGCCACCTCTTTCGGAGAGGCCACCGCGGAAATCCAATCCTCGTCGTCCAGCTCCAGCCCGTCGGCAACCCAAGCCACGCGGAGACTAGTCAGCAGGCACGATCTATCGTTGATCAGTTTTTTGTATATGAGGGAGATCGTGCTGTCCGGGACATGGCCATCTAGGACTCTGTCCTCCAGGGGGGAAGACTCCGGAATGGATGCGACATCCGGGAAGACGGAGCCCAGCGCATGGCGGACCTGTAGGTACCGAAAGTACTCACTGCCCTGCAGCTGGAACTCCGCCTGCAGCGTCTCAAAAGTTTTGAATCCCCCCCTCGTCCAGAGATCTCCCACCGTGCTGATTCCGATCGTGTCCCACTTCTCGAAGCCCTTCGACGTCCACAGGGAGCCCAACCTCTCAGACGCATACAGCGGTGACGCCCGGGTCAAACGGTCCTTCCACCCCATAGCTGCATTAGCCGCGTGCCAGACACGCACCATGACACGCGTCGGTCCCGTCAAACGGGAGTCGGGCGCGCCAGCGTAGAGCGCTCGATTGTAATCGCCACCGGGCAGGAGCATCTTATCCATCTCAAATGCCGGGTTCAAGGCGGGCCCGTAAAGGCCATGATTAATTGCAGCTAGTTGGGAGGCCCAGTAATACCGTTTAATGTCAGGGAGGGCGACCCCCCCATCGTACCACGGGAGCGTCAATTTAGCCAGAGCAATGCACGGCCTCCCGTCCCAGAACAGGCGCCGCTGGAGGCCCTCCACCTCACGGAAATAGCGTGCCGGGACCAAGTCCATAGTATTCTGGAGGGCGTAGAGGAAGCGTGGCAGGGACATCATTTTAAAGCCACCCTCCACTCTTGCTGTTTTCCAGAAGAGGACCTGGAGCCGAAAGATCTGGTCCAAGGTAGATATGCCAGTTCTAAAGCCAGCTTGTAGGGGAGTCAATACTTTGTTCACCTCTATCCAGTCTAGCAGTCTGTTTAATAGAATTCGGCCCAGCAATTTTTGAGTGGAATCCAATAAGCTGATGGGTCTATAATTGGCTGGGGTTAATGGGCAGCCCTTCTTGAAGATCGGATACAAATTTTACTTGATCAATGTTGAACCACACTTTCTGCCACTTTGCTCATGGTCTGCTCATGGGAACATGTGAACATAGATCTCCGAGACAGAACTGTGTTGGTTCCCCTCGAGGAGAGGATTACATTCAAACTATGCTGCTTCCCACACATAAAACAATCCACTCGAAAAAGCCAACACACCTCTCCAGCGACAACTTGCTAATTACCTGGGAACAATGACATTCAAACTTTACAAGCATGGAACCAATCATTAATCTGTGCCCTTTGCAAACAGCACCAACACCTTCCCGGTTCCTGTAACTCTATTGAAAACAAGCTGTTAAATACATAAATACACAAATACATAAATACGCGTTGGTTGTAAAGGCTCAGAGAGAGGAGGGCTGACAAGCACAATAAATTATTACATTCCCGAAGAGTATCGGTGGAAGAAAGAGACTTGAAGGGATGCTTTGAGTTCACAATAGGGCTGTGGGCAAGGACAAATTAGATTTTTTAATTATATAGTAAGAGCAGATTTTGTTAGTTCAAAAAATAATCACGCTTAATTATGCCCTAATTGTTATTGATGCTTGGAAGATGCACAGAGTTGGCAAGAAGTGAGCATGGAACGAACAGCTCCGCGGAGGAACACAGACGCGTGGCCACGTGGGGAAAAGTCCGCGTGGATATGTGGGCGTTGCCTGACAGGTGGGCGATTGTGACAGGCTGGTGGGACGACGGACGCCTTCTTGACATTGCAGCCACAGACTGCCATGTCACTGGCCCCACATTCGGGGGAGGGTGCGGGGAGGGGTTGAACATTCCCACATCCCTAAGGCCTGTCTGCCGTGGCGTGCCAGCAGGTTCAGAAATAACCACAAACATAATTGCCAAGTGTGCAGGAAAACGTTGCGCGCTGTAGCTGTTTTTGGCTGTTACAGGCCTCATCATACCGCAGCCCTGCAAAAAAACACGGAAGTAAATCTCCGTTCGGATCTGCTAGGCTCGTGGGTGCCATAGGTTATGTTGCTGGGGAAGACATGGAGTCCATCAACAGCCCTACAGTGTACCCGTATCGAATACCAACATAAAAACCTTCATGTATGTCACTATTAAATAAAAAAAAAAATCCTTCACATAGAGCAAGCAGGCCTGAAAAGTGTGTTCTACGCTCCAACAAGTACCGTCTTGAAACTTGGAACATGCTGCTGGTTGAGTAACATTGGCTGGCTCTGAGGAATGGACAGCTCAAAGGAAAATCAAAGAGACGCTTAAGAGGGCTGATTATACGGTTGCTGGAATGGAAGGGTTGTGCAAGTATGCACTGTGTTTAGTTCGTGCCTTCGCAGTTTAGTTTTCGAGCAGCTGTTTGCACTTAACCCCATCACGAAGTCCTTCTATTCAGTGACCGGGAAGAACATTATCTGTTATTCCTCTGTGTGCGAATGTTTTGGAGAAATGTTGAACACGTTATTTTACAGTAAACGTTGGCATATTAGATTTACCGGCGGAGAAACTCTTTTCAAACCTCAGATGCTCTGTAGTGGAGACTTTTAAGCCATGATGTAATTGCTGCCATGTTTTATGGGGCCTTTGTTATTTCAGTGAGGTAATGTGAACTAGATCTCAATTTCGAAACTTTTTGATGCAGTCTGGTTTGACACGAAATTTTGTTTTACAGATGTGTTTTATAGGATGAATTAGTGCACATGCTATTCAACTCGATTTGTAAATGAGATTCACAATAAGAATAATCATAATATCTGGCATTTGGATATTTGGAGACATTGATTTAAATATGTGAACAATTATGAAAGGAATCTGCATTCTTTGTGACGTTCACAAGTCCAATCTTTAACTTACTAATGTTTGCACCACCACATTAAAATACTTTCCACAATCTTATATAATTGGTACTTACTCAAAGTGTCTGTGGCCCTGTGCCTTAAAAAATATATTTATTTATTTTATTTCCACAAACCTGAAAAATGTCAGAGCGCTTTCCATGATGCATGTACTTTGCAACAGCAAATGCATTTGCAAGAGAATAAACAGTTATTTTTGCATCGTATTGTCCATTGGGAAAAATGAGGGTAATGCATAAGTCAATAGTCAAACATAGGGTGGAAGGCGAAGGCACTAGATGTTTGTACGTCGTTTTAAGTCCAGGGCGAGCCTTTTCCTCCCTGTGATTTCCAATTTCTAGTGATCTCTCGTTTAGCTAAAAGGAATGCCAGGTCTTGGAACCTACTTGTCAATTTGACCCTTGAGGTGGCGGAAACCAGTGCGAGAGACAGTGGTCCGGTGTCAGCTGTACCTCCTTCTCTGTTATCTCCCCTACTAGTGTTGCCACCACCCTCCAGAAACCTCCAATCCTAGGGCAGTCCCAGAACATATGCAGAAATTTTGGCTCCTGGCATCTTGGGCGTATGGCCGTTTGAACCCCAAAGTGTTTATTGATGCGCGCTGGGGTGAGGTGAGCTCTATGTAGCACATAGAAATTGATTAGTTGAAATCTGGCGTTTCTTGTGACCCTAGTTGCTCTTTCCATCAATATATCTCATGTTTTATACTCTACCACACGTCCCAGATCCTCCTTCCATCTTTCCCTTATTCTAGTAAGTGCCGCCAGTGTTTCGTTCCTTAAGCGTGGGTATAAGCATGTAACAGCTTTAAATGTCCCGGCTGCTAACACCATGTATTGGCATCCCCCTGACGTCGGTGGCTCTGAGAGACCATCTCCCCAGTGTTTCCGTATTGCCTTCGTGGGGGTGTTATAAAGTAAACAGTTACCCTGTGGTATGTCATAACGTTATCTAAATTCATTGAAGGGAAGCAGGGTACCTTCCTCGTACACCATGCCTATTGTGGTCACTACCACATCCTCCCATTCCCTCAGACCTCACCTGCTTTCCCATGCAGCGTCGTACATAGGGTCAGTGGTATCTCCGGGGCACATGTTCTTTAAATCTTAGATCTCTGTAAGATCCTAGTGCAAAATTTCCGGATCACTTTGACTTCACTTGTCTCAATCTCCCCCCTGTCTCGGCATTCAGAGTATTATATTAGCTAGAGCTGACAGACTAGGGACTGAGTCGCTCTGTTGTTCTGTAGCTCTCACCCTTCCGACCACCCATTTCGCAAGCCACTGCAGCTGAGCTGCAAGGCAGTAGTATTCGGTCCTACGAGGGAGAGGTTCGGCTGAGAGAAGCCAGATGGGGCAAGTGTTCACTAGTAAGAGAATCTAGTAGCACTCCTCAAGCACCCTCCAGAAATGATAGCTGAAGGAGAACGGGGTGAGAACTTGGAAGAGGGAATTTGAGAGCCCACCCAACCTAGTCACCCCAGCCAGCAAACAGAGAACCAACCCTTGAGAAGCCAAGGACATACCTGATTGAGGCGGAATATATGGGAACACATATAATGTAATCAAGGCATGCCTGGAGGGCGAGGGAGGGGAAGGAGTTGGGCGGTTAAATACTATAGGTAGACTGAGCGACCATGCAAATACAAGTCAGAGCTGGCAAAGTAAATGAGAGGGAGGGGAAATAGCGGAGACTTTTAGACTGGATAATCCAGATGATACGACAATAGATAAGAGTCAAGAAGATTGCTTGTACACAAATGAACAACTGAACAGTCGACTATGATTATGCTGTTCCAATATAAGTTTTACATGTGAAGGCTTTGCAAAGCCAAACTGTATGCATAAGAATGTATGTGAGATGGTAAGAAACCTTTATAAAATGTGTTTTAATAAATAGATAAATAAATAAAGCCCAGGGCAAGAATTTTCATTGATTGATTATATGCCTTAAACCCTGGTGTGCAAGTGGGGAGCATCTTTGCTCGGCTGCTGGTCTGCCTTGTGTCCTTGTGCTTCTGTCTCCTTTTCTTTTCTGCACTCTTTTTTCCCTTTTCCCGTTTACTTTTCCCTTTTTCCCCCTTTTTTGCATACTTTTTCCCTTTTCCCTTTCTTTTTTTTCACGCCTACCCCTGCCACTGCTCAACCCCCGCCTTCTTCCAGCACCACGTTTCCCTCTTCCCGATTCACGCCTCCCAGCTAAAATACAGTACAATACAACGCAATGTATTACATCGCGTGCTTTTACAACGCGGTCGTTAGAACGACTACCTTGTTAGTACGCAATGCTTTTTCATCGCAAGTCATTAGAACGACTTGCTGTAGGGGGCACACTGGACTTAGGAATAGTATTATTTACTATTCCTAATCCAGTTTGCGCAACAGTAGGGAAGGTATTGGAATTCATTTCCAATACCTCAGCGCCCCCTACAGCAAGTCGTTGTAATGACTTGCGATGTACATGCATCACATACTAACAACGTGGTCGTTGTAATGACAGTGTTGTAAATGCTGTTTCCCGCCCAGCTGTCCAGACCCCCCCACACCACTTAATGGTGGCTGCTACACCAGGAAAGGATCTATTTCACTGACCTTGTCAGTGATCTGCAGCCCTCCCTGCACAGCTCTGCCTGGTAGTTGCTGCCCCTTGTAGGTTCTCTGAAACTTGCTGGTTGGTGGTTTGAGGCCATCCTCCACCCACAGGCTCCCACTTTCACCTCATCCCTGGTGGGCTAGTGGCGAGCATCTTTGCTATGCTGCTGGTCTGCCTCCTTCTGTCCTTGTGCTTCTGCCTCTTTTTCTGCACTCTTTTTTTCACTTTTTCTCTTAACTTTTCTTTCCCCCATTTTCTTGCATATTTTTTCACTTTCCACTCTCTTTTTTTCATACAGTACCGCTGCCGCCGCTCGACCACCACTGCCAACTCCCTTCCATCGCCCGTTTCCCTCCTGCCAGCTGTCCAGCTCCCCACACACTACTTAATGGTGGCCGTTGCACATGTGTGCTAAAGGCAAGGTCGTCTGCGTTCGTCCATGCTTGTACCGCACCCAGTGCCACGGACCCTGGTTCTCGAACCTTTCACTGATACGATGTCAGCATCCTCCTCGCCCTCAACACCGGGTGCCATGCCTCCTGCCATCTCACATTACCAAAGGACCGAAACAGCAGCTGCACCCTAACCCAAATCTGGGCTCCAGCTCCTCCCGCCGCTCGGCTGACCCACAGTGGACCTGAATGGCTCAGTTGCATCCTCCTCAACACGCTCTCCCTCCACAAACATGCCACAGAATTCTGGGACCTCCTCGACTCCATCTCCCCCAACATCACCTTCCTCGCAGAAACCTGGGTGAACCTCAGCTCGGGCCCGGACATCACCACTACCATCCCCGTCGCTACAAGATCACCAACAAGGACCGCACCATCTGAACAGAAGGAGGCTTCACCGCCATCATCCACAAAAAATCCCTCTGCCTGACCACCCACTCGGATGACCCAATGACAACCATAAAACATCTCCACTTCCAGCTCCAGACTAATCCCCAGACCACCCTCTGCAGCACCCTTGTCTACATACCTCCTGACCCCTGCCCGCCCTTCACCGATGCCATCATCAACTTCATCTCACCCCAGGCTCTCGCATCTACAGATTACATCCTACTCGGCAACCTGAATCTCCACCCAGAAAACCCCAATGACCAGAACACCGCATTCCTTCTGGAGAACCTCGCCAACATCGGACTCAAGCAGCTGGTCACCTCACTGACCAATGCAGCAGGACAAATGCTCAACCCCGTCTTCTCTGCCAGCGAAAACATCCCCTACAGCCAAACATCTCAACTCCTCTGGACCTACCAACACTGCATCCACTTTACCTTCACCAAACCCACTGTACACCACTGCACCCACCACCCCCCACCGCAACTGGAACAAGGTCACCTAAGAACATCTCACCGCCTCCCTCAATACAACCATACCATGAACATCCATAGACGCCAATACAGCAGCAGGCAACTTCCACCAATGGATCTTCAAACTGTGGCAACGCAATGGCACCCCTCAAGAAAACAGCCAGCAAGCAACACTCCTAGAAAGCCAGCTGGTTCACCACTGCCCTCCATCAGTCCAGACGGAACTGCAGATGGTTTAAGATATGGGAGAACAACAAAACCCCAGAAGCCCATGCAGCCTTCAAAGCCACAGTCACTGCACATCACATCCTCCTCAAAACTACAAAGAAAACGGCCATCCAGGAAAGAATCAACATCAATGCACACAACAGCAATGAATGTTTTGCCATTGTCAAGGAGTTTGCCAAACCCAATAGCAAGACCACAAAAGTTCCACCCTCCCAAGACCTCTGCAACAAACTTGGCACATTCTTCCACCACAAGATCAAGCAGATATACAACAGCTTCGACACCCAAGACCCGCCCATCACCCCCACCATCACCACACACAACTACAATGCCCCCAGTGGATACTGCTGAATTGGCCCCAGTTCACCATGGCTGACACCCTCAAGACCATGAAAAGCATTCATCGTGGAGCCCCCTCGCACCACTGCCCACACAGCATTGTCCACAGAGCCGCCACCGTGGTGAACTACACCACACCATCAACAGCTCCATAGAGACTGCCACCTTCCCCAATGACTGGATCAACCCCCTGCTGAAGAAACCGTCTGCCGACTGAGCCCTAGAATTTCAGATTCCCTGCTCCCCTTCCAAGCCAAGGTACTTGAGTAGGCCATCAGCGCAGAACTCTCAGAATTCGTAGAAGCCAACCATGTCATGGACTCCTTTCAATCCGGCTCCCGAAGTAGCCACAGCTCTGAGTCCCCCTCGCTCGCCGCCACCAATGCCATCCACTCCATCCTCGACTGGGAAGAATAAGCAGCCCTCATTCTCCTAGATCTCTCGGCCACCTTTGACACAGTCTCCCACCACACCCTAAACATGAGACTCCACGACACAGGCATCCAAGACAAAGCCCGGATTGGATCCGTTCCTTCATCAACGGCCGAACACAGCGAGTCAGACTACCACAGTTCCTCTCAGAACCCATGGAGAACGGCTGTGGAGTCCCCCAGGGCCCCTCCCTGAGCCCCACACTCTTCAACATCTGCATGGCCCCGCTCACAACCATAGTCAGGAACCACAAACTCAACATTGTCTCCTACACCGAGGACACCCAGCTGATCCTCTCCCTCAACAACAAGCCCACAGTCACCAGAAACAACTTCCACAACATCGCCATCTGGATGAGAGACAACTGCCTTAAGCTCCACTTGCACAAGACGGAAGTTCTCATCCTGGGGCCCAACACCTCTGCTTGGGAAGACGCCTGGTGGCCAACCGTATTAGGAATCCCTCCACACCCACGGACCATGCAAGAAACCTCTGCATCATACTGGACCCCTCGCTCACAATGAACCACCAGATCAACGCTGTGTCCTCAGCATGCTTCCACACCCTTCGCCTATTTCGAAAGACCTTCAGATGGATCCCCACTGAGGCCGGAAAGACCTCGTCAGCAGCTGACTCAACTATGGCATTACACTCTATGCAGACATCACCAAGGAACTCCTCAGGAAACTACAGAACATTCAGAATGCCGCAGCCACACTGATCCTCAATATCCCCCGCTGCAGCCACATCTCCGAACACCTGCGTGAACTCCACTGGCTCCCAATCAACAGGTTCAAGCTCCTCACACACGCCTTTAAAGCCATCCACAACGCCAGACCAGCATACATGAACCACTGCTTCTCATTCCACATACCCAACAGACACCTCCGCCGAACTGGCCCTTGTCAACATCCCTCAGATCTGTAAGACCAGGGCCAGAGGAAGATCCTTTTCCTACCTCGCCGTAAAAACCTGGAACTCCCTGCCTCTCCACCTCAGGATATCCCAGTTACTAACCAAATTCAGGAAGGATCTCAAGACCTGGCTTTACACCTGAACCTCAGTGCCCAGCACACCTGCAGCCCCCACTCCCCCAGCGCCATGAGACCCTTGCGGGTGAGTAGTCATGCTTAACAAACACTGATTGATTGATTGAGATTATCCTTTGAGATAATGCTGGAGCATCTGTTTTTTCAGATTTTGTTATATACTCAAAGGATTAGTTTGTACATATTGTGGGGGAATGGAGAGGGATAGTGACAATGGAATGGTAGAGTAGGGCATTAAGCACAGAATGCTAACCCCATACTCCACCATTTCTAAAATGTAGGGATAAGCTGTATTTACAAAGATGCACCATATCCCTGTGTTTTCCCTAGCGCTGGCACTAAATTAAGCTGCCTAGCGCCAATGCAGGCACCCTTGCCATATAGCACAAGGGTGCCTGCATTGAGGCAATGATTGTTTATGTGCAGAAAGGTGTCCCTTCCTGCACATAAACAATCATAAATGGTGATTTGAAACTTCCTTGTGTGCTGCATTGTGCCGTACACATAGAAGTTCCAAATTGTTATTTTTTTAATTATTCATGGCATTTTGCTGTTTCTATGTGTGCTTCACAATGTGGCACACATAGAAACAGCAAAAATGAGGCGAAATAAAGCATTTCTCCTTGTTTCGCCATCTTAAGACCAGGTTTTCCCTTGCTAACAAATCAAATGCTGTTGAATGATCATACTGATCTCAGGTCCTAATCCCAATACAAATTTCGACACAAAACATCCCATCTCTTTCCCTTCTGGGTTCTCCAAACCACTGTGGAGTTTAAACACATGTAACAATCTCTCATAATAACCATGCACCGTTTCTTTAGGTTCCTGAGTGGTCCAAGCAATTCTTACCCAGTCAATATCTTTTGCAGGTACCTTCCCTTTCAAGAACATAATCACTTGCTTATACTTTTTCATCCCCTCAGGTGAGGTCAAGTACTGACAGGTTTTTTAGGACAATGGTTAGTTCTTCTGCAACCTCCCCCACCCTGCTTGTCTGTGTGCCGTTCCTTCCGGTTGGCCCATTGTCACGCCTCTGTGCCCGGAGGTATTGTTAGTTCACCTTACTTTGCTTAGCCGTACTTTACACAAGTAACATTGCTCTGTTACTGTGTCTTTCAGCCTGATGCTGTATTTCGTTTAGTTGTGCCAGTTTGTGATTATTTAGGCTTATTTTTGTACAGCAAGAATTGTCACTCGCTCGGCATTCCCACTGCCCAATTCAGACCTCCCCCGCCCCCACCCCAGGACCTACTTAATGGAGACCGCAGCATAACCCTATTAGTTACCTAGAAAGGGTATACCCAAAATAGTCTCTGGGACCTGGGTGCAAGGCAGTACGTAAGGACAGTGGTCCCAGAAAATGGCAAACATTCATGGAAATAGAAGACAAGTATTCAAAAACATTAATAGTGGTAAGTGTTTTAATTCACACTCTGCATCTTTCTCTTAATGTACATCCTCATATCATTATAAATAACAATGTCGCTAGAAAGGAACATGGTGAGGGGGAAGGGGGGGGAATAGGTGTGTGTGTTTCGTGAGGATAGGGTAGTGATTAGAAGAGTGGTGTTATTCAAAAACAATACATCACTTTAGACATATAGGGTTAAAACATCAAGCCCGACAGTTACAGTTTTAGCAGAAGCGTTAGGTGGCCATGTTCACAACAGTAACATGAATGGAAAATCTGTTGTCTTGTACTGGCTCTTTATGGAAGTGTCGACGTTTCGACCCCTAAGGAAATGTAGGCAATTTGATTTCTTATAAAGTATTCAGCCATCCCTTGTGGCAGAGATTCCTAACAATTGCAGATGCACTCTGCGTATGGCCTTATCTTTCAAATGAGTAGACTTTCTTTATGTTAAGTTGTAGCCTGTTGTTGCAGCAGAAGGTTCAGGTAGTTCTTTCATAGTGCTGAGCATACTCTGCTGAAGAGCTGGGTCTGCTCCAGTCAATGCAACAGTAACTTCGTCTGCTAGAAGTCAATGTCATCCAAGATCCCTAGCCATTTCTCCACCAAATGTAGAAGCCTATTAATGAATAAATAAAACAAGCACGAGTATGTGGTAAAGTTCAAAATTGGACATGTATGGAACAAAGCACCATGGGAACAGTCTATATAGCTGGCTAACCTAAGGCACAATAATTCATAAGCATTTTTATAATCTTCTGATACATCTTGCCTATTTAACACAGCCAATTGGGCATCATCCAGCGTTTGGAGTTTCCGAACATTTATCCAATCATTAATCAACAAGAGATATTTAGGTATATTTGAAAGCAAAGTTGCAGTACACTCATAGCCTCAGCATTTCATTTAATTCTTCAGGCCAGGCGGTCACTGCATGCACAGGTCATCAGGCCTTTGGACGTTCTGCAACCTCCTATTAAATGTAAAAAAAAGTAACCTTTAATAAAATGGCTAGTACAATTTTACAAATGAAGAATTATATAACTTAAAATCAGGGAATCATCCACCTCATTCAAACTTTGGCCTCTTGAATTTAGCAGAGTTTTACTATACCTGAGAAATTTAGAAAAAATGGTGAAAAATTGTTGAAAATTTTAAATTCGAATTTTAGATAGAAGCATGAGGAGAACAAAGCAAATATGCAGGACAATCAATTTTTTAAAATTGTCCAACCTTGTCTACTACGGCAAAAATAAGGGAGACCAGACATTAAACAAATCATAAATTACGGATTTCAAAGACAAGGTATTGTATTCAATACTATTTCTAAACTCAGCAGATGATCAAACACTAAGAAATGTTTATCTTAGAAGGACACCATAAAAACTAGAAACCTTTAACATGTAATAAAAACAAAGATAATTAAAAGGATGAATCTCACTTTTGCTAAAATTCCATTTATAACCAAATACCATTGAATATAACTGTGTCTCTTCCTGAAAAGGAACCAAAAAAGCCAAATTTGACATGTAACAGCATGCCATCCTCATAAGCTGACAATAAGAATTCCAATTTTTTACAATGGATCTAAGTAATCCACAGGCTACAACGAAATCTCTCCAAAAGAGGTTACATACATAAAACAAATAGTCAAGGTTAAAGAGGACACATCTGTGTAGTGTTGCTACCTAAATTAAAAAAGGGAGCGAAACAATATTCACAAGAAGACTTGCACTAGCATTGGAATACACTAATTTCAAAAAGTTATTTTAGGTCCAAATCCAAACTATTGAAGTGCCTTTTGGATATAATTCCAACTAATGTGAGAAAAAGCTTTCTGCGCATCAAGCGTTAATGCAGCATGTGAGGCCAGAGCACCCTCAATAAACCAGGATTGTCTTTTGAATTAAATAATTGAATTACAGAATCTAAATGGGATGCCAAAATATTTGCATGTATCTTACAATTATAATTAAGAAGATAAATTGACCTATACATTTCCAACACCTAAGATCCTTGTCTTGGGTATGAAAGTAATTATGAATCCAAAAAGGTCCAACTAGTACAGAAGTTATGAAAAAAAGGTAGTATATAGCTCAAATATGTTTGGCCCAAAACAGCAGCCAAAGATGCAAATTTTCAATAGATAGACCATCAAGACCTGAAGCTTTAGCCTTCTTCAAAAATGTATTAGCATCTGGAAGTTCCTGTAATGTAATATCAGGTTCAATTTGTTGAAGATTGACATTATGTAAAGGTAGTTTAGGGATATTTCTAAACAATTAGCAAAATCCTTATCATTTTGGTTAGTGTCATCTGTATAAATGCAACTATACATATTTTGAAAGAATATGAAAGTATCTGAATTTGCAACTACATCAGTATTTTTTGTTCATTAAAGAAGGAGCCAATCACATTATGCTCAGTATTAATCTTTATATGATTGGCAAGCATTTTACCTACTTTATTGTGACGATTGTGGATTAACATGTAACAATGCATTGCAGTCAAATTTTGTACCAATCTTATTTAATTCAGACTTAATTTAGCATATTCGAACTCTTTGTAATCAAATAACTTAATAATCTTTAAGAAGCTTTCATATTGACTACTGGGTTTCTTCTTCATCTGAGCTGTAAACGCTACTGTAAAAGCTTTAAAAGAAGCTTTAAAAGAATCTCAATTATTAACAATGAATGTGTCAAAAGATGTATTAAAACTACTAAAAATATGGAGCTCGGAAAGAGAATTATTATCAGATAAAAGATTGTTACTGAATCTACACCTGCTTGTTTTCAACTCATTGGCAACAAAAGCTGAATAAGCTAAAAATGTGGTGTTAGCCCTGACATCCTTGGCATGGTTTTCCCCCATACTTGTTACCTTCATCCCTACTGTTTTGCAGAATTTGTAGTTGATGGCTTTAGGGGTCTGTGCACTTTACCACGGCTGCTAACCAGTACTGAAGTGTAGGGCCCTCTCCCTAAAACATGGTAAAATTCGCCTACACATAATTGCCACATTTTATTTACTTGTAAGTCCCTAGTATATGGTACTAGCTGATCCTAGCTCTCAGTGTGCTATCCACCAATGTATCGGACTTGCCACTCAGCCTCTAGTGCAGTTTTCAACTGCCAAGTCAAGCTGGCAAAATAAACCCATTGCCAGCCCTAAATCATCCTTTTTAATACTTAGATGTCACCCCTAAGGTAGGCCTTAAAGGCTCTTAGGAAATGGTGCATTGTATTTACCAAGTAGGAAATGTGTACTTACGTTTTAAATGTTTAAGCAGTGTAAAACTCCTGCGTAATTTTTAGGTTGAGCCTAGTGGCAGCGCGCATGCGCTGTCATTCTGTGAGACTGCTGTAGTAGAGTATGCCCATTCTCCTCCCATATTTTTCATTGGCTTGTTTCATTGTCTTTTGTAAATGCTGCCTTCGGATTCGTTAAAAGGCTTTTTAGTCTCTCCTTAGTATGGCCTTGTTTTCATTTGTAACTTCCCATGGCGACTCTCCCCCTAACTTAGGTTTTTTCACAGGACCTGTTATTTAGTCTGTAAGCACTATTTTCTTTCTTGAGTTTCTCTTACTCTTACTGCAGGCCAGACATGCGCTGCTTTAGCTGAAACCGCTTGTGTGTTTTTAAGCAGCACAGGCGCCTTCTTTCAATCACTTTAGCGCGGCATTTTCTTGTGTCTGTTTCATCCCCCTCCCCCCCAATTAAAATGGAATTAGAATTGACTAGCGAATTAAGTAATGTGAATTCCAGGTACCACATAATCCTGTGCTAATGGACTGTGTTACATGTCATCTCTACTAAAGCCACCTGATGGATTGTTTTCAAAAGCCTGTTCTCTTAACACTGCTACCAATATCACCACCACTAATACCACCTCCACCACCAATACCACCACCACCAATACCAACACCAATACCACCACCAACCCCACACCACCACCAATACCACCTACACCACCACCAAAACCACCACCACCACCACCAATATCAACAATACCACCACCACCAATACCACCCCCACAAATGCCACCACCATCACCAATATCACCACTGCCACCACCACCAACACCACCACTACCACCACCAATACCATCACCACCAATACCACCACCAATAATACCACCACCACCAATAATACTACCACCACCAATACCACCACCACAAAACCACCACCACCAATACCACCACCACTAATACCACCACCACCAATATCACCACAAATACCACCACCACCACCACCAATACAACCACCAATATCACTACCACCGCCAATACCACCACCACCACCAATACCACCACCAATGCCACCACAACCACTAATAACACCACCCCCACACCACCACTCATACTACCACCAATACCACCACCACCACTACCACCACCACTAATACCACCACCACCACTGATACTGTAGTGTTGTTCCTATATCCCTGATAGGCTCTGTGCATTGGAATAACATACACTATAGATTTGACATAGGACTAAGGTCAGTATGTCTCTATCGAGTATATTAAACTTAATTACTTGTGTGTGCCAGCTAACTCAGTTGTCACTAGAAACTTCTCGAATATATAAGAAGGGATTAGTCTCTGACAACCGTATAAACATGACAACTATGTTTCCCTTTAGAATCGGAACATTCTCAGAATCATGGAAATAATAGATAAGTTTCACTCAGTCAATCATGCATGCTTCGTTTCTGCAGAGTTGCACAGAAATAGAGAGATGGGCATTTTCAATAAAAAAGGGTTTATTGAACAGTCTTATTTCTCGTGCAAGAGATATGAATTGCTACAATCGTAAGACAGACTGCGAATTACAATATGTACGAGGTTAGCAGATAAAATAATACTGCAATAGCAGGGTTTGTAGCTATGACATATATTAATCAAAATACATACATAAATAACATATGCTAAAATGTGCTACTCATCTAATGCTTCTAAGTTGTTCTACCCCAGTGTACCTAACCTAAGTGCAGTACGAGGTTTGAAGTAGGTGCTGTTTCTAAAGTACAACTAGCTATATTTTAGTTTAGCCAAGAGTTGCCAAAAGTTTCTCTAAGTTCTAGTCAGCTCCATACCTGAGAATGAGAGAGGTTGGAATCTCTTTTCTGGACTCAATTGTCTAACCCCCCGCAAGGGAAGTCAGAGAGCACTGGAGATGGATTCTCTGCGAGGAGGATGACAGCCTCTGGTCAGTGCATCAGGCTGGAACTCGATCTCCTTCCGAACTTGCTGTGGCATACCGCGTAGTCTAGGTTGGATCGAATACTCCGGGAACCGCAATTTGCCAAGGCAAGTGCTGGTATATTTATACCATGAAGGTGTCTAGGAATGCCAGTATTGACGTAAAAGTCAGGTAGAGGAACATCATGAATGAACCCCTAAGGAATAGATGTTCATGCATACTTAATGAGTTCTTGGAGAAATCAATATTCAAGCTGGGGCAAATTCCTTAAGGCTTAAGGGTCTGGTTTTCCAAGAAAGTGTTGTGACGTGGATGGACGGATGTAGGTGGCCATGCCTGTATTTGGTTTGCACGGACAATGTCTAAATAAGGGCCAGTTTTCTATGTCCAAATTAAGGCAATGTGAATTGTACTTATATAAGGGCATAAATCGGGATACATATAAACGGAATCTAAATCTACACACAACAATACCACCACCAATACTAATACCACCCCCACCACCAATACCACCACCACAACCAATACCACCACCACTAATACCACCACCAATCCAATACCATCACCGCCAATAACACCACCCAACCACTAATACCACCACCACCAATATCACCACCAATACCACCACCAATACCATCATCACCTCCACCAGTCCAAGACCACCACTGCCAATACCATCAACACCAATACCACCACCTGCTCTACCACCATCCCAAATCCAATACCACCACCAATCCTATATTACCACTGCCAATACCATCACCACTAATACCACCACCACCAAAACCACCACCAATACCACCACCACCAAAACCACCACCAATACCACCACCACCAATACCACCATGACCAATACCATCACGACCAATACCACCAACACCACCAATACCAATACCACCACCACCACTGATACCACAACCACCAATGTGACCACCAATACCACCGCCACCAATACCATCATCACCAAAACCACCCCCACCACCAATAGCACCAACACCAATAGCACCACCACCAATTCCACCACCAATACAACCATGACCAATACCACCACCACCACCAATACCACCACCACCAATACCACCACAACCACTAATACTACCCTCACCAATACCACCACAACCAATACCACCACCACCAATACCACCACTATCACCAATACCACCATCACCACCAATACCACCACCACCTATACCTCCACCACCAATACCACCACCACCAATACCACCACCACCAGAACCAATACAAATACCACCACAAATAGCACCACCAATACCACCACCTATACCTCCACCACCAGTACCACCACCAATACCACCACCACAGTACCAATACAAAAACCACCACCAATACCACCACCTATACCAGTACCACCAATACCAGTACCACCACCACCAATACCACCACCACCAATACCAGAACCACCACCCCTAATACCAGTACCACCACCACAAATACCACCACTAATACCAATACCACCACCAATACCAGCACCACCAATACTACCACCACCAATACTAAGACCACCACCACCAATACCACCAATGCCACCACCAATACCAGCACCACCAATACCAATACCACCAATACTACCACCACCAATACCACCAATACGAATACCATCACCACCAAAACCCCCACCACCAATACCAATACCTCCATCTCAGCGCCTCTATCTCACTAGTAATAGCAGGGGCACTGTAAGAGGCCAGAGCTGCAACCGACACCATCCTTCTCTCCCTGCATGCCTGCCTTAAAGCACAGCCTGCCCTGCACCAGGAGGTGAAGCAAGGGCACTATTACAGGTGAAGTGTTTTTTATTAGGCCAAAGATAGCAGTGAGATTACACAATGCCACACTGCAGACTCAAATCACAGAGAGTCTGCGGGAAATAGCTCTGATCATATGTAACTCTCACTTCACACGTCGTTTCTGTGTAATTTACCACACTTACACATCTTCTTCACTGCACTGTTTATCACTACTTTGAAGACGTTGAGGGCCGGTCTCGTCCTCTGATATTTACAATCGAACAAGCGGTCAAGAAGGCCTTTTATTGCAATGCAATATGTCTCGCATTTGCAAGAGTTTAAGCTATTAGTATTGAAAATGACAATGCCTTTTGTTTATGTTTTAAAACCCAAAACATAAATATAAGGCATTGTCATTTACAATGCCAATAGCTCAAACTTGCATGAATGCGAGACCTATTGCATTGCAAATGCTTGTTTACTTTTGCTAGGCCTATTTCTCTCATTGACTAATACCAAGTTACCTTATGACATTTAATAATTGATAACTTTAGATTGGGAGCAATTAGAGATATGCTATTTACACTCAAATGAATTGTAACTTAAAATCCTAGTCGGTGGAAAAGTTAGATTTTAAGTCAAAATTCTAAAAATGCCACATTTAGTAAGTTGGTATTTTGTTGTTTCAATCATTTGTGCCTCTACCAGTGTCCTGGGTCATATAAATTTGCATGGCTCTGCTGTTGGGGTTTGTGTATTGCTTCCAGGCAGTAAATCAAAAGGGCCTTAACCCCTAGACAGTTTGGAGCCTTAAGGAGGAGAGAAAAACCTTTCCAGAACCAGATGTGGAGGCAGGACACCAGGAATAAATATTGGACCTCCAGAGCTACTCATCAGAATTCCCATGGAACTCCGTGGAAGCTACAGAAAAACAACCAGAGGACTGCCCTGCTGCCAAGGACTGCCTTGCTGTCTGGGAAGGAAGCCTGAACTAGTTTCCCTTCATCTTAGGCTTACCCAGGGTGACTCCAAGGGTCAGTTGGCTGACCTACTGTGTTAGCTACGAGGGTTTAAGCTTCAGAGGCCTCCCTGCAACTGCCCAGCAGACCTGCTGCAGCTATATCTGACTGGACCTGCACCTGTACAAGCCTGAGCCCTGCTGACCTCTTCTGGAGTGAGTCCCTGATTTTGAAGAGGTACCTTCCAAGGTCTGGGACCCTTGGCTAGCATCATAGTGTACTCCTCCTCAAGAAAATGTGAAAATCCTAACGTTTGGGCTCCTCACAACCGCCAACATGCCTGTGACAACCGCCAATGTAAAGCTGCGGTGAGGCCTGCTCTTCATGCTACTGCCACTGCCACCAGCAACGTGAGATCCATACTTCACGCTACATCAGTGACAGCCAGAGGTGACCGTCAACTCAAAGCCACAGCAATGACCATCTGTGCCACTCGGATGGCTCTTCTTACTACAGGAAAACCAACTTGTGAAGCCCAGCAAGCTCTTTGCTCTGAAGCGAGGACCATCCGTGGCGCTCTCCCCATTCTTAACAGCCCCCTCCACCTCGAATGGAACTGTCCTCTCTGGACTCTGAATGTATATTTTCAATGAGACAAACAGGATCCCTGTAGTCAACGAATGCACCATTGCAATCGGCCTCAATTTGTAACTTACTCCCAGTCTAGCGCGACTAGATGACCGCGAGTGCTGCATTGTGCTTGTAGGTATTAGTGTCACCAAACTTTAAAACTGAATATCTCTGGTTCCAATGATTGCTTGTTTTGTAATTCCGATATCATTATATATAAAAAGTTACTCCATGTTCTACATTGGTTTGGAATTTCCCTTGTGTTGTTTTTTCACTTTATTACTGTCTGTGTGCTGCAGAAAAACATTACACATTGCCTCCAAGTTAAGCCTGACTGCTTTGTGACAAAGTTGAATAGATTAAGCACAGGTTAATTTAGTAACTTTTTGTGGTATACTCTGACAACAATTGTGGTCATTGCCTGAGTGAGTCTTCCACCCTCCCTCAACCAATAATCCAGTTTCTTACATGGGAGAGAAATATATATCTCGTATCTGTGGTCTTAAGGCAGCAATAAGGCTTTAGTAACAAAAATTCAATCAATCCTTGAGAGTGCACCAGATGCATGACAAAAGAAGGAACATTCTGAGCTATCTGGATGAAATATTCACCATACATAAAAAACAGCCTGAAAAAAATCATAAAATTAAAAGCTTTATGAGATCTATCAAATTTGATGTATGCTTCCTGTCCTGTCTAAAAGCATATTTAACCTTTTATTAAAATCTCCCTCCTTAATAACATTGGAATTTGAAATATTAGCTAATTTTGTTTTGATAACACTCCAAAACTCAACTTCAGGTTTGCCAGTGCTGTTTGTTCTCATGTACAATATTGACTAACACCATTCTCGCCATATTGTCACATTCACAGGATAAGACCTGTAACCTTGAAGATTTATGACATAAAACAGCAGCACCACCCTTATAATCAGAAGCATGAGAAAATAATAGCTGACCCACTTAATGTCATTACAGTTTTGCTGACTCAGCTTCACTGTAATGTGTTTCTTGAACAAAAGCAATTTTTCTATTCATTCTGTACAAATTAGAAATTAACATTTCACTTTTTACAAGGTTTCCAAGTCCTCAGATGTTCCAAGTGACAACATTAAATATAAAATACACTTACTGGTAGACTGAAACGAAAAGGGATGAGCATTTTTAAGTAAAGATGAAGAGCAACAAAAATAACAATTTCAATATATATAGGGGGCATGTTAAAAAAACAGATAATAGCATCTGACATATGTACTGCCTGGAAAAGCAGAGAGAACGAGATAGGCAGAGAAAGAGAGCATGTAAAGGAGAGAGAATAGCAGACCAAGGGCCAGAGCCCAGATCTTAAGAAAAATTGCTTTCACAAGAAAATACAACATTTTGATAGCATGACAAGACAGGTAGCAGAGCAAACACAAAATATATCTGGAAACACAAAGTTATAGATTGCCACAACAGTTAACATAACAATAAGCACCAGACTTCCAATGACAAGGTTTCTATCATGTTAACAAATATACTTTGAAGACTTTATATTGCCATTGTATGATATTGTCCAAAGTCAAGGATGGATTATGCCATATCTGATATTGGGTTGACTCATGAGAGTTCTCATAGTCAGATATTCTTTCCACTTAGTGTTGGTTATATTTGAAACATTCTGTGAAATAAATAAGTTGTGACCTGACAAAGCAATTTTCTTTTCTCCTTGGCTGCTCTTATTACATATAGTAGACATGTGAAATCTAGAAACTGCGAATTGATACCGAGGGGTCTTGAAATGAAATGAAATAAAATGAAAAGACGGTTTATTGAGTGCGATAGCTACCCTGAGGCGTCCTAGTGCTACGGACAACGCGTGCAGGTAGGACAATTGGGGATTATTCAGGCCTATTAAAAAGCAGGGTTTTTAATTGTTTACAAAACAGAAGTAAGGTAGGCTCTGATCGCAGATGAAAGGGGAGGGAGTTCCACAGTATGGCCGAATTATAAGAGAATGACCGGCCCCCGCATCTGGCTCTCTTGATCCTGGGTACTGTGGCAAGGAGAGCGAATGCTGATCTGAGCTGTCTGGTCGGGTTATAGGGGGAGATCAGTGAGTGATTGATAACAGCACCCGTTCTCCAGAAGGCTCGTGGGCAATGTATAGGGTCTTAAATTCGATTCTTTCCCTGACTGGGAGCCAGTGGAGGCTCTTTAAGCCGGTTTGACTGAGAGTCGGCGGGGGATTTAAAGCAGTGTTCGGGCGGCGCAGTTTTGTATAATCTGAAGCTTGCGCAAGGTAGTTTGAGGGGCCCCTAAATAGAGGGCGTTCCCAAAATCCAAACGGGACAGAATGAGACCCTGAACCATAATCTGTCTCGCTTGGAAAGGTAGTAAGGGGAGAATCTTCCGCAGGAGCCTGAGTAAACCGAAGCAGGTGGCTGATAGTTTGGCTGCTTGGCAGTTAAAATTAAGGGACCTTTCCAACCAGATGCCCAGGCTCTTGATTGAATCCTTAGGTGTGGGGGCAGGACCAAGACAGGTAGGCCACGATGAGTTGATCAGGAGCGTGGGGGGGTTGCCTAAGAGCATCAGCTCAGTTTTGTCTCCGTTAAGTTTGAGACACGACAAAGTCATCCATTTGGTCACTTCTTCTAAGCAGTCCCTCAGACTGTTGTGTGCAGTGTATGGCTGATTAAAGAGCCACCACTAGCTGAGTGTCGTCAGCATAGGTGATGATTTTTATCCCAAACGGACGGACAATCTCAGCTAGGGGGCTCATGTATATATTAAATAGCGTAGGGCTCAAAGAAGAGCCCTGTGGCACACCGCAGCCAAGAGGCTTGCTGGGGGAGGTGATGTCGCCCTCAAAAACATGAGAGGAGCGGTCTGAGAGAAAGGATTCAAACCAGGCAATTGCTTTTCCTGAGACTTCTATACTGGTGAGTCGATGTAGTAGTATGTTATGGTTTACAGTGTCAAAGGCGGCACTTAGGTCGAGAAGGATCATTGCTGCCGATCCTCCCTGGTCCAGAATCTTCCTGGCCTCCTCCGTTACTGCAACCAGAGCGGTTTCGGTCCCATGCATGGGCCGGAATCCCGTTTGGAAGGGGTCGAGTAAGGGGTTGGTCTCGAGGAACTCAGTCAGCACTGTATTGGAATGTTTTTCCAAGATCTTGCTCAGCCAGGGCAGCAAGGATATCGGTCGATAGTTACTGGGGTTGTCTTGGCCTAAATGAGTTTTTTTAAGGAGGGCCTTAACCATAGCACGCTTCCAAGGAAGCAGGACGGAGCCTGTGGATAAAGAAGCATTGAGCAAGTTAAGTATGGTGGGAAGGACGTTGCCGGTAGCTGACAGCAGGGTACGCGGGGCTGCCGGATCATTGGCGGAGCCAGATTTCACCTAGTGCAAAATGGATTCTAGCACGGTGGAATTAAGAGGGGGGAAGGATTCGAGTGTGGGCCGGGTCTGGGTCCCTAGTTCAGGAGGTTTGATCAGTGGAAGGTCAATCTGAGTGGGGGAAAAAGAGGTATAGATGGTTTGAATTTTTTGAAGGAAGAACTCTGCCAGATAATTGCAACGAGTTTGTGCATTAATGGGGTTTGGTGGTTTTTCTGGGAGCTTAAGGAGGGTTTTCGCAATGCGATAAATTTCTTTGGGCCTAGAAGCAGTTGCATTAATTTTTTCTTTGAAGAAGGTCAATTGTGTGATTTTAATTTCGTTTTTATAGGTCCTAATCGCTTGTCTGTATGCAGTTTTTGTGGAGTGGGAATAGTCCAGTCGCCATTTCCTTTCTAAATGTTTGCATTGACTTTTCATTTCCCGAAGTCCTGGGGAATACCAAGGGGCAGTCTTTGGGCTGCGCTTCGATTTGGTGCATTTCATGGGGAGTACAGAGTCTAGAGATTTGGAGATCCATCTGTTGTAATCCTCATTAGCTAGAGTAGGGTCTGGGTTGTAGGGTGATCTCGAGGTTTCAAGGGCTGCCAGACAGCCCTCTAGGGGGAGTTTTGACCAGTTTTGTTCCCTACGTGTGCCAGTATTGGAGGGAGGGTGGAGGTCAGGAGTGACCCAGGAGAGGGGGATTAGGAAGTGGTCTGACCACGGAAAGGGACAGGGGGTTCCCACTGTGAGATCTGCACTGTTGCTAAAGACAGGGTCAAGTAGATGGCCCTTGATGTGGGTCGGTTTAAGTACTAGTTGTTTCAGTTGTAGTGCGGAGAGTCTTGCGGTCATTTCTAGGGCGATATGGTCCGAGGTGTTGTCAAACTGGATGCTAAGATCCGCTAATAGTGTAAAATTAGATGGGCTACATACTAAACTGGCTATGATGGGGGGAAGGGTATTGTGAAGTTGTCCTAACGTTCCGGGTGGGCGATATATAAGTATTCCGGAAAAGGTGCTGGTGGGGGAGAAGTCTGTGGCAAAGGAGAGACTTTCACAGTCTGGTATTGGGTTGGGAGAACTGCGGCACTTATAACAATCCTTGTAGATGACCGCTAGGCCGCCTCCTTTTCCTGCTTTTCGGTCTTCACGTAATATTTGGTCTACTTGGGGGAGAGACTGGACAAGGCCGGGTTCTGAATCTGAGTTGAGCCAGGTCTCTGTCAGGTATAAGACATCTGGGTGAAGCTCTTCTAGGAGCATAGAAATTTCCGTAGAATGTTTAGGGAATGACCTACAATTCAGGAGGTACATGTTTTGCTGGGTTATTTTGGTTAGTGGGGCAGGATGAAACTAGAAACTAGGGGTGGGCGGAATTTGCGTAATCGCGTTATGCAAATCTCTGCGAAACGGTAAAACATCTCCGCGAACACGCAGAAATTCCGCGAACACGCGGAATTGCTTGTTCACGATACTTTTTTCCTGTTCGCGTTCGCTGTTTGCGTGCTCGGGGAGAAATATCTTGCGAACACGCATATTAAGAACGCGAACAAGCCAAAAATTTCGCGAAGTCGCGGAACGCAGATTTTTGGTCAAAATGCGAAGTGGGTCGCACACCGCTCGTCATACTAGCAAATAGCCCCATAGGATTCTGGAGGATGTAGTGACAGCGGCAGGTACACCTATGCCACGAGTAAAAAGTTTAAAATGCCATCCCTGGACACGTGTTAAGAGGTAATTGCCTCTCGTCAGCAGGGAGCAGGTACGTATGCGGGGTGCTGTAGACTGCCAAAAATTGTCAGGTATAGTACCTCTCACGGCGCGCGGGTGCGGGATACGGGCTCGTCAACCCATAGCTCAGGGAGCTTTAAATACAAAATGCGAAGTGGGTCGCACACCGCTCGTCATACTAGCAAATAGCCCCATAGGATTCTGGAGGATGTAGTGACAGCGGCGGGTACACCTATGCCACGAGTAAAAAGTTTAAAATGCCATCCCTGGACACGTGTTTCGAGGTAATTGTCTCTCGTCAGCAGGGAGCAGGTACGTATGCGGGGTGCTGTAGACTGCCAAAAATTGTCAGGTATAGTACACGCCACGCCACGCACATGCCACGCATACTTGCATTCACACTCGAGCATAGGTGTATCCGCCGACGCTGACCTTCAGGGACCATTTTCATTGGGGGAACACGCCTGGTAGGTGTAGCAGTGTGCGACCAATCTGGTTTAACTTTATATTCAGGCTCCCTTGAGCCGGTGGAGTCGACGGACTCATGGTTACGCACCTGCGCGCTACGAGAGGTACTAGACCTGATAACGATTTTAGCAGCTTACACAGCAACCCCACACATTTTCCTACTCCCTGCTGACGAGAGGCAACTACCTCGAAACACGTGTCCAGGGATGGCACACGCCACGCATACTTGCATTCACACTCGAGCATAGGTGTATCCGCCGACGCTGACCTTCAGGGACCATTTTCATTGGGGGAACACGCCTGGTAGGTGTAGCAGTGTGCGACCAATCTGGTTTAACTTTATATTCAGGCTCCCTTGAGCCGGTGGAGTCGACGGACTCATGGTTACGCACCTGCGCGCTACGAGAGGTACTAGACCTGATAACGATTTTAGCAGCTTACACAGCAACCCCACACATTTTCCTACTCCCTGCTGACGAGAGGCAACTACCTTGAAACACGTGTCCAGGGATGGCACACGCCACGCATACTTGCATTCACACTCGAGCATAGGTGTATCCGCCGACGCTGACCTTCAGGGACCATTTTCATTGGGGGAACACGCCTGGTAGGTGTAGCAGTGTGCGACCAATCTGGTTTAACTTTATATTCAGGCTCCCTTGAGCCGGTGGAGCCGACGGACTCATGGTTACGCACCTGCGCGCTACGAGAGGTACTAGACCTGATAACGATTTTAGCAGCTTACACAGCAACCCCACACATTTTCCTACTCCCTGCTGACGAGAGGCAACTACCTCGAAACACGTGTCCAGGGATGGCACACGCCACGCATACTTGCATTCACACTCGAGCATAGGTGTATCCGCCGACGCTGACCTTCAGGGACCATTTTCATTGGGGGAACACGCCTGGTAGGTGTAGCAGTGTGCGACCAATCTGGTTTAACTTTATATTCAGGCTCCCTTGAGCCGGTGGAGTCGACAGACTCATGGTTACGCACCTGCGCGCTACGAGAGGTACTAGACCTGATAACGATTTTAGCAGCTTACACAGCAACCCCACACATTTTCATACTCCCTGCTGACGAGAGGCAACTACCTCGAAACACGTGTCCAGGGATGGCACACGCCACGCATACTTGCATTCACACTCGAGCATAGGTGTATCCGGCGACGCTGACCTTCAGGGACCATTTTCATTGGGGGAACACGCCTGGTAGGTGTAGCAGTGTGCGACCAATCTGGTTTAACTTTATATTCAGGCTCCCTTGAGCCGGTGGAGTCGACGGACTCATGGTTACGCACCTGCGCGCTACGAGAGGTACTAAACCTGATAACGATTTTAGCAGCTTACACAGCAACCCCACACATTTTCCTACTCCCTGCTGACGAGAGGCAACTACCTCGAAACACGTGTCCAGGGATGGCACACGCCACGCATACTTGCATTCACACTCGAGCATAGGTGTATCCGCCGACGCTGACCTTCAGGGACCATTTTCATTGGGGGAACACGCCTGGTAGGTGTAGCAGTGTGCGACCAATCTGGTTTAACTTTATATTCAGGCTCCCTTGAGCCGGTGGAGTCGACGGACTCATGGTTACGCACCTGCGCGCTACGAGAGGTACTAGACCTGATAACGATTTTAGCAGCTTACACAGCAACCCCACACATTTTCCTACTCCCTGCTGACGAGAGGCAACTACCTCGAAACACGTGTCCAGGGATGGCACACGCCACGCATACTTGCATTCACACTCGAGCATAGGTGTATCCGCCGACGCTGACCTTCAGGGACCATTTTCATTGGGGGAACACGCCTGGTAGGTGTAGCAGTGTGCGACCAATCTGGTTTAACTTTATATTCAGGCTCCCTTGAGCCGGTGGAGTCGACGGACTCATGGTTACGCACCTGCGCGCTACGAGAGGTACTAGACCTGATAACGATTTTAGCAGCTTACACAGCAACCCCACACATTTTCCTACTCCCTGCTGACGAGAGGCAACTACCTCGAAACACGTGTCCAGGGATGGCACACGCCACGCATACTTTCATTCACACTCGAGCATAGGTGTATCCGCCGACGCTGACCTTCAGGGACCATTTTCATTGGGGGAACACGCCTGGTAGGTTTAGCAGTGTGCGACCAATCTGGTTTAACTTTATATTCAGGCTCCCTTGAGCCGGTGGAGTCGACGGACTCATGGTTACGCACCTGCGCGCTATGAGAGGTACGAGACCTGATAACGATTTTAGCAGCTTACACAGCAACCCCACACATTTTCCTACTCCCTGCTGACGAGAGGCAACTACCTCGAAACACGTGTCCAGGGATGGCACACGCCACGCATACTTGCATTCACACTCGAGCATAGGTGTATCCGCCGACGCTGACCTTCAGGGACCATTTTCATTGGGGGAACACGCCTGGTAGGTGTAGCAGTGTGCGACCAATCTGGTTTAACTTTATATTCAGGCTCCCTTGAGCCGGTGGAGTCGACGGACTCATGGTTACGCACCTGCGCGCTACGAGAGGTACTAGACCTGATAACGATTTTAGCAGCTTACACAGCAACCCCACACATTTTCCTACTCCCTGCTGACGAGAGGCAACTACCTCGAAACACGTGTCCAGGGATGGCACACGCCACGCATACTTGCATTCACACTCGAGCAAAGGTGTATCCGCCGACGCTGACCTTCAGGGACCATTTTCATTGGGGGAACACGCCTGGTAGGTGTAGCAGTGTGCGACCAATCTGGTTTAACTTTATATCCAGGCTCCCTTGAGCCGGTGGAGTCGACGGACTCATGGTTACGCACCTGCGCGCTACGAGAGGTACTAGACCTGATAACGATTTTAGCAGCTTACATAGCAACCCCACACATTTTCCTACTCCCTGCTGACGAGAGGCAACTACCTCGAAACACGTGTCCAGGGATGGCACACGCCACGCATACTTGCATTCACACTCGAGCATAGGTGTATCCGCCGACGCTGACCTTCAGGGACCATTTTCATTGGGGGAACACGCCTGGTAGGTGTAGCAGTGTGCGACCAATCTGGTTTAACTTTATATTCAGGCTCCCTTGAGCCGGTGGAGTCGACGGACTCATGGTTACGCACCTGCGCGCTACGAGAGGTACTAGACCTGATAACGATTTTAGCAGCTTACACAGCAACCCCACACATTTTCCTACTCCCTGCTGACGAGAGGCAACTACCTCGAAACACGTGTCCAGGGATGGCACACGCCACGCATACTTGCATTCACACTCGAGCATAGGTGTATCCGCCGACGCTGACCTTCAGGGACCATTTTCATTGGGGGAACACGCCTGGTAGGTGTAGCAGTGTGCGACTAATCTGGTTTAACTTTATATTCAGGCTCCCTTGAGCTGGTGGAGTCGACGGACTCATGGTTACGCACCTGCGCGCTACGAGAGGTACTAGACCTGATAACGATTTTAGCAGCTTACACAGCAACCCCACACATTTTCCTACTCCCTGCTGACGAGAGGCAACTACCTCGAAACACGTGTCCAGGGATGGCACACGCCACGCATACTTGCATTCACACTCGAGCATAGGTGTATCCGCCGACGCTGACCTTCAGGGACCATTTTCATTGGGGGAACACGCCTGGTAGGTGTAGCAGTGTGCGACCAATCTGGTTTAACTTTATATTCAGGCTCCCTTGAGCCGGTGGAGTCGACGGACTCATGGTTACGCACCTGCGCGCTACGAGAGGTACTAGACCTGATAACGATTTTAGCAGCTTACACAGCAACCCCACACATTTTCCTACTCCCTGCTGACGAGAGGCAACTACCTCGAAACACGTGTCCAGGGATGGCACACGCCACGCATACTTGCATTCACACTCGAGCATAGGTGTATCCGCCGACGCTGACCTTCAGGGACCATTTTCATTGGGGGAACACGCCTGGTAGGTGTAGCAGTGTGCGACCAATCTGGTTTAACTTTATATTCAGGCTCCCTTGAGCCGGTGGAGTCGACGGACTCATGGTTACGCACCTGCGCGCTACGAGAGGTACTAGACCTGATAACGATTTTAGCAGCTTACACAGCAACCCCACACATTTTCCTACTCCCTGCTGACGAGAGGCAACTACCTCGAAACACGTGTCCAGGGATGGCACACGCCACGCATACTTGCATTCACACTCGAGCATAGGTGTATCCGCCGACGCTGACCTTCAGGGACCATTTTCATTGGGGGAACACGCCTGGTAGGTGTAGCAGTGTGCGACCAATCTGGTTTAACTTTATATTCAGGCTCCCTTGAGCCGGTGGAGTCGACGGACTCATGGTTACGCACCTGCGCGCTACGAGAGGTACTAGACCTGATAACGATTTTAGCAGCTTACACAGCAACCCCACACATTTTCCTACTCCCTGCTGTTGAGAGGCAACTACCTCGAAACACGTGTCCAGGGATGGCACACGCCACGCATACTTGCATTCACACTCGAGCATAGGTGTATCCGCCGACGCTGACCTTCAGGGACCATTTTCATTGGGGGAACACGCCTGGTAGGTGTAGCAGTGTGCGACCAATCTGGTTTAACTTTATATTCAGGCTCCCTTGAGCCGGTGGAGTCGACGGACTCATGGTTACGCACCTGCGCGCTACGAGAGGTACTAGACCTGATAACGATTTTAGCAGCTTACACAGCAACCCCACACATTTTCCTACTCCCTGCTGACGAGAGGCAACTACCTCGAAACACGTGTCCAAGGATGGCACACGCCACGCATACTTGCATTCACACTCGAGCATAGGTGTATCCGCCGACGCTGACCTTCAGGGACCATTTTCATTGGGGGAACACGCCTGGTAGGTTTAGCAGTGTGCGACCAATCTGGTTTAGCAGATTTTTGGTCAATTTCGCGAACTTACCCAAATTCTGCAAATTCCACGAGCGGAACGGATTTTACCGCCCAGGCCTACTGGAAACCACAGTGTGAACATGTTATGTGTGGGTCTGCTAGATTCCAAGATAGATGGCATATGGCGGGGGTTGTTCCTCTTAGTTTCAGAAGAGTGGTGGGGCTGTAACTCCTGATGTAAGTGGAGAAACAGGCAGAGGTTGTGGCCACTGGCCCCGGCCGGCGCTTATGGGCGCAGACGGGTTTGCCTTGGGCACGCCTTCGGTGCACTACCGGCACGCCCACTGCGTGCGTCCACTGCGCGTTCCGCTCTGCATGATCTTTTATGTGAAAGTGAGGTGAGGGGACTAGACCGCCAACCCTCAGATTGAACCGGAAATGGCTTCCCTCCACACAATCGGGATAAGGAAGGACCCGCGGTAGACTGGGGAAGTGAACCGGAAGTGTGACTCAAGGAGAGAATCCTCGCAAAATCAGGTATTTCCCTCTTAGTTTAAAAGTTTTTTAAAAAGTATGTGCACAAGCAGTAATTGGTGACAGTTTTAAAACAAACAACAAGTAGCAGCAGCGAGCGTCATACAACTAGCGCTGGGCAGTATTTACCAAGCAACACAGTAATACCACTACCTTATGCGCGTCCGCTGCGCGTTCCACTCTGCATGATCTTTTATGTGAAAGTGAGGGAGGGGACTAGACCGCCAACCTTCAGATTGAACCGGAAATGGCTTCCCTCCACACAATCGGGATAAGGACCCGTGGTGGACCGGGGAAGTGAACCGGAAGTGTGACAGTTTTAAAACAAAACAAGTAGCAGCAGCGAGCAGCATACAACTAGCGCTGGGCAATATTTACCAAGCACCACAGTAATACCACTACCTCATGCAGAATGTGTTTACTTCCTTACAGAGTGATGCACCTTCATAGATTAATATGAGGTAAATTGGAGATTCCCTAAATCTCTGGTATGACATTTTTAAGAAGTTCTAGAAGATTTGGCGCCTTATCACCCTCTTTTAAGCCATAGAGACAACAATTGTTAGAATGATTCCTATTTTCCAAATCTTCTCTGAGCTGTTTGAGCTTTATGCTCTGTTTTAGCAGTGGGAATTTTACAGCAACATATTGAGTCAAACTGATGCTTTATCCTATTTCAATCAACTATTCCCCATATTAACTCAATAGACCACATTCTGCTGCATCTTCTCATTAATTGTCATCATGATCATTCAAAATAGTATCTAAAGGTGGATAAATAAAGGATCCATTAGATGAGGGAGGATCATTCTTTGGCTTTTATGGCTTTGCACCCAAATAAAAAGTTTAGGAACCAGCCATTGTGTTAGATGGTGTCTAATTAATCAAAGATGTTTCTAGAAACTTTCAACTGAAATTTTGTTCTGCCCATGCACAAGATAGGTGTGTAATAAAATACAGGCTATATGACGTAGCTCAAAACAATAATATCCTCAGACGTAGCATCACAGAAAGCACATGGCTATATGGAAAATGTTCATGACAACGTGACATGAGTATCTGAAAATGAGCTCCTTCAAAGGAAGTATGCATTAGGAAACCTTAAGAAAACTTCATCTGCAAAGTATGTCGGCACCTCAAAGCAACAGAACTTCAAACATTAGTGATGGGGCACATAAAACACAAGTGTTTATTATATGCAAATTCCATAAAAAACTAGACAGCAAACTGTATGTTAAGATTAGGTCACAGAAGGAAGGGCGGAGCTTGCCAAGCCCAAAGATGGCCGCTGCCTGAGCAAGCTCCCTCTGCTCTTCCTCATCCTTAATCATCCTGTGTCTAGCTGACTCAATATAACGTCATTTACATGCCCCAATAAACTTAAATAAAGGTACATCGGAAGTTACCCCAAACAAATGCACCAAGAAGCTGGGAGAGCTGAAAGTGGGGCCGGTGTCCACAGTGGCAGAGAGCGGCCTGGAGTGGAGGCGCTGATGGTGCGGGGCCCTTGGGTGAGACGGAGACCTCAGGCGTACAGCGGAGAACACACCATTGTGAGGTACTCCGGCACTGATCAGGAGAGGCAGGCTGCCTGGCACTGTCGAGCCGGGCTGCCATGTGGGGAGCTCGGGCCCAGAGAGCACGGGGTCTGTGCGGCCAAGGGTGCTGGCGAGCTAGCGCTTGGTCGAGAGAGCTGCGATCCTGCTGCGATCACTGAGTGCTCTGTACTGTGGCACCTTTTAGTTAATTAAAAAAGAAGCTGCCGGCACAACATAGGTGAGGCCTACACATGTGTGGGAGGGGTTGGACTAAGTCAAGCCTGCCCGCCTGCGCTGAGTGATGTGAGCGGCTGAGAATAAGTGCAGCCAGCGGCAGCGGAAGGAGTGTGTGCGATGCCTGTCAGTCTCACCTGGCAGCTGCTGGTGATGGGGACAGACCCGATGAGTAAGACCCATGAAAAGAAGGTAGCACCATGTCGGACGGGGCTAGCCCCGGGGCTCTGTCGTTAGGAGCGGAACGTGCTGGCACTGGGCTGCAACCCACGCATGCTAGACTGTTGCTGAGATTTGTGAGTGTCCCCCCAATACGAACAGAAGACATGTCAGTGGCCCCACTGGTCCTTCCATAAGTGTCAGCTGGTATGCTGTAATAGGATCGTAACGGGGAGTATGCGTGGTGCTCGAGCATATTGAGGAGTTGGCCACGGGACTTACACATGAAGGACCCAAGAGGGGCGAAGGTCCTGAGAGCACTTAAATATACCAGCAGAGGCCCAGATAGTGCCACACGGGGATCCCTGAGCATAAGAAAACCGACTCAACATGTAAAGAGTGACGCAGCCCACGTTCTGGCCTCCAGCTTCGGTCTATATTGGTGAGCGAAGTCCACGCCGGCGTTATTGGATTGTGCTCTCGCTCCCATTGTCGATCCTTCTTTCTCTCCACAACACTGCCCTCAAACCTGCCATCATCACATTAGGCATGGGGCAGACGGATAAAATGCAGTCTAAATGACACTTTGACCAGCAAGGGATGGCGGGGTTGCGCAATGAAGACCGGGAGGCCCCTAACACAACTGCTTGTGTATAGACAAACATTGAATAGGCAAACATGCAGAACGCATAGATACGGTCGAACGCAGAGTGTCAGACATTGAAGACACTCGACATACAGCTGTTGAAACTCAGGGAAAAATGGAGAAAACACTGGCCTTACTCCAGGCCAAGGCGGAAGACTTGGATGTGCGTTCCCGGTGGAACAACTTAAGAATAACCGGGGTTGCAGAGTCAAAAAATACAGGAAATATGGCGAAATTCATGGAAAAGCTCATTATCGATCTAGTAGGCAGACATACTTTTTCAGAAATATTCATAGTGGAGCACACACATAGATCACTGGCACCCTCTCCACCCCCGGGAGCTAGACCGCGGCCCATCATAGTAAGATTACTCAATTATAGAGATCGGGACGCTGCACGGCGTTACTGTAGGGAGTTACAGATGTTAAGACAAGAAGGGACGGGGATGTCCATATACCTGGATTTCAGGATCCAAGTCCAAGATGCGAGAAAGAAATGTATGCCAGCGAAAAGGAAACTACAAGACCTCAACATCCCATGTGCAATGATGTATCCGGCTCGGCTAAAAATCACAGTGGACGGCAAGTCCAACATTTTTGGTGATCCCAAAGCTCTGCAACAGTACCTGAAACAGCGTGAACAGCCGAACACTCAAAGGAATTCACCTAGAGTCGGAGCTGATGAACTGGGGCAGGCCTCGCGACTGGATGATCCAGAATGATAAGACACCTGGGGTCCCGGCTGCACATTGGACTATGACTGTATCAAATAGGTTAAGCTATAGCTATTATCAATTGCAGTTGTGGTCGCCTAGCTGCATGAACAATACTGCTTAGTCACACCTCCCATAGTAGATCACTTAAAGGGCTTAGATGCGAATGGAACATGAGGCAAAATGGCTTAGATTAATGAACAGTACTATGCTGACACGTGTATGTAGTAGAAATGCGTTGCCATCCCATGATTTCCAACCACGGGAGGTACCGACGGGCCGCTCCTACCCCCATGTGTGCACCACACCAAGTTGTTTTGGGAATGTTTATGGAGGGGGAATGCAGAAATGCAGAAATGTGTCTGATACAATTTGGTTTACCGGAGTGGGTGGGAGGAGGTGGGGAGGACGGGGGGGAAATATGGTCAATGGTATGGATATAGATGACATGGTCACTACTGCTCTGTGGATAGCATTGCTAAAGTATAGACACATTCTGAATATACTAACCGAGATGAGATATGACATACACCGTTAGACCATTCACACTGCTTACATGGAATATTAGGGTCCTAAATAACCTGCAGAAGACAAGAGGAGTACTAGCCTACCTTGACCGACATGGTGTGGAGGTGGCTTGCCTCCAAGAAACGCACCTTACCAGTACCTCCGAATTAAAAGTGGGGGTCCGATGGGCATAATTCCGGATAGCGTCCTCATTAGGCCTGGGCGGCAAATTCCGTTCCGCTCGCGTAATTTGCGTAATTTGCGTAATTTCGAGTTCCGCGGAGAACGCGAAATTGCTCAAAAGTCTGCTTTCCGCGATTTCGCAAAATTTTTGCTTGTTCACGTTCTCAAAATGCATGTTCGCGAGATATTTCTCCTCGAGCACGCAAACAGCAATTGCGAACAGGAAAAAAGCATCGCGAACAAGCAATTCCGCGTGTTCGCGGAATTTCTGCGTGTTCGCGGAGGTTTTTACCGTTTCGCGGAGATTTGCGTAACGTAATTACGCAAATTCCGCCCACCCCTAGTCCTCATATTCCAACTACGCACCTGGAGTGCTTATACTAGTCAAGCCAGGCATCCCGTTCACCGTACTGCATACACTGACGGACTCTCATGGCTGATACATTATAATACAGGGACATTTTGGTGGTACAATGCTCAAATTAGTCAACACATATGGCCCGAATATAAATGACAGGGCTTTCTTCGCACAAATATGGGCAAAGCTACACGCCCTAGAGCCAGCAGAAATAGTATGGGGTGGAGAATTTAATACATGCCTAGATCCAGTAATAGACAGGTCAACCAGTAATGACAAATATGGTAAGCAAGCAGCCAAGGCACTCAAAGATGGAATGGAAGAATGGAGGATGATAGATATATGGCAGCTATGGAACCCAGGGCAATGGGAGGGCATTGGCACTTTCGCTACGCATAACACGTCGTCCCGAATAGACTATTGGATAGCAACGCATGGAGCTGAATAGATCATATGCCCAAAACACTATCTGATCATGCACCCTTCTGATTGGTACTGGCACTCCCTACACAAACTCCTAGGCAATTTATGTGGCACTTTTTGACGACTACACTGCTGGACCAAGAATTTAACACAGACTTAAGACAAGCTATATTAGATTATTTTGAACACAACATAGGGTCAGTCACTAGTGCCCAAACACTGTGGGAGGCATTCAAGGTGACAATTCAAGGATTCTGTATAGGTAGACGTTTGGGAGATACAACAGCAGCTAGCCAAACTAGAAAAATAAATCCACTCACTAGAAAAAGAATACACGCGGACCCCAAACCCTACTCTACTTGCTGAGATCAGGAATAAGATGATTATATACCAGGAGTTCGCTGATAGCAAGGTGAAATACCTTTCAAGAAGACATGTGGCATGGATCTGTGGGGAGGGAGGTCATCCGGGTGATGCTCAGTGCAGACCCCTGTGTAATATATTCACAGACCCACCCTCAGTCTCACTCAGACAACTACAGACATGCTCAGACACTTGCACATCCACTAAGATACCTACTCAGACACCAATTATCCACTCACAGACCTAGTTAGACAATCAAGAACCCACTCACATACCCACTCAGAGACTCACATCCACTCACAGACCCACTCAGAGACTCAGGCACCCAATCACACAGCCATTCAGAGACTCACGCCCACTCACAGACCAAGTCAGAAACTCATGCACCCAGTCACAGACTCACTCAGAGACTCACTCAGATACTCACGCACTCACTCACAGACACCACTCAGGCACTCATGCACCCAGTCACAGACCTATTCAGAGACTCATACACCCACTCACAGATCCACTTGGAGACTTACAAAATTACACACCCACTCACAGACAAACTACAAACCCATTCACAGACCTACCCAGCGGTTCAAGCACCCACTCACAGACCCACTCACACACTTACGCACCCACTCACAAACCCTACTCAGACACTCATGCACCAATTCAGACCCACTCAGATACTCATACACCCACTTACACTTCAACTCAGACCTACTCAGAGACTCATGCACCCCCTTCCACACCCACTCGGAGTTGCACATGCCCACTTATAGACCCACACAGAGACTTCAACACCTATTCACAGACCCACTAGGAGGCTCCTGCACTCACTCACACACCTACTCGGAGACTCATGCACCAATTCGCACACAGCCCTGCAGAGACTCACGCCTACTCACAGACCCGGCCAGAGACTCATGCACCCAGTCACAGACTCACTCAGACTCTCATGCACCCACTCACACACTCACTCAGAGCCTCCTTCAGAGACGTATGCACCTTCACCCCACATGCTTCTCAGAAGTTCAAACACCCACTCAGACCCCACTCAGACACCCATGCACCCAGTCACAGACCCACTCAGAGACTCAAACACCCACTCACAGTCCCACTTAGATACTCATGTCCCAACTCACACACCAACTCAGAGATACATGTGCCCACTCACATACCCACTCAGAGACTCATACACTGATTCACAGACCCACTCAGACACTCATGCACCTACTCACAGACCCACTCAGAGACTGATACACTGAGACACTCATGCACCCAGTAACACACCCACTGGGAAACTCATGCACTCCTCATAGATGCATTCAGCGACTCATGCACACACCCACTCAGACAGTCCTGCATCGACTAACAGACCCACTCAGAGACTTATGCACCTACTCACACACCCACTCAGAGACTCACACACCCACTCACACAGCCCTCCAGAGACTCACACACATACACACAGACCTACTCAGAAACGCATTCACCACATCACAGACTCACTCAGACACTGAGGCACACACTCATCCAGAGACTCACATACCCACTCACAGACTCCCTTAGAGACTTATGCACCCCCTCACACACCTACTCCAAAATTTCACACACCCACTCACAGTCCCACTCAGGCACTCATGTGCCTACTCCCAGACCCACTCAGACACACTTGCACTCACTTACAGACCCACTCAGAGTCTCTCACTCCCACTCCCAGACCCACTCACAGACTCAGTCAGAGAATCACACACCCACTCCCAGACCTACTCAGAGGCTCTCACACACACACAAACCTACTCAGAGACTCATGCACCCACTCACACACCTACTCAGAGACTAATGCCTACTCACAGACCCAGTCAGAGACTCACAACAAGTCACAAACTGACTCAGACACTCATGCACCCATGACTGCACTCACTAAAAGACTCACACACCCACTCACAGACTCAGTTAGATACTTACGCACCCAATTACACACATACTCAGAGACTCATGCACCCATGCAGAGACCCACTCAAACACCCATGCAAAAACAGACCAAGTCAGTCTCACACCCACTCACAGATCCACTCAAAGACACATGCACCTCTTTTCAAATGACATCATTGTATACATCATCCACAAACCACCATACAACCTCTCATACACAGACACTCACACCCACAGAACCATTCACATACCTCTTCACATATTCATACACCTTATCACACACCTACTCACTCGCCAATTAAATCTAATGACACACCAACTCACTAGCAAATACAGCCACTCACTCACCCACACACCTACTCACACTTTCACTCATACGGGCACTCAGACAACCACTCACACGCGAATACAAACACTCACAGTCACTCACATAATATATGTTAAAAGTAGCATCACTCATTAGTAGTACAGCTAATATACTCATTTAACTTTTGTAGTTGCTTAGTATGTATGTTTAACAATCATAAACTCTTAGAAAATACTTACACTTACTGGATGGAGTCATTAGTGATGTCATTTGAGATATCATGAGTGATGTCACTGACCATGTCATGAGTGATGTAATATGATATATATATATATATATATATATATATATATTTCTTATAGATAGATAGATAGATAGATAGATAGATAGATAGATAGATAGATAGATAGATAGATAGATAGATAGATAGATAGATAGATAGATAGATAGATAGATAGATAGATAGATAGATAGATAGATAGATAGATAGATAGATAGATAGATAGATAGATAGATAGATAGATAGATAGATAGATAGATAGATAGATAGATAGATAGTTGTCCCACAATACGACACAATAAAATAAAACCATGGGTCTTCTCAGCACTGCCAATTTACGTATATTGTTACCAGAGGAGAAGGTACATGTTTAGGATTTCCCAAAAATGTTAAATATACCACTTTTTTTAAATCACAGTCCAATTTGTTATGCTGCTTTGAGTGGAAATGCTATAAAAATTTTAATTTTAGCAAGTTTACCAGAAGCAGTAATACATTGGTAGTTTACCAAGGAATACAGTTCTGTAAATCACTGGTTCATAGTCAGATGTTAAATAAATCACATGTAGAGGAAGCTGAGAAGTGTTTAAGTCACTGATTCACCATTAAGTGCCCTTCCTGGTGTGCCAATGCATACAATGCCATGCGCTTTCTCCTGGAAAGCTCTGTGTTTAGAAGTGTTTCCAATCCATTGAGCGCCATGCATTTACCTACAGCATAAATAATAAGACTACCAGCTGTTAACGGGGAGTGCAGGAAAAAAGACCCAAACCTGCCAAAATGATTACAAGTAGAAGAAAAAACTGCAGAAAAGGCAATCTACAAATCCGAAGTAAAACAGTACATAACTTATATTTGGGCTGAAGTGTATAAATTATCTTGAGGCTCAGAATTATTTCCTTAGACTATTCACTGTCACAATTCAGTGATACAATGCATAACACAACACAGACCAAGCAAAACAATTAGGATACTCAACTATGAACCTCCAGCCTGAGCTCTGCCATTCATGCCCCCCCACTTCTGTTACTCAAAGAAATTGATTTTACAGTCTGCTGGCATTTTCAAGTGATTTATGGTCACATAATGAATGTGAGTGAGATCATTTTAACAGAAATTACCTCATCACTTAATCCAACTATTAATCTCCTCCTGGTCTGATGGTCTGAGTACACAAATACCACACTGAAGACAGGTTTCTTGTATGCCTGCTGCTTTCCTAAGGTGAACTGGTAAAGTTTGTATATATTAGACTCAAACCCACATATGAAGATTTATAAATTAATGGAATTTTTATTCCAATTATATTTCACCATCTAAAATCCATAATTGTTCCCGTTTAGTTTGACTTCCAGTCTGTCTGTCTGTCTGTCTGTCTGTCTGTCTGTCTGTCTGTCTGTCTGTCTGTCTGTCTGTCTGTCTATCTATCTATCTATCTATCTATCTATCTATCTATCTATCTATCTATCTATCTATCTATCTATCTATCTATCTATCTATCTATCTATCTATCTATCTATCTATCTATCTATCTATCTATCTATCTATCTATCTATCTATCTATCTATCTATCTATCTATCTATTAAACTTATTTGATCCTCAATAGAGAGCAGAGCACTTCACAAGGCTCAAAGAATCAACTGTATTCATATGTACTGTAGAGCCCTCCCCAGCCTGGGTACCCACCCATGTCTATGCCACACACTGAGCTTATTATTGCATGTCTTTATTTGTCTGCGTGTAATTGCAAACTCAACATTCTAAATCAACCTTCAGGGCATTCTGCTATAACACTTACATTACAGACCTACAGAGTCCATCAGGAACCAAAAGGTTTCCGTCATTGCTAACTCGCAAGACACTATATATCCACCTCTTTTAAATGAAATATCTCAGAATAATATGCGTTAGAGAAGGAACCATGATACATTGCATGAGAGCACTTGCACTTTGAATAGCTAGTAGGCACATGCACTTTATCATCATTAATTTGAGCCAAGATGCAGAGCGAAGATATTTATGATATATTGCACAAAGGTACTGGCACTTTCATCTGCAACAATGTACTTGCATGTTAATAAGTATTAATTAGAACTAAGTGTTTTAATTAAATAGGATGTTTAGAGTCAACACGACATATGACGATCATGAAAAGAGGGCTATAAGTGATTGCAACATGATTTCTCCCTTGGAGCATTCATTGAATAGATGGAACTTGGGTATGTTTGAGATATTATTGTTTTGTCTATACTTTACTTGTGAATTAACAAGACAAATATCAATGCGAATTTGATGACATGAGTTGATTTCTGGCATAAATTGGTGAAGAACTGTTTAATATGGATTAACATTTGGCACGTTGAGAAAAACCATATATACAAAAAATCATGAGCAACATGTTGAAAAAGGAAAAAAGAAAAAATTATTTCTTAAAGAATAATTACCATAAGAATTTTGAAAAAATTGTAAAAGATACATGTAACATAGGAGTATTTCTATTTTGAAATGCACTTTTGTGTCATTTGGACGAAATTGTATTCATTGCAGTTTTGTAGTATGTTGTTTATGTCAGTCACATCATATGACCGACTGCATCCAACAAAGAGAGGGGAGTAATGGAGCTCAGTGTGCGAGCAAGGCAGGAGATACTGCCGGAACTCGTTACTGCAAGCAGTGAATACAGAAGTGCTAAAAACGTATGTGTCTGCAGTGTCTGTGTCGGGTTCAGAGGGAAAACTGGAGATTGTCTATATATATATATATATATATATATATATATGCTGCAAACAATCATTCCAACAGGAATATATATATATTCACTGAAAAAAACATAGGTTTCATGCACGTTATAGTTAGGAATTAGCATTTAAAAAACCTTAGAAATTCACTGAAAAAAGCATAGGTTTCAGGGGCGTTATAGTTAGCTGGACATTTCCCTTGTACAAAACCCTAGAAATTCCCCCATTATAGTTAGTTCAGCTAACTATAACTCGCGCCCCCGCAATGCACTGCTGATGACGTCACATATTACATCACTCCTGACATGGTCAGTGACATCACTGATGACATCACTGATGACATCTCAAATGACATCACTGATGACATCACTGATGACATCATCCAGTGTCTGTGTGTTTCTATAAACTTTAAACATGTTTATTATATATAGGGAAAGGCATATTGAAGAATGAGTCAGTGTATAAGTGTGTGAATGGATGATTTTGTAGGTGCGTGACTGACTGTATAAGTGAGTCATTAAATGTATCTTACTGAATGCATGAGTTCATGACTAAACTGTGTGAATGACTGTATGCGTCTGTCTGTTGAAGTGTAAGCGGATGCATGGTTTTGTGAATAGGTACATGAATGTCTATATAAGTTATTGATTGGTTCTCTGAGTGTCTGAGTATCTGTATTGGTATCTGAGTGTTTGCGTGGGTGGGATGTGTGTGACTCTGTGCATAGATGTGTCAGTGGGTGGTTCACTGGGTGCATGGTTTCAACACTAGGTCTGTAATGGACTGTATGGGTGGGTGAATATCTATATGGTTGTGTTAGTGTGTGAATATATATTTCATTAGTACATGTGTAATTTACTACATATGTGAACGGCAGTATATATGTATGTTGGAGTACAGAAATAACTATAACTGAGAGTGTGTGATAGTGTGAGTGGCTGTATGGATGAGTGTATGCTTGTATCATTGATTGTATAAGACCATAAGAATGTGCTAGTATTTGTATGACTAATTGAGCTTGTGTGTGTATAATTGTATAGGTGAGTAAGTGGCAGTGTGATTAATTAATGTATGTGTGTGAGTAACTCTATGGATGAGTAGCGGCGTGGGAGTGTCTATATAAGTGTATGAGTGCATATGATAGTCCTGTACAGAGTGACCATAAGTATGAGTGACTGTACGGGTGAGTGAGTGGATGGGTGTTTAGACCTAAGACTCTGTGATGGGGTATGTACTTATTGGTGTTGGAGTGTCTATGGTTATGAGAGTGGCAGTATGTAATTTAGAGTGGGTGTATCAAAGGCTATATTAGGGTGTGACAAGAAGCATCAAATGATCACATGAATGACATCATCAGTGATTTCATCAGTGATGTCATTTGAGATGTCATCAGTGATGTCATTAGTGATGCCACTGACCATGTCATGAGTGATGTAATATGTGACGTCATCAGCAGTGCATTGCGGGGGCGCGAGTTATAGTTAGCTGAACTAACTATTACGGGGGAATTTCTAGGGTTTTGTATGAGGGAAATGTCCAGCTAACTATAACGCCCCTGAAACCTATGTTTTTTTCAGTGAATTTCTAAGGTTTTTTAAATGCTAATTCCTAACTATAACGTGCATGAAACCTATGGTTTTTTCAGTGAATTTCAAAGGTTTTTTAAATGCTAATTCCTATCTATAACTTATCTCTAAAGCTATGATGTGTAATGATTTTCATAGGCTTTCTAAATCTTTATATTTCAGTGTGTCAATTCCTTTAATTATGTGTTTTTTTATAATGATTTTTCACCATTTTGTAAACTTTTGTTTTCAATTAATTCTTTTAAAAATTAAAAAATATTATTTGTTTTTCATGATTTTTGTTTTACAAATTACATTTTGTAAAACTATTTTTTATATTTTTTAAAATATTTTTTAAACTATATTTTTAATACTTAGTTATTTTTTTTTTTACAAAGTTTTTGGGATTTGCGCACCCTATGCGTACCTTTCTCGATCCCTGCGGGGAACATAGTCGCCATTTTATGATTGTAGTTTAGGATCCGCGTACGGTATGCGTTGGGTATGTATTTTCGTGCACGATTTCTATGCGACCGGTACGCGACTCCAAGCCCATACGCGACATGTACAAAGCACATTATGCGACGCTCGTGCGCTTCTGCGAAACGTCATGTGATGTGCGTGTTTGACGCGGTGGGTGCGTGAATCCCGCAAAATATTTTAAATGTCAAAAAACATATATATATGTATGTCATGTCAATATTAATTGAAGACATAATCTAAACTACTAAAAAAATTAATATATCTTTACTTCTAATCCTATATTCCTTTTAAATGCAATTTTGCGAATTTGCGCTCGGTGCATGCTGCCTATGCGCACGGTGCGCGGATCCCATGTGACCTGAAAAAAAGAGATTTGATTGGTTCATTACACTTCCTATTCTAACTATTGAAAGACCCCACCCATTTCAATCATTCTTCTTTGACCTTCTTTGGAGGAGCATCTCTCTGCAGAGAAGAACTTTTTTTGGCTAAGTTTACACTTAGTTCAAACTTTTTTCAAAAACAATGGCTTCAGGGCAGCAGACATCACCAGCATCTGCTCATTCATCTGAGGATGAATTTTTGGAAGAACCACCACGCCAACCAAGATATACATCTGTGGTTTGGAAATGTTTTACTTTTCCTGAGGGGCAAACCAAAACCAATGCCACCTTAGTGGCATGTAAGATCTGCCAGCGAGTGCTCTCCCGTGGGGATCCCAACAAAAAATATTCCTGCGGTACAGCCAGTATGATGAAGCATCTGAGGACCCTCCATCCGGTGAACCTTGCTTGAGATGAATGCCAAAGAATGTGAGTTCTTCCAGCTCCATCTAATGCATCGCAGCCGAGTACTTCAAGGGTGGATCCATCTGTGCAAAACTTGGACATCCGTCCACAGTTTGCAACCTTAAAAGTGCTCTGCATAAAATGCAACGCTGTACTTTGCTATGGAGAGCAGTCGATTTACCTCATCTGTCAAAAGCAAGAGAACCATCATTGCTAGTTGTTTTTTTTTTCCTGAAGTTCATTGTTTTGTTCTTCCAGTTCTGTTCTTTCCTTTTTTTTTTCAAGAAAAATTAAAAAACTAAAAAATTGTTCAAAAAACGAAGAAACAATATATAAACGAAAGAAGAAGAAAAAAAAATAGTTCTAAGAACTAACTTTCCTGGTTTAAAATAAGAGCTATATTAGTTTTTTAGTGTGTGAAAGTTTAGATGAATGTATGTGTAGTACGTAATTGACTGAACGAATGCAATAGTAGTATATGGTGAATGTATAAGTGCAGAACTATGAGGAAGTGCTGCAGCATCACACAGTAACTTCTTTAACTGCCGTGTGCTGTAGTACTTCCGACGCACAGGGATGCAACATATGTACATAAATATGTTGCAAATCTATGCTTCTCTCTGCACGGCTGCCTAAACTGCAGCCATATAGTGACACAGGCACCCTTGCACCATGGTGCAAGGATATCTGTGTCATGTGGTGTTTGTTTTTGTGCAGGAATACACACCTTCCTGCACAAAAACAATCAGTAAACACATTTTTCTCCTTCAATGTATGCTGAACATTTTAGCATGCATTGAAGGTTAAAAAATGAGGAGAAATGAAAACAATTCTCCTTGTTGTGCATTGCTACACCAATTGGAGAATGGTGCAGCATTCACACACATGTCGAGATTTATGATTTCTGATAAATCTGAAGATGTGTCTTGTTCTATGAGTATTCAGTGCAATCACGCAAAACAACACTTATAGAATGCCCTTTCAATGCAAAGTGGTGTGTATGATGAGGTTGTATTTACATGGAGAAGAAAAGGTACACAGAGTGCCTTTTCCTCTCTTTGTAAATATGAAAGAGTGTCTTGCGCTATAACTATGTTACAAAAAGTGACATATTTCTGTTTAGAAAATTGCTTGTGAATGATAGGAGGTAAGCACAGAGCTTTGTCTGCAAAGATGCTCAAAGAAGAATGATTGAAATGATTGTGGTCCTTCAATAGGTACAATGGGAAATATTATGAACCACTCAAATCTGTTTTTTTGCAGGTCACATGATATCCTATGACAGGGAGATTAAAAAACTACATAGGTATAAACAGGGTGTTTTGAAAAACGTATTAAAACTTTGTAGCTTCTTGCAGATCTGCCCATTGTACATATTAATACTTAGTTAAACTTACCTTCACATTAATAGAAATAAAAAATGGTACACATTTTTTTCAGGTTTTTTTTGTAATGTAAATTGTAGTAAATTGCTTATTTTAGAATTAGGATCTGTGAAATAAAAGAAAAAATAGTTATAACATTTAATAATACATTTTTAACAACACAACATAATTTAAACAAAATAATTTGTTTGCCTTTTTTGCTGTTCTCAGAATATATTGAATTTCACTAGAAATAGTGATTTCAATCATACTCATCACATAACAGCGGGCAAAAAAAAAACAATCAAAAAGATTGTTTAAAAAAAAAAACAACATGCTATTCTCAGTAAAATACCAGAAAATACAAATCACACATATGAAATGCTTATTGCTAACAACATTTTATAACTTTAATTTATAAAAACTGTAAATGTTGTCGCTTTAAAATATTCACCGAGTCAATGAGTACAAAAAAGTCCATAATTCAAACATATACCTTGGTATTTTTGCACTTTTTTATGTAAATTGTCCAATGGTAATCCTAATAAATTATAATAATAAATTCCTCAGAGAGTGAATTATCTTCCTAAAACTTTGGCTTTAAAAATATTAGGTAGGAATTTGGTAATTCACTAGGCAAACGTTGTTTGAAAACCAACTGGGCATCATTACAAAGTGTCCAGCCTTTGTCACATTTTAGATAGGCAGTGTAATGTCCAGATGTTGTGGAAGGACCATAATTGAAAATGATTGCAATTGCTACAAAAGTCCTTCCTGATATTGATAGTTGTGTTGCTACAAATTGCTTTATTAAAGTATTCAATTTTCTTCCATCAGCTGTACAACGTTGCATCATTAAAATTATATATTGTCCATATTTTAAAAAAAATAATGTGGATAACATTTTTGATTTACATTGCCTACACTCCATGTTTTGATTTGCACTTTTAACTAATTTACTGAAAGACACTGATTTACAGTCCGGTAATTTTAAATATAGAAATCTTTTAGTGTCTACATTAGTGCTAGATGTATACATGCAATTTTCACAATGATGTTCCCATTTGTAACAAAGGCCAAACATATTTTCTATTTCTACACCTTCATTTTCAAAAATAGTAAGCATATACATATAAAATTCCTGAGCAACTTGTTGGATATTTTCCGTAAATTGTGTAGAACATCCAAAAGATTACAAACATGTGAAACAGTTTGTATTTTACTTGTATCTGTTGACAATTTTTCATAAACAAAATGCAACAAGGAACAAAATCTTTTTTGCCGATTCTGCAAAATTTGTTCTTGCAAACCTTCAAGGTAAAAAACAACATTGACCACTACATTAGCATAGCAGTTGACACCTGAACTATTTTCAAACTGATAACCAACAATCTCTTCAATAGTGTCCTTTTTCTTTTTGCTTGCTATCTCAACATTATCTTGTTCTTTTCCCTTCTCTACACCTTCAGTACAGATATTCTCAAACCTTATTTTTCGACCAACCACACGCTTTTCAAATACAGGATATTGACCTAAATTAGGAGCATATGCCCTTCTTAAACTATTATACTCATTTACACAGTTTGCATCTGCAGTAACCTTTGTGTCATCAAAATCAATCAAAAACAAACCAGATAATGTTCTGACTCGCGACAAAGCAACATATGCCATACCCTCTTTAAACACAGTAGATGCAATGTTCACCAATGCACTGTCTACACTTAATCCTTGAGATTTATGAATAGTCACTGCGTATGCCATAGAAAATGGAAATTGTTTCCTACGGACATATAAATCTTTAACAAGCAAAAATCAAACTGAACAACGACCAATTTCTTTAACTTCTTCAATCTGATCAAATTTAATTTTTAAAAATTCAATTCCTTCTTTTTTCTGATAATTATCAAAATCCACCACTTTACCCATTGCTCCATTAACTAAACCTTTTGCTACATCCAAATTACGCCTTAAAATTACCCAACAGTTTACACATGCATATAGAGTCTTTTCTAAACCAGCCGTTTTCGATATCTTTTTTTCTAAAGAATTCAGTTTTGTTTTCAATTTTCCCGTCAAAATAATAGTGATTCCTTCATGCTCTATTTTATCGATGGCTTCAAATTTTATAATTTCTTCATTTTCCAGTTTCAATAGTTCTTCGTTGAATATAGAACACTCGCGCAGTGTTGGCATTAAGCAGATCACTGATTTATTTTCTGTAATTTTCATGTACACTTTCTCAGGAACTACATTTTCATTTGGAAACAAATTGGAAAGTAATCGACTCTGCAAAGCTTATTTGCCATGTTCTGTCAGAAGCCCAATTCTTATATCTTGAAGAATACTTCCATATTCAGCATCATTTGCCTGTCGAATATTTTTTGTCAGTTCTTTGTATTCAAAATATGTCCAAATGTTGACGTTTCCAACACTACAGAGAGACTTTCTGGTATCTTCATGCGCCAGTGTTTTAAATAGCGGTTGTCCTTTTACCGGAGTCAGTTGCAGTAGATCTCCAAAAACTATGATGTGTTTTCCTCCAAATAACACGTCATACTCTGTTTTAAGAATTTGTTGCATTCTTAAATGTACAAAGGCAAACATCAAGTTTGAGACCATGCTTACCTCATCAATAATGAGAAGTTTAATTTTCTTCAGGACTCTTGAAACTTCACAGCAAGCTTCTCCAGATAGCTTGTGGTATTCCAATTTGTTCTCATGCTCTACTGGTAGCATTAGTAAACAATGTAAAGTAATTCCTTTAATGTTATGTGCTGCCAACCCAGTTGGAGCAGTGACAACACAAGACAAATACGACTCAGTTGTTCTCTGCAGGTAACTTGTAATTACTTTAATTAAGAAACTTTTTCCTGTTCCAGCTTGACCACTCATATACATTTGAATAGGTTGAAATGATGTACATGAGCACCCTTTCTTTTCATGAAGTAATCCATGGTCAATCTGTTCTTTCACTTGTTGATATATTTGTTTCTGTTCAACATTTAGATGTTCTGCCAAGTTTCCTAACTGCATTACATCTTCTTGAGCTTGATACATTGCTGTTTCCGCCTCATTCATGGCAATTGCTGCTTCATTTTCAACAATTGGTTGTCCTAGTGGATCTTGACGCAGTGCAGCAGAACTTTGACTGTCTTGAGAACTGTCTCTAGCAATCTCAGCTGCAATTGTAGCTTCTTGATCAATTTCATCATTCAACATTTTCACATAATTTGCAAAAGCACTGCATTGTATGCTATCTTTACAAGCATTAAATGAATCTTCATAACTCTTACAATCTCCAAGTAATTCCAGTTCTGAACGCCATGGTTTGAACATTTGCAAAAGGGCTAAATAGTAAAATTCCCTTTTATCAGCAGTGTCGCAACTCAGTTTCCTGTGATTAATTACATTTCCTTTCCTTTGTTTCACCAAACATCCTTCGGAACCAATCACTGCATATTTTCCATCATTGATGTTCTCTGTAGTATTCCGTTTAAAAGTGTAGTTTTGCAGCACTTCATAGAGACACATGTTCTCTTTATGATGACTTTTGTTTGGGTAATATGTGTCCAACATATTCGTTTTCAAAATATCTGTACTTTCTGGTTCTTTTTCTGCTAAATATTCAATTTCTTGAACAGATTTCAGTACCCGATTTTGCATTGCTGCAAGACCTAGACTCACCCAAATGATTCTTCTACTTTTGGAGTATAGACTTGCAGATGATAACCGATCTGAGCATTCATATGCTCCAATTTCACGATGCGATAACATCTTCAAACTGAAACTGTATAATTTCTTACTTAGAGTCTTCTCATGAGAAATCTCTTCCCACAGTTCTTTCAATTCCATCTTTTCTGATTTAGTAATGTAGGATGTTACATATCGAGCAACAGCAATGGAATTGTCCGCAACATACTGAATATCCATGTTAGCGTTCCACATGGATAAAATAACTGGATTGTGGTCATTTATGTATTTTGACTCTTCGCTTCTTCTTAAGTTGTAGGTATTTTTCGGAGACTTTCTTGTGATGGTATGTCGCATAGCTGACATAAAAACTGTACACTCTTCCTTTGGATAATACAGGACATGGAAATCCAAAACGACATTTGGTATAGAACTTATCCTTAGACTTGTACTTTTGTCGACAGTATTTTCCACACCTATGGCTTTGGAATCGTAAGACTTGTTGTTTTAAGTTTTTATCTTCTCTGCTATTGGGTACAGCACATGTGGCATAATCTTCAATGAAAGACAAAACAGTATCATCTGAATCTGTTCCAAATTTGGGGGCGTCCTTGATCCATAACAACATATGTATATGAGGAGCGCCTCTTGTATGATACTCCTTTCTCCAAAAGAAATCCACAACTTCTCCATCAGGAGGATTTTTTTTATTGCAGATGAAAGACATCATAGCTTCAAATCTATGATTGAAATATCTGCATACATTAACAAGATCCAAAGAGCACAATTCTCCAGGTGTCTTGTATTCAATATTTTTTATATTGGAATTTGTTTCTCGAAGAAATTCAAGTAAATCATCCCAAGCACAGCTTAAGTTCCATAGCATACATTTCAGTTCTCCATGATGACGGTACCAATATTCATTAGTCCCACGCTGACATGCCATCAGATTAATCAACTGAGATTCTAAATGATCTAAATGATCATCTCTCTGATGAACTTTATCCATAAAATTCTTTGCAGTTCCATTTTGCAGATGCATTCCAGTTTTTAAAATGTGATTTACTGCATATGAAAGTCCAGACAAGTCACTTTCAAACAGAAGATGAAACATATAAGGGATACATTGTCGAAATCTTGGATCTTCTGCATATAGACTTTTTGTCCGATATTCAGATGCAGGAATCTGCACAGGACGTTCATCATATCGTTCACCTTTTCCTGTTGGAAACAACTGTGGGAAGGGGAACAACCTTTACAACGCAACTTTTACAACGCACTGCCATTACAACGAAACTGTTACAACGCAAATGCATTGACAACGCATGCCATTGCAACGCAAGTCTTTACATCGACTTGCACTAGATGGCGTGCTAACATTAAAAATAGTGTAGTTTACTATCCAAACACCTTCCCTACTGTTACGTGGACTGGAGTTAGAATAGTAAATTACACTTTTTTAATGTTAGCACGCCATCTAGTGCAAGTCGATGTAAAGACTTGCGTTGTAAAGACTTGCGTTGTCACTGCATTTGCGTTGTAAAAATTTCGTTGTAACAGCATGCGTTGTAAAAGTATGCGTTGTAACATCATACATCCCTGTGGGAAACAACGAGCTTCCAAGCTCTCTTCCCATACACTCATGAGACTTCCTCTTGCTTTTTTCATTTGGAACAACTCAATCGTATTCCCCATCACCTCTTTGGAATGAAGTGGATGTACACTGTAATGTTCATAGATTTCTTCACATCTGGACATCTCCACTTTTTCAATTTGTCCACTTAATGTTTCAGTATCTTCTGTTAAATCTATTTCTTCTTCTCCTACAAACACATTTCTATAGTACTCATTATTTTTTATCAGATACAATGATGCCTTTTGCACTTTTCTAACATCCACTAACTCTTGCCATATTTTCTTATTCTTAGTAGGAACACCATTAACTAGAATGACTAGTGGTTCATTTTCTGCATGGTCTACACCAATAGTTTCAATATTTTTCTAACGGTAAATACACAACTCTTCCTTTCAATCCTCTTTGTAACTCTGATGAAGGTAATTTACCTGTTTTATGCTCCATGCGAACAATAGCCTGAAACGGGTGCACACATTGAATGAGAATAGACTCATACGTATTTAAATCTATCAGCTCTGGAGGAATAGCAACCAACTCTAGATTATTATGAACAGCTCTAGCAGGCATTTTATTCTCATCTAATTTGTTATAACAATATTTGCAAATACGCTGCTCAGATCCCAAATCAAAACAATCCTCTACCAACAAATAAGTTGCAAATTCCTTCCACTTATCATTATTTTCTGTTTCACTTTTTAAATACAGATTGACACTTCTAGTCTGATATTTATAGCGACTTCGCTGAAAACAAATACAAGAAACATTTGGTCTTTCAGGTCAAATTACCTTAAACTTTGTGATTTGATCTTCAAAATGTTTTGTAATCACCGGTTCTACATTGTCTTCAACATTTTGTTCTACTAATGTGTCAGTTTCTGCACTCTCTTTCTGAGGACCAAAGCAACAAAACTCGATATCATCACAAACCTTCTTCACATCTGATACTGACCCACGCAAAAGAGCACTGTTCAACTCATTTAATTTTAGTGCTGGACTTTTTGCATAATACAATCTTCTCACTAACTTCTGCATTTGAGTATGATGTACTGCCAACATCCTGAAATGGTGAAAAACACTTTGACAAACTTTCCTAGAAAGACAAGCCAGAGAATGACCTTGCAAACCAGTATTTTTTCTCACTCTGCAAGGGTCTAGTCCTTGCAACACCTTAATCTTTTGTTTAACACTTTTTTTACTATATGCTCGTAAAAAACGACATAATTTATCAATAGATTCTTGTCGGACACTACAAATGCTATTGCAATCCCAAGTGTAGACAAGGTGTTTAAGACGTCTCCCTAGAACTTCATCAGCTATCACTTCTTCTGCATTTCTTTCAACCATTTTCTCTTTGTCAATTGGACAACCATCTCTAACCTCATAACCTCGACCACTGGTGTCAACTGCATGGAATAAATTATTGCTCTGTAAATAACTCTCTTCATTAAGAAAGGCTCTGAACTGGAACTGTGTTTCCATTCTCCCAAAAAAAATCACAAAAATGTGTTCTATTAATTACTCTTTTCCTCCTACTTTTGGCCTTCATTAAATGGATTGGTTTATCTAGTGATCGAATTCTGTTTAATACTAAAATGAATAGTTTCCTTTTTACTTCAAAAGCCTTTTCAACAATGGTTTCAATATGCTTCTTCTTTTTATAAAATAGAGCTCTCTTTTTATATTTCTTCACATCTTTCAGCAAATGATGTACTACTCTCTTGTAAAATATTTTTTGGCGTATTTCCTCATTCTGATTTTGCCTTCTTTTGCCATACTTCGTCTCCTTTGACTGTCCATTTGCATTTTTGCTTTTGCTATTATTTTGAATATTTTTTCTAGTTGAAGCATTCTCAGAGGTTTCAGCATTCTGTACATTCTGTCAGGTCCTACAAACGTTTTTAATAAATTGCTTTGTGATCTTACCAGAAGATTTTTTCTTTTTAGCCACATTACGTTGTTCATTCAATACTTGTGGTTGATTTTTCTTCAAGTAACTCTCCTTTCTCTGTTCTTTTTTTTTTCTGGCATGATTTCTCTATTTTAATGGTGAAAAACAGTATCTGTAAAAAATAATCACAAAGAAATGTATATTAATAACTTTAAAATTTATACTTTTCTATTACTATACAAACACATTTTATATAAATACTGACTAAGAAATTAAGGCCTTGAAGCACAAGTGTGACGATGGTTAAAACACTACATGCATAGTGCATACTACTTTCAAGCAGTTCATGCCCTAAAGCCTGCCTCACTGAAAGACTACATGCTTACTGACTGAATGATTACAGTACTATAAGGAGAGACACTGGGTGAGTGACAGGGTGTTTGCTAGAAGAGTATGGATACTGACTGGGATATTGATGGTGTGAAAGACAAGTGTGTAGGTGATTAGAGACCTTCATGGATAGTGGATAGGCGTTTGAATCAATCCATGTGCTAAGGCCTGCCTCACTCCAATAGTACTTGGATACTGACTGAATGTTTTGAGTATTGCAAGGAGAGTGCCTGGATGAATTTATAAGTATTTGTTTTTTGGCGCAGTAAATACATTAGTACATGGTGCTGAATGCGTCACTGGAGAAGTATAAGGGGAGTGGCAGGGTGTTTGCGTGAACTGTATGAATACTGACTGGGGTATTGAAGGTGTGAAAGACAAGTGTGTAGGTGGCTAGAGACCTGCATGCATAGTGGATAGACGTTTGAAACAGTCCATGGAGTAACACCTGGATCACTGCAAAACTACCTGGGTACTGACTGAATAATTAGAGTACTGCAAGGAGAGTGCCTGGGTGAATCTTTTTAAGTTTTGGGGTTTTGGCACAGTGAATAGATTAGTACATAGTGCCAAATGAGTCAGTGGAGGTGTGCAATTGGAGTGACAGGGTGTTTATTGAGAGTGCCTCGGTGAATTTATAAGTGGTTGGGTTTTCTCACAGTGAATGGATTAGTACATGGTGCTGAATGGATCAGTGGAAGAGTGCAAGGGCAGTGACAGGGTGTTTCCTGGAAGTGTATGGATATTGACTGGGGAATTGAAGGTGTGAAAGACCCTGTGAACCCTGCTATCTCCTGAGGCGGAAGCCGGGAGACGACGGAATCTTTTTAAAATTTGAATCATTCTTGTGTCATTTGTAAATACTTTGTTCTTTTTAAAACGCGCACTCACCTGGTTGCCACCTTCATAGCGGGCCAGTGATACGCTTAAACAGCGACTCCTTCGCTGCAACGACCCACTTCAAAACAAATGTTTTGCCGCCATTGACGGCGAGGAGTAGAGGCCACGCCTACCTCTAGGCCACACCCACCCCCCCCTTTCCCCTTCTTAGGGTTGTGCAATTACCGTACGCGCAGCGGACGGGCGCAGCGGGCGCGCCGTCAGCGCGCCCAAGGCGCGCCCAAGGCAAGCCCGTCTTCGCCCGTCCTCGCCAAGTCCTCGCCTCTCGCCAGACCCCCTGCCCAAAAAATCGTCTACGACAGTAACACTCTGCGGTCGCTTAACATCGGCCCCAGATGCAACAATATAGAAGGTTGCATTGGTCGTACCTCCCTCTACTGCAAGCTTTGTAATCTGGCCATACCGGAACCATGCCTGACAAGCCATAAAGAGATTAAAAGGAACGATACCTCACTCACCATCATGCAGCTGAACGTCAGATCTCTGGTTAAACACCATGCAGAGGTAAGAACTCTCCTAATGGACGAGAACCCAGACATAATGTTTCTAAGTGAAACATGGCTCAAAGACGACCTTACTAGCATCCCTAATTTAACAATACCAGACGGGTTCTCTATGACATGCATCAATAGAGACTCAAGAGGAGGCGGTATTGCTGCCATCTACAGAACTCCCTTTACCTGCTCCTTCCAAAAGGAAAGTATTGCAGACTGCGAATGTGCCCGCTTTAAAATCTCCACGAGCCCCCACTGCACTCTCTCGGGCCTTTTTATCTATAGACCCCCGGGGCCTTCTACTAAATTCACAGAAGAGGTCATCGATGTTACACATACCTTGATCACTGGCTCGGCTAATTTCACGATTTTAGGAGATCTCAATCTCCACTTAGACAACGGAACGGACGCTAAAATTAGCAACTTTGTCGCGGACTTAGCCGCCTTGCAACTAACCCAGCTGGTCAAATCTCCCACGCATGTAGCAGGACACTTACTTGATCCAGTATTTACTAACATTCCCGAGGCCAGAACGGATGACCCTAAACCTATGGCATGGACTGATCACTCATTAGTAACCCTCTCCATTCTGAATAACTCCCCTCCTAAGAAAAAATTACCCACCTCCTGTTTAAAAAGACCCTGGCATAAACTCCAACAAGGGGACCTTGCGGCCAGCCTGGGGCAACCTATCCTGGAGAGCACAGACGACATAGAAAAAGCTTACGCGTCTTTCCAGGATTGGATCACCAAAGGGCTGGATACTATCATACCAGCCAAGTGGACTAAAGGACGTAGTACTCCTTCCAACCCTTGGTTTAACGATAGCCTGAAAAAAATGAGGAAAGCCTGCAAGAAAATGGAACGGCAATGGAGGAAGGAATATAAGCAGGATGATAAAATCTTATACTTGGCTTCGCTGAAATCATACCACAAAGCAATTCGGACAGCCCGTGCTGCCTTCTACGCTTCTGAAATAGAATCCAGCTCAAACCCCACGAAAACTATCTTTCAAATTGTGCAAAAAATACAAAACGGAGCCAAACCGGTCAACCATATCACCTCCACGCAACAATGTGAAGACCTAGCTACCTTCTTCACAGACAAGGTGAAGAAAATTTACAACACCTTCACCCAGGACATCCCAGGAGACGTCGACTCTCCTAACGCCACCTTCGGAGACGCAAGGCTCACGTGCCTACCCGCCATCTCCAGTGAAGAACTTACCAAACTCTGTAGGGAGGTGAAGTCGGGTGCACCCACAGACCCAATGAGACCTAGTCACTTTCTAGGAGCCTTGGAATTCTTCCTCCCACCCATAACCGTGATTCTGAACCTATCATTTGCTACGGCCACGGTACCCATCTGTTGGAAACAGGCCCGGGTAACTCCGATTATAAAAAACCCTCCCTAGACCCCGCTAAACCAGAGAATTACCGGCCTGTCTCACTGTTACCTTGGGTCGCTAAATTAGCGGAAGCCCACGCAAATAAAATACTCAGTGAGTATATGGCGAAAAATAATATCCTGGACCCCTCCCAACATGGCTTCAGGCCGGGCCATAGTACGGAATCCGCGCTCCTCACCTCCACTGAGAGCCTGCGGGAAATCATGGACACCGGTAAAAGTGCCGCGCTGATACTGCTCGATCTCAGCGCGGCCTTTGACACGGTGTCCCATGTCATTCTGCTAAAACGCCTGGAAAATATAGGAATCGTGGACTCAGCGCTCCAATGGTTTCGGTCATTCCTAACCAGCAGATCATTCAGGGTTTCTGCCCCCCCGTTTATCTCCAAACCCCAAGACATAGGACAAGGTGTCCCACAGGGCTCGGCTCTCAGTCCCTCCCTGTTTAATCTATATATGCAACCTTTGGCGGAGGTTGCTAAGATATGGGGCCTCACAATGGTGTCGTACGCTGACGACACTCAGTTAGTCATCAGCCTTAGTGAGGCCCCCTCCCCGGAAGCCACCAACTTCAGGGATGGACTGTCTGCTGTCGCCAAGTGGATGACAGCAAATTGCCTCCAACTGAACGGTGGCAAAACCGAGGTACTGATAATGGGAAAAAACAGCAATAACTGGAACGATTCATGGTGGCCTCAGTCCCTGGGCCCAGCACCCCCTCCAAAAAACTTAGTAAAAAATCTAGGGGTATGGCTGGACTCGACCCTGAGCTTCCAATCGCACACTAAAAAAGTTGCCGCAACCTGCATTGGACTTCTGAGAAGCCTATACCCCATCCTAGGCTATTTCGACCCCAAGACACGACAACTCATAGTGCAGTCTACTATCTTGTCAAGACTGGACTATGCGAGCGTCCTGTTGCTGGGAGCTAATAAAGCTGAGATAAAAAGATTCCAACGAATCCAGAACTCGGCGGCTAGAGCGATAGTAGGCCTTCCAAGAAGGTGCTCAGTGAGAGCAACTATGTACAGACTAGGCCTGGGCGAAGCACTACGCTACGCTCGCGTAGTTTGCGAAGTTCGCGCTACTTCGCGCTACGCGAACTGCACGTAGCACAGTGCGAACACGCGTAGCGTAGTGTTGCGTAGTGCTGCGGTCATTTTTTGCTTGCTCGCGACCGCGAGCAAGCAAAATGACATCCTGGCGAGACTTTTTCCTTGTTCGCGATCGCGAACATGGAAAATAAACCTCCCGGCGAGATTCCCAACGCGAGGAGGTCAGGTTTCTCATTGCGAGGGGTCGCGTATGCTCGCGACCGCTCGCGATGAGAAACTACCAGTTCGCGTTGAGAAAGCTGCAGCTCGAGTAAAAATCTACTCGAGCAGCAGAAAACTAAAGCTCGCACTGTGCAAGATGCCATTTTCAATGATTGCACAGTGCCGGTTGCTTGTCCGCACTGTGCAATCATTGAAAACAACATCTTGCACAGTGCGAACATGTTACTACGCAGTTCGCGAAGTGCTACGCGTAGCTCGCGTAGTGCGAACTTCACTTTGCGTAGCTTCGCGAAGCGCTACTTCGCGAACTACGCCCACCCTTAGTACAGACTTCATTGGCTGCCCATAGAAGCCCATATCCAGTTCAAGGCCCTCATATTTTCCTTTAAGATCTTGAAAAATGAAGGCCCAGAGCTTCTCCGTCCTCTGCTGACCCCTATAAACCCAAACGGAACCTCCGGTCTATGGGGCAACATCTAGCTCTGATACCCCAGACGAAATTCTGTCGCATCGGAGGTCGCTCTTTCAAGCTACTGGGGGCCAAACTGTGGAACTCCCTCCCTCTCCACATCCGCTGCATGGATGATTTGCTAGCCTTCCGAAGAGCGATTAAAACCCATCTATTTCCCGCCCCGTAGGTCCCTCTTTCGCATCCAGTAGATTGTGTTACGGTTCTAGCGCCGGGACGCCCCGTCGCTGGGGCAGCTGTTGCGCTCTACAAAAAGAAAAAAAAAAAAAAAAAAAGTGTGTAGATGGTTAGAGGACTGCATGCATAGTGGATAGGCGTTTGAATCAATCCATATGCTAAGGCCTGCCTCACTCCATTACTACTTGGATATTAACTGAATGTTTACAGTATTGCAAGGAGAGTTCCTGGGTGAATACATAAGCAATGACTGGCTTCTAATTCTACCAAAACTTGAGAACAGGAAAGGATTTTAAGCAGTTATGTGTATGCAAAGATATGAAGTACCCAAATGCTTCTCTCACAGTGGTTCCCAAATGCACACAGACTCACAGTGTGATTCTAGACAAGCAACACTATCTCTTGGACTTTACCAAAACTCATTCACTACTCTGGAAGAGGTAAGGGGACTGCACACAATCTACATATTTCAGTACTGCACTTTAGTTTCAAAGCCTGATTCATTTTATCAATGCATAAGCAATGACTGGCTTCTAATGCTACTAAAACCTGACAACATGACAGGTTGTAAAACAGTTATCTGTCAGCAAATACATGATGTTACCAAATGCTTCTCTCACAATGGTTACCCAAATGCACACAGACTCACAGTGTGATTCTAGACAAGCAACACTATCCCTAGGAGTTTACCAAAACTCATTCACTACTGTGGAAGGGGTAAGGGGACTGCACATAATCTACATATTTCAGTACTGCACTTTAGTGTCAAAGCCTGACTCATTTTATGAATGAATGCATAAGCAATAACTGGCTACTAATACTACTAAAACTTGACAACATGACAGGTTTTAAAACAGTTATCTGTCAGCAAATACACAATACAAACAAATGCTTCTCCCACAATGGTTGGCCAAATGCACACAGACTCACAGTGGATTCTAGACAAGCAACACTATGCCTTGGACTTTCCCAAAACACATTCACTACTCTGGAAGGAGGAAGGGGACTGCACACAATCTACATATTTCAGTCCTGTACTTTATTGTCAAAGCCTGACTCATTTTATCAATGCATAAGCAAAGACTGGCTTCTAATGCTACTAAAACTTGACAACATGACAGGTTTTAAAACAGTTATCTGTCAGCAAATACACAATGTTACCAAATGCTTCTCTCACAATGCTTTCCCAAAATGCACACAGACTCACAGTGTGATTCTAGACAAGCAACACTATCCCTAGGAGTTTACCAAAACTCATTCACTACTCTGGAAGGGGTAAGGGGACTGCATACAATCTACAAATTTCAATACTGCACTTTAGTGTCAAAGCCTGACTCATTTTATGAATGCATAAGCAATGACTGGCTTCTAATGCTACTAAAACTTGACAACATGACAGGTTTTAAAACAGTTATCTGTCAGCAAATACAAGATGTTACCAAATGCTTCTCTCACAATGGTTGGCCCAACGCACACAGACTCACAGTGTGATTGTAGACAAGCAACACAATCCCTTGGACTTTACCAAAACTCATTCACTACTCTGGAAGGGGTAAGGGGACTGCACAAAATCTACATATTTCAGTACTGCACTTTAATGTCAAAGCCTGACTCATTTTATGAATGCATAAGCAATAACTGGCTTCTAATACTACTAAAACTTGACAACATGACAGGTTTTAAAACAGTTATCTGTCAGCAAATACACAATATAACCAAATGCTTCTCTCACAATGGTTGGCCAAATGCACACAGACACACAGTGTGATTCTAGACAAGCAACACTATCCCTTGGACTTTACCAAAACACATTCACTACTCTGGAAGGAGTAAGGGGACTGCACACAATCTACATATTTCAGTACTGCACTTTAGTGTCAAAGCCTGGCTCATTTTATCAATGCATAAGCAAAGACAGGCTTCTAATGCTACTAAAACTTGACAACATGACAGGTTTTAAAACAGTTATCTGTCAGCCAATACATGATGTTACCAAATGCTTCGCTCGCAATGCTTACCCAAATGCACACAGACTCACAGTGTGATTCTAGACAAGCAACACTATCTCTAGGAGTTTACCAAAAGTCATTCACTACTCTGGAAGGGGTAAGGTGACTGCACACATTCTACATATTTCAATACTGCACACTACTGTTAAAGCCGGACTCATTTTGCAATTGCATAAGCAATGACTGGCCTCTAATGCTACTCAAACTTGACAACAAACCATATTTTATAGCAGTAATCTGCAAGCAAATACACGATGTTACCAAATGCTTTTCTCACAATAATTGCCCAAATGCACACAGACTCACAGTGTGATTGTAGACGGCCAACTATCCCTTGTACAAAATACATTCACTAGTCTACAAGATGTAAGGTGACTGCACACATTGCAGAAAATGTTCTACTACACATTAGTACCAAAATGTTTCTCTCAAAATGATTCCTAAATGCACACAGACTCACTCTGTGATTCTAGTCAAACAACACTATCCCTTGCACTGTACCAAAACACATTTCTTAATCTAGAGGAAGTACTACATTTTAGTGTAGAAACATGACTCATTTTGTAAATACATAAACAATGACTGGTTTCTAACTCTACCAAAACATAAAAACAGCACAGTTATCTGTCTGCAAACACATGAAAAAAACAAATGCTTATCACAGAATGGTTTCTACATGCACACACACTGTCAATAAGATTGTAGACAAAAAAGTACTCCCTGCACTTTAGCAGGAGAAGTACATTAGTCTGATTAAAATCAAAATAGACCACATACATCCCCTCACAATTAAATAACTCACCTTTCAAGTTGTTTTGTAGATTAAGAAGTATGTCAGACACACACCAGATTTCCAATACAGAATCTCTGCACTGTGCACCTGTCAGCAAAACCAAAGAATGGCAAAGTTTCCCTCTAATTTTGCACACATATACATGTAAACATCAAATCACATTCCTTCCCACATTAATTCAAAAGCTAACACACATTTCTATTGGTTAAACATTTCAACCCTTTCCAAATGACATAAATTTGAACCCTAAACCCAATCTGCCTTCTGCCTGTTACCATAGAAACAGGTCATGGAACACTTAACTGAGCACACAGGTCACAAGTTCAGCACACAATGTTGCTAATCAAAACAGCAAGTGTGCTTGACTTTTCAACATATCAGCTTATCATATATAATGTTCCTTTCAATCAGTTTTTGTTAACCAATAAGAATCATGCGTTTAAAAAACAGAAACATGCACCCTACTTTTCAGTGTAGAAGGTTGTCAAACAACCAATGATTTCTTGTCTTTTTTCAAAACTGCATCTTAGCCACCATTTTAGAATAATCTTACTTTTCAAACTGCCATTTCATTTACATAGACCATCTGAGTGCATCCAGACCTCCCTTCGAGATGCTTAGAGTGTGGATTGTGGGACACAGCTATATATTTTCTGGAGCCAAAGGTATGCAGAAAACAAAGGATTTCACAAAGACCTAGGTTTGCCAAATGTAGACATTAAATGGATTGGACAGAGAGGGTTAAAGTGGCACCAATTGACACCATTGGTAAAATCCTTTATGCAACTCCAACACCCTGACCTCATAATAGTGCACTGTGGTGGCAATGACCTTGGCACTTTGACTGGGGTAGGTCTGGAAATGCTTATAAAGGACACCTTTGCAGAATTTATTTCACTTTTTCCCCAAACTGCCTTTGCGTTTTCTAACATATGCCAAAGGCAGAAATGGAACTGGTCCAATCATTTTTGTCCACAGATTGAGAAAGCTAGGAAACATGTGAATAAATCTGTTTCTGATTTTCTCCGAGACTATAGAATGGGGTCCATTTACAATAACAATCTGCGCTTTCATATGCAAGAGATGTATAGGAGATATGGAGTACACTTTACTGATGAAGGAAACATAGTCTTCCTCAACAACTTTAGACTCTGTATAGGTACTTACTTATAAGTACCAAAAACTCTCAATGAACACAACAGCTTTTAGAGTCACTCAAGAACAAAACACTTAAGCTTGATGTTTATCTCCCAAAAATGTCAGCTTTTTTTCCTTGGAGTCGCACACCCAACGCGCTAGGAACTGCGCACCCTACGCGAGAGAAATCGTACACCCAATATGTTAGGATGCGCGTCTTCTAATTTTACCGTAAAAAAAAATAATAGCCCCTAGCACCAATTTTTATTATCCCCAGGGCTTATAAAAACACGTTGGGGACCGTGGGGGGAGCCACAACGCCCCCATGGTCCCAGCCGGCTCCTAGTGTCCTTCGGGAGCCGGCATTGCTTTTCCGTATGGGGAGCTGCTAACATGCAGCTCACCGTGTGGAAAAGCAATATGTTTGGATTTTGAAAGAGAGAGCAGGTTTCCCTGCTCTCTCTTTCAAAATCCAAACGAAGTTTGCTATGGGAGGGTGGGAGACTCCCGCCCTCTCATAGCAAACAACAGTGTCCTTGGGTGGGCACCCCAGGACACTGTAGGAGCCGGCCCTGGGGGGTGGTGGTCCCCAGGGCCCTTGAGGGCTCCAGGAGGGGGGGCCACGCAGCCCCCCTCCCTCAATAACTAAAGCCCCGGGGCTTGGGGGGGCCGTTCAGCCCCCCACCCTATTTATTTTGTAGCCCCGGGGGGTAGCGGTCCCCGGGGCTGGGGGCCGCTCTGGGCCCCCCTTTACATTTTTTATGCATTTGCCCCCGGGATTTGGCACCCTGGGGGCTAATTATTAAGGAAGCGCGAAAGCTCGCACTTCATTTTTTTTTTTACGGCAGGATCCGCGCACCCTGCGTGCATTTTACCGTTTAAAAAAAAAGAGGACCCTGGGAGCAACACTAGAGGGTCAGAGTATTTCTACCCTGCCCCCTTTACACCTTTCACACACTTATTTCCCTTACTTCCTCAGCCTCGCTTCTACCGAGGCACAAAATGGCTGCCAACAGTTCCTGGTTTTGAATGTTGACAGACACTTGACAGCCAATTAGCATTCAGCGTGTGATCGGGAGGGTGCGCGCACCGTTCGCAGAGGGTGCGCTCAGGTTGCGCTTAGGGTGCGCGGATCCTCCGAGGCCATAGATATATATGTACATTTAACCCTAATTTTCTCAGGAACTACTGAATGGATTTACACCATTTAAGCAAAAGGCACGAGTCTGAACTGAGGACTACTCTTTGCCAAATTTGGTGTAATTCTGTTCAGCAGTTCGGGCTGTAGCTGCGTCAAAAGGTCCTATGGGGAAATTGCATGGGGAAAATGTGTTTTGGGACCCCCATTTTTTCTCGGCCCCCACTTGGCGAATCACCCCAAAACTTTCAGGATAGGAGCGGACCGGAGCTGCCCAAAAGTTGGGAAAATTTCGCGAAGATTCGTCAACCGGTGGCAGACTTATTGGGAATAGAATGTTGCGGATTTCCTATGGAAAATAGGTCCTGACTATAACTACCTACTGGCGACCGCCAGTAGGTAATATATATAGCTATCTATATCCATATCTATAATTGTTCCCGTTTAGTTTGCCTTCCAGTCTGTCTGTCTGTCTGTCTGTCTGTCTGTCTGTCTTTCTATCTATCTATCTATCTATCTATCTATCTATCTATCTATCTATCTATCTATCTATCTATCTATCTATCTATCTATCTATCTATCTATCTATCTATCTATCTATCTATCTATCTATCTATATATATATATATATATTCACTTAAAAAACCATAGGTTTCACACGTTATAGTTAGGTGGACATTTCACTCGTAAAAAAACAATGAAATTCCCCCGTTATAGGTAGTTGAGATAACTATAACTCGCGCACCCGCAATCCTCTGCTCATGACGTCACATATTACATCACTCATGACATGGTCAGTGGCATCGCTCATGACATCACTGATGACATCATCCTTGTGATAGAGTGGCAGTCGCGCGAGTTATAGTTATCTCAACTAACTATAACGGGGGAATTTCATTGGTTTTTTACGAGTGAAATGTCCACCTAACTATAACATGTGTGAAACCTATGGTTTTTTAAGTGAATTTGCAAGGTTTTTTAAATGCTAATTTCTAACTATAACGTGTGTGAAACCTATGGTTTTTTCAGTGAATTTGTACGGTTTATTAAATTATGTATTTATTATTATATTTGTTATTTATTTATTTTACAATAAAGTACGTCTTAAAAATTATTATTTTTTTTTTTTATGGTTTTTCACCGTGCGCGCACCGTGCGCGCACCGTGCGCGCACCCCGCGATTTCTTTAAAAAAAAAATTAAAATGTTTTTTTCTGCCTTTGGGGTCCTTCAGGGACCCCCTGACAAAGGCTAGGGGGTCAGGAACTCTCTACCCTGCCCCCTTTTCACGTTCGCCACCTTCCTTTTTCACTCTCGCACTCAAAACAAACAAAATGGCGGCCGACACTTCCTGATTGCGACCGATTCGAACGTTGACTGACATGTAACCACCAATCAGAATTACGCTCGCGCACGTTAGGGTGCGCGCACGGTGCGTGCACGGTGCGCGGCTATAGATATTTATGTGCTTTTAACTCAATTTTCTCAGGAACTACTGAACAGATTGACTCTATATATGCAAAAGGCACTTCCCTGACCTAAGGACTACCTCTTTGCCAAATTTCAAGTAATTCTGTTCAGCCGTTCGGGCTGTACCTTCGACTAAAGGTCCTTTGGGAAAATGCATGGGGAAAACGCGTTTTGGGACCCCCATTTTTTCTCGGCCCCCGCTTGACGAATCCCCCCGAGACTTTCAGGGTAGGAGCTGAGCAGAGTGCCCTATTAGTTTTGAAAATTTCGCGAAGATTCGTCAACCGGCGCCAAAGTTATTCAAAATAGAATTTTCAGATTTCCTATGGAAACACGGTCCTAACTATAACTATCTACTGGCGACCGCCAGTAGATAATATATATATATATATATATATATATTTTTTTTTTTGTTACTGAACAAAACACAGGTTTCAGGGACGTTATAGTTAGTTGGACATTTCACTCGTACAAAAACAGAGAAATTCGGCTGTTATAGTTAGTTCAGCTGACTATAACTCACGCCCCTGCAATTCACTGCTGATGACACCACATATTACATCATTCATGACACAGTCAATGACATCACTGATTACATCTCAAATGACATCACTGATGACTTCACTGATGACATCATACAGTGAAAGTGTGTTTCTGTAAAGTTTAAATATGTTTTATATATATACATATAGGACAAGGTGTATTGAAGAGTGAGTGGGTGTATAAGTGTCCGAATGGATGATTTAGTAGGTGCGTGACTGACTGTATAAGTGAGTGATTAAATGTGTCTTACTGAATGCATAGGTTAGTGACTGATACAGACATTCACACAGTTTAGTTTGTCAGTTGGTGTGTCAGTGGTTGCATGGGTTGTGAGTAGCTAAATGAGGGTCTATATGGATTATTGATTGGTTGTCTGATTCTCTGTATGGATGCCTGAATGTCTGTGTGAGTGGGTGGGGGTGTGACTCTGTGCATAGATGTGTGAGTGGGTGATTCACTGGGTGTTGGGGTTCAAGAGTACATTTGTAAAGGGCTGCATGGGTGGGTGAGTGTGTGTATGGGTGTGTTGGTGAGTGAATGGATGTCTCAGTGGTACATGTGTGAGTAACTGCATATGTGAAAGGCAGTATATGTGAGTGTTGGAGTATATAAATGACTATATGTGAGAGTGAGTGATTGTGAGAGTGTCTGTATGGATGAGTGTGTGCTTGTATTAGTTATTGTATAAAAGTGTGAGTATGTGTTAGTATATGTTTGAATAAGTGAGGTGGTGTGTGTATAACTGTATAGGTGAGTAAATGGGAGTGTGATTGATTATTTGCATGACTGACTAGGTGTGTGAGTAACTCTATGGATGAGTGGTGGTGTGTGAGTGTCTGTATAGATATGTGAGTGCATATGATAGTGCTGTATTGATGGTTGACTGCATGTATGAGTGACTGTATGGGTGAATGAGTGGACAGGGAGCACAAGATCAGCAAAGTCCTAACATGTAAAACTGGGTACGCGATATACATTCTGATATGTCTGTGTGGTTTTAAATATGTCGGCAGCACCAGACTGGCTGTACACAAACGTATTTTACAACATCTTCGTGCCATCTCGAACCAAGACAACACATACCCCGTGACCAGGCATTTCAAGGAGGTCCACAACAGTGATAACAGTGGGCTCAAATATTACGTCATAGATGCCATTTCACCCGGTAGAAGGGGAGGTGACAGGGAATCCAAACTTCACCAGTTGGAAACAGGCCATATTCTCCAACTGGATTCCAAGACCCCTGGTGGCCTTAATATCACTGAGGATTTACACACCTGTCTGGGCTAAGCATCATTTTATCGACCGGGTAGTAAACTATGCCAAAGGGGTCTAGGTTATTACTCCTACTACACTCCATATGGGCTAGTTCCAAGGGATTTGTACCTTTGTTTGACCAGCAGGCTCTGTGCTAAAGCTATACAATTTTATATGTATTTTTCTATGAATTTTATGGGATTAGAACCTAACTAGTTTTAGATTTATATCCACATGATTATTTATGTATTTATATATTTTCATATTTTTTATATGCATATGCATTTTACCATTGCAGCATTAGCACTGGTTTCGCCTGCTTGTAGGACTGAGATATCCCTGATTTCACACTATTGCCCGATCACCCCGGTGGATACTTTTGGGACTAAACATTAGTCCATTTAAGTGGGCAGGGCCTCTATGATATTAAGATTGTCCATTATCCCTCAGGGCCGACCTTTTCAAACTTTAAATAGGGTTTGAGCAATAGAGACTGTTACAGGCTAGAGACATTAGCAAGAGCCATTCTCATTCTCGAAAGACATTAATAGATATTACCTATGCTGTGTCTACTGTTTTTAAGATTGTCAATTAACTTTATAGATTGTACACTCTATATAAAAGTTTTTTTTCTCCGTGGAGCTGTAATATATACATAAGACTTCAGCGGATATTTTTAATAGTCACTTTTCATTACCATCACCATCATCACCATATGTTTTATATAATTTTACACACACGTGGTATGACTATGTAGATCTTATCTCTGGTCAAACAGGGTAAGGGATTTACTCATTTATTGGATTTAACCTGTTATTCTACAAATGAGCAATCACGCATTAGCTGGATTTTTAGCTACACATACTTTATCGTTTGGAAATGAGTCTTTTGCAATCTTACCAATTTTACCAAAATTGGTTTCTATCTGTATGCATCTTCCCTTGGAGATGCATACAATTAGCATATTTTGCACACTAGCTTATTTTCCACAGGACATGTTTAATTGCGCTTTTACTGTTGCTCTTTGCACATAAGTAATGTTTACATCAAGTATGGTTTGTCACATACTTCTTGGCCTATGCAAATTGTGGTAGTCCCATATTTGGAGACTCATAGCCTGTCATACAGGGCACAGTGTGGTGATTACTGTATCACTGTATGGCTGTAAGAGTATGAGTGGCTGTATGGATGAGTGTGTGCTTGTATTAGTTATTGTATAAAAGTGTGAGTATGTGTTGGTATATGTTTGAATAAGTAAGGTGGTGTATGTATAACTGTATAGGTGAGTAAATGGGAGTGTGATTGATTATTTGCATGACTGACTATGTGTGTGAGTAACTCTATGGATGAGTGGCGGTGTGTGAGTGTCTGTATAGATATGTGAGTGCATATGATAGTGCCGTATTGATGGTTGACTGCATGTATGAATGACTGTATGGGTGAATGAGTGGATGTGTGTGTAGACCTAGGAATTAGTGAGTGGGTATGTACTAACTGGTATTGGTGTGTCTATGGTTTCAAAAGTGATAGTCTGTATTTTAGAGTGGGTGTATCAAAGGTTATATTAGGGTATGAGGAGGTGCATCAGATTATCACGTGAATGATGTCATCAGTGATGTCATCAGTGATGTCATCAGTGATGTCACTGACCATGTCATGAATGAATTAGTATGTGATGTCATCAGCAATGGATTGTGGGGGTGCCAGTTATAGTTAGCTGAACTAACTATAATGGCCACATTTCTCTGGTTTTGTATGAGTGAAATGTCCAACTAACTATAACGTCCCTGAAACCTGTGGTTTTTTCAGTCAATTGCTAAGGTTTTATAAATGCTAATTTATAACTATAATGTCTCTGAAACCTATGTTTTTTCAGTGAATTTCAAAGGTTTTTTAAATGCTAATTTCTAACTATGCCTACAGAGGTAGGACGTGTGCAGAAAGAGGAAGACAGGTGCAGAAAGAAGCAAGAAAAATGCAGAAAGAGGCAACAGAAGTCCAGAAAGACGAAGAAAGGTGCAGAAAGAATCAAGAGATGTGTTCAAAAAACCAACAGAGGAGCAGAAAGAGGCCTTGTTGCTAAGTCATCCTGTGCCCCCAACATTTTGCTGCTGGGTACTGGTGGTAACTGACTCTGACTAACCAGGCCCAGAGCCAGTGCCATGCTGAAAGACACTTAGAATACGGTGAAAACACCTACATACACTAGAGTACACTATGGGTTGGGTACCCCTGTGATTGGCATGACATCCGCTGTATGGCCCTAGTACATAATAGGGCAGGGGAATTACAAAAGGTGCAGAAGGAGGCAAGAGAAGTGCAGACAGAAGCAACAGAGGTGCCAAAAGAGGCAAGAGAGGTGCAGAAAAAAGCAAGTAAAGTGCATAAAGAGGCAAGTGAGTTGCAGAAAGAAGCAAGAGCAGTGCAGAAAGAACCAACAGAGGTGTAAAAAGATGCAAAAGGGCTGCAGAAAGGGGTAGGAGAGGTGCACAAAGAGGCAAGAGAGGTACAGAAAGAGGCAGAAAGGGTGCAGAAAGAAGGAAGAAAATTGCTGAAAGAAACAACAGAGGTGTAGAAAGAAGCAAGAGAAGTGCTGAAAGAGGCAAGTAAGGTACAGATAGAAGCAAGAGCAGTGCAGAAAGAACCAACAGAGGTGCAGAAAGAGGGAAGAGGGGTGGAGAGAGAGGCAAGAGGGGTGCAGAAAAAGGTAGGAGGGGTATACAAAGAGGCAAGAGAGGTACAGAAAGCTGCAGGATGGGTGCTGAAAGAAGGAACAGAAGTGCAGAAAGAAGTAACAGATGTGCTGAAAGAGGCGCAAAGGGTGCAGAAAGAGCAAGAGAAGGGCAGAAAGAGGCAACAGAGGTACAGAAATAGGCAAGAGAGGTACAGAAACAGGCAGGAAAGGTGCAGAAAGAGGGAACAGGGGTGCAGATAGAGGCAAGAGAGGTGCAGAAAGAGAAAAGAGGAGTGCAGAAAGAGGCAAGAGATCTGCAGAAAAAAGCAACAGAGGTGCTGAAACAGGCAAGTGAGGTGCAGAAAGGGGCAAGAGATCAGCAAAAAAGAAACATACATGCTGAAAGAGGCAACTGAGGTACAGAAAGATACAAGAGAAGTACAGAAAGAGGCAATGGAAGTGCAGAAGGAAGCAGCAGAGGAGCAGAAAGAAGCATCAGAGGTGCACAAAGAGGCAGGAGAGGTCTTGAAAAAGGAGACAGAAGTGCAGAAAGAAGCACAAGAGGTGATAAAAGAGGCAAGGGGGATGCAGAAAGAGGCAAGAGCAGTGCAGAAAGAACCAAGAGAAGTGCAGAAAGAGGCAGGAGAGGTATAGAAAAAGGCAAGAGAACTGCAGAAAAGGCAAACAAAGTACAGAAAGAGGCAAAAGAGATACATAACAAGACAACAGGGGTGCAAAAAGAAGTAAGACAGGTGAAGAAAGAAGCATGGAAAGTGCAGCATGTAGCAACAGGGGTGCAGAAAGGGGCAAGAGAAGTGTAGAAAGGAGCAAGTGAGGTGCAGAAAGAGACAGCAGAGGTGCATAAAGAGGCAAGAGAGGTGCAGAAAAAGGCAAGAAAAGTGCAGAAAGAGGCAAAAGAGGTACATAAATAGACAACAGGGGTGCAGACAAAAGCAAGACAGGTGCAGAAGGAAGCATGGAAAGTGCAGAATGAAGCAACAGGGGTGCAGAAAGAGGCAAGAGAAGTGTAGAAAGAAGCAAATGAGATGCAGAAAGAGCAAACAGAGGCACAAAAAGAGGCAAGAGAGGTGCAGAAACAGGCAAGAGAAGTGCACAAAAGAGGGAAGAGAATTGCTGAATGAAGCAACAGAGGTGTAGAAAGAAGCAAGAAAAGTACAGAAAGAGGCAAGAGAGATGCAAAAACAGGCAGGAAAGGTACATAAAGAGGGAAAACGAGTGCAGAATGAGACAACAGGGATGCAGAAAGAAGCGAATGAGGTGCAGAAAGAGGCAACAGGCATGCAGAAAGAGGGAAGAGAGGTGCAGAAAAAGGCAAGAAAAGTACAGAAAGAGGTAAAAGAGGTTCATAAAGAGACAACAGGGGTGCAGAAAGAAGAGAGACAGGTGCAGAAAGAAGCATGGAAAGTGCAGAATGAGGAAGCAGGGGTGCAGAAAAAGGAAAGAGAAGTGTAGAAAGGAGCAAGTGCAGAGCAGAAAGAGCTGCAAAAAGAGGCAAGAGACGTGCGGAAACAGGCAACAGAAGTGCACAAAGATTCAAGAGAATTGCTGAAAGAAGCAACAGGGGTGTAAAAGAAGCAAGAAAATTGCAGAATAGTGCAGAATTAGGCAAGTGAGATGCAAAAACAGGGAGGAAAAGTACAGAAAGAGCGAGGACGAGTGCAGAAAGAGACAACAGCCGTGCAGAAAGAGGGAAGAGAGGTGCAGAAAGAGGGAAGAGAGGTGCAGAAAGAGGCAAACGAGGTACATAAAAAGATAACAAAGGTGCAGAAAGAAGCAAGATAAGTGCAGAAAGAAGCATGGAAAGTGCAGAATGAAGCAACAGGCGTGCAGAAAGAGGCAAGAGAAGTGTAGAAAGGAGCAAGTGAGCTGCAGAAAGAGCCAGCAGGGGTGCAAAAAGAGGCAAGAGAGGTGCAGAAACACTCAAGAGAAGTGCACAAAGAGGCAAGAGAATTGCTGAAAGAAGCAACAGAGGTGTAGAAACAAGCAAGCAAAGTGCAGAATTAGGCAAGTGAGATGCAAAAACAGGCAGGAAAGGTACAGAAAGAGGGAAGACGAGTGCAGAAAGAGACAACAGATGTGCAGAAAGAAGCAAATGAGGTACAGAAAGAGGCAACAGGTGTGGAGAAAGAGGGAAGAGAGGTGCAGAAAGTACAAGAGACTTGCAGAATGAGGTCAAGAGAAGTGCAGAAAAAGTAAGAAACGTGCAGGAAGAAGCAACAGAAATGCAGAAAGATGCAAGAGAGGCGCAGAGGGAAGCAAAAGTAGCTTGCACACCATTAGTACCAATTTAACACTCACATTTAGCAATACGTAAAACGTGACCATTCTAGGTTTGCAGAGGACCTTCCACCCCACTGTAACACTTGTTGCTGCATTTTTGGTAATGTTTGACCAGTTTCAGCTATAAATAAGGCATTTTTTGTTCAAATCTACAAATTAGGGTGCAGATGAAGAATTATGTGGCTAATTCAGAAAATGTATAAATGTGCCAAAGTCGTTGCAGCCAAACAGTCACATAATTCCAGTGGCCCTGCCCATCCCCCTGACTAGGTCCACAAGTGCTCCTCAGTGATTCCATCTTGTTTTGTCTCACTGAGTTTATAGTTGAGCTTCTATGGAAACGAGTAAGACTAAACCTGAGGTTGCCGCTCCACGACACAGACTACCATACCACATAATTACTCTCCATAACACATAATCCCACTCTACATATTTCCTATACACTAAATACCACATACATTCCATCCACATAATTTCACTGCACATCATACCACATAATTCCACTACACACAACGTACATCCACTCCACTCCAAAAAACATTAGTAAAAAACGTTTGCATTTACAACGCCAATAGCTCTAATTCTCGCAAATGCGAAACCTATTACATTGCAAACACTTCTTTAACTAGTAGTCGCGTTTGCAGAGAAAGGGTGCTGGGCCTCCGACCAGCGCTCAGGAATTCCGGTGCATACGGCTTACAGGAGGTACCAGTAGGGCTTCTTGGCCCCCAAAGTCCCACAGGAGTAAATTAGACTTCATCCCCCATCCCGTAGTCTGCCAGGAGGCACGTTTGCAAAATGGTGGTGAAAGGGGGGGGCATGATGTCTTAGCAATCCCACTGTGCGGGACTTACTGGAGGTAACAAGAGGGGTAGTTGGCCCCCAATGACATCCTTGGGGGCCAACTACCCCTACTATTGCCTCCAGTAAATCCCACACAGCAGCATTGCTAAGTTCGAAGAGCAGGTCACGCCCTCTTTCCCACCACTCTATAAACACACTCCCTGGCATGCTCTTGGATGGGGTTAGAAGTCCCCTTCGCTGCTGGGGGTCCTTTAGGGGCCAACTAGCCTACCTCTTACCTCCAGTAAGCCCCACACAGTGGGATTGCTGAGAGGTGGAAATAGCCCATGCTCCCTTTCTTCACCAATCTGCAAACACACCCCCTGGCATGTTCTAAGTTGGGGGATTAAGTCCCCTTGAATACTGAGGTACCTCCAGTAAGTGCCACACAGTTGAATTGCAGAGAGGTGGTCCGAGGCCATGATCCCTATTTACACCATTCTGTAAACATGCCTCTTGGCGCACTGCTGCACGGGGGATGAAGTCCACTTGTGTCCTGAGATCCTCAGGACACAAGAGGACCTCATCCCCCCACCACCAGTGCGCCAAGAGGCACGTTTGCAGAGTGGTGTAAAAAGGGGCATGGCCTCGGACCACCTCTCTGAAACATAGCTCCGGATACTGGAGATACCTGGTGGGCTAGCTGGCCCCAGGGACCCTCAGGACTGAAGGGGACTTAATCCCCCAATTTACAATGCACCAGGGGAGGCGTTTGCACACTTGTTATATCAGGTCCGCCCCTCCCTGTACCACTGTGCAAACATACCCTCTGGTGCATTGTAACTTAGGAGATTAAGTCCGATTGAATACAGAGGGTCCCTGGGGGAAAACTAGCCCACCAGGGACCTCCAGTAAGTGCCACAGAGCTGCCTTGCTCAGCTCTTCAGGTGGGCCTACCTCAGTGCACCGCAAACCATTGCCACGCGGCGTTAGGCCCGTGCCGGACGCAGTGCCTCAGGTGCCACTACCTGTGCACCACAAGTCATCGTCCCATGGGTCTACCCCACAAGTCCGCATCCACCAGCCAACAGCATGTCCTTGGTAACGCCACTGGTGCCCTTCATAGTCCCGGGACCACCCCCGTCCCAGGCAGGCCACTGTAAAGCCTGGGTGGAACAACTGGAGACTTACTCTGAAGCGCACCACATCCCAGCGCCGTGGCGGCGGCCCACGCAGAGGCGTGTGAGGAGTGTGAAGAAATGGCCTGGGGCTTTGGGTGTGGTTCAGTTCTGGGCTGGCCACAAAATTAAGTATGGCATGTGTCTCTGTTGTAGTGTCGGCGCCATCCGGCCCTTAATCGACAATGTTGCAATGTAGCATGCACCCGGAGGGGGGGCTCACCCGAATGGATAAATAAAGGAGCGCAAGACCGCTCAGGTCTTGGCTCATACATGCCAACTGGTATGTGTGTATCTTCATTGCCACAGCAAAAGCCAAAGGCCTAGCCTCAATCACAGCGCGGGTTCAGCCAGGCCTGAACTCTACATCTGTGTCAGCCCTATCCTTACCATAGGCCTACACACACGTAGCTGCCCACCTTCAATGGCCAACATTACAGTGTTGTTGTCAGGCTTGCATACATGCGCAGACAGGCATGACAATTGTGTGCCGTAGGAGTACAAGCGATGCAACCGTACAGCGCACACAAGTAAATAGACTTGGGGGAGGGAGGAGCAGGTGTGAGGCTACGTAATAAACATTGAACTCGCACAATTGCCAGAAGCAATACATGGCAAACATGAATCCCAAAGTCACACAAAACATACGCCACAAAACTTGTAAGTCTGCCAACACAGCATGCAGAACCACCAATTTACACTAATCTCACTTACCTCTCACAGGTGATCAAGGATATGCACTCTGCCCGTGGAAGATGCCACTCCTCCGAGCCACGAACACCCCGGCCCAGAGGCAGTACAATGTGGCCCACAAACGCACCAGGGGCATTGTTGAGCACACATTTGGCATGTTAAATTCATGTTTCAGGTGCCTGGACATCACAGGTGGAAGACTCCTGTACAGCCCAGAAATAGTGTGCAAGATGATCATTGCATGTTGTGTATTGCACAACATATGTGTGCGCACCAATGCCCCATGGATCCAAGTGTCAGATGCACCGGACGATGATGAGGAAGATGAGGCAGGTGGACCACACCCCACTGCAGCTGCAGCAGGAATAGCCCGAAGGAACACAATCATTATCAATTTCATCGCATGAGCATGTCACATTGTGACTGTACTAAGCAATCATGGAACAGTACAAAATGACCACATGAAAAGCATGTGCAAATAAATTCATTGCAACACACATTCCCTGTGTGCATGTCAGTTCTCTGCATTAGCACATCACTCTGACAAGTGTAAGTGCAACATTAAGTGCTAACAATCTCACGAATAGCAAATAGATGGTGGGTATGTCACCTCTGTTCAGAGAGGCTGTTTAGGGTGTTACGTATTTGAAATGCCATTTCAGGGTGTCAAATGTAGTACGCAATCCCACTCATCAGCGTATCACATGTGTACAAAAACATGACATGAAGGCTGTCATTGGTGTTCAAAAAAGACAACAGGGATTCAAATATGACATTTCGGGTGTCATTTGGGGTCAAATATGAACCACCCTGATGCAGAGATGCACCCTGTGACTCAAGTTCCACAACATGAGGAACATGGACGTAAAGGGGATGACGTCGGGGGTTTTTTGTGCACGTGGATGTGTCAGAGTGTTACCTGCTCCTTTATGGTTGTGGTCCACACTCAGCCACCTCAGTGTCGTGGCGTGCACCATGTCATCATAATTGGACTGCAGCCATGCTAATCATCATGCAGTGTTACTTGCATTGTCAGTGTGGCTCATGGACCCACAGCTTTGCTGGGTTCAGCACATGTGCATGGGTTTGTTGTGAGATTAGTGATGTGTGGGGAGGGCCACCTCTGGGCACATTGTTGACGGGGGCCTACTTGCTGTTTCTATGTGTGCTGCAGTATGCCAAGGAGATCAGGGACATGATCCAAAGTAATTGTGGGTGTGCACTGTGCTATACTTGTGCATGTGTGCCATTGTGCCCATCTCCCCCTGTCCCCCAAGTCCCTGGTCGTTACTCACCTTGTTGCTGTTGGGTCAGGTCATGTCGAGCAGTGTCCGGTCCCCCAACTCCTGCCACCGTCTCCCCACTGATGACTGTGGACACCACTTCCTCCATCTCATCCAGCTCCTGCTGTGGCACTGGACTCCCACCTCTAGTCTGCATTGCTGCTTTCCGGTTGTTAGCGAGTTTCAGCTTGGCTTTACGCTTCACATAATTCCAGCGCTTCTTGGCACTTTACTCTGACTGCATTCACCTCAGTGCATAGAGTCACACACACCCTACCCACACAAACACCCAGGAACCCTTACAGATACTGAGACAAGCAATCAATAACTCATATAGACACTCATATAGCTATTCACAAAACCATGCAGCCACTTATACACTCACATACAGACACATACAGAAATTTACACAGTTTAGTCACTAGTCTGCAGTAAGTTACATTTAATGACTCACTTATAGAGTCAGTTACGCACCACAGAGAATCATCCATTTATACACTTGTACACCCACTTATTCTTCAACAGGTCTTTCCCTATATATATTAAACATATTAAAATTGTTCAGAAACACATACTCAATGGATGATGTCATCAGTGATGTCACTTGAGATGTCATCAGTGATGTCATGAGTGATGTCACTGACCATGTCATGAGTGATGTAATATGTGACGTCATCAGCAGTGGATTGCGGGCGCGCGAGTTATAGTTAGCTGAACTAACTATAACGGGGAAATTTCAATGGTTTTGTACGAGTGAAATGTCCAGCTAACTATAACATGTGTGAAACCTATGTTTTTTTCAGTGAATTTGCAAGGTTTTTTAAATGCGAATTCCTAACTATAACGTGTGTGAAACCTATGGTTTTTCCAGTGAATTTGCAAGGTTTTTTAAATGCTAATTCCTAACTATAACGTGTGTGAAACCTATGGTCTTTTCAGTGAATTTGCAAGGTTTTTTAAATGCTAATTCCTAACTATAACGTGTGTGAAACCTATGGTTTTTTAAGTGAATTTGCAAGGTTTTTTAAATGCTAATTTATGAATGTACTATTATATTTTTTAAATATTTATTTTACAATAAGCTACCTATGTATATAGTTATAGATTGACTTTATCCTGTAATATGGAATGGCTCAGCTCTTTTTTTAAAAATTTGGATAAAGTTGAACAGCTTAGTTAATATCTTCTATAAACTTATAAACACTTAAAAAAAGTTTTTTTTGGTTTTTTTTAGGGGTTTTGGCCGTGCGCGCACGGTGCACGCATGTGTACGTGCTCTGTGGGGGCATGCGTACGTGCTCCACGTGCACATGCGTACGTCATGCGTGCTCCGTAAGCGCATGCGCGCGTGCTCAGTACGCGCATGCGCGCGTGCTCGGTATGCGCATGCGTGCGCGCACGGCAAGTCATGTGATTTAGAAACAACACTTTTCATTGGTTTATAGTAGTTTCAGGTCATGTGATTAAGAAACAACACTTTTCATTGGTTTATAGTAGTTTCAGTTCCAGAAACTTCCAACACCACACCCACTCCCCTCATTATTTCTTCTGATTCCCTGGGAGAAGGAGCTGAGCAGCTTTTCCAGTACTCGGGTACTTGAGAATGGCAGAGCAGCAGTCATCTTCTGGGAGTGAGCAGGAGACCCTTGTGAGACAGAGGAAACAGAAAGACTCTTTTATATGGCAATTTTTTACATTTCCAGACGGGCAGAAGAAGGTGAATGCTCCAAAAGTCACCTGCACTATTTGTGGTGTTGTCTTATCAAGAGGAGATCTTAAAAAGAAATACTCTTTTAGTATTTTCACTATGATCAGGCATGTTAAAAGAGTAGATCCTGTGGCTTTTGCTCGAGCTGCTAGAGACAACCCTCCAGCAGCTCAGCCAAGCACATCCGCAGCAGCTCAGCCGAGCACATCATCGGCAGCTCAGCCAAGCACTTCATCTGCTTCGGCAGCTTCGCCTGCTTCTGTTCCTCTGGATATACACCCTCTTTTCAAGAGGGTGCATATACGGTGCAATGCGTGCAATGCTCTTCTCTCTTCTGGTGACACCAGCATTCACCTAATAGAGAGCAAGATACAGCAGCACACATGCGGCACCCCATAATTTTTTTAATTTTTTTTGTTCCTCTGTTCCTCAATTAACACAAGGCTCTTTTTAGAGCCATCTAACATCTAAACACTAAAATTTGATTTTTCATTCTATTTTTTTTATGATTTTTTTTCCGCCGTGCGCGCACCCCGCGATTTAAAAAAATAAATAAATGTTTTTTTCACCCTTCGGGGTCCTTCAGGGACCCCCTGACAAAAGCTAGGGGGTCAGGAACTCTGTACCCTGCCCCCTTTTCACGTTCTCCACCTTTCTTTTTCACTGTCACACACAAAATGGCGGACAACACTTCCTGATTTCGACCGATTCGAATGTTGACTGACATGTAACCACCAATCACAATTACGCTCGCGCACGTGAAGGTGCGCGCACGGTGCGTGCACGGTGCACGCACGGTGCACACATATAGATATTTATGTACTTTTAACTGCAATCTTCTCAGGAACTACTGAACAGATTGACACCATATATGCAAAAGGCACATCCCTGACGTGAGGACTACCTCTTTGCCAAATTTCAAGTAATTCTGTTCAGCCGTTCGGGCTGTACCTTCGACTAAAGGTCCTATGGGAAAATGCATGGGGAAAACGCGTTTTGGGACCCTCCTTTTTTCTCAGCCCCCGCTTGACGAATCACCCCGAGACTTCCAGGGTAGGAGCTGAGGATTCGTCAACCGGCACCAAAGTTATTCAAAATAGAATTTTCAGATTTCCTATGGAAACACGGTCCTAACTATAACTATCTACTGGCGACTGCCAGTAGATAATATATATATAAATATATATATATATATATATATATATATATATATATATATATATATATATATATATATATATATATATATATATATATATCACTTGTTCCGCAAGCTCTTCAATTTAGCCTCGCCGCACACGGACACGGACCACAGATTAGGTGCATTCATCAATTGTTTATTTTTGATGCCGCGATAACGCATTTCAACTCACTAGGAGTCTTGATCACATGGTAACATTGTTGGTCCTGCTTTACTTTTTTAAAGTGACGTAGTGCTGTGTGGTTGGTTAAAACTTGCACATGATCAAGGACATAGAATAAATATATGTACACTTCAACTTATTTCATCATGGCATAAATGCTTGAGTGTGGTTGCCACATTGGGGGTACATATATATATATATACATTTAGTTAATTTTTGGAACATATATATCATCGTTTTTACACAATTTTACAAATATATAATAAATACCATGTAAAATCTTTTCTTAGGGCCATCACCATTAAAAATCGACATAATTATTTTGTTTGTCTATTCATCTGTTATGGTGAACGGTCCTACTTCAACATTAAGGCATTCAAATATTTCATCTATTATTGACCAAATTATTGCTTAAATGCAGCATGCCAATAAATAATACGCATAAAAAACTTTGTGCAAATTACAATATCATTAAGAAAGGTATATATTGTGTTGTAATTTCTTTCTTTTCAACTTCTGAGTAAACCTTTGTATTATACAGATAAATCTGACAAATACATATTATCATATGTTCTTATGTCCAAAATAGTGCTGAAAAAAGTGTAAGTGCAAAAGTGTTAAAAAAAACTTGTTTTCTTCTCTATTCATAAATGTTTTTAATTTTTCCTTTGTTTCTTACTTTTTTCCTTTTTCTCACTTTATTTTAATCATCGATTGCCCTCTTTGTAATCTTGTTTATCTTATTCGAATAATTATAGTTATAATTTACTTTTTTATTTACCTATAATTTTACCCTGTCTTTTCCTCCTTATACCTGTGATGTGTATCATATTGAGATTTTTTTCCCTTTCACAGGCTTTTTTCTCTTTTTACAAGTTTATTCCTCCCCTGGTTATACCCCTCCTTAGTCTCCAAGGGATATCAGTTTTTATATGTACATATGTGTCCATAACAGCTTGAGTTTATGTATTTATGTAAATTGGGTCATGTACGTTCCAGATACCAAATATTAAATATATAAATAAATATATATATATTAATATATAAATATCTTAAAAACCTACCATAAAATATACACAAAATCAACTGTTAAAAATGTCAATATTTGAGTTGCAATGTGTTAGACAGTACTTGGATTTTTATAGACAGGTGTACATGTCTTCGGTGTTATTCAGACCACTCGGCGACTTAGAGTCCATTTCAAGAATATACTTTGTTTCCAACCTTCGCAATTTGGCCTCTCGGATGCCACCTCGCCTACTTGGGGGCACTGAGTATATTAGATAATATTTCAGGTCTTGACTCTTGGACTGATGGTATTCCCTAAAGTGCCTTGCAACAGAGTATGTGTTGTCTTGATTAGTTATAGCCCTGGTGTGTTGTAATATTCATTTGTGGGCCTGTAGCTTTGTACTTCCTATATATTGTAGCCCACATGGGCACACCAGGACATAAACATTGTACTCTGTTTTACACGTAAGCAATTTGGTTATCTTGATCTCTTCATGACTGAATGGTGTCACATATGAGATTTTGTTAATGCCCAATTGAAATGCTTTGCATGTCTTACACCTAAAAAATCCTTTATGAGTTTTCAACGAACCGCAATTTTCAGTCAACTCAGGAGCTGTTCTCTCATCGAAGGTGCCCTTTTGTGTGTCATAGATATTCTGTGTGACAAAGTGTGTCCTATTACAGGGTCACTCAAAACTAATGGCCAATTGTGTTTGATGATGTTACGCAATTCTTTATGTTGTTTGCTAAATTCCAGAATTATGCGGAACTCCTCCATTTTAATTTCATTAGCCGGAGTTCTGTTTTCCTGCTGACATTGAGGATTATTTGCATTTGTCTCAGGTTTAGGTTTGATTAATTCTAATCTTTCTAGAATCATAGATTTTGTTATTGCCCCTTCTATAGTTTTTAGTGAGTAACCTCGTGCTAAGAATCTAGCTTTTGACTCTTCCTGGGCCTCTTTCAATGTCGTCTGATTGCTGTTAACCCTCCTCAATCTAAGCATTTCCCCGTAGGGGATGCTATTAATAAGATGTCTTGGATGGGCACTGCTGGAGTGTAAGGTTGAATTCCCAGCAGTTTCTTTGCGGTAAAGTTTTGTCTCAATTCAGTTGTTCTCTATATATACCTTTGTGTCTAAGAAATTGACTGTTGTTCTACTTATAGTGGCTGTGAAATGTAAATTGACCAAATTAACATTGATGGTTTCAACAAATTCTTGTGCTTCATTTTCAGTGCCCTTCCAAATAACGAATAAATCATCAATAAAGCGTAACCAAAGAATTCTATTATTTTCAACAATCATCTCATGGTTCTTTGCGAGAACCAGCTCCTCCCACCAGCCCATGTGTACACACGCATAGCTGGGGAAGAAGCTGGCTCCCATAGCTACGCCCATTGTCTGCTGATAGTGTAGATTATTAAACATAAATATGTTATTTGTTAGGCAGTATTCAACCATCTCAATCACCTTCCTGCTGTGATCAGTCAATTCATCCAATTCTGCTGTTAAGTAATGCTGTAACGCTCTGATACAATCAGTGTGTTTGATACTAGTATATAGTGATGTAACATCTAACGCCATTAATAAGTAATCATTTTGCCACTCAACATCTTTCAATTTGTATAAAAAGTCACTGGTATCCCGTACATACGACGTCAATGCTTGCATATGATGTTGCAAAAAAAAATCCACGTAGTGGGACTTATGTTCCAAAAGACCTCCCCGCGCCGAAATAATAGGTCTACCAGGTAGGTGGTTTCTTTGCGTCTTTGTGTATTTTGGGTATGAAGTATATCGATGGTGTAATGGGGTAATCATTTTTAAGAAATTTGTATTCATCATTAGTTATTAACCCCTTCATTTTCCAAGATGATAATTTTGTATAATATATTTTATATATTTCCTTTAAGTCTGTTCCATTCCGTCTTGTATAGCATTCGGGGTCATTTAGTTGTGATAGGGCTTCTTTTGTGTATTCTTTTCTGTCCCATATTACAATATTGCCCCCTTTGTCAGAGTTTCTTACTACTATTGAGGCCTCCTTCTCCAATTTGCGGACAAGTGAGTAATATCCCAAGTTGCGTTTGTTGTATTTGTCCTTTGTACTTTGTACCTTGTAATTTAGTTGTTTGATTTCTGTGATTAGGTGCTCACTAAAAACATCAATCGAATCTCTTGGACTGACTGGGGTAAATGTTGACTTAGCCCTGAATGGTGATGGGATTATTGGTTTCTTAGGTGTTTTTATTGTTAAAATATCACCACCAGCTTCATTGCTCCCAATGTCCTGATTGATTGTTAAGTTCCCTTCCTTTGAAAGTTCATTCAGGGCGTCCAATAGAGGCGCCTCTTGACTTTCTTCATTTTCCTCAAATGTATCCTGCTTTGTATTTTTGGCCAATAACATATGATATTTCTTAAGTTTAAGTTTTCTGATACAACGATATACATCCATCCTAATTCTGGAGCAATTGAAGTTACTTTCCGGGCAGTATGATAAGCCCAGACTCAATAGCTGTTCTTCCGCTTTTGTTAGATTTATTGTTGCCAGGTTGATGATAGTTTTGTTTGACTCCTTCATATTCATTGTTGTTGTTTCCATCTTCCTCTGGCTTGTTTCTTGGGATTTGATGAGCATGAGCCTTGCTTTGCGCCTCTGCCTACGTTTGTAGTTTCGGCAGTTGGGACTTTGTTTGTTTGGTTCCTTGGGCGCAAGGTCTGCCTTCTCTCTACACATAAAGAATTAATTTCTTCACCAGGTGCTGGGATGTTTTGGGCGGAATTAACTTCCTTATTCCTCAATTCTGAATCCGACCCGCTATCCGGAAGTGAACTTAGGTTGGAATTCGATGTCTGCAGTGGTTGTTTACTGTGTTGTACTGTATTCGTTTTTTGACCATCTGTCGCATTAGTTTGGACCGCCTCATTGAATCATATTTTTTAGAAACGTAAAGATTTGGCCCAATTCATTGTCATTTTTGTCTTGCAAAAATGTATAAGCTTTTCTCTCCTTTATTTTGTCCTTTTCTTTTTTTAAACGCATTATCATTTCTTTTCGTAATTTTGGGATTTCTTTTAGATTTTCCTCTGACTGTTCAATGCTATCAATTTCTTCAATAAGTTTGTCTATTGCTTCTAGCAGTGAGGCACGGTCTATTTCTGCATATTTAATTAATATGAGTACAAGATTTCTTGATGACTCCAAATTGCAGTTTGCCCACTCCTGCATCATCTGGGGGTTTGGGTTTTCATAGCAAGGAGCTATAAATATTCTTAACCCTCGAGGTATTCTTCCTACATCGATGTACCTTTGTAAAGACTGGGACTCCCACCATTTACTTTGTTCTTGGCGCATACATTTTTAAAGCTGTTTAAACTTTTCCTTTAATGTGTAATTAGCCTTATTTGTTTAATCTTTCTTTTTTGGTATTGTTAAATTTGTTGAGGGCAAACCGTTAAACATTTCAAGTGCCGCCACTTTGCGGTCACGCAAAGTTTCTCCCGACATCATTTTTAGTGTTTAGTAATGGCGCGTTATCTGGTCTTTTCCGCTTTAAGATCTTAAACACTCACACTCTGCTGTCCCCCATGCGCCATTTATTGTACGTGCCTACCTTGCATATCGTCGGTTCCAACCGGGTCCTCCAACTCAGCTGTTCCCGGCTTCTACTTCGGCGGTTCATTTTGGCGCTGGGAGGGGTCCGACACTCCTAATCCTCCCGGATTCAATTAACTCCTTTGCCGGTGGCTCCGGATTTGGTTCCCTTTCGTTGTCGACCTCAGATGCAGCAGGGGTCCATGTAGAGCCGGGTGAAACCTCCCGGCTCGTATATCACTTTTTCCGCAAGCTCTTCAATTTAGCCTCGCCGCATATATATTAAATTTCTATACTATGTACTGCTTTGCATTACTTTCCAGTGATTTTCCAACCAAAACAAGTTTTTGTGCTGGAAAGTAAATTAGTAAAAAAAGATTTTGCATCGATTTGCGTTACTTTTGTGATGCAAACACGATGCTAAATCTTAGTAAATATCCCCTCTAAGAGTTTCTCTCAGCATTCTTCGCCTGACTGTATCTGATAAGCATCTATAAATAACTCTAAGACGCATAGCTTTTTTATCATAAAATTAATTGGGCTTGCATTTGTTGATGAGTGTGTCGAACCGCTCCACAAATTAATCAATGGTTTCAACAACTTTCTGTCATTCTTGAATGAAAAACAAATCTTTCGTAATCCACATTGGGCATTGGATTAAACTTGAGATTCAAAGTTTCTTTAATCTGACAGTATGATTTTTCGTCAGTTTGCGGCAGCTTCCTTGTGACTTCTTTAACACCATCACCAGTAAAACCTTTGAGGTAATATTTTTATCAGTCTCTTCAATTGCCTCAATTAAATCTTCAAATGTCTGTATTCAATTAATCCATCTATCACCAATATTTTGCTTTTTGGTAATATTGGATGGTTTAGACAGACAGATGTACCCCGGCACTAACAATATTACTACAACAGTGATTTTTATAATTGAAACACAAGATCTATGTATTCTATCAATCGCTCAAATAACAGGATATGACAATATTTGGATTTGTAATGGGGTTCTCTCAAATTTAATAATCTGTGTGTCATTTAGTCAATACATACTGTACATATATTCATAAAAGAAAAAGTTTTTTTCCAAAAATATTTCATGTTTATACAGTTATTTTTTCAAGGTCCAGTTCTTATTGCTGGAAGAACAGAATAGCACCGTGAAATAGAGACAAGACAGCTGACGTGTTTTGTTACAATCGTAACTTCTTCAAGGCTGCAATAATAGTAATAGCATCATGAATAACTGATTTAAGGGACATTTAGTAAATATATATGAATCAACCCAGTACCGCTTTATACAAAGAAAATAAATGCGAAGGCCCAAGTGAAGAAAATCTCAGATGGATGAGAGAGTACAATAAAGCTGTAGCATCAGTGAGACGTGTGCATATCAATGGATGGGCCATTATATAATTCTCAATAGTGATAGTAGAACAGGTGGGAAAATATGACTTAAGTGTAGTAAAATCTGGTAAGGAAAGGTAGATATACTCAGAAGGTAACATGCGGAGCAAGCAACACCCGAAAGTGAGTACTATTCATGGTAAAACGCAATTTTTTTAATAGAGCGTGCTGGAACCCGAAGTCCTATATCATATGGTAAGGAGGGCTCTAACCTTAGAATCCACCAATGTCGTGTCATCTTTTTAACAAAAAAGAGTAGCCAAGTAATAAGTCCTAAGACATAAAGGTAAATAGTTAAATGTAGTCGGTATGTCCTTAATCACTAGTTAAGAGAAGATAAGGTATAAATAAGCACCTTACATGTGCTGTTTGAAGTCTGTTGATATCTTTCAAACATCGTGGAAGAGCCACAGGGAAAAACTATTTCAGCAGTTCATGTGGTCTAGACTTCTCAACTGAAATTGCGAATACATAAGTAAAATAAAACGGTGAGTAAAAGAAGAAGAGAAGATGCTGTAGACATTCGTCTATTAAGTATGGTCCGATTTCAATAACTGTGAAAAGTTACTCACGCATTAAAGTGCTAGTCAGAGAGAGCGTAGGATGTGGGCATGAATTCGTCACAATTCTAGAGTCAAGTCAAGTCAAGTCAAGGAAAGCTTTATTCGACTGCGCTTTAACAATCATAAAAGCAGATAAAAAGAAAACGATACATATTATCACAAAATTACATGCATTATAAAAACAGCAATCCTATAATGATATTAAAATGTCAGTTAATATTGAAGCTACAGTAATAAAACCATAAAAATATCAAGTGCCCGTTCTGCTATAATTCATCCGTCAAAATGGATTTCCTTTTGAGGAGTGCCTTCTTAAAGAACATAGCTAAACACCAGGCAGCTTGTTTGTCCTCCAAGAACTGTATCCTAATTAATGCAGGGCGGCATTGCCGCAATCCCTGTTGTTTTAAAAACTGTAAAATCCACGCTTTCCTCAACGCTGCATACAATTTGCAGAATAAAACCAATTGAATGGTGGACTGGGTAGAATGATTGTCACACGGACATAAAGGCAATTAACGTGACCAGTCATTGATTTTTGGGAAGGTCATGAGTCTATGGACGATGTCCAGCCTAAACCAAGTTAATAGCCACCTGTCAAAACCGCAAGGTACAAATGTAAGGTAAGGTTCCATATTAGAGGTAGTTATAATTAACTGATGTTGCGTAACCAATAGCTGAAGACCCTCCTTTCTTAGGGCCTTTCTAGAGATTGCCTGTATAGACCTAGGGTCAGTAAAGTATTCTGGGTGCCCAATATTGTTCATAAAATCGCACACATAATTTACCCAGGGAATGTTTAAAACCCCTTCCAGTTTTAGGCAGTCCTGTAAGATCTCCCTATTTAGCTTGGGCTGGTCCTTTGACCAGATCCTGTGCCACTGGCGAATTGGTTCTAACTTAATAAGATTGGATATAAAAGGAAGACCCAGCTCAGAGTGACAGGCATAAGAAGGTGAGCTGGCTGGCACCGATAAAATATATCTTAAAAAAGAGTTTTCCACAGTTTATATAGGTAGAGTATTAACAAAACCCCATACTCCCGCCTCGTACATTGTATTAGCGGTGCATTTGACCTTGTAGATTTGGATGAGCTCACCTGGCGGCTTCCTACCTAGCTTTCTTGAGAAAGATGCCAGGGCGGCTGTTGTCTTAATAAGTGCTATTTTTTTTGCAAGAATAGCTTGAGCCCACGAATTGCCTTGATTGAATAAAATACAGAGGTAAGAAAAACTATTTGTCCAAATGTTTGCCTGTCCACAAACATGCTTTTCATCCTCTGAACCCCACAGCCACGGCTCATTGTAAAAGTCTTAGAAATATTGATAGTAAGGCCAAGGTCCTTCATAAAATCAGTAAAACTATCTAAAACCCTCTGGAGACCTATTTGAGTTCTTGACGTTAATACTGCGTCATCCGTATAGAGGAGAGAAGGTATAGGACTTCCATTCACAGAGGGAAAATCTTGATTGTTCCTAAGGAGTGCTTGGCACAATCCATTAATGTACAAGTTAAATAGGAAGGGGGCCAGCACACAACCTTGCCGAACCCCCCTCTTAACGGGAAAGGCAGGTGTGAGCTCGCCACTCAAACCAAAACGCACGCTCGCCAATGCACCACTATACACATGCCTTAAAAAGAGAGTAATATGAGGATCGAGCCAAACAACCCCAAAAACCTCTTACAGAGTCAAAGGCCGCGGTAAGGTCAACAAATGCCAGATAAAGACGGCCTTTCTTGACTCTCATATATTTACCCACCAGTAAGGCCAAATTTAAACTCTGCTCAATCGTCTCCAATCCTTCTCTGAAGCCATACTGTATATCAGATAGGACCAAGTTCTCTTCTGCCCAGGCTTGCAGGCATTCCAAGATAACCCGTCCCGCTACCTTGACCATAGAATCTAATAAGGAGATAGGCCTGTGACACTCGGGTTCATCTCGGTCCCTTTTTTAATGATTGGGACGATGATGGATTCTGTCCATGACTTTGGCATAGGGGCCATACAACTGGCATTAATAACTTGTGTTATAATGGGCCCCCAAAGGACGATATTAGACTTAAACAGATCCACAGGTATTCCATCAGGGTCAGGTGCCTTACCGCCCTGGCTCACTGACAGAGCTCTTTCCACTTCCTCCAAGGTGAACTGTAGATCTACATAATCAGTGGGCTCCACTGACGTATCACTAACTGGAAGGTAAGAGTTTGCCTGCCCATTATACACCTTTGAGAAGTGTTTGATCCATAACTCTTTGGGTATAGCGATTTCTATTGTAGGACCACCTGTGGATTGAAAAAACAGGGTTTTTACCGCTCTCCAAAGAGTCAGCACTGTCTTTCAATTGTGCCGCGCTATGAAGGGATTCCCATACTTCCATTCTTTGTCACATCTTCTTTCTTTAAGGTTCAGTCTGATCTTGCCTGTCTGACATTAGTAAGGTTTCAGGACTGCCTGTACAACTCCTGCTTTAGGTTGGTAAGTGCACATGTACATTTTGTGGTGAACCACCCCTGTTTTTTAACCTTATTGCGGAATTGCACAAATAATAACTCCCTAACCCCAGCTGCTATTTGCTGAAAAGACAATAAAATACCATCATGTGGGGCTAATTCACTCAGGCAGTTTTCAAAGGCAGTTTTACATTTTATTACTAGCTGTTTTGTAACAGCATCTGGATCGACCTTTGTCCACCGCAGGGTGTACCCATTGGTTCTGTTAAGTATTACTTTTCCTGTCATCTCTGTAACATTATCGGCCCTAACAAGCCTATGTGATGACAAATTGACTTCTAGGCATAAGGGAAAATGGTCACTCATGGGATTGTCACCCACCATAAAAGAATGCAGCGTGGGTGCATAGTTAAGTGAGACCAGTATATAATCTATTGTTGAGGATAAGACTCTTCCATTGAATGTACAAGGCATAGGAAAAGGTCTAGCAAATACATTGTTAATTAAACCAAGCTCAGTACTCACAATCAGCTCATTAAACATCTCCCCCATCGGTGTATGACAAAAATGGGTGCTACATACACCCTCTTCATCAGTATTACCACAAAGCCTACTATCCTTGTGTGGACATAAAGCACAATTAAAATCACCCACAAAGATTATCATTGTCTCTTTTGCACTGGCATAAATAAATGAGTTAAGGTCGCTACCAAGGTTTCGAACGACATTACCAAAATTATCTGGTGAGATGTTATTATAGAAATTGACCAAGATAGTGCAATGGGTCAGACTTTGATGTAATTTTGCCAGCTGATAGTAGCTATTCCCCAACTTTAGATCTATTTTATCCAAATGCAAGCTTATTTGAAATAAGCTTGCACCCTTCGCTCTACCCCCTTGTTCCTTCACTGCAGGTGCATGGGGTGTTTTAAATCCATTTATATGAATTGGTTCTCTGACCCATGGTTCCTGGAAACATAATATGTCCTGTTCAGAGATAAAATCACACCATATTTGATTATTTGTCTTTTTGCTCAACACTGCAATATTCCAGATGACAAACAATCACCGCTGAGCGTAATTCTCGGGGGAGCCAGACTCAGAGGCGGGGGGCTACCTATACGGGGTAGTGCTTGAACCTGGGTTGGTGAATCGCATGGTTCCAAATGGGTGGCTAAAGTTCTACTCATGGTACCTCTCTCAGTGGATTCCCTTTTATTTGTCACATAAGGTGACCTGAGAACTGAGGCCTCTTGTTCTGCAGTGCAGCTATTTAATGGTGCTACAACCTCATAGCCCCTGGAAAGGCCCACATAATCATTTACCCCCATTTAATGGTGCCAGTCAGTCATTATCCCCTGAGGTATTGAGGACATCAAAGTAGTTGCTGACAGGAATAGCATACCTAGGTTGTCTCAACCCCCAATCTCTATCTGCCTCTGGTATATACTATGGGAGTCCTTGTGATATATACAAAAAACCCAGGGGTAGACTATTAATCCCCGTAGTTCTGACTGGCCAGTTTCCCACCCTATCTAATATGGTTCATACCAAGTATGGTGACCAAAATGTTAAAACTACACAGTCGCCCTCTAGTGACTTTTTGGAGCTTCCTACCCAACCAATCTGCCGTACCATCTTAAACTCAGCGAAACGCGGGTTTGATAATCCCGTCCTTGTGCTCAAGAAGTGCAGCAATTTATTTCTTAGTGTTGACCAATGTTCCATAGCTAAGCATGGCAAAGAAGGGACATTGGCCAACTCGATGGTATAAGGCGTTACTTCTGGGGGGAGATGCAGAGTATTTGAACAGGGCAAGTTACACAGGGGCTGTTTTTGCTGTTTTGGGTCACTTAAAGACTGGGTTCCCTCTCTACGCATGTGGTTACACCTCATGCCGCCTGTGTGGAACCATGGCCATAGAGGAAAGACTCAATTCTGAGTCTGAGTTCAGATTAATGAGCCATAATTTAAAACCCACATATAATAATAATTAAAGCCCAGATAATGTCTGGTCCTTAATTATAATTATATGTGTGTTCTAAAATATGGCCCATTAACCTGAATTGTTTCCAAGTATTGCAAATTACATGGGAGATGTCAGACTCCAAATTGAATCTTTCTACTATAGCCATAACTTACTGTGATGTTTTTATAACTATTTCCAAGCAATGTCTGGTCCTTAATTATTATTATATGTGTGTTTTAAATTATGGCAAATTAATTTGAACTGTTTCCAAGTGCTGCCTGGTTAAGGGATACTGAATTGGGAAATGTCAGACTCAGAATTGAGTCTTTCTACTATGGCCATGGTTCTACACAGGCGGCATGAGTCACCGCCTTTAATTGACATCACCACCCCTTTCTTCCACTACTTAAATACTCCTGTGGTTTTGCTACCATTTGGCTGCGACTGTCTTGGAGTAAGGAAGCTGGTTTTTTGAAGCACTGCAAGGTAATATTCATTCGCCATTACACAAAGTTCACTATCCCTCCCTGTGACATTGATGGAATAATCCCTTAACAGGTATTCCTTTCCTTTCAGCTCTATTCATTAGGCTGTGGGCCTAACCAATTTAGTGACCAGATCCGCTGCCTGTGCACACTCAGTGCGACATTATTGCGGGTAAGTGGAGATGCCCCAGCTTCCTTTTACAATTCAGGTTGGCATCATGGCAACTACAGGTGTTAATATTTTTCAGGTACTGATGCCATTCCCACCACAACCTCAATAAGTGATGATTCACAACTATGATTGAGGTCATATAGAGAATATAATTGATGCCTCACCCCCTGGACGCTTCGGGCGCCTAACATGGTTGATGAGGTGAGATTTCCCCATCCCTGGATGTGCAACCTTTAAATAAGTTTTTTTGGCAACCCTTGGAGGTGCCCCCTCAATAATTACACTCATTTTGAATTTACATTTAGGGTCACCCCCTCCCACCCCCTGTCCTGAGGAAGATCCCCTCTTTGCCGTCAAGTCAGATAAAAACGTCGACGAAATCCCCCCATGTGTACCTGGACCACAATTTCCTGTCACCCCCATTCCAACCAAGAAAAAATCTTCTGGTTTTTTATGTGAATTGCCAAACATTCTCTTGTGATTGGCCAGGTAACAACAAACTTTTTATTCAGTATCAGTTCTATGTACAGGCTTTAAAACTCTACGTCCCCCTATACTTTGAATTTTTGACACCCTTGAGCACTCCTTTAAATGGTCCGCCTGGAACATCCTTTCTTCCTTTTTTGACCCTCTCCATTTTTCTGAACTATGTTGTGTCTTTTATCAAATGAATAATTATTAATTGTTTTGTAAATTGGTTGTTGCACATCTTCTAATATTTTTGCAAATCTAAATGGTTGAATATAAACTGTGAGCTGACCCATGATGGATTCATGGTGGCCATTTTGGAGGGGGTCCCCATACCCAGTAGTTACTATGAGGAAATTAAGCGTACCAGTAAGGAGGGATATAAGTATAAAGCTGCCAGAGAGATCTATATCCATTAATCTTTCAGTTATTTAGACGTATGCGACTCAAGAAAATAAAGGTGACAACAGAAAGCTTGTAAATTAGTAAATAAAGGGACTCCTGCGCTTGTATCGAGTGCATGGCGTTCATTCAGAGTGGGTACCCGATCACTGTGGATATAGCAAGGACTTTATTAGTGATGGGAAATGCAATATTAGAACACTGCCAGAGTGCTAAGATCTAAGTTTTAAGGTCAAAAGTCCATAGTTATATACAGATCAAAAAGTATAAGGCAAGGCGCCAAGTGCATCAATATGTCCAATAGCGATGGTCATAGACAAGTAGTCTCCCAGTACATTGTTTTGTGTGAGCTATGTGTCTGTAAATATAGATGTGGAATAGGGTAGATGTGATACATGACACCAAGTGTATACCTGAACCCATTTGTAAGAGGTATACAGTAGTAGGTTGACACATTGGTTGGGGTAACCTGTCCATATTGAATGTCTATCACAAGTAACAAAGCTATACATTCTTAGAACAGGAAACAGTAATAGTAAAGTCCCCGCATTCCCAACCTATTCTGCCATACAAAAACATTGTAATGTTATAAATGTACATTGTATGACACATTGAGAAGTAACATTCTGTCGTCAGGGCTACCAATGCGGTGGTTTAGAATTGTTATTCAGTTAGAAACACATGTAGTTCCCTGTCAATGTTCACGCCCATATCCACAGCCCGTAACTTCAAAATCCACTGTGGTTCTGCTTGTCTAAGCGCTAGTGTCCTATCCCCACCCCTTGGGTGGCAAGGTATTTGCATCATCCCATGAAATCGGATATTGGTAATTGTCATAGAAGGGTGTACTGTGTTAAAGTGGAACGCAAGAGGATACTCCATGCTGTTACTACGTATGGCCCTCATGTGTTCCAGAATTTGCTCCTTTATGGAACGTATTGTGCTACCAATGTATATAAGTCCATATTGGCACCTAATGCAATACACAACAAATCTGGAATTGCAATTAATAAATTGTTGTATTGAGTGTGTAATTGCAGTGTTATACTGGAATTCTGTGAGTTTGTTATATGCAAAAGGCAGACATTGCATTGTGCACATTTATAGAAGCCCCTTGGTTTACCAGGGAGCCATGTGGCGCTCGGAGTGCTGGGTGGTAAATAACTAGAGCAAACACAAGGAGACGATGGACGGAGTGCTGAAACTTTTCAGACACTCAACCTCAGTCACAGATCTGGGTTGAATCCATCATAATTCTTTAGCTCACTTCGCCACCTCAGTTCAGACCCAGCTATATGCAAATTAGTCTTGACCTTGTGCCTCATGGGAACAGTCCATCTTGAACTGCCAAGCCAGGTCTTCCCTGAACCGGAAACAAGCATCCTGGGGCTGGTTTCTGGGTAACTCCCTTCATCAGCCAGGCAAGCTTTATTCCAGTGGCTAAGTGAGCAAGGGTCCCACGTCTGGGCATACCCTGCTAACTTAGGGTGAACAAAGCAAACACAAGGAGATGATGGACAGAGCGCTGAAACTTTTCAGACACTCACTCCCAGTCACAGATCTTGGTTGAATCCATCATCATTATTTAGCTCACTTCGCCACCTCAGTTCAGACCCAGCTATATGCAAATCAGTCTTGACCCTGTGCCTCATGGGAACAGTCCAGCCCAAACTGCCAAGCCAGGTCTTCCCTGAACTGGAAACAAGCATCCTGGGACCAATTTCTGGGAAACATGCTTCATCAGCCAGGCAAGCTTTATTCTAGTGGCAAAGTGAGCAAGGGTCCCACGTCTGGGCATACCCTGCAAACTTAGGGTGAACACAGCAAAGACAAGAAGATGATGAACGGAGCGCTGAAACATTTCAGACACTCACCTCCAGTCTAGGATCTGGGTTGATTATTCCTTAGCTCACTTCGCCACCTCCGTTCAGACCTAGCTATATGCAAATCAGTCTTGACCCTGTGCCTCATGGAGACAGTCCAGCCAGAACTTCCAAGCCAGGTCTTCCCTGAACTGGAAACAGGCATCCTGGGACAGGTTTCTGGGTAACACCCTTCATTAGCCAGGCTAGCTTGAATCCAGTGGCAAAGTAAGCAAGGGACCCACATCTGAGCATACCCTGCCAACTTAGGGCGAACAAAGCAAACACAAGGTGATGATGGACGGAGCGCTGAAACTTTTCAGACCCTCACCCCCAGTCACAGATCTAGTGTTGAATCCATCATCATTATTTAGCTCACTTCGCCACCTCAGTTCAGACCCAGCTATATGCAAATCAGTCTTGACCCTATGCCTCATGGGAACAGTCCAGCCCGAAATGCCAACCCTGGTCTTCCCTGAACCGGAAACAAGCATCCTGGGACCGGTTTCTGGGTAACAACCTTCATCAGCAAGGCTAGCTTGAATCCAGTGGCAAAGTGAGCAAGGGACCCACGTCTGGACATACCCTGCCAACTGAGGGTGAACAAAGCAAACACAAGGAGATGATGGACGGAGCGCTGAAACTTTTCAGACACTCACCAGGCAGTTTGGGCTGGACTGTTCCCATGAGGCACAGGGTCAAGAATGATTTGCATATAGCTGTGTCTGAACTGGGGTGGCGAAGTGAGCTAATAGAACGAGCTAATAGAACGATGATGGATTCAACCCAGATCTGTGACTGGGGGTGAGTGTCTGAAAAGTTTCCAACTAAAAACATATCATTTCTCAGTGTGCTTAATTGATTTCCCTTTAGATATACCTCACAGGTGAGTAATTTTACAAACCGCATTCTGGGAAACATAGTGCAACAATTTTTCCCCACCAGTGGGAGCCGCATAGTGAGAGTCCTTTTTGTTTATATTCCAAAGCCCTCCAGTAGGCCTCAGGATGACGAGCCGATTTTCAATTTTATTCATCCCCCGTGCTGATAAAAGGCTTGGGAAGATTCCCGAATCAGCAGACCCTCATTTCCTCATGGGCATTGCAGTTCTCTGCGGCCGGACTGCCGCGTGGGGTATCTCTACAAAAAATTTCCTGAGCTTGAGAGCGCACTCCACAAAAGTTGATTTCCATAGGAACATTATTGTACAAAAATTGGCAACGCTGTCCCAATTAATTCAACCCTGGTGCGTTTCAGAGCTGCTTGCTCCTGCCAGTCCACGGCATACGCCACCATGCCTTTATATTTTCTGAGCGTGCTGAATTGATTTCCCTTTAGATATACCTCACAGGTGAGTATTTTTACAAACCGCATTCTGGGAAACGTAGTGCAACAATTCTTCCCCACCAGTGGGGGCCGCATTGTGACAGTCCTTTTTGTTTATATTCAAAACCCCCCAGTGGACCTCAGAACAATGAGCCATTCTTCAATACACCTTGGCATATATATATGTTCCCAATTTTGAGGCTGGATGTAGGGGACTTGAGGGGGACCTTAACACAGTTATTGCGCGATCACCAGCTGCTACACAGCCCCCCCTTTGCAAGGCAATTTCAGCACTCATAAGAGCAACATCAGATCCTTCTGCGGTACTCACCAAATCCAGTGCATGCTGGGAACTGTAGCCGGTCATTGAACTACATCTTCCTGATTGCAGCAGGGTCAGCTGACCTCCCACCAATGGGAGCGCCACGGGAGATTCAAAGGTGGGATATGGTGATAACGAGTTGACAGCGGCATCTGAGGAAGGCTTTTGCCGAAATGCTGCAACCTGTGAATAAAGGACTTCCCTCAAAACTCCCGCGCTGTGTCCTTGGATTGCTTTCGGAGTGAAGTGGTTGTATATATATATATATATGTATATATATATATATATATATATATATATATATATATTCACTGAAAAAACCATAGGTTTCAGGGGCGTTATAGTTAGCTGGACATTTCCCTCGTACAAAACCCTAGAAATTCCCCCGTTATAGTTAGTTTAGCTATCTATAACTCGCGCCCCCGCAATGCACTGCTGATGACATCACATTTTACATCACTCATGACATGGTCAGTGACATCACTGATGACATCACTGATGACATCTGAAATGACATCAATGATGACATCACTGATGACGTCATCCATGTGATAAATTAGTGCATCTTCTCACACCCTTTGATATACTCAATCAAAATTTCAGACGTCCATTCTCAAAACCATAGATACTCCAATACCAATAACTACATACCCACTCATTGACTCTTAGATCTACACACACATCCACTCACTCACCTGTACAGTCACTCATACTTACAGTCACTCAGTACAGGACTATCATATGCATTTATACACCTACATAGACACTCACACACCACCAATCATCCATAGAGGTACTCTCACACCTAGTCAGTCATGCAAATAATTAATCAAACTCCCATTTACTCACCTATGCAGTTATACACACACAAGTTCACTTACTCATAAAAATAGTACCACATTCTTATGCTCTTATACAATCACTGATACAAGCACACACTCATCCATACAGCCACTCTCACATATACCCACTTATATACTCTTACACACATATATACTGCCTTCCTTTCACATATGTAGTTACTCACACATGTACCACTGAGATATACATTCAATCACTAACACACCCATACATACACTCACCCAACCATAAACTCCATCACAGATGTACTCTTAAAACCATGCACCCATAGAATCACCCACTCACACATGTATGCACAGTGTCACAAACACCCCACCCACACAAACACTCAGGCACCCAAACAGATACTCAGACAACCAATCAATAACCCATAGAAACTCTCATATAGCTATTCACAAAACCATGCAGCAGCTTATACACCAACAGACAGAGAGATACAGACATTCACACAGATTAGATACTAGTCTAGAGTAAGATACGTTTATTGACTCACTTATAGAGTCAGCCACGCACCTACTAAATCATTCATTCACACACTTATACGCCCACTCATTCTTCCATAGGTTTTTCCCTATATATATATTAAACATATTTAAAATTTACAGAAACACACACTCACTGGATGACGTCATCAGTGATGTCATCAGTGATGTCATTTCAGATGTCATCAGTGATGTCATCAGTGATGTCACTGACCATGTCATGAGTGATGTAATATATGACGTCATCAGCAGTGCATTGCGGGGGCGTGAGTTATAGTTAGCTGAACTAACTATAACGGGGGAATTTCTAGGGTTTTGTATGAGGGAAATGTCCACATAACTATAACGCCCCTGAAACCTATGGTTTTTTTCAGTGAATTTCTAAGGTTTTTTAAATGCCAATTCCTAACTATAACGCCCCTGAAACCTATGGTTTTTTCAGTGAATTTCAAAGGTTTTTTAAATGCTAATTCCTAACTATATCAGGCCTGAAACCTATGGTTTTTTCAGTGAATTTCAAAGGTTTTGTAAATGACAATTTTGAATGTATTAATTGTTATACTGATTTTTTTGATACTGATTTACTATATTTTTTAAACTGTTTATTTTTAGATATATTTTATTTAATTACATTATAATTAAATTATACATTACAATACAAAATATACTTTCTCAGAATGAATTACTTTAGTTTAAATACTTGGCAAATAGGCAACAGACTTTTAAGTACAGTTGTTACAGTTGTTGCACTGGGCAGCACAATTTCAAACACAAAGCAACATTGAGCTCAAAGTGAATTTCTAGTGAAATGTTATTAGTTACTTTATGGATTACTTTTCTAACCACAGGACTGGATCCTAGATTCAGTCCTTGGACATCTCCTGTAAACAGATGAGTAAAAGCGTTTTGTTTACAGTAGTTATTTTTAAGGAATATTATTGTATTTTAAAAGTTGACAGAAATTTTCTCACATAGAATCACCAATGTTATCCTATGGCAGGAAATTCACTTAGCAGGTAAGTAGTGTTATCATTACTTTTTCTTACTCAGTGGTGGATCCTGGATCTAGCACTGGCCAACCTCCTGTAAACAGTTGAAAGAATGTGTTTAAGTCATACAGACGATTTTTTAGGAATATTTTTAGTTTGTGAAAATAGACACTTAGAAACTTTTCTGGTGAAAACCACACAATGGGTTCCTATGGAAGGAAATACAAGTTACTTGTAAGTACGCTTAGAATTACTCCTCCGAGTCAGTGCTGGGATAAAAGATGCAGCCCTGGGTTCTCTCCTGATTACAGGTGAGTAAATCGGAATTCCTAGTTCGGCTGATTTTAGAGGAATATTTGTACGTTTCAAAAATGGACACTGAAAATTTTCTGGTGAAAACCACACGATGGATTCCTATGGAAGGAAATACAAGTTACTTGTAAGTACGCTTAGAATTACTTTTCAGGGTCTGTGCTGGGCTAAAAGATGCAGCACTGGGCCCTCTTCTGATTACAGGTGAGTAAATCGGAATTCGTAGTTCGGCTGATTTTAGAGGAATATTTCTACGTTTCAAAAATGGACACAGAAAATTTTCTGGTGAAAACCACACAATGGATTCCTATGGAAGGAAATACAAGTGACTGGTAAGTACGCTTAGAATTACTTTTCAGGGTCAGTGCTGGGCTAAAAGATGCAGCCCTGGGTTCTCTCCTGATAACAGGGGAGTAAATCGGAATTCGTAGTTCAGCTGATTTTAGAGGAATATTTGTACGTTTCAAAAATGGACACTGAAAATTTTCTGGTGAAAACCACACACTGGATTCCTATGGAAGGAAATACAAGTGACTGGTAAGTACGCTTAGAATTACTCTTCAGGGTCAGTGCTGGGCTAAAAGATGCAGCCCTGGGTTCTCTCCTGATAACAGGTGAGTAGATCGGAATTCAAAGTTCGGCTGATTTTAGAGGAATATTTGTACATTTCAAAATTGACACTTAGAATATTTTCTGCTGAAAACCACACAATGGATTCCTATGGAAGGAAATACAAGTTACTGGTAAGTACGCTTAGAATTACTTTTCAGGGTCAGTGCTTGGCTAAAAGATGCAGCACTGGGTCCTCTCCTGATTACAGGTGAGTAAATCTGAATTCGTCGTTCGGCTGATTTTAGAGTAATATTTGTACGTTTCAAAAATGGACACTTAGAAAATTTTCTGCTGAAAACCACACAATGGATTCCTATGGACGGAAATACAAGTTACTGGTAAGTACGCTTAGAATTCTTTTTCAGGGTCAGTGCTGGGCTAAAAGATGCAGCCCTGGGTTCTCTCCTGATAACAGGTGAGTAAATCGGAATTCGTAGTTCGGCTGATTTTAGAGGAATATTTGTACAATGGTAAAGGAAGGGGGCGGGGCCTGAGGTGACGTGTGCAAACACGCCCTGTGGCGCGTTTTAAGTTGGGGAATTAATTCCTCTTCAATCCTGCAGTCCCCTGGGGGCCAACTAGCCCACCTGAAGAACCAGAACCTTTTGGGCCTGGCGGCGCAGGGTACGCCCAAAGTCTCCGGAGTTCACCTGGTTCACTACACAGAGACACGGGACACTCTGTCGGTGTTAGAAGATCAGATTTAATTAGCTGCAGCTAGTACAGTTATCCTAGAAGTACACAAAGTAGGTTCTCAGGAGACTGCCACTTCACTCTGTGGCGCATCAGGTTAAATACCATACAATGACACAATCATTAATAAAATGCACTCCCAGAGCATACAAGAAAGAGCCAATAAGGAAAGTTGGAAAACAAGGTGGAACCAATAAGAAAGGTTTGAGAACAGAAGTGTCAGATAACTCGAAGAGACCTCTCCTCCAACTGTGTTTGTCACCCCACCCTCAAGCTAATACATTAAGAGATTCATAACTAACTTGCAGGTGGCGAGATACGTTTGTGTGTGTTGGAGGACAGTTGTGAAACGAGAGAATGCTAGCAGGAAACAGTGAAGGCCAGTTGATAAGATAAAGTCAGGAAAGAATAGTGTGAGCCAACAGATAGTTGAGACACGGATTAGAAAAGCCAGACAGGGATTAGTGTACTCAGCTAGTTCTAACACCAGCTTTGCAAATAGAGGCCGAGGGCGTATTTCGACACCAGGCTACAGAAAAAGCAGAATAGACTTTGTTCGCCGTGCTGCCTGAGTGATGGCAACACAAAATGGCGGTGGGCCACAAAATTGCGGGTCGATTCGATCGTGATCGAAAATCGAAGTTCCTCAGACCCTCCTTTTGCCAGAACTCAGGCAAGATAGACTCATGTTAATCTGAGTCCACGTCAATGGCCATGAGGTCATCGAGCTGTTGCTGTAACATCATTCTTATGTTTTCTGTTACTTGTGGTTTGGGTTTTGGGATGCACATAGTAGCACAAAGATCACAGATAGCGGGACCACAGTGCATACAAAGGCAACAGGAGAAAATAATGGTCAAGATTGTACCAAGGAAAGTCAATGCCTTCCAACCCCATTTAGACAGTAGTCCCCAAAACCATTCCGTTAAAGACCAATCTCCTTAGTCCTGATGAATAGACTCAGAGATTATGTGCAACTTGGAGATAGCTTGGTATACTGTCGGAGCGTCATTAGGTATGAAAATACAGCAACTTGACCCGATCAATTTGCATACTCCACCACGATCGGCAAGAACAAAGTCTAAGGCAACTCGATTTTGTAATGTCATAAGACGATCCGCCTGTAGTTCTGCCGTGATGTTACTTAAGTCTCCTACAGTGATGTCTATTGTAGTCTCTACAACACGGACCAGTTGCCTTATATTTCTGCTGTTAGCCATTGGACCCCAGAAGGGAAGAAATCCCTTAAGGAAATCTCCTCCCTCTTGTCCTGCTGTGTCCTTTGAATCAATAATCCCTCTGCCGTATCGGGTTCGGTGATGATTTGCGGAAGCGGTGTAAGTAGGGGGAAGTAGAAAGGCTATATAACAAGTACCAGAGAAACCCGTTGGTAACCAAGTATAAGCTCTATTATAGCAGATGAAATAGGTGCCTTGAGACGGTACTAGAGGAGGCGAGTTCTGAGAGGAATAAACGTAAGTGTAGGAGCAGTTATTCCTTTGTGTAGTGTCAGAAGAGTGATCATTTATCTGTAAGCAGAAGTTACCCTGATGTGGTATAGTCCAAATCGGCGAGGACTTTCCTTTTCCAATTTTACTACTAAGACTAGACATATATTGGGTGACGTTCCAATTAGTGTACGCTTTTCTTTCGTGAATGGAGATTTTACTGTTTTCCATGATTTTAGCCATAGCTACCATACCCTTAATCAAAAAACTATGACTAAAATCCGGATAATTAATATGTGAACTAACAGATCGTCTGAATTTGCTTTGATAAGCATTGGAGAAGATGACGAAGTAAGCCCAAGCAGAACCCTCATAAGAAAAAGGGAGAACTAGATATGGCATTCCTTTCTCTGTGGTATGTGGCATAAGACCACACACCCAACAATTGGTTGTATTAACCACTAATTGGTGCTGATGTAATAGCTGGATAAAGGAATTGTTATAATACTCGGTTCTTCTGACAAGTTCATGTGGAAGAAGAGTATGAAAGAGGTGTGGAGAGATAGTAGAAGAAGGCAAAGAAGAAGAAGAAGGGGAGGCATCTTTTGGCTGCAAAGCATAAATTATCCAACTAATAAACACCAAAACAATACATAATGATATAATAACACATAAAGTTATGCTGAAACGACTGTACATTATTTTACAGGATGCTTTCTTCATTTCAACTTTTCTTTCTTTATTACCTAGTGTAGTTTCCATCTTACTAATGGATGCTCACGGCAATCTTCCTCAATCACTTAAGTCACGATGTTCCACCGTCCTATGACACTGAAGATCCTGCAGACCTATTGCCACTACTCAGGTCGTGACTTAGACTCCTACCGTGACCCTGCAACTGGGACAGAATACTACACAAGAGAGAAAAGTCTTAAATGTTCTTTGGTCTGGGTCTTAAATTATATCGTTCTTTCTCCGGAACATTCTGATCTTGGAACAATGTTCGTGGTTCAGTCGTATCCAAGCGACGATGTGATGGAATTGCTTCCTGTAAAATGTCGTTGTCCTCTTTCTCAGACAGTGTCCCACTCAGGTGTGCATCGCTGAAGGGTACGAATCGTGGAACTCTTTCACTTTCACAGTCACCAACACCTCTGCGAACCCACTGATCGTATGGCAAAGGCAAAGGCACTTTCTTACAATGCACACCGTGAATCCAATTTTTCTTTCCTTCGACTTTAACTGCTGTCCTCGTGGTGAGGAGGACCATCCGGGGCTCCCGCCATCTGGGTTCCAAATTGCTGGACCTCTGAAAATTCTTGACGCAGACCCAGTCACCTGGTCGGATGGAATGACCTGGGTCTGTGGAAGCCTCCGGCAGAGCACTCTGAACCTGTTGATGAAGAACACGCAATTTAGTCGTAAGGTCATGCAGATAGTCAATTAACATTGGATATGGCAAGTCTGAGTATTTCTTGGGGTGAGGGATTCCCCATATGTTAGCCGGACGGCCAAACACCACTTCGTATGGGCTAAGTCCCAAACGAGAGTGTACTGCAGTTCTGGTGGATAGCAGAGCTAACGGCAAATCATCGGGCCAATTGAGTCCTGTACTTGTTTGAACCTTTGCTAATTTTAACTTCAAGGTTCCGTTGTAACATTCTACTAAACCCGCTGACTGTGGATGATTTGCCGCGTGGAACTTTTGCTTGATACCAAGACCTGCACAAACTTTTTGCATGACTTGGCCAACAAATTCGCTCCCATTGTCACTCCAGACAATGCGCGGCAAACCAAACCTGGGGAAGAATTCTTTTAGAAGGATTTTAGCTGTGGATAGGGCTGTGTTATCTTTTAGAGGATATGCTTCTATCCATCTTGAAAAGGCGCATACTACCACCAGAATATATTTGAGGTTGTTGCACCGCTCCATATGAATGTAATCGATTTGCAACACCTCAAATGGATATGTCGGAGGAGCAAAGTGACCTGCTGGAGTTGGGGTTCCCTTTCCCGGGTTGTACATTAAACAAACAATACACACCCTTATGCATCAACCCAAAATCCAGTCGGTAAAATACCGATTCGGTAATAGCTCCTGGTATTAAGGAAAAAATACCCAATCCCAATGCATCAACCCAAAAGCAGAAATCGCTATTTAAGGAATCCTTAAATAGCGATTCTTTAAATAGGGATTCCTTAAATACCGATTCCTTAAATAGCGATTGCATTTAAGGAATCCCAAAGTGAGATTCCTTAAATGCAATGCATAAAAGTTAAAAAATTAGCGATTTCGCTAATAGGGGGAACAAATTACCATGAAGATGAACTGCATGGTAATTTGCAAAAACTTTGAAAAATGCACTTTTGTGCATTTTTCAAAGTTTCATGTTGCGCACACACATGCCCTTAGAGCATGTGTGTGTGCAACATATGTGCACATATCATTTTCAGGGGTGCAACAGGGTGTCCTTTTGACACCCTGGCACCCTTGAAAGTGCTCCCGCTATTAGCGATTCGGTAATACCGAATCGCTAATACAGACTGGCTTTACATTCATTCCTATGGGCCTCCAAGCCCATAGGAATGAATGGGTAGGTATTCCTTATTACCGATTCGGTATTACCGATTCGGTAATAAGGAATATTAAGGAATCGCTATTTGAATAGCGATTCCTACATGCATAGCCTTTTGCTATTCCTTATTAGCGATTCCTTATTTTTCGCTAATAAGGAATCGCAAATGGCATTGTTGATGCATATGCCCCATTCACCCTTATGCATCAACCCAAAATCCAGTCGGTAAAATACCGATTCGGTAATAGCTCCCGGTATTAAGGAAAAAATACCCAATCCCAATGCATCAACCCAAAAGCAGAAATCGCTATTTAAGGAATCCTTAAATAGCGATTCTTTAAATAGGGATTCCTTAAATACCGATTCCTTAAATAGCGATTGCATTTAAGGAATCCCAAAGTGAGATTCCTTAAATGCAATGCATCAAAGTTAAAAAAATAGCGATTTCGCTAATAGGGGGAGCAAATTACCATGAAGATGAACTGCATGGTAATTTGCAAAAACTTTGAAAAATGCACTTTTGTGCATTTTTCAAAGTTTCATGTTGCGCACACACATGCCCTTAGAGCATGTGTGTGTGCAACATATGTGCACATCTCATTTTCAGGGGTGCAACAGGGTGTCCTTCTGACACCCTGGCACCCTTGAAAGTGCTCCCGCTATTAGCGATTCGGTAATACCGAATCGCTAATACAGACTGGCTTTACATTCATTCCTATGGGCCTCCAAGCCCATAGGAATGAATGGGTAGGTATTCCTTATTACCGATTCGGTATTACCGATTCGGTAATAAGGAATATTAAGGAATCGCTATTTGAATAGCGATTCCTACATGCATAGCCTTTTGCTATTCCTTATTAGCGATTCCTTATTTTTCGCTAATAAGGAATCGCAAATGGCATTGTTGATGCATAGGCCCCACAGTGCTTTACTACATTGTCTGCACATTTTGGGATACTTTCATTCTGCCACACTGGAGCCAGAAGTTTACAAATGCCTTTTGCACTTAAGTGGGCTGGACCATGTGCCATAGTAACCACTGGGAGAACATAGGCTTCTGGTAACAGCCAACGTTGATGTTCAGATAATTCCACCCAACAACCCATCTCATCTAACATTCCCGTACTTTCTTTCCACTTGCTCATCTCCCTCTCTGAAGCCTCTTTCTGAATTGCTTTTACACTTTCCACTGTGTTCTCATACATTCCTCTTTCTCTGACCCAATTTGCAGGACCTGCCACATACATTCGACTCGTTGAATCTCTTGCTGTCTTCTTTGCTCTTTCGTCTGCAAACGCATTTCCCCGACCAACATCATCCGTAATCTTTTTGTGTGCACTACATTTCACTATCGCTATTTCGGTGGGTAAGGCAAGTGATTCGAGGAGATCAGTCACTAACTGACCATGTTATATTTTGGTGCCATGGGAAGTGAGAAAACCCCTTTCCTTCCAGAGACGCCCGAAGTTGAACGCTACACCAAAAGCGTATTGTCTGTCAGTGTACACGTTCACTCTTTTCCCTTTCGATAATACACAAACTCTTGTTAATGCTACCAATTCTGCTGCTTGCGCTGAATTGTGTCTAATACGTGCAGTTTCCACAATCGTATGTAAAGTAGTTACAGCATAGGTAGAAACTGTATCTCCATTAGGCATTTTAAAACAGGAACCGTCTACCCATAGAGTTCCATCCGGATTCTCTAGCGGTATGTCTCTCAGGTCAATTCTTCCTTTTGTCTCTTCCTCAGTACGGAAGAAATAATCATGCTGATCCTCAACACTTTCCTCATTTGGAAGGGGCAACAAAGTAGCTGGATTCAGGGTATTACATCGTTTGATGTGTATATGACTAGCCAAAAGTGTCAGCTCATAACCAGTTAAATGAGCACTCGTAAGATGCTGCGTTTTTGTTCTGTTTAGCAAAGTATCCACTGCATGTGGCACCATGACAATGAGAGTGTTATCCAACACCACTCCAGCAGACTGACGAATAGAAATTGCTGCTGCTGCTGTCGCTTTGAGACAACTGGGCAATGCTTTAGCTACGGGATCTAACGTAGCTGAAAAATAGGCACATGGCCGCTTTTTGTCTCCAAATTGCTGCACTAAAACTGACAATGCACAACCTTCTCTCTCGTGAACATAGAGCGTAAAAGGCTTAGTGTAATCTGGAGTGCCTAGTACAGGAGCAGAACACAGAGCGGTACGTAAGTCAGTGAAACTCTTTTGGCACTCATTAGTCCATGGAAGGGGCTGAGGCGTATCTTTTAAAGTGAGTGCCAACAAAGGTTTGGCAATTAGAGAGAAGTTAGGGATCCACTGTCTGCAATAAGAAGTAATACCCAGAAAGGCACATACTTCCCTTTGTGTGAATGGTACAGACATTCGCGTAATCGCCTGAATTCGTTCTGGTGTCAATCGTCGTCCCTCCTTTGATAGGAGATGACCCAAGTAGGTAACCTCTCGACAAACATATTGTAGTTTGGAAGGTGAAACCTTGTGATTCAGTTTAAACAAGTGGCAAGAAACTAGATTGCAAACAGGGGCGCCAGAAAATCCTACGGAAACATTCGTTAAGCCAGACAAAGGTGCCCCAGGGAGTTTAGAATGAATGATAGAACTTCTCATTGCTCCAGTATCCAGAAGCAATGGCTCTGAAACACTCATTGTAGTGACGTTAACATAAGGTCCATTTTGATCTACTGGGATTGGCACAACTCCCTTACTTTATCCATGGCTGTCCTAGTTAGCATGAAGACTCTCATTCTCACCTTCGACATAATGGTCTTCATTGTAATACTGAGTAGACCTCACATTTTGCTGATCAAAGTAGTTCATGGAATTGGGAGAAGGAAGGGCACGCTGTTCTTGAGTCAACACACCCCGACCTCTACCTCTGTTTGCTGACTGGAGGCCAGCACGACCTCGTGGAGCAGATAACGCTCCATTGCGCTGCAATAAAACCAGACAACTATTCTTAAAATGACCTTCCTCTCTACAATAGGCACATTGATTAGGACCTAACAAAGGTCGCGGATTGTATGGCTCAGGTTTTTGATACAACCTCTGAAACTGCGGGGGCTGCTGAATTTGAGGCTGAGCATAACGTGGCGGATAGGCTTGTTGCAAGAGAACGTTCGTTTTTAAATCTTTCGTCTTTTTCTCTTGCTTTTCTTTTTCTTCCTTGTCTCTATTCTCATAATATTGCGCAGTAGCCAATATCTGAGCAGAAGAAGAAACAGCCCATGAACTTTCGGAATCTTTTAATTTGTGTGACAGCTCGGGAAGCAAATTGAATACAAATTTGTCCACGAATAATCGCTGTCCACCCTCTGTAGCCATATCTTGACCACTGTGGTCGATAAATGTCTCCTCGAAACGAGTAAAGAAGTCAGAGACACTTTCATCTTTCTTTTGTTTGCATGCTGCTAGTTTATCCCAGTTAACTCTCAACGCAGGCATCATAGTTTTCATTAACGTAATGATTCTACCAGGAAGTTCCGAGATCAACGCGTCAGGCTTTGCGCCACCCACTTGGTCTCTATCTGTATCAGTTATAACATCCCAAGTAGCACCTAGTTCCTGCGCGTGATCCTCTCTACGAATTTTAGCCCATATTGTCTGTGGGACTACATTTCCCATTAGCATGTCAAAATCTGCTAGGTTCATAATGCAGGCGTCAACTGTCTGCGATAATTCTTTATAATAACCTGCAGGGTTCTTACGAGGATCTGGTAGAGTCTGCTTAAGGGCCAAAACTTCAGATCTCTTCCAAGGGACATGTACCCATATACGTTGGAAATGAACAGGGATAAGAGGATTAGCATCAGCTGCTGGAACCTCTTCCTTCCATACTGGAGGAACCTCTCTCATAGGATAATTTTTCGACGTCAGTCTAACCGACGGATCGGAATCAAGGAAAATCTGAGAAAACAATAAGGATCTATAAGAGATAAGCGTCCTTACAGCTTCCTCAACCTTAGAACCAACAATAAGTCCTTTTTCAAAATCAGTCTGAACATTTAACAGATCTTGTGAGATCGGACTCGAACTCACATCTTCCCATTCTTTAATGAGAGTGTCGCATATTACATTGAAAACATATCTTTGTGTAGGCGCATTCCATTGCAAAAAGGTAGGCATAATATCTAGCACACTGTATTGTGGACCCTTCTTGATCCATTTTCGTGCAAGAGAGTCTAACTTCTCTCGTTCCTCAAAATCTGGGAACTGACTACGAGATTGTCTACGAACAAAAGCCGGAGACACATTTAAAGCTTCAAAGAAAGGAGATAGAATACTAGTGACAGAGTCTGTGAGACGCTTACGCACAGACGGAGAATTAGACATAAGAATTGGAGACAGAGTATTAGGGGAACTGACAGGAGAAGAATTGATAACTGCAGGAGGAGCAGAAGGCAAAGGAGTTCTAAGATCAGGAGATGAGGGCAAAGAAGTTGAGACTAACGGTAGAACCGGCAAAGGCGGTAATAGTGGAGGAGGCAAATGCAGAACAGGCGGAAGTACCACTGGTGGCTGAACAGGCTGTAACGGCTGAGGTACATTGGCACTTTGCGCACAGGGTGGAGGCAACCTTAATAAACGGGACATTAGGGGATCTTCTTCTATATCTTTCTTATTATCAGAAGGAGAAACAGGCAACACCGGATAGCATTTATCTATCGCCATACGATGTTGTCTTTCTGAAATTTCAGTCGCATTATCAATTTCATCATTTTTGAACTGTTGGGCAGCCTGTATAATTGTCATACCCTGTGCTTTCCTATCTCGTTTTGCTTGTTTAATTTCTTTCTGTTTGGCTTCCTTACGCCAAAGGCGGAAAGAGTCAAACATTGCGGGCCGGGCTTTTCTTTTGAATAAAACTGCTTCCAAATTATCTAGCAAATCAGGATCAAAACTACCATTTTCTGGCCATTTGAGAACACCATCTTTCTTCGTGTATCGGGTCCATGTCTCGTTAAAGGCAATGGGGCCGATTCCATGTTTTGAATAGAGCTCCAACCGAAGGAATCGGACAAGAGTCCTCAAGTCGGGAATCCCTATAACAACCAAGACAACAAATTCTTCCAAACTTAGTCAGACCAGGCATCTCGAGATGTCTCCAGACTGTTCACAAACTTCAAGGGAGTAAAACTCAGTTTACGCAGCACAAATGCACTTACCCTCGGCTTTATTTCTTGCAAGAAATAAATCTAAGAACCCAAAGAAATCAATCAAAGAACCAAACTTGTGGGCGCGACCCACAAAAATACTTAACTAAGGACGTCTTCTTCCACCAACAGAGGCCCGTCTATCGTCTCGCCTTACCATACATCATCAAAGGAAGGGCCAAAGCAGGGCGGCAGTCAGGGCAGCGGTCGTCAGTAGCCGTCAGGAAGGAGTAACCGCGCTGCAAAAGACCTTGGGACCACTTTCGACATACAGGGGTCGCTTAGTGTGGCTCGCGAACCCTCCGGAATTTTCTTGCGGGGTTCCTCACGACCTTCGAGCAGAACCGGTACCACTGAAGCCGTCCCACGTTGGGCACCAGTTGAAGAACCAGAACCTTTTGGGCCTGGCGGCACAGGGTACGCCCAAAGTCTCCGGAGTTCACCTGCTTCGCTACACAGAGACACGGGACACTCTGTCGGCGTTAGAAGATCAGATTTATTTAGCTGCAGCTAGTACAGTAATCCTAGAAGTAAACAAAGTAGGTTCTCAGGAGACTGCCACTTCACTCTGTGGCGCATCAGGTTAAATCCCATACGATGACACAATCATTAATAAAATGCACTCCCAGAGCATACAAGAAAGAGCCAATAAGGAAAGTTTGAAAACAAGGTGGAACCAATAAGAAAGGTTTGAAAACAGAAATGTCAGATAACTCGAAGAGACCTCTCCTCCAACTGTGTTTGTCACCCCACCCTCAAGCTAATACATTAACAGATTCATAACTAACTTGCAGGTGGCGAGATACGTTTGTGTGTGTTGGAGGACAGTTGTGAAACGAGAGAATGCTAGCAGGAGACAGTGAAGGCTAGTTGATAAGATAAAGTCAGGAAAGAATAGTGTGAGCCAACAGATAGTTGAGACGCGGATTAGAAAAGCCAGACAGGGATTAGTTTACTCGGCTAGTTCTAACACCAGCTTTGCAAATAGAGGCCGAGGGCGTATTTCGACACCAGGCTACAGAAAAAGCAGAATAGACTTTGTTCGCCGTGCTGCCTGAGTGATGGCAACACAAAATGGCGGTGGGCCACAAAATGGCGGGTCGATTCGATCGTGATCGAAAATCGAAGTTCCTCACACCAGGTACCTCCAGTATTCGTCAGGGAGCTGCGTTGCAGAGCGGTGTTCAGAGGCCACGCCCCTTTTTACAACACTCTGCAACGCAGCTCTGTGGCGCTTCCTGGAGGTACCTGGTGGGCTAGTTGGCTCCTAGGGGACCTCTGGATTGAAGAGGAATTAATTCCCTAAATTAAAACGCGGCACAGGGCGTGTTTTCACACATATCACCTCAGGCCCTGCCCCCTACCTTCACCACTGTGCAAACGCGCCCTGTGGCGTGTTTTAAATTAGGGGATTAAGTCCCCTTGAATCCTGAGGTCCCCTGGCAGCCAACCTGCCCACCAGGTACCTCCAGTATGCTCCAGGGAGCTGTATTGCAGAGAGGTATTCAGAGGCCATGCCCCTTTTTACAACACTCTGCATAGCAAGTCAATGGCGCTTACTGGAGGTACCTGGTGGGCTAGTTGACCCCTAGGGGACTTCTTGATTGAAGAGGAATGAATCCCTCAACTTAAAACACGCCACAGGGCGTGTTTGCACAGTATCACCTCAGGCCCCGCCCCCTACCTTCACCACTGTGCAAACGCGCCCCGTGGCGCATTTTAATTTGGGGGATTAAGTCCCCTTGAATCCTGAGGTCCCCTAGTGGCCAACTAGGCCACCAGGTACCTCCAGTAAGCACCACGGAGCTGCGTTGCAGAGAGGTGTAAAAAGGGGTGTGGCCTCATTACACCTCTCTGCAACGCAGCCCCCTGGCACATACTGGAGGTTCCTGTTGGGCTAGTTGGCCCCAGGGACCCCCAGTATTCAAGGGGAATTAGGTCCCCCTCTGCAAACGCGCCAGGGGGCGCGTTTGCCGAGTGGTGTAATGAGGGGGCGTGGCCTCCGGCCCGATCCCGATCTTTTCTGCCAGCATTGCTTTTCGACATGGGGAGCAGCTAACATGCTGCTCCCCATGTGGAAAAGTAATCAGCTTTGCTTCATTGAAGCGAGAGCAGGTTTCCCTGCTCTCGCTTCAATGAAGCAAAGCAGTTTGCAATGACAGGGTGGGAGCTGCAAGGCTCCCGCCCTGTCATTGCAAACAGCAGTGTCCCGGGGGTGGGCACCCCGGGACACTGCAGGAGCCGGCCCTGGGTGGTGGTGGTCCCCAGGGCCATCATTGGCTCCAGGAGGGGGGCCGCCGGCCCCCCTCCCACACGGACAAGTTGCCCGGGGGGTGGCGGTCCCCGGGGCTAGGGGGGCCTGATAGCCCCCCCATCGCAAATACTTTCAAGCCCCGGGGGGTGGCGGTCCCCGAGGCTGGGGCGGCTGTGAGCCCCCCCACCCATTTTCTATAAGCCCCGGGGGGTGGTGGTCCCCGGGGTTGGGAGGGGCTGTGAGCCCCCCATATAGTATCACTGAGGCCCGGGGGGGTGGCAGTCCCCGGGGCAGTGTGGGGGGGATTGGGACCCCCCACACTTTTTTATTTCTGCCCCCGGGATTTGGCCCCCCCCAGGGGCCAATTACCAAAGAAGTGCGGGAGCCCCGCGCTACTTTTTTTTAATTTTCAGCCGAAATTCGCGCTGGGTGCGCAAATCTCGCCGATTTTTAAAATCAGGACCCCCTGAGCAGGCCTAGGCAGTCAGGGTGTTTCTACCCTGCCCCCTTGTCACGTTTTGCGCCTTTGTTTTTGTGCTTTCTTGTGCCTCGGTTCTACCGAGGCACAAGATGGCTGCCAACACTTGATTCCACCTGATCCACACCTGATTCAGAGTGTTGGCAGCCAATTAGCATTCAGCTCGTGCTCGGGAGGGTTTGGGGAGGGTGCGGGGAGGATCCGCGGATCCTCCCAGGCCATAGATATCACTAACATTTAATTCTAATTTTCTCAGGAACTACTGAACGGATTTACACCATTTAAGCAAAAGGCACGTGTCTGAACTGAGGACTACCTCCTTGCCAAATTTGGTGTAATTCGGTTCAGCAGTTCGGGCTGTAGCTGCGACAACAGTCCTATGGGAAATTGCATGGGGAAAACGCGTTTTGGGACCCCCCTTTTTAATCGGCCCCCGCTTGACGAATCACCACGAAACTTTCAGGGTAGGAGCGGAGCGGAGCGGAGCTGGCCAAAAGTTTGGAAAAGTTTGCGAAGATTCATCACCCGGCGCCAAAGATATTCCCAATAGAATGTTGCAGATTTCCTATGGAAAATAGGTCCTAACTATAACTATCTACTATATATATATATATATATATATATATATATATATATATATATATATATATATATATATATATATATATATATATATATATAAAACATATTAAACTTTACAGAAACACACAGTCACTGGATGATGTCATCAGTGATGTCATTTGAGATGTCATCAGTGATGTCATCAGTGATGTCATTTGAGATGTCATCAGTGATGTCATCAGTATTGTCACTGACCATGTCATGAGTGATGTAATATGCGATGTCATCAGCAGTGCATTGTGGGGGCGCGAGTTATAGTTACCTCAACTAACTATAGCAATCGAATTTCTCTGGTTTTGTACGAGTGAAATGTGCAACTACCTATAACGTCCCTGAAACCTATGGTTTTTTCAGTGAATTTCAAAGGTTTTTGAAATGCTAATTTCTAACTATAATGTCCCTGAAACCTATGTTTTTTTCAGTGAATATATATATATATATATATAGTTAGTAGTTATAGTTAGGACCTATTATCAATAGTAAAAACTTTTTTTGATTTGCCAATATCTTTGGCGCCGTTTGACGAATCTTCGTGAAATTTTCAAATCTGGTGGGGCGCTCCGGTCAGCTCCTGTCCTGAAAGTTTCAGGGTGATTCATCAAGCGGGGGCTGAAAAAAGGAGGGTCCAAAGCGCATTTTCCCCATGTTAATTTCCAAAGTAATTTTTGGAACTGGCTACAGCCCGAACTGTTGAACGGAATTACACCAAATTTGGTAAAAAAGTAGCTCTTGGTTCAGAAAGTGCCCTTTTTTTAAATGGTGTAAATCCGTTCAGTAGTTTCTGAGAAATTTAAAAAAGAGAAAATATCAATATGTGAGCACGACTCCTCCCGAGCACGAACTTCATTCTAATTGGCTGCCAACACTCCAAACCAGGAAATGTTGGCAGCCATCTTGTGACTCGGTAACCGAGTCACAAGAAATCAGTAGGAAAAAAGGTGGAAAACAAGAAAAGGGAGTAGGGTAGAAACACCCTGACCCCCTAGGCCTGCTCAGAGGGTCCCACAGGGACCCCCATGGCCAAAGAAAGCATTTATCTTTATAAAACATCAGTTGGGGTTCCACATATGCTGTAGCAATGTTTTTTAACCAGATTTAGTTACATGCATCTGGTAACCCCTACTCAAAATGTCCGACACATAATTGTAAACATACAAATTTGACATAATCTAGGTATCAATATATTATTCTTTACCATTAATATAGGACAATCGAGTAATTTTCAAGGAAAAAAATAAAAAAACATTTAATTTCTTCTTAAGACATTTTGGAATATGAGTCGGCTAAACATTTCCTTATACTTGATGAAGGTAATTTAAAGATGGCGCGTTTCTTCTGGTCCCCCGGTGACGTCATTGAAATGCGTCATTTTAGGTGGAAGGTAACGTGTTAAAAATGAACCTGTATCATGGCGTTTTATTTCATATCAAGATAGCAGCTGAGTGTGCAGGATCCATTAGAATAAATAGGTAAGTAGGAATTACAGTGTTGGGCTGAGATCTTTTGCCCTTATGGCATAGGTAGGAAACAACACGTTTCCAAGCTATGTGGTTAATTTCTATAAAAGAGGCATGCACAAGGATCGTTTACGGGACACTCGAGTTTGGCTGGGTTAAATAATCGTATCGGCCTGGGACATCTTGCCTCAATGGCAGAGTCGGGAAGTAAAGCATATCCTGGGTGAAGGGTCGCAGCAGAGGTAATAAATAAGTGTAAGCTAACAGAATACATACTGGGCACAGGAGTTTGGTTCTGGTTAAAAATCGTACCAGACAATGGCCCCATGACAGACATTGGTGCCACTAGCTCATTGGTATTAAAACTTTTTATCCGATCAAGGAGTTACAAATGCCAAAGGGTGTATATATATATATATATATATATATATATATATATATATATATTACCTACTGGCGGTCGCCAGTAGGTAGTTATAGTTAGGACCACGTTTCCATAGGAAAACCTCAACATTCTATTTTGAATAACTTTGGCGCCGGTCGACGAATCCTCGCGAATTTCTCAAAATAGGTGGGGCGCTACGCTCCGCTCCTACCCTGAAAGTCTCGGGGGGATCCGTCAAGCGGGGGCTGAGATAAAAGGGGGGTCCCAAAACGCGTTTTTCCCATGCATTTTTCCATAGGACCTTTAGAACGAGCTACAGCCCGAACGGCTGAACAGAATTACTCAAAATTTGGCAGAGAGGTAGTCCCTAGGTCAAGGAAGTGCCTTTTGTAGGTTTGGTGTAAATCTGTTCAGTAGATTCTGAGAAAATAGCCTTTAAATCAATATATATATCTGAGCCCGCTTACGGTACGCTTACCGTACGCTTACGGTAAGCGTACGGTGGCGTGCGCGAGCGCGATTCTGATTGGCTCTTAGATCTTAGTAAACATTCGAATCGGCCGAAACCAGGAAGCGGCGGCCGCCATTTTGTGTATTTCACTCTGAAAAAAAAGAGTGAAAACAAGGAAAGGGGGCAATGAGGAGAGTTACAGACCCCCTAACATTTGTAAGGGGGTCAAAGAAGGACAGAAAAGTACAAAAAAAACATTTATTGATTTTAAAAAAAATCACGGGGTACGCGTACGGTAAGCTTACGGTAAGCGTACGGTAGAAAAAAAAAAAAAAAAAATGAAAATCAGATTTAAGTGTTTAGATATTAGGGGGCTCTAAAAAGAGCCGTTGTGTTTATGAAATGATTTTTTAGTGGTACCTACAAGTAAGTACCGATGCAGAGTCTAAGGTTCAAGAGGAAGACTCTGTTCCCTTCATCATTGAAGTGCACACCATCTCCTCTATAAATGTCTTGCATGTCATAACGCAAGTTGTTGTGGTAAATGGCACCCATACCCTAGTCACGGAGGAAAGCAGAAACAGATTTGTTGACGTGCTTTCTTGCTTTGTCATCGCACCGCGTGCCCACCGTGCGTGCACGGCACTAACTGCGTAAAGTGGGCGCGCGGTGCGCGAAGCGCACCGCGTGCTCACTGTGCGCGCACGGTGCGCGAAGCGCACCGTGCGCGCACGGAACGAACTGCGTTAAGTGGGCGCGCACGCCACGAATGGCGTAAAGTAACTTAGCATTTAAAAAACCTTGCAAATTCACTGAAAAAACCATAGGTTTCACACATGTTATAGTTAGCGGAAATTTTACTGATAAAAAACCAATGAAATTCCCCCGTTATAGTTAGTGCAGGCAACTATAACTCACGCGACCGCAATCTTCTGCTGATGACATATGTGTCTTTATGAAAAAAAAATATTTGTAATATATGTATAGCTAAAAATGTATGGAAGAAGACATGGGCAAATAAGTGTCTAAATACAGTATTAGCATCAGCAGAGGATTGCGGTCGCGTGAGTTATAGTTGCCTGCACTAACTATAACGGGGGAATTTCATTGGTTTTTTATCAGTAAAATTTCCGCTAACTATAACATGTGTGAAACCTATGGTTTTTTCAGTGAATATATATATATATATATATATAGCGGTGCGTGGTGTTTTGATGAAATAAAAGAACCCAGCACGAAGTTCTCTGGATCCGTGTTCGTCTTTCCAGGTCCAAATGGAAGTACTAGACGGAGGTCTCTGCAGATATATACACATATATATATATATGTATATATATGTATATATATATATACACTTTTTTTAATTTACTTACAGCTAAGGAGAAGTGCTCCGATTGATCGCAAGATGAGGGATTTTATGAACCTCTTTTTGAACTAATCAATGGTGAGATTGTTTGGGGGGTCTATAAGAGCATGCTCTGAGATGCCCGTAATGTTAGGTCATCCTTCAGAACAGCTAAAATAATTGTGTGCTCGTTTTCGAATTAAATAAATAATGAAGGGGCTAATAAGTATATATGGAGAGTGGCCCTCTTATGATCATAGCAGGAGAAATGAGTAATGAATTAGAGATTTATATCCTTAACACACTCCCTTTAAGAAAATCATTTGTTTGTATTTAGAATGACTGAGACGTGTTCCGGTTTCGACTTTATATGAGTCTGTCCAACACTCTAAAAAATCATAAAGGTGAGTTGTATATAAGTGCAGAAAGTGACAAAAAATAGGGAGCCTTATTGTTCCCAACATTAAAACAATTTGTTCCTCCCATATACAGGGTGTTATCCCACTCTAACTAACACAATGACTGCACTGTCCATCCCATAACAAAAGGGAAGGCGTATAGGTAATCAATTACGCAATCAGGAGCTTGCAGCAGGAGCGTTACGGCGCTGCCGCGCGATTTTTTAAAAGTTTGCATTATTATTATTTCTTTTAGGTTTGTGGATCTGTGCCTCACTTCCCCCTTACCTGCATTTTAATTCGTGTCCTCACCGCCGCTTGGCGGGCTGGTTCCCGGGGTGGCAGACATCTTGGCTTGGGGAGCGGACCGGGCAGTCAGCGCTTACTGCGCATGCGCCAGGGGTTGGGCGGACTTTTAAAGCTCCTCCCCTAGCGCAGCGGGATCGCGCAGCGGGCGTGTCCTCGCGTGGCCGGAGTCGTGCCAGAGTCCTGCCCGTCTGCGCCCGTCCGCGCCAAGGCCGTGCGGGACGTGGCGGGCTCTGGCCTGCTCCTGTTATTCCATTATTGCTGCCATGCGTACATATTCCAGGGAGCACTTGTACTCCATTGGTAGGGTGGGCGGTCATTGCACTCTACAGCCCGTTCACCCACTATGTGGCACCTACCGCTGTCCCTGCAATGGTTTGGCGCTGGACCCCCCGCAGCTTCTTCCCCGGTTGGGCCCCGCTGTTGCTCGGTACTACAGGGGGCTACCGCCTTCACTGCGGATTTTGAATCTTAACGTCAGGTCGATTCTCGCACATAAACAGAATGTGTACGACCTGATTGAAAATGAGGTTCCGGATATCTTAGCCTTAACCGAAACATGGCTGCAGGAGGCCGACACTGCTATCCCTAACCTCGTTTGCCCTCCTGGTTACTCTATGTACATTGCAAATAGACTAACTAGAGGTGGAGGCATAGCTCTGATAGTGAGATCTTGTCTCTCCTGTGTGTGGACCATTCTTGAGATCGCTGGTTGTGAAAGTGCCTCGTTTAAAGTCGCTGTCAGCCCAGAATTTACACTCTCTGGGATGGTGGTGTATCGTCCGCCGGGCAGTGATGTGGCATTCAGGAATGCTTTCCCGGACACTGTCGCCACCTTGGTCACTGACTGTGCCAATTTTTCCATCTTGGGTGACTTAAACCTGCATTTTGATGCTCCATCCTGTCTGACAGCTCGTAATATTCTTATGGACTTAGAGGCCTTTCAACTTTTTCAGCTGGTCTCCCAGCCTACTCATTCCGGGGGTCATATTCTTGACCCTTTTTTTACCAACTTGATCGAGGCTAAAGTCACGTCGGTGGCTCCTGTAGAGTGGTCGGACCACTCTTTGGTATCCATCTATTGCCCTATGACTACCAACATTTCCACCTCTCCAGCCAAGCGGATATCCAGGAGGCCCTGGAGTAAACTTAGGCTGGACGACTTTTACCATCTTTTGTCAGTGGAACCTCTGGCCCTACCTAACAACGTAGAGGAGGGGTATGATCTCTTCTGTGCCTGGCTCACTAGGGCTCTGGATGTTTTGATACCTGTTGCAACAACGAAGATCAACCCTCGAGTGTCAAGCCCCTGGTATGACGATGCTTTGCGCGCTTTGAAGGGAGCCTGTAGACGGGCGGAGAGGGCCTGGCGGAAGACATACGGGGCTGAGTTAAAGGCCACTTATGTCGCGTCCGTCAAGCTATACCATCGGGCTATTTGTCGTGCTCGAGCGGCATTTTATGCCGAGGAATTTCGTAATAGCCCTAACCCGTCGAAGGCTATCTTCAAGGCGGTGAAAGACCTTATGTCTAAGCGGGCTATCTCTATGGCTGAGAGCTCTGTCTCACACTGTGAGTCCCTCGCTTCTTACTTCTTGGGAAAGGTCCAGTCTATATATCGGTCCTTCCCGAGTACTGGTATAGCGACGGGTAGTCCTAAGGAGTCACTTCATCTGCCCGCCCTGCTCTCACTTCCCCCACTTACCTTGGAAGGGTTTGACAAACTTGCTATGCAAGTTAAATCGGGGTCTCCTGCCGATCCAGTGAGGCCTGTCCTCTTTCGAGACCAGACCTTTGTGGGGCGTGTGGCTATACGCTCACTGGTTAACCTCTCTTTAGAGACCGGGGTCGTCCCCACCAGTTGGAAGCAAGCGGTGGTGTCGCCGATTATCAAAAAACCATCGTTGGACCCGTCTAAACCGGAAAGCTATCGCCCCATTTCGCTGCTGCCTTGGCCTGCCAAGTTAACAGAGGCTCATGTCAATCTGGCCCTGTCCGCACATTTAACCCGGACCAATGCCCTCGACCCCACACAGAATGGCTTCCGTGCTGGTCACAGCACGGAGACTGCCCTTCTGGTGATGGTGGAACATCTCCGCGCAAGGTTGGATGCTGGTCAGACGGCGGCGCTGATTTTGCTAGATCTCAGCGCCGCATTCGACACTGTATCCCACAGTATCCTCCTTGGGCGACTTGAGGAGACTGGTATTGGCGGCCTGGCATTGCAGTGGTTCCGCTCCTTCCTCGACAACCGTTCCTTTTGTGTTTCCATCCCACCCTTCAAGTCCAGGGTTTTGCCTCTGGCCATGGGGGTTCCACAGGGATCTTCGCTGAGTCCCACGCTGTTCAATCTCTACGTGAGACCGCTGGCTGATGTCGCTAGGCAGTGGGGCCTAACCATGGTCTCATATGCCGATGATACACAGCTGGCGGTTACTCTCAGCGGGGATGCGGTAGAGGATGCCCCCAGGTTTCAGTCCGGACTGAAGGCGGTGGCCAGCTGGTTGACAGCTAACTGTCTCCAGCTTAATGCCACAAAAACTGAGGTTATGGTTGTCGGGAAGGGAGTGGAGCTTTGGGGCGATCAGTGGTGGCCTTCTGAGCTGGGCCCCACTCCGACCTTAGTTTCGGAGGTGAAGAATCTTGGGGTCTGGTTAGACGTTGGTCTTACTTTCATAGGCCACACCAAAAAAACTGCAGCCTGTTGCTTTGGGCTACTAAGGGGCTTACGGCCGGTGCTCAAGTTCTTTGATGCCCCTACCAGACAGCTTGTGGTCCAGGCAATTATCATCTCCCGTCTGGACTACGCCAGCTCTTTGCTGGTGGGGGCAAACCAGGCTGAGCTTACCCGGCTGCAGCGGGTGCAGAACGCCGCTGCAAGAGCCATTGTTGGACTCCCTAAGTTCTGCCCGGTGTCTCAGGTCATCCGTTCTTTGCATTGGCTCCCGGTGAGGAAGCGTATTGTCTTTAAGGTCTTGTGTCTGACCTTCAAAATCCTCAGAGGCATTGGCCCTGAGATCCTGGCCAATACTATTTCTTTTTATGTTCCCACCCGCAATCTTCGTTCTCAGGGCCAGGCCCTTGCTGTTGTTCCCAGATTTAGGCTCAGCAGGATGGGTGGCCGGTCCTTTAGGGTGCGAGCTGCGTCAATCTGGAATACCCTTCCAGTTGAAATTCGGCTGATAGAGGACTTGTTGACGTTCCGCAGACTCATAAAAACTTTCTTATTTTAGTATCCTGTTTTTGTCCCTCTTTGCTGTAGTATTCTCCTTGTTGTGTTGTAATTGCTCCTTGTCTCGGCGCCGGGATGCTCCTTCGCTGGAGTCGCTGTGCGCTTGATAAATTGTTTTAACATAACATAACATAACAATTAAAGAGCTTAAAGAAGGAAGTTAGTAGAACAATGAGAATTTAAATGAAAACATTAAAATGATGTTTCTCTTATTTTTGTAGCCACAAACAGAATCACCAGGTGTGCATCATACAATCTGTATTGGAGCTACACTTTCCTGAGTGCTTGCGCAACGGTGAGTTCAGTGGGAGATGTGTATGTATGCGTGAATGAATGTGAATAACTTTCGGTAATGGAAATAGATAAGGATGGACATGGAGTGAGTCGGGCCTTCTTGATTAAGCTCCCAGTAGGGATGTGCGAGCACTTATAGGCTATAGGAGAACAGTGTGATTTTTTTTTTTTGTAATACCTTTCTGTGAATAAATGTAAAAAAAGAATTGAGAATGTTGGTCATATAATAGCCAAATCGCATCAGGGATAGAGACTAGAAAGAGGGTGGAAATGTGTTTTTATAAAAAGGAATGTTTTCTCTTGTATACATGTATACCTACCTGCGTCGACGCTGAGTGTTTCTGTTAAATTTGATCAAAAGTCAGCAGTCACACAAAGACAGGGAAGCGATTCCCGTGCAGGGTGCTGTCTATTATTGTCTCAAATTAACAACTATAAGACAAATGTTACTATCTTTTTTATTTTTTCCTTTCCAGAGAGTTTGTTAAATTATGTAATTGTGCTAATTGTGATATACTGTGTTTTTAACATTTTCATGTACTGTTTTATGTGGCGATATATATATTTTTAATTGTAATTCTTTTGGCATGACTTATTAAACACATATGTAAGTGCCTATACATCCTGAGTGGAGCATTAATTGTGACTTTGTATGAGCGTTGATAATTTGGTATAGTTGCTGAATGTGGGTAAACAGTGTGTTGGGATTTTGAAAGGGAAAACTTGTTTTTAACGATTGAGTTTTTGGGTGCTCTGTCCCTTTGGAATTGAAGAGCCCCTCTCCGTGGTTTTAAAGACTAATTATTTTCCTACAAAATGAATGAAAAAATTGATTAAACATGTATTATACAACACACTACAATAAATGACATACAAAATAACACGTGAAAATGATAATAAATACAACAATATTTTATAACTTGGTGTTTTATTCAACAATAATAAAAACAACACTTAAACCAATATTCTTACGTACAATATTCCTATCAAACATATTTTTGACATTCTAATATTCATGACACAATATTTTTGTATCACAAAATTGTTTAGTCAATATTTTGTCCAAACACCGTGTGTCTGAGGTAGATATGTCTCTTCATGCAACAATCCGACAAGTGTATACACTCCCCGAATTATATGTTAAGAGGAGAATCTTTAGTAAAATAAAACAATTATGACGTCTTATGCAATATTTCCAGTCTGGAACTTACCAGGTCTCACCAGAGGAATGCTGGTGGCAAGCCAAAGGAGTACTAGGAATCCCTTCCATAACCAGGACGCTGGAGCAGACAGCCGTTCAATGTTGATGCTGAAGAATGTTGAGACTAGAACACTCCATAACAGGAGGATGTAGAATAGGGTAACTGGTAAGTTCAGACAACAGTGCATACATCCAATAAAATCAAGTCCATCAAGAAGGGCAACACACACAACGATAACGGCAGGTAGACAGGGAACAGGAAAGGGAAGGAAAAAAGAAAATGTGCAAAAATGGAGGAATGATGGTTAAACTATGATCATTCAACTAAGCAGATGCAACAAGAGGTTGCAACAGGCAAACTCCACTGCCACTTCTTACTTTATCCTTGAAGCGCTCACCATGCTTTGTGGCCTTGCTCTAACCGATCTTTTTGCAAATCACCTAACACGCTATGCCCCAGCTGTCACTGAGCAGCAAACCAGAGTCTCCAATTCCTTTGCTCCCTACATTTGATTTCTTGAACTCTTGTGAATACCCAGAAATCAATTGTGTTCTGATCTTCTCAAAGATCTATTCCTTGCAGAACCACAGAATATTAAAACATTCCTATATGCCAGTGCGAATTGCTATTAGGAAGAGATGCCCTTAACAAGCCCCTTTATAAAAGTTACATAAGAACCCTATACGAGTCGTAATAGGTCACGGACTTCTCAAAATAGGGTTAGAACATGCCAAAAATAATTTTACCACTCACAAACGGCCCAATGGTAAAATGCTTTGTACATCTGGCCCCAATGATCCGATGGACATAGACTTCTATTTCGCATTTCCTAATAGAATTTGTTTGCGATTCGCTTTTAGGAAATCACAAGCAGTTATGTGCAACAGTGTGTTTTACACTGTTCACGGTTCTTAATGAGTCACAAGGGACATGACTCACTAATGTCTGTGACTGCTGTTGAAATAAAGCAGTTTTTTAAAAAAAGGACAATGGGATGCATTTAAAAAGGAAAAGTGAAAAGTTTCCTTTTTATTTTTCGAGAGTAGGCAGTGGTCAGTGGCACCACTGCCTGCTCTAAAAAAAAGTTAGGAACCACATTCACAAAGAGGAAGGGGCTGGTGGTAACTGCGAATGTTTTGCAACTGCATTACCGGTTGGAAAACATTCCTACATATCAGTGCGACTTGCTATTAGGAAGGGATGCCCTTGGCACGCCCCTTTTTAATAGTGTCCTGCAAACCCAATTTGCATTTTGGTATAACTTACCGAATCGCAAATAGGGCTTTGTTAATTTAATAATGCTTTTTCAGGTCACAAACGACTCAATTCAGGGCTGAAAAAAGCTTTGTACATCTGGCCCCTAATGTACCTTCTTCAGAGAGCACACAGCAGACATGTGGGTGAACATATATAAAGTACTCATCTCTTATTAGGTTCCATTTTGTAAAATCTAAGCTTCATAATAGCACAAAGAGAGTTTGTTATGTAGAGATATAGTTAAGGTATTTCCTCCTCGCTGTGAAGGATAGAGGCACAACTTTCAAGGCAGGTTGCTAAGATATCTCATTTTGCCTTCAGATACCTACTGCAACCTGAAGACATCAGTTTCCAGCAGAGTGATGAGTTTTAGTGGTGGTATCCAGTGGTTTCCTCTCTTATCACTCTTCCTTTTCCCTGTTTCTACTATTGACTCCATATTCTCATTATATGTGGTCATCGGTGGAGGTGGAGAGAGAAGGAACTGCTCCGGTTTGGTCCAGTATGCAAGGTTGGGGCTTTCTGACAATATAGTCCTGCCATGGAGCCGCTTATACACCAATTGAGACACTAATACAGACTTTCACACAGTTTAGTCACTAACCCATGCATTCAGTAACACATGTTCAATCACTCACGTATACAGTCAGTCACGCACCTACTAAATAATCCATTCAGGCACTTGTAAATCCACTCATTCTTCAATACACCTTGGCATAGATATATATGAATAATATTTAAACTTTACAGAAACACACATTTACTGAATGACGTCATCAGTGATGACATCAGTGATGTCATTTGAGATATCATCAGTGATGTCATCAGTGATGTCACTGACCATGTCATGAGTGATGTAATATGTGACGTCATCACCAGTGCATTGCAGGCGCGCAAGTTATAGTTAGCTCAACTAACTATAACTCGCAAATTTCTCTGGTTTTATATGAGTCAAATGTCCAACTAACTATAACCTCCCTGAAACCTATGGTTTTGTAGTGAAAAAAAATAAATATATATATATATATATAGATATATATATATATATATATAGATATAGATATAGATATAGATATAGAGGTATTACCTACTGGCAGTCGCCAGTAGGTAGTTATAGTTAGGACCTATTACCCATATGAAAATCGTAACATTCTTTTTCCAATAACTTTGGCGTCGGTTGACAAATCTTCGTGAAATTTTCAAAACTCGTGGGGCGCTCTGGTAAGCTCCTATCTTAAAAGTTTCAGGGTGATTCAGCAAGTGGGGGATGAGAAAAAAGGGGGGTCCCAAAACGTGTTTTCTCCATGTTAATTCCCATAGGAAACTTTAGACACGGTTACAGCCCGAACTGCTGAGTGGAATTACACCAAATTTGGCGAAAAGGTAGCCCTTGGTTCAGAAAGATCCCTTTTTGTTAAATGGTGTAAATCCGTTGAGTAGTTAATGAGAAATTAGAAAAAGAAAACGTTTCAATATCAGGGCGGAGCCTAACGACACATCTCATCGTGAGATCTGATTGGCTGTCAGCACTTCATCCTGGAATTGCTGGCAGCCATCTTGGGACCAATATACATGATAGTACCCCATTGAAATGCATTGTAGTGAATCGAAGATTTTGAGGGTCACCAAAAGGAGAACTATAAAGGGTGATAACAGACTTTAGTTACATTAGAATTCATTTGTTGATGGTATCATACTAATTTCAGGAATTGTGGTGTGTTCTAAGGTGATTTTACCCTGTGAAAAACCGTCTGCTGGGATATCTTGAATCATGTTTGAGAGAAAACTGAAGCTAAAATGAGAGTATATTTTTTGTAAATTCACATTATCTTTCTCAGTCATATGAGAATGAAGTCTGTCATTCTCAGTAACTCATGTACATCCAACAAGGGCAGAGATATTCAGTTGATTTCTTTGTGTTCTACTGCAGCTTCCCAGAGTGTTCTAAAGAACAACTAGAGCGCTAACAGCTTTACTTATGACAAGTATGGCACACCTGAAGCCATCTTGATTGGAATAAACTGGTAACACATAAAACATTTCATTTAAAAAGGAACAAAATGATGGGGTTCATTTTGTCATAGAAATTATGGTTAGCGCTGTAGAAAGAAAAATTAGGACATGTCTCAAGTGTGATCTCAAATATCTTCCTGTTATATTTCAACACGAGCAGCCTGTCAGTTGATGCCTTTGTGTTCTACTGCAGCTTCCAAGAGTGTTCTAAAGAACAACTAGAGCGCTAACAGCCTTACTTATGACAAAAGTATGGCACACCTGAAGCCATCTTGATTGGAATAGACTAGTAACACTTAAAACATTTAATTTAAAAAGGAACAACATGAGGGGGTCCATTTTGCCATAGAAATTATGGTTAGTGCTGCAGAAAGAAAATGTAGGGCATGTTTTAAGTGAGATCTCAAATCTTCTTCTATTTCATTAGAAAATTCTGACATGCAGACTGAAACAATCACTTTCAATACCAGCAGTAGACTTCCAATTGACTCCCGGGTGAGTAGTAGCTTTACTACAGTGATCTAATGAACAACTAGAGTGCTAACATTCTGAATTTATGGCAAATGTGTGACACATCTGAATGCCTTCTTGATGGAATCAAAGTAAAAAACTGAAAGAATTTCCTACAGAGGAGACTGCAGTAAATGAGGAAATTAGGAAACTTCATTACAAATAGGTCTCCAAAGATGGCCACCAGAGAAAAAAGAGCCCAAATGTAGCACAAATATCACCCAGATGTAGCCCACATATAGCCCAATGACAGAAGTGTGCAAATCACTTTTTATTTTTAGTTTTTCTGCAGTTTTATATAGTGCAGACTGGTCAGGTATTGGAGCGTTACATCTTGCTTGGACCCCTTATTGCGTATTTTTCACGAAGTACATGAGATTGATCTTGCAAAACATTGAACTTGACGATTCTGTTAACCTGAAGTTACTCTGAACCGGGCTTTGTAACACCCATTTTTACCTACTGGTTTTAATTAATTCTCACTGTATTGTATTAGGAAAGAGGATTTACTGTTTTTATGTACACTTTTATGATCTATGTTTATAAATTAGATTAAATAAAGTTTAATGAATTCTATGGCAGGACGGAGGCGAAGATTATGCATATCTTTCCTCACTTTATTTGCATAGCAGTTCAAAGAAAACGTAGCACAACAATCATTAAACAAAAGACTACACAACCCATGAACCATTGGGGGGTAGTCTCCAAGGCAACTATAGTCCAATCATATCACAATCCATCGTATGTAATATCGTGATGTCCCTTCCGCTTCCTCTTTCTTCACTGCTGTCAGTTAAGTGCATTCCTTACATTCTTGGCTTAATCTGACGTTGTTGCTGTTTGTATAGCAGTTTCTTGTGCACATTATTAGCATTATTGCCTTGGTATTGTTTCATATTCCCTGCGCAGCAGGTTCTTGCCCGAGAGCATTCTCCCCCTCGCAGTTTCTCCCGCTGTGCGCTCTGCGCGTGGTGAGATCCTGTCAGGTGCATCTGGTCCAAGCGAGGCAGCTCCGTCGAGCGCTCCCGCTGGACTTTAAGCGCGTTTGGGAATCCGGTCACTCCTTTAGTGTCTGCTTGATTCCCGACCAACCCTCGCCTAATTTTGACACCGCTACACAGTGATTTCCCCACATGGCCACGTTAGTGACCAGCACCACCTGGTGGTGGTAATTGGCATTGCGCCTCAGTCTATTCTTATAACAGCTTCGGGGAAAGCCCAGCTGTTGGAGCCCCGGCGAAGGGGCTGCCTTAAGGATTTTAATGGCATTTGTTCTGTGCTCACACCCTCTGCTATCATGTCATCTCCAGAAGACCATTTTTACTCCTCCTACCAGGAAGTGGAGGAGGAATGGGCCCCCCAACTTCTCCTTCCAGCAGTGGACCAAGCCCTCTCTCTGGCTATTTCTAGGACGCTGGCTCCTCTTAGGGATCAGGTTGATAAGCTGGCAAAAAGCATCCCTGGGGTGTTCAGTGACCCAGATCTGGTGGTGGTGGGTCCCAGTAGCTCCCAGATGGGGAATAAAAGGGCCGTTAAGCATAACGCGGGGCACTTGGAAGGATTTGATAAACTTACGGAGACCTTCCTCAAGAATGCCGGGAGGAGGAGTCCAGAGAAAATTGCGATGCTGTCACCACTATTGTAGACCCCGACGGCGGATTTCCCTTAGAGCGAGAGGGTGTATCGGAGGACGATTTCTCCTCCGATAAGGATAAGGACTCTGGGCGTCCCTGGCATCCAGAGTCCCACTCCTCTCAGTCCCGGGTTGTGGACGGGGTCTACTCAGACATGTTCGAGCCTACCCAAATTTACCATCCTAGGTCGGCGGAGTGGACCCCTGACACCAAAGTGGCAGAGTATGTGGTGGGGAAAATCCATCAACCCCTTGAAAGGGAGGTCAGGAATAGGATGAGGGGAGAATGCCACAGGCCCTCACTGAATGGGAAGGTGGCACACACACCTGAAATTGATGATAAACTATGTAACTTTTTCTCCATGTATATGAGGGATCCCAGTAAAGGAATTGATAGGTCTTGGACATGGTAGGGCCCTTGACCCAAATTATTCAATTGGTGGAGCGTTCAAAAGAGTCAGGATCCCCTTTGTCCATGGATATTGTGGCTGGTTGAGCGCACTACCCTAAACCCTAAAACACTACCCAAACACCACTGCACTACCCTAAATCCTAAAACAGTACCCCTAGCACGACACCCTACACTACCCAAACATACCTGCACTACCCTAAACCCTAAAACACTACCACCAGCATGACTCCCTACACTACCCAAACACCACTGCACTACCCTAAACCTTAAATCTACCACAGCACAACCCCCTACACTACACAAACACCACTGCACTACCCTAAACCCTAAAACACTACCCCCAGCACGACCCCCCTCACTACAAAAACACCACTGCACTGCCTTAAACCCTAAAACACTACCCCAGCATGACCCCATGCACTACACAAACACCACTGCACTACTGTAAACACTAAATCTACCCCCAGCCTGACCCCTACACTACACAAACACCACTGCACTACCCTAAACCCTAAACACTACCCCCAGCACAACCCCCTTCACAACCTAAACACAACTGCACTACCCATAACCCTAAAACACTACCCCCCAGCACGACCCCCTTCACTAACCAAACACCACTGCACGACCCTAAAACACGACCCCCTACACTACACAAATACCACTGCACTACCCTCAACCCTAAAACACTAGAACCCAGCACAACCCCCTGCAGTACACAAACACCACTGCACTACCCTAAACCCTAAAACACTACCCCTACACTACACAAACACCACTGCACTACCCTAAACCCTAAAACAGTACCCCCAGCACTACCCCCTACACTACCCAAACACCACTGCACTACCATAAATCCTAAAACACTACCCCCAGCACAACCCCCTACACTACACAAACATCACTGCACTACCCTAAACCCTAAAACACTACCCCCAGCACGACTCCCTACACTACCCAAACACCACTGCACTACCCTAAACCCTAAATCTACCCCCAGCACGACCCCCTACACTACCCAAACACCACTGCACTACCCTAAACCATAAAACACTACCCCCAGCATGACCCCCTACACTACACAAACACCACTGCACTACCCTAAACCCTAAAACACTACCCCTATACTAAACAAACACCACTGCACTACCCTAAACCCTAAAACAGTACCCCCAGCACTACCCCCTACACTACCCAAACACCACTGCACTACCATAAATCCTAAAACACTACCCCCAGCACAACCCCCTACACTACACAAACATCACTGCACTACCCTAAACCCTAAAACACTACCCCCAGCACGACTCCCTACACTACCCAAACACCACTGCACTACCCTAAACCCTAAATCTACCCCCAGCACGACCCCCTACACTACCCAAACACCACTGCACTACCCTAAACCATAAAACACTACCCCCAGCACGACCCCCTACACTACACAAACACCACTGCACTACCCTAAACCCTTAAACACTACCACCAGCATGACCCCCTACACTACTCAAACACCACTGCACTACCCTAAATGCTAAAATACTACCCCAGCACGACCTCCTACACTACCCATACACCACTGCACTACCCTAAACCCTAGAACACTACCCCCAGCACGACCCCCTACACTACTGCACTACCCTAAACCCTAAAACACTACCCCAGCATGACCCCCTACACTACACAAACACCACTGCACTACCCTAAACCCTAAAACACTACCCCTACACTACACAAACACCACTGCACTACCCTAAACCCTAAAACAGTACCCCCAGCACTACCCCCTACACTACCCAAACACCACTGCACTACCATAAATCCTAAAACACTACCCCCAGCACAACCCCCTACACTACACAAACATCACTGCACTACCCTAAACCCTAAAACACTACCCCCAGCACGACTCCCTACACTACCCAAACACCACTGCACTACCCTAAACCCTAAATCTACCCCCAGCACGACCCCCTACACTACCCAAACACCACTGCACTACCCTAAACCATAAAACACTACCCCCAGCATGACCCCCTACACTACACAAACACCACTGCACTACCCTAAACCCTAAAACACTACCCCTATACTAAACAAACACCACTGCACTACCCTAAACCCTAAAACAGTACCCCCAGCACTACCCCCTACACTACCCAAACACCACTGCACTACCATAAATCCTAAAACACTACCCCCAGCACAACCCCCTACACTACACAAACATCACTGCACTACCCTAAACCCTAAAACACTACCCCCAGCACGACTCCCTACACTACCCAAACACCACTGCACTACCCTAAACCCTAAATCTACCCCCAGCACGACCCCCTACACTACCCAAACACCACTGCACTACCCTAAACCATAAAACACTACCCCCAGCACGACCCCCTACACTACACAAACACCACTGCACTACCCTAAACCCTTAAACACTACCACCAGCATGACCCCCTACACTACTCAAACACCACTGCACTACCCTAAATGCTAAAATACTACCCCAGCACGACCTCCTACACTACCCATACACCACTGCACTACCCTAAACCCTAGAACACTACCCCCAGCACGACCCCCTACACTACTGCACTACCCTAAACCCTAAAACACTACCCCAGCACGACCCCCTACACTACACAAACACCACTGCACTACCCTAAACCCTAAAACATTACCCCTGGCACGACCCCCTACACTACCCAAACACCACTGCACTACCCTAAACCCTAGGAGAAAAACCTATCCCGTGCCCAATCCCCCTTACCTCTCACTTCTCATGGTTCCTCTCTCCTCGTGGTTCCTGCTTCACGTCGTTTCTGAGGGGCGGTGCACGTCATTGTGAGGAAACGGAACAGCCTCTGTTTCCCTACAACAACGTGGATCGTCTACATGTTCATTTACCATACATACCTTTACAACAAAATTTGTTGTAAAGGCATGTGTGGTAAATGACCATGCGTTTAAAAAAAATGTGTAGTAATGACTTTGAGATGCACAACGCATGCGTGGTAATGGTATCGCAAAGTAAAAAAGTCGTTGTAACGGCTGTTTACCGATCAAAGCTGGCCCCTGTTCTTCAGTGGGACATTTATTTGATTAATTAGGAGGAAGGAATGTGTTTTTTTTACCGAAAAGTGCATTCCCAGCTGCTGTATTGTGAAAGTGTCCGCGTGGCCTGGTTTCACTTCCGGTGAGAAAGTGGAAGAGTCTGTTTGGATCCAAAGGAGTTCTGTTGTTGGACGGGGCTGGCGCGACACATCATCAGAAAACATAGCTAATGGAAAGCGTCCTCCCGGAAGTGTGGAGCAGTGCCATGAGAGGTCAACGAGTGTGCGTCCCACCGCAGTATGACCGTACCGCGTGACCAATGTGCCACCTCCAGGGTACAGGAGGCAGAAGCGGCATCCCAGGTCCTCTTGATGACTGTTGTAGCACTAATTCTACATTTTGGTACTGGGGCATTTTAACTTTGTTGTTCCTGCGAGATACAAAGAGAAGATCCTGTGTTATTCAGTGCCCTTGTTACCTTTTTTGTGGGTTGTGGTGCTTGTCACTACACTGCCTGGCCGGTGCACATGACTGGGCACCCCACCTCGTGTGCCATCTGCAGGGCCTCTGCCCTCGGATCACTGGTTTCGGTTTCTGGCGTGGCAATATAAACAGTTGCTCCCAAAGGACTAGCCTGAACACTTAGGTGAATATCCCCTGCACCAGCATTGCATGGAAATTCTTTCCTAGCTCTCCCACGTCGACGAGGACGTCATAATAGCACGGCTCCACTCGCGACACCGTAGGACGTCATCGGAGCCATAAGAAGACCTTGACGGCGTGCTGATGTCAGTTCCACCCATTTTTTCTGTGCCACCAAGGCATACAGGCGGACCGAGACATTTTCACATGTATACATAGTATAATAAATCTATATATATTCACTGAAAAAACCATAGGTTTAAGGCACGTTATAGTTATAAATTAGCATTTAAAAAACCTTAGAAATTCACTGAAAAAACCATAGGTTTCAGGGGCGTTATAGTTAGTTGGACATTTCACTCGTACAAAACCATAGAAATTCCCCTGTTATAGTTAGTTCCGCTAACTATAACTCGCATGCCCGCAATGCACTGCTGATGACGTCACATATTACATCACTCATGACATGGTCAGTGACATCACTCATGACATCACTGATGACATCTCAAATGACATCACTGATGACATCACTGATGACATCATCCTTGTGATAGAGTGGCAGACCTCCTCTCATCCTAATATAACCTTTGATACACACACTCAAAAATACAAACTAACATTTTCAAAACAATGGACATACCAATACCAGTTACAACACACCTATTCAGTAATTTCAAGATCTACACACACATCCACTCATTCACCAACAGTCCCTATACAGTCACTCATACATGTACTCACTCATCATATGTACTCATACACCTATACATCCTGTTACACACCACCACTCATCCATAGAGTTACTCACACACATAGTCACACATGAAAAAAACATAGGTTTCAGGTGCGTTATAGTTAGAAATTAGCATTTAAAAAACCTTTGAAATTCACTGAAAAAACCATAAGTTTCAGGTACGTTATAGTTAGCTGGACATTTCACTCCATAGAAATTCCACTGTTATAGTTAGCTCAGCTAACTATAACTCATGCACTGCTCATGACGTCACATATTACATCATTCATGACATGGTCAGTGACATCACTGATGACATCACTGATGACATCTCAAATGACATCACTGATGACATCATCCAGTGACAGTGTGTTTCTGTAAAGTTTAAATATGTAAAGTTTAAAATATGTTTTATATTTAGATAGATTCCAAGGTGTATTGAAGAATGATGATGAGTGGGTGTATAAGTGTTTTAATGGATGATTTAGTAAGTGCATGACTGCCTGTATAAGTGAGTAATTAAACGTGTCTTAGTGAATGAATGGGTTAGTCACTAAACTATGTAAATGTCTGAGTCAGTCTGTCAGTTGGTGTGTAAGCAGTTGCATGGGTTGGTGAGTAGCTAAATGAGTGTCTATATGGGTTATTGATTGGTTGTCTGAGTATCTGTATGGGTGTTAGAGTGTCTATGTGGGTGGGTGGGGGGTGCATGGATATATAAGTGGGTGATTCAGTGGGTGTATGGGTTGAAGAGTGCATCTGTGAAGGGCGGTATGGATGGGTGAGTGTGTGTATGGTTCTGTTTGTGAGTGAATGGACGTCTCAGTGGTACATGTGTGAGTAGCTACATATGTGAAAAGCAGTATATGTGAGTGACGGAGTATATAAATGAACTATATGTGAGAGTGAGTGATTGTGAGAGTGGCTGTATGAATGGGTGTGTGGTTGTATCAGTGATTGTATAAGAGAGTAAGTATGTGTTTGTGCCTGTATGAACAAGTGAGCCTGTCTTTGAATAACTGTATAGGTGTGTGAATGGAAGTGTGATTGATCTTTTGCATGACTGACTAGGTGTGTGAGCAACGCTATGGATGAGTGGCGGTGTGTGAGTGTCTGTATAGGTGTATGAGTACATATGATAGTGCTGTATTAATGAGTGACTGCATGTATGAGTGACTGTATGGGTGAATGAGTGGATGTGGGTATGTAGTGACTGGGATTGGTGGGTCTATGGTTTCGAAAATGGTAGTGTGTATTTTAGAGTAGGTGTATCAAAGGTTATATTAGGGTGTGAGGAGGTGCTTCAGATTATCACATGGATGAAGTCATCAGTGATGTCATTTGAGATGTCATCAGTGATGTCACTGACCATGTCATTAATTATGTAATATGTGACGTCATGAGCTGTGCATTGCGGGTGCGCGAGTTATAGTTCGCTGATTTAACTATAATAGTGGAATTTCTATGATTTTGTAAGAGTGAAATGTCCAGCTAACTATAACGTCCCTGAACCCTATGGTTTTTTCAGTGAATACAAATATATATATATATATTATCTACTGGCAGTCGCCAGTAGATAGTTATAGTCAGGACCTATTTTCCATAGGAAATCCGCAACACTCTATTTGGAATAACGTTGGAGCTGGTTGACGAATCCTCGCGAAATTTTCCAAACTTTTGGCCAGCTCCGATCCGCTCCTACCCTGACAGTTTTGCGGTGATCCGTCAAGCGGGGGCCGAGATAAAAGGGGGGTCCCAAAACACATTTCCCCCATGCAATTTCCCATAGGATCTGTTGTCGCAGCTACAGCCCGAACCGCTGAACGGAATGACACCAAATTTGGCAAAGAGGTAGTCCTCAGTTCGGACTCGTGCCTTTTGCATATATGGTGTGAATCTGTTCAGTACTTCCCGAGAAAATTAGGGTAAAAAAGTTAGTGATATCTAAGGCCGCGGAGAATCCGCGGACCGTACCCGCACCGTAAGCGCACCCTCCCCGATCCGAGCGCGCACCTTCCCGATCGCAAGCTGAATGCTAATTGGCTGTCGAGTGTCTCTCTACATTCGCAACCAGGAACTGTTGGCGGCCATTTTCTGCCTCGGTAGAAGCGAGGCTGAAGATGCAAGGGGAATAAGTGTGTAAAACATATAAAGGGGGCAGAGTGGAAATACTCTGACCCTCTAGAGGTGCTTAGGGGGTCCCAGAAGGACCCCGAGGGGCCCCCTTTTAAAAAAAAAAACCACGGGGAAATGCGCGCACGGTGCACGCATCCTATCGCGTTGGATGCACGGATTCTCTCGCGGTGGGTGCGCGGATCCAAGGCAACGTTTTTTGAAAAACGACAAAAAATCATTGGTTGTATGACAACTTTCTACACTGAAAGGTAGGGTGTACATATCTGTTTTTTAAAGGTATGATTGTTATTGGTTAACAAAAACAGATTGTAAGGAACATTATATATGATAAGCTGATATGTTGAAAAGTCAAGCACACTTCCTGTCTTGTGTAGGAACATGGTGTGCTGAACTTGTGACCTGTGAGCTCAGTGCAGTGTTCCATGACCTGTTTCTATGGTAACAGGCAGAAGGCAGATTGGGGGAAGAGTTGAAATGTATTTCAGTTGGAAAGGGTTGAAATGTTTAACCAATAGAAATGTGTGTTTGCTTTTGAGTTTATGTGCGAAGGATTGTGATTTGATGTTTACATGTATATGTGTGGAAAATGAAAGGGAAACTTTTTCATTCTTTGCTTTTGCTGAGAGGTGCACAGTGCAGAGATTCTGTAAAAGAAAATATGGTGAGTGATTGATATACTTCTTAATCTACAAAAGAACTTGAAAGATGAGTTATTTAATTGTGAGGGGATGTATGTAGACTATTTTGATTTTAATCAGACTAATGTATTTTTCCTGCTAAAGTGTAGGGAGTACTTTTTTTCTCTACAATGTGTGTGCATGTAGAAACCATTCTGTGATAAGCATTTGTGTTTTTCATGTGTTTGTAAACAGATAACTGTGCAGTTTTTATATTTTGGTAGAATTAGAAACCAGTAATTTTTTATGAATTTGTGAAATTAGTTATGTTATGTTTCTATACTAAAATGTAGTACTACTTCTAGATGAAGAAATGTATTTTGGTGTAGTGCAAGGGATAGTGTTGTTTGTCTAGAATCACACAGTGAGTCTGTGTGCATTTGGGAACCACTGTGAGAGAAGCATTTGGTAACATCGTGTATTTGCTGACTGTTTTAACCTGTCATGTTGTGAAGTTTTAGTAGCATTAGAATCCAGGCTTTGCTTATATGTTGATTAAACGAGTCATGCTTTGACACTGATGTGCTGTACTTAAATATGTAGATTGTGTGCAGTCCCCTTACCCCTTCCACAGTATTGAATGAGTTTTGGTAAAGTCCTAGGATAGTGTTGATTGTCTAAAATCACACTGTGAGTCTGTGTGCATTTGGGTAAGGATTGTGAGAGAAGCATTTGGTAACATCGTGTATTTACTGACAGATAACTGTTTTAAAACCAGTCATGTTGTCAAGTTTTAGTAGCATTAGAAGCCAGTCTTTGCTTATGCGTTGATTAAATTAGTCAGGCATTGACATTAAAGCGTAGTCGTGAAATATGTAGATTGTGTGCAGTTCCTTTATCACTTCCACTGTAGTGAATGAGTTTTGGTAAACTCCTAGGGATAGTGTTGTTTGTCTAGAATCACACTGTGAGTCTGTGTGCATTTGGGAACCAATGTGAGAGAAGTGTTTGGTAACATTGTGTATTTGCTGACAGATAAGTGTTGTAAAACATGTCATGTTGTCAAGTTTTAGTAGCCTTCGAAGACAGTTATGGCTTATGCTTTCATTATATGTGTCAGGCATTGACAGTAAATTGCAGTTGTGAAATATGTAGATTGTGTGCAGTTCCCTTACCACTTGCACTGTAGTGAATGAGTTTTGGTAAACTCATAGGGATAGTGGTGCTTGTCTAGAATCACACTGTGAGTTAGTGTGTATTTGGGATCAGTGTGAGAGAAGCATTTGGTGATATCATGTATTTGCTTACAGATAACTTTTTTTAAAACCTGTCATGTTGTGAAGTTTTAGTAGCATTAGAATCCAGTCTTTGCTTCTGCGTTGATTAAATGAGTCATGCTTTGACACTGATGTGCTGTACTTAAATATGTAGATTGTGTGCAGTACCATTAACTCTTCCAGAGTAGTGAATGAGTTTTGGTAAACTCCTAGGATAGTGTTGCTTGTCTAAAATCACACTGTGAGTCTGTGTGCATTTGGGTAAGGATTGTGAGAGAAGCATTTGGTAACATCATGTATTTGCTGACATATACCTGTTTTAAAACCGGTCATGTTGTGAAGTTTTAGTAGCATTAGAAGCCAGTCTTTGCTTATGCTTTGATTATATGAGTCAGGCTTTGACATAAAAGTGCAGTCCTGAAATATGAAGATTGTGTGCAGTTTGCTTACCACTTCCACAGTAGTGAATGATTTTTGGTAAACTCCTAGGTATAGTGGTTGTTGTCTAGAATCACACTGTGAGTCTGTGTGCATTTGATAACCACTTTGTTAGAAGCATTTGGTAACATTGTGTATTTGCTGACAGATAACTAATTTAAAACCTCTCATGTTGTCAAGTTTTAGTAGCATTAGAAGCTAGTCTTTGCTTATGCATTGATAAAAAAAGCCAGGGTTTGACACTAAGGTGCAGTACCATGTACTATTCTGTTCACTGTGGCAGAACTGAAAATTTAAAAGTTTTACCTAAGCACTGTCCTAGAAGTAGTCTGATTATTTAGTCAGTTTCTAAGTACCAAATAGACTGCTTCAAATGTCTATGCAGTATGCATGTAGTGTTCTAACATACTATACACTTGTCTTTTACACCTTCAATTCCCTAGTCAGTATCCATACACTTCCAGGAAACATCCTGTCACTTCATTTGCAGTGCTCTAGAGACCCATTCAACAGCATGTACTAATTCATTCATTGTGCCAAAACCCAAACACTTATAAATTCACCAAGACACTCTCTTTCCAGTACTCTATGAATGAAAAGCTTTATTCGGTAAGGAAATTGCATACCATAAAAGCACATACAAATATACATATAGATTGGTTAATAACAATTCCTTACAAGTATTTTAAAACATTAAAAATGTAAAAATGTACAGACAGTACTCTAATGATTCAGTCACTGCCTAAGTATTCATGCACTGAGCCAGGTCTTAGCACATGGACTTCTTCAAACCCCTATCCACTATGCATGCAGTCCTCTAAGCACCTACACACTTGCATTTCACACCTTCAATTCCCCAGTCAGTATCCGTTCACTTCCAGCAAACACCCTGTCACTCCATTTGCACTCCTCTAGTGACCCATTCAGCATCATGTACTAATCCATTCACTGCGCCAAACCCTAATAAATTCACCCAGGCACTCTCCTTGCAGTACTCTAATCATTCAGTCAGTACCCAAGTACTCATCCAGTGACCCAGGCCTTAGTATATGGACTGCTTCAAACCCTTATCCACTATGCATGTAGTCCTCTAACCACCTACACAATTGTCTTTCTCACCTTCAATTCCCTAGTCAGTATCCATACACTTCCAGGAAAAACCCTGTCACTCCCTTTGCAGTCCTCTAGTGACCCATTCAGCTCCATGTACTAATCCATTCACTGTGCTATAATCCAAACACTTATACATTTACCAAGATACTATCTTTGCAGTACTCTAATCATTCAGTCAGTGCCTAAGCATTCATACACTGAGCCAGGCCTTAGCACATGGACTGCTTCAAACCCTATGCACTATGCATGCAGTCTTCTAACCACCTAGACACTTGTCTTTCACACTTTCAATTTCCTAGTCAGTATCCATACAGTCCAGCACTTGTGACTGCCTTTGCACTCCTCTAGTGACCCATTCAGTACCAAGTACTAATCCATTCCCTGTGCGAAAAGCCTAGCACTTATAAATTCACCTAGGCACTCTCCTTGCTGTACTCTAATCATTCAGTCAGTACCCAAGTAGTCATGCAGTGAGCCAGGCCTTAGCACATGGACTGCTTTAAATGCCTATGCAGTATGGATGCAGTCCTCTAATCACCTACACAGTTGTGTTTCACACCTTCAATTCCCTAGTTAGTATTCATACTCTTCTAGCAAACACCCTGTCACTCACCCACTGTGTCTCCTTATAGTACTGTAATCATTTAGTCAGTTAGCATGTAGTCTTTTAGTGAGGTAGGCTTTAGGGCATGAACTGCTTCAAAGTAGTATGCACTATGCATGTAGTGTTTTAACAATCACACTTGTGCTTCAAGGCTATAATTTCTTAGTCAGTATTTATATAAAATGTGTTTGTATAGTAATAGAAAAGTATAAATTTGAAAGTTATTAATATACATTTATTTGTGATTCTTTTTTGCAGATACAGAACAGGAGTGTTTCTCATCTGTTTGCACTCTTCTTGTGCAACATTGTTTGGATAAAGGGTCCTTAGGTGTTTCATCATACTTGCTGTGCCGCACGAGTATTTTTTGTTAGGATCCCCTTGTAACAGAACTCTTTGGCAAATCTTGCGAATGAAGAAGGTGGCATTGGTATTTGTTTGCCCCTTGGAAAAAGTTACAAATTTCTTCACCACTGAAGAAAAACTTTGTGGGCGTGGTGCCTTCTGCAAAAAAATTTCCTCAGATTCGGTAAATATTTTAAAGCGGCAACATTTACAGTTTTTGTAAGTTAAACTTATAAAATTTTGTTAGCTGTATACATTTTATATATCTGTGATTTGTTTCTTGTGGTATTTTGTTGATAATACCATGTTGTTTTTTTTTTAACAATCTTTCTGATTTTCCAGGTCTGTCGTCGACATCCGTGGTTCCCACAGGAGTGTTCCACCTTGTTGTTTAATATTATTGTTGTTACATTTTGTTTATTAGTTTATTGTTTATATTTATGTTAATAAAAAAATAAAGTTTGAAAATAGTTTATCGTTTATATATTTATTATTATAAAAAATAAAGTTTGAAAAAAAAATCATAATGTTTTTGGTTGTTCTCTTAACTGCTGTGTGACTCTTTCTTGATCTTATTACTGTTATTTGATGGAGTCCACCATGGTGTTAAATTTTGGGGCACTTATCGCTGGAATACTGGTGATATCTGCAGTTTGCACCAACTTCTGAATAGTGTGTTAGATTTATCTCAACTTTATTTCCGTTAAAGTGCTGATAATGAAATGGAGAGTAGCCGTTCCTGTGCAAAAAGACACGAGGTGCACCTTTGCAATTTTTTCTAAATACTAAAATCCTGTTTTGTATTGCACTGAGGTATTGGCTGCACTTACAGTGTACACACAAAATCTATTAAGAAATCTCATTGTATTTATATTGATTGGGAATAGTGCGTCAGGTGCTGGATCTTGACGAGATACACTGCTCAGTTCGTATATTGTTGTGCACACGAAAAAAATCACATCACAACTTTCACACCAATTGCAATGCGAAACAAATTCTGGTGATAAGACATGTTAGCACCAGGGATTTTACACCTGCTTTCTGCTGGTGTTAAGCAGAACAACTATCTGCACCATGAAAGGGAACACAGCCAAGAGCCACACCAGAACACCCACAGGTGCCATAGAGTCAATGAGCATGATACAGGGATACCCATGAGGGCCAGAAGACTCATCTCAACAACTCCAGGACCGCCAATGCCCCCCAAACCCACATCTTAGTAAGTGTGTCCCTGTGGTCATTGTCTTAGCATGATAGGCACGACCCCTGCAACATCACAATGTGCTGTCACCTCAGCGTTGGCAGTGAGCCTGGATGTGTTGCTATGTACGCATCCTCCTGCATGCACAACTGGCGTGTGCTGGTCTGTTGGTCACAGGTCAGTGCAGGGGTGTGCCTATCCGGCAAGGGGAACGGGGTGTCTCGGACATGTCCGTGTACAGGAAGTGCGGTAAGTGTGTCTCTGTGTTCTGGTGTGACCTGTTACAAGAGCCGCAGCAGTCGATGTTGTAAAGTGGCATGCACCACCTCCAAACGGCACTGTGATGTTGTAGTTGGAATGTAGCAGGACATTCGCAAATAGGCATTACAATGGCGTGCCGTACGAGTGCACGAGATACAACAGCTCACCGTACAAAAGTGTGGGGGCTCGTGGGAGGGAGGAGCAGCAGTTTTGGCAACATAACACACAGTGAACTCGACCATGTGCCACATGCTGGGCATCTCATCCATGATAACCACGGTTGCAGACATCCCACAACACCAACGACTGGCCTTTGTACACATCCTGTATGAATGCAGCGTGGTTTTCACTTCTATGCTCGTTCAGTGGTGTGATGTTGGCAGGTTGTGTGACTTGTGCTCCTTGTTGGTGTGTTTCATTTTGGCCATTGTTAGTCTATATGTGTGTTGTACTTAATTGTGCATGTGTGCCATTCTGCCCATCTCTCCCTCTCCCCCCACTCCCTGCTTCTTCCTCTTCCTAGTGCTGTTGTGTCTATAATTTTGTTGCTGCACGCATAAATACATGTAAAGAATAAATTAGAATAGTTCCTTGATTCTTTTAGGTTTCAAAACTTCCCTATTGGTTTCTTTTTAATTTTCCATATGAACCGTTTTTTTTAATATTCAACAACACATAGAAGTCAGAAATGCAACGTATTCTATCAACACACTTTCTAGAATATTCTACAAAACGTGCAGGTTAAAAGTTCATCAATTTTTTAAAACTTTACGATATTTTTTTGTAACATTTTCTTGAACATTTAACGACACGTGCAGGTTAAAAGTTGACGACTGTTTTAAGTTCAAACAGTGCCTTCCAAATGCAAATAGCAGGTGTGGTTGAGCTGAGCAAATTTTATCCTATGATATGTACTCCGCGTTGAAACTGCTTTTTCTTAACCAATCACAAAGATGCTTTTCCACAAAACTAATGTGCACCCTACTTTTAAAAAAGAATGTTTTTCATGATATCTTCAGAGATAAGTTATAGATAGGAATTGGCATTTAAAAAACCTTTGAAATTCACTGAAAAAAACAAAGGTTTCAGGGGTGTTATAGTTAGCTGGACATTTCCCTCGTGTAAAACCCTAGAAATTCCCCTGTTATAGTTAGGTCAGCTAACTATAACTCGCGCCCCTGCAATGCACTGCTGATGACGTCACATATTACATCACTCATGACATGGTCAGTGACATCACTGATGACATCACTGATGACATCTCAAATGACATCACTGATGACATCACTGATGATGTCATCCATGTGATAAATTAGTGCATCTTCTCACACCCTTATATAACCTTTGATACACCGACTCAAAATTTCAGAGGGCCATTTTGACAACCATAGATACTCCAATACCAATAACTACTCACCCACTCATTGACTTTTAGGTCTACATACATCTCCACTCACTCACCTGTACAGTCACTCACACTTACAGTCACTCTGTGCATTTATACACCTATATAGACACTCACACCGCCAATCATCCATTGAGGTACTGACACATCTAGTCAGTCATGCAAATAATTAATCACAGTAAAATTTACTCACCTATACAGTTAAAAACACTCAAGTTCACTTACTCATAAAAATACTAACAAATTCTGTGTCTTCCTGCAGAAAAACAAACAGCACATGACACAGATATCCTTGCACTATGGCGCATACAGCCACTCCCAAAATCACACACTCTCACATATAGATAGTTATATACTCTTACACACATATACACTGCGTTTCACATATGTAGTTACTGACACATGTACAACTGAGATATACATTCAATCACTAACACACCCATACATACACTTACCCAACCATACAGTCCATCACAGATGCACTCTTAAAAACATGCACCCACTGACTCACCCACTCACACATCTAGTCACAGAGTCACACACACCCTACCCACACAAACACTCAGGAACCCATACAGATACTCAGACAACCAATTAATAACCCATATAGACACTCATATAGCTATTCACAAAACCATGCAGCCACTTATACACCAACACACAGACACATACAGACATTCACGCAGTTTAGTCACTAGTCTGCAGTAAGATACATTTAATGACTCACTCATAGACTCAGTTACGCACCTAGAAAATCATCCATTCACACACTTGTACACCCACTTATTTTTCAACAGGCCTTTCCCTATATATATTAAACATAATAAAACTGTTCAGAAACACATACTCAATGGATGATGTCATCAGTGATGTCATCAGTGATGTCATTTGAGATGTCATCAGTGATGTCATCAGTGATGTCACTGACCATGTCATGAGGGATGTAATATGTGACGTCATCAGCAGTGTATTGCGGGGGCGCGAGTTATAGTTAGCTGAACTAACTATAACAGGGGAATTTCTAGGGTTTTGTACGAGGGAAATGTCCAGCTAACTATAACACCCCTGAAACCTATGTTTTTTTCAGTGAATTTCTAAGGTTTTTTAAATTCCAATTCCTAACTATAACGCCCCTGAAACCTTTGGTTTTTTCAGTGAATATATATATATATATATACTATTACCCCATTCAGCAGGGGCAAAATGACACAGCGTAGAAGTATTGCTAAATCCAAAAATGCTGATAGTGGCTGTGTCTGTAATATTCGGAGCAGGAATACCACATTGAACCTGTCGACCATCTTAGAATTGGACCCTATATCCTGTGATTGTGATTAGAGAAGCCATATTTGCAGTGTAGGCCGGAGTATTCAGCTTTTATTTTAAAAAAACATAAGACAAATAGATTGAAGGAACCCTTTGAAAGGCGAATTGGAGGTCAGAGCATGCTGCTGCGCTCATTTTGCACCACATGATCCAAAATCTGTTGGCGTAAAATATGATGATCTAATCTAACAAGAACAGACTATAAAGCTATTATCTGTGTGCATCTGCATTTCAAAATTGTTAACACTAAATAATGAAGGACTTTAAATATTGACCTCTTCTCTCTATTTTTATGCAAAATGTGACAAAAATGCTAAAAAGATGCATAGGTATCTTTTCCTGTAAAGCCCTTAATAATTTTACTTCGTCTCATTTTATTACGGCTGCTGAAGCTTTCACAGGGTTCCACAAGTTTGTTAAAACTATTTGGTATTTGGAACCGGCTTATTCTGAAAGCTTTTCACCTTGCACAATCTCAGTGTGAGGCACGATTTTGAGTAATACCTGCTTCCTTTTGGGGCAAGTAAAATCCACCTGTTCTTGCTGGAGGAAGGGACACATATGTGCAAAATATTTGATATGAGAAAAAAACCTAAATTGTTTTATGTTGGGCAAAATTTCACAACGATGCATGATTTTTCCCTCATTTGTTTTTGTTTAAATCTTTGTTATTAGCATTTTGCACGTGTTTTTTAAGTAGACAATCCGAGCAAAGCCCGTACATCATGAATAAGTGTTTGCCAGTAGTACAGAAAAAAGCTCTCAACAGGAGAGGGTGTAGCAGATGAACTGTATAACAATGACTACAGAAAGTCCAATGACTGTGCCTATCATGAGGCGCATCGGGGCCAAAAAAGGGGGTACCACTGATCGGCATGTAAATAAGACATGGTACAAATCGCATCAACTGCAGACATAGGATACAACAAAAGGAGGGCAACATAAGTAAGAAAAGGGTAGGAGAGTCGCTTGAGACCTGCCGCTGTGTCTAGTGTAGCTGAGGGGGGAGGGAAGGGAGGGGGCCCAAACTCATCAGGACCCAGCGACAATGAGGTTCTGTAGTCGACGGGTCAGAGTGTCTCGGAAGTCAGTGCTATTCAACGCCCGTATGGGCAGAGGGTGATCCGTGGCTATCGGGCAGAGATAGCACGTGGGGGTCCCCTGCGTTAGTGAACATTTCCCGGAGCTTCAATACCATAGTGTCCCACTGAGGTGCTAGGGGAAATTTGCAGAGACCAAGGCAGTCTTCCCGTTGGAGGGCCACCCCTTCTGCTTCAGCCCAGTTAAGTAGAGACTGGCGCCAGGCGAGTGTGTGAGGCGATAGGGGGGATTTCTATCACTTAGTAATTAAGCGTTTAGCCACCACAAGACCCAGGTATAGGAAACGAGTGGTGGGCCTGTGCTTCTTGTTCCTGCTAAATAGGTGCATTATGTAAACCTCCCATTGAAATGAAACGGTACGAGAGGTGCAGGTCACCAGGGTAGTCGACATATTGCTCCAGTATTCGTTTAAGTCCGGGCAATGCCAAAGCATTTGAAGTATGTCAGCATCTAACTGCCGGCAGCAGGGGCAGATCGCATCAGTACAGAGGAAGTACCTGTTGATTTGGGCAGGTGCAAGGTAAGCCCTAAGAAGCACAAAGAATTGAATCTGTTTCAACCGTTGATTACGCGGGATATATGTGGGACTACCCCGGACAGTGGTCCATTCCCTATCTGTGAATGCCCTACCCAGAGCCCCCTCCCAATGGTGTCTAAGTTGAGTGAGATCGACTTCTGTGTGCTGTCGGATGGAAAATGCAAACCAACGTGTCAGGTGTATCTCTGTACACATCACATGAAGATATTGCAAAGTGTAGTGCATGGGGGGCTCCTGCGCAAGGGTGCACGATTTAGACGTCAAGGAAGCGATAAGTGCGCGGTGCAATAAAAACTGCCAAGGGCTTAAATTCCCCTCCACTATGAGTTCTTGATGTGGGATGAGGGAGCCATCTTGGAAGAGGTCCCCTATGTCCTGGATTCCTTTCAAGGCCCTGTGCTGCAGCTCTGCCACTGTAGTGTAAACGCCCCCCATGGCGTTCCCAGCAGGGTAATAGGGATGAAAGGGATTTCCCTCATGAGGTCAAATGGGAGCGGTCTTTCTCATTTTAAGATACAAATGATGCTCTGGCAAGCATAAAAGATCAACCACAAAAATAATGAATTCCGAATATGACACCCTTTAACACTTTCATTGTATTCTTCCTTGGATTGAAGGGCTATATAATCCAGGTAAATTACACAAAAACAAATACATTTCGACATTGATAAACTGTGTTAGCAAACATCTGTAAGCACTAGAAATTAACTATGATTAACTTTACAAAAAACAGGACACGCATTTTGTGAGAAACCACATATGGCCAGATATTGCTGAGTCCCCCTCCTCTGGACAGACAACCCTCCTTTTACCTCATACTTTGGGCCCCCTAGGGAAGCCACAGATCCTCTTCCATTTTCCCTCAGAGCAAAAATGGAGGCAACACACCAAGGCTTGGGTTAAGGGTCATAGAACCCCGGCCGTATTTTATTCATAACCATAACAAAACATAATTTTTTTATATTTACATCATTTAACAAAATACGCAGAAAGTCTGGTCCATTACATTGATATGTACAGTATGTCATTTAGCTATCCTTAACATGTTTCTAATACATAGCGATTCCTGTCATAAGCTAACAACCTTATCTTCCTGCTTATCCCTGTTCGAGCCTACGGCAAGGTCAATGACTGGTCCAAAATCAACATCAGGCTAGGTCCCACCCTCCTACCACAGTGACCTTGCACAGGAGGCCCAGTTCACCGGAAGGTTATCCCACCCCGGGCAGGCCCTATGCCCTCAACATTATCTCCATAAAGGGCTGTGCAGTTATGCCCAGTTTTCTTGTGCGTGTGAGGGGGCTGGCCCAAAAGCCTCCTGGAAGCAGAACTTCCACTCCCCCTGCACCCTTCCAGTCTACTGGCTGTAACTCTCCCTGGAGTTCCATGAGAGACCATCTGTCCCCCCCTCAGGTGTCCCCATTTGACAATGGTGATGTCTGCTAAGGATCATAAAAGATGCCCACCAATCATGACCTTACCGCCACAGGCCAGCATGGTTGCCTGACTATCTGCCGCCCCCCTTGTCTCTAGAAGGTCATGCCCTGCTCTGAGTCCCTTCTAACCAGGCAAGAAAATTCTCCAGGAATATCTCATTACCTAGATTGGAGAGATGTACGCCATACTGTTGGAAAAAATGCTCTCCCCGGATGCACCCATGTACAATCGTCTGAAGCTTCGTGGATCGGAATAGCTCAAAACGGTTGTTGATTCCTTTTAACTGAATGGTTCAGAACCAACACAGACTCACACCATCTCCAATGATATCTGGTGACCATGTGTGACCAGGCCAGTACTGCCTGAAGGCATTTTCTTGCCAGCCAACCCACCTCTGTAATCAGGGCTTCCACTACGCCATTGCTACCCAGTTGCACCAGGTCACCAGGTCATTACCCACTAGATGCAAGATAAATGCTGCAGGGGGTACATGAGTCTTGTCCAGCAAGATTACAAATATATCCCTAAGCTGGTCATGGCAAAAACCTCCCTGGCTGTGGAAAGAGACATTGAAACCAGCCTGACATGCTCTTCATGTGTAATTGCCTGAAAAGAAAAATTGTCTCAACCTGCTCACATATGAGTGACCAATAATCCACACGTCCACTTCCCTGTGCCCTCAAGTGGGTACCTGGGTTGCATCACGCACCGAAAAATAATGAACTGCTGCAAGCTTCCCCCCATGGGACAGGATGTGGAATCTTCAAGTCAAATCAGAAAGAGAAATCACAGTGAGTAACATGAAGTCAATTTTTTAGAACATATGCAGACTCACATAGCACTTGTAACAGTCTGAGTACCACCTATGCATCCTCTGCACTGCGCTCCCTGAAAGGCCCCTGGCCGTTGCCTCGGTGGCGGCTCCTATCCGTAACTAGTGGGTGCCAAAACTGACTGGGTCCAGACTGGCAGCATTTAGGGCCACACCCATGACCTTCCTGAATTGAAATGTAGTGAGTGGGGTTCCATCATCATGCATTAGCAATAGACCCCTTGCGCCCTATGGCCTGTGTGCCAGGAACACCTCCAGAATGGTAATGGGGCAGCATACACTCCCCGTGCCCTTTGCAACTTAACTCAGTCCCGCCACCATCCTGATCGGTCTTAGACTTGGGAATAGACATGAATAGGGATTCCCCCTGCACCCTCATATGGCTGAATTGCATCCTTCCATGCCAGTCCTTTATATTTTTTGCCACCAGCTATCCCACCCTGAAAGTGCCATAGAATGCCAGTGCGAAAGCTTCTTTGAAGAGAAGCACTTCCCATGGTGATTTACAAACCTGACTCAGCTCATCCAGCAATGCTAACAAAGTGTCGATACCTATCGGGCGCCTCACGACTGGTTGGGGACCTTGCAGGCGCTGCCACCCCTTTAGTGCTTTTCTCACCATAAATGTGTTGGTGGGGTCACGCCTGCCCTGCATTCTTGCAAAAAAGGAAATTGACGCCAAGTGATGCCGTGCTGATGCCACTGAGCACCCCCGTCCCTCATCGCCCTCAAGAAAGAACCAACTGTCGTTGATTCATAACATGTCCCCTCCCATTCTTCCCCCAAGAAATTGCAATAGGCCCCAAACGACCCTTCATATGCCTGCCTGGTAATGGGTGCTAGGCTAGCTGCCACGAGGTCCAATAAATAGGGGCACGAAGCTGCCAAAGCTGGTCTGGAAAAGGAGTTGGGTTCTCTGCTGCTTCTGGGTGGTGGGACCTGAACACCTGCATCTTAAAGTGAGAGAGAACATCAGCAGTATGATTTAACACACCAGGGACATGTTTTTCTCTAAACAGTACATTTAACCTCATGCTCAAAAGTATTATTTTACATTTTGCCGATTGGTGGTTGATGCATTCTACCACAGACATGTTGTCAGACCAAAAGACCACAGATTGGTTCCTCAGCTGTTCTTGCCAGATGGAAAATGCCACTAGGATCGGAAATAGTTCTAAGAATCCAATGTTACATGTGATCCTGGATTCCACCCACCATGCCGGCCAACGCTGCTCCGCCCACTCCGGCCCTAGAATGGCACCAAATCAATCAATCAATCAGGCGTTTGTTAAAGCGCGACTACTCACCTGTAACGGTCTCAAGGCGCTAGGGTTGGGGGGGTGCAGGTTCCAGTCCATCAAGGAGAGGGTCTGTCGAAGAACCAGGTTTTGAGGTTTCTTGCGAAGATGGGGAGCGATGTTGTCTCTCTGAGGTGGAGCATAAGGGCATTCCAGGCTCTGGCCATGAGGAAGGAGGCCAAACCCCTCGCTACCTGCAACATTGGTCATCAGACCCATCTCCGGGCTAGTTCTGGGTGGGTTGGGCCACACTACTTTGCCACTGAAGTCATGCAGGAATGCCATCCGAATCCACATGTCCTGCCTGACCTCACTGGATGACCTGGTGTGGTGATGTTTTTCCTTGAGACCTGTCATAGCCTGGGCAATGGTGAGTGAGAATGGCCGTGCCATGGGAATAACTTTTAGGGCAAAATTCAACTGCCCCACCGTTTGTTGTAACTGGTGCAGCATAACCTTCTGCTTCCTTAAACATTCCTGCAATGCTGACCTGAATGCTATGATTTTTCCTTTGGGGAGTCGTGACACACCGTTTTCTGAATCCAGTTCTATCCCTAGGAATTCGATCTTCGTGGTTGGCCCAACCGTCTTACCTTGTGCCAAAGGAACACCAAAGTCATGCATGAGTGCACAAAACCTCTATAACACCTTGCCACACTCTTGAGAGTCTGGCGCCCCTAAGAAAAGTAAATCGTCTAGGTAGTGCAAGACGGACCGGTGGCCCGTCACCTGTCTGAAAACCCATTCTAGAAATGAACTGAACTTCTCAAAGTACGAACAGGAAACGGCACACCCCATAGGCATGCATTTGTCCATATAATATTTCCCTTGGAACTGGAAACCCAGCAGGTGAAAATCTAGTGGGTGCACTGGCAATAAGGGGAAAGCTGATTCAATGTCTGATTTTGCCAGCAGTGCGCCCGGCCCCAGCTCCCTAAGCCTTCCAATTGCCTGATCAAATGATGCATATCCGACCGTGCACAGCTCCCCATCTATGGTGTAATTCAGTGATTGGCCCCTGGGAGCCAATAAATTATGAATTAATCGGAACTCCCCCTGGTCCTTCTTGGGCACCACCCCTAACGGGGAGCACACAAACCCCTCCTAGTCCTTGTTGATCCTGGAGCTCTACAAGCCTGCAGGGAAACAAAGAAGGTGGGGAGAGGAACAAAGAGAGAGAAAAGAAAAAGCTCTTATTAAAAGGTCTCCATCCTGGAGACCGTTGTGCCCTGCTTGGTCTGTGGAGCGGCAAAGACAGAGGCCGATCCGCCGCTCCACAGCCCCTTTTATTGAAAAATGGCTGGGGAGCCAGTTGAAACCGGCTTTCCGGACGAATTTTTCCCATGTTGACCCATAAGTGCTTTCTTGCGCTTCCGGGTCATGCCCTTACAACCAATCAGCGGAGGCTCAGGGCGGGGGCTGCACGCGCCACTTCCTGTGCACGGCGCCCCACCCCTCGCCTGCCTAACAGAGACTGGCACGACCACCATAGTCTGCGACGTGCCCGAGTCTGCCTTCAAAATCTCTTTCAGGGTGAAACACAAAAAGTCACTAAATTAATCTGAGTTTCACTCTTTGGTAACTTAGAGGACATGTGTAGAGCATCTTTTCAGGAATTAAACAGTAATAATGTGAAAAAACAATACCAGAAAAATCCCACGCCAATGTAGAAAAATAGAGTACAATGTAATGAATTGCTGGACACCAAAATTACATAAATCCAATTAGTATAACCAGAGATATGCAAATGTAAAGATTTAGGTAAAAAAAATGCCTAGAAACGCAAAGTGTCAAGTGTAGTTATCTGGTCGTGCCAGACTGGGATAAAGTCACAAGTTCAGGCAGACCGCAGTGGAGCATGGACCAGATACAGAGACCAGGTAGGCCCACTAAGAATTGTACCTTATGTCAAGGATGTGGGGTACCATGCAGCAAGGGTCCGAGCAGCAATGTGGGGTCCTGCGTTGAGTCACGCTGCTCAGTTACGATGGAGAGCTGCGAGCAATGCAAGATCCTGCATTGGGTTTTGTTGAGGTCAATTGGCTCTGATGGGAAACACAGCTGGGTTGGCAGAGCACTTTTATCTCCACTTGCACAGGTCCAGGACTGAGGTGGCACCATTTGGGGTTGTTAAGACTCGCAGTAGGCAGAGTTCAAGTGCAGGGTTCAAGTGCTCCTCAGACCATCACGGCCTCGCGACACAGGCCCGCAGCACTCCTTTCTCGTTGACATACTCCACTGGCCTATACAGCTGCCAGGTCGGTCACACATTTGGAACTGAGTCTACGCAATGGCAGATTGCAGACTTTATGGCTGACTTGATATCACTGTACGCCCTTCGATGTAGTGCCACCTACTCTGTACATAGCATCCGCACAACACCTGTCTGTGGTCCCTTTCTGACTACTGCCTTCGGCCTACACTGCAGTAAAGTAGGTCACACAGTTTGAACTGAGTCTTGATTTGTGTATGGCAGAGTTCATATCACTGAACGCATGGAGAGGAGTAAGAGGAAGACATGGTGCAGTCCAGAGGAAAAAAGGATCCCCGTTACGGAGGTGATCGAACACTGCCAACAACTGCTCTGGTGTCCCTAACTCGCGAGCCAATGGCATGTGGCTGTGGGCCCCTGCTGTTGGCTGCCTCAGGCCTACACTGCGGTCAAGTAGGACACACATTGGGAACACAGTCCAGATTTATTTATGGTAGTTTTTATATCATTGTACTGGCCTCATCGCAGACTGCATCCCCCTTCAGCTCCGGTGCCACTAAGTCTGTTCCCCAACAGACATGGACACTTTCTGGTTGAACTTTGGTGGCGACTGAGTCTATGGACTGGGGGTTGTCTTCATCATCATGTAGGTGATACTGATTTGTTGGCGAAAACGAGGCTGTAGCATTCCACTCCTCAATTTGCCACTTCCGGATGGCTTCTACCCTCTGGATCATGCCCTGAAGGACACCTTCCACTGTCACCCGCAACCCTCTGCCACATTCACCTCGGACATCGATGAGGACCCGCTCAGCTCCCGTGGCCGATCTCACTGCACTGCAAGTCACCGTCCTGTGGCGGTGTGCCTGTGCTGGCCACAGTGCATCCAGGGCCACTAACTCTGCGCAGCTCAAGTTAGGGGCTCTGTCTGGTGAGATATTAGATGGCCTCTGAGATGATGGCCTTGGGGTCCTCAATGCCATGTGTCTGTGGCCCTGCGCTGTCCGCTGCTGCCGCACTGAAATGCGATCCACCAGGGCTCACACTTCAATTCGAGTTCTGACTGGTCCGGACTTCGCATCACAGCAGGAGGCACACAACACCACCACCAGAACCACCTCCAAACGCCAACTGCCAGAGTCGAAACAGCCGTACTGGCAGTCTAACGGAGTTGCTCACACCTGTCGTGGATGCCATCATCTGTCTGATACCCTGCTCAGTACTCCAGGTGCCACTAAGTCAGTGCACCATGGCTCATGGACCATTTCTGAATGCGTTGTGTGCTGTGGTGAGCTCATGCAGCAAAGTCACCTCAGGCAGTGTGGGAGACCTGGGATGATGATGAGGAAGATGATGCAGGTGTAACACACCCCACTGCAGCTGCATCAGGAATAACCGGAAGGGACACAATCCTAGACATTTTTTTCACATGAGCACGCTCATCTCTAGTGCCCCAACCTCAGTGCACTGCAACTCACAGACACTTCTGTTTGCAGATTGGGTGACCTCTGGACTTGCTCTGGCTACCACCATGATGCTCCGCACTTGTCTCTGTAATGCTGGTGTTTTCTGTTTCCGTTTTAATGGTGTTCACTGTTCAAGTCGTTGCCAGCACCAACCACTCCGTGCGGGCTGGCCTACACTCACCCCACACCCATCTAGCACAGGAGTCACTGTACATGTGACCCTGCAAATAAAGGGGCCGGGCGCACGTGCCCGTAGCCAGTTCAACAAAGTATCTGCGTGTGTCCGTGTGGTCATGACGTATGCATGAGGGCCCCGGGGCCTACAACATTACATTGTGCTGTGAACAGCAGACACAACCATGTCACCGCTGACAGCGGGTAAGACCTTGAACATGTAGCTTTGTTGTCACCACTCAATGCGTAAGAGGAGTGGTCTGGGCCGTCGTACAGAGGTCCAGTATGGGGGTGTGTATGATGATTCTATGGCTCTGGGCGTGGTTGATTGCAGGAAATGTGCACATGCATGTGAATCTGTCACGGTGTGGGTCTCCTTTTTGGGGTGTAGGTGGTCCCTGATGGGAGTTGAACACCCACGTATGTGATCTACTTTGGCTTCCATGAGTTCTGACCCCACCCTCACCTGTTCGGCCACCTCCTTTTGACATTCTGACACCTGGCATTGGAATGCGATGGGTGCCTCAGTGGAGTTTTGGGAGCCAGCCATGGTGGCGGGTGCTTCCTGCTGTGTGGTCTGTGCAGGGGCTGGGGTCTCCTCTGTGTAGCTTGGCTGCCCTGCTCCTGGGGGTGGGTTGCCTAAGATGTCCATGAGCTGTTGTAGGGCATCGGTTTTGGAGGTGTGGTGGTCCTCTTCAGCATCACTGCTGAGTAGTCTGGTCTGCTCTGCTGGAGGTGTTGTTTGTCCCTCTACAATGTGAAGGGGAGATGCATGTTGACATTGTGTTGACATGTATGTTGGCGCATTGTTCTAGTTTACATGCATACTGTATGACTGCGTACATTGTGGCTGTTTGGAAGGTGCTGTATATTTGATGTGGGACAGTGGACATTTGGACTACATGACGGATGTGTGGTTGTACACGTGCATTTCCATCTCACAGTTTGCTGCTATGTTGGATGTGATTGGCCTGTTTCTGCGCATAAGCAGACCCAGTTGTGTCCTCTGTTCTGCAGTGTTGGTGTAGCTCTTTGTGCCAAATTGTCGTCTGATGTACTGTTATTGCTATGTGTGTGTGCTGTAGTGTGCCACAGGGATCAGGGACATGATCCAGGGTCATTGTGGGTGTGCAGTGTGCTGCACATCTTTGTGCATGTGTGACATTGTACCCATTTCCCCCTATCCCCCCAGGCCCTGTTCTTTACTCACCCTGTTGATGTTGTGTCAGGTCCTATCGAGCTGTGTCCAGACTCCCAACTCCTTGCGCCCTCTCCACCCTGATGGCTGTGGTCTCCGTTTCCTCCAGCTCCTCCTGTGGCGCAGGACTCCCACCTCCTGTCGCCGTTGCTGCCTTCCTGTTGGCAGCGGGTTTGTGCTTGGTTTGGCTTTTCACATCATGCTAGCGCCTCTTGTCCTCCTTCATAGACTTCCTCGACACTCAGACTGCATTCACATTTGTCATTTTGACGCTCAGTGGGTGGTAGTGTTCTGTCACCTCCGTGACGCTGGTCTGGTTTTACTGTGGACTGCACTCCGTATTCCTCTTCCTCTTCTCCTTGCCCTTCCCCTACCCTGAGGTTCCTTGCTGGTAGTCTGTGGGGCTTGTGGGGTTCATGTTGGCCTCTGCATCCATGGTGCTACGCAGTTTCTTTCTTGCTCCCTTGTTTTTTCTCAGCTTTTATAGTGCATTTTCCCATATGATGCGTGGGAATTGTACACCTGTCGCTGGTTTTCACTAATTTTTGTATCACGCTTGGCCTCATTGCAGCTTTTTTTGCGTTCGTGTTTCACATTTTTGCGGCGTCGGGTTGGTTTGATCACGGACATTTGCTGGTTATCGTGAGCCTATCGTATGGTACCGCCGGTTTTAGAATGCCACGTTACCACGGTGTTAATTTCCCGCGATGGACTGCTATGTGAAGAGTTGCGTTAGCTAATTTTGCAATGAATATCACACGTTTTTGAGAATATCCCCCTAAGTATTCAACTAATAATTTGCAACTAACAGAACTGTCCTAGTGAGAGGAGGAATGCAGCAATGATGCATGCACCATCAGCTCCAGTCAATTACAGATTGGATGCATTAAATGTGGTAAATGTTTGAAGGACGGCTCCGTTATTCACGATGACCACTTTTGAACTTTTTATAAAGTTTTTGATTTTTGAAAAACAAACACTCAAAGCAGGAGTTTGGTTTTGAAAAATAAAAAATGAATGGCCCTTACTTCATGGGAGTTTTCTCTTACTATTCCTCGGTGCCAGATTTCATCTGATGGTGATGGACAGTAAAAAAGCCATCTGATTGCCCACTCACACACTGCTGGTGGTCGGCTGGCTAACCTACATCACCCAATACTCCGTCGGGCTGTCAAAGAAGTATGTCAGCGAGAGTAGGCTCCGTCGTTGGCACATGTAAGTTCCGCCTGCCTCTAAATTGGGTGGACAGACCTTGAGTTTGCATAGTAGGTACTCCTTGCAATGGAATACCCTATTCGCCAAATTCTTAATCGGCCCCTGAGTGTCCATGGAATCGTAACTTCCTGGCAGAAAAGATGCATCTCTCCCTCTCAGGCATATCATGGTGACCTATTTGTAGCATTTCTTTAACAGGATCTTGAGAAGGTGTTCTTATGATAATAACAAACTGTTTGAAGGATCTCATGGGAATTTGTACAGTCTTGTGAACTGGTAAATATGTAAAGGAGTACTAGGTCTACACAAATCACTTTACCGCAATAGACATATCGATATAGGTATAAAATCATTCTATCACAATAAATTCAATCATAAAATAGAAAAAAAAACAGGTAATACAGTAGCACTTGCATAATGTAATAACCACAACCGAAGGCAGAAAGCCACAATCGAAATTGGGTCACTAATACCTAATAAGCCATATGCAAACAACTATAAGTTAATGAACTCATGAGAGATATTCAACCTGTTTCATCATTATGGTACTGAGGAATTTCGTGGTGGGGTTCCAGTAATCCTAATTTTCACATATCGTAGAAACATATTTGTTTGAATACAATACCTTTCATGCAAAAATAAGGTTTTTGGTTTCCAAAAACAATAAGAATTGTAGATAAAATCCCATTTTTTTTTTTTAAATAAACATTGTAGTTTTATGCGCATACCCAAACACTGGGAGCTATGGCTCCAAATACGTTTAGGGCCAGATGGGTAGTTGTGCAATGAGATGTAATGCAACTTGTCATTGTGAAGCCATGTACTTAAAAAAGTGATGCAAATTCGACAAAATCTTTCTGGGATTCTGCTACCAATAAGGTGGAAGCCAGGAAGGTGCTACAAGCCAGGAGCTCTCCGAGAAAAAAGAGATTGTCATAAAAAGAAAGCTTCAGGAGAAGAATGAGGTTTCAATTTCTGAGGAGCCAAAACAAGAAAAATATTTGTTTGTCCACTCAAAGCTCCAACCAGCTAAGAAGGCTGCTTTATAGACAGCAATTATTCTCAAAGTCAGTGTAGTGGCACCACCTCCCAGAACTTTGGAGTAGTGTAAAGAAAGGTGGGATGAATGCAAGCACAGGAATAAAGAGCAGCTGGCAAAGAACCTGACTGCTTAATGACAACGGGTGGAGGTCCAGATATCCAGGAAGACTTAATTCCCTTGGAAGACCAGGTAGAAGCATGGTTGATGGAACTGAGGTCAATGGCTCTTCCAGCTTTGAGGACACAAAGGCATCCCGGAGTAAGGAGTTTCCTCATTAATACTTTGGATTTAATATACACATATTTCATAATTTGATTCTCAACTTATTTATTTTCCGTGTTAAAATATTGCATTTTAATATTTGTGAAATGTATCATGCTGTGATAATGATTATTGTACGTGTGAACTAGTTTTTGCATTTTTTCCCCAAATGTTTGGTTATTTTTTCTTGTATTTGTATTCTTTGGAATTGATACGTAATACTTAGTCATTGAGATTACTTATGTGCTCATTTATCAATTTTTGTAGGTAAGCAAATACACCAAAAATGTCAATAATTTTGCAAAAGTGATGTGTTTCCTTTATTTACATTTCAAATCTATTAATAGGATAACAATAATTTAGTAATTACAATAAAATAGTAAATAAGGATTTTTGGTGCTATATGCTCAAGAGCACCCGCAACTCGGAAAAGGCGATAATGGGTCAGAAAATGACCTAGCTGTGCTTGGCCAATAAAGTAGTACAAAAGGGGGTGGTGATGGACGTAGCATCAGAACCTATCAAACACTCACACCCAGTCAACAGATCTGGGTTTGATCCATCACCATTCTTTAGCCAACTCTGCCACCCCAGTTCAGACATGGCCATATGCAAATCAGTCTGACCCTGTGCCTCATGGGAACAGTCCAGCCCGAACTGCCAAGCCATGCCTTCCCTGGACCGGAAACAAGCTTCCTAGAACCGGTTTCTGGCATTTCAGCCGTCTTCAGCCAGGCTTGCTTGAATCCAGTGGCAACGTGAGCAAGGGACTCACGTCTGAGCATACCCTGCCAACTTATGGCGAACAAAGCGGTACAAAGGGGGTGATGATGGACGGAGCATCAGAACCAATCAAACACTCACACCCAGTCAACAGATCTGGGTTTGATCCATCACCGTTCTGTTGCAGGGATTCTGCTTATGCGCAGAACTATGCGCAGGAACCCAGGCCCTCAGTGAATTGCGGTGTACCAAAAACTCACCTCAGAACCCAGAACCCCTATCCGGCCAGCATCAGTGTCCCATTCGTTATCCGAGATTTAGCTCGGCGGTCCCAATGTATAGACAACCCAGAACAAGCGACTTAGTATATTTCTCAGGAATGGTGGGAATCAGAAACACCTTTTCGTAATTATTCTCGTACCAGTCCACAACAGAATAAACAGAGACACAGGAAAAGTTTAAAGAGTTTATTTTATAAACCTTGTGTCCTAATATGCAGCAGTTTGGCTAACATTAGCAGACAAACGATTAAAATCAAAACCATCAGCATAGTTACAATACCATAGAAAATGAAAGGAGCAATCATAATAAAATGACAGTGGCTCTAGGCCACCTTCCTTTCTCTAACACACTAATAGTATTATTAGACTAATAAAAGGTCTCTAGGCTTGAATGGGGAACCCCATACCGTATAGATCAGCTCAGAGAGTTCACATCACAGGATCAGCTATGCTCTGCTCCTAGGAACGCTCTTCTTCCGAATGTAAGAAAAAACATGCAACACTGCAATATTAAAAGCATTCGACTTTCAGGTATTTGCAGCTGCGTGCGTGTTATGGCTAAACTAGTGGGCCGATCAACCTGAACTCAACAACATGCACCGTCTAGCGATCCAGACTGTTTCTGTTACACTGTGTACAGACCAAGGTCGCTATTCACTGTGTAAGATGTTAACAACAGACAGTTCTCATGTGAAGCAAAGTCGAGTAAGTATTTCTCAATTCTAATAACATGTGACTACAGTGTCGGGTGCAAAAGTAGCAAAAGCGGCAAGATGGCTTTCTAACCTCTAACGCGGTTATGCTAACTTGGCGTTGTACATAGGTAGATAACGATTATCACTACACCCCCCCATGATCAGACCACTAACCACTAGGGGTGCACTAGCAAGAACGCAGAGTTCAAGTTCGATAGAACGGAACCAAGGGCAAGAACCAGAAGTCCATATAAGGGAAGGGATAAAGTTCGAGAGCAAAAAAAAATCAATGGAAAAAGGTAAAACGTAGAGAGGAGAAAAAAAACCATTCAGTTAACTAAAAATCGATGAAGGACTGAGGACCCAAAGGAAGTTCAAAAGTCAATCCATCAAAGTGTATGCACAATACGTTGCTACTGCTTCCATGAGGAAATCATTGGAACGTTCCGCAAAAGTATCTGCCATCCAATTCAGGACGGGGAAAGAACAGACATGTTCTTCAACCACCGGAGCTTTCAGCACCTGGCGAGGACAACCGGGGTGCACCTCAAGGTAACTGTTCGTGAAGAAGTCAATCGCCGCCGCTCCGATGTCCCAATTACCAAGAACTTCATGCGCTGCAGCACAGACCATAATCCCGACACCAGAACAGTCCAACTCGTGGGCCACTAAGGGGCTCATAAGCCGAACATAATCCGGATCAGGAGACACCGGGTTTGACAGACACAAATCCAGAGCCCATTGGAACGGACAATCTAGGCAATGAAGGACAGGCTGCACACAAGTAAAGTAGGGAAACCGAAAGGACAATCCATAGGCTGCGCTCAGAGTCACCAGGGGTAAGGCGCCATAGAATTCAATCATCTGGTTACGAAGATGGTGCAGCCGGGACATGTTGAAGTGCCACGCAAGTCGTGCATCCATAGCGCAAGGCACAGATCAACAATAGTATTCCAGCTATGAGGGCAAGAAGTAAAGGCAGACCTCCGAAGACACTGGAAAAAATAGAATGAAAAAAGGCCGGGATCACTCCAAAAATAGTTTGAAAAGAGGTCAAGAGGCTGGAGCCCACGATTTTTAAAAAATGAGCCATGCCACTTGTAGATGAGGCATTAAAGATAGTATTAATCAAGGTCCCAAAATGAAGTGGGAGATCAGTATTCAAAAGCGCTTGCACCTCAGTGCGCGTGTTAGCTACGTGAAGGACAAATGTTTCCCGGGACGAAGTTAAAGCGACTTCTTTCTGAGACAATAGAGCCCTTATTCTGCTCATCTTGTTGAACTCTGCTTTCAAGGTTGGAATTGAAGGCCATATGGATACATCCAGCCGGCCATGCGGGGGTGGGAAAAGGACGTTATTACAGCAAACTACCCTCTGTGATACAGTCACGATGTAGGGAATTCCCACTAGCATCCCACAGCAAGCTTCATTATTTAACAGCAAATAACTACCGTTAGCAAGAAGCGTGAAAGATGGAGTAATAACAGGCACCGGAATCCCTTTCAGGATGCAAGCTAAATTAGGGGCATGGACATTACATGCACCATGCAATTGAATGTGCCTACACACAACAGAGTGATCCGGTGCGGAAGTGTACTCTTCACCTTTCAAGTAAACCTCCTTGCCGTCCCTCACACATCTGTATGTGAAAGGGAGTGACCAGACTTCATGCAGGAAGGCAGTACCCAACTGTTCGTACCTGCCTAAAGCATAATGTTTCATGCACAAACTAAACTTGAACAGGGGAAATGGTAAAGTGATCAACCCATGTACTAGCCACACGGCATAATTCAATTCAGCAACAGAGAAAGGCAAAGGTTCTAATTTTTCAATGTGCAGCAATGAATATGTAGCATCTTTCATGGACATGAATTGCTGTTTCGCAGTTAAATTAAAGGGAAGGAATAAAGATGAAGTATTCATGTAATCCCAAGGGACTTTCCCTCCTTCAATGTTTGCAATGTCCATGCAAACTGCATAATAGACCGCAATTGGTTCTGACCATGATACAATACAGACAAATCATCCTGCACAATGTCTACCACAGACGAAACAATATTATCTAAAGTATAGATTCTGGAAGACAGGGTGTTAATGCTATTATCAATAACAGCCAATACCTTTTCCATATTGGCTTGATCAATTGCACGCAATCTGGAAGCAGCCTCAATTTGTGACAACTTCCAAACTTTGTTATAAACAGCATACACCCATCGCTTGGGTCTGCCAACAGCAGGACCCTTAACAAAATCATTCAAATCTATTTTGTCATTTAATCGCGCTAAATGGAGTTCAACAGACGCTAAAGTGGAATGTTGCAGCCAAGACTGGCATAACTTTCCTACTCAGTAGGTAGTTACAGAGTGAGAGGATTCAAAACGGAGGTCCACACGAACCTGTGTATACCCCTGCGTCAAATCCAGAAACCTATGTTGACAAGAGTCCGAACTCGTTTGCCACACCAGCCACCCCTTCGTATTCAATGTAGAAATATTGAAGGACGTGTTAGAAACTTGTGTCTGCAACACATCAAGGGACAGATCCGTATGATTACCCCAATTGGGATAAGCACCCAGATCCGGCATGAAGGAAGAATATAATTTTTTAGACGTAGCCAATCCAAAACAGGTTGGCTGATAAACTGAGGAATTTAAAAATAACATATGATTCGGGATGAGACAGGCACAATGCAATGCTTCTGTTCCCTGTACTTGCCATCGTTTGGAGCCCCAAACCGATTTAAGATCAACCGTAGCTTTCCACAGATCATACCCGCCAATAGCCAACTCGTCCATAAAGGACTTGGAATACAATAATTTGGTGTGTGTCAGTCCAACTTTAGAAGCAGCCTCAGGCACAACTTTAAAATAAAAGGAGGCCGAATGGGCTACACTAAAATCAGAAAAATAAGTGAATTTTCCAACTAACTTGGCAGAGCTGCCCATCCTAGGGGCGGGGCAGTGTTCCCATTGTGTAAAATTGACAAAATTTCTAAACGTATTTGCTTTGTGTAGGAAATGCGTGCCATAATGTTGATAACAAAATTGTTCATCATAATTAGCAGTATCTAAATACAAATCCTCAGCATCAAAAGCAGCATAATATTTTAAATCAGAAAACAGCGCTTCTATGGCTTGAACATCCCAATTATCCGAGTGAATGTTCTGCTTCACAACATCACCCATAGAAACACTAAATACATTTGGCACATTAATCACTTCAGTGGGGCCATGAATTTGAAATTTAACGGCATCCGAAGCGATCCCATCTAAACAGGCCAGGCAGTAATGTCCACAAAAGTCTGGTCCCTCTTCATTATGTGTGATGAGGAGTGGGGGGCCAAAGTTCCATCAATTAGTCGAATTGTAGACCGTTCATTCAGGTAGTGTCCATTGATAAGTCTAAAAAACACTACCACAAAGCCAATGGACATAAACAAAAAAACACATATGAGCACCAGCCAAATGTAAGTCCAAGGTGGTATTAAAAAATGTCTTTTGAACCAAGCCACAAAAATCGAAACCTTGGACGGGGCAATGGAAGTCATTGAATGAGAATCAAAAGAGTCATGTGAGAGGGCAACTGTAGTGGATTGTAAAACAGGCAAGGTAACATCCGCAGGATAAGCATACTCAACTTCTTCAAGCACGCCACTAGGTGTTTGTGGCAACAAGGGACCAGTAACGGCACGATGGCAACATCAGGCACTATGTCAGAAGCTCGGGCCACAACAGAATTTCTCAGCATCGAAGGGCAGGAAACCGCCGGAGTCATACTAAGAAGAATCGGCCACTCGTTGTAGTTTGAAATTGTCAATCGAAATGTACCTGTTATCCTTTCGACCAGGAAGTGGAGGTAAAATGACAGTTCTCGTACCCTGCACCCCAAGCACTGGAACCGGTGCACGATAAGAGGGGCCGAACTCCTTCTTGTTTTCCACCTTCTCACGGACCAGATCACCAACTCGAGGTAGCCAGCCGACTACCGGAATCTGAAGTTCAGCTTCAGACGAGGAGGGTATGTGTTCCTTCGCTAGACTGTTTCTGGCTTCTTGTAGAGTCTGCAATACAGCACAGTGTTCATCTACGTCAAAGGGTGCGGCTGACGCTGCCATGTCTAGACCATGAAGGTCTGGAACAAACATTCGAACACCAAAGAGCATCATGTATGGGGTCCGCCCACCCAGAGACCTTCTAGGGAGATTATTAAGTGCACGTTGCACGTCATATAAGTGGGCAAGCCAGTTCCGGCCAGTACCCAAAACTCAGGCTGTCAAAGATTGCATTAAGTCACGGTTCATTCGCTCCACCACACTATTGCCCTCAGGCCGGTATGGAGACGAAAACTTGACTTGGACCCCCAAATTTCTCATGGCCTCTTTGTACGCCTTAGAGGTGAACGCCGGGCCCTGATCAGAATGAAAGGTACCACACGCAAAACTTCCAACAAAGACACGCAAATCCTTTATGACAGTGCGAGAATCAGCACTCCTTTGTGGCCATACCCACAGAAAACGTGTGCACGAATCCACTGCAACCAAGATGTATTTGAAAGCAGTATCAGAGGTGAAAGGACCGCAGTGATCTAAATAAACACAACCCAATGGTTTACTAGATATGCACAACTGAGTTTGTGGTGGGCGCGCCGCAGAAGAAGGTTTAATCTGCTGGCAAATGTCACAATTAAGAACATAAGCTCTGGCTTGTTTGTACAAACCGCACCACCAGTAACGTTTTTGTAGCAAAGATACAGTATCCGCAACGCCGGCATGCGCGGACGCCATGCCCTCGTGGGCCGCTAATATCAAAGAAGGTCTGCAGTCCGCGTTGGGAATCAATCTGTCACCAACGTCATTAATCCTCACTAATGGGACGTTATCAGGACTTAAGTGATAATGGTAACGAGCAGGGAAACCCTTTGGTGGCTTCGTGCCCAGCTCTGTAGCAGCAATAGCTGCCAAGATGTCATCATCAATCTTACTTTTGGATCTTGTAACTGCTGCTACTAAGTATGTTGCCACTGCTGTTTTTGCTGCCTCATCAGCTAAGCTGTTGCCGACAGCATGGACACCAACGCGTTGGTGACCAAGAGTGTGAATTACATTCACGAGAGGCAGACGTTCTTTAAGATCCGCCACTCGAACCCAAAGCAGTTTATGCTTAATAGTGCTGCCCTTGGAATCACGATAGTCATTCTAAGACCAAAAATGCAGATTGTCGTTGTAAGACTGAACACAGTAAAAGGAGTCACTCACTATAAGGGTAGTGACTCGGGGATCAGCAAACTCCAGCGCAAGCACCAGAGCACGAAGCTCCGCCAACTGTGCGGTACAATCACCCAATGACTGCGTATGCATGACATCGGACAGGAATTCACCATTTACGAAAGTACCGACTACAATTGCGCAAGCCGCTGAATAGGCGTGCTTTGATCCAGTTGCGGGTTGCGCAGACCCGTCAGTGTATATGACACAATGGTAATCCTCGAGCGGGCGCAAGGACAGAGGAGCTGGATGAACGAATTCATACTGCAAAAGCTCCTGAGTCTGAAGTGCCACGTCAAAGATAAAAGTGACGTCCGGCGATGTCAAGGAAGTGGCCCATTGTATCCACCTTGGATGCAAAGCTTTAGAATCCGGTACACTCTTTTTCTTCACTGCCTCCAGGGCAGGATAGGGTGTTACCACCAACATGCGTTTCCCTTGCGACAGCGCTCGTTCTTTCAGAATCGCCATCTGCACTGCTGTCGGAACCTTCTCGACAGCGGAAAAACGCAGTTCAGCTGAAGTGTACAAGTGAGATTTGTAAGCAATGGGGACGGTGTCGCCCTCATTGAACGTTAAGTATGTGAAACCAACTGCGCCGGGCACTATCCGTATGACCAGGTTAGTGTGGTTATCACGTGTCAGTAAGTACTTAGAAGCAAGAAGATCAGCTTGCAATAACTGCAGTATAGCTGAATGCTCAGGCAGCCAACAGGATTTGGTAAAAGTAGGTTGTACCAAGGCGTAAAGCGGCTTGATACGCTGGGCATAATCCGGGATGTATGTTCGACCGAAATTCAGAAAACCCAGCAGGGATTGTAATTTCTTCAGTGAAGTAGGAGCACGGAGCCAATCCTCGACCTTCATTGTTGAGTTCGTACCCCAAGAACAACACTGTATACTCTGCAATGTGCGACTTCGCAAAATTGAATTTGTACCCGAAGTCTGCAAACAAAACAATAATGCGGTCAACGCGTCAAAGATGCGGGTCTAACTCGTCATCCGTGAGATAAATGTCGTCTACGTACGAGTACGCATCTGGGTCTATACCCTCTAAGAGGGAGACCACGCGAGCGGCAAAGACTCCCGGGCTGTTCTTATAGCCCATTGGTAATCTTTTGAATTGTTTTTGTTTGCCACCAGAGGTGAAAGCCGTCCACTCACTACTAAGAGAAGACAGGTTATGGCTGTAAAAGCCGTTGGAAATGTCAAGTGTGGTTTTAAACCTTTTTCTCACGAGACTATCGACGAGAGCCGAACTGTGGGTATTCTGTACTGCACAGGTCCGGCAATGAGAGTTAAGGTGCCGCTAATCCAAAACTAGGCGGTACGACCCGTCAGGCTTAGTCACAGTAAATAAGGGATTATTCATAGGTGACACACATGTTTCGATTACTCCCTGATATTCCAATTGTTCAAGGATCAACGCTACGTGAGATCTAGCTTCACGACGCATGGGGTATTGGGGTTGTGGCTGGGGTGTAGTCCGCAATGGAATCTCATGGCCAGGGGACAATTTATCCCAGCCCACTTGAGTCCGATACAACGCAGGCGCTTGCACCTGAGCCCATTCCCCGGCATACTTATCAGCTAGGACCTTAGGCACTGTTTGCGCAAAGGACGGGAGGATTACCTCATCCCCTCTAGGAGCAGCTAACACGAAAGCCGGGGGCCAATCTGCCTCCGCCAACAGAATATCATAGGTAGTGGTCAGATTATCCCAAAAAAACCCTTGTATTGTGCGTTGTATATCACCCTCAATATGTAGGATTATATTATATAGTCTGTCAGGAGGAGACACACGAGTGTCAGCAGTTTCAATATTCACAAATATATCAGTTGCTGTCGCCACCAGATATGGACGCAGTGCTTGTTGCACTACTGTAACTTCCGCCGCGCTGTCCAGCAGCGTTAGCGCCCATGTTAGGTTCTGAAGCTGCGTCCGTACCATCTGAGGCATACCTCGCTGTCAGTGCAGCAACTTCCTTCTTCTGAAACGGGGGTCATTGACGTGCAGAGTCTTCTTGTTTGCCTTTGCCGACAGCCGGTCGGGACTGCTCACGTTGCAGTGACGTACCCCGACTTTTGCCAGCGCCTCCGCTACCGGACTGTGAAGCCGATGTTTCCTGTGAAGAACGAGGAGAACGTTGGTCAGAAACCTGAAATCGATCAGGTGACTTTATAGTAGCACGATCACGCAGATCATAAGTGCGCTCACTACTTAACTGAACTGGAGAGGCAGGACGGGACCCCTGTTTCTGTTGCTGCTTTATCTGCTTTTTCGCCCTCCAACTTTGTTTTGGAAAATTAGGGCAATCGTCCTTACCAGACGAGTTTGCCTTCGTCTGCTGTATCGAATCAGGATTCTTCACAGTTGGTTTAGCACCTAAGGCGCTACGACCAACCTGTCTATAGGCGTTCGCGATAATTTTGGCGAATTCCCTCGGCTTGTCGTCTTCGTTCACTGCGTCTAATTTATTAAGCACTTGGAATTGCATAGCATCTCCTTTGAGGTTACCCATAATCATGGTAGCAACCACATCGAACACACCGACAAGCCGCATTCCCAATTCAATAGCAGCCTCTGCACCATGATTCTCTTGAACACGTTTAATCACGGAGGGCAGTACCGACAGAGATGGAGTGCCAAAGCACTTTGCGTATGTCGCTGCAAAGACCTTACCCCAGTTTTCGCAATCTGCCATATCTGGGACCAAGTCTTTAGGCAAAGCAATGGTAAGGATCCTGTGCTTCTCCACAGGAGATGTACGCGGATAAACCGCTTCTATTTGATCAAATTTCTCAGCAAGCCAATAAGGGAAATCATCCCTATTTTGGGGTCGCTTGCCCACCACCGAATTGACCATAACAGGACTAATGACCACCGCGTGGTGGTCCATCGGTTGTCCCGCAACAGCAGTAGCGACCACCTGCACGTTGCGCGACACGTACTGCACCAGAGCCCTATGTACTGTAATAAGGGCAGTGTGCAGTACACGCAACTGATCCACCTGCAGATAGCGGGGATGAGGCGTATATCCGGCCAACACCGGCCATGTGGCCCCTGGGATTGACAAAGGGCCCATTCTCGCCGGAGTAACCGCATGGGGAAGGGCACCATTAAACCAAATGTTATGCTGCCAGGCAGAAATTGGAATTTCCTTAGTCCTATACGGCGTATAGTTGGCTGGTAGTGCCGTGGGAGTGTAACTGTGGTATGTATCATCATCCTCACTCACCGCCGGCAGAGTAACCCAAGAGTAGAACAACTCAAATGGGAACAACTCATCGGCACCTACTACAAAAATCACAGCCATACCATCATCTGGCACCCCATAGTTCGCCAGATGACGTTTCAGGGGTGCCCGGCTATGAGCCGGAATTTTGACCGCCATTAGGACTCCAACAGTAAATCTACAATAAATCAGTAGTACTAGGGTTCAGATTAAAAAACCTTTTTAATGATCAAGCTTGAATGAACCTATTTAGTCGAAACACAGGTAGGTGAAACCGTCACTCCCGTTATCCGGAAACCAGAGTGAGGGTGTTGTGGACTAATACAAGCACTACTAAGGCATCTCAAATCAATAGACCAAACGTTAGGTGTGCCATGTTGCAGGGATTCTGCTTATGCGCAGAACTATGCGCAGGAACCCAGGCCCTCAGTGAATTGCGGTGTACCAAAAACTCACCTCAGAACCCAGAACCCCTATCCGGCCAGCATCAGTGTCCCATTCGTTATCCGAGATTTAGCTCGGCGGTCCCAATGTATAGACAACCCAGAACAAGCGACCTAGTATATTTCTCAGGAATGGTGGGAATCAGAAACACCTTTTCGTAATTATTCTCGTACCAGTCCACAACAGAATAAACAGAGACACGGGAAAAGTTTAAAGAGTTATTTTATAAACCTCGTGTCCTAATATGCAGCAGTTTGGCTAACATTAGCAGACAAACGATTAAAATCAAAACCATCAGCATAGTTACAATGCCATAGAGAATGAAAGGAGCAATCTTAATAAAATGACAGTGGCTCTAGGCCACCTTCCTTTCTCTAACACACTAATAGTATTATTAGACTAATAAAAGGTCTCTAGGCTTGAATGGGGAACCCCATACCGTATAGATCAGCTCAGAGAGTTCACATCACAGGATCAGCTATGCTCTGCTCCTAGGAACGCTCTTCTTCCGAATGTAAGAAAAAACATGCAACACTGCAATATTAAAAGCATTCGACTTTCAGGTATTTGCAGCTGCGTGCGTGTTATGGCTAAACTAGTGGGCCGATCAACCTGAACTCAACAACATGCACCGTCTAGCGATCCAGACTGTTTCTGTTACACTGTGTACAGACCAAGGTCGCTATTCACTGTGTAAGATGTTAACAACAGACAGTTCTCATGTGAAGCAAAGTCGAGTAAGTATTTCTCAATTCTAATAACATGTGACTACAGTGTCGGGTGCAAAAGTAGCAAAAGCGGCAAGATGGCTTTCTAACCTCTAACGCGGTTATGCTAACTTAGCGTTGTACATAGGTAGACAACGATCATCACTACAGTTCTTTAGCCCACTCTGCCACCCCAGTTCAGACATGGCCATGTGCAAATCAGTCTGGCCCTGTGCCTCATGGGAACAGTCCAGCCCGAACTGCCAAGCCATGCCTTCCCTGGACCGGAAGCAAGCTTCCTAGGACCGGTTTCTGGCATTTCAGCCGTCTTCAGCCAGGCTTGCTTGGATCCAGTGGCAAAGTGAGCAGGGGACTCACATCTGAGCATACCCTGCCAACGTATGGCGAACAAAGCGGTACAAAAGGGGGTGGTGATGGACGGAGCATCAGACCCAATCAAACACTCACACCCAGTCAACAGATCTAGGTTTGATCCATCACCGTTCTTTAGCCAACTCTGCCACCCCAGTTCAGACATGGCCATATGCAAATCAGTCTGACCCTGTGCCTCATGGGAACAGTCCAGCCCGAACTGCCAAGCCATGCCTTCTCTGGACCTGAAACAAGCTTCCCAGGACCGGTTTCTGGCATTTCAGCAGTCTTCAGCCAGGCTTGCTTGAATCCAGTGGCAAAGTGAGCAAGGGACTCACGTCTGAGCATACCCTGCCAACTTATGGGGAACAAAGCGGTACAAAAGGGGGTGGTGATGGAGGGAGCATCAGAACCAATCAAACACTCACACCCAGTCAACACATCTGGGTTTGATCCATCACAGTTCTTTAGCCCACTCTGCCACCTCACTTCAGACATGGCCATATGCAAATCAGTCTGACCCTGTGCCTCATGGGAACAGTCCAGCCCGAACTGCCAAACCATGCCTTCCCTGGACTGTAAACAAGCTTCCTAGGACCGGTTTCTGGCATTTCAGCTGTCTTCAGCCAGGCTTGCTTGAATCCAGTGGCAAAGTGAGCAAGGGACTCACGTCTGAACATACCCTGCCAACTTATGGCGAACAAAGCGGTACAAAAGGGGGTGGTGATGGACGGAGCATCAGAACCAATCAAACACTCACACCCAGTCAACAGATCTGGGTTTGATCCATCACCGTTCTTTAGTCCACTCTGCCACCCCAGTTCAGACATGGCCATATGCAAATCAGTCTGACCCTGTGCCTCATGGGAACAGTCCAGCCCGAACTGCCAAACCATGCCTTCCCTGGACCGTAAACAAGCTTCCTAGGACCGGTTTCTGGCATTTCAGCCGTCTTCAGCCAGGCTTGCTTGAATCCAGTGGCAAAGTGAGCAAGGGACTCACGTCTGAACATACCCTGCCAACTTATGGCGAACAAAGCGGTACAAAAGGGGGTGGTGATGGACGGAGCATCAGAACCAATCAAACACTCACACCCAGTCAACAGATCTGGGTTTGATCCATCACCGTTCTTTAGTCCACTCTGCCACCCCAGTTCAGACATGGCCATATGCAAATCAGTCTGACCCTGTGCCTCATGGGAACAGTCCAGCCCGAACTGCCAAGCCATGCCTTCCCTGGACCGGAAACCACCTTCCTAGGACCGGTTTCTGGCATTTCAGCCGTCTTCAGCCAGGCTTGCTTGAATCCAGTGGCAAAGTGAGCAAGGGACTCACGTCTGAGCACACCCTGCCAACTTATGGCGAACAAAGCGGGTGGGTCAGAAAACAACAGTTTAAAACTGCAAAAAAACAAAAGAAATGTCATTGAAGGGAGGGGTGTGCTCACTAGGCAGAATCACATCTATTTATCAGGGTCCCCTCATCCTGCCATTAGGTGACACAGACTAAAGTACTTGTATGTACCAATGTTCCACCACAGGTTTTCTGAATTCTCTTTAAAACCAGAGCCATTCCAAATTTTTGGGATTACTTCCCAAGTGGCAATGCATTCTGGTACTTCCATGCCTATCCTGAAAATGAGAGTTGGAGAAGGAATGTTCTCTGAATCTAATTATATTTTGCACACTGTACTGTCACTGGAAGCATGTCCTTTTGTTCCTTTGCATGCTTTTCTGCCATGTTCTGAAACAAGTTGTAGTAAATAACTCCAAATTTTCAATTAAGAATTGTCCTTTAATTGGAGTAAATATAAATACAGCAACCTCCATCATTACATTTCAGTACTGGTTTACATTAGAATCCTGTCCTAGCTGTGACTCCATTACATCACAGCCTCATCATACAGTTCTAAGAATTACCACATATCTTCCCCCTTATGGATATAATTAAACAAAACATATTAGAGATACATAACATACTTTAAATTTGAAAAATAATACAAAACCAAAGATGAAATACACGGAACTTACAAATGGGATACTTTACACAAATCTCTTATGACATGCATGAAACTTACAAATGGGATACTTTACACAAATCTCCCACACTCCATTTCTTACCGTCATCAAGAAGGGCCACAGAACCTTCCACAGATATCACTTTGTGGGGTTGAGAAAACTTACTCTCGCCTTCCTTTACAAATCCAAATCTTCTTATCACTGCCCAATCACCTTCATCAAAGACTAAATCCTTTACTGCCTTTCTACAATCAAATCCAAATTTACTACGCCTCTGACTTTCTAGCGCTCTTAATCTCATCCCTTCTCTATCAACCCAGATCTGCTTTTCCCCTTGCAACCACATTGGAGTTTCCTTTGTTCCAGGCTCCCTTCCTTTCAAAGCAACAAAAGGAGAAATACCTGTTACTATGTGAGGTGTAATTCTATGACCCCACATCATCCTTCTTAGTTCATCCTTCCAGGACAACCCATTAGTCAATGAAAGCTGAATAGACTCCATAATGATACAATGTATTCTCTCCACAAGACCATTGGCTTGTGGATGGAATAAAGCAACCTTATTGTGAGAAATTCCAAGGCTACATAAATAACTGCTCATATCTGATGAAACCAGTTGAACTCCATTGTCCGTTACCAGTGTTTTTGGCACACCTTCTTCCAAAAAGACCTCCTTAAGAAATGTTATTACATTACCTGTAGTCACATCACCCATTGATTTACACGTAAACCATTTGCTATGGTAGTCTACCAAGACTACCAAGTACCGGTTGCTACTACCTAATTTCTCAATCAGACCTAATATATCCAACGCCAATTTTTCCCATGGCCTTTTTGGGAGTTCTATGCACTTCAAGGGAGGATTCCTTGTGATTTTCACTTTGTCGCTATTGCTACATGCATAACATTCCTTCACTAAATTCTCTACATCCTTGTCCATTTCAGGCCACCAAAATGATTCCCTCAATCTCCTCTTGGTCAAACTCCTACCCAGATATCCCTCGTGCACAATTCTCAATAGCCTAGATCTGAATAAAACAAGAGGAACAATCCTACTCCTCCTGAGAACCTTTTCTCCCTGCATACTCAATTCGTCTTTCACCTGTAAGTATTGTTTATGTTTATGCATCTCAGTAGAATCACTCCAACAATTCACAATGAGTTCTCTCAATCCCTTGTACTCTTCATCTGTTTCCATTGCTTTACTCCATTCATCCTGACTTATGGCAAATTCATTACCCACTTCCACAACCAAATCCTCTAAAACGTCCATGCAAGAATCATCCTCCTCAACTGGTAACCTGGAAAGACAATCAGCTATCACATTTTTGTCTCCACGCACATACTCATCCACAAAGTTATAATCTAGGACAGATAACAACCATCTAGAAATCCGGGGAGTCACACTACCATCCAGTCCTCGACCACCCTTGAATATGTGGACTAAAGGTTTATGGTCCGTTTTAACTACAAAAGGTATTCCCCATAAATAATACTTAAAATGCGCTATACCCCAACAACATGCAAGCGCCTCTTTTTCTATTGTTGAATAGCTTCTCTCTGCACCTCGTAATCTTCTAGAAGCAAAACCTATAATCTTCTCATCTCCTTCCGACCTCTGTAACAAAACAGCACCAATTCCCACATTACTTGCATCACTGATTAGAATAGATTTTCTTTTTGGATCAAAGTGTCCTAGCGACGGTGCACTAGAAAGACAATTTTTCAAATTGCTAAACGCTCTTCCACAATCCGAATTCCATTCAAACACAATTCCCTTTTTTAATAAAAGTCTCATTGGTTCTACCAACTCAGTGAAATTAGGAACTAACTTAGAGCAATATTCTGCCAGCCCTAAGAAAGATTTCAATTGCTCCTTATTGACAGGACAAGGTGCTTCCTTCACTGCCTTCACAATACTATTCTTAGGTTTTATTCCTTCAGCTGATATTTGATGTCCAAGATAATTAACTACTCCCAACCTCATCTGACATTTTTCTTTCTTTATCGTTAATCCACATTTACCAATCCTTTGTAAAACTTCCTCCATGAGCTCATCATGTTCTTCAAATGATCTCCCCACAATCATTATATCATCTTTGAAACACAGTACCCTCTCCAAACCTTTAAATATATTCTGCATAACGCGTTGGAATACAGCAGAAGCTGATGCCAACCCACATGGCATCCTACAGTATCGAAATGCTCCCACCGGTGTCACAAACAAAGTCAGATGTCGTGACTCAGGATGTAAATTTATCTGATGATAGGCGGAGGACATGTCTAAGACATTGAAAACGCATCCTCCACCCATCACACTTAGCATTTCACCAATGTTGGGTAAGGGTTGCCTATCTACCCAGATGTTTTTATTCAGGTCTCTCAAGTCAACACATAAACAAATTTTGTTGCCGTCCTTAGGGGCAACTACAATCGGAGATAACCACTCAGACGATTCAATCGGTTCAATAACCTTTGCTTGTAAAAGCTTCTCTAACTCATTCTGTAGAGGTACCTTCATCATGTGAGGTATCATCCTAACTTTATGTACAACAGGTTTTGCATTACTTTTTAAAATAATACGATGTGTGAATCCCTTCAACATACCCAAACTTTCAGTGAACACTCAAGAGTACTTCTCCATCATCATTTCACCCCATTGATTGTTAACATTAATGTTAGCCAAGCTTTCTACATTAGTTTCGATTGACAGTACAGGTTCAGGTGCATTAGGGTTAAGAATTATGTTCAAGTCCTTCTGGAGTCTCCATCCTAGCAAATTCGATCCCACGTCAGTGACATAGATCCTTCCGTAGACCCCATCTTTTTTAAAAACAATGCTCATCCACTGCATCCCTAATATATTGATCTTTGCACCTCCATATCCAACTGCTTTTACATCTAGAGATAAAAGTTCACTCATTTTTCCATTGAGTTTCTCCTGAAAAGTCTCTTTTGAGATAAGGGTAAATAGACAACCAGAATCAACTAGCAGATTTACTACTCCTTCACCCACCGCGATTTCACAATGGGGCTGTGCCAGTTTCTCTGTACTCTCCATCTTTAAGTTCATACTATTTTTATAAATGTTCGAGACAACTTCAACATTACCTTCCTTGACTATTTCTGTAGTTTGTTGGACATTTAACTCTATTCCATCTACAGTCAAGAATATTTCTTCGGATTCATCATCTTTCCTTTCTACTTCTTTCACACTGGTTAATTCCATGCCCCCTTTTGATCTGCACGCTTTTGCTAGGTGACCTCTTTTCCCGCAAGATCTGCATGTAGCATTCCTTGCACCACACGCAAAACTTGAATTTACGTGCCCTGGACATCCACACCTATAGCAAATTACAGGCCTCCTTTCTCCCGTTTTAACTGGTACATTTCCATAATTTTTATATGTTCCTTTCTTAAACTCCTTCTTTACATCTTTCACTTCTGCAGATACTTCTTTTTCAAGAACTATTAATGAACTCTCAGAACTTTTCTTTTCTTTAACAATTTCTTTAATCCAATGATCAGTATCTTCCATGCTTCTAGCAATTTGGAGGGCTTGTTCCAAAGTAGGATCCTTCGACAACAATTTTTCTCTTACCCTTTTATTATTTGTACACCTGACAATTTGATCTCTTATTAAGGAATCACACAAACTTTGAAATTCACATGTGACAGCCAATTCACGTAGAGTTGCTACATACGACACAATGCTCTCGTCAGTTTTTTGTACCCTACAAAAAAAATTGTGCCTCTCAAAAACAATATTAATTTTCGGCGTAAAATGTTTTTCCAACATTTGCAATGACATCTCATAAATGTTCAATGGTTAGCCATCTCCCATCCCTAATGAAATCTCAGGCAGATCATCATAAATTCTTCTACCCTCTACACCTAAGGGATGTAGGAGTATGGCTTGTCTTCTAACAGGACCATATTTATCACCACCAATAGCTAACAAATATGTGAAGAAAATATTTTCCATCTTTTCCATGGTATGGCAGGTTCACCAGGCATAGGCAAAAATTTTGGTGGTGCAGACATAGAATCGTCAGACATTTTTGAATTTGGAATTTGATAAAACAATTAACTCAAATAATTAACTAAAACAATTAATTGAAATAATTAATTAAAACAATTAATAAAATAATTAATTAAAACAATTAAATAAATACTGAATGATATGTATTTTTTCTCTTAATAATTGTTTAGTCCATTTGTTCTTTTCATAAGAAACTGAACAGTCTTCTATTTCCTCCACTGTTTGTTTTACTAGTACAGTCCTTCTTTTGTTTGTTTGATGACTTCGTTTTACTAAACCAGTCCTTCTTTACTTTTAACTTTTTTGTTTTTTTTGTTTTACTGGAACAGTCCTTCTTCACTTTCTACACACTTGCAGTGGCCATGAATCCATATATCCTTCAGAGATATTTTCCAGGTATTATTATCTCATTTGCTCGATGATATCTAACGTTATCCAGTGTTGGCAAATATATTATTCAACTAATTGATGTGCGTGTCATCTCCTGGTTATTCTACGCGGGTTACTGCACTTTCCTATTTGAACTTGAAAAAACGCACACACGTTGTTGTTTTAGGTCAATGCACTTTGAGGGAAAGTGGCAAATAACATTTATCGAAATACATGCGTATTATGCACACGGAGATGCATGTTACAGGTCAGTGTACTTTATTAATTGAAATATACTTATGCGCGTTGATGGTAAACGGCACTATGGTAAGAGTCCTTGCCTGTGTCACGTTAACCACACGCTTCAGTTCACTGTTCCTCATTCGTAGCAGGTGCTTAGTAACCGAAAGTGTTTATATCCAAACTGATGCGCTTCAAAGTCGATAGTGTTTACACTAAAAAAAAAAAAATATCAACTCGTTTCTCTCATTTCCATATCATACGAACATAAGCATAAATTATACTTTCAATAGTTCATTACGCGTTAAAAAAAATGGTTGTTTGAATGGGAAAATTGTCTAGTACAGGTTTAAACTGCACGAAGCCTCTGTTTGAACTCAAATTAATTAGATCACTTTTTTTTAGCCAATAGCTTTGACTTTCTTTGTCAGCGATCTTTCTTTCACACTAATACAAGTTTTGAAGATTAACTGCTTGAAAGAATTATCTTGAAAAATAACTTCCATTAACTTCCTTTAAATGAATTATCTTGAAAATATTGTTCCTTTCTGTATTTGAAAGAGTATTTAGGTTCGCTTCACATATCTCCATACACTTCTTCAATGGATAACTCACAGTTGATGAGGAAAACAGCAGGAAATTTCTCCAATAGCACCAATTTTGAAATTAGTGGCATTCCAGAGGTGGAGGTTGTTCACTTGTCCTCTGCACAAGATCACTCGTCACCAACTTGTAGTAAATAACTCCAAATGTTCAATTAAGAACGGTCCTTTAATTGGAGTAAATATAAATACAGCAACCTCCAGCATTACATTTCAGTACTGGTTTACATTAGAATCCTGTCCTATCTGTGACTCCATTACATCACAGCCTCATCATACAGTCCTAAGAATTACCACACAAGTCCATTCCAAGTTCCATTCAGGAGATTAGTTCAGTAGACTGGTTGCTTCCTAGAATTCACCTACTCTTAACCAGTACTGTGCTACAGCTAGCTCACGCCTGCTCATTCTCCTACCCTGTGTGGGTGTGAGGTAGAAGGAGGGTTTTAAAGCAGTTTTCTTTAATCTGGGTTTGTGCTATCAAATGCAGTTTCTGGGAGCCCTTGCTTTCACCTCCAGTTTCCTGTATTGTTTGAGATTATTTTTGAGAACCTGAGAGGAATTCTGAATTCCTGCTACTGGGTTTGCAAAGTCTAGACTTCTTTCCTGTGGAACCCATGTGTAGCATTCTGCTTTATCTTTTTCATCCTTGCCTGACAGGCTCATCTTGTTCCTGAATTTCTCTCTTTTCCCTTTTAGGCTTCTTCTATTCGCTGAATTGGCAGTAGTTTGTTTCTTCTTTCCATCTGTTACTTTTGTCCATAACCTTGTTCTATATTCCTGTGCTAGTTTCAATACACAAGAAGGTCAGTGTCAGTGCTTTCTGGGTGTATCCTTGAGTTCACTGTTTTGATTACTTGTTCCAATCTCCATCTGCCAGTAGGGCACTTGTTGTTGCAAAGCCTGTTGGATACATCATTTAGTTTGTTGTATTGAATACTTGTTCACAGTACCCTACAGTAATAGGGAATTACTTGTTCCAGTGCCTCTAGGATACATCATTGCTCTTGGTCACTGAATTATTTTTGGTATTTTAAATTTTCTTCATGATTTCTAGTCTTGGGTTTCTCCCTGTTTGCAATCTCTGTTGTGTGGCTTTCTGCTCTTGATTTTGTGTATTCTATATTTTGGTTATTCTTTCAACTTTGATTGTTGGTTCCTTTTCAAATTTGATGCATTGTCTGTTGCAGCCCTTTCTCTGTTTACAGTGTGATTTCTAGCTTGGTCTCTGTTTCAATTAGATAAGGGAAAGAGTTACTTTTTTGCTCCTATGACCTTTGGAGTCGTGCATTTCTCAGCATTGTTGCCATTCTCAGTCCACCTTTATACTGAATATAACAACAGGTCCAAACCATGACTTTGTTGTATTCCTGCTGTTAAGAGCAATCTGCTGGCATCATTCCAAATGATTTTCTCTAAGCTAGCAGAACTCTTGTCATATTGCAGAACATCATTTAATTTGGTTAAAAGAAATCTTGTTACCCTGTACTCTTGCTTATCTCATGTCTCTCTCCTTCCAGCAGCTACAGTCCTCTGCAGTCATGTGACCACAGTTTCTCCTTAAGAGCCTCCTGCAATTGCCCATGTCCTTTTATATTGCTAAGTATTACCTCCTAGGTCTCCTACACCTGCCTTCTCTTCATTTTGTTTTAAATCTTAGTTTATTTATTGATTTTAGGAACAAGATAGCATTACAATTCAGTTACTTGTCCCGTTCCCCCTACCCCTCTTCCCGCCCCCTGCCCCCCTAAACATGGAGAGAAATTTGAGTTACACCATACATAAACAAATTACATTTGGATGATTTAGACAGCACATTTATCTTCCTGACATTATCTAAACTGTCTGTACAGTAGTCATACTCCCATGTAGTCTGCCTCTGTCACCAGTGAGTGTTTCACAGGTCTCAGCTGACATTCAAACATAGCAATAGTCATTGAGGTTTATTATTCATCATCCTGCCTCTGGTCTTATGCTCAGGGTTATTGCAGACTTCAGTGTGCTGGGGCTGGTCTCTGTTCTCCTTGGGTTGGCAGGGAGCTTACATGCAGGCATGGCAGGCACAAAGCAATCTAAAAGAGCATCAGCAGAGTCTTTGGGGTTAGTCCTAGTAAGGAGGAAATGGGCAGCAGTCAGCTCCACACTATATATATGTCATCAGCACAGGGGCCACATAGTTCAAAGGTGAAGAGGCATTTAGTGAGCTGCTGGGAGGCACAATAAAGCTAAGAAGAGGCTCGCTGCCAATCAGTGGCCAGGGCAACATGATATTTCAAATGTAGAGTCAATTAGGGATTGGTCAGAATTTCCCTGCTCAGACAGTTGTTCTGGAATGTAATCTCTGCCAAAGGCACTGCAAGATCCTCTGTCTATATGCAAAGTTCCAGAGACATCATCCAGCCACTGCCAGTAGGCAGTAGGCATCGTCCATGGTTGCACCTGTAATGAACTGACACAAGTCATGGCCTGAGCAGTAGACCAAAGGGAGGCTACCCTGTTGGGACTATTGGTTGTGGAGACCAAGTAGGCTAAGCTCCTCCTCAGGGATCACCAATGGCTTGCCTGGAAAACAGCAGATCTACACCTTGAGAGATCCCTACAAATGTGTGGTCCCAATAACTTTGTTACAAAGCAAAATCTACCGGAACAGCCTTGGTCAATGCACAAACTTACTGGAAAAGGCTGAACCACTGTTTCGGTTTTGGAGTTTGATTCCTACACTATATACATAGGTCAGGAAGATAAGTCAGAGTAAGTGGGAATATTGATCCATGAAGTACTGAGCCTGCAGTACAGTTCTTTGTATAAGGTTTAGGTCACTGTCACATGATTGAACATCAGTAAACTGATTGATCATGCTATCCAACAAAGCAATACAGAGTTGTGTACTAGTAACATGTGTTATTAAATAACTTTGATAGTATAATGGAATTAATCTCTTAGCAAAAATTTCATTAATTGTGAGTGTAGATGGAGGGGGATTGCCAGATAAAAATGTAAAACTTTCAGAGTCTGTCTCAATTTAGAGAGGCTCCTAGCTCTTGACACCATAAGCCTTCATTTCAGAAAGTGTTTGAAATGTTTGAATTATGAATTGCTCAGGTATCCCATAAGAGCATTCTAAACATTTCAAAATGTTTCTGCCGTTTACGGCAAAGAGCAAATGATGTGGAGCTCTACAATGTCAGACAACTTCGAAAGATTTACTATAAGTGTAACTGTGCCTTTTTGCAGTGAGTTTTCAGCCCTTTGACAGCAGAGAGCACCAATGCATACATTTTGGTACTGAATGTTATAACTTACAGTAAGATGCAGATCTTTGGATGTGTCATTGGCCCTTAGTCATTGTTGCAAGGGGCATCTTTTGGTAATTTTGCAGCCTATATTATGGGGTTGGCTGTAATATGTCACTTCCTGGGGGACATCACTGAGAGCTCACAGCTTCCACAATATATTTAGATAGAAGTCTTAGAAATCAGTGCCCCAATGGTAGTGTAGACATATGCATACTGCCTATGGTAGTTGATGCATGTCAATCAACACAGTACTCCAATGTAAAACATACATGTAAATAATCATGATTAGTATACAGAACAGGAACAACCTTATTTATCACGTGTTTGAACCAGATCCCTGTTAAGTTGCAACTCAGCTTAACTTTAAATATATACACCATGCATATTTTTGATACCATGTAGAGAAGTATAGTTAAAGAAAGGTGCCATGCCTCTAATGCATGAGTGTCCAACTTAGGTCCAGAAGGAATGGATACAGGGCAGATTTTTAGGATGAGCATTCACTTTGTACATGAGCTCCATTATGAAAGACATGTTTGTGAACTTATATTAGATGGATACGTTGAACATCTTCCATGGATCTTGCTTTCCCAGGCCTTTGTTGAACACCTCTCTAGTGTTTTGAGACTATGCACAAACAAGAAACTGACTGTTGATAATTCCTGACTCACATATTGTCTAAAAGTTGTGATCTAAACAGTGCAGACTCCCCTTATGATTGTTTACACACACAGTATAATTGATTGGTCATTTTACCCCTTAACTACCATTTGATAGTACCCTGAAAGGACATTTTATGGTGTCTGGAAGCCTCTTTGAAGATGTGGCTTCCCAAAATTGAAAACACATATAGGATCTGTTCTTTGTGAAGTATTGATCTTGCTTCAGATTTACAATGTTGTTGGCTGGGTTGTTAAAGCACTACAATTGGCATCCAATCTGTGTAACCAGTTACATGGATACATTGCCATTTCCACTATTATTCTAGTCTAAAAAGTACAACATCAAATTCAATGTTTTTTTCAATTATATTTGAGAGGAAAGACACAGATACCCAACTAGGCAAAACTGACTATCAAACATTTTATTACATAGTGAAAAATAGAAAGATCGACTTGCTCTGAGAAGAGTTGCACACTGATTATTGGGAAGTTTTCCTGAACCTCATGCTTTTTAGTTCATCATTAGGTTTGGATAATTCATTAACAGTTGATGTTTTCAAAATTCTCCTTGTTGACCTTAAAGGAACTCAGGTGTTAATAGAATTCTAATGTGAACACTGAAGATAAAACTCTGGGGCTCATTTATGAGCCCCTGCGTCACTTTTGCGCCACCGGTGCGTCACTTTTTGTGACGCACCAGTGGCGTAAAACATGCGCCATGATGCGCCATATTTACAAAGTGACGCATCTACCTAGATGCGTCACTTTGTAAACCCCTGCGCTACATCATACCTGCGTCAGGTATAATGGGGCAGATTTATGTTGCACTTGCGGCACTTTTGCGCCGCCGTTGTGTCACTTTTGTGACGCAGCAGCGGCGCAAATCCTGCGCCATGGTGCGGGGCATTTACAAACGTGACGCATCTCCCAGATGCGTCACGTTGTAAAGCTCTGCGCCACATGTAGGCGTTCCAGGGTAGGTGGGGGTGTTCCGGTGCAGGAACGCCTCCTAAAAGTGGCTGAGTGAAATCTACAAGATTTCACTCAGTCACTTTTAGGCCCATGCTGCGTCAAAACCCTGCGCCGGCTTGAAGCAGGCGTAAGGATTGACGCAGCATTGTACAGATAGGGCCCCCCAGATCATTGCTGGAGCTGCGTCGCGCTTGCGACGCAACTCCAGCAATGCGCCACTTTTCGGCACAGATGCGTCACGCATCTGTGCCGTTTTTGCCCCATGGTGCGCCGCATTATAAATGCGGCGCATCCATGGTGGCGCAGCTGTGGCGCAAAATAACTGGCGCATCCCTGCTGATATGCAGGGATGCGCCAGTCGTCTTAAATCTGCCCCAATGTATGCAGGGTGGGCGTTCCCACGTAAGTAAGCATCGTAGAAGTGACGCAGTGAAATCTACGAGATTTCACTGCGCCACTTCTAGGGTGCAAATGCGTCAATATCTTGCGCCTGCCTCACAGCAGGCGTAAGACTGACGCAGGCCCTTTCACATGGGGCTTACCCCATGTGAAAGGACACATTGCTGGAGTTGCGTCACTTTTGTGACACACTCCAGCAATGCGTCACTTTTGCGTCTACAGATACGTCAGAAATACTGACGTATCTGTGACTCCTTGCGACATGATGCGTCATACTGTAAATATGACGCATCATTGGAGTCGCAGGGAGGGCGCAGTGAAAAGTGACGCATCACTGTTTTCACGCAGTGATGCGTCACTTTTCATAAATGAGGCCCTCAGTGTTTAAACCAGGATGATTACAAACCCAATTTATTGCTGGGGTTAACAATAACTATATATGCAAAAATCAATTCATAATTTTAAGGACCAATTCTGTCAGACAGGGTGTGAGCACAATATCGGAATGGTTTCCTGAGTGATTGAGGGGAGATCTATCAATGAAAACAGTTTTGGGGGTTGTATGTTTCAATATCATTGTCAGAAATATCTACAAGCATAAATGTGTCTTAAATATTATTTAAAAAATATTATCCAATTGCACGTAGATTTTTAATTATTAACGCCAGTGGAACAATATTTTGGAAGCAATGTTTAGGGCTCGATATGGAAGCCAGATAATATTCTGAAAATTATTTTCTGGTGCAATACCATTTCGGACGGAGTTTAAGGCTTTTCTGCTTATAGACTTTGGACTACCCAACTTTCTCTTAAATCTGCCATGCAATTTAAAGCTTGTGCATCAAATTTGCCATTGGGTGGCATTCAGAGCATAACTTGTTTAAGAGAATGTTTAAATTCATACATATTTTTAATAAGGATTCAAATCCCTCAAATACGAATTATCGCCCTGCAACTTAAAGTAACTCTATAGAGTAAATGCAGCAGCCTATTGACATTGCCACACATTCAATAAAACCATTGATTGAGACTCATGAGAATGTAAAATTATAATGAATTGTGTCTGCAAGGAAAAGGCTAATGGAAACCAAAATGTAAATAAATGTGAAAAATGTGTTGTAATGTTATTACTGCATGTAGCTATGTAATTCTGAACAGTAACTCTATTAACTCCTGAGGGCATTGCCTCCAGATTTTTAATCAAACAGCAAAATGATGAGTCAAATATGTAACAATATAAACTTTAAATGAATAACAATGCTTAGGGAGAATGCACGGATTGCAAAGTATCTCGCTTGTGCTGTTCCTACTGCTTCCAAACTCCAAAAGACAGTGTTGCTTGTTTGCTACCATCTGAAAAATACTGCACATAATTTGTGGGTGTTAGACCTAACATCCTTAGTGAAGTATTCTCTCAAACTTTATGCCTTCATGCCTTACGTTGCTGAACACATTTTTGTTGGCATTAGGACTTTTTGCGCGCTTTGCCTCTGTTAACAGTGCTAAAGTGCTTGTGCTCTCTCCTTAAAACATGCTAACATTGACCCAAACGTAATTGCCATATTTAATTTATATGTCCCTTGTAAATGTTACTACATACACCCAGGGCCTATAAATGAAATGCTACTGGTGGGCAACAGTGCCACCCACTAAAGAATCACTGTAAAACCTGCCTCAGGCTTGCAACTACAGCCTGTAGTGCAGGTTCAAAGTGCCATTTTGACCTGGCAAAATAAATCATTTGGCAGGCCTAAAATGTCCTATTTAAAATATAGAAGTCACCCCTAAAGTAGGCACCTCACCACCCCTAGGGCTGTGTGCATGGTACTTAAAAAGTAGGACATGTGTTTAAGTTTCATATGTCCTGACAATGAAACACTCATAAAGTTGTTTTCAGTATTGTAAGGCTTCTCTCCCCCACAGACTAACACCGGGTTATCTTATTCCATTTCAATAATTGCTAACTTCAGAATGGTAGCAGATAGAGGTATGCTGCTTACACTCAAATGCGTATTATCTTAAAATACTCTTTAAAGATACATCCAGACTTTAATTTACAATTTTTAAAACGCCAAATTGAGAAAGTTGGCATTTTCTTGTCCAAACCGACTGTCCTTTACTGCCCCACCTGGGTCACATGACTATGAATGGCTCTGTTGTTGTGGGTCTGTGTATTACTTCCAGACATGGAAATAAAGGAGGCCTAGGTATGAGGGAAAATAAGCTTACTGACAGAATGGTTGGGGAGGAGCTGCAACCTGCCCTGAATATATTTCAAAGGCTCCTGTCTGCAACACACATAAAGGAACTTGACACCAGGCCTGCCCTTGCCTTTGTCACCTTAGACAGTTTGGGGCTAGGACCAAGGAAAGGAGGAGAACTAACCAGAACCAGTTTTGGGAGAAACTCAGGGAATTCCCTCACTCACAGGCTGATACCATCAGAACCTCTCATCAGAACACTCCAGGATCTGTGAAAGATTCAGAAGAAGCACTGTCCTTCTGCCAGAAGAACTCCCCTACTGCTAGAAGGACTTCCTTGCTGTCTGCAGAAGGAAGATTGGACCAACTTGCCTTGATCCCAGGCTACCCAGAGTGACTCCAAGAGTCAGTTGTATGACCTCCTGGGAGAGCTACAGGGACACAAAAAGCTTCCAGAGGCCTCCCTGCAACTGCCCAGCTGACCAGCACTAACTATATCTGCCAGGACCTGCCTGTGCCCGGCTGCTGCCCTCTGCTGGAGTAAGTCTAGATGCCCAAGTGGGGCACCACTTATCATGGACCTTTGAATGGCATTAGTGAGAAGTCCTCCTCAAGAAAGGTAAAAATCCTGATTTTTTGGGCTTCTAGTGACCACTAAGTGACCTCTTTGCACTGAGAATCGCCCGACCGTGACAACCACCAATGCAAAGCTCCAACTGGTCCTGCTCTTCACACTGACAGTGACTGTCCTCAGCGACCATCATCACTTCATGCCGATAGTGACCAGTCACAATGATCAACCAACCTGAAGCTCCAGCAATGACAGTCTCTTCACTCTAAGCTATGACCGTTCATGACGCTCGACCTGCTCCTAGCACCGAAAGCCTCCTCCTCAAGGCCTCCTCCAATGCAAATATAACTCTTTGCATCAGAATTGAAAAGTTAACTTTTCAGTGGGACTAACTTTGTTCCTGTATCGAACCCACGCTCAATGATGATCGGCCTGAACTTGTGTCTTTTCCCTGGGCCAGCGCGACTAGATAACTGGGAGTGGCACTTTGCGCCTCTTTGCACTATTATCTCCAGTTCTACTGATTAGATTTTGTTTGTTTTTATGTCTTTTATTTATTAGAATTTACTCAGTTTTTCAGAATTGGTTTGGATTTTTCTTAAGTTGTGCTCTCATTTTGTCATTGTGTGCTGTAAAAATAACGAGTACATTGCCTCTAAGTTAATCCTGACTGCTTTTGTGCCAAGCTACCAAAGGGTTAAGCACAGGTTCATTTAGTGACTTTTGTGGTTCAGACTGACAAGGATTGTGGTTGTTGCTAAAGTGGGTCTTTCACCCCTCTAAACCAGTAACCCAGTTTCTTACAAGGGGTGATTACACTGTAAATACAATTACAATCCTGCCAGCAGGATGGTTCAGTGAATTGAACTCTCACCACTGACACATACAGATATGTAGATCGCTAATTCCTGATAATGCCAAAGATGAATTCTGTGGTTGGAGCGAGCGCAGAAATCTCACAAAACAATTTATAGACAGCTCTACCTTGAAACTTACTAGGACAATCTCCAATTTCCATGCTAATTTCTTCTTTAGGTTGATGAATCTTTGCCACCGTGTTAGAGTGGAGCACAACCCAAATACATTTCTATGTTATTCATTAACCTATAGTATTTAATATTCAGTTAATGATGAGAGGTTTGGTGGGGGCATGGTCTGCCGCGCTGTGAAATGGCCGCCACTTAGGCGAGCTCTGCCGGCCGAGATAATATCCTACATAAATCTGCACAACTGGTGAGCACTCACTGTGCTAAGCGATCCCACTTCGTAGCTTAGGGTGTGCAGCACCCGTCAAGCCAATCCTCATCGCTGCAGGTGGTCCGGGGACAGCGGTGTGAGTCCCGATCTACTGCTGCCTGAGACTGCTGAGCGGTGAAAATGCAGGCGGCCGGTTGCGGTGAAAATCGAGACCGCGGCGCCGGGACTGCTGTGGGCCCTGGCTCTCCCCGACACAGACTTCGGTGCACTTAGCCGCTCAACTGCTGGGCGGGTCGATCTACAGGTGACATCAGACGATTGGCGGAAACTGCAGTGAGCGCTAAACGATCTACACACACACACGAACGGCTGTCCAGACGGCGGGCAGTTGGCGGGGGATCAGCGATTCTTAAATGAAAGTGGCGGGGCGTTGGAGGGCAGATTACACCGGCGCCGATGCTTCTGGAGAGGGGTGCGACCTTCAAAAGTGAGTTTGCTGGGGTACGCGTCACCACATTGGCGAGGCCGAGGAAGGACTTAATTTAACAGTGCGCCCTGCTACTGCACGGCCCTGCATGTAACTGAGGCCCACTGGTGGATTTAAACCATTGCCGACAGCGTTTGTCTGCTGATGGCACCTGTGGTTCAGACTGCCCTGGGGGAGTGAGCGGGACTGGGCCTGAACCCTCTGGTGGGCCTCCTGACGACGCTGACAGCCTAGCGTGAGATTGGGGCACTGCTGGAGATAACACTGGAGGCACATTGACTACTGAGGTGGACCGGGCCGCGCTGGTAGAGTGAACAAAACCACCCCCATAGGGTCTGTAGAGGGATAACATCTCCCTCCCCCTACGAGTCTGCCACACACTATATCAACGCCAAGCGAGCTCGACGCGGCAGAACACAAACTGTCATACTTGCACGGACCGGTAAAGTGGCACACTCCAGTGCGGAGGGATTTACCTGCTGTTTGCCCGGCTACCCTGCCAGATCTCTGGCGACACCTAGCTACGACCCTCTTCGCTGGACACGTATCTGGTGGGTATATCCGGACTGGGCATCACCGGCGTGCTTCGATTCTGATTGGCAGCGCATTCGCGGCGATTTCGTAGTACGCGTTGAGGCATGGGTAAACAGGACGCAAAGCAGCTGAAGCTGACCTTCGACCAACGGCGGACCACGAGACTCACTGAGCATGACTCAGAGGCAGGTGCAGAGCGCCCACCAGACCACCACGTGGAGGACCAGGGGGAGGATTTACATACTCTAATATTGGAGATGAGGTAAGTCTTCGGAACATTGACAGTAAACTTGACGCGCTAACCTCCCAATTGGACGCGGTTAAATCGCAGGTGGGAATGCACAAGACTAGGCTGGATGTGCTTGAAAATCGAGTCTTGGATTTCCATGACTTCCAAGTGGAGACAATGTAACAACTCCCCCAGATGGACAAAGTGCTTGGGGTAATCCGCGCCAGAAACGAAGATTTGGAGGCCCGGTCTCACCGAAGTAACCTCCGTATCACTGGGATACCGGAGATAACAGTGATTGCAAAGATGGAGACCTACGTAACAGAGATGCTCCACGAACTGTTTGACCCGCACCTCTCTTCAGTCTTGCCCCCAGTCCCATTCTGGCCAAAATCATGAACTATCAAGATTGAGACGCGGTCCTATGCCTAGCCTGGGGTAAGGGGCCCATTACATATGGAGGCAACAATTTCTCCTTTTACCCAGACTTTACTCCAGCTGTACAGGCGGCAAGGCGGGAGTTCCTTCAGACTAAACATCTACTCTTGCAGGCCCAGATCCTGTACGCACTTCTTTCTCCCGCCAAACTCAAGGTCACATATGACGGATCTGCTCACTTCTTCACGGATGGAAAATCTGCTCATAAATTTGTGAAACATGTCTGCGGACAGGCATCCAGACAGCGTCCCAAGGGATCGGCAGCTGCAGAGAATAATTTAAGTGACAACGACTGAAAATCGCCCATAGTCCCGAGATTCTTTTGGGTTGTGCTAAGATGTCGCCAGTTGGCATGGTTTGGTTTGTTTTTGTTGGAATTGGGGGGTGGGGTATACCTATGTTCCTGCTATAATGGATCTATAATCTGCTGCACTGACATATATGTTCATTGATTCTACGTGTAATACGACTGCTCCAGCAGGCTATGGTATTTTTTTGTGACCAATTAACTCTTTATCGACTTGTTATTCACGGGATAGCTGCATACCCTCTATATGGTCATTGGTGGGATTGGGTGTTTGGTTTGCATTATTACAAGACACTAGGTGAGACTCACCGAAAGGTTTTCGGCCACCCTAAGCAATCGGGGGAGTATGCCAACCGTACTACATCCCCATGGGAGAGCTCCCACTAGTAGTTGTGGTTGTTACACTGTTTGGGATGGGTGTTCTGCAACCTGATTGGGGGGGTTGGAGTGGGTGGCGGGTGGAATTGTTTTGGTATTTGCCAGGTCTGTGCTTTTTAATTTCCATATTGATTACCATGTGAAGCCATATATGCTGATATGTTTTGCTCCTTGTATTTCGCTGCACTATATAGACGCTGACACCCTATGACTTCTTTAAATCTGCTCACCTGGAACATTCGAGGGTTGAATGATGGTAGGAAAGCCAGATTAGTGCACTCCTATTTGCTTCAACACCACATTGACGTTTGCATGTTGCAAGAGACACATCTTAGTCTTCCATCGTCTCCCAGATTAAGACATAGCAGATGGGGATTGATTTACTCCTCCATTTATTCAAGTTACTCTAGAGGGGTTGCTCTGCTGATCAGGTGAGGTCTGGACTGGAAACCGGGCGATATACAACTAGACCCAGAAGGTAGATACACAATAATACAGGGCACACTGGGTGGTAATTCTATGGTGTTAGTTGCAGTATATGGCCCCAACACTGACTCCCCCGAGTTATTTCAATCTCTATGGGCAAGGTGAAAGCAACAAACTGTGACACCATTATCTGGGGTGGAGACTTTAATGCCATTCTTGATGATGTACTTGACAGGAAAGGGGTTTCTCGAACACTACATCCTACGGCCAGCGCTACACTACAAGCCATAGTGTCTGACGGGACTTAGTGGACATTTGGAGACATACACATCCGATGATTCAGGAAGGGACATGTATTTCAGAACATCATAGAGCATGGTCATGATTAGATTACTGGTTGGTTTCCCGCGATATGGCCATGTGGGCGAGGGAGGCCCTATATCTTCCCCCGTCTTTATCGGATCATGCACCCTGTATTCTGTGCTTGGAATTATCGAATTCCATTCCGCGGATGTTCACCTGGAGACTGCCGCATAACGCCCTCTTGGATGACGCTTTTAAGGAGGAAATCAGGGAAGACATAAAGGATTATTTTTCTTTCAAAGGGGGCACTGTGTTGTGGTTGGGAATCCTCAGGATCGTACGTTGCTCAGAAGGGTCCACCTCTCGACACCACCACGGTCTGAATGTATATATACAGAGACTCGATGGAGTGGTCAAGTGGGGGAAGGGAAGGAAGGGGACAGCAGGGAGGGAGACCTGGAAAGACAACAACAGTTATATAAATCACTAGAGCATTTATACTGTTCCTTCCTATTCTACCCGGAACCCACTGTAAGAACACCCCAAGTTCTAAGAGAAGTACCTGTAGGGAAAGAAAACACCGCCTCATCTATTCTGCAAGGTTATTGGCTATCGTGATCTAGAGCTCAACCTAGTGAAAGAAGACCACAGTCAGCAATCTGCGCAATACCTTGTAACATCAACCATGAGGTGGCACACAGGTTCCTACCACAAACCATGGAAACAATCCTGTTGGCCGAAACAGGGGTGAGGAAGAGCCGTCCTCTGCCCACTCTCAATACCCCTGCTACAGGACACACAAAGAGATCAACATGACGTTCATGAATTAGCACAGATACCAGCAATAGCGGAGAACTTGTCTGGCCTTTCTCCCAATACGTCTTGGGTAGAGGCTGCATTCAAATGCAAGAACAATATATATCAAACACCTTGCAACAGTGTTTCTATCCTTTGTCACCAAGGATAGTTCCCCTCTCTTTCCGGAGGCTCAAGTAGTTTGCATATCACAATCAAAAACGATAAGATGTTAAGGCCACCAATAATTCCTGGAGGTGGCACTGTGTGTTATGAGGAAACCATAAGCGTTTTCCCTGCATGAACCGGTGTGGTTCACCAACAGGGAAAACAAGTTTGGGCTAGCCTGCCCCCTTATGTATCAGGAAGTGGCTCGCCAACAGGGAAAAAACGAGAAAAGCGGCTTGCCCCTCTCCACAGTTCCAGGAAGGACGACAGGAGCAAGCGATCCAGGAGAACCCCGAATGCCACGGGTCTCTCTCTGGCTGATTAAATGTCTGGACGTGGGACCCGCTGAAGGGGTTGCTCCGCAAGGAATCGGCAAGTGGTTCCGCCAACAGAGCAATCCCAAAGAAAGCATGGACCCCCTAGACGGCCACTCGTAGGCTATGAGCGTAAATACTGACCAACAGGTAGGAACTAAGATGCGGTGCACACGGAGTCAAGCTATCCTGGCTGATGACGGCTGATAACCAGAAACCGGTCCTAGGATGCTTGATTCCGGTCCAGGGAAGACATGGCTTGGCAGTTCGGGCTGGACTGTTCCCATGAGGCACAGGGTCAAGACTGATTTGCATATGGCCATGTCTAAACTGGGGTGGTGTAGTGGGCAAAAGAACGATGGATTTAACCCAGATCTCTTGACTGGGGGAGAATGTATGCATTGTCAGCATTCCGTCCATCATTTGTTTGTTGTAACGCTGGTTGAGTCAACGGCACAGGGATTACCTTGATTTTCCATTCACTGTGGAGGATGTGGCACAGGCCATAAGAAGTCTGCCCTTCAACAAAGCCCCTGGCTCCGACGGGCTAACTACTACCTTTTGTAAACCCTATGTTGAGGAACTAGTGCCCCATTTGTATGAGCTGTTTGTAGAAGTCTGTGAGTCTAGAATCCTCCCGCCATCGATGTGTGAAGCGATAATAATTACCCTGTTAAAACCTGGGAGGCCGAAGGACATGTTAGATTCCTATAGGCCACTATTCTTAATAAATGTAGACGTAAAAATCTTTGCAAAACTGATTGCAAATAGGCTACAACCTCTGCTCCCACTAGTTGCTCGTCCGGATCAATCAGGATTTATTCCTGGGCGAGCAACATCTCAAAATCTCAGAACTTTGTTTTCATTATTTGCATCCCGAGGTACAAATGGCAGTAGTATTTCTAGATGCCACAAAAGCTTTCGATACTTTGGAGTGGCCATACCTGTATGCAATCCTTGGGTGTACAGGCTTTAGTCCGTTATTTATAAATGTAATACATTTACTCTACACACAGCCGCTGGTGCACGTGAGGGTGAATGGTCTCCTTTCGGAGCCATTTAGCATTTCTTGTGGTACGAGGCAGGGATGAAATACAACAAGACCTACCCCGTATACAAATTTATAAAAATTCTTATGTAGTGTAAGAATTTTTATAAATTTGTATACGGGGTAGGTCTTGTTGTATTTCATGACTCTGAGAGGGGGGCCACCTACCCTTTAACCCCCTAGGCTCCCTTGTTTTGAGAGGTACGAGGCAGGGATGCCCGCTGTCCCCTCTGCTATTCGCGATTGCGATGGAGCCACTTGCAGCGCTTATCCGGCAACATCATACCGCTAAGGGGATTGGTTTCAGTGCCCGTAGTCTTTTAATCTCATTATATGCCGATACCGTTACTTTGTATGTGTCTGTGTCTGATCCGGCGTCAAACCTGGACCCGCTGCTAAGGGAATTTGTTAAATTTGGTGGCCTTTCCGGCATCTCGATCAACTGGGCTAAATCTGTTATTTTCCCTCTGACGGACAACACTGTCCAATGCCCCTCTGAGTTCACTCTTCATTGGATGGTAAAACCTGTGAAGTATTTAGGCATATGGATTAGCAGAGATATGCAGGTCTTATGGAATATGAATTACGGTTGTGCCATAACCTGGCTGGAAGACAAGATCACTGCATGGGCTGGGCTTCCGCTCTCTTTAGCCAAGAGAATAGCATTGGCTAAGATGGTGGTATTACCCAAATTCCTTTATTTATTTGTTAATCTCCCCCTAGTCCTTACACAAGCCTTTTTTAAAACCTTGCGGTCACTACTGATCTCCCTGTGGGAGGGCGGACAGGCGAGAATCTCATGGGATCTTTTGACACTTCCTTTTTTGTGAGGGTGGATTGGGGGCCCCAGACATGCAATTGTATGCATGGATCGCACAAGCTCAGTTGTTACACTATTGGGTACACCCTACTCCATTTCAGCCTCACGTAGCTGTTGAGGAGGCCATTGCAGCACCCCTCCACCTGCGAGTCACCCTGTTTCAGACATACAAATGCCAATGGGATGATATAGACACTGTGGAGATCCTACGCTGGGCCTGGAACGAGTTGCAGAAGAGAGCTGGCCCTTCCATCCTATTCGCCCCGGCTGTGCCTCTGGCACATAATCCAATGCTGTTTTCCACAGGCAACGGTATTGGTAAAGACCTGGCACATAAACTGAACTTACATACTTTCGCAGACCTCTATCCAGAAAGTTCGTTCCGACCTCCCCCGATGGAGGAGGGGGATAGGCAGGTAGCGTTCTCTGAATTATTTGCATATCACAAACTCAAGGCAGTGTGTCGGTCTCTACATGATACTTTTCCAGATGCCCCACCCACCCTAAGCACTTTAGAAAACGTACTCAAATCCGCATCCCCTCGCCGACTCATTACCAGGATATATAACCACATGCAGACATCAGCACCTCTGACAAAACCTCGGGCACTGCTGGCGTGGAATGTAGACATCCAGCCACCGCTAACGGAAGACCAATGGTTGTATTGCTGCAACCAACTCACGGCACTCTCCCCTAATTACAAACTTCGCTTAATTCATTTTTAATTCCTACACAGATTTTATAGGACACCTACCAGTTTTTACTATATAGGGCTCAAAGACAACGAAAGTTGCTGGAGATGCGGTATTGCTCCTGCTGGGGTCTTGCATTTTGCATGGGACTGCCTGAGATTGGAAAGGTATTGGTCCAATGTTTTCCAAATCATCCACCAAATAACTGGGCTGACTGGGGATCCCAATCCCATACAGGGACTGTTGGGGTATGTAAAGGATACACCTGCTAAGTTTCGAAAACTGCATGCTTTACTACTTCTTTTTGCTAAAAGACGGGTTGCCATTCACTGGGGAAGTAAGCATGTACCATTTAAAGATAATTGGATTAAAGATGTAACCTTTGGTCACTCACAATTGACCACTTTCTGGGAGTTGATGCCTTCCGCATCTCGACCCAAGGATATTTAGGAACCATTTTTGGCATGGGCCCGCGAACATCACGAGTCGACTGTAGACACAGGGTCACAGGAGTAACCTGAAGGGGGGAACAATATGGATGGTGGGTAGCCATTGGTGGGGTAAGCAAACTAGTGATTTTACATTGTTATCGTGCCTTCCCTACAAATTATTCCAAACATGGATGAAATTTGCCCGGCAGCAAACTATTGTGAGGTCCTTTTGCGTCTATCTTTCATAACCGAATGTATCTATTTTTTGTTATAGCGATTGTACGAGGGAGCGAGTATACATATAAGTATAATCGCAATTTACATGATTGTGGTATGTAATGTTGACTCTGTATGGATCGAGCAATAGACTGGCTGTTCTTTTTTTTTGTTTGTTTTTGTATTGTTTTCTTGTTTTGCAAAATGCCAATAAATAAATTTACAACAAAAAAAGAACAGCTAAAGGCAAACACACCGTAGAGATGGGGGTCCAGATGACTAATAGAGATTGATAATGAAATGGGAATTTGCAATTATCAATGTTTTTTATTGAGGTCATTGATTCCAATGATACGGAGCAACGTCATCAAAAGGAGTGCAACTTTCAACTTTCATGCCTATATCATTGAGTTTCCTGATTTATGTCTGTGGAGTTTTATGGATGCCATAAGGAAGCCATGTTTTGGACCAGACATTTTGCTGTTGGCATATCCTTTGCTGTTCATTTTGGAGGTTGGCAAAGTAGAAATAAACATTTGTCTTTTGTTCCTAAAAAAAAAAAAAAAAAAATAGGAGAGGTTTGGTACTTTTTTTAAAGTTTTATTTTCTCATTAAGAGATTAGTCTTATCTTTGTCTTTTTAGTTAGGTTAGTCAAATATGTCTGTTTACAGAAATATAAAACTGAACTTGGCTAGAATTAGCATGCAAAATAATAGCGTGTTCCATAAAGAAATGAATCCCTATTTTAATCTAAAAATGGACCTAACTTATCCTAGTCAGAACCCATAAAATGTTCCTTCGGAAAAGAGCAAGAGAAGATTTGGAGCACCAGGTTAATAGCTATAAGAGATTGAACTCTCCATAAAGATTAGTTCTGGAAACTCAGCCGAGTTCCCTAACAGCTGCAGTAGCAACCATTAACACAGGTGTAAGGAAATAACCACAACCACTGGCTATGATCAGCATGGAGAGAGTCACCAAAAGGCATGAGAATAACAGAAAATCACTGTTAGCAGTAGCTCGCAGTAATTTCAGGCAAGAGTATAGTAGCACAATCAAGTGCTATAGGGCACGGCGGGGGGAAGATGTGCATATAATGCTTTGACTCTCTAACTAGGAACAACTACTATATAGAAAAGCACTAAATGCTGCAAACTCTGAATGTTGGACCAAGTGCCAATAGGAAATAATCTTTTGATGGTCCGTTGTCTTCCCTGATTTCCACGGTAAACGTCCATGTTGACATGTTATTTGAATGTTGCTACAGTGTATTACAAAAAGATACATCTAGGAACGTTTTCATGAGAACCTTTGCAAGCCTACTCTGTTAGCGGTTCAGTGTCCCATTGTGTAATAATGGGACATTCTATGAAATTAAATATTAGTATCTAGCATGTCCTGGTTAGATCATGAGACTTGAATCTATAGCAATATGCTTGTTTATTATAAGCATGTGGCAGAGGTAACTAGCGAAAATACGATGAAGTCATATGGAGTGAGTAAGGAAAGAAATACTTCTTGCAGCAAACTGCACATTTCAAAATGATGTTAGGTTCTACAGTTGATTTATAAGGTTAAAACCGCATTTACAAAAAGGCATTTCTTGTAATTAATGGGAAAGGAAAGAATAACTGAAAATATTGAAGCCTAACAGTGAAAGAACCACAGTAATAGAAACTTTCTGCAAAAATAAGCATAATTTTTCCCTTTTTGCATGTTTAATAAATGCACATTTTCTCTAACCTTTATATTGACACGGGCTTCCGACATTAATATTCAGATACATTGTCATGTGGTTAATTTATGTATAAAAAATGCAACTTCTTGGGAAACTGAATGTCTCTAAACTGGGTCATAGTAACATAGTGATTAGAAAAGGAAGGGCTGTAGTGTCAAGAGCTATGGGGAAAAAACTATATTATATACCAACCCAAAAAGCCTCTGTAGCAGTGCTTAATTTGTGTCGGTGCTTTCTGGGGCTCAGCACCGGCACTTAATTGCTAGCACTGGGGCTTATGACTGTCTGCCACATGGTAGTGGTGTCTGCCAACTTAGTTACGAGCACAAAAAGTTCTATTTATTATTTCCATTTCAATTTCCAATTATTAGTATTTGGCTCGAAAGCCATTCTTATAGCTTTGGGGGCCTTTAATAGTCTGAATGGTCACAGTGTGATGATTAGTAGTGTGTTGGTGCTGTCATTGGCAGTGCTGCCAGGGACAACAGATGGTGCAAGCTCTAGTATCCTCCTGCCGAGAGCCCCGGCACTATGTTTTTTACAAATTAAGCACTGCTATGTAGTGTGGAGCTTATTCCAGGCTCTCCTGTTCTGAAGAAATTATGGACGAATTAGAGGCATGAATTTATTGTTTTATTCACACTTATTCACAGAAAAGAAGAACAAGGTTGCGTTGAGTTATAGGCTAGATACGAAAATGCCAACTAGAATATGTTTCCTAGTGGCTGACTAGATTCAGATTTAAGAAATTAAATTGTTACGGAAACAGGCCAACCCTAGGGAGGTATCGAGCCGTCCAACCGGTGTTCATTTTAAAATTACAATTCAATTTACAGGTCTGTCTCCATTTAAATTTTAGATTGATTCCCGGCTTGTAGCGGGTACTCCTCACCGTGTCACATAAAATAACGAACTAAAGCATTCTAGTCATCTTTAACAGCTTGCACATCTGTATTATCAATTTGATTTATTAAATTTGAAAATAAATTATTTCTGTCGCAAAACACGTGTTTTGCACTTTTGTATCTAGCTTCTATCCAACACAACTTTGTTCTTCTTTTTCTGTGAATTGGCGTGAATGAAACAATACATTTTGGAAATTCTAAAAATCCTTAAGCCTCTAATTCGATTATTACGAGTAATATACATTAGTGTATTGATGAGCAATGCTCAACATCTTTTAAAGAAGGGATTAACTTTCTCTGATATTCGTTCCCATGTATTTCATTAAATTAAAGAATACATAAAGTGCACATTTCGATGTATGCACTAACGTCTGTAAAGACATTCAGCATTTGGCATGCTTGGGAGTATGTTTTTCATCCTGAATGTTAAAAAGTATTATTGTTCTCTTTAATCGTTGTACACAGTAGTGGAGAGTGCACGTACGTGCCTAAAGTTGCTATGCTCGGATCAATAATATAATATGCTCTTTGTGCTCAAGTTTACCTAGTGCATCATGTTCCTTTCCACCCTTAATGCCCTTAAAGTATGTGCCAGACCGACACATCATTTGTAAGAGCTGAAAGCTGATATTTAATTAAACTAATCAAATTTAGACTTCCTAACGCCAGTAAAAGGAAAAAAAACATTAAAGAAAGACAGAGGATAATTCTCATATTATTTCAGGAAACAATAAACAAACTTGTACAGTCCTATTATGAACAGTCGCATACATTTCACAGCCCAGCTGGCACACAATGCACGTTGTAAGTCTATGTATCTGAAATGCTAAACACGGCATAATGTGCTATAAAGACTCCATCTTCGAACCGTGTCACTAGGTCAGACAGCGGCCACGAGCACAAGGCTAAAATGTAGGTTGTCGCATTAGCTGCTTATCCTTTAAGATGTACATTTTGGAGAGAACAGGCTTTAGCAGCTGAACACGTTTTCATGAATTTTACACTTTCACCTTTCTCACCCAATCATGTCTCGACGTAGGCAAATATCACTCCAGTAAGTATCGTGTTTCTTACGGCATACAAGCCCGTGTAAGAGAGCACTCTGGAGAGGGAACAATACAGTGTCTGCGTCATATGAAGTCATTTGTTTTTGTCAGAGCTGCACAATTGGCAACACCTAAAGGTCTGCTCAAGCGATGTTTACTCCTCGATTCTATGTGTTTTGTAGGTGTTGTTCATTTAATTTGAAAATTGGCAAGGATTAAGATTAAATGTACTCTTAATATTCAACAAAAGTTCACGCTTGGACATCCTCACACCCTCTCCTTAATATACCTTTCAAAAAACTTGGGTTCTGATCTTTTAAACTCTTTCTCATTCTTTTAACTTATTTTGAAAGTTAAAGGGTCAACTAAATTCTGGTTTAAATTGTACTTGACCAGTTCTAAATGGATTATAGTAGATCCAGTGGCTACGCAAGAGTTGTTGGACGTTTAACTATATGTGGTTAGCAAGAACAAACAAGAGCAGCTATATTGGTTAAAACCAGTTGAGGATAACATTAATTTCCAAGAAGCAACTGGTATCTGGTGGAATTGTCTTGACACCACTTCAGAATGTGTCTGACGTAATACATCTGTTGGTTACATCTTTGCGTCTAGGTGGCTTGTGTTGGTTGTTCAATAAAAGGTATTTACAAAAACAGGGGTCAATTATGGCTGATACGTGTACATGGCGTAAGTGTATGGTAAAGGCCTCAATTACGGGTGGCGTTTTATATTGTGACGCTTGCACAAACCTATGCATTTGCAGGGAACGCAATTACAAGTGACCCAGACTTTGTTGTACTTTGTCATTAATGAGTGTGACAGGCTCTGCACCCCTAGAGTCTTTCTCTCTGCTGAAATGTAAGGGATGACAATGGAAACTTTGGTGGTGGGGTTATTCCTCACTTTCAGGGGAAAATGTGTGACATAGGTGTTCTTTATAGGATCCAATAAACTACACTCGAAGGGAAATAGGATTTAATTGAGTGTAACAAAAAGTACATCCTCCTGGCTCACACCATCCTCAACCCCTGACAGCATGACCACAATGCCCAATGGCTAGAAGGTGATACAAGGAGACCATGCCAACAAACACGGAGGAGGCATCACCATCATCCACAAGGAGACCCTCCAAAGCCCTACTACAGAAGACGATATCTCATCAATCATGGAAAACCTCAACTTCCAAAAGCTGGATCGACACAAACACAACTGTCAGAGGAAGCCTTGTCTACAGGCCCCAGGGACCCCGCCAGCGCTTCTGTGATCTCCAAACTAATCGCGCCCTGGCAATCGACTCCAGCCACTACATCTTCATCAGTGACCTCAACTTCCACCTCAACGACCCTAATTACACCAACTCCTCCAAACTCCTGTATAACATGAGCAACATTGGACACACACAGCTGGTCACCAGCCCCACATACTGTGCAGGAGACACCTTGGACCCCATCTTTACAGCCAGTGTCAGAATCAAATTCAGCCACGCCACCAAACTCACCAGGACAGACCACAGCATCATCCACTTCACCATCTCATGCACACCATGATCCACCGCCACGCCCACCCTGCTCATCGCAGTTGGAATAAAGTCACTGAGACCTAATGGACTACCGCCCTCAAGACTAACAGACCCCACATCTCTAGCAACCTCGAGTTAGCTGTCCGTAACTTCTCTGAGTGGATCTCCAACTACGCCAACACTGTCACCCCCATGAAAACTGCCAGCACAAGCAGATCAAGCAAACACACCAGTTGGTTTACCCCCCACCTACAAGCCATCAAATGCAAATGTAAATGACTGGTGAGATGCTGGCGCTCCAGCAGAAACCCAGCAGACCTCACCACCTTCAATGTGGCCCTCAGCAGATACCATCACTGCCTCAAGGAAGCCAAAAAGGATGCCCTAACCATCCACATTGATGCAAGCGCTAATCACACAAACAAACTCTTCAGCATTGTCAGACAATTCTCATGCCCATCTGCCACTGAGACCACAATCCACCCTTCCCAAGCCCTCTGCGACTCCCTGGCATACTAACTCCACACCAAGATAGCAGACATCTACAGCAACTTCGACCCTCAGCCAACCAAACTCAGAAACCTCCTGACACACACTGACAACTCCCACAGCCACCTCACTGATTTGACTCCACTCACCATGCCAAACACCACAGCGATCATGACCTCCATTCACTCCAGAGTAGTGACAGACCTCTGCCCCACCACGCTTTCAACCTGGGACTGAAGTAAATCAGCAGCTCACTCACCACTGCTTTAAATGCTTTCAAGTGCAAACTGTTGCAGTAACAGATTATATGGAACTCAAACTAATAAATTCAAATCCCAGACCCAATCGCTCATAGAGAAATTTTTAAAAGTTTCATGAAGGGGAGATAAAGACCACTATAGATAAAAGGGAATGGGAGAGGGCATTTAAATGTTAACTGAAAGGTCGACCTCCACACTAAGATTTCTAAAAGCAAGGGATTTGGCGGTCGGAGAGATCGACTGCCACGCATCCGACGGGCTTAAGGAACCCATCAGTGCGTCGCAGAGACTTGAATCCCTACAACAGTGGCAGTGTCTGCTCAGGCACTGCCGTAGGGATTACAATGTCCCTTTCTGCCGGCCGTTTTATGGCAGGTAACCCGCCATGAAAAAGCAGACAGGAAGGGACTAGCGTGTCCCCCTTCCCCCTTGCTCTCAGCCTCGGGTTCTTATCCCTGCACCATGTGGCAGGCACTGCATGGTGCCTGCCGCAAAGTGCAGGGATATGCAAAATGTGTATTTTGTGTACTGTGTCATGTGCTTGCAGCCCACAGCACACGCCGCAATAAAAAACATTCACATTGCGAACACCCTGTTTGCATCGTCATCCCTATGGCAGGACGGCCGACAGCTAGTCGCAATGTGCATGTTTTGTATTGCGGCGTGTGCTGCGGGCTGCAAGCACACACCTCAGTACAAAAAATGCACATTTTGCATATCCCTCCACTATATGGCAGGCACCGTGGTGCAGGGATATGTAGGGGCACCCAAGGCTGAGAGCAAAGGGGGATGGCGGCCTGCTAGGGGACCCTAAAGTCCCTTTCCACCTGCCTTTTCATGGTGGGTTAACCTCCATCAAACCGCCGGCGGAAAGGGACATTGTAATCCCTACGGCGGTGCCTGAGCAGGCACCGCCACTGTTGTAGGAATTCAAGTCCCTCCGATGCACCGACGGGCTCCTTGAGCCATCCACCCGCCTCATTACGGGCAGGCGGGCAGGCCTTCACAGTCTGATGGCGGTGGGACCACCACCAATGGGCTGACTGTGGCAGTCCCACTGCCATCAAAATAAGGCTCTAAGATCCTTACATGATTAACCCAAGCTTATTTTTTAAAATAATGCCAAAGCACACACAACATCTAAAAATGTCATATTTAACAAATGAGCAAGTGCTTTATTGCAATGTAGATATCATATTTTATGAAAAGAGGTTTTTAAAATCAAGCGACTTATCCTATGAAAATGATGGCAAGCTATTTAAAACGAAACATTAAAATCTAAAAACCTCAATGCACATATGCAGTTATTCTCTGCATCCAGTAAAGCGTTACATTTCTTGGTCCTTAGGTACCGGACATTCAAAGCCATCCAGAATTTTAATAATAATAATAATAAGCGCAGCTGTGCATCTGGTAGTGCAGATATGTACACGAACATCCTCTGATTTTCCCAGGATTCCAGCATATAACTTGCAGTGGGTTTGTTCCCTACATACTCCTTATCAGCCAATCTTTACTCCCTTTTACAGGCCACATTTAATTTACCTTTCCAAAGGTGAGAGGCCTAAGCCATCTCAAATTTCTCAATTGTTAGGGCCCTTGCGATGTTACCTTATCCTTTTTTGACCTGCACCACCCATCTTAGCTCAGTCCTTCCAAATTCAGAGCACAGAGAACTGATACCTTCTGAACCTCTGAGGACCAGTGTTTATCCCAAAATTGCAGGGTTGCTTTGCAGGCCAGGAAATTCCAGGCCTGAAAATCCCCTTCTTATTGGTGGTCCAATTGCACTTTTTGGGAGACCTGACAATTTTTTCAAACACTTGCTCTCACACCTCTTCCAACTTCCCTCCATACTTAGGGACAATACTTCATCCCCATAGAGACATTGAGTGGAGACCATTGCATTGTAGGCTGTTAGAAGGGGGTCTATGATGGACCACCAAAGGTATTCTTAAAATTAACTAGGCTTATAGTTGAGGCTGCCTGTGTCTCAACCAATTCTTTATGGAGGGCCATGTTCAACTTTTTTGTGAACTTCATGTCTAGATATTTGTAGGAGGATACTACCTCCACCATGTTATTACCCAGGGACCACTTAAACAATTTGGAGTTTTCCCCAAAGGGGATTATGTTTGTTTTTTCCATGTTAGCATTAAGTTTGTTGACCTCACTGTAGTTGTTAAATCCATTCAGTTTCCTCTGAAGGCCTACTTGGGTGAGGTCTAAAATCACCAGATCGTCTGCATAAAGGACGCATGGCATATGCCTGCCCCCTATTTTCATCGAAAAAGACTGGGTAGCAGCCAGCATACCCTGAAAATCTGCAAGAACGAAGGAGAACAAAGTGGGACAAGACACAGCCCTTCCTTAACCCTTTTTCTAAAGGTATTCTCTCTGATAAAGCCCCATCCAAAACAAGCTCCACTGGGGCCCAATTCAGAGAGTGTAGTTCCTGCAAGAGTACTTATACATTTAGGGGAATATCCTGCTGTCGTAATTGAGCCCAGAGTATACTACAATCCACCAGATCAAAAGTCGAACTAAAGTCAATGAAACAACAGAACAAACTCCCAGTTGCTTTCTTTGCCTTTTGCCCCAGAGACCACAACTGAAGCAATGATCAATCGTCAAATGCCCATGCTTGAAGCCCCCATTGTTCCATTGGGACTATTTCATTGCACTTAATCCAATTCTTTAATGAGACGAGAATGACCGTAGAGTACAATTTTGCATCCACATCTAGCAGGCTTATCAAGTGGTAGTTACCAGGTGCATCCATCTGCCCTTTTGAATGTATCGGTTTGATTATTGCACCCTTCCAGCTAGGCGGAAATATACCAGACTTTGTTATCGCTATAAAAACCTTTGAAAAGAAAGTTGCGCACCACATAGGATTAGTCTTAATTACAATTGCAGGAAGATTATCCGGCCCAGCGACTTTGGTTAAATATGGGAGGTTATCAACTTGGCTATATATTGAGCAGAGAAAGACTGCAATGCCTCCTCCCCCAAATTGTGCCACTTATCCCTCACAATTATGTACCTGGACTTATAAATATCACTTATAAAGGTTACCTATGCATTTTCTGGAACCATATACCTTACAGGGAGAATCGCATTGCTATACCCCCTTTGAACTAATTTCCAGAATTTTCTCGTATCCTTATCCTGGTGTGTACTAATCATGAGGTCCTAATTTGCCTGATAAAAGGCATACTTTTTAGCCCTAACCAGGGACTCATACTCCTTTTTTTTACAGTTAAAATCTCCAATATTATTTGTAGGATCCAAGGAGCACCTGGCCCATCCTACTTTCCTTAGCTCCTTCTTACTAGGTAAGCAGGTTATCAAATCATGGCTGTTCTGAAGACTGGCAGGGCTTATCCTTTTTAGCCTCATTATTGCAAGTCCTTACTAATAGGATCAAATGATTAACTACCTCTGCAATGGTTTTGGAGTACCATTCCAGGATTGTAAGACCTGAGTCCTCACCAGGTTCCAGTTCAGTAAGGATTTGGTACTTTGTCAATTAGACCATATACCTTTTATCTATTCTTGTAGATAAAGTAAACAAATGTTAGGTTCTCTGTCCTTTCCATTCTAGGCTGAGCAGCATTGTGAAGCACATCACTTTCAGGGGCCGCATGATGTAATTAGATTAGGCTAATTGTTTTAAGTTAATAACACTGTCTGGTCTGTGACTGTGCATGAAAGCAAGTTCTCTAGCAGTGGAGCCTATGCGCGTTGCCTGCATGCAGGCACTATTCTGCTCTGCAGCCAGACAAACAGTACATTTTGCCTGTTTAGAAATTTGCCCAAAGGTTTCATCCACCCCATTCCTGTCAGTAGTCATTCCAATACCACATTCTTTAATCCACCGTATTGGCTGAGCATGTTTGGAGGGAGATGGACACAATTATGCAGGAATGGAGCGTGGAAGACTTTGTCAACAACAGAATAGGATTGGGACACCTCATGAATGAATGCAACAGTTAGTAGACCATGGAGAAGACCCTCCTCCAGGACAACTTCAAGATAAGGGCAGACCTGGACAACTAGAATTTGATGCAATGTGACTGTATTGAGCTCTTGCTGTTGACAGGCAGGTACCGGCACCCGGTGGTATATTTGTTGCCTGGTTTTGTCTTATTTGAGCCGGTGAAAATCTGGAAAGAAACAGCATGTCATTTAATTTTGTCAGGCACCCAAAACATATGCAGGTGCTGCATGATAACAGTTTTACATGCAGATAACAAAAACTGGAAAAACAGCGTCCATTGGCTCAAATATTGATGAAGAGCAAATAAACAAACATATATTAGCCTCTACCTTCGACTGAAGTGTCTTGGAGTTTGACGATAAGGGATTAATTAAGAAGTAATGAACAAGTAGATAACTTTTTAGCTAAAAGGATTGAAGGAAATACGTTCGTTGTGATGATCTAGCATAGAAAATAAATTCAACTGCATAAAGTAATTTGGGCCTCAAGTTGTTTTTAGAATAATAAAAAAGAATCACAGATAAAAGTGGTTGTACTATTAAATCCTGAAAATGCTATGCAGTGAAAGACACAAACCAGAGTTGTATAGTGGTTTGCTTATTAGACTATTAGGGTTCACAGACAGTTTAATACTGTCCAAGTTGCACACGGAGTGACAAAGTGATGGTTAAAAGGAGGTAAACACACATCCAAGAATAGACCTATGTAATTAAGGCTCTCATGTGAGGCAAATATTCAGAATTAAAAATTAGCAGAAGAGGTGGTGAGGAACATAGATGCACAGACCTCCCTAGCAGCCACCATGTTTTTGGTGGTCCTTACAGCTTCCCGTCTGTGAATATTTATGGTACATGGTGGTGTCTAGTGCGGCAAACTCCCCATTCTTGCCAGTTTCCATACCTTTCCTGGGAGCAGGTTTGATGTCCTTGTCTGTTTGCTGGCATGGGGATATTGTCTCACTTCTCATTCTCAGGAATCATTGACTATCCCAAGGTCATCTGACTTCTTTGACTAGCTGGTTGTAGCATTCTACCTGACCCGGTGCCACCGGCTGTATGACTAGCCATAGAAAAGTGAAATATAATTTCAGTAATTTCAGAATATACACCAAGCATGCAGGTTCATTACCCGGTTAATATCAGAATTTCTAGCTATCATTAACAACATGTCCAATAGCCTTAGTTAGTTTACTTACAAACTTAGGGGCATATCAGCAACAACCGGCAATAATTATCGCTAAGCGGACTTAGCGCTAGGATAATTATCGCCAGCTAGCGTGGATTTTTATCGCTGAGATAGCGTGCTATTAGTAACGCTTATCTCAAAAGCGATAAAAATCCTAGAGCTAACTGCCAAATCTGAGATTATCGCTGGAAACCCAGCGATAATCTCACGAAGTTTGACGATAGCTTGCTGATAGGGCCTCACATACTTATCCATGATATCCACCTTACATAGGATATCATGGATAAGTCAGTTTCAAAGCAGGCGTAAGGAAAGTAGCGATAACAGAGGTTATCGCTACTTTTCTTGTCGCTATGCTGCTTTGCGTAAGGCTTGATAATAGGAGAAATGTCGCTTAGCAACATTTCTCCCGTTATCCTGGGGAGGAACGCCCACTTTGCATCTCATTAGAGATGCAAAGATGGGCGTTAGGAATTCAGGCGCTAAGGCAAGGTTTCACGCGATAGCGTAACCTTGCTAATATAGCGATAAAATCATCGCCGCTTTTCAGCCGAAAACAGCCGCAAAAGCGCCGATAATTTTATATCGCCGCCTTGTAGATATGCCACTTATATCGTTGAATGGAGTTCCTGATACTCTGGCAGATTTTGCATATGTGAAGCGAACAATGCTACCTCTATTTAACCTAAGGTACTACCTCCCATTACCTTCCTTAATGTCAAAGGTTGGGTCTCTATCTTAAAATGTTGTTCCTGGGGCGTGGCCAAGAGGGCAAATATGGCAATTGTCTATCCGTGAGCTCCTGGCTCGAGCATCCGCATTCATCCTGTTGCTGGTACACTGCAGAGGCTGGGAGAGTGTACCTAACTGCCAGGCATAAACTTGAAAAGTTGAAACCAGGTTGGAAAGAAGCAGCACAACCCCACCGCAGTCTACATCAGTCAAGTAGCTGAGTGGCTAGAGGAGGTGGCGGTGAGCCAGCGCTGTGGAGGTCAACGTTGGTGAGTGAAGGAGAGGTTGTCGCAGCTCACCAGAGACATGAAATCTTCAATGGGTGGCCTGCAGGCAAAACCAAAACTGTGGCGCAGGCAGGGCCAAAGACGCGGCCTGTACAGCAGCAGCCACTGTGCACAAGAACCAAGAGTGGAGCCGCTCAGTAAGGGCTTGATGTCGAGAAGGCAAGGAGAGCAGAAAGGCGCCGCCCAGAGGTGAGTGATAGCTGACTCCCCCTATAGTGGGAAAAGAGGTGGGAAATTGCTTCAGAGCCCAAATACACTGAGGGCCCTTAGAAACACTATTGATGGCAGAACTCTGGCCCTGGAGGGATGATAGCCCTGATCACCAATACCGAGCTACTAACACTGGGAAGCCCCGGAAGCACTGCAGGGCAAAATGTGGGTCGCTAGGCCTGACTGCTCATGCAGCCCTTGGGCATGCGGGACAGTGCTCTAATCCATGAACACAGAGGATAAAAGGTGGACCAAGGTGGCTCAGAGGCAGTGAGTACATAACTAGGCTGCTTTGAAACCCACTGCAGATACCCTGACAAGAGGAAACTAAACATAAAGGCTGCAACCACAAACATGCAGAGTGGTGCCAAAAGACGCTTTTCTCAGGGAGGTTAGGCTGCAACCAAGTGACTATGTGGGAACCCCTAAACACCACAGGGGGATCAGTAGTTAATGGGCCCACGGAGACATACTCTTGGGGATGCAAACCCTCAACAGGGCAGACCAAGAGGGAGATGCCCTGGATTAAATTAACCAGCAATGGGGAAAGGATGTCCTGCCCCCAATCAGACTCAAACAAAATTTGACAAATTCACAATTTCCCATCTGATGACAGGGTAACTAGGGGAGTAGTGGGCAGCACAATGCTAGAGAAGCTCTCACGCGTCAGAAATCTTGCAAGCCATAAATGCCTCATGCACAGCCTAAGAGCCCAAAATTGGAGCGGTGAGGATTGATGTGCCCTCATTTGGCACGACCTGTGGGATACCATAAACAAAGCTTTGGGGCAGAAGGGTGAATTACAGACCTGGAAGACTTTGTGACAACATTGGAAGCTGAGGTGGCCCAACTGTTTCCACCTCCCACATCCTAGAAGACGCACTGAAGAAGTGTAAAATCTGGCCTGCCGAAGCATCCTATTATTAATTGGCTTCCTGGAAGAAGTAGGGGGCCCATGCGTGAAATGCTTCTTGAAAACTGGATTCTAACATGACTGTTTTGTTATTGAAAGAGCACATTGCTCCTTTGCAGTGAAATCCCCTGTGTTCACCCCATAATAGAGATATGATATTAAGAGCAGCAAGGAACGGCAATGAAGTACGATTTAAATCTTCCAAAGATTCTTGTTTTCCCAGATTATACTCGTAGAGTCCAACAACAACGTAAATCATTTGAAGCCATCAAACAGAAGCTGAGGGCATTGAAGCTACATTATATGCTCCTTTTCCCAGCTCTGAATTACCCATGAGGCCAAGTCCTACTTTTTCAATACACCGAATGCAGCCAGAGAATGGGCGATGATACGAGTACCTGGGGGGGGGGCAGAATTCTGAATAGGGGCTCTCTAGACCTTAGACCAAAACCCTTGATCTTGATTTGCCAGCTACACTAGTGCTCGAGATGGTGGGTCAGAGGCCAACTTGGTAGCCTCAGTTTTAACACTTTTTAAATGTTTGGGGCGAAAAATGCTTCTGGGGTGTAAGTGTGGGGCAGGGGGAGCTGGGAGAGTAAAACGGGATAGTTTTGGCCCTGTTGGCTGTAGACCACATCACAGCACCTGCATGGTTAAAGGTTCAGATTGTCCCTGACCCTGAATCTGCATGGAGGGAAAGCATGCTACTTTGGGTGAGATAAGACAGTGAAGGCAGGGATTCCGACAAAGGTCCCCACCTCTAAGAGACATGACCATACCCACCCAATGCCCTATCTCATGTTTATGATGTGGAACATCAAAGATTGCTTGACGGCATTAAGCACTGGACTGTTCTGGGCCTAGTGAAAGGCAGAGACCAGATGCCCTGATGCTGTAAGAGGTCCACCTGATGGGAACAAGACGCCTGTTACTGACTAGATTCAGATATGATAGGGTGTTTCATGCGAGGTTCTGAAGGAGTGGCAGTCCTAATAAATAGGTTGTTACCCATGGTGGTGACACACACAAAGTCAATCCCACAGGGGAGATATGTGATGGTGGAGGGGGCAATTGCCAGGCAGATATATAATTTGCTGAGTGTAAACGCTCCCCTAAAATTAGTGGGAGAGACCTTAAATAAGCACAAAGACATACTTGTAAAGCTTGCGCTTGGGCACACTTTTACAGGAGGAATTTCATAAAGACTGTTTGAAGGTACTGCTGAGAGAGCAGGAGACAGATACCACACTCGCAGCTCTGCAACGTGTGGTGCATCTGGCACCCTTGGGAAGTGCACACCTCTGCGGCCCACAAAACAAGGTCACACTTAGGTCTCATATTCTTGCCAGCCACAGACTTAGGGCCTCATTTACAAGGAACTGACACATCTGCATACATGCGTCAGTTTCCTTGTGCCAGCGCCAAATGTCCTTGTGCCACCATTGATGCACTGCACCTACAATACAGTGCTCCATGGCGCAAGGATTAACAGATGCGTCAGAAATTCTGCACATCTTTTGGCACAAAAGTGACGCATTGCTTGAGTTGCTGATGAAAGTGACGCAACTCCAGCACTGCGCCACAACAGATGGGTGAGTCCCATTCAAAAAGCCCTGCGTCATTCCTTACGCCTCGTCTTAGTAGGCGTAGGGATCTTGACGCAGTGAAGACGTAGAGTGACGCAGTGAAATGTTGTAAATTTCACTGCTTCAGTTCTACATGGCATTTTACTTGGGAACACCCACCCTGCATACATTATACCTGGTGCAGGTATAATGTGGCGCCGGGCTTTACAACATGGCACATCTCCCTAGATGCGTCACATTGTAAATGAGTCACAGAGTGACGCATTGTTTACGCCGCTGCTGCAAGTGACACAACGGCTGCACAAAATTGTTGCAAGGGGCTTGTAAATCTGCCCCTCAACCTCGATGGGTGCGTGTATACTGCCCAGAGGGATCTCAGATCACTCACCCTGGTTGTACGGATGGAAGGCCCTAATCCTGCGCATAGGCCGATCTGGAGACTCAGTGGATGGTACCTAGCAAATGAAGAGGTGGTTCCCCACCAGTCAGTTGAATTGAATAGCTTCATAGAGCTGGATGAGGGGTCCATGAAGTCTCCTCGCTCCCCTGTGGGGCCAGTAAGGCATACATGAGGTGGGTAGTGCAATCTCACTTTAAGGCAAAGGATTGAGAGACTGAGCAGCAAATTGCAGACCTAGAACCATGTATCGCTCAGCTAGAACAGGAAGGTATTAAGGAAGAGAAGGAAGGGCACCAGTTGCCACTTGACAGAGCAACATTGAAGCAGTGTTGCCTCAAGGAAGCACCTTGGCATTGGATTGCTACAAGTAGAGTAGTGGGGAGATAGGTCCAGTAAAATTGTTATACTGGCTGGCCATGCATGATATGGTGGAGAGGGTGATTCCGGGTGTGATGCACTCGTTGGGTGGTAGGGTGCAAGAGACTTTAGACATCGCAACGGTTATCACAGACTACCACACATCCTTATATGTAAGTCGGGAACGCCCTCATAGGGAATTCCGAAACACCTTAATTGAAAACCTGCCCCTACTGGCTCTGTCAGTGACGGACTGGGGAAACTGGAACAACTTCTCACTGTGGAGAAGCTTGATACTGCGACTTCTGAGATGTGTACCGACAAGACTCCTGGCCCAGATGGTTCCCCACTGAATAATATCAGAAATTTAGAGGATCAATCTTGCTGCTGCTAATAGATATATTTAACTAGGCCATATCCAAAGGCCGATTGCACACCGACCTAGACCCGGCAACCATAGTGGTGCTTCGCAAGGAAGGGAGAAATCCAGACCAATCTGCCTCATATTGCCCAATTTCACTCATAAATAATGAAGTCAAGCTCTGTGCTAAAATGCTGGCTAACAGGCTACTTGACGTCATCCTCACCCTAATGTATGTAGACCAATGTAGTGTTATGCCCCGTGCAGACGGAGATGACATATAGAGAATAACAGATGGTAGAGAAGGCATTTCTGCTAATTGACTTTGAAAAGGCGTTCAATACTTTAAACTGGGTCTTCTTTTAGGAAGTACTGAACCAAATGGGTTTGGGCCCGAATTCATAGCATATGTGAAGCTCCTATATAAAAACCACAGAACACAAGTGTGGGCTAATGGCACTTTATCATACACATTTCTTGTGGGGCAGGGTACCAGACAGGGATGCCCCCAGTCATCCCCTGCTATTCACTCTGGCAATGGAGGCCTTGGCGACGTGGGTCAGATATGATGCCCAAGTAGACAGGTTTTCCTGGGGGTATGGGTTGGAAGAACTCATAGCTTTATATGCAGAGGATGTGTTGCTGTTTGTATCCTGCCCGGAATCCACAGGCCTGAGATTACTTCAAATGCTAGGTCTAGATTGGCAGGCCTCGGGCCTACAAGTGAATTAGTCCAAATCCCTGCTGGTGCCTAAGATGACAAAACAAAATGGTTAGCCCACATCCCAATCCATAGACTGAGTTTCAAATATATAGGTATACACACTGCATTGATATCGGACATAGCATGGTCCCTGAACCTGGCCCTGCAGACAGCCAGAATGCAGGCGGACCTGGGGAAGTGGTTGCACCTCCCCCTTAATATACTTGGCAGAGTGGCACTGTTTAAAATGTTGGTAATGCTGTGCTTCTTCTACGTCTTTCAAAATTATCCACATGTGATTCTTATTAGATGGTTCTGTTGCAGGGATTCTGCTCATGCACAGAACTATGCGCAGGAAACCAGGACCTCAGTGAATTGCGGTGTACCAAAAACTCACCTCAGTACCCAGAACCCCTTATCCGACCAGCATCAGTGTCTCATTCGCTCTTCATACCATATAGAAGCTACCAATGATTAGACAACCCAGAACATGCGACGTTAGAGTACTTTCAGGAATGGTGGGAATCAGAAATACCTGTTCATTGTTATTCTCATATCAGTCCACAACAAGAGTATTCAGAGACACAGTAAAGTTTAAAATGTTTATTTTACAAACTACGTGTCCTAAGATGCAGTACTTTGGCTAACATAAGCAGACAAATGATTAAAATTAAAACCATCAGCATTGTTACGATACCACAGAAAATGAAGGGAGAAATCATATCACAAATGACAGTGGAATACAGCCACCCTCCCTTCAATAGTAAGCTAGTATTATTATACTAATAGAAGGTCTCTAGGTTTGAATGGGGAACCCCATACCGTAAAGATCAGCTTAGATGAATCACATCACAGGATCAGCTTTGCTCTGCGCCTGGAAAAGTTCTTCTCCAGAATGTGTGTCTAGTGCATGTAAACTGCAATATTAAAGGCGCTTGACTTTCAGATATTTGCAGCTGTGTGCGTGTTATGGCTAGAGCGTGGGCCGATCAACCTGAACTCAAAAACATACATTGTTTGGTGACCCAGACTGTTTCTGCACACAATGTTCAGACCAAGGTCGCAGTGCACGTTTAGGTATGTGAACAACAGACAGTTCTCATGTGAAGAAAAGGCAAGCAAGCATTTTTCAAATAATAACATCTATCTACAGTGTCGTGTGCAAAAGCAGCAAAGTGGCGTTTCTAACATCTAAGACGCTTATGCTAACTTAACAATGTATGTCATCTAAAACTCCGCCTCCACTACACCCTTCCTTGATCGGACCACGAACTATTAGGGATACTATGTAAGGAACGCAGAGTTCAAGTTCGATAGAGTGGAATCAAGTGCCTGAATTAGAAGACCATATAACAGGGAGTGAATGTTTGAAGAAAAAAGAAGAATAAAAAACAAACAAAAAACGCGTAAAATTGAAGGAAATTGGAGGGAAAAAAAATGTGTAGTTCGCATAAGGAAAGTTGGATGACATCCAAGTTAATCCATCAATGTGTAAGCACAGTAAGTAGCGACAGCCTCCAAGAGGAAGTCATTAGAATGTTCTGCAAAAGTTTCCGCCATCCAGTCTAATAAGGTAAACGAGCATACATGTTCCTCGACCACTGGAGTTTCTAGCACAATCAGAGGACAACTGGCGTGTTCTTCAAGATAACTTCTTGCCAAGAAGTCATACGCGGCCGTTCCGATGTCCCAATTTCCCAGGACTCCATGTGCCGCTCCACAGGCCATAATCCTGACACCAGAACAGTCCAACTCATGAGCCACTAAGAGACTCATCAGTCGATCATAATCCGGGGCAGGAGCTACCGAGTTTGACAAGCACAAATCCAGAGCCCATTCGAAGGGACAATCTAGGCAATGAAAAACAGGTTGTACGCAGGTAAAGTATGAAAACCGGAAGGACAATCCGTAGGCTATGCTTAAGGTGGCCATTGGCAATGTTCCATAATATTCAAGCATCCGGTTACGAAGATGGAGCAGCCGGGACAGGCTGTCGAGTGACACAAACTGTGCAGCCATTGCGCAGTAAGCAGACCAACAGCAGCACACCAGCCATGAGGGCGAGAATCAACGGGAACCCGCCAATGACGCTGGAAAAAATAGAATGAAAAAATGCCGGTATCACACCAAAGATAATTTGAAAAGAGGTCACGAGGCCGGAGCCCACAACTTTGAAAAAATGCACCAAGCCAGTTGTAGACGAGGCATTAAATATGGTGTGAATCAGAGCACCGAAATGAAGGGGCAGATCAGTATTTAAAAGTGCATGCACCTCGGTGCGGGTGTTAGCAACGTGAAGGACAAATGTTTCACGGGAGGAAGTCAGAGCAACCTCTTTTTGAGACAATAGAGCCCTTATTCTGCTCATCTTGTTGAACTCTGCTTTCAAGGTTGGGATGGAAGGCCAGATGGAGACATCCAGCCGCCCATGCGGGGGTGGGAAAAGGACATTTTTACAGCAAACTACTCGTTGTGAAACAGTCACAATGTAGGGAATTCCAACTAGCATCCCGCAGCAAGCCTCATTATTTAAAAGCAAATAACTACCGTTAGCTACTAATGTAAAAGAGGGCGTAATAGCTGGCACTGGAACCCCTTTCAGGACGCAAGCTAAATTCGGTGCCTGAACGTTACATGCACCATGCAATTGGATGTGTCTACAGACTACCAAGTGATCAGGCGTGGAAGTGCATTCCTCACCTTTCAAATAAACTTCTTTCCCTTCTCTCATGCATCTGTACATAAAGGGGAGTGACCAAACTTCATGCAGGAAAGCAGTACCCAACGGTTCATATCTGCCTAGGGCATAATTTTTCATGCACAAACTGAACTTGAACAAAGGAAATGGCAAAGTGATTAACCCGTGGATAAGCCACACAGCTGAGTTCAATTCGGCCACAGAGAAAGGCAAAGGATCTAACTTTTCAATATGCAGTAATGAGTATGTTGCATCCTTCATGGACATGAATTGCTGTTTCGCAGTCAGATTAAATGGGAGGAATAAGGAAGATGTATTCATGTAGTCCCAGGGAACTTTCCCAGCCTTTAACGTTTGCAATGTCCATGCAAACTGCATGATAGAACGCACTTGATTTTGACCATGATATAAAACAGACATATCATCCTGTACAATATCAACAACAGATGAAACAATATTATCTAATGTGTAAATTCTGGAAGAAAGGGTGTTAATGCTATTATCGATAACAGCTAGCACTTTTTCCATATTGGCTTGATCAATGGCCCTCAATCTGGAAGCTGCTTCAATTTGCGATAATTTCTAAACTTCGTTATAAACAGCATACACCCATCTTTTGGACCTGCCACCTACAGGACCTTTAACAAAATCATTCAAATATATTTTGTCATTTAATTTTGATAAATGAAGTTTAACAGATGCCAAGGTGGCATGTTGCAGCCAGTTCTGACATAACTTCCCTACAGAGTAGGTAGTAACTGAATGGGAAGATTCAAAGCGCGGGTCTACGCGAATCTGCGTATAACCAGGGTTTAGACCCAGAAACCGGTGTTGACAAGAATCTGAGCTTCTCTGCCATAGCAACCACCCTTCACAATCAAAATCAGAAATGTTGAAGGATGTATTAGTAATGTACGACTGCAACTCTGTAAAGATCTGTATGGTTATCCCAATTAGGATAAACACCCAGATCAGAAATAGAGGGGGAATTCAACTTTTTAGAAGTTGCCAATCCAAAGCAGGTGGTATGAAAAATAGAAGAATTGAAAAACAGCATGTGGTTTGGGATGAGGCAGGCCCGATGCAAAGCTTCTGTTCCTCGCACCTGCCACGTCTTAGAACCCCAAACAGATTTAAGCTCACTAGTAGCTTTCCACAGGTCATAACCCCCGATAGCCAATTCATCCATAAAGGATTTGGAATACAATAATTTAGTGTGCATCAGCCGCACCTTCGAGGCAGACTCAGCTGCTAATTTAAAATAAAAGGCGGTAGGTTCTGAACCACTAAAATCAGTGAAATACGCAAATTTTTTCACCAAAGTGTTTGAGCTGCCTTGACAGGGCGTCGGACAATGTTCTCATTGTGTATAATTTACAAAATTCCGAAACGTATTAGCTTTATGTAGGAAATGATTGCCATAATGTTGATAGCAAAACAGTTCACCATAATTAGCAGTGTCTAAATATAAATCTTCAGCATCAAAAGCAGCATAATATTTCAAATCAGAAAACAGTGCTTCTATGGCCTGAACGTCCCAATCATCAGAATGGATGTTTTGTTTCACAACATCTCCCATAGAAACACGAAGGACATTCGGAACATTAATAACCTCAGTGGTAAGCCTGGGCGAAGCACTACGCTATGCTCGCGTAGTTTGCGAAGTTCGCGCTACTTCGCACTACGCGAACTGCACGTAGCACAGTGCGAACACGCGTAGCATAGTGTTGCGTAGTGCTGCGGTCATTTTTTGCTTGCTCGCGGTCCTCAACATCAAGTTGGCGACCGCGAGCAAGCAAAATGACATCCCGGCGAGACTTTTTCCTTGTTCGCGATCAGCAACAGCAAGTTGGCGATCGCGAGCATGGAAAATAATCCTCCCGGCGAGATTCCCAACGCGAGGAGGTCAGGTTTCTCATTGCGAGGGGTCGCGTATGCTCGCGACCTCTCGCGATGAGAAACTACCAGTTCGCGTTGAGAAAGCTGCCGCTCGAGTAAAAATCTACTCGAGCAGCAGAAAACTACAGCTCGCACTGTGCAAGATGCCATTTTCAATGATTGCACAGTGCCGGTTGCTTGTCCGCACTGTGCAATCATTGAAAACAACATCTTGCACAGTGCGAACATGTTACTACGCAGTTCGCGAAGTGCTACGCGTAGCTCGCGTAGTGCGAACTTCACTTTGCGTAGCTTCGCGAAGTGCTACTTCGCGAACTACGCCCACCCTTACTCAGTGGGTCCATGAATTTGAAATTTAACAGCATCCCACACAATCCCATCTAACACAGGCCAGGCAGTGATATTCACAAAAGTCTGGTCCCTCTTCATGATGTGTGATGAGGAGTGAGGGGCCAAAGTTCCATCAATTAGTCTAATTGTAGATCTTTCCTTCAGGTAGTGTCCATTTACAAGACGAAAAAATACCACCACAAATCCAATGGACATAAACAAAAAAATACATATGAGCACCAGCCAAATGTAAGTCCAAGGGGGAATTAAAAAATGTCTTTTAAACCAAACAGAAAAAATAGAAACTTTCGATGGAGTACTGGAAGTCATAGAATCAGTGTCAAAGGAGGAATTTGACTGGTTAACTGCGGTAGATTATAAAACAGGCAATGTAACCTCTGTGGGATAAGCATACTCAGTATCTTCAGGTGGACCACAAGCCGGTGGTGTCAGCAAAGGATTAGTAACTGTATGCATCTCGATGGCAATATCAGACATGGTGGAGGAAGCCGGTGCCAAAACAGAATTTCTCAGCATCGCAGGGCAAGAGACCGCTGGAGTCATGCTAAGAAGAATCGGCCACTCGCTGTAGTTTGACAATGTCAATGGAGATGTACCTGTTATCCTTGCGACCAGGAAGTGGAGGTAAAATGACTGTTCTTGTACCCTGCACGCCAAGCACTGGAACTGGTGCCCGATAAGAGGGGCCGAACTCCTTCTTGTTCTCCACCTTCTCACGGACCAGGTCACCAACTCGAGGTAGCCAGCCGACTACCGGAATCTGAAGCGCAGCATCAGATGTGGAGGGCAAGTGATCCTTCGCAAGACTGTCTCCGGTCTCTTGTAGATTCTGTAATACAGCACAGTGATCATCTACGTCAAAGGGAGCGGCTGACGCCGCCACGTCTAGACCATCAAGGTCCGGGACAAACATTTTTATGCCAAAGAGCATCATGTATGGGGTCCGCCCACCCAGAGACCTTCTAGGGAGATTATTAAGTGCACGTTGTACGTTATACAGATGGGCAAACCAGTTTTGTCCAGTGCCTAAAACCCTAGCTGTCAGAGATTGTTTTAAATCATGGTTCATTCGCTCCACAACACTATTACCCTCAGGCCGGTACGGTGAGGAAAATTTTACTTGGACCCCCAAAGATCTCATGGCTTCTTTGTATGCCTTAGAGGCGAACGCAGCGCCCTGGTCAGAATGAAAGGTACCACACGCAAAAATTCCCACAAAGACACGCAAATCCCTAATGACAGTTCGAGCATCAGCAATCCTTTTTGGCCATACCCAAAGAAAACGTGTGCACAAATCCACTGCGACTAAGATGTACTTGTACGCAGTATCAGAGGAGAAAGGACCGCAGTGATCTAAATAAACACACCCAAGTGGTTTATTAGATATGTACAAATGAGTTTGTGGCACGCGCGCAGCAGTCAAAGGTTTAATCTGCTGGCAAATGTCACAATCAAGAACATAAGTGCGAGTTTGTTTATACAACCTGCGCAACCAGTAACACTGTTGTAACAGAGTAACAGTAGCTGACACGCCGGCATGGGCAGAGGCCATCCCTTCGTGAGCCGCTGTTATCAAAGAAGGTCTGCAGTCCGTGTTGGGAATCAATCTGTCACCAACGTCGTTAATTCTCACATAGGGGACTTAATCAGGACTTAAATGATAAGAGTACCGAGAAGGGAAACCACTAGGGTAATTACTGCCCTTCTCTGTCGTAGCAATAGCTGCCAAGATGTCATCATCGATCTTACTTTTGGATCTTGTAACTGCTGCAACTAAATATGTTGCCACTGCTGTTTTCGCTGCTTCGTCAGCTAAGCTGTTGCCGACAGCGTGGACACCAAATCGTTGGTGACCAAGAGTGTGAATCACATTCACAAGAGGCAGATTCTGTTTAAGTTCTGCCACTCGAATCCAAAGCATTTTATGCTTAATTGTGCTACCTTTGGAATCGCGATATTCATTTTGAGTCCAAAAGAATAGATTGTCGTTAAAAGACTGAACACAGTAAAACGAGTCACTCACTATAACAGGAGTAACCCGAGGATCAGCAAACTCCAGTGCAAGCACCAGAGCACGAAGCTCTGCCAACTGTGCGGTACAAACACCCAATGACTGCGTAGGCACGACATCGGACTTGAAATCTCCATTCATGAAAGTACCCGCTACAATTGCCCAGGCCTCTGAATAGGCATGCTTCGACCCTGTCACCGGTTGCGCCGAACCGTCAGTGTAAATGACCCAATGGTAATCTTCAAGCGGGCGCAAAGACAGAGGAGCTGGATGAACGAATTCATACTGCAAGTACTCCTGAGTCTGCAATGAGGCATCAAAGATATAAGTGACATCTGGCGATGTCAAAGAAGTGGCCCATTGTATCCACCATGGATGCAAAGCTTTAGAATTAAGTACACTGGCTTTTGTCACTGCCTCTACAGCAGGATATGGTGTAACCACCAACATGCGTTTCCCTTGCGACAGCGCACGTTCTTTAAGAATCGCCATCTGCACCGCAGTCAATACTTTTTCAACTGAGGAAAAGCGCAGTTCAGCCGAAGTGTACAGGTGTATTTGTAGGCAATGGGGACGGTATCGCCCTCATTGAACATATGTGAAACCCACTGCGCCCGGCACAATTCTTATGACAAGGTTAGTGTGGTTATCACGTGTCAGTAAGTATTTCGAAGCAAGAAGATCAGCCTGCAGAGATTGCAAGATAGCTGAATACTCTGGCAGCCAGCTCGATTTGGAAAATGTAGGTTGTATCAAGGCATATAACGGCTTGATACGCTGGGCATAATCGGGAATGTACGTACGACCGAAATTAAGAAAGCCCAGCATAGACTGTAATTTTTTCAGTGTTGTAGGAACACGCAAGCATGCACACTTCTCCAGAAAGTGAGGAGCTAACCCTCTACCCTCATTGTTGAGCTCGTAGCCCAGAAACAACTCTGTATACTCTGCAATGTGAGACTTCGCAAAGTTGAATTTGTAACCGAAGTCTGCAAACATGACAATGATGCGATCAACGCAACACAGATGCGGCCATAACTCGTCGTCCGTGAGATAGATATCATCAACATACGAGTACGCATCAGGGTCAATGCTCTCCAACAGAAAGACAACACGTGTGGCAAAAACGCCAGGGCTGTTTTTATAGCCCATGGCTAATCTCTTAAACTGTTTTTGTTTGCTCCCAGAAGTAAACGCTGTCCACTGACTACTAATAGAGGACAGGTTATGGCTATAAAAGCCATTGGATATGTCAAGTGCGGTTTTAAACCTTTTTCTCACGAGACTATCGACGAGAGCCGAACTGTGGGTATTCTGTACCGCGCATGTCCGACAGTGAGAGTTCAAATGCCGGTAATCCAAAACTAGGCAGTACGACCCATCAGGCTTCATTACAGTGAATAAAGGATTATTCATTGGTGACACACATGTTTCAATGACTCCCTGATATTCCAATTGGTCAAGGATTTCCGCGACGTGGGATCTAGCTTCGCGACGCATGGGATATTTTGTCTGTGGCTGGGGCATAGACCGTAAAGGAATCTCATGGCTCGGAGACAGTTTATCCCACCCAACCTGAGTACGGTACAAAGCCAGAGCAAGCACCTGGGCCCACTCTTCAGCAAACCTGTCAGCGTGCTCCTTTGGCACCGTGTGCACAAAGGACAGGAGGATTACCTCCTCCCCTCTAGGAGCATCCAAAATGAAAGCCAGGGGCCAGTCTGCCTCCGCTAAGAGAATATCATAGGAAGAGGTCAGATTATCCCAAAAAAATCCCTTGTATTGTGCGTTGTATGTCACCTTCAATTAAGAGGACTATGTCATATAGTCTGTCAGGGGGAGCCACTCTAGTATCAGCAGTTTCTACAGTTATGAACATATCAGTTGCTGTCGCCTCCAGATATGGACGTAGTGCTTGCCGCACTACTGTAACCTCCGCTGCGCTGTCGAGCAGCGTTAGTGCCCATGTCAGGTTCCGAAGCTGCGTCCGCACTATCTGTGGCATACCTCGCTGTTAATGCAGCAACTTTCTTCTTATGAAACGGGGGACGTTGACGTGCAAACTCGTCCTGCTTGCCTTTACCGTCAGGCTGACGGGGTTGCTCACGTCCTTGTTGGGCACCCCGACCTTTGCCACGTTCTCCGCCACCGGACTGTGAGGCCGATGTTTCCTGTGAAGAACGAGGAGAACGTTGTTCAGTAACCTGAAATCTATCAGGTGACCTAATACTAGTGCGATTGCGCACATCATATGTGCGTTCACCAGTCGCCTGTATCGGGGAGGCAGGACGAGACCCCTGTTTCTGTTGCTGCTTATCCTGTTTCTTTGATTTCCAATTTTGTTTAGGAAAATTTGGATGATCGTCTTTACCAGACGAACACACCTTAGTTTGCTGCTGTATGTCAGGAATGACAATGGTAGGCTTAATCCCCAAACTACTGTGGCCAATAGTTCTATAAGCCTCTGCAATAATTTTAGGCAACTCACAGGGCTTATCGAGTTCATCAACGAGGGCTAAACCATTAGCCACTTGAAAGTGTACCGCATCCCGCTTGAGATTACCAAGGACAAGAGTGGCAACTACGTCGAACACGCCGACAAGCCGCATCCCCAACTCGACCGCCGCCTCCAGGCCGTGTTGATCTTGAACACGTTTAATGACGGAGGGAAGTACGGCCATAGATGGGGTCCCGAAGCACTTAGAGAAAACCGCTGCAAAAACTTTTCCCCAGTTGTCACAATCGGATACCTCCGGGACTAAGTATTTCTGCAAACTAATGGTGAGGATCCTGTGTTTCTCCACAGGAGTAGAGTGCAGGAATTCTGCCTCCAGCTGGTCAAATTTCTCAGCAAGCCAATAAGGCAAATCGTCCTTATTCTGGGGGCGCTTGCCCATTACCGAATTAACCATGACGGGACTAATGACAATCCCGGCTGGGCCAGCTGGCTGACCCACAACAACAGGTGCCCCCACCTGTACGTTGCGAGAGACGTATTGCACCAAAGCCCCATATACTGTAATAAGGGCTGTATGGAGGACACGCAACTCATCCAACGCAATATTCAAATAACGGGGATGAGGTGTAAATCCGGCCAGTACCAGCCAAGTGACCCCTGGAATTGACAAAGGGCCCATTCGAACCGGTGTAACAGTATGGGGAAGGGCACCATTAAACCAAATGCGATGCTGCCAGGCTGAAATAGGAATCTCCTGTGTCCTATATGGCATATAATTAACTGGGATCCGCGTGGGAGTATAGGAGTGAAAACTATTATCATCCGCATTCACCGCCGGCATAGTCACCCAAGAATAAAACAACTCATAGGGGTATGAGGCATCGGCACTCATCACAAAAATAACGGCCATCCCATCATCCGGCACCCCAAACTGTGTCAAATGACGTTGCAGAGGTGTCCGGCTATGTGCAGCAATATCGACCGCCATATGGGCACAGAGAGGAAAACAATGTGTAGTAGCACAAGAATTCAAACAAATATAAAACCTTTTTGATTAACAAGCTTGATTGAACCTATCGAATTAATAGGTAGGTCAAAACCGTCACTCCCGCTATCCGGAAACAAGAGTGAGGGTGTCGTGGACTAATATAAGCACTACTAAGGCGTCTTAAATATAAAGACCAAACGTTAGGTGCGCCATGTTGCAGGGATTCTGCTCATGCACAGAACTATATGCAGGAAACCAGGACCTCAGTGAATTGCGGTGTACCAAAAACTCACCTCAGTACCCAGAACCCCTTATCCGACAAGCATCAGTGTCTCATTCGCGCTTCATACCATATAGAAGCTACCAATGATTAGACAACCCAGAACATGCGACTTTAGAGTACTCTCAGGAATGGTGGGAATCAGAAATACCTGTTCGTTATTATTCTCATATCAGTCCACAACAGGAGTATTCAGAGACACAGTAAAGTTTAAAATGTTTATTTTACAAACTACGTATCCTAAGATGCAGTACTTTGGCTAACATAAGCAGACAAATGAATAAAATTAAAACCATCAGCATTGTTACAATACCATAGAAAATGAAGGGAGAAATCATATCACAAATGACAGTGGAATACAACCACCCTCCCTTCAATAGTAAGCTAGTATTATTATACTAATAGAAGGTCTCTAGGTTTGAATGGGGAACCCCATACCGTAAAGATCAGCTTAGGTGAATCACATCACAGGATCAGCTTTGCTCTGCGCCTGGAAAAGTTCTTCTCCAGAATGTGTGTCTAGTGCATGCAAACTGCAATATTAAAGGCGCTTGACTTTCAGATATTTGCAGCTGTGTGCATGTTATGGCTAGAGCGTGGGCCGATCAACCTGAATTCAAAAACATACATTGTTTGGTGACCCAGACTGTTTCTGCACACAATGTTCAGACCAAGGTCGCAGTGCACGTCTAGGTATGTGAACAACAGACAGTTCTCATGTGAAGAAAAGGCAAGCAAGCAGTTTTCAAATAATAACATCTATCTACAGTGTCATGTGCAAAAGCAGCAAGGTGGCAAGAGGGTGTTTCTAACATCTAAGACGCTTATGCTAACTTAACAATGTATGTCATCTAAAACTCCGCCTCCACTACAGTTCCAGGGACACCAGGCTATGATACAAGCAATTTTATGGGCTAAATGGGTTCCCCGCATAGCATTTGAGAAATGCCCCCAATCTACATTTGATGGGGAAATGGCGGCGGTGGATATACGGCTTACTACTCGGCCAAAAAGTTTATTATGCTAAATGATTGGCTCCAGGGGGCTAGGAAGACCTAATTTAACAACAGAAGTCACAATCATAGGTATGGACAAAAATATGAAAATTTCCTATGGAGCATTGATCCTCGGCTCCCTCCGGAGTTGATGAAAGGGATATTTGAGGTGTGAAGATCAGCTGTGCGATGGACTGGGTGGGACAGAAAGATCAAAATACAAACTTAACTATGAAAATGGTGGTGGCTAGGCCAGGCTACACAACTAGAGGGTTTCTCAAAGTGGGACCTAATTGGTATCTCCCAGCTAAGGGATATATGACGGAGTGCCCACATTAAATCATTTCAGGAATTAAAAACGAAATGTTATTTAAAACAGTCACAATTCTACAAATCCATCTAACACCAACATGCCTTAATGACCCAAGGATAATCCATTGGAAAGGCCCGCTCGAGGTCCTGTTGTTGCAGAAAAAGGGGCTATTCATCGGGTTTATAGGTCACTGGTCATTACCTCTTCAGACTTATTCGCCTCAATGAGGGTCAATAGGGAAACCTGAATAGGCACACTGGAAGACAGTGAATGGTGGAAAGCACGCATGTTGTTATGTTATGTTATGTTATGTTAGTCCAACTTGTATAGCTCAACAGCTGCCTCAGCAAAGAGGCGTCCCGGCGCTTGCTACAGGCAGACTGCAAACTAAAGGCTAAGCCACAGGAAAGAGATGGGTTTTTATTGCCTTCCTGAACAACAGGTAGTTCTCCAGGCTGTGAATGTGAGGGGGAAGGGAATTCCAAAGCTTGGCTGCCAGACAGCGGAAATATCGTCCCCCATGGCGCCAAGAGAACTGGGGATCTCCTCAAGGCAATTTATGGTCCAACTAAATTACCTACACCACCTGCCTGCCCTTGCTGAAGATATGGGAGGTGCAAAAGCACCCCTCATCCCCCTGGCCACTCTGTGGAGAGGATAAATTGGACTTCTTTAAACATATTCTGGTCCTGTCCCACTATATTCCGCTACTGGAGGTCCGTTTTTCAGATATTGACACAGGTGCTGGGATGTACAGTAGATCTGATGGCCCACATTGCTCTTTTGGGACTCATGGAGGATTTGGAGGATGAAGATGCTTCAGGGGTGAAAACTTTGATCGCCAAAAGAGACATTGCTAGTCTATGGAACACAGTACCCACCCAAAGTCGTAGCATTGCACAACAGGGTGGACTGGTGTGCCAAAATGGAAGAGCCCATCTATGTGGCAAGAGGGTACCCACACAAACATCACGAGATATGGGGCAAATGGTGCAGTTTTTATGGGCTGAACTGAATTGTACGTTATGGCATAGAGTGGTCAGCTGATATATGCAACACCTGAATGTGAGTGCTATGTATGCCAATGTTTAACTTGGCAATAAAATCAATACAATTTGGTATATTAAACATTAGCCCAAGCTGAGTACTCAGATGTAGAGGGATATAAACACACACGGACTAACCCTTTATTTTTTATTTTTAGAAAAGTGTTCTATTAGATAAATGAGACTGGCAAGTTAGTGCAGATCGACTCAGACCCTATTGCCAGATTGACTATTACAAATAAGTATAAAAGAATCAGCCTTGAATCTCTTAAAATCCTTCCTCACCAAAAGATCTCAGATTTTGAGCTAAAACCAATTCAAGTCCAATTTGTATGCTCTGCCATGTGGGGTGCCTCAGGGATCTTCCCTGAACCCATCATTGTTCAATCTATATGTATCCCCACTTGCGAAATTGATTAAATCTTTTGAATTACAGGCACTCTCATACACAGATGACACACAAATATTTGTGCCCATCACAGACGATAGATATTCTATATCCATCAGTTTTAACAATTGCCTGAAGGCAGTTGCAAGCGCAAAAAACAGAAGTCATCTCTTTTGAAGATCAACCCTCCATATAGAATAACAACTGGTGGCCAGATATGCTGAGTTCATTGCCTGTTCCCACCAATTTGGCAAAGAATCAGGGTGTTATTCTGGATCAAAGTTTTGCTTTTGATCTGCTGGTTAACTGCACAGTTCACACATCCTCTAATACTATTAGGATGCGCCGCAAAGTTTTCCCTTATATCCCAGTGTCAGCACGCAAAGTAGTTGTTTTGCCCTAATATCCTCACAACTTGTCTATTGTCACGTGTTTTATCTGAACATCCATGTCATTTTTGACCAAGCTGCAAACTTTTCAGAATGCAGCAGCGAGCTTGATATTAGATATTGCCAAATTACAACCAATTTCGACCGGATTAAATAAGCTTCACTGGCTATCAGTGAAAAAATTCACAATGTTTAACCCCTTCGGTGCTCATGACGGAACGGTTCCGTCATGAGCCACGGTTGAGCTGTGCTCATGACGGAACCGTTCCGTCATGACCACGCCCGCGCAAGATTCCGTCAGCACAGCGGCGGAATCTGCGCAGCATGGAAGGGGTTAAGGTCTTGTGCATTGCATACAAGGCCTTACATAGTTCAAGACCTAGAGCAATCAAAGCAATGTTTCACTGGTGTTTACCAATCAGAACTTTTCGATTGGTGACTCAGAATCATGTGGTGGTCCCCAAATTTCGAAAAGGGAGATGGGGAGGTAGATCCTTCTGGTGGCTACTATCAAATTATGGAACTCTCCCCCACCCCCATCATGTTACCAGTCTGAAAAGCCACATGGCCTTTAGGAAAGCCCTTAAACTTGGCTCTTCACTTTATAAAATACAGGCCCCTGGAGCGCATGGAACGAGAGTCTGCCATTCTCATCTGAAATATCACAGTATTTAGCGCCTTGACGCCTTTGGGTATTAGTGCACTTTTATACGTTTTATTTTCATTTCATGTTCATGTATGTTAGAATAATTACATGAGTTATGCTCAAAAATACAAAATAACGTTTATGTCATATTGAAACCGTGAGCCTTCTTCTCACATACAGACATTCCTTCATATTCAGAGTTGTGAATTTTAGGAGGGTGATTAATTAGGGATGTACTTTTTGCCAAGACGTGTGCTCCTCACTACTATATTACTGAGATTAGGTTTCTATAGTGGATTAGGTTAACACATGATTTTTCCATTGAAGTGGCTTGTGGCATACATAGGGTGGACCAGTGTCTTATTGGGATTTCCTTATTGGCACACCAATAGACAATTTCAAGTGTAATGCATCGCGCCAATTAAATTAGGATTTTTTATTCAACATTCGCCATTTGGACCATTGCATACACATATTTAATTGCAGTATAAATAGGATAAAACATTTGGAAATTGCGAAAAGAAAATGGCAGAGACTGGCAATGAGTGTTTTACAGGAGGGGTAATCAACAGGGGCATTACACAGTTGCAACTCACTTTAACATTTTCTCAAAGGCATTCTTAAACAGCTTCCCAAATAAACAATTAGATTATAAATTAAAATAGTAACAGGCAATAGGGCTGGTTGAAAAATGGGGAAACAATGAAGGCAGGGTTCGTAAGTATATTAAACATTTGGGCATATTAGATATTGCAGTTAAATTTTAGGATGCATATTCTTTTGTGTTGGGTTTTAGATTGCTCTTATACTGGTTCAGAGTGTGTTGTTGACCAAGAGAGAGATAGACTGATTTTTTTTCCTTTTTTCTTTGTACACTGAACCCAAATAGTTGTTACTAAACACGAGCACTTTCAAGAATAAAGAACAACAAACTTCTTTTAAAAAAAAAACTTAAATTGCCTCTGCTGTCGGTTGTTGGTTATTACTTAAATCAAACATTATTTACAGTCACCCCCTGGAGGCCAACAATATTCCTCATACCCGAAATGAGGTGGTTATATAGTTGATTCTGAAGCCATAGATAGACCCTAAGCTTTGCGAATCTCAAAGACCTATTACCAGTCTTAATTATGACCGTAAAATCTTTTCGGGCATTTTGATTAGGAGGTTTTCTAAAGTTGAAGCAAGTGCTGTATGTAAGGATCAAAAATGTTTTATCGGGGTACCTGCCAGGGGTGCCCCCTATCCCCCTCCTGTTTGCACTCAGCATTGAACCCTTTGCGGAGCGCATTTGGTCCAATCCGGACATAGTGGGAGTCCCGTTTGGCTCGGACGAGCACAAGATATCCCTCTTTGTGGATGATGTGCTCCTCCCGGTCACAAGACTACTATCTTCCCTTCCCATGACATTGTCAGAGCACACGCATATGAGCGTGCCTCGGGCTTCAAGGTGAACCACTCAAAATCCTTTTTTTCAACCTCACATTGCCTTAGGACACTATGCGGTCTATTGACGAACGACTCCCTTTCGTAGCACCAACAAAGACATCACCTACCTGGGCATAAAACTAACCCCGAAGCTGGAGCATCTCTATAGGGCAAACTTGCTGTTGCACCAAATTAAAGCTGACTTCGCTAGATGGCGAACGGCCTACCTCTCGTGGATTGGCCTGATAAAAGCTATAACAAGCATTGACATAGCCAATAGTTCTCGCTTTTGGGACCTTATAAGTATTTAGTTATGCAGCACAATATCCTTGGTGCAACAACATCAACTGTTGCATGGCTAAACACTTATAAGGTACAAGGTTTAGCCATGCAACAGCTGATGTTGTTGCACCAAGGATATTGGGCTGCAAAACTAAATACTTATAAGGTCCCAAAAGCGGGACCTATTGGCTATGCCAATGCTTGTTTACACTTGTGTTATGGAGTGTAATATATTAGCAATATAAAATCAATTTTTTATCCTGGAGAGCCGTGCGCTTCATAGGCAAGTTTTTTAAAATAAGCATTGTGTACCATTTTGATAAAATGTTAGAAGTTTTTGTGTAACCACAAATTAAAAAAATTAAATTAAAGAAAAATGATGAATTAAAAAACAGAGTAGCATAAGATTACTGACTCATTCTTGAAGGCATTTACTATTTGGTGGGGTGGGAAGCCACTCCAGAATCTTGAGGCCGAAGTGTCCTTTGAGGTAAAAGTTAGGAGGAATGCAGAGAAAGCCTTCAGAAATATGCAGCAACCCCCCTCACTGAGCTTCACAAGCTGTGGGTTTCACTGTAGTACGATGTGACGTCACAGCGCTTCCGAGCCCATGAACGAGGTCTCATTGTGATAAATTTCTCATCAAAACCACAAAGCACTTCACAGTTCTTTTGGATTCTGTGCTCCCTGAATTGCATCTCGAGTGAATTAAAAAATCCCTTTGCAAAGCGGGGTATAAAGCGGGTCTGCATTCTCAAATGTGTCTATAAGCACGGCTGCTGGTGGGAGAAGGGCGTTGCTTTCACTTCCTGGATGGGTGCACGGCCACATGTTTGTAATGAACGGTGGTGTGTAGGCACGGTATGGGCTTGTGGTGGGCGGGGCTTGTGGTGTGCAGGGATGGTATGGGCTGTGATGGGGCAGTCCTGGTGCCCTTAAGCATACACCCCCCAAATGCACAATGCCACCGCAAGCTGCTTTTGAAGGAAATGAGAGGCTGTTACACCTTCATTTCCCTACTGTATCTGAACTGCTGTGGAGCGCTTGCACTCTAAGGACAGCCCCATCGGACTGCTGCGAGGGTAGACACATGCCCCTTCCCCTACTGTAGCACTCTGGAGGGCGCTGAGCAATTGCATCTAAATAATTCCACACAACTTTAAAACCGTTAAGAGTTGACTACAACTATTTCAAACGCTGCATGTATCCTAAACACTAACCACAATGCATCATCAAACTATACAATTGAAACATGTCTTTAAAACTGACTAAATGGCTGGGACAATTGCAACCATGCAGCTTTCGCATCACGAATGACATAGCTATAATCATATAAAAATAGGGCAACTCTTCTTCACCCCTTTGTCTTCTTTAAATGGCTCAGTGTTGAACTGACAGCAACTAGGAAAGTGCACGCAGTTACCAGGAGCTGCTTAACAAATCAGGTTCAGTTTTCCTTAGGAATCACACACCTCGGCGTTTGTTGCTTATCCAGTCAGCTCTGCCAGGGATGCACACTTCTCGGCATCACGCTGGCAGCAAGTAGACCCTGCCCGCCCGGGCTTCCATTTGTTGTAGCCCTGTGCTTCCGTGGAGGCATGAAAATAGAGGGGAGTTCAAACTGTTTGAAGAGTGGGACTTTCGAGTGCTGCAAGAAGTAACATGGCACACAGGCTTGAAGTCCGGGCTCGCGTGCGGCTGTGTGGATGTCTTCCGGAGCAGTGGTGAAGTCTCTTCCGGTTACGTAGTTTAGAGATTTTGGAAGAGGCATTTTTTTCTAACCATAACCAATTCCACTAGTGAAAAAGTCAGCTGCAAAAATGCTTGTATTATGCTCCTTAACCTGTTAATCGGGTTTTATCCAGGTTTCTCAGTAACCCATTTTGTTGTTGGTTAGCAATGGATGTTAAAGTTTAACCCTGTACGTATGGATTTATTCATAATAACAGTGGTGTTTTAAAACGATTGAAGTGTGCTCATGTCGAGTATTCAGGATGAAAGCACAGAGGAATAATTTATTTAACCCCTTTGATGCGTATGACGGAGCGGTTCCGTCATGCGCGTCGGTCGCGCTGTGCGCATGACGGAACCGCTCCGTCATGGCCCCGCCCGCGCACGGAACCTTCAGCACAGCGCGGTAATCCGCGCCGAAGGGGTTAAACGAAGGGAGGGTGGAGAAACTTACTGCCTGTCCCTGTCATGTCCGCCGCTCAGGACAGCCCGATCAGCTGTGAGGATTGATATGCGCAGTGTAGTAAGGCATACCCTGTGCAATCGAGGTTCATCACGGAGTGGTCTCTTCACGAGTGGGATAAACTGTGGCTTCATATGGACAGGCAAATAATGGGCAGAACGATATGGGACCTACTGTGGAAACATAAACAGCATCGCTCACGTAATGCCAACATTAGCACACCTACGGCAACCACCTTGGGGGTCTGGGACGTCCTGAACAGACCCACTCCTCTCACCACTTTTCCGTCCCCATTCACACCTATTCACTTTAATCCAGAATTCCCCCCAGGCCTGACAGGAGGGTCCCTTCGATGTCTGGTGGGAGGGGGGCTGTCTTGCGCTCTTTCACCTGCTCGAGAGGGGGAAATTACTCTCCTTCCTGGAAAGTTCCAAGGCTTTCAAGCTTCCACCTTCTGAGGAATTCCACTATTTACAACTTAAACATTGGGCGCTGCAACCGCGGGTACGGCTGGCCGCTACCTGGGAGCTGCTTCCCATAGAGAAATGTGCCTTATCCGTGGCCTCCTCGAAGGGAACCATCTCCTTTCTCTACTCCCTTCTACAGAAGCGGAACTCCCCACACTCTTTGAGACACCAAAGGTTCTGGGACATGCTATTGGATACTCTACTGCAGGAGAAACAATGGGCCTCGCTAGACAGGGATATCCGCAAGTTTATCTGCTCAATGTTTCTTAGGGAGGACCACTATAAAATCATGTTTGATTGGTATCTACACCCTCAGATGTTACACTCCATTTTTCCTAGTGCTTCAGACAGGTGCTGGAGGGGTTGCGGGCAGCTGGGTGACTTTAGACATAGCTGGTGGGACTGCCCCCACATCAATCCCTTTTGGAAGGTGGTCCTATCACAAATCAAGCAAATCCTAGGTTACCCGCTACCAAACATGATTGAACACACACTCCTGGGGATCCGGGATACCCAATTCAAACGTCAGACGCAGGGGGACTGCTCAGTAATGTGGCTATGCCTCAGGGTGGCCAAGATGGCAGTGGCCTCAGCTTTGAGGAAGTCAGAGGCCCCTCCCTCATGCAATGGCACGCTAGATTGTGGCAGGCATTGGCGATGGAGAGGATGGCAGACATCATTAAAGACACCCGTAAGGGATTTGACTATGTGTGGGCCCCCTTGGTGGAATACTTATCTGAGGGCTTACCCCTGTTTGCATGCCGTCTGAGGTTGCGAGCTCTCCACCTCTTTCATGTTTAGATTCCCACTAACACTCTCCAAATCTAGAAGGGCAGCCCCAGATAGTGGGGCTCTCTACTGGCTAGGCTATACCCTAATAAGGCATCTATTTGTGCAAGTCTTCTACTGACCGTGACACCCCAGTTTATGTTTTTTATGTTCATTGGTTGGTGGGGGCTTTGGGTGACACCCGGATGATTTTTGCTTAAGCTGGATGGACATTGCTGATACTTCGTTCACAAACTGTGTATGATCTATTAGCACACTGTACTGTTCGGCTGATGTTGTACATCGCGGTTGCCTTCCCCTACATGTTATTTTTGCATACTTGTAAATCATAATATCTTTTAAAATCAAATAAAAAGATACTTGACAAAAATGTTTTATTCTGGGCTGATACTTACATGAATTAAGACACCAGATGGTGGTTTTGATATGTCTAGCTGTGGCAAGAAAAGATTTCTGTGGTAATTTATAACTTAGATGCAGACAAATGTTTGATAGGGTTAATTAGGCTTTCCAATAGGAGGTGCCCCTGTGCTTTAATCTTGGACAGTACTTACCTATCGCAGTTCGGGCTATGTACTGGTCTCTAACTGCTAAACGTTTAGTGAAAGATAATTTAACATCCACACTTAAAGTAGAGAGAAGGACACCCCAGGGATGTACATTATGTTCCCTGCTGTTTGACTTGATTATTGAATCCCTAGCACAAATTTTAAAGCAGGATTTTACAATCATCACTTCCCAGTACAGAAATGATAGCAGTAAAATAGTTAAAATGCAGAGGATTTGTTTATTTATACTTCTCATCCACATTATAAGGGGAGCAGATGTGGTTCGAGAATTTGGATGCTTCTTTGATTATTAGGTTAATATACAAAAATCGATTTTGGTTTGGAATGTAAACTATAACATGGATCAGGTTTGCACATAAATAAGATACTCAGGGGGATATTTAGAACAAAATGTCAGAGCGCTGTGTTACACCAAAATTGCTAACGCCACGCTCCGGCATTTTTTAAACGCAGGGATGCGGCGTGTTTACCAAAACACGGTGCACCCCTCTGTTTCCCCTGGTGCTAATATTTAACTTCATGCCACATAGTTTTGTTAATAGAGAATTGTCAAGTTTGTCGGAAGTTTGAAGGGGGCTGGGGTCTCATGGAAAGAAGTAGATGCGTTCAATTGCAAAAGACAGTTGTTTTTTCTTTTTTCTATTGCTACACTTTCAAGCTGAATTATTGTAGCGATTTGAAAGGCTACCCATCAGGATATAAGTTTGGTTAACTTCAAATGGTTATGATGAAGGATTTATCTAAACTTAATTTTATATGTAAGTTTGCCTCTCCTAAGTGTTGTAGAAAAGTTAAATTAAAAGATTTACAGTCTGCAGCAAGAAGGGGAATGAAAAATTTCCTAGCTAACGTAATGGAAAGTTTCAATTCTATTAAGGACTCGGAGGCGAGGAAACTGGCAATGCTCCTGTACCTTATATCTTGCAGGCGAGTCTCGGAGGTTTGAGCCCTGGATATCCCTTACGGCACCGTTGCGTCACTTTTTGTGATGCTGTGGCTGCGTAAAAAATGCGCCACACTGGCTGATGCATCACTTTGTAAACCCCTGCACTACATTATATACCTGCAACAAGTATAATGTATGCAGGGTGGGAGTTCCGGCACAGAAAAGGCTTGTCGAATTGTTGCAGTGAAATCTATGAAAGTTCATTGCGACACTTCTGCGGCATCACTGAGTCAAATCCTTATGCCTACTTGAAGCAGGTGTAAGGGTTGACGCAGGCCATCTCACATGCAAAATCACACTTTGCTGGAGTTGCATTGGTTTCCATTGCCATTGCCATTTTCGCGCCGACAGATACGACGTATATATCAATCCTTGTGACATGGAGCACCATACAGTAAATATGGTGCATCCATGGTGTCGCAAGGAGGGTGCACTGAAAAGTGTTGCAACGCTGTTTTACTGCAGCGATGCAACACTTTTTAAAAATGAGATCCTCCCTGTATATTAGACAGGCTTCTGCATTCTGCAGTTGCAAGGGGAAAGATGGAGAGTGATGGTTTTAGCTGCTTCTTGTAGTCAGTACCTGATGTTCTGTAGTTCAATTAGTTAATCTCGTTTTAGGTTTTGCATTCCTGTCACCTGTGGCACTCCCTATTTCTCAGCAGCACTTGTGTATTATGCACACAGAATGATTGAATGGATTTTCCCCCTTACTTACTGTTTTACTTCAAGTATTCTCAACATACCTTTTATAATGTTTTTATTATTGCTTCCTCTCTCTTGGTTCAAGTGTTTTCCTACAAGAAATGATTTTCAGTGGCAAAAATATATCACTAGTATTTCAGCACTTGTGTTTCTAAAAGACTCACTTTCCTTTACTTTGTTATTGCTCTTTGTCTTCTGATATGGATTATTATCTGTGTTGACCTTCTGTTACCTTCACACAATTGTCCGTTTCTAATTAATGTCTCAGTTATTGAATTAAACTATGTTCAATAGATGTAACTCCATGCTTTCCTGACTTATCCAGTTAACCTTTAATTCAAAATGAATTTGACAGAATTTCAGCTTTTACATGTAGCAGTGTCTGTAAATGCCTCTATTCGGCATTTACATGTTTATGAAATGAAAATGTCAATGTTGATCTGTCTTTTCTAGGCTTGTCATTTTTAGGTATTCACATGACCTCTCAACAAGATCCAGATCTGGAAAAAATGGTAGCATCAGGGCATTGCCATGAGGAGGTCAGAAGGAAGGGCTCCTGTCAGATGAGTGCTCCAAATGCATAGCAAGGCTTGTTTTTTCAGTGTGGGAATTAAATAGTTTTTGGGAACAAGATGTCCCAGAGACTTGCATATCTTGAATGACTTTGTAGGCACTCAAGAAAGTAGTAAAAAGACTGCATTAGCCATTAATATTTCATAAAATGTGAATTTTCAGGCATGAACATGTGGTGACAAGCTTCAATCTCCAGTTTCCTGTTGCATTCACTGACAACCCAAATACCCCAGAGAACATGTGACACTTGGATGTACTCTAGTCATGGTCATGACCCTCTTTTACTTCATGCTATTAGTATGAAGAGAATTGTGTAGGAAGTGGGTTTTGGAGAAAGCCCCATTGGCTACACGCTGTTAAGTTAATGACTTGGTTACTTACTGGTAATTTTCATGACTCTGACTCAAAGTCTTCCTTGCCACAATCCTGACTTAGTGAGTAACTCCATGACTCCTCCACAGTCTTCATTGCTGAAAGTAAAAGAAAAAACACACATGCCATAACCAATATGGCCCTTACAGTAAATGACCTCTGTTCACCCATAAAGGGCCAGCCTCACATGTGTGCTTCCTGAAAGTATGATGCAATGTAACTCACACAATTCCCCCCCACCCTCCGGTAAGGAAGGGAGAGAATGCAGGACTGTGGCGAGGAAGACTGTGACTCAGAGTAATGAAGATTACCGGTAAGTAACCGAGTCATTACCTACCTTGTCCATCTTCTGTGCCCTTATCTTGAGTTAGTGAGCTTATACCAAAGATGTATTAGAAAAAGAACTGACTGGAGAATATAATCATGCTACATCAAATGACTTGTATTCATTCAAAACACAGAAGAAATTAAGTGAACCCTCACAAAACTACTCATTGGATTGCCGACAGAACCACTGTCCCAAATGTTGCAGAATAAACCTCTCCCATCCTCAATTTGTAATGGGTGATAAAAGTATTATGATATGCCCAACTGGCGGACTTTAGAGACGCTCCTTTGAAAGTGGCCCAGGTGGCATACACTGCCCTCATGGACCATCCCTGTACATTAGAGGGAAGAGATACATTGTATTTCTGATATGCTAACCAAATCACTAACTTGATCCAATGGCTCAGAGCAGACACAGTAGGTCACCCACAGGGCTTTTTGATCTGCTAAAGCAGCTAAGGAGGACATTCAGATACCACTTATGTGGTTTATATAGGCCCTCGTTACTTGACTGTCTGTTCTTATCTGAACACATTTGTTTCTCATCCTTAGAGCAAAGAACAACAGTGATTTCAACACTGATGCAAGTCCCTTCCAGTTTGAAGAATGACTAGATTCTTCCAGAATCCAAATCCCATGCGTTAAGTCCTCCGGTTTTACTCTCCACCCCAGACTGCTGGCATCCGTTGTTATTGTGATGAGAAGAGAGGGGTTGTGACAAGAATTTTTTTGTCAAGATTCGAAGGAGTAAGCCACTACTGAAGCTTTCTGAACTTGGCTGGTAAAAGCTCAACAGGTTCTTTCATGGTACTGCGACAGAGAGTGATACACCAGATGAAACAAGTGTAATTGAGCCTAGAGAACCAGAAACAAGAAAGCAACCATGTATTTCCCCCTTGCACTCTCAACCACTCCCATGCTGGAGGATTTTCTGCTTGCAGGAGCACAGTTAGATGAGACCTCTGTTTCTGTTGACATTGTGAAAGGAGAAACACTTTCCCAATATCTGTGTATAAAATTGCTTTAATTAACTGGAGTGTCTGTGAGAAAATCAGCTGGGGCTTCTTGATGTTCAAACAGTCAACTGTAAGATTCCAGGCACCACATGCAGACTGTGTGGATGGCTTGGTGACCCTTCAAAACAAATTATGCAGAGATTAACTAGTCATCCAAATATGGGAAGACCAACAGACCTCAAGAAATGCAGGTTAACCACCAAGGTAGACAACACCTTCATGAAAACTCTACGAGCTGATAATAGTGTACAAATACACAGGATCTATTAAAAAGAAGGAGGATTAGGAATGTGTAAGTAAGTGTTAAGAAGATCCATCAATGCTAAAAACATGCCTGATGAGATGAGAGTAATAATCTGTTGCAGCTCACCATTTTGTATTTTTGTTGAGAAATAAACTGATTCACTGTCTTTAAGTCCAAGACCATCTGGAACTCGCCTGATGGACCAAAAACATAATCCAGTAACATCCTTGCCTCCACTGTTGGTGTGAAAATGGCAAATGACACCTCTCGTTTGAAGACCCTGTATCTCTTTCTTTCATGCTAGGAGCTTAAGGGGATTATGAGGACTTTGAGTTCCTAGAAAGACATTGTCCAGAGGGGAGGAAAACTCTAAGCTGTAGCCTTCTCTCATCACTTGAGGTACCCATGAATTCAACACATCTGCTTCCCATGCTGTGGCAAAGAACTTGATACTCCCTCCAATTTGATAGTTATGATTTTGGAGTGGCAGAAGAGTTTGAGAGAGCACCAGGTTTTTGCCAGGACTTATCTGTGGAACTACTACCACGTCTGGCTGGAAGACTGATGAAGAGGACAGGCCAAAGGCTCTTTGAAATAGAAAACCTCTACCTCTCCTTAGAGGTCTAACAGAAGTAATCAGTTTGTGTCCTTCTAAGATTTTTTAACTAGATCTCCTAGCTGTGAACAGAACAGCTTAGCCCCAGTAAATGGTAGGTGGTTCCTGCAAGTTGGTGGCCTTCTCAGATCTCGTCCATATGTGACGTCTGACAGAGATGGAGTCCCCAGATGCTGCTGCTGCCAAAAGGGGGTCAAACCTTATATCAGACAAACTTCTGATCTGTTGCTCCATGATGAATAATCTGGACACAGTATCTTCCCTTTGCTGTAATTCTTTAGAACCAGTGTGAAAATTATGCTGCACCAAAATTGGAGGACGAGTAGGATCTTTTCACTGAAGACTCCACCATTTTATCCACCTGATCTGATGGAGGAGCTTCTCCCAAGATGATCATGCCACTTAAAGACAATCCTCCCATAATAGAGTCCACCTTAACCCTGGAAGGGAACTCTCCTGAAAAATCATGCAGGGAATGTTTTCTACCAGGAAGCCTGGGTAACCTAGTTTTCTCCACATCTGATCACTCTTGAGATAAAAAGGTGAAGTCGGTGTTGAAGTGCACACAATGGCACATTTCGATTATGCCATTGTGCAAGAGGAACTGCAGTACAGCAAAATGCTTCTCAGAATGGCACATACGTGAAGTCTGGGGAAGAAGGAAAGAAAACAGTTGAAATGGTCCAAGTAACAAAAATGTTTTATGTATTTAACATATTTCTTTCTTTATTGAAATGAAGTGGATAGCAAAAGAATCGCAGGACATACATTCATACACAGTTTGGTTGGAAGATCAAGAGAAATGTCTTGGTAATTTGCATGGTGTGTGGTGATTTCGGACAATAAATAGACATGTATCATTACCACACTTGACAAAATAAAAAACATACAAATATCCATGTTTGCACATGAAAGCACATAGGAGTGCATACCAAAGGGAAGAAGAGTGAGATAACATCTCTTTCTGGCTTTCGGAGGTTTTGATTAGTCAAAGCATAGTTATGTGATGGTGACTGTCTGTCCAGCATTTGATATAGCTACTTGGGAGATAAGTCGTACATGGATTTGTTTGAATACAAAAAAAGCAGTTTTGCATGACCTCATGGATTAGGAATATTTCCTAGGTATCACTTAACAACTGACCTCATCAAAACATACTGCACATGACAAAACCACATTGTAAATGAAGTACTGATAACACAAAGGGAAGCTCAATAGTTGTTGGGCACTGGACCAATCCTACAATACAACAGGATTTTAAAAGCAAAATATACATAACCCACATATCCTCTGACTCCACCAGTGCCCACTCCATTTACTTCATTTTTTGCAGATCAGTCCACTCAGACTTTAAAGCAGATCACTGCAACATGATATTTACAGGCCATGAGTGGAACATGGATCTGTTGTACATTGGGAAATAAATAATGAGTGTTGCATTTCACCAAATGTAATTTAAGATAATACACCATACATACTTTACTACAACAGTATCACACAAAGTAAACGCCTCCAGATAACAGGTGACCTAAATGCAGCACACTGGAAGCTATGTTCAGAAACCTGTGGTGGTTGATCCCCCAATTAAACTATATGGACAGCACAGATTCTCCACAGCAAAGGCCACCACGGTAAGCAGACACTGCTGGTATGTCATTGGGATCTTACTGTCATTCAGCATCAAAAAACCGAAAGGGTCAAAATGATGTTAGATTTGACTTTATATGGATTGCCTGTCATTGCTTTAAAAGATGAAATATGAATGTACTGTCATGATGATTTGACGACAATAAATCACTGTAGTTGTTCACAGGGAGAGAGCACATGATTCAATATTTGAGCACTACACACTAACACTATAACATTGCTCATCTAGGAAGTGTAAAAACGAAATTCAAAAATAAACATTGCATGTATATATAAACTTGGAATTTAAAGTTTTGGGTATGACTACATATTAGCTTAGATGTATGTTGCTAAGGGCATGATTCAGAGTTCAGCGGACAGCATACTCTGTCACTGATGGAGTCCCTGTCTGCCAAACCTTCTCAATTGTGAGTCTTGTGAACCATCAATTTTCTAACTGCAGTGCCCCTGCTGGCTCTGACGTGGCAAAACTTTATACCTACAGCCAATGCAGTTGGGGCTGTCGGAGTAAGGGCATCGGAGCATCCACACTTTTATAGCGAACAGTCTGATGCCCTTTTGTTCTGTCCATCATTGCCAGGTAAGCCTTAGTGGTCACAAACAAAAAGAAGTTAATTCCCAGGGTGTGGGGCAATACGTTTTTTTGTTTTTCAGAAAAAAACTCACTCTTTGCGAGTTTGTTTCTAAAATACAAAAAAAGGTTTTTTGCTCAGCCATCAGAACGTTAAAACGCTTTATGCTTTCACAGGAGCCAATATAGTGGCAGGCCCTGTGATGGCACTAGATCACAGCAGGGCCAACAGTGATCTCTAGATGTGGCGGGCAGGGTTCTGGCTAGGATGATGGAGGTAATGACCTCCACCAGTTGTTATCCTTTATGCTCTCATGTTCAATAGTGTTATTTTGGTGTCTGGGAACTGTTGCAGCACAGCATAGCATCCTCTCGCAAGGGGAAAATAAAATGTTTGGCATTGTCTCTCCTTTAGGGTTTTTTCTTTTATAAAGTCTCTAGCAAATTCCAGTGATGTAGCATCACACCACCATCGAAAGACTGTCATATGCTCAAATTCACATAATGACACCTAAGACACTTGCAACAGTAGGATGGTTTCCCATACTGGTCATGAGAAACAAAAGATTTGAGAGTCCACGTAGGCCTAACATAGGTGAATTAGGTCAGAGGAAAGGTCAGCATTAGAGAAAAAGCATTTTCCAAAAAGCCTTTAGGTTAGCATCACATGTTACAAATTAGATAAACTCTAAATTCATATAAAATATAGTGTAATAAAATCAATTTCAAATAGAGAATATGTAAAACAATCACCAGAGAGTATTACAAGGAAAGACCTAAAGTTAGAAATACCCTACTACCACAGTTTTCCCCAAAATTCAGATGTGCACAATTCTCACAGTTCATACTACAAAATTCTTTTTTCACTTTTCTTTAACCTTCAGTATCTCCAGCATTACTATGTGAAATTTCAAGATCTTACCTAGTTTGTACACATTTTTGCACCAATTGTTTTAAATGGTTCGTTCTAACAAAATGCATTAGAAACATTAGGCTACTGTATTCATAGCAAAATTTCACCCATTAACGTTAATAAACAACATATTCTTAAGAAACTCTCAATAATGCACCTCATTTATATGTATTAGTATTGCCTTGTATGTACGTTTTCTTCATCCTGCATTTCAAAGCATGCTTTTACGGTGCTTCTGCTACACTTGTCTCAGTCTTATGTGTCACTGTATCCAACATGTGCAAAGTGCACTTTCAGCTTTGTCTTTAATCAGTAAATGGGTTGTGTATTATGATTTTTAAAATTCATGCTTCATCAGAACTCTGCTGAATGGTGTCTTTTAGGGGTATATTAGGTTATGGTGTGTTTGAGATTGTATGGATTCATTGCATGGTTAATCACAGTGCTGTAAAGCTTCAGCAGCCAAGACACAGTAGCCTCCTCAGAAACATTGTTATCTGTGAGTGTTCCTCTTTAGTTACATGTGAACAAAGCCATTACAAAGGCCACATTTACAACAATATTTGTCAAATGTGAAAACATTATACACAAGTGGTATGTGTGTTTACTATGATTTATGTTTGGTGTGTACACCGAGGTAGCATGTGGCCATAAGAATAAGCCTAATATTGCAAGTAACAATGTGTCTCATGGGAGCATGTTCATGTTTGTGAATAATGTGAGGCAGGCCAGGGTGCACAGTGGAAACCGATGGCCTACCAAGTGGCACTCAGGTGGAAGGAGAGAGGATACCAGGGCAACAATCAAAGGTGGTTCCTTCTTTAGGGCACAGGGGCTTTGCCCTCCTCCCTTATGAGCGACACATGCATTACCATGGCACAAACTATAAATGTCACTGATTAACTGCAGTGTTGTGTTGCTTACAAGTCAGGTGTCAGTGCAGGGCATGGCCAGTCCTGCTGATTGGCAGACAGCAGGTATTGAGCCAAGTGTGCATGTCAGGTTGGACAGGTCTCTTTATCTGACCAGCTCGACATACGCTCTTTATGCTTCATGAACCCACACTGCCAAGGAGCCAGGGGAACACAGCAGAGCTGCCCCAGTCTCCTTTGGAGCGCTGGGTTCACCGGCTCACACCAATCCTTGTATTGCTCTCATGCCCTTTACAACTAAAAGCACCATTCGAACAATGCACAGATTGGTTATGTTTACAGCAGTTTAGGCTTGCCTGTCTCCACTGACCTGTGCTCAGAAGGCAGCACAGGGTGGGTGTACGACATGGCCAATCACCGTATGGCTTTATTTTAATAATTACAGTGATTGGCCATGTTTCTGTCACTTGCAGAGTCATGCGCACAGCATGAATTGAAGGAGAGACTAAAGAGGGTAGTCAGCAATTTCACATCGAGCGTGCATGCTTCCAGGCCTTGATCAGTGGTGTTATATTGCAGTGTAGAAATGTTTTGATGAGAATTTGTCATATTAGAGCATAATTCTGTTTTGATTTGAAAGCACCAGGTTTGCAAATTAGGGAGAAACCAGTTTGTGAAATGACTGCTTGACTGTATGGGGGAAACTCAGGCATTCTAACATATTATTTTTACTTACACTTTGATACCTTATGGTCTGAATACTTCCCTGAGACTTGTCAGGCCTGTTTGTACCCAGTTTCTTGCAGCAACTGTATTAAACTTATCTAACACTCTACTGTTAGAAGCAATTGCCACTCTGTTATGGCTACAACGTGTCACAAAAAAGGAATGTTTTCAAATCCAAGAAGTCTGTCCTGGCAATATGCAAATGTACCAAATGTGTACCAGCTCCAATTTGACTGAGAAAATTATTTGTTTAATAAAATCAGAACATTCTCCATGTTATCGCATCTTTGAAGATGCTTCCCTGTCAAAAGAATGTGTGAAGTGTTATGGCACAAGCACCGACTATGGAACTGGGGAACCAGGCGGAGTCCCGGCGCCGCCTCAACATACTGCAATTCTGGGCAAATCACTTTATCTCCCCATCCCTAAGATAATGAATAAGACCTTGAGTAATGTAATGGGCCTCATGGAAAGTGCTCCAATATCTTCGGGTTGAGTTTGCGCTATTTATAACCAGTGGTAGCTCCTCCGCTAAGGCGGAGGAGTGTTGCCCCACTGTTTCAGCTGCAAGCTGAATACCAAAAGCAAAATGATAATACCACTCCGTTATATCATTTTGCTTTTGGTATTCAGCTGGAAGTTGAAGGTGCGGGGTGGAGCTGGTCTCCCCTTGCCTCACAGGGGGGAGGAGTGGTGGCAGCACCAAAAGTGCGCATGACCCTTTGGCCAGCCGTCTCGGGCCGGCCAAAGCGTCATGAGCACTGTGCATGTTCTCTACCCAGGCTGCACTACAGCCTGGATGGAGAACATGCCCAGCCTGCCAGCCCCTGTCTGAGCACCGAACCATGGCACTCAGACCAATCATAACGTTGCTAAGGCAGCGATGTGATTGGCTGGGGGATTCTGGGAGGCTCTTTGCTTCGCTTCATGGTTCCAGGCTGCTCCATAGAGGGCGGGGGTGAGGCAGCGCTCGGTGGTATGAAGGAAAGTTGGTTATTTTTTAAACTTTTATACCCCCTCTCTTGGTCCCCCTGCCCCAACACCCTTTTTGCGTAGCAGCCGCTACTGTTTAAAACTGTAAAAAGAAAGGATGGAAAATATTTACACAGATTTAAAAACACACGTTTACTAGCAGCAGACCCTGTGTCATTGAGCAAGGCTTTTGGAAAGAGCTGTGTAAACAAGTATACATTTACTAACAACAAATGAGTTCAATGATTTCATGTTCCATGTTGTGTTTTATTGGTATGTTTGACAATTCATTTTGTGTCAGGTGTAATAGCATCAAGTAATGGTATGAAGTAATAAATGGTAACATACTTTAAACTGCATACATTCTTAATACTGCTCTGTTCCATTTCTTCCCTTCAAGAACACCTGGCAAGTAAAAAAAGCACTAGCCTCAAACCAACAAGACATGATGCAATGAAAATCACAAAAATGAAGGTGAATGTATAGTTAACCAATTTAATTAGTATATATCCAGTAAAATGCATAATTTGACCTATATTTTCCAGACTTTCTAAAATGCAGAACCTATCTGAGCCTCCTTAATTGAGCCTTCGAGTAATTCAGGACAAGTGGTCATGCCCCCGCAACCCTAACATAAAAACATATGTGCGGTGCCTGGTGGGCACCCCCGTTATTTAAAAATAAATGGGAGTTAACGGTATGTAGGGGTAGCAGTTGGCATCCCTGTCTCGCACTTGGTACCACTGGGGCTGACTATGCTGCCTATAGAACAGTTGATGAAGACCGTGGTAGGTTCAGAAAGTAAACAAGTCTAGAAGAGGCCTGTTGGATTTGACACCCTTGGATGGTAGTCCCCCATATGTTTTGCCTTCACTCCTCCTATCTTGCAGAATTCACTTTTGTAGGCTTTAGTGCTTTCTTCAGTTCATCACTGCTTACCAGTGCTAATGAGCTTGTGCCCACTCCCTATAACATGGTTTGATTGGCCTGCACATAATTGGCACACTTAATTTACTTATAAGTCCCTAATAAATGGTACTACATGTACACAGGGCATGTAAATTAAATGTTCCTAGTGCTTGCAACACTAATTGTGCCACCCACTAGAGTTGCCCTTTTAAACATGTCTCAGGCCTGCCACTGCAACCTGTAGTGCAGTTGTAAACTGCCATTACAACCAGGCAAAATAAACCTTTTGATAAAGAACAGAAGTGGAAACGTCCACTCCCTCTACTCAACGCAAAACATTTTTGGTCCCTAATGCTTCAAACAGTCTTATATGAAAATAAAGCATATAAACAAGCATATGTCTTTATGTCATTTACTTTAGCATATTTTTTCATGATGAACTCAAATATTAGTGAGAAAAAAACATTATAACGTTCAAACAGAAAATTGAACCATAAACACATTTACATTATGTGCTGTATCAGCTGCATCACCAATGTTATCAGAATAATTATAATAAACCAATCGCAAATAGAAAAGACAGAAAATTAAGTTTGAAAAATGCTCAATGCATTTCAGGATGAATCCTACAAAGCATCTCCGCTCCAGTCAGGCCTTCTTAGCAATTGTACCAAGAGTTAGAAGAATGCGGTCCGGTGGCAGGATGTTTTCATTTAATGCCGCCAAACTATGGAACCTCCTGCCCCCTCAACTCAGATCCAACTCCAATCTCTCTTCATTCCGTAAACACTTGAAGACTTTTCTTTTTACTTTCCAAAATTCCGAAGTGTCCAGGCTAGCCCTCTCTCTATTCTTCAAGTAGCGCTTGGACGCCTTCTGGCAGCAATTGCGCTTTACAAATCCACTTTTCATTTCATTCATTTCATTTTCATCCCTTCTTCAGGGGCTTTAGAATTCACAACATGTTCTGTTCTTCCGGTTTATGTGCATAACCAATTGCTGGAAGAGTAAACAATGAAGATCACAGTGAGTGAACTGTGGGTAATATACAAACAGTATAGTAGCATTATATACAATGCATGTGTTAGAAAACACTTCAAAGGTTTGTACTTGCTGCCATTTTGTGTGATGAACAAGGATAACAGAATAATAAAGTGTCTGTGAAAGAAAGAACCATAAGAATGGAGATAGAACAGCAGTGTGATCATCACTCAAGTGCGATTGCTGACATATCCAAAGTCCAATTTAATCAGCGTAAATCATTGAATTAGAAAAAGTGAATTACACTGAGACCTGATGCAACAAGTGCACAACTAAAACAGTGACAGGTAAGACGACAAAGAAGAAGCGCGTACCTTTTTTCATTAACGATCGAGAAAGGATGTTTCCCGAATCAAAAAGTGAAGGTCATTGGAATGAACAGTGCAACAATGCCAACATCAACTGACTTCTCTGGCGGTGAATTAAATCTGTAAATGCCAAATGATGCTGTGTCAATTATGCTGAATTCAAGTGCTAAAAGCCATCACCGGATAGTAAAAGCTTACTAAAAACTCTCAAGGCTTGAGGTTTCAAACAACAGCGAAACTGACGAGGCCTTAATTCAAATTTAAGCTGTAAAAAGAACCAGCGCTATATCAACAAAACCCAACAGAAAAGAGTGGGCCCAAGTGCTGAGAAAACCGTCACCCAGTGTCAAACGCTTACCAAGATATTTCGGAGCTTAGTGTTTCAAAGCAACAGCTCAACAATGACGTGATATTGAAACAACTGTATGCTGTGGGAAAAACCACTGCATTGAGTTAATGATCTAAGCAAGTAAAAATATCAGAAAGATATGACTTGTAAATATCCCACACGCTTACCAACATGGATGAACAATCGAATTGACGCGCTGTGCGCGGACGCGTCCGTGTTGCGTTTGAAGTCAGAGATGGCGACTGTAAACTGACGTACATAAAAATTATGAACTAGGTCACATGTCCGTGACATCAATGATTCACATGACTATTCCAATACCATGGCTATGAAAAAACTTTATACATACTGTCAAAATTGTACACGCAGACATGCGAGTACAAATGAAACTGTTGAATATGGTTAAAAGAAATTGAGGAACAGCGCATGAAACCTGCAATGCATTGCGATTATTAAATGGACACTGCTTACAACATCACCAATTTCAAACTCTTACGAGAAGGTAAAAAGGGGTGTGAGTGAATGTAAATGGAACAAAAAATGTGCACAAAAATTGGGGGCAAGTTCAAACTTACAGGCGAAAGTACAACAATAAAAAATAGTAAACGTAGCCACAAATTACCATCCAAAGTATCAGAAAGAGAAATGCATAGTCCATCTCTAGATGATATGACCAAGGAAAAATACAGTATTATATAAAAAAATATATTTTATAAGAAAACAACATTTCGTAATGGTCATTCAACCCTTTGGAAATGATGGTATTCAGATATTTAATCCAAAATGTCTTCCTCTGAGCTAACTTCGTGGAGATATCTATATTTCCTGGTTGCATGATGTGTTCTAATATAGTAAATTTGAGTTGTGAAATACTATGCCGGGCTTCTACCCAATGTGTCGCTAGACAAGAGTGTTGATTAAGATTGCGTATTCTGCTCTTATGCTCAATGATTCGTGTTTTGATTTTGCGTGCTGTTCTGCCTATGTAAACTAGTCCGCAGGGACATTGAATTGCGTATATTACACATTCGGTGTTGCAATCCCCGTTGTGTTGTAATTTAATAGGCTTGCCTGTGTGTGGATGATGAAAAATATTACCCACTATGACATTGCCACACTGCCCACAGTTAAAGCATTTTTTCATGCCTTTCATTGTTTGGGGCAATTGCTTTTTTTCTGGGTTTCAGTATTTCCCTGAGATTTTGCGATCGTGTGTGAGCAAACAGTGGTTGTCCCAAAAATACATTCTGGAAATCCGGTTCATGTGTGATAATTTCCCATCTTTTCCTTATAATACTTTTGATTTTAGCTGCTTGTGTTGAATGTTTTAAAACGAACACTTCTCGCTTGTTTGCTGTCCTTGGGGGGTTATTCAATAAATCTCCCCGGCTTTTGTGATGTACTGTTGTTTTTGCGTCGTCAAGAATTTGTAATGGATAACCTCGTTGACGATATTTTTCCAACTGACCACAAATCAGCTCTTCAGATTCTTCCGCATTCGAAGCAATTCTTTTGATGCGAATCAATTGAGGGACCGGTAGATGTTTTTTCAATGTAAATGGGTGAAAGCTGGAGAAATATAAAGCATTATTTTTGTCTGTGGGTTTACGATATACTGAAGATTCCAGTCCTTTCGTTGTATTCCTAATCTCTATATCTTGAAAATGAATTTTGTTGGCATCAATGTTAAATGTGTATTGTATGCGTGGATTGCTTAAAGTTGAGCTCTGCGATGTTATTTTCCAATAGTGATTGAGTGCCATTCCAAATAATCAAAATGTTATCAATGTATCTCATATACATGATGAGATGCTGTTTCCAAAGATGATTATGTAGAATATGTTTATCTTCAAAAGCTGACATGAAGATATTAGCATACGATGGGGCCCCGGGAAAGCCCATTGATGTTCCAGTCCGTTGTTGATAAAATTTGCCATCCCATGTGAAGTAGCTGTGATATAGACTGAACGATAACAGTTCCAGCAAAAATTCTCCAAAATCCTGTTCCAGATCACTGTTAAGAAGCCTCCATTCCACTGCTTCTAATCCTTCACTGTGTGGAATTGAAGTGTATAAAGATACCACGTCAATGGTACATAACAGGATGTCTTGATGAAGTTGATGTTGAATGCTTTGTAATTTGATTAAATAATCAGTGGTGTCTTTCACGTAAGTGGACCAGGTTTGGACTAGGTGTGCTAAGTAAAAGTCAACAAATCGACCAATAGGTTCATGAATAGAGCCGCATCCTGCAACGATGGGGCGGAAAGGAGGGTCTAGTGCATTTTTGTGCATCTTAGGTAGCATATAAAGATGCGGTACCTGAGGGTTTGAAACCGAAAGGTATTGTTTTATGTTATCTTTGATCACCCCCATGTCTAATGTATGATTTAAAATGCACTTTAATGTTTTTTCAAATTCTTTTGTATGTTCCGATGTCAATAAAATAAAGTATTGGTGTCTAGTACGTGTTTTTCCACCTTATGGTCGTAAAATGTTTTGTCCATGACAACGAGGGCTCCTCCCTTATCCGCGGGTTGAAATGTCAGACTTGTGTCCATTGCAAGTGATCTAAGGATGTTTTGTTCAACTGGTTTCAGATTACTTTGAGTAGGTCGTTGGTAACTAATGTGCTGCAAGTCTTTTAGAACCAAAAGTTCAAAAGTATCCAAACTTTTGTGGGATGTGGGTGCCATAAACTTGCTCTTTGGACGAAAAATTTCAGGTTTATCAGTGAACGAAGTTGTGGTGGAACATGTATGAAAAAAACCACTTGAGACTTAACTTTCGTAAAAAATTGAATAGTGTGATTTCAGTTTCCAAAGGGTTAGAACTGTATGTGGGTATGAAGGACATACCTTTGTTGAGCACCATTATTTCTTGAGGTTTCAAGCTTCTATGTAATATATTCATCACTAAGTTGTTGGTGTTTTCTTCACAGTGCGCCGTGGTCTGGATGTTTCTGTGGTTCTTTTTGCCTTTTCCTTCTTCTTGTTCGGTAGTCCTGAATGATTCTCCTCTGTCCGGTGGATGGTTCGTAGTGCGTCCCTGTTCTAAAAAAGATTGCTTGGCCTCGCTTGATGGTCCTGCCACGTTAGAAATTCCTGAAGAACTGGCCTGTGAGGTTGATACCGGAGGTCTTTGGATGGATAAATCTTGGTCGGTCGCTATACTTTCCTCCGAGGAATTCACGCCTGGTTTTTGAAGAATCTTTTCTGAGCGTATGTCTCTGCCCATGTGTAGACTTCATCCAGTTTGTAATCGATGGTATCGCGCTTGAATTTACGTAGTTTACGGTCATGTACTTCCTTGGCGTGTAAATCTAGTTGGGAATTAATATCATCAAGGATTTTAGTCCAGTCTTCTATGTCAACTTGCTTAGAAATGTCTTCTTGTAAGTTGTGAATCTCTGTAGCTAGTTCACCTAGAATGTTAGATAGTTCTTCAATAATTAATAAAATCAGGTCCAGTGAACATTTATTGAGAATGGCGTACCAGCGCACCATGAAGGATTTATTAAACTTGAATAACATGGGTTTGAGGGCGATTCAAAGTCCCCTAGGTATCCTTTTCACCTTGTGATACTCTATCAGGGTTGTGGCGTGTAAATGTTGATTTATTCCTTTCCGCATGGTGTATTCCAATTGGTTGACTAACTGTTGTACTGTTCCAGGCGTGGTGCTGAACGATCTTGCTTCCCGTATTAGTGAGTATATATTTTTTCTGCATCTTCTGTAGTGTATACTTTGGTATCCGCTTGATTTCCCGTTAAATCACCTATTTCTTTAAAGGACTTGTTGTTGTTGGTGCAGGTTGGTGCCACAAGGCTGAAAAAGTACTGAGAACCACAAATGATGGAGCCAACCGCACTCCTATACTTTGTGAAAATATACAATTTTTGTGTGATAAATGAAGTCAATGTGTATGTGTGTGCCATCGAGTACTTGCGGCCCAGCCTCTAGACCTGTGTAGACTATGATAAAGAACAGAAGTGGAAACGTCCACTCCCTCTACTCAACACAAAAAATGTTTGGTCCCTAAGGTTTCAAACAGTCTTACATGAAAATAAAGCATATAAACAAGCTTATGTCTTTATGTCATTTACTTTAGCAAATAAACCTTTTGCCAGGCCTAAACCTTCATTTTTTAATACTCAAAAGCCACCACTAAGGTATGCCCTAACAGCCCCCATGGCAGAAAGCATGGCATTTAAAAGCAAAATATGTTCATATAAGTTTTACCTGCCCTGCCAGTGAAAAACTTCTAAAGTCATTTTTCACTGTGGCAATGCCTATCGCTCCCGTTGGCCAACACTGGGCTACCTTATTACATTCAATAAGTGATATATTTCGCTGGGGATTAGAAAGATATATGGTTTTAACACTCACATGAATTGTAATTTAAAATCCTCTTCAGTGGAGAAGTGGGATTTTAAGTCACAATTCTGAAAACGCTGCGTTTAGAAAGTTGGTATTTCCTTTGTGCCTTTTGCTAGTGTCCAGAGTCACATGACTATGAATGGCTCTGCTGTTTGGATTTGTGTAATGCTTCCAAGCACACCAACCCAAGGGGGTCTTAGGTGTGGACAGGATGAACTATCCTGGAAGCATGACTAGGAGGGCTGTTCCCAGCGCCTCTTACATTTCCAAGGGCCTTCTGCACACATGCAAAGGAATCTGACACCAGGACTGCCCTTTCTTTTTTCACCCCAAACAGTTTGGAGCCTTGAAATGTGAAGGGGAAGAACTTTACAGAATCAGATGTGGGGGCAGGAAAGGGAATATCCACACACAAAGTCTGGCACCAGGCATAAATAATGGACCTCCAGGTTCACTCTTCAGATTACTTCTGAACCTGTGGAAGACTCAGAAGAATAACGGCCCTGCTGTTAGAAGGACTACCTGCTGAGTGAGGAAGGAGGACTGGGTCTGTTCTCTTAAACGCACGACCACCAGAGTCACTCCAAGTGCTAGTTGGCTGGCCTTCTGTGTGAACTACAGGGACAGAATAAGCTTCACAGACCTGTCCTTTATCTGCCCAGCTGAACAGATCCAACTGGACTTGCCTGTGGTCTGCTGCTTACCTCTGCTGGAGTGTGTCCTGAGCCACTAAAGGAGCCCTGGGTCCAGACCCTTTGTCTTTTATCAGAGTGTATTCCTCCTTGTCTAGTTGAGGGCTCCCTCAAACCCGACACAGCACAATGTAACTGACCCAGGATCTCGTATCGTAGCACCTAGCAGCAACATATCGGTGGCCTCATCGGAACATCGGAATAGACACAGGGCAGCGCAACTCGATGCAGGATCTCACATCAGAGTACCTTGTAGCTCCTAAATGGAGGCCTCCTTGGAAATGATGCAGGGCAAAGCAACTCAACGCAGGACCTTGCATCATAAATCTTGCAGGTCCTGATCAGCGGCCTCACAGGTGCAACGCAAGACCTCTCATCTAAGGATAGCCAGGTACATCTTCCAGAGATCCAAACTCATTCCAGTACCCGGGTCGTACTCCATGACGGTCAGCCCGAACTTGTAGTTTAGTTCCAGTCCGGAGAGACCAGATACCCACAGTTTGTGCTTTTGAGTGCTATTTTCCACTGAAACTTCAAAACTAAATAACTCTGGTTCTACTAATTGGATTGAATTCACTTTGATGTCATTTCATTTATTGAAATGTACTCGATATTTCTAAAATGGTGTGGGATTTTTCTTGTGTTGTGTTTTTGTTTGATTAATAATGTGCTGCATAAATATTTTTCACATTGCCTCTAAGTTAAACCTAACAGCTTTTGTGCCAAGCTATCAAAGGGTTAAGCACTGGCTAATTTAGTGACTTTTTGTGGTTCACCTTGACAAGGATTTTGGTTATTACTTGAGTGGGGCACCCACTCCTCTCAACAAATACCCTAATTTCTTAAAAGGCCCCTTTACTTTTTGTGCTTGCACTACTGCCTCACCAAAGATAGACTGCTTCATGACAAGATTGTGATATTGAATAAAGTCTTGGTTTACATCTTTCATGTTCATAATTTAATGAAATGCTGCAGGTAACAATGAATTATTCATGATAGAATAAATTCACAAATTATCAATGGCAAATTCACATACTGCCTTGAAAAACATACTATACAACGTTTTCAAATAATAGATATGCAAACCTCATAATGAAAGATGTCACTAGGGGTATGCAGGGCACATGGAAACCCATCAGTGGTCTCTGTATCATTCACTGATTTTTATAATTTTTAGGTCACCCTGAAGTAATCTCACTGGAGGAGGTTGGGTGTATAGGTAAATCTACTTTTTTGTCCCCAAACGTTATCAGCTTCTATGTATTGCCCCAGGATTGCTGAAGAGATCATAGGGACAGGTAATGCTATTCCATTAGAGAAGTCAGTGAAAAAGGGTAGAGCATTGCTCAGATGAGTGAGACCAGCATTCTAACCTTACTACCTGTTATCAAACAAGTTTTTAGTGGGGTGGCAAAAAGAGGTTGATTAATTCTATTTATCCACTTCAGTTAGGAAGAGAGTACTGAGGCATCAAACACCTATGATGAAACCCAAAACACAATGTGACTGGGAATTGTCCAGCTGTAATTTGTTTGATGGTTCTCAGTCCAGAGGTAGCTCATCATAATTCAGCTGATTTAATGTTAGCTCTATAATATTTTTGTGGCTCTAAGTTGAGAATCTTTCAGTTACTGAAGTGCCCTTTCCATCTTGAGGAGAGGTCTCCAGAGACCCAGTACTATTAGCAATAACTGTACCTATTGTTGTTTTCTTCTTTCAAACTTGTCTTGGAGACTATGCCAAACCACTAAATGTTTGTTGCTATTTTAAGGATATGAGTATGACTGATGTATGTGTGAGAGTATGAATTGTTTTGTACATGATTAGCCACGGGGTTATGTTTTAGGTTTTGGATAGTATTAAATGAATATACATGTGAAATGTTAACTAAATAATGGATAGAATTTCTTAATGAATGTTTAATCAAATTGATAAAAGTGACAAAATACAAATAAAAATGGTTACTAAATAAAAAACTTTTTTTGTTTAATTTTCTGTGCTATATTGGCAGGCGAGAACTTGTTTGAGTCTCATATAAAATAATATAGGTCCAGAAAGAGCTTTCCCAGATAACTATATGTTAGTGAATGCCTATATCGGTCTAGGTGAAAGACTATTACAGTGCCTATCCAAGGGGTGTATTGTGTCTTAGTGAATGTTTTCCTCTGGCTGCCACTACTAATATTGTTTTACTGAAGCTAAACAGAAATCGGCATGGCAGTTAGCGTCTTGCTGGAGGATTTTGAGAAGTCATCTGAAAATGTGTTCGTTGTTTGGGCATTGCGCATGCCAGCAGCATGGCAATATCTATATGTTGAAGAAAATCACACGTACATAAGGACAAAGCGTACACAACATGAAATCGCCAACTCATCTAGTATGATGGGTAGCCTATGGCATCATTCTCAGGACATGAAGCAGTTCTGGCAGCACCCCAGACCAGATGCCATGTTAAACATTATGAAGGCACTGACAGAATACCTCATAAGTACACAATAGCATCACCTGGCCATATGATAGCAGGGCATTGGAGAACATCATCAACAATCATGAAGATATTTTATTCACTTTTACTTTTAATTTTGATAAGCTACTATTTTGCCCAGGAAACACGAGGTTCATTTGTCAACCCACCATCATCTACGCATTGATGTTCTCATCCTCCCATACTTATGTAAACATCCATCTTTGCACACCCATTTAGTATTCCCTACTGTTTAAACCACTATAGTCTATAATCTGTCCACCAACTCATCCACCAACGTACATACTTGCTCTTATCCATTTGTTCCTTTATACATGCATCCTTACGCATTCATCGATTCTCACTTTCTGTGTGTGATCTGTACATGGTTGCCTCTTGATTTTATCTCTGTCTCCATCTTAGGGCCGGGCAAAGTCTTGCAAGGTTTTTGACATTTTTTGCTTTTTCCAGGTCCAAAGTTTTTATTGCCTGGCAGGAGCTGCTGGGATGGGCATCAGGGTACACTGTGAGGACAGTGGGGATGTGGAAGACACAAGGTAGAAAAGGGAAACAGGCACTGTTCACCTGAGGAAATTGTGAGTGAAGGGACACAGCAGGTAAGGGATTGTTTAGATGAAGGGGCAAAGTTGCTTGGGAGTCATGCTTTCTACCTGGGGAGATAGGGGTTTAGAGCAGGGGATGTGGGGATGGCGGATAATCAGCATCAATCCACCAACAGCTCTTAGCAGAAGTGGGAATGGATTTTCACTGCTACCAAGGGATGTTAAGATGGCTCTTTACAAACCTTTAGAAAAGTTACTATTTGCAAAGTCTACATTTTGCAAATTTCCATACCCATAGACCATGTCTATCTTAATTTTGCCAGGATTTGTATTGAATTGTGAATGGTTAAGGGTATTTCCAGGTATATTGCTCCACATGTGTGTATGATGTGTGTCAAACCCGTTATGTTATTCCTTGTTTACTTGTATGTATAAAAATGTCACTTATTTGTGGCCTGCTGGAAACTTTCATCTGTTAGACTCTTCTCTTCTATGATGTCTATGTGGTGCCTCTCAAGTTCGCAATTGTATGAGTTAGTAGTGGCAATGGAGAGGCTTAGGTGTCAATACTATGGAAAGTAAAGAAGTAGGCAACAAAAGCTTTAACAAACTGAATATTAAGACTTTGATTTTAGATGTTGTTCCTTTTAAAATGATCAGTTTCTCATTTACCCCATGTAAGACACTGTCTTCGTTCCTCACTTGTCACCATGATCCTGAAGCCTGGATTTCTCACATGATGCACTGACTCTTTTGTGATGATACAGGTACCTCCTTATTGTGGATGTGTCTCCTAACCTAACTATTTCCAGGCTTAACCATTTTCTAGGCTATTCTATTTGTGGTCTATTGACACTCTTTGGCCCATGATGAGCTGTGTTAGTGGCTGCGAGTTTTAAAGTCTAAATGCTGTTTGTCTTTGCTTATAGGGTTTTTCCTCTTTATAGGTATTACCTAATTTTTGCTTGTTGTTTCTTTCATTTTTTACTCTACTACCTATGTGATTGTGCTTATCAATCAAAAATCTTTGGGCCTGACTCAGTTTCAAAGTACGGAGATGTGGAACAAGGTTAAACTTCTACGTTCGGCAATTCAGTGGTTATGGTGAACAAAGATGCCTTTATGTCATATGATGTGCGACGGTAGCGATGACACAGCGTTGAGGTGATGGTGATAAATGGTAACAAAAATGAGTTACACACATGTCCCTATCACCCTCCTAAGTGTAATATCACCATTAAAGGGATAGAGATATTAATGTGGGCAGACTTATGTTCTCCCTTTACATTATTTGACAGAAAAACATGGATGGTAGAATTGGTGAAGTTATCCATCATGGACGTCGAGCCTGAAGAGTATGGTGGTGAGAAAATACCAGTATGAGGTTTTTTTTTAACTGAATTGGTTTATCTTGATAGAAGGGCAGTAAGCAAGGTGTATGTTGTTGTAAAAGGAAGGTCTTTGTTAGGTTGGAGGGAACAAAAGGCTTTAGGAATGATACTCGACCCCAATCCTCCCAAACAAATTTTGATAACTTCGTCCCAGTTTGAAAACAACGGAGTCAACTTGTTTCCTAGGTTATTCAGGAAGGAGTTAGGATGCTTAACCAAATTTGAACACTGTATAGTTTTAAAACAAGGGGCATTACCTAAGGTACATAAAGTCAGGAACATTCCAATTTCATTGAGAGGGTTGTTGAAGGAAGAATTGCAAAGGCTATGTAATGATAAGGTAATTGATCCAATAGAAGCTTCTGAATGGTTAAGTCCTATTGTAATTGCCAGGAAACTGAATGGCAAAATTATGATGTGTGTCGACCTCAGGGCTCTAAATAGCTGTATCTGGATTGATCCTTATACTTTAACAAGAATTAACTAAATGTAACCCAGTGTGAAAGTGGGGAAGTACTTCACTACACTGGATTTATCCAATGCAGACCACCAAATTTTGCTGGAGAAGGGTTTGAGGCACTCAACCTCGTTTATAACACTGGAGGGAGCTCACCAATTCATTCATATGCCCTTCGGTCTGGCATCTGCATCTGCAGTTCTCTAGAGAGTCATGCAGGGAATACTGAAGGACATGCCGAATGTCTTGGTGTTTCAAGATGATGCGTTAATTTGGGGAAAAAATGTAAATCAACACAATGATGTACTCAAGATGGTGCTACAGGAACTGGAGAAAGCAGGTTTAACCATTGGGTTGGACAAATGTAAATTCTGTACAGAGGAAGTTGAGTATTTAGTGCACACTCTGACACCTGATGGTGTAAAGTCAAAACTCAAAATAGTAGAAGCCATTGAAAAAGCTCCTGCCCCTCAAGACACAGACCAGTTAAGAGCCTTCCTTGGCATGGTGGAGTACTATGCCAAATTTGTTCACCATTTCACTGACATAGTAAATCCTTTAAGGGAGATCATAAAAAGGGGTTAAATTTAGCTGGTCTGACAAGTGTCAAAATGCATTTGATGTTGTAAAAAGATCCATTGTAAATGACGTAACTCTCAAACCTTTTGATCCAGTGGATAAAACCATAGTAGTAACCAATGCCAGGAATTGTGGTCTTGGGGCGGTACTCATGAGGGCAAGGAAAGGGTGGTTGAGTTCGCCTCACACACCCTAAAAGGGGCGGAGAGTACATACTCAACCATTGAGAAAGAAGCTCTTGCTTGTTGGTGGGGCTTTCAACATTTTCGGATTATTGTCTGGGGTTTAGAATTCGAATTGTGGATGGATCACAAAACCTTAGTGGATCTATTTACTACAACTGGTGCAAGTAAAGCTACACCTTGCATAGCAAAATGGTTATACCGCCTTCAAGAAAATGTTTTTACTATAAAATATGGTCTCGGTGTACAAAACATCAGTGTTGATTGCTTGTCTAGACTACCGTTGGAGAACTGTGAAGAGAAGGGTGATGAGAAATGTATGGTGGCTGAAATACAAGACTGGGGTGGAGCAATTGGAGAAGAGGAATGGAAAGAAGCTATGTTGTAGGGCCATGCCTTGCTGAAACTCATAGATGCTCTTCCCAGACACAATGGGTGGAACAAACAGGAAGAACTGCTACCATTCAAGTTTGTGTGGGATGAGTTGTCTGTCGATAATGGTATAGTTAAAAGGAATGAGAGATTGGTAGGACCGATGGGTTTGAGAGAGAGAGTCGTGAGTTTGCTTCATGAGGGCCATGGCGGCATGACTGGCATGGAAAAAAAAGTTCCTATGTATTTTTGGTGGCCAGGAATGGACAAGCAAGTAGAAAGATGTGTGCATGACTGCATTCCCTGTGCTAATAGTTACAAGTATCACAAGATTCAGGAGATGTTGTTATGCCTAGTTCAGTTCCCCAGACAACCCTGGGAGAGGTTAGCAATGGACAATGGAGGGTTTAGGTGCTAAGGAAAAATATGCCATCATAATGATGGACTCCTTTTCTAAATGGCCAGAAGTAGGATTTGTGAGGAAGGTGAAATCTAAGAATGTGATTGCATTCTGAGAGGACATATTTCAGCGTAAGGGGTGTCCTGCATAAAGTTTAACCGACAACAGTCGCCAATATTTTCGGATGAGTTCAGCAGATTTCTAAAAAAATGGGGCATCAGACATTGCAACACCCCTGTTTATCATCCCAAGGGGAATGGTATGATTGAACGGTTTAACCTTGTTTTGGGTGAAAGTATCCAGTTGGCTAGGCATAGCAACTTGTGTTGGAAGGATCAAGTGAAAGAAATGTTGTGGAATTATCGTGTCACACCCCAGTCTGCAACAGGAGTTACATCTTTTAGTTTACTGAAAGGCAGGGTGCCATGTACAGTAATAGCACCAGCATGGCTAGGAAGAGCTGGCATGATTAAAGTGAATTATAAAGATCTACGGGAGAATGTGGACAAGTGTCAAACAAGGTACAGACTGAGTCACAGTGAGAATGTGAGGAAAGAAAGCAAAATATTTAACAAAGGCATGTTGGTCAGAGTGCATTCTGACCATCTTCAAAAGAAAGTATAGTCCAAGCTATCGACACCCAGGGTGATTGTTGAAGTAAGAGGGAATGTTGTCAAGTTGGAATATGGAAAATGGTGGAACACCAGAAGAATGCCAATATGCAATGAGGCAGAAGGTAGAGAGTGGTTGAGAAGAAGTGGGGGTGAAGTTGGAAGACCTTTGGACATTCATAGGGGTCCCAGAATGCTATGTAAATCCAATTGCAATTGCAATTGAGTTCTACTGTTTTGTTATGCTATGCTATAGAAAAGGGGTATTACCAGCTAGTTTTACAATTTTAATGTCAGGTTTTTCTTTTATTGTTGCATTGTTCATTTATATGTATTACCAGTGTTCATGCTGTTTTGTGTTTATTAAGGAGCGGAGATGTGTTATAGCTATGTGATCATTATCTCATGTTTATGCATGCATGCGCTGTTGCATCCACTTCTAGAACTTGTGTGTGTTCTAGAGGATGGAGCGGCAATGACTGTTGGGGAAGCTGCTGGCTGTTGGCCATTCCCATTTACTTAATAAATATCACGAAAAGACACCCACATCCACGCGTCTTTGTAAGAGTGTCAAAAATGTATACCTGCTTGAATCAGGCCTTATCAATGGTAAATGTTTATTTCTCTGAAAAAAGATGCATTGCATGTGCTGAACTGCACTATATATATATATATATATATATCTATATATATTACCTACTGGCGGTCGCCAGTAGGTAGTTATAGTTAGGACCACGTTTCCATAGGAAAACCTCAACATTCTATTTTGAATAACTTTGGCGCCGGTCGACGAATCCTCGCGAATTTCTCAAAATAGGTGGGGCGCTACGCTCCGCTCCTACCCTGAAAGTCTCGGGGGGATCCGTCAAGCGGGGGCTGAGATAAAAGGGGGGTCCCAAAACGCGTTTTTCCCATGCATTTTTCCATAGGACCTTTAGAACGACCTACAGCCCGAACGGCTGAACAGAATTACTAGAAATTTGGCAGAGAGGTAGTCCGTAGGTCAAGGAAGTGCCTTTTGTAGGTTTGGTGTAAATCAGTTCAGTAGATTTTGAGAAAATAGCCTTTAAATCAATATATATATCTGAGCCAGCTTACGGTACGCTTACCGTACGCTTACGGTAAGCGTACGGTGGCGTGCGCGAGCGCGATTCTGATTGGCTCTTAGATCTTAGTAAACATTCGAATCGGCCGAAACCAGGAAGCGGCGGCCGCCATTTTGTGTATTTCACTCTGAAAAAAAAGAGTGAAAACAAGGAAAGGGGGCAATGAGGAGAGTTACAGACCCCCTAACAATTGTAAGGGGGTCAAAGAAGGACAGAAAAGTACAAAAAAAACATTTATTGATTTTAAAAAAAATCACGGGGTACGCGTACGGTAAGCTCACGGTAAGCGTACGGTAAAAAAAATAAAAATAAATAAATGAAAATCAGATTTAAGAGTTTAGAAATTAGGGAGCTCTAAAAAGAGCTGTTGTGTTTATGGAGTCATTTTTTTAGTGGTACCTACAAGTAAGTACCGATGCAGAGTCTAAGGTTCAAGAGGAAGACTCTGTTCCCTTCATCATTGAAGTGCACACCATCTCCTCTATAAATGTCTTGCATGTCGTAACACAAGTTGTTGTGGTAAATGGCACCCATACCATAGTCACGGAGGAAAGCAGAAACAGATTTGTTGACGTGCTTTCTTGCTTTGTCAATCTGTGGACAGAAATGATTGGACCAGTTCCATTTTTGCCTTTGGCATATGTTGGAAAACACAAAGGCAGTTTTAGGGAAAAGTGTAAACAGTTGTGCAAAGGTGTCCTTCATAAGCATTTCCAGACCTACCCCAGTCAAAGTGCCTAGGTCATTGCCACCACAGTGCACTATTATGAGGTCAGGGTGTTGGATTTGCATGAAGGATTTCACCAATGGCATCAATTGGTGCCACTTTAACCCTCTCTGACCAATCCATTTAATGTCTACATTTGGCAAAGCAAGGTCTCTCACCATATCTGTTTTCTCTGCAAACTTTTCACTCCAGAAGACATAGCTGTGCCCTACAATCCACACTGTGAACATCTTCAAAGGAGAACTGGATGCACTCAGGAGGTGTCTTTCAGTAGAATGGCAATATGAAAAGAAAGACAGTTTGGAAATGGAGGCATACATATTTTTTACAAAACAAAAAGAACTGATTGGCTGTTTCATACCATTCTAGAAAAAAAACTAGGCTGTATGTGAAAATTAATAGAAGCATGTTTTGTATTGGTACAAAAAAATGTGTAACCAAAGAACAGTACTATGGATTTGCAGTTAGGATTGAAAAGTCAAGCACTCTTGCTCTGTGGAATTGAAACATTGTGTGTCGAACTTCTGACCTAACTGCACACAGCAGTGTTCCATGAGCTGTTGCTATGGTAGCAGGCAGAAGTCAAGTTGGGGGAAGGGTACTAGGCAGAAGTCAAGTTGGGGGCAGGGTACTTTTGGAAAAGGGTTGGTTTTCAACCAATAGAAATGTGTCATTACATTTGAAAAAAAGGGGGAAGCACTGAGATTTGAAACTTACATGTATATGTGTGGAAAAATAGAGGGAAAGTTTGCCATTATCTGGTTCTGCTGAGAGGAGAGAGGTGTACAGAACAGAGATCCTGGCTCTGATAATCTGCTGTTTGAGTGACACATTTCTTTCACAACTAACTAATTTTAAAGGTGAGTTTACAGTTTGAGAGGGGATGTATGTGGTAACTTAAGAAATGAATAATAGAAATGGGAATTGTTTTTGTTGTAGTTACACATGGTGGATTCATAATGTGTCAGTCTGTAAAAGAGATTTTCACTTGGCCCGAAAAAAAAAGAGCAGTAAGTGTGCTTTCAAATTGGCAAAGAAATTTCGTTTTGGCACTAATGTGAAAACATGACTCTGTGTCCATAGAAGAATTATAGGCAGAAATTTATTGCGTCTTGCTCTGGTGATTTCACAGTTGCAGTAGATGGAAAAGAGGAGCGAATTTTTGGGGGAAGAAGCAGAGGCTTAGCACACACCCATGTGCTTGCCATGTATAGTCATGCACAGTAATTAGAAGCGAGTGGGGTTTTCAGGTTTAAGTCTGTAATGCAAATACATTCAGCATCACTAAGGCTGGTTGCTCCTGCTGGAGTGTAGGCAGTCACAGAGAATACACACGGTGGTGGTCTGAAAAAAAAACAGCTTGGACATGTGCATTTAAATAAATTTAAAAAAAAGGTTTCAGAATGTGTCAGTCTGTAAAAGTGATTTCAAAGTGTAAAAAGAGATTTTCACTTGGCCCAAAAAAAAAAGAGCAGTAAGTGTGCTTTCAAATTGGCAAAGAAATTTCGTTTTGGCACTAATGTGAAAACATGACTCTGTGTGCATAGAAGAATTATAGGCAGAAATTTATTGCGTCTTGCTCTGGTGATTTCACAGTTGCAGTAGATGGAAAAGAGGAGCGAATTTTTGGGGGAAGAAGCAGAGGGTTAGCACACACCCATGTGCTTGCCATGTATAGTCATGCACAGTAATTAGAAGCGAGTGGGGTTTTCAGGTTTAAGTCTGTAATGCAAATACATTCAGCATCACTAAGGCTGGTTGCCCCTGCTGGAGTGTAGGCAGTCACAGAGAATACACACGGTGGTGGTCTGAAAAAAAAACAGCTTGGACATGTGCATTTAAATAAATTTAAAAAAAAGGTTTCAGAATGTGTCAGTCTGTAAAAGTGATTTCAAAGTGTAAAAAGAGATTTTCACTTGGCCCAAAAAAAAAAGAGCAGTAAGTGTGCTTTCAAATTGGCAAAGAAATTTCGTTTTGGCACTAATGTGAAAACATGACTCTGTGTGCATAGAAGAATTATAGGCAGAAATTTATTGCGTCTTGCTCTGGTGATTTCACAGTTGCAGTAGATGGAAAAGAGGAGCGAATTTTTGGGGGAAGAAGCAGAGGCTTAGCACACACCCATGTGCTTGCCATGTATAGTCATGCACAGTAATTAGAAGCGAGTGGGGTTTTCAGGTTTAAGTCTGTAATGCAAATACATTGAGCATCACTAAGGCTGGTTGCCCCTGCTGGAGTGTAGGCAGTCACAGAGAATACACACGGTGGTGGTCTGAAAAAAAAACAGCTTGGACATGTGCATTTAAATAAATTTAAAAAAAAGGTTTCAGAATGTGTCAGTCTGTAAAAGTGATTTCAAAGTGTAAAAAGAGATTTTCACTTGGCCCAAAAAAAAAAGAGCAGTAAGTGTGCTTTCAAATTGGCAAAGAAATTTCGTTTTGGCACTAATGTGAAAACATGACTCTGTGTGCATAGAAGAATTATAGGCAGAAATTTATTGCGTCTTGCTCTGGTGATTTCACAGTTGCAGTAGATGGAAAAGAGGAGCGAATTTTTGGGGGAAGAAGCAGAGGCTTAGCACACACCCATGTGCTTGCCATGTATAGTCATGCACAGTAATTAGAAGCGAGTGGGGTTTTCAGGTTTAAGTCTGTAATGCAAATACATTCAGCATCACTAAGGCTGGTTGCCCCTGCTGGAGTGTAGGCAGTCACAGAGAATACACACGGTGGTGGTCTGAAAAAAAAACAGCTTGGACATGTGCATTTAAATAAATTTAAAAAAAAGGTTTCAGAATGTGTCAGTCTGTAAAAGTGATTTCAAAGTGTAAAAAGAGATTTTCACTTGGCCCAAAAAAAAAAGAGCAGTAAGTGTGCTTTCAAATTGGCAAAGAAATTTCGTTTTGGCACTAATGTGAAAACATGACTCTGTGTGCATAGAAGAATTATAGGCAGAAATTTATTGCGTCTTGCTCTGGTGATTTCACAGTTGCAGTAGATGGAAAAGAGGAGCGAATTTTTGGGGGAAGAAGCAGAGGCTTAGCACACACCCATGTGCTTGCCATGTATAGTCATGCACAGTAATTAGAAGCGAGTGGGGTTTTCAGGTTTAAGTCTGTAATGCAAATACATTCAGCATCACTAAGGCTGGTTGCCCCTGCTGGAGTGTAGGCAGTCACAGAGAATACACACGGTGGTGGTCTGAAAAAAAAACAGCTTGGACATGTGCATTTAAATAAATTAAAAAAAAAGGTTTCAGAATGTGTCAGTCTGTAAAAGTGATTTCAAAGTGTAAAAAGAGATTTTCACTTGGCCCAAAAAAAAAAGAGCAGTAAGTGTGCTTTCAAATTGGCAAAGAAATTTCGTTTTGGCAATAAAGTGAAAACATGACTCTGTGTGCATAGAAGAATTATAGGCAGAAATTTATTGCGTCTTGCTCTGGTGATTTCACAGTTGCAGTAGATGGAAAAGAGGAGCGAATTTTTGGGGGAAGAAGCAGAGGCTTAGCACACACCCATGTGCTTGCCATGTATAGTCATGCACAGTAATTAGAAGCGAGTGGGGTTTTCAGGTTTAAGTCTGTAATGCAAATACATTCAGCATCACTAAGGCTGGTTGCCCCTGCTGGAGTGTAGGCAGTCACAGAGAATACACACGGTGGTGGTCTGAAAAAAAAACAGCTTGGACATGTGCATTTAAATAAATTTAAAAAAAAGGTTTCAGAATGTGTCAGTCTGTAAAAGTGATTTCAAAGTGTAAAAAGAGATTTTCATTTGTCCGAAAAAAAAAGAGCAGTAAGTGTGCTTTCAAATTGGCAAAGAAATTTCGTTTTGGCACTAATGTGAAAACATGACTCTGTGTGCATAGAAGAATTATAGGCAGAAATTTATTGTGTCTTGCTCTGGTGATTTCACAGTTGCAGTAGATGGAAAAGAGGAGCGAATTTTTGGGGGAAGAAGCAGAGGCTTAGCACACACCCATGTGCTTGCCATGTATAGTCATGCACAGTAATTAGAAGCGAGTGGGGTTTTCAGGTTTAAGTCTGTAATGCAAATACATTCAGCATCACTAAGGCTGGTTGCCCCTGCTGGAGTGTAGGCAGTCACAGAGAATACACACGGTGGTGGTCTGAAAAAAAAACAGCTTGGACATGTGCATTTAAATAAATTTAAAAAAAAGGTTTCAGAATGTGTCAGTCTGTAAAAGTGATTTCAAAGTGTAAAAAGAGATTTTCACTTGGCCCAAAAAAAAAAGAGCAGTAAGTGTGCTTTCAAATTGGCAAAGAAATTTCGTTTTGGCACTAATGTGAAAACATGACTCTGTGTGCATAGAAGAATTATAGGCAGAAATTTATTGCGTCTTGCTCTGGTGATTTCACAGTTGCAGTAGATGGAAAAGAGGAGCGAATTTTTGGGGGAAGAAGCAGAGGCTTAGCACACACCCATGTGCTTGCCATGTATAGTCATGCACAGTAATTAGAAGCGAGTGGGGTTTTCAGGTTTAAGTCTGTAATGCAAATACATTCAGCATCACTAAGGCTGGTTGCCCCTGCTGGAGTGTAGGCAGTCACAGAGAATACACACGGTGGTGGTCTGAAAAAAAAACAGCTTGGACATGTGCATTTAAATAAATTTAAAAAAAAGGTTTCAGAATGTGTCAGTCTGTAAAAGTGATTTCAAAGTGTAAAAAGAGATTTTCACTTGGCCCAAAAAAAAAAGAGCAGTAAGTGTGCTTTCAAATTGGCAAAGAAATTTCGTTTTGGCAATAAAGTGAAAACATGACTCTGTGTGCATAGAAGAATTATAGGCAGAAATTTATTGCGTCTTGCTCTGGTGATTTCACAGTTGCAGTAGATGGAAAAGAGGAGCGAATTTTTGGGGGAAGAAGCAGAGGCTTAGCACACACCCATGTGCTTGCCATGTATAGTCATGCACAGTAATTAGAAGCGAGTGGGGTTTTCAGGTTTAAGTCTGTAATGCAAATACATTCAGCATCACTAAGGCTGGTTGCCCCTGCTGGAGTGTAGGCAGTCACAGAGAATACACACGGTGGTGGTCTGAAAAAAAAACAGCTTGGACATGTGCATTTAAATAAATTTAAAAAAAAGGTTTCAGAATGTGTCAGTCTGTAAAAGTGATTTCAAAGTGTAAAAAGAGATTATCACTTGGCCCGAAAAAAAAAGAGCAGTAAGTGTGCTTTCAAATTGGCAAAGAAATTTCGTTTTGGCACTAATGTGAAAACATGACTCTGTGTGCATAGAAGAATTATAGGCAGAAATTTATTGCGTCTTGCTCTGGTGATTTCACAGTTGCAGTAGATGGAAAAGAGGAGCGAATTTTTGGGGGAAGAAGCAGAGGCTTAGCACACACCCATGTGCTTGCCATGTATAGTCATGCACAGTAATTAGAAGCGAGTGGGGTTTTCAGGTTTAAGTCTGTAATGCAAATATATTCAGCATCACTAAGGCTGGTTGCCCCTGCTGGAGTGTAGGCAGTCACAGAGAATACACACGGTGGTGGAATGAAAAAAAAAAACAGGTTGGACATGTGCATTTAAATAAATTTAAAAAAAAGGTTTCAGAATGTGTCAGTCTGTAAAAGTGATTTCAAAGTGTAAAAAGAGATTTTCACTTGGCCCGAAAAAAAAAGTGCAGTAAGTGTGCTTTCAAATTGGCAAAGAAATTTCGTTTTGGCACTAATGTGATAACATGACTCTGTGTGCATAGAAGAATTATAGGCAGAAATTTATTGCGTCTTCCTCTGGTGATTTCACAGTTGCAGTAGATGGAAAAGAGGAGCGAATTTTTGGGGGAAGAAGCAGAGGCTTAGCACACACCCATGTGCTTGCCATGTATAGTCATGCACAGTAATTAGAAGCGAGTGGGGTTTTCAGGTTTAAGTCTGTAATGCAAATATATTCAGCATCACTAAGGCTGGTTGCCCCTGCTGGAGTGTAGGCAGTCACAGAGAATACACACGGTGGTGATCTGAAAAAAAAAAAAAGCTTGGACATGTGCATTTAAATAAATTTTAAAAGAAGAGCAGTTTGTGTGCATTCAAAATGGCAAAGAAATTTCGTTTTGTGACTATTGTGAAAAGAAATGTAGTAATATATTTAAATACAATAAAGGATTTTTTTTTTAGTTTTTTTCAGGTATTGCTGAAGAACAGTGAACAAAATTTAAGATGCCTACAAAATCTCGAGTTCAAAAAACGCTAAAAAAAAAACTATATTTGAGGACAACTGGAGGACCAAAGTTAGTAGAAGATGCTGATGTTGGGAAAAAGAAAAAATCTTCTGGTAAGCAAAAAAAACAATTCCTAAACAAAATATTGAAAACAAACAAAAATGTACAAAATGTCTGTTCTCGGAAAAATGTAACAAAACCTACAGAACAGCAAAAAATTGAGGATTTAGTTAATGCAAATATACCTTCTGCAATTGAAAAGTTTAACATAAACAGAAAAACAGCATTTAAAGAGATACGTAGAAAAATGTTTCAGAGAAGAGTTATGTCCAATTTGATAAAGGATATAAAGAAATATAAGCAAAAGGCTAAATATTATAAGAGAAAAAAAGAAATTGAAGCCATTGCAGCAAAAGCATTAGAATTAAAAAGGAAACTATTCATATTAATTTTGAATAGGATGCGTACATTAGATAAAATGGTTAATGTACTGAAATCACAAAGCAAAAGCAAAAGAGTAGTGAACAGAACAAACTTTTGTAAAGTGTTTTTAGGAAAGTGGATGCATAGTTCAAGTAGTGAACCTTTTTTTAATGAAGAAAGCTATTTTCAAAGTAATAGTTTGCTGCATGCAGTTGACACCAGAGGTCGTTCATACGAAGTAAAAAATGGTTGCATAATGGAGAAGGAGATAATGGTTCCAAGAGATGAGGTACAAGTGATGGCAGATGAGGCAATGTGGAGACGTCCTAAAGCCCCAGTGTACACTTGGAATTGTAGTAGTATTTGCACTGTGCGTCAGGAATCTATTGACAGATTTCGAGAGTTTCTAAGAGAATATAGTAAAAAAAGTGTAAAACAAAAGATTAAGGTGCTTCAAAGTCTGGATCCATGCAGAGTGAGAGAGAATACTGGTTTGCAGGGTCATTCTCTTGCTTGTCTATCTAGAAAAGTGTGCAATAGTGTTTTCCATCATTTTAGGATGCTGGCTGTTCATCATACTGAAATGAGAAAGTTTGTGAGACGGTTGTATTTTGCCAAAAGTCCAGCAATAAAGTTAAATGAATTGAATAGGGCTCTGTTCCGAGGAACGGTATCAGATGTAGAGAAGGTTGTTGATGAAATTCAGTTTTGTTACTTTGGTCCTGAACAAAACAGTGCAGAGAAGGACACAGTAAATGAGGCAGAAGTGGAAGAGAATGTAGAACCCTCTGTAAGTAACACATTTAATGATCACATAACAAAATTTGCAATAGTCTCGAATGAAAGACCAAATGTTACTTGTATTTGTTGCCGCAGAACTCATTATAGAAAACAAACTAGGAATGTTGATCTCTACAGAAAGAGTGAAAATGAAGATAATTATAAGTGGATGGATTTTGCCACATATATATTTCTTGAAAATTGTTTTGAATTGGGTGAAGATCAGCGTATTTGTAAATACTGCTACAACAAGTTAGAGGAAAATAGAATGCCGACCAGAGCTGTACATAATAATTTAGAATTGGATGCTATTCCTGCTGAACTTTCTGAATTAAATACATATGAGTCTATACTCATTCAATGTGTTCATCCGTTCCAGACCATAGTACGTATGGAGCCCAAAACTGGTAAATTACCTCCTTCAGATTTACTGAGAGGTTTAAAAGGTAGAGTGGTGTATTTGCCCTTGGATTTGAAAAAAAATATGGAAACTATTGATGCAGATACTTTGGAAACTGAACCATTAATTATTCTGGTTAATGGTGTCCCTACAAAGAATAAGAAGATTTGGCAGGAGCTGGTAGATGTGCGGAAAGTACAAAGAGCAAATTTGTATTTGAAAAAAAATAACAAATGGTATGAATCAATTTATATACAAGAAGAAGAAGAAGAAGAAGAAGAAGATTTACAAGGAGACACAGAAACACCAACTGGACAAATTGAAAAAGTGGACAAGTCAAAGGAAGAAGAAATTTATGAACATTTTAGCATACATCCTCTCCATTCGAAAGAAGTTATGGGAGACAATATTGATCTCTTTCAGATGAAGAAAGCAAAAGGAAATCCCGTGAGTGTATGGGAGGAGAGCTTGGAAGCTCGATGTTTTCCCCAGCTGTTTCCTAAAGGAAAAGGAGGACGATACGATGAACGTCCGGAACAGATTCCAGCTTCTGAGTATCGGACTACAAGACTATATGCTGAAGATCCCAGATTTCGACAAAGTATCCCTTATTTGTTCCATCTTTTATTTGAAAGCGACTTGTCTGCACTGTCTTATGCAGTAAATCACATTTTAAAAAGTGGAGTACATTTACAAAATGTGTCTGCTAAGGATTTTATGGAGAAAGTGCAGCACCGAGATGATCATTTGGAAACACAACTGATCAATCTGATGGCTTGTCAGCGTGGGACAAATGAATATTGGTACCGACGCCATGGTGAACTAAAATGCATGTTACGCAACTTAGGAACACCAACATGGTTCCTTACCCTAAGCTGCGCCGAGTACGCTTGGGATGATTTACTGGATTTTCTACGAGAGGCCAATTCAAACATTGAAAACATCGAATACAAGACAGCAGGAGAACTGTGCTCATTGGATCCGGTTAATGTTTGCAGATATTTCAATCATAGATTTGAGGCTATGATGTCCTTCATCTGCAATAAAAAAAATCCACCCCTTGGAGAAGTAGTGGATTTCTTTTGGAGAAAAGAGTACCAGGCAAGAGGTGCTCCTCATATTCATATGCTGCTGTGGATCAAGGATGCCCCAAAGTTTGGAACAGATACTGATGAAGCAGTGTTATCTTACATTGAAGAATATGCAACATGTGCTATACCTAAAAGCACAGAAGAGAACAAGTTAAAGGAGCAAGTTCTACGTTTCCAAAGTCATCGGTGTGGAAAATACTGTCGACGGAAATACAAGAGCAAAGAAAAATACTACACTAAATGTCGATTTGGATTTCCTAGACCTGTTCTTACAAATGGAAGAGTCAACAGTTTTATGTCAGCTGTGAGACATACTATCACAAGAAAATCACCTAAGAATACCTACAACCTTAAAAGAAAAGAAGAATCAAAAAATATAAATGACTACAACCCAGTCATTTTATCCATGTGGAACGCTAACATGGATATACAGTATGTTGCTGACAATTCCATTGCTGTTGCTCGATATGTAACGTCTTACATTACGAAATCAGAAAAAACAGAATTGAAGGAAATGTGGGAAGAGATTTCTCACGAGAAGACTGTCAGTAAGAAGCTGTACAGTTTCAGTTTGAAGATGTTATCGCATCGAGAAATTGGATCCTACGAATGTTCAGATAGGTTATCTTCTGCAAGTCTCTACTCGAAGTCAAGAAGAATAATTTGGGCAAGTTTAGGCCTTGCAGCAATGAGAAATCGGGTACTGAAATCTGTTGGAGAAATTGAATATTTGGCTGAGAATGACCCAGAAAGTACAGACATATTGAAAACAAACATGTTGGACACATATTATCCCAAGAGAAGTCATCATCTGGAGAACATGTGTCTCTATGAAGTGCTGCAGAACTACATTTATTCACGGAAAGCTGCAGAAGACATCAACAGTGGAAAATATAAAGTTGTTGGTGAAGAAGGATGTTTGGTGAAGCAAACCAAAGGAAGTTTGATAAATCACCGGAAGCTGAGTTGCGACACTACCGACAAGAAAGAATTTTACTACTTGGCTCTTTTACAGTTGTTTAAACCATGGCGTACAGAGGATGAACTACTGGGAGAATTCCAGAGCTATGAAGATTCTTTTAATGCTTGCAAAGACAGCATACAATGCAGTACATTCTCAACTTATCTGCAAATGTTAAATGAAGAAATTGAACAGGAAACTACAATTGCAGCAGAAATAGCTAGAGACAGTTCTCAGGACAGCCAAAGTTCAGGAACATACAGTCAAGATCCCCTAGGACAACCAATCGTTGAAAATGAAGCATCAATAGCCATGAATGAAGTGGAAACGGCTATGAATCAAGCTCAAGAAGAATTTATAGACTTAGAAAATTTGGAAAGACAACTGAATCAAGAGCAGCAACAAATTTATGAAGAGATCAAAAACAAAATTGATCACGGATTTCTACATATCAAAAAAGAGTGCTCATGCACATCATTTCATCCAATCAGGATGTATGTAAGCGGACAAGCTGGCACTGGAAAAAGTTTCGTAATTAAAGTCATCAGAAGCTACCTAAAGCAAAAAACGGATTCTACTTTGTCTTGTGTGGTTACTGCTCCAACTGGGTTAGCAGCATATAACATAAAAGGAATCACCTTACATCGTTTGCTAATGTTACCAGTGGAGCATGAGAACAAAATACAATTCAACAAGCTAACTGGAGAAGCATCCTTAGAAGTGTCAAGAGTATTGAAGAAGATGCAAGTTCTCATTATTGATGAGGTGAGCATGGTATCAAACTTAATGCTTGCCTTTGTGCATTTAAGAATGCAGCAAATTTTGAAGACAGACTATGACGTGTTATTTGGTGGAAAACACGTCATAGTTTTTGGGGATCTTTTGCAACTTACTCCAGTTAAAGGACAACCAGTGTTTAATACTGTGACACATGAAGACACGAAGAAGTCATTGGGAAGCATTGGAAATACAAATATTTGGTCCTTCTTTGAGTACAAGGAACTTACAACTAATATGAGGCAAGCAAACGATGAAGAATATGGAAGTATTCTGAAAGATATCAGAATTGGACTACTCACAGAAGTTGGCAAAAAAGCATTACAGAGTCGGCTGTTACATAACTTATTTCCAAAGGAAGAAATAGTTGCAGAGAAAATATACAAGAATATTGCAGAAAACAAAAGTGTCATCTGCTTAATGCCAACTCTACGTGAATGCTCAATATTTAATGAGGAGCTTTTGAAATTGGAAAATGAAGACATCATGAAATTGGAAGCAGTGGACAAAATTGAGGATGGAAGAATTACTGTCACAGTAACAGGCAAACTGAAAAATAAATTGGACTCACTAGAGAAGAATATCTCCAAAACAGCAGGATTAGAAAAAAATCTATATGTTTGCATGAACTGTAGAGTGTTTTTAAGGAGAAATTTGGATGTTGAAAAAGGCTTAGTGAATGGAGCGATGGGAAGAGTTGTGGGTTTTATTAATTATCAGAAAAAAGATGGAATTGAATGTTTAAAAATAAAATTTGATCAGATAGAGGAAGTTAAAGACATTTGTCGTTGTTCAGTTCGTTTCATGCTTGTGAAAGACTTATATGTACGTAGGAAGCAGTTTCCGTTTTCACTAGCATATGCTGTAACTATCCACAAGTCTCAAGGATTGACTGTAGATTGTGCATTTGTGAACATTGGTTCAACTGTGTTCAAAGAAGGTATGGCATATGTAGCTTTGTCACGAGTCAAAACATTATCAGGTTTATTCATGATTGACTTTGATGATTCAAAAGTTAGTGCTGATACAAACTGTGTAAAGGAGTATAATAGATTAAGAAGAACCTATGCTCCTCATTTAGGTCAGTATCCTGTGTTGGAGAAACGTGTAGTTTCTCGTAAAAGGAGAAATGAGAATATCTGTAATGAAGATGTAGAGAAGAGGAAAAAAAAGAGGAGTGATGTAATTGCAAGCAAAAAGAATAAGGAAAATGAAGAACAGGTTGTAGGATGTCATTTTGAAAATAGCTCTGGTGTCAACTGCTACGCTAATGTAGTGCTGAATGTTGTATTTTATCTGGAAAGTTTGCAAGAGCAGATAATAGTAAATCAGGGAAAAAGATTCTGTTCAGAGCTCAGTCTCCTTTTTCAAAAGCAGAGTAAAGATAAAACTCAAATAGAAAGTGCTACTGACATTAGAAAACTTTTAGATGTATGTTCAGGACGAACACAGTTTTCTCAAAATGTACAGCAAGACGCACAGGAATTCTTGTTGTTTTTTCTTCAGGTAGTGGAAGAAGAAGGAGTTCCCATTGACATTTTTTTTGGTCTCTCTTATAAATGGGAACATAGTTGTGAAAATTGTTATAATATATGTGGCTCTATTGTTGATAATGAAAGGTTTATTTATTTGACATTGCCAGAGAGTAAAACAGTCACTTTTGCAAAATTAGTTAAAGATGCTAATCATAGCATGAAATGTGGTGAGTGTAATTCTGACATGTTTTCAACATTAATTTTAAGGGAATACGGACAGTATGTAATTTTAATGATGCAACGATGTAGAGCTGATGGTTCAAAATTGGATACTTTAATAAAGAAGTTTACAGGACAGCAATTATCAATTTCAGGAAAAACTTTTGTAACTGTTGCAATAATTTTCCATGATGGACCTACTGTTACTTCTGGACATTACACAGTTTATCTTAAATGTGAAAAAGGCTGGACACTGTGTAATGATTCCCAATTGATTTTCAAACAACGTTTGCCTTTTGATTTAGCAAATTCCTATCTAATCTTTCTGAAACCTAAATTTTAGAGAGACTTGGCAAGATCTGGACAAAATAATTTTACCATTTTACTGGATTACCATTGCAATTTTGTAGAAAAAATATTTTTTAAAATTATCATTTGGCCTAAAGGAAAGATAACCAATTGTAATGTGGACTTTTTAAATTTTTAATGCAATTTTGAAAAACCAATAATTTAGAGATAATCGGTAACTTCTGCACATTTTAAATTTTGGAATGCTATTGGACTGCCATTGGAAATTTTTACAAAAATGATTTAAAAAATTACTATTTGGCCATGTGGAAAAGTAACCAATTCTATTGTGGACTAAATAAATTATTCAAAAAATTTTTGTGAACCAAAATGTTACAGAGAATCGGTGAGATCTGGACAGATTAAACTTTAGAATTTTAATGGTTTTCCCTTGGAAATTTATTCCAGGGAAAAAAAAAAAATACAATTTGGCCTAAAGGAAATAAAATCAGATGTATTTTGGAGTTATTTGAGATATAATATTGTGATTATACTCCTGAAACAAAAATATCAGACGGTATTTTAAAGAAAAAAGTATTGTTTTTAGATGATATTTTTTTAGAATAATATGCATTTCTGTAATGATAAGTTTAAGTGAGAAGAGATTCTGGGCTTTTTTAATACAATCTTTGAGATTGTTATTTTTTTTTGCCCGCTGTAAAATGATGAATGCAATTGCTTTCACAATTTATAGTGAAATGCAATATATTCTGAAAACAGCAAAAATAAGGCAAAAATATTTTTTGGTAAAAAATGTAAATATGTGTACTGTATTATAAAATGGTTTAAAAATATTAATACTTTTTTCTTTTTTTTCAGATCGATATAGAAAATTTTCGTAAACTACAACCATTTAAAAAACTATTTTTTAAAAAAACAAATGAATAAATATTTTTTTCAGTGAGTATGGTAAGTCAATAGTAATAATTGTAGTCTCTCAAGGACCTTGTAATGTGAAAAATGATTTTTAGTGTTTTTTTTAAAAAATAAAAAAAAAGGTACGCTTACCGTACGCGTACGGTAAAAAAAAAAAAAAAAAGTTTTTTTAAAAAAATGTAAAAAAAAGATGAAAGATAAGGTTGGCTCTTAAAAGAACCGTTGTGTTCATGCAGGGACAGAGGAAAGGAACCATGGGAAAATCATTCAAAGCTACAAATGTGCTGATCTATTTTGTTATTCACTAGGGAAACACTGGTCTCCCTATAACAAATTAGAGCTTTACAAAATGTGCAATGAATATCAACCTTCCGAAATCGAGGGTTCATTTCCAGAGGGCCAGCAAAAGGAGATTCTCCCCCCACAGATGAAGGGCTCACCTGAGCTGCAGAAGAAGGAGTAAGCTCTGCAGGTGATGGTCCAGGCTGAGCTGCTGTGGATGTACTGGCTCGTCTTTCTGAAGAGTTACCTCCAAAAAGTTGAGCATGTGTCCTTTTGTGTACATCCTTGAGGTGCCTCATCATGGTGTGATTCCCAAAGGAATACTTCCTGTCAGGATTACCTCTAGAAAGTACACGCTGACACAGCTTGCAAGTAACTAAGGGTGCATTCACCTTTTGCTGGCCTTCTGGAAAAGTAAAATAATCCCAAACATAAGAAGGCTTTACTTTCCTCGCTCTCTGCCTCAAGACAGTGCTGCTGGTGCTAGCCTCACTCTCAGAAGAGCTCTGCTGTTCTGCCATCGTATCCCAAAGACAAACCAGCTCCTTCTCCCAAGGGATCACAAGCAGAAATGAGGGGAATGGGTGTGGTGTAGGAGAGTTCTAGAACTGAAAGTAGTTTCAACCAATCAAAAGTTGTGTTTCATGATCACATGACCTACCGTACGCTTACGGTACGCTTACGGTGCGCTTACGGCAAAAAGTACGTGTGCGCGTAAAAAAGACACGCGCTTGCGCGCATGCGCATAACAGTCATTTCCCGGCACTTCCGCGTAACGTGCGCGTGTTGCGTAAGCGCGCACGCGTCCCACGCGCTGTACGCGCGCTACGCAAAGTACGTAACTATACGCAAGCAGCGTAGATAGATTACGGACGTTGCGTAAACCGTACGCTTACCGTGAGCTTACGGTACGCGTACTATAAAAAAAAAAAAAAAAAAAAAAAAAATCTGGAAATAAATTTTACTTGTTTATTTTAAAAAATTTATATAAAATAAATATTTAATGATTTTAAAAAATTAAGCATAGTCTTTATAAAAGGTAAAAAATTAAATTAAAAATATGTTTGAAAAAAATGAAGAAAAAAAAAAAAAATAGCATTTAAAAAACCTTGCAAATTCACTGAAAAAAACATGGGTTTCACACACGTTATAGTTAGGAATTAGCATTTAAAAAACCTTAGAAATTCACTGAAAAAACCATAGGTTTCACACACGTTATAGTTAGGAATTAGCATTTAAAAAACCTTAGAAATTCAGTGAAAAAACCATAGGTTTCACACACGTTATAGTTAGGAATTAGCATTTAAAAAACCTTAGAAATTCAGTGAAAAAACCATAGGTTTCACACATGTTATAGTTAGCTGGACATTTTACTCGTAAAAAACCAATGAAATTGCCCCGTTATAGTTAGTTCAGCTAACTATAACTCGCGCGCCCGCAATGCACTGCTGATGACGTCACATATTACATCACTCATGACATGGTCAGTGACATCACTCATGACATCACTGATGACATCTCAAATGACATCACTGATGACATCACTGATGACATCATCCTTGTGATAGAGTGGCAGACCTCCTCTCACCTTAATATAAGCTTTGATACACACATTCAAAAATAGAGACTAAAAATTTCAAAACAATGGACATACCAATACCAGTTACAACAACCTCTTCAGTAATTCAAAGATCCACATACACATCCACTCATTCACCAACAGTCCTATACAGTCACTCATACATGTACTCACTCATCATATGTACTCATACATCTATACATCCTGTTACACAATGCCACTCATCCATAGAGTTACTCACACACATAGTCACTCATGCTAAAAATGAATAAAACATACATTTACTTGCATATACAGTAATACACACACCACCATACTTACTTCTACGGAAACTTACACATACTTAGTCTTTTAAACAATCACTTATAGAAACACATACTTATTCATACAGGAACTCTTTCAATCTCTCCCTCTCATATATACTCACATATATACACCAATACTCACATATACTAGTTTAAAACATATGTAGTTACTCCTGAAGACACTATTGAGACAGTCATTCACTCACTAACACACCCATACACACACTCATCCACCCATACAGTCCTGCACACATGCTGTCTTCAACACATACAAACAGTGAGTCACTCATTCATGCATCTATGCACTACGTAATACCCCCCACCGTACCATACAGACACTCAGACTGATACTCAAAAAAACAACTAATAACCTATATAGACACCCATGTAGCTACTCACCAACCCATGCAGCCACTTATACACAAAGTGAGAGATACACTTAATCAGTCAGTTACACAATCAATTTTTCAAAAACAAATCATCCATTTAGACACTTATATACCCATTTATTCTTCCATCGACCTTGAGATATACATATATAAAACATATTTAATTTTCAGAAAAACACACATTCACTGGATGATGTCATCAGTGATGTCATCAGTGATGTCATTTGAGATGTCATCAGTGATGTCATGAGTGATGTCACTGACCATGTCATGAGTGATGTAATATGTGACGTCATCAGCAGTGCATTGCGGGCGCGCGAGTTATAGTTAGCTGAACTAACTATAACGGGGCAATTTCATTGGTTTTTTACGAGTAAAATGTCCAGCTAACTATAACATGTGTGAAACCTATGGTTTTTTCACTGAATTTCTAAGGTTTTTTAAATGCTAATTCCTAACTATAACGTGTGTGAAACCTATGGTTTTTTCACTGAATTTCTAAGGTTTTTTAAATGCTAATTCCTAACTATAACGTGTGTGAAACCTATGGTTTTTTCAGTGAATATATATATGAATATCAAGCGCATCCTTCCATTTCCCAGCGGGCGAGGAGGAAAAGCACACGGACACCAGACGTGCTTCATAAAGATTTATTCAAGGTTAGTAACGGCGTGGCATGTCATTACGCGTTTCGGCCACCAGGTGGCCTTGATCACATAAAGTAACAACCATACTGAACATCCTTTTATACAGCATTTTAAAGTCACGTGATAGTTGGTGTTGAACGATATAGAAGAAATACTCGTAATTTGTTTGTCATTATATAGCATAATGGGGGTGTACAAATACATGATCAGTAATAAGGTGCAAATACTAGCTGTCCAAAGTGCATGGGTTGAAGTGCAGATTGCAAATTATGTGCAAAACATGCTGCAGAGTTTAAAATGCAAATATTTGCATGGGATATTTGATTATAAATAGGGGATAGCTATAAAACTATTTAAAAGTATAAAATACATTTAATAAGAACCCTCGAATCTAATCGCTTATAAAACAATATCAATATGTTTTTGTGCAAAATACGCAATGATTATATCCACATTGATCAGCAAAGAAAAAACTCTCAACCTAATTCACAAATGATCATGGGTACAGGATTCAATAATTGACAAGCAAAAATAAAAATTCAAAACCTAATGACAATATATCGTTCATGTGAATCTTCATTTTCCAAAGAATAAAAAATAAGTGCAAAATGTGACAAAGTAGCAGGATAGGAGAACACGGGAAAGGAACTATTATGTATTTAACAATGGAGATTCTTGGAATGCCCCGGCCTGAACATCAAATATGTCCAAAATCTAAGTCCAATTTCAAATCGTAGGGATTGGTTTAATGGGCGTTTGCACCAAAATCATGATATGGATTTCTTCAATCGCGACGTTCCCAGACATATGATGGCTTATGGACTTTGAAGAGGCCACATTGGGTGTATCTTCCATTGAAGATGTTACAAACATCGGTTCCAGCAAGAATATGGGCGACAGTTGAGATAGCAGTAGACTTAGCAAAAGCAACCAAACAGGAGGCAGAAAGAGGCAGGAGAAAAAGAACAAGAAACAAGAAACAAATACGCATTTAGAAGTCAGTAAATGGTTCATCAATTATAAACCCATATTGTAATATTTGAACAGTAATAAGTAATGTTACTTCCTTGTTTTACCAACTATTTGTGGTTAAAATTGAAAGAGCATAAAGAAGACTAAAATCAAGGAACAAGTGACCATGCACAAAACAGATGTTAATGGATGTCTCATTTGACTCTTTCAGATTTTAGTCTGAAAGGATATATATGTGTATATTTACGTGAAGATAATCTAATACTGTCATATACAATTATACAGGTCCTCAGAGTTATTGAGTCCTGTGGGGGCCTTGCTGTCGAACTCAAGGATGTACCTTGTTTCGAGCTGTCTTAACGATTTTTCTCTATTGCCCCCTCTGCGTTGTGCAGGGATATTGTCAATAACAAAGTACTTAAGACAATTCAGGTCATTGTTGTGATACTTTTTAAAATGTCGCGCTACGGGGTAGCTCGAGTCATTGTTGACAATTGCTCTTAAGTGCTGAAGGATTCTGGTGTGGGCTTGGAGTTTTGTACTGCCTATATAGTTTAACCCACATGTGCAGTTTAGGACGTAAACCACGAATTCTGACTTGCATGTGTAGTGGCCCTTGATTTGTCTTACAGTGGGGCTAAAGGGTACACGATATTCGGTGGTGTTTTGACCGAATTTGCATGCCCTACAGCTTGTACATTTAAAGAATCCATTTTTTGGTTTAAGCCACGTGCTGTTAGCAGGTTTGTCCCTGTTGGATCCCATGAGTTCCCCCTTCATTGTTTTAGCCCTTCTGTATGTGATCACAGGTTTAGAAGGTAATATTGGGGCCAGTACACCATCAGTAAGTAGAATGGGCCAATTTTTTGAAACAATAGACCTTATTCTATGGTGTTGCCTACTGTAGGTAGTAATTAAACGTGGTACGTCCAAAGTGGGATCATCCACCACCAGATCAGGTACATTGATAATAGGGATGTTGGACTTATCAATTAGTAAAGTATCTCTGGGCATGGTTTGTACTTTATCATAGGCCTCCCTCAGAATTCTCTCAGTGTACCCTCTTTCCTTCATCCTTGTTATAGCCTCCTCCGAGCATCTGGTTCTCTCCTCAGGTGTACTACAAATACGCTTTATGCGGAGGAGTTCCCCGTAGGGGATACTTCTTATCAGGTGCTGCGGATGAGCACTGCTGGCGTGCAGAATAGAATTGCCAGCAGTGGGTTTCCTGTATAGGGTTGTCTCAATTTTGTTGTCAACAATCATAACTCTAGTATCAAGGAACTCAACTGAATTGTGATCTACGTGCGACGTGAATTTGAGATTAAAAATGTTACTGTTTAAAATCTCAATAAAATTCATTACACTAGAAAGATCCCCATTCCAGACCATAAAAACATCATCAATGAACCTGAGCCATGTGACAATCTGGGAATTGAATATTTCCGCATGTGTCCCCATGAGAACCTGCTCCTCCCACCAGCCAACATGAAGACAGGCATAACTGGGGGAGAAGCAAGCTCCCATGGCGACTCCTCTCTTTTGGGAGTATAGGTCATTGCCAAACATAAAATGATTATTGCTCAGAGCCCATTCAATTAATTCCAAAAGCATAGCATTATGGTTATGAAATTTGATCGGTCTGCGGTCCAGATAGTGTTTGGTGGCAATTAAACCTGTGGCATGACGATACTTGTATATAGTGATTCGATATCAAGAGTCACTAACAAGAACCCAGATTTCCATTCAATGTTGTTCAACTTTCTGATAAAATCACTAGTGTCTCTAATGTAGGTGGATAAGTTCTTAACTAATGGCTGTAAAAAATAGTCCACATACCTACTGGTGTTTTCACTGATGCTGTTGATAGCGGAAATGATGGGTCTGCCAGGTACCGGCCTTGTGTCTTTGTGAATTTTCGGTATGAGACGCAGCGAGGGGATTGTGGGGAATTCATTATGCAAGAAGTTGAATTCGCTGTTGGAAATCAAACCCTGTCTCTTATACGAGTGTAACATTCTCTTAAGGGATTCTTTGGCAACATTGTAACGCTTGATGTTTATTTTTTCATAGCAGTTACTGGCGGCAAGCTGCCTTCTTGCTTCTGACTCGTATTCATTCTTGGGCCAAACAACCACATTCCCTCCTTTGTCGGACGTGCAAATTATCAAACCTGAGTTGTTATTAAGTTTTGTCATGAGTTTTTTGTATTCTGACTCCTGTTGATTAATTTTGGCCTTCTTGTGACTGATTGCCCTGTACAGATTTTTTAAGTCATTGGTGACCATCTCTTGGAATATATCCACTGCGTCTTTGGGCATCATAGGTGTAAAGCTCGATTTCCCTTTAAAGGGACTGAGGCCAGCACATGAGTCCGTATTTATAAGGGTTGAGAGTCTTTCCTGTGTGGGCCGTATGTCTTTTGGCTCATTGGCGGAATTCGCATCAGGGTTGTTGAGTTCAGCCATGGTGAGGAGCAGTTGAGCATCCGATGCTTCCAGATTATAGTCGGCAGTAACAGCTGAACTGCCTGTCGTAGCATGTTGTTTGTTTCCGCTTTTGATAGTAAAGAATTTCTTCAATTTCAATTTCCTCACAAAGCTGAATATATCAACCCTGGTCTTGCAATAGTTGAAGTTGTTGTTTGCACAGTACGAGAGGCCCAAAGATAGGATGTTCTCATCGGCAGCTGTGAGAACAGTATTCGAGAGATTGACTACGGTCTTGCTGTTGCTCGAATGGTTGGAATGCTTTGAGTCTTTCATCTTCGTCGTCGCCATTGCGCTTTTCTGCCTCTTGATGTTGCGGGCTTTTCTTCTAGCGCTCCGTTTCCTGTTGCGCCTGACCCTGCGGATGTTTGCGGATTCCGCGGTCTCAGGGTCTGACGGCGGTCCTCGGCCTAAAAATTCAATTCCTCTCCCGGTTGCAGTATGTTTGACATCGTGCTAGTATTCATACGGTCCATTTCTTCCCCTCCACTCCCGCTGGTCAATGAAGCCGAATCTGATGTGTCCGACCTGACCGTTATGGGATTTTCATTCGTCGTAGGTACATTTCGTGTGGTAGTCAATACATCGGAACGCTTTTTCCTTGCATTGTCATAACGACGAGCAAATGTGAAGATCTGTCCTAATTCGTAGTCTTCTTTGTCTCTAGTGAACTTGCGTATTTTTCTCAGCTTAATTCTTTCCTGCTGCCTCTTGATTCTGTCATCAATTTCCTTTCTTTGTTTTTGAATTTCCTCTTTTTCGGGTCGTTGATCGAGCTGGCCATTGATTTCTTCAATTTGTTTAAGGAGAATGCTCCGATCGATTCTAGCATATTTGATTAAAATCCTGACCGCATTCATAGAGGCGCTGAGGTTGTTATCAGCCCATTCAGCTAGCATTTCAGGATTGATGTTTTCGAAATTGGGAGCTAACATGATTCTTAGCCCACGTGGGACTCGGCCAGCTTCCTCATATTTTGTTAACGATATTTCTTCCCACCATTTCATCATTTCGCTTTTTAGATGTTTTTCAAGCGTTTTTAGTAAAGTTCTTAAATCAGGGTTAGGATCAACAGCCGTGTTCTTTCCATCGTCAACTCGTTTCGTGGCTGTCGCACCCAGATTCCTGAATAGTTCTTCGGCCTCCGCCTCGCGTTCTCGTTGGGCATTACTGGACATGCCTACACCGCACTAACGATATCTTCTTTCGCAGTCCGAACTTCACTTGGACTGAAAGGATAGAGAAACACTACCTCGGCACCCGTGTTCATTTACAATTCAACTTGCCTTGAAGGGGTCGTCGGGAAATGCTACAGGAGCAACATCCGGCAGCACAGCATCAAGGTCCTTCTGGGATTTGTAGTCAGCACGGGGAGCCGGCACCGAATTCCGTACACGAAAATACGTTCTGAAGGTGGCTGAAGGTGTCGGCCCTGTCGCCAAGGGGATCCGTGGAGAAGTAGCAGTCCCACTACCAGCAAAACGATATGAATATCAAGCGCATCCTTCCACTTCCCAGCGGGCGAGGAGGAAAAGCACACGGACATCAGACGTGCTTCATTAAGATTTATTCAAGGTTAGTAACGGCGTGGCATGTCATTACGCGTTTCGGCCACCAGGTGGCCTTGATCACATAAAGTAACAACTATACTGAACATGCTTTTATACAGCATTTTAAAGTCACGTGATAGTTGGTGTTGAACGATATAGAAGAAATACTCGTAATTTGTTTGTCATTATATAGCATAATGGGGGTGTACAAATACAAATACATGATCAGTAATATATAGATATATATATATATATTATCTACTGGCGGTCGCCAGTAGATAGTTATAGTTAGGATTGTGTTTCCTTAGGAAATCCGCAACATTCTATTTGGAATAACTTTGGCGCCAGTTGACGAATCCTCGCGAAATTTTCAAAATAGGTGGGGCGCTCCACTCCACTCCTTCCCTGAAAGTCTCGGGGGGATTCGTCAAGCGGCAGCTCAGAAAAAGGGGGGGTCCCAAAACGCACTTTCCCCATGCATTTTTCCATAGGACCAATTACTTGAAATTTGGCAGAGAGGTAGTCCTCAGGTCTGGGACGTGCCTTTTGCAGGTCTGGTGTAAATCTGTTCAGTATTTCCTGAGAAAATAGCATTTAAAAGTATATATATATCTATAAGCGCGCACCGTGCGCGTACGGTAAAATTTACCGTGCGCGCACGCTGCCGTGCGCGAGCGCGATTCTGATTGGTTGTTAAATCTTAGTAAACATTCGAATCGGTCGAAACCAGGAAGTGTCGGCCGCCATTTTGTCTCTCGCAGTCTGAGGGGGTGAAAAACAAAGGTGGAGAACGTGAAAAGGGGGCAGGGTGGACAGTTCCTGACCCCCTAGCCTTTGTCAGGTGGTCCCAGAAGGACCCCCAAGGGGCAAAATTTCCTTTAATTTTTTTGCAAAAAATCGCCGAGTACGCGTAGCGTGCGCGTACGGTAGAAACTGAAAAATTCGGTACGCGCACGGTGAAAAACCTTAAAAAAAAATTAAAAAATACATAACTTAGCATTTAAAAAAACGTACAAATTCACTGAAAAAAACATAGGTTACACACACGTTATAGTTAGGAATTAGCATTTAAAAAACCTTGCAAATTCACTTAAAAAACCATAGGTTTCACACATGTTATAGTTAGCTGGACATTTCACTCGTGAAAAACCATTGAAATTCCCCCGTTATAGTTAGTGCAGGCAACTATAACTCACGCGACCGCAATCCTCTGCTGATGACGTCAGATATTACATCACTGATGACATATGTGTCTTTCTGAAAAAAAAAAAATTGTAATATATGTCTAGCTAAAAAGTAATGGAAGAAGACATGGGTAAATAAGTGTCTAAATACAGTGATGTAATATCTGACGTCATCAGCAGAGGATTGCGGTCGCGTGAGTTATAGTTGCCTGCACTAACTATAACGGGGGAATTTCAATGGTTTTTCACGAGTGTATGTAGGTGTATGAGTACATATGATGAGTGAGTACATGTATAAGTGACTGTATAGGACTGTTGGTGAATGAGGGGATGTGTATGTGGATCTTGGAATTGCTGAATAGGTTGTTGTAACTGGTATTGGTATGTCCATTGTTTTGAAAATTGTAGTTTCTATTTTTGAATGTGTGTATCAAAGGTTATATTAGGGGGAGAGGAGGTCTGCCACTCTATCACAAGGATGATGTCATCAGTGATGTCATTTGAGATGACATCAGTGATGTCATGAGTGATGTCACTGACCATGTCATGAGTGATGTAATATGTGACGTCATCAGCAGTGCATTACGGGCATGCGAGTTATAGTTAGCTGAACTAACTATAACAGGGGAATTTCAATGGTTTTGTACGAGTGAAAAGTTCAGCTAACTATAACCCCCCTGAAACCTATTAAATGCTAATTTCTAACTATGCCTACAGAGATAGGACATGTGAAGAAAGAAAAAAAAACGCACAGAAAGAAAAAAAAGAAATGCAGAAAGAAGCAACAGAAGTCCTCAAAGACTAAAAAAAGTGTAGGAAGAAGGATAACGTGCAGAAAGAACAAACAGAAGAGCAGAAAGAAGCCTTGTCGCAAAATCATCCTGTATCCTCAACTTTTTCAGACGGATACTGGTGGTAACTGAGTCTGACTAACCAGTCCTAGAGCCAGTGCTATGTTAAAAGACACTCAGAATACAGTGAAAACACCTACATACACTAGGGAACACTATGTGTTGGGGTCCCCCTGTGATTAGCATGACCTCCTCTGTAAGCCCCTAGTATATAATATGGCAGGGGATTAAAACTACCTCTTAAAACGCGCCACAGGGTGTTTTTGCACACGTCACCTCAGGCCCCGTCCCCTCCCTTCCCCACTGTGTAAACACGCCCTGTGGCCGTTTTAAGTTGGGAGATTAAGTCCCCTTGAATCCTGAGGGTCCCAAGGGTCCAACTAGACCACTAGGTACCTCCATTAAGCGCCACAGAGCTGCGTTGCAGAGAGATGTAAAAAGGGGCACGGCCTAGACCACCTCTCTGCAACACAGCGCAGTGGCGCTTACTGGAAGCACCTGGTGGGCTAGTTGGCCCCCAGGGTCCCTCAGTATTGAAGGGGAATTATTTCCCCAACTTAAAACGCGCCACAGGGCTTGTTTGCAAACGTTAACTCAGGCCCCGCCCCCTCCCTTCACCACTGTGTAAACACGCCCTGTGGCAGTTTTTTAAGTTGGGAGATTAGGTCCCCTTGAATTCTGAGGGTTCCTAGGTACAAAATAGCCCACTAAGTACGTCCAGTAAGCGCCATTGCAGAGAGGTGTAAAAAGGGGCACGGCCTGCACCACCTCTCTGCAACGCAGAGCAGTGGCACTTACCAGAAGCACCTGATTGGCTAGTTACCCCCAGGGTCCCTCAGGATTGAAAGGGAATTATTTCCCCAACTTAAAACGTGCCATAGGGCGTGTTTGCACACGTCACCTCAGGCCCCGTCCCCTCCCTTCACCGTTGTGTAAACGCGCCCTGTGGCCATTCTAAGTTGAGAGATTAAGTCCCCTTGAATCCTAAGGGTCCCTAGGGTCAAACTAGCCCACTAGGTACCTCCAGTAAGCGCCACAGAGCTGTGTTGCATAGAGGTGTAAAAAGGGGCGTGGCCTCAGAACACCTGTCTGCAACGCAGCTCCCTGGCGCATATTGGAGACACCTGTTGGGCTAGTTGGCCCTCAGGGATCCTCAGTATTGAAGGGGAATTAATTCCCCAACTTACAACTGGCCAGGCGGCACGTTTGCAGAGTGCTGCAAGGAAGGGTGTGGCCTCCGGCGAGATGCCGGTCTTTTATTTATTTTATTTTTTTAAGAAGGAGGGCTGTGTGGCCCCCCTTCTTTTTCTAATTTATTGGCCCTGGGGACCCCATCCCCCAGGGCCTGCACCCTAATGTTTTTTGTTGAAAAAAATTAATTTGGCCCTCCCAAGGCCTTAATCGGCCCCGGGGACCCCAACCCCCGGGTCATGGCCTTTTTTTTTTTATTCTTTAGGAGGGGGCTGCGTTGCCCCCCTCCTCAGGCCACTTATGGCCCCGGGGACCCCATCCCCCGGGGCCGGCCTTTGTTTTTTATTATTTAACAAAAATATATATTTATAGAAACACCTAGGACATGCTGGACAAACCGTATGTACCTATCACCATGGCAATTTGCGTGATATTCATTAAAAGGCGACTATGCAGACAATGAATCCACGTGGAATGTATTTACACCGCTAGAGAAGCTCTGACGTGTCTGACGCCATACCGTGCCTAATCCTGGCGCCCCCGCCAGTGGGTACTCTCCAAGTAGACACCCTTGTCGTTTATTTATACAAACATGGGTAGCTATTGACAGGCACATCTAATACACACGCACACCAAGCCATTCAAAGGGGATTCGACAAAAATTCGACCAAACTATGCAAGTAACCCCCCTCACGATTAATAAAACACACATCCACCGCCGGATGTGGAATACTTTTTATTTTACTCTCTGGAAAGGAGACAAACCTCACTTGAGAGTCACAGCGTGCTCCTGGCTGAGCCCAATTCTGTGTTACACCCACCAGTGCTCGCCAAGTGCCACGCACCTCTGTGTTGTATTCCACCAGCTAGTGTGTATGCTATGACACTCTCTAGCCCATGTGCACTGTAACACCACGATGCCTATGTTATAACGCACAGCGCTATGCTATACATATTACAATCTGGGATCCATATCTTTGTCACAGTGCATATGCAACGGTACACTCCCCAGCACATATTTTATATTACAACTTTAGAGACTAGTTAGGTTACACAACACTGCCCTGTGCATATTACACTCCAAGGCGCCTATCGCATAGCACGCGCTAATGCCTGAGCTATCTTGTGCTCTCCAATGAATCTGTCATTGCGCACAATGTATTGCATTTTATATTTCACGCCCGGTTCATCTTATATCACACTTTTTGGTGCATAGTTTATACCATATACTATATCTAGTTTTCAATTACAATCGTGCTCTCAGGACTATGTTCTATATAACACTGCGTCCACCTACCCTTTTCACGGGTATTACATTTTGCGATGGGGGTGGAGGGTCAGGGGGTGTTTCTGCCAAGTGAGCCCGGAGTCACAGTCACAAACGTCCTCTTCTTCCTGAATAAAAGTGAGATTATGCTGCATACTTGTTCATATTTTAAGTAGTTCGCACAGACACACATTTTAAAAACAATAAAGTTCCTAATACCCACCTTCTCTGAACAGTTAACTTGCTGCCCCGTCCACCTCCTCCCTATCCTCTGTTGTCTGAAACCATGGACTAGCCTCCTCCCTCCTGCCATGCATGGTCTGATGTGCTGCCACTGCCCTCCATTTAGCATGATGTACCAGTCCACTCCTCCTGCCCTCCATTGCCCAATTTTATGGTCCATCATTGACCTCCTGCTTAGCCTCTGTGCTTAGCTTGCTGCCCCTATTCTCCTTCCCCCTGCCCTCCGATGTCTTTGTGCATGCCCCTGCTCCATCCTTTTTGCCCACCATGTTCCATAGACCTCCCACTCCTATCTACTCTGAGTGTTCTGTTGAGCTGCCACTCCCCTCCCACCTGCTTAGCGTTGTCAGATGACTGTAACCTGTACCTCCCACCTCCACCCTGCCTGTCCACATGCCATGCCCCTATCCCCTTCCTCCTGTCCTCCATGGTCCATTGTACTGCCACACCCTTCTGCCCTCCCTGGTCTGTTGTGCTGCAACTGCTCCTCCTGCCTACCCCGTGCGGTCTGTTGTGAGGCCCCTTCCCCTGAACTTTCTTGTCTGTGCACAGGTCCTGACCCTCCCTTCTATCCTCCATCGTCCTTTGTGCATGCCCCTGCACCCTCCTTCTTGCCCATCATAGCCAATGTGCTGCCACTAACCCTCCCGCTTGCCATGCATGGTCGTCTGTGCTGCCATGGCCCCTCCCACCTTCCCTGTGTGGTCAGCTAGCTGCCCCTGACCCCCTCCCACCATCCTTCCATGGTCTGTGTGTATGCCATCATAGTCTCATTGTTGCTCTCCATTGTGTGTCTTGTTTTTAGTGCCCATCCTGCCTGACCTCAATGGTCATCTTGCTGCTTCTGCCCTGCCCCCTTGCCCCCAGCCCTCTGTTTTCCTGCGCAGACCCCTATTCCCTCCCTCCTGGCTTGTCTGTTCCATTTTAATGCCCCTGATCCGTCCCTCCTGCCCTTTATGGTCTGTTATGCTGCAGCTTTCTCTCCTGTCTGTCCATTATGGTCAGCTAGCTACCATTGCCTCTTTCCCCTCATTTCTCTGTTGTCCATGTGCATGGTCCTGTCCTCTCCCTATTGCTTTCTATGGATTGTTGTGCTGCACTCCCGTCCCGCATACCCTGTGTGGTGTATTGTGCTGCTGCAAACCCTGATGCCTGCCCTGTAGGGCCAGTTTGGTGCACCTCTCCATGTCCCTCCTGTCCTCTGTTATCCGAGTCCATGTCCCTACCCCAATTCCTCCTGCTACCATGATCCAATGTACCATACTTGCGAACAGTTTGAACTTGGTAAGAGGGAGATTTTGAAAAAAAACTGGGGTATTGATTTTCCCCTTTGAGTTACATTGAAAAAGAGGAAATTGTAGACAGGAGACAGATCAAATAAAGCCCATTTGAGCTTAAAAACATTGGACGTATCCTGGCTGAAACGGGTCTGTTGGCATGTATGGTTGTACTACCACTGCCTCTTCCTTCTGCCCACAATGGTCTATTATATTGCCACAACCACTCTTGCCAGTCCTGTATTGTGTTGGTTTGTTGCCCCTGTACCCCTTTCCACTGCCATCCATAGTCTGTTGTGCTGCAACTGCCCTTCCTGCCTGCCCAGTTTGGTCAAATTGTTGCCTCTGCACTCTCCTACCTGCCTTCAATTTTCAGAGTCCGTGACCCTGGCCTCTGCCTCTCAACAGTATCCCAATGAACAACTAGATTGCTAACATTCTATATTTATTACAAAAGTGTGGAATGCCTGACGTCATCTTGATGTAATCAAAACTGTAATACCTAGTGCATTTCCTTTAGAAATTACATATATGAAAGGTCTTATTTGCATCAAAATTATGGTTAGTGCTCTAAAAAACTAAAATGAGAAGATATTTTCTGAGTTTTCAAATAGCGACAAAGAACTTTTAAATTATTTGTAATCTTTATTTTTTTTATCCTTTTGACTACTTGATTAAATGTTGCACCTAGGGGAGAGGATGAGGTGTTACTTCCAGAGCTGCAGACTTTGCAACTGGGGAACCAGGTTGGAATTTCTGCTTCAGCTCAACATTCTGTGCTTCTGGTCAAATCACTTAATCTCCCCATGTCTACAACCAAAATGAATTTGATCTTGTAAAGCACTCCAATACCTGACAAGTCTGCACTATATAAAATTGCAAATACACAAAAAATAAGGGTTTTGCACACTTCTGTCATTGGGCTACATGTGGGCTACATCTGGGTGATATTTGTGCCGCATTTGGGCTCTTTTGTCTCTGGTGGCCATCTTGGGAGATTTATTTGTTATGAAGTTTCCTAATTTCCTCATTTACTGCAGTCTCCTCTGTAGGAAATGCTTTCACTCAAAATGTGCCCTCATTTTTCTTTTCATACTTTCTATGGCAAAATGAACCCCCTCATTGTGTTCCTTTTTAAATTAAATGTTTTAAGTGTTACCAGTTTATTCCAATCAAGATAGCTTCAGGTGTGCCATACTTTTGTCATAAGTAAGGCAGTAAGCGGTCTAGTTGTTTTTAAGAACACTCTGGGACATTCTGTCATTGCGCTATACTTGGGCTACATCTGGGTGATATTTGTGCTACATTTGGGCTCTTTTGTCTCTGGTGACCATCTTGGGAGATTTATTTGTTATGAAGTTTTCTCATTTCCTCATTTACTGCAGTCTCCTCAGTAGGAAATACTTTCAGTTTTTTATTTTGGTTCCATTAAGAAGGCATTCAGATGTGTCACACATTTGCCATACATTCTGAATGTTAGCACTCTAGTTGCTCATTAGATCACTGTAGTAAAGCTACTGCTCACCAGGGAAGTCTGCTGCTGGTATTCAAAGTGCATTGTTTCAGTCTGCATGTCAGAATTTTTTAATGAAATGGAAGAGGATTTGAGAAGTCAAAATGTGACCTAATCTTTCTTTCTGCAGCACTAATCATAATTTCTATGGCAAAATGAACCCCCTCATTTTGTTCCTTTGCAAATTAAATGTTTTAAATGTTACCACTTTATTCCAATCAAGATGGCATCAGGTGTGCCATACTTTTGTCATAAGTAAGACTGTTAGCGCTCTAGTTGTTCTTTAAAACACTCTGTGACAATCTGTCATTGGGCTATAATTGGGCTACATCTCGGTGATATTTGTGCTACATTTGGGCTCTTTTGTCTCTGGTGGCCATCTTGGGAGACTTATTTGTTTTGAAGTTTCCTAATTTCCTCATTTACAACTGTCTCCTCAGTAGGAAAAACTTTCAGGTTTTTTACTTTCATTCCATCAAGAAGGCATTCAGATGTGTCACACATTTGCCAGAGATTCGAAATGTTAGCACTCTAGTTGCTTATTAGATCACTGTAGTAAAGCAACTGCTCACCAGGGAAGTCTGCTGCTGGTATTGAAAGCGCATGTTTCAGTCTGCATGTCAGAATTTTTTAATGAAATAGAAGAGGATTTGAGAAGTCACTCAAAATGTGCCCTAATTTTCTTTTTTCCGCACTAATCATAATTTCTATGGCAAAATGAACCTCCTCATTGTGTTCCTTTTAAATTAAACTACTCATTCTCTACTACTCACTCGCTACTACTTTCTACTACTCACTCTCTACTACTCTCTCTCCACTACTCTCTACAATTCTCTACTACTACTCTCTACTACTCACTCTACTACTCACTCTCTACTACTCTCTACTACGCACTCTACTGCTCTCTACTACTCTCTACCACTCACTCTCTACTACTCTACTACTCACTCTCTACTACTCTCTACTACTCTCTCTCTACTACTCCCTTTCTACTACTCACTCTACTACTCTCTACTACTCACTCCCTACTACTCAATCTCTACTACTCTACTACTCTCTACTACTCACTCTCTACTACTCACTCTCAACTACTCACTCTCTACTACTCTCTACTTCTCACTCTCTACTACTCTCTACTACTCACTCTACTTCTCTCTACTGCTCTCTACCACTCACTCTCTACTACTCTACTACTCACTCTCTACTACTCTCTCTCTACTACTCACTCTCTACTACTTTCTACTACTCACTCTCTACTACTCTCTCTCCACTACTCTCTACAATTCTCTACTACTACTCTCTACTACTCACTCTACTACTCACTCTCTACTACTCTCTACTACGCACTCTACTGCTCTCTACTACTCTCTACCACTCACTCTCTACTACTCTACTACTCACTCTCTACTACTCTCTACTACTCTCTCTCTACTACTCCCTTTCTACTACTCACTCTACTACTCTCTACTACTCACTCCCTACTACTCAATCTCTACTACTCTACTACTCTCTACTACTCACTCTCTACTACTCACTCTCAACTACTCACTCTCTACTACTCTCTACTACTCACTCTCTACTACTCTCTACTACTCACTCTACTTCTCTCTACTGCTCTCTACCACTCACTCTCTACTACTCTACTACTCACTCTCTACTACTCTCTCTCTACTACTCACTCTCTACTACTCACTCTCTACTACTCTACTACTCACTCTCCACTACTCACTCTCTACTACTCGCTCTCTACTATTCTCTACTACTCACTCTACTTCTCACTCTCTACTACTCTACTACTCTCTACTACTCTCTCTGCTACTCACTCTCTACTACTCTCTACTACTCACTCTCTACTACTCTACTACTCTCTACTACTCTCTCTACTACTCACTCTCTACTACTCACTCGCTACTACTCTCTACTACTCTGTCTACTACACACTCTCTACTACTTGCTCTCTACTACTCACTCTACTACTCACTCTACTACTCACTCTCTACTACTCTCTACTACTCACTCTCTACTACTCCACTACTCTCTACTAATCACTCTCTACTACTTACTCTCTACTACTCTCTACTACTCACTCTCTACTACTCTCTCTCTACTATTCACTCTCTACTACTCACTCTCTACTACTCTCTCTCTACTACTCTCTACTACTCACTCTACTACTCATTCTATACTACTCTCTCTCTGCCACTCAGTCTCCACTAATCACTCTCTACTACTCTCTACTACTCACTCTCTAATACTCACTCTCTACTACTCACTCTCTACTACTCTCTAGTACTCACTCTACTACTCACTCTTTACTACTCTCTACTACTCTCTACTTCTCACTCTCTACTACTCTCTACTACTCACTCTCTACTACTCACTCTACTACTCTCTCCTACTCACTCTCTGCTACTCTCACTACTACTCTCTAATACTCACTCTCTACTACTCACTCTCTACTACTCACTCTACTACTCTCTACTACTCACTATCTGGTACTTTCTCTACTACTCTCTACTACTCTCTACTACTCACTCTCTACTCTCTATTACTCGCTCTCTACCTCTCTACCTCTCTCTACCTCTCTCTCTACTACTCTCTACCTCTCTACCTCTACCTCTCTACCTCTACACCTCTACCTATACACCTCTGCCTCTCTACCTCTCTGTACATGCACACATATGCACATATATATATATGCATATGCATTTATATATATGTATGTGTATATTACCTACTGGCGGTCGCCAGTAGGTAGTTATAGTTGGGACCCTGTTTCCATAGGAAATCCGCAACATTCTATTTGGAATAACTTTGGCGCCGGTCGACGAATCCTCGCGAAATTTTCAAAATAGGTGGGGCGCTACGGTCCGCTCCTACCCTGAAAGTCTCGGGGGGATTCGTCAAGCGGGGGCTGAGAAAAAAGGGGGGTCCCAAAACGCGTTTTTCGCATGCATTTTTCCATAGGACCTTTAGACACAGCTACAGCCCGAACGGCTGAACAGAGTTACTTGAAATTTGGCAGAGAGGTAGTCTACAGGTCAAGGAAGTGCCTTTTGTAGGTTTGGTGTAAATCTGTTCAGTAGATCCTGAGAAAATAGCATTTAAATCAATATATATATCTGTGGCAGCTTACGGTGCGCTTACCGTGCGCTTACGGTAAGCTTACCGTACGCGTACGGTGCCGTGCGCGAGCGCGATTCTGATTGGCTGTTACATCTTAGTAAACATTCGAATCGGTCGAAACCAGGAAGCGGCGGCCGCCATTTTCTCTCTCGCACTCTCTGGGGGGGGAGGAAAAACAAAGGCAAAAAACAAGTAAAGGGTCTGTTTAGACTGCTCCTAACCACCTAGCCTTGATGAAGGTGTCCCCAAACAACCCCCAAGGCCAAAAATTCAATTTTAATTTTTTTTTTAAAATCGCCGATTACGCTTACCATACGCGTACCATAAAAATAATAATTAAAAAAAAAAATTATCCACACTCTCCACACCCCGTGTGCAAATGGTGCCCTAAGGCCACCATTTGTGCATGGCATATGAATTGTACGTAAAATGTAAAAGATTACCTTTCACAACGAAGCGCATAATATGTCCTCCATGTGCGCACGGTGCGCGAAGCGCACCGTGCGTACATGGCCCATCCAGCGTAACGTGGGCACGCGGTGCGCGTAGCGCACCGCGTGCCCACCGTGCGTGCACGGCACTAACTGCGTAAAGTGGGCGCGCGGTGCGCGAAGCGCACCGCGTGCTCATTGTGCGCGCACGGTGCGCGAAGCGCACCATGCGCGCACGGAACGAACTGCGTTAAGTGGGCGCGCACGCCACCAATGCCGTAAAGTAACTTAGCATTTAAAAAAACGTACAAATTCACTGAAAAAACCATAGGTTTCACACACGTTATAGTTAGGAATTAGCATTTAAAAAACCTTGCAAATTCACTGAAAAAACCATAGGTTTCACACATGTTATAGTTAGCTGGACATTTTACTGATAAAAAACCAATGAAATTCCCCCATTATAGTTAGTGCAGGCAACTATAACTCACGCGACCGCAATCCTCTGCTGATGACATATGTGTCTTTATGAAAAAAAAATATTTGTAATATATGTATAGCTAAAATTTAATGGAAGAAGACATGGGCAAATAAATGTCTAAATACAGTATTAGCATCAGCAGAGGATTGCGGTCGCGTGAGTTATAGTTGCCTACACTAACTATAACGGGGGAATTTCATTGGTTTTTTATCAGTAAAATGTCCAGCTAACTATAACATGTGTGAAACCTATGGTTTTTTCAGTGAATATATATATATACATATATAAACATATAAATATAATCTGCATATCTATATAAATATAAATGCATGCAAACATATACATATACATATATGCATACATATGCATGGTATGTACATGAAAGTTTGAAAAACTCTAATACAAGCAAAGCTAAAAAGCCACCTAATTACAAACAGAATTGCTTTAACTTAAACGAGGGCGAGACCTATTGCATTTTCAATGCTTGTTTACTTTGATTCCATCAAGAAGGCATTCAGATGTGTCACACTTTTTCCATAAATTCTGAATGGTAGCACTCTAGTTGCTCTTTAGATCACTGTAGTAACGCTACTACTCACCAGGGAAGTCTGCTGCTGGTATTCAAAGTGCATGTTTCAGTCTGCATGTCAGAATTTTTTAATGAAATGGAAGAGGATTTGAGAAGTCAAAATGTGCCCTATTCTTTCTTTCTGCAGCACTAATCATAATTTCTATGGCAAAATGAACTTCCTCATTTTGTTCCTTTGCAAATTAAATGTTTTAAGTGTTACCACTTTATTCCAATCAAGATGGCATGAGAAGTGCCATACTTTTGTCATAAGTAAGACTGTTAGCGCTCTAGTTGTTCTTTAAAACACTCTGTGACATTCTGTCATTGGGCTATACTTGGGCTACATCTCGGTGATATTTGTGCTACATGTGGGCTCTTTTGTCTCTGGTGGCCATCTTGGGAGACTTGTTATGAAGTTTCCTAATTTCCTCATTTACTACAGTCTCCTCAGAAGGCATACTGTCAGTTTTTTACTTTGATTCAATGAAGAAGGCATTCAGATGTGTCACACATTTGCCATAAATTCAGAATGTTAGCACTCTAGTTGCTCATTAGATCACTGTAGTAAAGCTACTGCTCACCAGGAAAGTCTGCTGCTGGTATTGAAAGTGCATGTTTCAGTCTGCATGTCAGAATTCTTTAATGAAATAGAAGAGGATTTGAGAAGTCTCTCAAAATGTGCCCTAATTTTTCTTTCTGCAGCACTAATCATACATTCTATGGCAAAATGAACCCCCTCATTTTGTTCCTTTTTAAATTAAATGTTTTAAGAGTTACCACTTTATTCGAATCAAGATGGCTTCAGGTGTGCCATACGTTTATCATAAGTAGGAGTGTTAGCGCTCTAGTTGTTCTTTGGAACACTCTGGGAAGCTGCAGTAGAACACAAAGGAATCAACTGACAGTCTCTGCCCTTGTTGGATGTACATGTTTTACTGAGCATGTCAGACTTCTGTAATGTGAATTTACAGAAAATATGCCCTCAGTTTAGCTTATAGATCACCTTCCAAACCTCTGTGGGAAAAGCATGTAAAAATAGTTTTCTCTCAAACATGATTCATGATATCCCAGCAGAAGGCTTTTTCACATGCTAAAATCACCTTAGAACATACCACAATTCCTAAAATGAGAATGGTACCATCAACAAATGATTTATAATGTAACTAAAGTCTTAAAACCTTCTATTAACTGCAATGCTTTTTAATGAGTTGCTATCATGTATATTGGTCCCAAGATGGCTGCCAACACTTCTTGGATGAAGTGCTGACAGCCAATCAGATCTCACGATGAGATGTGTGGTTCGGCTCCGCCCAGATATATATGTGATTTTACTTTTGATTTTCTCAGGAACTACTGAACGGATTTACACCATTTAAGCAAAAGGCACGACTCTGAACCAAGGTCTACCTCTCTGCCAAATTTGGTGTAATTCCGTTCAGCAGTTCGGGCCGTAGCTGCGTCAACAGGTCCTATGGGAAATTGCATGGGGAAAAAGCGTTTTGGGACCCCTCTTTTTTCTCAGCCCCCGCTTGACGAATCACCGTGAAACTTTCAGGATAGGAGCAGACCGGAGCTGGCCAAAAGTTTGGAAAATTTTGCGAAAATTCGTCAACCGGCGCCAGACTTATTTGGAATAGAATGTTGCGGATTTCCTATGGAAGATAGGTCCTAACTATAACTACCTACTGGCGACCGCCAGTAGGTAATATATTCACTGAAAAAACCATAGGTTTCAGGCCTGATATAGTTAGGAACTAGCTTTTAAAAAACCTTAGAAATTCACTGAAAAAACAATAGGTTTTAGGGGTGTTATAGTTAGCTGGACATTTCTCTCGAACAAAACCATTGAAATTCCTCCGATATAGCTAGTTGTACTAACTACTAGGGGTGGGCGGAATTTGCGAAATTCACTTTCGCAAATTATCGCGAAAATGTTAAAAATCTCCGCAAACACGCGGAAATATCGCGAAGATGCGGAAGTTTTTTTCCCGCCCGTTTGCGGTATTTTCTGCATGGTTGCGGCTCGCCAACTTACCCATGCGGTTGCTCGCGGGCGCTGCCGTCTTGTTTTCACTTGTCTTGCGGTGCATGATCGCGAGAAGGAAGACGTGATTGCGCGACAAATGACGTTACTGCGGGCGCGAACTGTCGCGAGACAGCGCAAATGGCTTTCAACAATCCAACATCTCGTGGAGAACGCGACTGGTTCGGGAAAACTTGTCGGCGAACGCGGGGATTCAGGTAAGGCAATCGCGCGCACGCGAGAATGTATTATTTTACTGAGCGAGCAAGCAAAAAAATTCCGGTAAAATGCGGATTGCGGAAATTTTGACATTTTCACGCTCTCCGCGGAACGCAAAAATGTCAAATTATCGCAATTTTCGCGAGCGGAACGGAATTTTAGCCCAGGCCTACTAACTACATCTCGCACGCCGGCAATCCTCTGCTGATGATGTCACATATTACATCATTCATGACATGGTCAGTGATATCACTGATGACATCTCAAATGACATCACTGATGACATCATCCAGAGAATGTGGTTTGGTATGTTATTTAAATATGTTTTATATATATAGCAATTTGCATTGAAGAATGAGTGGATATATAAATATAAATATCTGGATGGAGGATTTAGTAGCAGTGTGATTGACTGTTTACTTGACTAATTTATAGTGTCTCACTGAATATATTGGATAGTCACTAAACTGTGTGAATATCTGTATCACTTTGTCAGTTGTTGTGTAAACTGCTGCACTAGTTGGTTACTAGCTACGTGAAAGTCTATATTATTTATTGATTAGTTAACTGACTATTTGTATGGGAGAGTGAATGTGTGTGTGGTTCGGTGGGGGGTGTGTGACTGCCCAAAGATGTGTGAATAGTTGATTCAGTAGGTATATGAAGTGAAAACTGCATGTTATAACAGTTGTTTGGGTGAGTGAATATCTTTATGGGTGTGGCGATGAGCAAATATATGTCTCAATGGTACATGTCCAACAAACTAGAAAAATAAAAGCCAGTTTATGTGTCAGTTGTTGTATATAAATAAGTATACATAAGACACTGTGATTGTATGAGTGACTGTATTGAGAACTGTATAGTTGTAATAGTGATGTTAAAACACACTAAGTATGAGCTATTATCTATATGAATAGATGAAGTGGTGTTTTTATAAGTGTATAGCTAAGTAAAAGTAAGTATGATCCATTGTTTGCATAAGTGAGTAGGATGACTTCATAAGTGATTAGGATGTGTGCTGGTGTGTAATGTCGATATAGGTGTATAAGTATATTTGATAGTGTTCTATTGATCATTGACAGCATGTATGAGTGAATCTATAGGTAAGTGATTAGATGTGTGTATAGATATAGGAATCACTGAGTGGGTTTTTAGAAACTTGTATTGGTGTGTCAATGGTTTTAAATCTGGCACTCTATTTTACAGTGAGTGATGAAAGGTTATACTAGTGTATGATGAGGTGTATCTGATTGGCACGTGGATGATGTCATCAGTGATGTCATCAGTGATGTCATTTCAGATGTCATCAGTGATGTCACTGACCATGTCATGAATTATGTAATATGTGACATCATCAGCAGTGGATTGTGGGCGCGCGAGATGTAGTTAGTACAACTAACTATATCGGAGGAATTTCAATGGTTTTGTTCGAGTGAAATGTCCACCTAACTATAACCCCCCTAAAACCTATTGTTTTTTTAGTGAATTTCTAAGGTTTTTTAAATGCTAATTCCTAACTATATCAGGCCTGAAACCTATGGTTTTTTCAGTGAATGTATATATATATTTATATATATTTATAATGCATGGGATTCTTCTGAAATGTGTCTAGGTATAAGAATTTGTAGTAGAAGAGTATGTTTCAAGTGAAAATCCCATGTGAGACAGCTCTACTCCACGATTTAAGGCTATGCATTTCACAGGCAGCGTAGGCAGTGACAGCAGCAGCAGGCCAATGTGTGTCGATATTGCTCTGTGTTTTCTACCTTGTGCAACCCAGACTAGCAAATGTGATTCCTGCGCTGCGTGAAAAATTACTAAGTGTTTCCCGATGAGTCACACCTCCCTTGGTTCCCAGTGTATCTGAAATAACTTACCTGTACAGGACAGGCGTGCACCTCAACAATTGCAGTTCAGAAAGAAGCTCCGACCATTGACAAAGACCCACCCAGCTCCTCCAGCTATTGGCAGAAAAAGAGAAGCCTCCCTCCCTTTTAGCTTCAGTTCTTTTGTAGTCTCAGATCATTCCCTCAGCTCTCCTGACATGATTGATGTCTTCTCCTATTGCTACGTAGAGTGCTTCGTTGCTCATCAGCTAGGGTTCAAGAAAACCTACCTAACCAACATATTTAATTGATTTTCTTCACTGAAAAAAGAATTCCACAATCAACAATACCAAGATTTAATGCCATTGGTTGCAACACGCAAAAACACTCTTTACTCAAAATGTTTTTTCTCCCTTTCCTTTAACCCTTCATTGCTTTAGTTACTCTGAACCCACAGGCCACTGCAAAATACTGAAGGCAACAGATGTGCGTTGCATGCTGTTTCACGCCGCTCAACAATGACGTGTCATTTTAGCACACACTTTAGCAGCTTCAATGTGTCTTCACATTGAGAGTGTTTGACATTCGCTTGCTTTGGCATAAAACTGATAGGCTGTGTCCCTTACTCTTAACCCCATCATAAATCAAGTACTGCTGTAAACATGTGAATTGCTCTAATGCTCATTATTATCATAATGTTGAACCCAAAGGTTTCCTCTTTGCTTTAGGCCTAAACCAGCAGCCATTAAAGAAGACAGTTTTGCCATACACAGGAAACAGAACAACCCTTCTTATGCAATGTCAGATGTTGGATTTCAAATACGAATATCTTTGAGGGGAGGATCAGGAAAGTTATTTAGGGCTTGTGAAGAGATGGTCGTTTTGACTGGAGTCCAGGGAATGATACACTCTAAATAACTTTTATATGCGTCCATATTGCCAGCATTCAAAATTTGACAACAAACCACAAATGTTGCTGAACTAAGCACTAGTTACTTTTTAGTTTACAGGCAAACTGATAAACGTCCCACATGCATACTTTTTGCCTCACAAATTACAAATGTATATGGAATGTTCAAGACCTTTTTCGTACTTTAAAACAATAGATGACATTTTTGCAGAATGTAAGCATCAATGACTGGGACAAGGCAAAATACTAATGCATCAACAGGTATTTGTCCAAGAAGCAACACTTTTATCTGTAAACCGCGTTAAAGTTAAAGCGTAAGACAATTGTTTTATGCCAATTTAAGTTCTGCCTCTTTGCATTTTCTAAAAATGATGTTCCATGCATGTTTTATGAATGCACTGTTGGTCTCCTTTAACTGGATTTGGTTTGTGTACGCTGACATCTGTCCTGGTCTCTTACTTTCTTGAGAGAGCTGTCTTGCATTTCCATATGTTTTCATTCAGAAGAACATTCCGATCGACGTTGGTATGTCTTTTTAAAAAAAAAATTAAATGAAACATGCAGCAGGAGTGGAAGTCCTCAGATGAATGGTATTTTGCAGCTGGGAGGGGAGGTGTGACTGTGAAGTATAGATTATATCAAGTCTTGCTTCCAAAGGTCTAAATTAAATTGATTAGCTAGCTCTCAGATGGGCCCTTTAAGGTACAACATATGTTTTCTGAAAAAAATATTGGGGTCATAGTTAAAATGCCTTGTTTGCAATAAAATGCAGAAAGTAGTGTAAAACAGCGGCTAACCTGCTTTTACAGCAATTAGTTTGAAAAATTATGTAACAACAATATCTGCAGGATCATGTCGCCTATATAGTTTTTTTTTTTTTAAATTGCGTTAATAAATATCTTAAATTTTCTGAAAAGGATGAGAAGGACCACGAGGATAACAATAAGCATTCATTGCAATCGAGCTATTTATAAAGACGAAAAAATTCAAGTTTTGTGTACACATGATACATATATTAAAAATGCTGTGTATATTAATATTAGATTTTACAAAACACCGATTGGACTCCATATTTGATCTGCTAGCATTATATACTGTATATTCTACTATACAAAGTCTTCTTTGTTTTTGAGAAATAATTTCTTGCATGCAGAATTGCACAAACAATGTATTCTTGTTAGATGGCACTGATTGGTTTTTGATCTGTTATATTTAGAGGCACTCTACATTACAATATTTCATAGATTTGACAGGTGCCAAAATGTCTCACTGCTCGCATTTCTTTCTCACATAACCAGCCAAACATAAAGAATAATTAATTCTTTAAAATGAGAAATGAAGCGTCCATGCTTGTTGAGAAGGGTGACAAATGTGCTCAATATAATGCTTTAGAGTAAAATAATTTTATTCAGAGTAGTCCATCCCTTGCAAGTGGTTGTGAGAACATGATGATCAATCCATTCTCCCTTCAGCCAGTTGATGATGTGAGCGGCCAGTGATTGGCTAGGTGCAAACGGTTTTGTTTATTGGAGGGCGGAGCCCTAGGAAAATTCTACAATTATAACTGCTAAATGCCAGTCTGTTTTTTGGTCGGGGGCATAGCATACCTACTCCCACCATCATCGTGAATTACTCTTGTATCGGCAAAGGGTAGCAGCAGATATGTTTTTGCATAGGATATGAAAACGAGGCTAATGCTGCAGAGGCAACTTACAGCGGGCAATGAGTAGTTTATTTGACCTGCGGAGATTTATTTTTGTCCAAAGTTACTGTCTGTTTCTGCAGAACAATTATGAGCAATAATAACAATACTAATTATAAGGTCTAACCAGCTCAGTCACAGGGACAGTTGGATGCTGTGTGCCAGTGCACCGAAAAGGAGGGCAATCAGAGAAGGCTCAGCAATCCATATGGGAACTTTTGTCATTTGTGCCATTTTATTTTTATTGTTACTTGTATTTCTGTTGCTCCTTAGTGTTTGTTGAGAAATGCATTTTCTTCACAAGTGCATGAACATCTGGGTCATCTATCAGTGTAACAGCAAGGATGCTCCTTACTGCTGAACAAATACACCACAGGAAGGAGGAAGGACAGGGAAGAGCAAGCAAGGCTGGCAAACTGAGCAGAAACGTCATTAACTCTGAAAGGCCCAGATTTCACCTACTCCTGCTAGGCATAAAAAACACATTTTGAGCACAGGTTCACGTCCCATTTCCCTTACAAGCTCCCAAGGCTTTCAATGCCCCTCAAAGGCAGATGATCACCAGTCGGCGAACTCTAGTCAGGTTGCCACTTCTCACTGAGCCAGATTGTCACCCTGCAAATGCAAGGTTGAGAGAGGAAGTGCTTGATAAGTTGCTAATCTGACAGCACAAGAGCAAATTGACCCGCCACCAGTTACTCTGCTGTCCTCACCTCTCCATGAGAGACCAATATTTTTAGGTCGAGCCTGGCCAGCGCATGCGCTGCTCTGCAAGTCAAACTGTATTGAGGTATTGACTTGAAGCTCTGCCTATTTCCCGCCCATCTTTTCAATTGACTCCTGTTACTGTCTTTTCTGAATGGTTGCTTTTGATTCATGGATAATCTTAGTAGTCCCTCCATGGTACCGCCTTGTTTGCATTTGTAACCTCCCATGAGGACTGGACTTTTTACTTGCGTTGTTACACGGTTTACTTTACATACAGTCTGGGAGCACTCAATTCAAATCCTTTATTCGATATTTAAAAAATATCATACAAGTACAATAAACAGTTAAAAACATCATCTCAATACATTTCATTTTATATTGGCCTTAGGGTGACCATTTAACATCAAAGCATTCAAAGTAACCCTCTGGTGTGTCTCAGTCTTATTGCAACTCTGATGAAGTTCATAATGCAAGCTAATGTCAGTGGATTCTCGGCCCTTTGTAAATATAAAAGAGCAACTTTGGCATGTCTAAACTTCATTTGTTTTAAAAACCTTACTAAAAAGCGGCGTCTGGGTACCGAATAAAAAGGGCAAAGGAATACAAAATGAAGGGTATCCTGCGGAGACCTATTGTCGCAGCCGCAGGTACCCTTCTGCTCAACCGTGACCGTAAAACCAAGCGGGTCAGCCAAAAGATGATGTAAAAGGTTGAGCCTAAAACGGGTAATTAAAAATCTGTCTTGTGCATTATATAATAAGGCAAGATATGGTTCCATGCCTTCTACTGACTTTACTGTGCTATAAATACGGACTGTGGACTTGCTTTCTTCTAAGGTGGCTCTGTGTGCAATCTCTTTTGCCAGAAAGATTCTTTTAATACTGGTTTTGTCCTCGGGGGTGACTGTTGTGGGTTCAGTAAAGAGATTCTTACAATCTAATCTCGTCAAGGCACCCTTTACATAACTCAACCATGGGATATCCATCCCCTTGTCTCTACCCATACAATCTCTAATTATTTGCCTACTCAGAGCAGCCTCACTATTAGTCCAAATTCTTAACCAGGCCATGAGCGGTCTAACTTTGATCAGGTCCTCCATGTATACCCTTCCCAGTTCAGCATGTGTGATATAAGCTGACGTGCTTTGTGGGATTTGTAAGACCTTCCTCAAAAATTTGTTTTCCTCAGTTTGAATTTGTGGGGTGTTTACAAAACCCCAAACTTCGGCCCCATACGTTATTTTGGGACAACAAATTGAGCCATAAAGGTGCATGACCTGTTCAGGCGACCACCTACCCAACCTACGTCCATAATTCATTATGGCCCCTGTTGATGCCACTACTTTTGCACTTCTCCCTTCCGTTAAAAACTTAAAATTTAAAAGCCCATCAAATAAAACGCCCAGATAGGAAAAGGTTTTAACCTGTTCCATTATGTGTGTGCCGATTTTATATCAAAACTTTTTACATGGTTTAGACCCTGCCAACAGTACATATGACTTGGATAAGTTAGCCGATAGATCTAAACTGGACATAAAACTGACAAACCCATCCAGCAAGGTCTGGAGGCCTTTAGGTGTTCGAGCTAAGAGTACCGCATCATCGGCATATAGCAACACCGGTACCGCTCGTAAACCTACTCTAGGGGTATCTACATTTAATTTACATAGTTCCTGTTCTAGCCCATTTATGTATAATGAGAACAGGAACGGGGCCAGGATACATCCCTGGCGCACCCCGCTGGTGCAGGGGAAGGGAGCTGTAGTATCACCCTCCAAATTGTAACGCATTTTAGGTGTTCCAGTGGAGTGCTCTCAGAATCACTACCAGGCCTTCTTCTACCCCTAGTTTGGGCATCAAGTTCCAGAGCTTTTCTCTGTTGACATGGTCAAAAGCCGATGAGAGGTCCATAAACCCCATATATACCGTCTGGTTACTTGCAATAGTGTATTTAGCTGTTAATAAATAAAGGTTCAGACACTGGTCTGTTATTATATGGTGTTCATCAGCCCAGTCTAAAAGGCGTTTCAGGACAACTCTCCCCAAAACTTTTGCCGTTACATCAATTAGAGAAATCGGTCGGTAACACCGAGGGTCATCCTTTTTTCCCTTTTTAAAGATTGGGAATATTGTGGCTACAGACCAGGATCTTGGCATACCTGTGGTGACTGCCATGTTTATTACTCTAGTGAGGATGGGTGCCCAAAGATCAACTTTACTTAGGTAGAGATCCGGGGGGATACCGTCCGGGCCTGGAGCCTTGTTCTGCGTCAGCCCCTTGATCCCCACTACCAGTTCATCCACCGTAAATTCAACATTTGTCGTCCATGGACAGATTACCCCCTCGGTTGCTCATTTGCATGGTTATACAGTACTTTGAAATGGTCAAACCATTGCTCCGGAAGAATGGTTGTACCAATTTCCGGTGCAACCGCATCCTGGAAACAAGGGTTGTTTATTATTTTACAAAATGTCCTAGGATCTTTTCTGTCTGCAGCCTCCCGTAGGTTTTCCCATGTCTGTGATTGAAGAGCCAATTTCCTTAGTTTGATGGCTTTTTTGTATGCTAACCTACATTGTGCGATGCACACCTTGTCTCTAGGGACCTTTTTTAAGCTTTCTTTCAGTTCATTGTGGGCCCTAGAACAATCTCTATTAAACCATCTAGGAGAGCATTTCATTGGCCCTGTCGCGGGGGATTTTAGTAGGCCATCTATGAGGTGTGCCATTGCCTCAAAGGCTTTAACCACCATAGGTCCCTCCAGTGAGGGATCTAAACACACCCCAATCATTTCTTTACCGTCCTCCATTAAGGATCTGTAAAAGGCGTCCCCGTCCACCCTGGCCCATCTGAGCCTTCTCCCTTGATCAGTAGCCCTCAGTGTACTATTTGCCTTAGCACTTTTCTTGTCATTACATGGGGCCCAGTTCTCAATCCTCAAAACTAGGGGGTTGTGGTCACTGAATATGCTCCATTCAATACCAGCCTTATTTATCCAATCCACAAAAGGGATAGAAACTGCTATATAATCTATAATGGAGCAATACCCTCTTCCCTTAAATGTTGGGGTAATTTCATGACCATCTTTAGGCCCCATCAAATCTAATGTGTGCATAAGTGCATGATTGTTCAAAACCCTCTCTAACTCCAACCCATCAGGGGTATGTTCGAGGTGTGGGCCTTTTTCCACTGTACAACCGGTTCAGGCGCCCTCCATCCATCTTAGATTGGGAAGATTTCCCCCTGTTCATCCCTTGGCAATGGCCTATTTTTATTCAGCCAGTGCGTGACATGCATCTCTATTTGGCCGGGTTTTAGCTCTGGAACCCCTGTGAGGATGATGACATAAGGGGCCGCTTCTGGGGGTAGATTTAAGCATAACCCCTTGTTACCTACTTCGGTATAGGGTGCCTCTCTGATGTTAACGGATGTTATGTTCTGGCGGGGGTCTTTATTTCGTCCACCAATGGGGGGGGGATTGGGAATAGGCAATGGTGGGGGTCCTATGTAACCACTCGAAGGCCCTGCTACGGAGTTATCTAGTGGGGTGGTGGGCGAGTTCTTTTTTGTTAATAACTCAGCTTTACTAGGGTTATCCCTCTGTACAAATGATGACTTTGTGCTCGCTGTGTCGCTGATTGGAATACTGGGCAATGAGGTTAAGAGCGTATTGCTACCCCCCCTTTAGTTTTACTAGTGACACAACTTTATCCAGCCTACTCAGGATTTGTTTTGTCTGGGCATCAATCAATTGCTCAAAATGTAGCTTCAAGTCGCTAATGATGTTTGACACCCAACCCGGGGGGACCTGTATGCCCATTGCTTGGTCCCTTGTTTCTTCAGCCACTATAGATTCTATATCATTAGTAGCCAGGCAACCTCTACCCTTTTTATGCCTAGGTTTCTTTTTACTATTCACTTTCCTTTTACCAGCTTGTGTGTTAGCCCCTTTACCCCTAGCATTTAAACCCTTGTCCAAGGATATCTGTACAGGGGAACTAACAGTCACTGGGGATTCCAAAACCGAGTCCTGAATTGTCAGTGGTAGAATAGGAGGAGGCGAAATCAATTGACTCAATTGGGGTGTTAGTGAAAGCCGCCTCTCCGTGAGTGCGATTTCGCAGGAGACTTCACCAATGGCTTTGAGCAACATTCTGTCAATAGCCGTCTGCTGCGCTGGTGCATGTGGCGGGGTCTTTAATGATTTGCTCCTTTGTCTAGGATTTAGTTGGTCCGTAATGTTCGCTTTTGCCGATCGTGTTCGGACTTTAGCAGACATATCGGTGTTACTGTATTGCCGATGTCTATGTAGATCTTTACAATGGTCTGCCCATGTCCTAATAATCCCAGATCAGCACTTACATAGCATCCACCCTCATATATGATAAGCTCAACACAGTACCTTAGTAGACCTTCAGCAGCCTCCTGTGGATGTTAGGGTAGTGGCCCCGTCCAGCCTCTTCCGGCCTCTAACGGCCACAAACGTCCCGCCCTTTGCCCGGGCTTAGCCCAGCGCACGCCTGCGTGCGGTCCCGCGATGCGGGGTCTCTCCTTCCCTTTAAGCGCCTCCTGGCGCGAAATCTGTGTGGAGCGGCTTCCGGCCGCCGAGACTCAAGGGACTTGTAGTCCTCTCCGGGCAGCGTCGGCGTTGCTGGCCGAGACTGCTGCTGACACTGTGGCTACAGCGGGATGGAAGCTGTGATGCCGGTGCTTCTTAGAGGGTGGCAGATTGCATACAACACGGCCCCCCAGGTATGCAGGTACTTGCCCGCTCAGCCGGGTCTCTCCTTCCCCTTAAGCGCCACCTGGCGCGAAATCTGTGTGGAGCGGCTTCCGGCCGCCGAGACTCACGGGACTTGTAGTCCTCTCCGGGCAGCGTCGGGGCGTTGCTGGCCGAGACTGCTGCTGACACTGTGGCTACGGCGGGATGGAAGCTGTGATGCCGGTGCTTCTTAGAGGGTGGCAGATTGCATACAACACGGCCCCCCAGGTATGCAGGTACTCGGCCGCTCAGCCGGGTCTCTCCTTCCCTTTAAGCGCCTCCTGGCGCGAAATCTGTGTGGAGCGGCTTCCGGCTGCCGAGACTCACGGGACTTGTAGTCCTCTCCGGGCAGCGTCGGTGTTGCTGGCCGAGACTGCTGCTGACACTGTGGCTACGGCGGGATGGAAGCTGTGATGCCGGTGCTTCTTAGAGCGTGGCAGATTGCATACAACACGGCCCCCCAGGTATGCAGGTACTCGCCCGCTCATCCGGGTCTCTCCTTCCCTTTAAGCGCCTCCTGGCGCGAAATCTGTGTGGAGCGGCTTCCGGTCGCCGAGACTGACGGGACTTGTAGTCCTCTCCGGGAAGCGTCGGCGTTGCTGGCCGAGACTGCTGCTGACACTGTGGCTACGGCGGGATGGAAGCTGTGATGCCGGTGCTTCTTAGAGGGTGGCAGATTGCATACAACATGGCCCCCCAGGTATGCAGGTATGCAGGTATGCAGGTTCACAACCCTAAAAGAATCACCGATATTAAATGAATTAATCAATTAAAAATGCCTTTGATGGGCGTTGTTAAAAGTTTCCACTTGCAGCTTCAAATTTGTAGGCTGCACGTCCCTCAAAGTGGAGGTAACACTCACGCAGGTACCCGCTGGAAATAGGGAAAGCAACATAACATTGTAAGTCTCAGAATGCTAGAAGCAGTTGGTGATAAAAGAAAGTCCTAACTAGAGTGCTGGAGTTGTAAATCTGTCCTTAAAAGCGAAAAAAATCTACAAGTGGGTGGAAAGCCGGAACTTGCTGAAGAAGTCATATTGGCTGCAATGCAACACTCTCATTTTCTAGACCTGGGAGCACTCTTTTCCTTACAATTTTACACGATTTCAGGCATGATGTGCTTTCCTGCAAGGGTGCCCGCTTTGCTTCTGGGCACCGCGCTACAGTGTCAGCACAGCGCCTGCTTTTACTTTTTTATTACCAATAGGGCAAACTTGCACCTTTTCATCTGCTCATCGGGTCCTGCCTCCACTCTGCTCCTCATTGCCTGTCTGCTCCGAATGGCACCTCATCACGTCCTGCCGCGGACGATGCTGTATGTTTCAGCACGAGCCCGGTTTTATATTTTTATTAGTAATTTTCAATATGCGCAAGTTTCACCATAGCTTTCTCTGCACAAACACACACAATGGGATTGTGGGGCTTACGGGTGCCGCGCTACAGTATCAGCACAGCGCCTGCTTTTACGTTTTACCAATATGGCCAACTTGCACCTTTTCATCTAGTCATCGCGTCCTGCCTCCACTCTGCTCCTCATTGCCTGTCTTCTCCAATTGGCACCTCATCATGTCCTGCCTCGGGTGCCATGCTGTAAGTTTCAGCACGGAGCCCGCTTTAATATTTTTATTTGTCATTTTCAATATGCTCAAATTTCACCATCGCTTTCTCTGCACAAAAATACACAAAATGGGATTGCAGGGCCTCCGTATCTTCCCCTTGCAGAGATGCTCTCTTTACCCCTATGGCGTGGCCGCCACTCTGCCTCCTTTACTGGCCAGGCCCAGTTCAGAGTGAAGGAGTCAGCGTTGTGCCTCCTGACCAGGCTGCGGGCACCCTCCGCCGCGTCCCTGCACAAGCAGTGCGATCTGGGACATTTCTAATCAGGGAGTCTGGAGGACCTGGCCCGTTAAGCTGCTCCTCACAGGTAGAAAGCGATGCGACGTGTAAAACTTCCGTCTTTTCCAGTGCCCAAGCAAAGGGTGCGCTTTCATTTTCTGACCTGCTTTCTTGTTTGTTTTCAGACACTTTATGTCCAAAATGTTTAACAGCACAGGTTCCGTCACCCTCTGTTCACCCCCTCACTCCACCTAACCCTCTCTTCGCGCTATCAGTGACTGCCATAGGCAGCCTTTGTAGCACCCTCACACAGGCCCCTTGGTAGCCCCTACAGTAATGGCAGCTGCTACAGTTCACTTTTTTCTGTGTGCATTTTTAATCAAGCATTTAAAGAGAAAATAGGTACGCTGGGTGATTCTGAATGATTTCAATCATGGCCTAATCAATTTGCCTACTCACAGGAAAGGAAATCAAACAAGCATTTGCAATGCAGTAGGTATCACATTTGCAAGAGTTTAAGCTATTTGCTTTCTAATGACAATGCCTCAAAGTCTCGCAATGCGACACCTTCTGCATTGCAAATGCTTGTTCTTACATCCCAGAGATCCTTGTTCTCTCTAGTTTTTATACTGGAGTAAACCTCCTGCCCTTTTTCCTAGAACAACTTCCAATTTCATAATTAATAGCTACTGACGTGTCAGTGTATCATAGAGGCAATGTGGTAAAAGGAAACTTATCTTTCTTCCGTTTTCAGATAGGGCAGCATTATGGCACTAAATTGGGAGTGATCACTTTATTCAGTCTGAGCCCTGCTCCTTTCTGACTTTGAGTCTTGCGAAAAACGATTTTGATATATGGCTCAACAAGTTTTTTAATTTTTTTATTTCGAAGTATTTTATTAATTTTTACAAAACAAGTACATTCGCATTTTCATTATGGGATTCAAGTTAAACGTAGTTGGTGTTACAATAATTACAGGTACTGTGATGTACACGTTCAGCTGAGCCCCTTTGCGTTGACTTGCTGGAAAATTAGAGACAGGATAGTAAAAGGAGACAAGATAGGAGAGAAAGAGTAGAGATAGGTTACAAGAAGTGTTTCTATCGCTAGGAGCCTAGTCTGGGGTTTTATCCCTGTGTGAAATCCGATCCTCCCCAGGGGTCCCAAGTGGGCTCACGGGGGTTCGTAGGAGTCCAGGAACATGTCTAGTGACTTCCACATCCCCCTAGTAGCTGGTCTCCACGGTGAGTTTTGCAGGGATCTGCGCCTCTGAGGTATGTCACCCAGTTAAACCAGCATTTGTATGATGTCCTAGCAGTGTCCTTACAGTTGGACAGGACCAGTTTAACTGCCGCGGTCAATAGGAGGTCCAAAATGTCCCTGTCCTGCTGTGCAGGGAGTCCTGTGGTTAGGAATGCGGTGGTGAGGGAGGAGAATTCTGGGATTAGTTTGCACCCCAGCGCCTTTTTTATGAAATCAAAGATTTCCTCCCAGAACTTTTTGAGTTTTGGGCAGTAGAAGATGAGGTGTGCTAGATCCACCTTTTCGTTGCCGCAGTTCCAGCATAGGTCGTTTTCTCTGAGACTTAGCGAGGCTAACTGAGCGGGGGTCCAGAAGGTCTTGTGGAGTAGCCAGAGTTTTATTTGTGAAAGTACTGGCGAGATTTTGTTACGGCATTCCTGGGAAAGCAAGGAGCCTGCTGCTTGTCACCCCCGCAAGGTTACACGCCAGTATGGCTACTAGTAGAGCGAGCCATACTAAACAACCTTAACCCGCTGGTGTTGCTGACAGCTAACAAACACACACACGCCTTCAGCACAATCTTCAAAAACACAAAAATCGCCCAACTTAAAATAGACAAGAAAATGGAGAACAGTGTTAAGAACTCGAAATGGGAATCCCTCTCGGCCAACAGCAAGCTCAAATACAATGGGCAATGCCTAGCCTTTGACGCATGGATGGAGAAAGGCATCTCATACCCAGCCCAGCTAGAGGAAGAAGGCCACCCCAGCACGTTCAACACACTGATAGATAGACATAAACTTCCGACAATAGAGTTCTACAATTTCTTAAAAATCAAAACAGCCCTAACAAAAGCCAAACTTTCTCCATCCAATCCGTCAATCATGCAGTATGACAAAAATCAATAGAATAGGTCATCAAGTATCGCACCTCTACAAACTACTCTGCCCAAATTCCACCAAACTTAACGACAAGTCAACTACCTACTGGGTAAAACAAGCCAATACCTCACTCTATGATCAGGAGCTAGCTCTCCTTTGGGCCTCCCCCTCATGTCTCAAAAAGTTAACTTCCCTTTCACACTTTCTCCCTCCCCGTGCTGCTATACCCTTTAATTCTGCTCTCACCTCTAGCAAGAGGTCTTTGAACTACAACAGTAACCAATAGGTGTTGTTTCTGTCCTTGACAACTCCTAAATCAACCTTTCTGAATGCAGGCTTCTGTCAGCCGTGTGTTGACTACAGGACACTGCAGCTTAGGTCAATCCTGGTAGAGCAGAGCCTTTGCCTACATTGTTCATCCAGGGACTCTAGTGTTGGCTCATGCAGGCACATTGTAGGGAAAAATAGACTAACCCTTAGGATTGGATATTTTTCACAATTTGTATTGGAACTGTAACTACAAAATAAATGAAGTTAGCAAAGCCAATATGACAAGTGTTGGCTACCAGCGTTTTTGCTTTGAAAATGCTTCTTTTGTTTTGTGTTGGTTTTTGTAAAACATTATTGTTGGGGGCTGTTCCGGGGACTCGTCAATTAAAAATAAAATGTCCAAAGGCCAAGGCATGTCTTTTGATCCTAAAAAACACAGTTTGCCATAGCACCTACTGCCAGTGAAGAGAACCACTTTGTGTGTGATGTTCTCCTTGTAAAAGAGGAGAATATCACCAACCAAAGTAAAATTAGTGGGCTGAGTCACTGCCCTGTGCTCCATGCTGTGATAGGTTTAAGAAATATGTGAATGACACAACAACAGACCAACGAATGAAAAGGGTTAGCTTAAAGATGTGCATAGCCCACCTACTAAGCATCATTTTAAAAGTTGGCTCAAAAGTGGGAAAATATCAAAATGTTTAAGGAAGCCTATGTACACTGCGTACATATAAACATCTGCTCCCAATTTGTGGGACATTAAAGAAGAATCATTCCATATGCATATCCACTTGGATTACAAGGCAAGACAGTTCTTACTAAATTTTAAACCAGGAAGACTTCAAGACCTGAGTATTCTTTGAAGGTCATCCTTTAGATCTCTCCTACTAGACAGCTTTTGGCTGTCTGTTCTTGAAGAACGTCTGGTGGATCATATCAAAACTTTGTGGGATTAGAGCAATCCCACTGCTTACAATTGGTTGGCATTGTCACTCTCATTTGCTTTGCTTGTTTGAATTTTCTGGTCTTTTTTTCTTTGATATACTGTATATCAAAGAAAAAAAGACCAGAAAATTCAAACGAGACGAGATGGACTACAAAAATGGGAGAGTCTTTACTTTTGCAAGGAAATTTGACGAAGAGAGACCGAAATATGGCTGTTCCAGTGTACCTTTTGGAAATCTCTGACATATGTGAAAAAGACTACATGTTGACTTCATTTTGTGAATCTAATTTTGTGAATCTATGTACATATTACATTGTGAATACTCTATTCTGCAACTTTCAGAGTACAGGTCCTTCAAAAATGGTTTCAAATGAATGTTAATATAATGAATTAAACCATATAATTTTTCGGACTTCTTTGTCTCCTCCTGGTCAGTTTATACATAATTCTTGTTAATTTCTAGTGTTCCAGAAGGGGGTTAGCCAGGACGGCTAAACGCATTATGTAATACACATTTGCATGCATCATTTGTAATTAATGAGACAGTAACCTTTAAATACTGTGAGTACCGGGATAGTACCCAGTAGAAACTCACATTCCAAATAAGTAAATCTCTATTCTAAGCAAATGAAATGAGTTAAAGGCATTTATTAGAACACCTAAAGAGCTCCAAGTCGAGAGGTGAAAGCATAAACCTTTCAGAAATTTGTCATTCAATAAGCACTTCCCATAAAGAGAAGCTCAGATTCTCAGTGGAGTCTCAAAATAGCATAAATTCAAGAAAGGGAAAAATTAAAGGGTCTCCTTTTAAAAAATATTATTATTTTTATTTGATTTTACCATGAGTCAGAACAGTCATTATGATAAATTGTAAAAACAAGGAAAAAAGAAGGGAGAAATAAGATGGAGAAGGGAGAGAGAGGAGACAAAAGTCAAGCTACAATGTCTCAAGTTGTGACAACATCAGTACATAAAAGAGAAGGCCAGCTAGGTCTAATGCCAGTGTGACTATAGCCTTTTGACTTTTTTGATTGATCGAGTACCCATTGCCTTACCAACTGCAGTTTCACTTTCGTAAATTTGGTGTAGGACTGCCCAGAATTCAAATACTTTGGGTGATGTGGGATCAATCCGGACCCTGGGAATACAGAAGCGAGCACTATATATTATAATCATAATAAGTGAACTAACGCTAGGACCCCAACTGGGCATATAACCCAACATCATTTCCTCATAACTCAAATAAATTTCAAACCCCAAGTGCGTTGAAATCAATTGAAATAAGCTATCCCAATACCGTTTAATCTTGGGGCAATCAACAAACATATGTATTATTTTGGCCACATGGAGGTGCCACTTGGGCCAATGTGAACGCCCAGGGGCTCCAACTGTTGCCCACTTGAATATACGATTTGGTGTGTGATATAGCATACATTGGCTTAAATTGCTGTAATTTAGGGCCAACGTAGTTTATTGACTGATCTAATCTTGCTAGTGCATCCTGTATCTCAGCAGCCGTAACCACAGTTGCAAGACACTGACTCCATTTTAAAGCAAGTTGTATGCTATCATCCTGAGCATAAGACATGTATTTCTGATACATCGTGCTTATGTTGATGGGAGTTATCTCCTGGCAGGGCTGGTAATAATAGGCAAAGAGTTCAAATGTTTCTTGATCATTGCTAAATTCCAGCCAATTTAGGTGCACATGCATCAAAATAGGCAATTGCGATTCTTTAATTGCGATTTTTAAAGAATCGCAATTGTCTATGCATGTAGGAATTGCAAAAATTTTGCGATTCCTAAACATACCTAAATTGTGACTTGCAAATTGCGAGTCACAATTAAGGAATTGCTTCCCATTCATTCCTGTCAATGGAAATTGCATGTGCAATTTGCGAGTACCAAATAGGTAAATGAAATCGCAATTTAAGTAATCGCAAATTTTGCAATTGCTTAAATTGCGATTTTTGCATTTGGGATGATGCATCCCAAATGCAAAAATACCGGCAGCAAAGGGGCAGATTCTGACAATCTGCCCGTTTGCAACCCAGGCCTATTATGGTTAAAAAAAAAAGGGCAAACAGCAGAGGAGAGAGTGGGCACCCCTGTCATGTACCCCTACATATTGTAAATGAAATAGAGGAGTTGCCACCCATCAGAACCTTAGCGACCAGGTTCTTGTAGAGTTTGTGCACTGGTGTTATGAACTGACTACCTAACCCACATGCACCCATGATCAGACAAAGTGTTTCCCAGGTGACCCGGTCGAAGGCTTTCTCTGCATCAAGCATTATCATACTGATATTGTCCTTAATTTTCCTAGCAACGTCAAAAGCAGCAATTGCTGTATTAATATGTGCCTTAGTATCCCTCCCGGGTATGAAGCCATGCTGTTGTTCTAAGACTAGATTATGCATGAGCGGAGCAAAATGCATAGCTAGAATTTTAGAGAAGACCTTGGCGTCAGCATTTATCAGGGAGATATGTTGACAGGAACTCCTATCCTCAGATGGTTTATCTTTCTTAAGAAAAGCTACAATATTAGTTAGAGCCCATGATGCCGGGGCTGCATCTGCATTACTGATAGCTGTAATCAGATAAAAAAAACTCTGGTACAAGGATATTCATGAATAATTCCAAAGGTATTGCATCTTGTCCAGCAGCCTTCTCTGAAGGTAAAGCATTTATAGCTGCCTCGATCTCACTGACACTAATCTTCTCTTGTAACGTAAATTGCTACTGGGAGTCAAGTCGAGGCAAGCTGCTCTCCTGTAGATAGTATACAACAGTCTGGCGATTATTACTATCAGGCTTATTATACACCCTTTGATAGAATGGGGTAAATTGCCCAGCTATCAATTGAGTGTGTGTCTTGTGAGAAGCTGGCTTGGTAAATGGTGTACACTCCAGACAACCCTTATGGTGATTTTTGTGGAAAGCTCTCTAAGTGGTAGCTGTGGAGAACAGCCTTCAGGCTTAGTCTAGAAGGAGTGTAAAGAAGCTTGTTTTACCAGAACATAATCTTACAAGTATAAATTGAGTGAAAAAGAACCACACAGTGTATTTATAAATATAGGTATTTATTATCAGACACTCACTAACATATACAGGTATCTCCTACCCAGAGATATACACATGCACACAATACTTTACGATTGAAGCAGGTAAGTAGCACTTTATAAACAGCGCTCACCGAGGGGGGACCAGATCATATACTAAATAAGTGACATGCGAACCACGACTCGAGTCTGGACTGCACCCAGAAGATGTAGAAGTGTTGGGGACCCAATGAACCACCCTGGGTAAGTAACCAGGAGGCCCACAGAGGCTGTGTGTGAAGTGGGAACACGACTGCATGATCAATGCAAGTCAATTGGTAAGTCGGGGTTGCAATTTTAAAGAAGAAGGACCCTTCCCAGTGGACGCTGAAGAAATCCCATGGAGGACAGAAGGCTGGAGAGCCACTCTACCTGTGGATACCTTAGGAACCAGGATACCTGCCCCAGGGAAGTCGGGTGCATAGGTTTGAAGTGGCTTCGAAAACTGCAGTCGAACCCAATGGAGGACTTTAGGAAGATGCCACTGCTGGAGAAGGTGAAAGTGTACTTTGGAACCCAAAGGTGTATACAAGATGTGAAGAACCTGCTGTTACGAAAACCTGAATGCAGTAACCTGAATGCAGTAGAATGAATGCAGTAGAACGCAATCCCTGACCTAGTCGGTATTGCGCATAGAAGTATTTTGATGTATAGAATACTTATTAAATTATTCAGAGACAATTGGCATTATGCTTTTATTGCATTTATCAATGTTTGTTTGCTGGTCATTGTGACAAATTTGTATTCATTCTACTTCTTCAAACTACAGTTGGCATCATGCTATGATTGCAGGTATCAATGCTTGTTTATTAGTTATGATGACAAGTTTGTACTCGTTTCCTGATTCATGGCATATGCTGTGCACGTGCAAACCGTTTCTGTATGCTAATGTTTCAAAGACACATGCTATACACATGTAAACTGTAGACCGTTCCATGCGTTATGCTAATTAAGGAGGCACACACAGGACACGTTGTAAGAAGCCTTCGCATTAGCATAAACAAAGATATTTAAGCCCCCACTCGTTTAGTTCCGATGCTTCGCTTCCTGCTGGCAGAAACTCACCTGACTCCACTTCATCGGATGCAGCACCAGTCCCGCTTCGGTCCTCGATCCTCCCCTCTTCTCCCGATCAGCTTCCGATCTCCGCGAGAGCGCTCCAGGAAAGGAAGTCTGGCTGGGTCTTCTTCCGTTTTGACGGCGCTCCGTTTCCGGCGACCTAAAAGAAGGAAACAACAACAAAAACGATTATTAAGCAAACGGGCGCCTAGCAACCCTCGCAAACCCTGGTAACTTCTATTGCAATGTAAACCAATGCAATTAAGGTAAGAATTTTCATTCTGTTTCACAACTCGATAAACCAAGGCTCGCAACAGAGACAAAGGCAGCTTTCTACGTTTGAGGAGCAGCTTCAGGAGAACGTGAACATATTGACAATTTGAAAAACAGAAACCTTTATTTATGAAAGATTTGAAGTACAACAACAGTTGTTATTTTTTTTTACGAACATTTTACTCTTTGAACTCAAAGGAAAGAGACTTTAAATCAGGAACAGTGTGTGCAATTATTTGCGAATTAAGGAACTAAATTATAGTTAGTATTATTTTTCTATTTAGAATCATTTGAAACTTCAGTTCGTATAGAGCTATATAAATGGCATGATTAATATGTTCTAATTGGGATATTGTCTTATGTATAAAAGGTGCAGTATTGTTAACAGCACCCTGAAAAAGGCATTATTTCCTGGAAGTGAAAGTAACCTCGGGAAGCTGTTTAAATGGTATGTGATGGGAGAAAACAAACACATGAAACCTAGCGCTTGAATAGTTTAATCAAGTTTACGAGTACAGTTATGATAGATTATTTGTATATTTGGTTTTCTCCAATAGATTCAACTCTTCAGTTGTGTAGCTAACAAGAACCAGTTAAAGCTCCAAGTGGCGCAATTAGAGGGAACTAGCAATCCGGTCATCTCCCCTTCCCTGAAGAAGACCCAAGATAGGACCCAGTCACTAGTCCAGTGTTTGTCTTCTTCTCTCTCTCCTCCAATTTCCCCCTTCCCCCCCGGGGGTCCATCTGGGTGGCAGGCGCCTACACCTTGCTGCTCGGGTGGGCTTCAGAGGAAGTCGGGCTCAAGCGGCATCGAAGAAGGAACAAACTGGAGCACAGGTGGGTGACTTCGTAACAGAAAGCGAAGCCGCAAACACTTGTTCCTCCTTCGATTTTGCAAGATGGAGTTTGAGAATGATGCAATGGACCCTTCCCAATTAACCGCATTGGTTCGCAGATTAGCAGGAGAAATGCATGAGTTAAGACAGGAGAATCAGGCCCTTAGGCTAGAGCTAGATAAGACCAAAACAGGTTTTACTAGGTGGAGAGACCCACATTCAGAAGTTAGTAAACCAATTATCGCCCCTTCTAAATTTAATTCCCAAGTTCACAACTCTGACCAAACTTTGGGAGCCAATTCAGATCAAAATCTCCAAGTTACCGTGGTTTCACCCATCCCTGTTCCATTGGCCAATCCTGAACATTTCACAGGGGATAGCAATCGCTTCTCAACCTTCATGAGTCAATGTCAGTTACATTTTTTATGTAAGCCACAGATTTTTACCACAGACACTTCTAAGGTAGCGTTCATTATTTCATATTTGGGGGGAGTGGCAGCTAGTTGGGCTATGCCCTTGGTCGATGTTAATGACCCCTTGTTGCATGATTTAAACGCTTTCAAAACTGCTATGTCTGGATTATTTGCCAAACATGTATTCATACATGCTTCTGATAACGAGTTGTTGAGTCTCCGCCAGGGTTCCAAAGACCTAATCACTTATGTCACCACCTTTAATAGATTATTGTCAGAAACGCATTGGCCGGAAGATAAAAGAATATCCCTTTTCTATCGCGGTCTCAGACATGACCTAAGAGACTCCTTGGCACACATTGTAGATCTTCCTCAGGATTACACTGAATTTTTAGATTTAGTTGTTAAATTAGATCACCGATTGGGAGAGCGAAAAAGTGAAAAACCCAGAGGTGACTTTAGAGCCTTACACTTTAAGGTAGAAAAGAGAGAATCGGAAGACAAAAATGCTCACGTAGAACCAATGCAGATTGGAGGGCTAAAGGGACCTCTTTCCTCAGAGGAAAAGGAACGCAGACGAAAGGGGAATCTTTGTCTTTATTGTGGCAAAGCCGGACACTATCCCAAAGACTGTCCAGTAAAACCAGCTAAAAAGAAAGGGATTTCGGTTATAGATTCAATACACAAAGAGTCGGAAAACTAGGGTTCTCGAGGAAAGACGAGATCGATTCTTCGAGAACAACTCTACCTCAGATCTCTCACTATGCTACAAATGTGTTTACTCACACCCCAAACATTTGACAATTAGATTGACTTTCATACTTACTACCCAACATAGGCACTGTCTAGCTGTCATGATTGACTCAGGAGCGACAGGAAACTTTTTTGATCTTAAATTAGCTAATAAATTAGGAGTAACTCAAATTCCTAAGGCAGAACCAGAAATAGTTAAGGCGGTAGACGGGTCAGCTTTGTCTTCAGGTTTAATCAAGTTTCACACAAAACCATTGACTTTAATCGCCGAAAACGGACACACAGAAGAAACTGTTTTTGACCTTATTGATACTCCAACTTTTGGAGTCATACTGGGCATTCCATGGCTGGAACAGCACAATCCTCATATAGATTGGGTTAAACGGACCGTAACTCTAGATTCAGTTCACTGCAGTAATCACTGTTATACCAAGAATTGCAAGACCCGATATCTCTGTTATTTTTCTCTGTAATTGAATCAGTTGTTCCTCGGATACCCGGTGAGAACCAGGAATTCTCTGACGTGTTCGATCCAGTCCAAGCAACACAATTACCACCACACAGAATTTATGACTGCAGAATAGATTTAATTCCCGGAGCAGTCTTACCCTGCAGTAGAAGTTATGCTCTAACTGAGCCAGAAAATCAATATCTTAAGACTTACCTGGAAGAACTCTTAGAAAAAGGGTTCATTCGACATTCTACGTCGCCAGTCTCTTCACCGCTCTTTTTCGTGTCTAAAAAATCTGGCGATTTAAGAGCGTGTATTGACTATCGCGCAGTTAACAAGGCTACAATTAAGAATCATTACCCTCTCCCTTTAATTCCAGTTTTGTTAAATCAAGTGAAGGGGTCAAGCATTTATACTAAATTGGATTTATGCGGTGCCTACCACCTGGTCCGTGTTAAGGAAGGTGATGAGTGGAAGACCGCATTTCGCACGAAATACGGTCTTTTTGAATATACTGTGATGCCTTTTGGGCTCTGCAACGCCCCGGCTGTGTTTCAGTACTTTATTAATGAAGTGCTACATGATTTATTGGATGTATGTGTCATTGTATATATAGATGACATATTAATTTTTTCCAAAACAGATGAGGAACATGTCCATCATGTTCGTTCTGTATTACAAAGGTTAAAGGAAAACTCTTTGTACGTAAAACTTGAAAAATGTGTTTTTCATACCAAAAAGGTTGAATTTCTGGGATACTGGCTTTCCCCTGAAGGCATAATGATGGATCAAAAAAAAGTTGAAGCAATCTCAAATTGGTAAAAGAGATTCAACAAGTTCTAGGCTTCGCTAATTTTTATTGGCGTTTTATTTCAAACTTTTCTGACATAGTGACTCCGATTACACAATTACTTCGAAAGGGAGCAAAATTCCAATGGAATTCTGATGCTGACAAGGCCTTTTCAACATTAAAGCAAGCCTTTACTTCCGCTCCTCTTCTGATTCATCCAGACCCTGATAGAGCATTTTTTGTTGAAGCAGATGCTTCCCAAACAGCTTTAGGAGGGGTCTTAATGCAAAAAGATTTAACAACAGGACGTTTACATCCCATAGCCTTTTATTCTCGTAAACTTTTACCAGCAGAACAAAACTACACGATTGCTGAAAGAGAATTATTGGCAATCAAGGCAGTATTTCTTGAATGGAGACATCACTTACTGGGAGCCAAACATACCATCACAATATTTTCTGACCATAAAAACTTAAATTTTTTTACTACTGTTAAGGCATTAACTCCCAGACAAATGCGCTGGTTGTTATTTTTTAGTGAATTCGATTTTATTATCACATACCGCCCTGGACAGAAACAACTGCTATCTGATACACTTTCAAGGCTAGTTTGTGATAAACAACCAGAAGAACAGCTAAAAATTCAAAATATCATACCATCAGAAAAGGTAATAGCATTCACACAAGTAGACACCTTTCTAACTCAATTAAAACAGAGCTTTCAGACGCTAAATCAACAAGAATGGCTTTCACACAAATTAAACTCTATACATGAAGGCTATTTTCTACATAACAAACTATTGTTCGTTCCCCCGGGAGAACTAAGACAAAAGATAATAAACTGGAATCATGATTCCTGCTTTGCAGGGCATCCTGGAATACATAAAACCTTAGAGTTATGTCAGAGACATTTTTGGTGGAACAACATTAGTAAGGATATTCAATAAAACGTAAAATCATGTCCAGTATGTGCTAGGCAGAAATCAAACCATCTGTCGCCCGCTGGACCCTTGCAACCATTGCCAATACCCCCACTTCCCTGGCACACCATTAGTTTAGATTTCATCACCGATTTACCTAACTCTCATACTTTCACCACTATTTTGGTAGTTGTAGACCAACTATCTAAAATGGGACATTTCGTTCCATTGACTAAACTACCCAACGCAAGTGAATTTAGTGAAATCTTTATTAATCACATAGTAAGACTACATGGCCTGCCCAGCAAAATTGTGTCTGACAGAGGCCCCTAATTCGTCTCCAAATTCTGGGGGCAATTATGTAAAAATTTGGGAATGACATTGCATTGTCCTCAGCTTTTCACCCACAGACTGATGGTCAGACAAAGAAATTAAATCAGTACCTGGAACAAACTCTACGTTGTCTGACATCCACAGAATCAGCAAGTTGGGATGAGGTCTTACCATTAGCTGAATTCTCGTACAACAATAGCTATCATGCAGCTTTAGGCTGTTCACCATTTTTTTTTATTACTGGCACGCATCCACGATCTCTTCCGACTATTTCTCCAGATTTAAAGAATACAGTACCAGCAGTCACAGAGCGTTTTCACAAACTAAAAAGGCTACAAGATCAGGCTAAGCAAAGTTTAGCAAGGTACAAACTCAAAATGAAACTGTCTGTAGATAAACATAGGAACCCAACTCCGCCCTATCAGGTAGGGGATCTTGTCTGGCTCTCAACCAAAAATATTCAAATGGACAGTCCAAAGAAATTAAAACCAAGGTATATTGGACCCTATCCGATTGAGAAGATTTTGAACCCAGTTTCCATAATATTGATTTTACCAAAAGACCTTGTTATCCATCCTGTATTTCATGTTTCCTTGCTCAAACCACACGATACCTCCACTCGGCAGGATGATCCACCTCCACCAGTTATTGTGGGTGATCATGTTGAATACGATGTTAATCGCATTTTAGATTCTAAACGCATATGTGGCCGTTTACACTAGCTGATTGATTGGAAAGGGTACGTTGCCTCTGAAAGATCTTGGGAACCAGAAAAGAATGTTAATGCCCCACGCCTCATTCGGTCCTTTCACGCTTTACATCCAGACAAACCTCGCCCGATTAGAAGACCTTTGGGGGGGGGGGGACTGTTACGAAAACCTGAATGCAGTCACCTGAATGCAGTAGAATGAATGCAGTAGAACGCAATCCCTGACCTAGTCGGTATTGCGCATAGAAGTATTTTGATGTATAGAATACTTATTCAATTATTCAGAGACAATTGGCATTATGCTTTTATTGCAGTTATCAATGTTTGTTTGCTGGTCATTGTGACAAATTTGTATTCATTATACTTCTTCAAACTACAGTTGGCATCATGCTATGATTGCAGGTATCCATGCTTGTTTATTAGTTATGATGACAAGTTTGTACTCGTTTCCCGATTCATGGCACATGCTGTGCACGTGCAAACCGTTTCTGTATGCTAATGTTTCAAAGACACATGCTATACACGTGTAAACTGTAGACCGTTCCATGCGTTATGCTAATTAAGGAGGCACACCCAGGACACATTGTAAGAAGCCTTTGCATTAGCATAAACAAAGATATTTAAGCCCCCACTCGTTTAGTTCCGATGCTTCGCTTCCTGCTGGCAGAAACTCATCTGACTCCACTTCATCGGATGCAGCACCAGTCCCGCTTCGGTCCTCGATCCTCCCCTCTTCTCCCGATCAGCTTCCGAGTCTGCAGCAGTTCCTGATCTCCGCGAGAGCGCTCCAGGAAAGGAGGTCCGGCTGGGTCTTCTTCCGTTTTGACGGCGCTCCGTTTCCGGCGACCTAAGAGAAGGAAACAACAACAAAAACAATTATTAAGCAAACGAGTGCCTAGCAACCCTCGCAAACCCTGGTAACTTCTATTGCAATGTAAACCAATGCAATTAAGGTAAGAATGTTCATTCTGTTTCACAACTCGATAAACCAAGGCTCGTAACAGAGACAAAGGCAGCTTTCTAGGTTTGAGGAGCAGCTTCAGGAGAACATGAACATATTGACAATTTGAAAAACAGAAACCTTTATTTATGAAAGATTTGAAGTACAACAACAGTTGTTATTTTTTTTACGAACATTTTACTCTTTGAACTCAAAGGAAAGAGACTTTAAATCAGGAACAGTGTGTGCAATTATTTGCGAATGAAGGAACTAAATTATAGTTAGTATTATTTTTCTATTTAGAATCATTTGAAACTTCAGTTCGTATAGAGCTATGTAAATGGCATGATTAATATGTTCTAATTGGGATATTGTCTTATGTATAAAAGGCGCAGTATTGTTAACAGCACCCTGAAAAAGGCATTATTTCCTGGAACTGAAAGTAACCTCCGGAAGGTCTGTTTAAATGGTATGTGATGGGAGAAAACAAACACATGAAACCTAGCGATTGAATAGTTTAATCAAGTTTACGAGTACATTTATGATAGATTATTTGTATATTTGGTTTTCTCCAATAGATTCAACTCTCCAGTTGTGTAGCTAACAAGAACCAGTTAAAGCTCCAAGTGGCGCAATTAGAGGGAACTAGCAATCCGGTCATCTCCCCTTCCCTGAAGAAGACCCAAGATAGGACCCAGTCGCGAGTCCAGTGTTTGTCTTCTTCTCTCTCTCCTCCAATATCCCCCTTCTCCCCCGGGGGTCCATCTTGGTGGCAGGCGCCTACACCTTGCTGCTCGGGTGGGCTTCAGAGTGAGTCGGGCTCAAGCAGCATCGAAGAAGGAACAAACTGGAGCACAGGTGGGTGACTTCGTAACACCTGCAAGCAGAGAGGACAGAGTCTATGCCACTCAGGAGTGACCAGGTGGCATGGATGACGAATGCCCACCGATGTTGGATGTTGCAGGGAAGCTGTTGGTGACCTTGAAATTGCAACTGTGCGTACCATGCAATGCTGAGGATGACCAGGAGCTGGATATGAACTTTCCCACATCAGATGTTGAGAGTTGAGGGGTCGTTGTCCGGCCAGAGCGCCAACAAGCCTTGGCAACTGCAACTAATGTGGAAGTGGAGAAAGGTGTAATGTTGAGACCAGCAGGGTCCAGGGGACTCATCACAAGCAGGGCAAGACCCAAGCAATAAGGGGAGCCCAAAGAATATGAAGATGATCCTCAAGATGACCCACGGGCCGGAGGCACTGGAGTCACAAGAGGTCCTCGAGCAGCTCACCAAAGATGCAAGCCCACGATGCAAGAAGATGTGGTGAGGATGAAGATCTGAGTCACTGGAGATTCTTGACGTTGGGGCTACTCAGAGCCCAAAGATCTTGGTGGAAGGACGAAAACAAGCCTTTGCAACTGCAAGTCAACACAGTGCACAGGGGTTCGGTTTCTGTGGTTCTGATGAGGGATACTGGCCTCAAACTTGTTGAGAGTACAGGGCAGGTCTCAAGGTATGTAAAGAACTATTATCTGTTTTGCTGAGCCTATTGGAGTCCATGGGAGCTCAAGATCAGCAGACCAGTCAGCTTAGTTGCGGTACCTGCAGATGCAGGAAAGTGACTCCTTCACTTCAAGGGAGATTCCTTCACGTGTCTTGGATCCCCACAGGTTTTGAAAGGTTCCTGTATGGTGCACAGGCATGGACGTTGCTGCAGATGAGCAGGGTGACGAGATCAGGAGCAGCAGGAGTCTTCCCAGTTGCAGCCTTGATGCCCAGAGCTAAGTCCAGCGAAGTCTAGAGTGCCCAGACAGTTGAAGAAGAAGTAGTGTCGGAAATGTATCATGTCCCATGACAAATCTAGGGACCCACCCTCAGGTAAGCCCTTAAGTACCCTAAGGAAAGGGTTGGGACGATACAGGGGTCCCTCGCTAAGGAGGTTTTGGACAAGGGGGACGATTCTCCCCTGTCCTTTGTCCAGGCTCATGCCAGAGTGGGACCCAATGGCTCCCCGAACTGGTTTAAACTGGACTATGCATGGAGGGCACCAAGTGTGCCCTGCACACAGACTATGTGGCGTTGGCAAGCACTCCCACCCTGCCCCAATAAATTAAACCCTGTCTGTGAGAGGAAACCTGTTGTTCTGCCTTCCTCTGTCCAAGCTTGGCTCAGCAGCAGGAGGGCAAAACTTGTCTCTAGCCGGCAGCAGCCCTAGCTTGCTGTCCGTGTCTGGAAGACCGGTACCGGGAGCACCGAGGGCCTCCAAGAGCTTTAAGGTGCATTGAATCATACCTCCCACAACATTTATGGTGTGGAAGGTATGATTCTAACATGTTTGATACCAAACATGATAGGGTTCATTGTAACACTTGAGACAGATGGCAGTGGTAACAAGAAAACAGTCAGCACCTCCGTTATGTTTGCAATTATTAGGTAACAATAGTGAGAGTGTGCTCTATGCAAAAAACTGTGCCATTGATACAGTGTTGCTCTGTATATACTTACATAAACAACATTTATAAAGCAGAGCACAACACAAAAATATTTTCAAACTGACTCTGTTGTCAGTTGAATTTAATGATACATCAAGAAAAAACAAGAAAAACACAATAATATAATCTAAGGTGTAAATGCTTGACTTGTTGACACGTAGTTGTTGCGTTGGTATAGACAGCCGACACGTGTTTCGTCTTGTAGGCTGTTGGTTAGAATATACAGTCTACCGCTAAGATCACTTAAAGATGAAAAATAAGGATGATACTTCCATGCCCGTACATTTTAATGCATCGCATGGAATAGCGGATCTCACTAGTGTGAGATTCCATGGCTTAGCTAAGGCTGTAGAGAACCCTATGGGGGAGGATAGAATACATTGCCTATGCAAATTGGAGGCTATTTGGATATATAAATTAAGGGCAGTTGACTATGGTCTCAACATAGACAGGGAGATGTTTGTATTTCTGAATACTGATTTGAACTTTACTGCTAACAAGTAATATTCCAGTTTCCAATATGTGTGTACGGTTTGCCATTAGCCTACTGCAATCTTTACTATGTAATTGGCAAAGACTTGGCTTTTTTAGCTAAACAAAATTCAAAATTCAGTCAAATCTTCGACTTTTGTTCTGTACTACTTTGATTGTAAGAATCCTCTAGCTTATTGTAAACATCCTATGCCAATTTTGTGGCTGTCTCACTTACAGCCCGGGTGAATGGACTTTATGGGCTGTAGGGGTGTCCTGCTCAGGCAGGGGCACCCTCCCATTTAGAACCAAGCACCCTGCCTTCAGGATTGTAAGGCCTGCCTTAGAGGTGACTTATAGGTTTTAAGTGTAGTAACCCTAGATATAGGGAAACCTATATCTTTCGTAAGTGCTGCTAGCACCAGCTTACACAGGATGCAATGGCAGGCCTGTAGTGCAAATTGAGTGGCCTCCCATGGGTGGCATAATGCGTGCTTCAGCCATTGGGGACCCCTGGTGTACCTATGCCCTGGGTAGCTTATTACCATATATTATTGTCCAATCTGTGATGTATCTAAGTGCTTACCAAACCAATTTAGGGGAGAAAGCACAGAGACTGGGGTCCTGATTAGCAGGATCCCAGTCAGGCTAGGCAGAAACAGCATTGCATCAAGCAAAAAGTGTGGGTGAGCATGAAAGCAGGTCCTACTTTCCCACAGGTCTATGCAGCCCCATCATCCCCCAAGATCCGATTTATGGTACTGCTCGCCCTTTTGTCAAAGATCTGATGTGCCAAGTGGTGAACCACCTTTTCCCTGTATTCATACTGAAATGCCTTGTTCTTCTTGTAGATGGCAGCCACTTTCGCCATTTGTCCCCTGCTAAGCATTTAACGACTCTCAATTAACCTCAGATATGGAGACTGCTCTTGTGTATCCTTGGAGAGGATCTCCTGAGCATGTTGTAATTTTAGGTCCAGACACTCCTACCAACATTGGGCTGCTTCATGCTGTTTGCGTCTGTTTTGAGTCAGAATAAACAGAAGCGTTACCTCCCTAATATGTGCCTTCAGACAGTCCCACACAGTTGCAGCTGTGGCAGACCCTTTATTGCTACTTATGTATTCTAAAAGTAAGTGTTTTATATGTCCCTATTATTCCATATTGACGAGAAGGTGTCTTTTTTATTTTTATTTGAAAGTACAAAAGTCAAGTACAAAAGAACCATTTCGAACAAGTGCTTCCGCCCTACCCTCCCTCCACCCCCCCAACCCCGACGCTAAAAACATCAGAATGGACACGTAGTAAAGAGTGACCTAATACAGGTATTCAATGTCTAATGCTTCGAGAATCGATAAAACAGTGGATAAAGGGAAGAGAGGGAAAAAAAAGAAAAAGAAAGGATAAAAAGAGAAATAACAGTGCATTATAGTTTATACAATTAAATCTTGTTATGGCACAAACAATGCACAGAAGAAAATGTCTCGATTGTGAGTACCCTGAGATTTACCCAGCCAAGACTTTCCTGAACTTGGGTATTGGCTTTATTTCTAGATTCAGGGGGTAAATAGATACTGCCTAGAATGGAAAGCATGAATTATTACTTACATGACTAAAAACCCTATTGAATCAATCTATCTGAGCCAAGCAGATAAGGGCTTGCCAGATGACAAGACTCTTCTTTTTCACCCGACTGCCCATTCTGGAGAATATAGCTTTTTCCAAATGGCAAGTAGAAATCAATCGAGCTAGCCAATGAGAAAATAATGGGGAATTGGGGTTCTTCCAAGATGAAGCTATGCAGAGACGTAATATGATCATAGCCACAAAAATAAGTGCATCTCCGTTCTTTCTACTAATCTTGTCTTGCACGCCTAATAAAGCAACCGTGGGGGTTAGCTGATATTCCCGAGAAAGAACTTTAATAAAGAAGTCTTGTATCGGACCCAGTAGAGGTGTAAGTTGGGGATAAGTAGCAAACGTGTATCGATTCTACACTGAACTCGGCGCATCTGGGACAAAGCTTTCCTGCCCCTGTTCCCCATTTAGCAACTCTGCCAGGTGTGATCTATAAAAAAAGGCGGGTTGCACGGCCTGATTGAATACGTTAAAAGAGATATTCAATTTCACTTGCCATTTGTTAGCAGTGATAAGCATATCGTCAGGCATTAAACTGACTAATATAGCATATAATTAGGATTATTATTCAGAGGGGAATAATAGCTCAGGTTACCCAGCCCTAAAGTTTTACGAATGTTGGAGAAAACTTTGTAGGCATTCATATAAGGTCTTAAATCTTACCCATTTGTAGTATCCGAAGGAAAGCTACCTCCAGAGACAACCACGGGTCTCTTCCCCCAAAAGCAATTGATAAGGTTATGGTAGACCTAAATTTGGGATATGTGAATTTTCTTGAAGCAGCTCTGCGCTATATTGCATGACCGAGGCCCAAATAGAATCTTAGATTAGGTAGCACCCAACCGCCCCTCTCCCGGGGAAGAGAAAGCAGTTTGAAAGCTTGCCTTGGTCGAGAGTATGCCCAGATAAATTGGGAAAAGATTTGGTCGAATCTCTGTATCATTGTTTTAACCGTCTCCAAAGGGATGGCCCTAAAGAAGTATAACAATTTAGAAAAGTAGGCCATTTTAATAACATTACATCTCCCCACTATGGTAAGATGTTAGTTATTTAACCGTTTAAGTGCCCGTTTGGTTTCTTTAGCTAGCAGGGTAAGATTTCTCTGAACTATCAGGTCGATGTTGGCAGTTAAGGTGACCCCCAGATATTTCGCAGACTGCACCACCCGGCCATCTTCCCAGTCAATTTGGTTGTTAATAATCTGGGTTTTGCCTTCATTGAGGGCATAGCCTGAGATTTTCCCAATTTATTTTGCCTCTTGTTCAAGAGCATTAATGGCGTTCAGAGGATCAGGGGTCACTACCGCCAGGTCGTCGGCATAAGCCATGATTTTAGTGTCTAGCCCAAATCTGCTCACCGCTCGAATGGATCGATTATTTTCTATAGCCTTTATGAGAGGATCTATATAGAGAGCGAAGAGCAGAGGTGAATACGGACAGCCTTGGCGGGTCCCCTGTGAGATTTTGATCTGCTCTGTCAGGATCCCATTAATTGATATATTAGCTGTGGGATTGCTGTAAAGAGCTTGTATGGCTTGTATTGCCGTAGGCCCAAAGCGCATTTTGCTCATGACAACCCAGAGAAATGACTAGGAGACCCGATCAAACGCTTTCTCAGCTTCGAGTAGAATTAATGAGATAGGGTCGCCTGCTACTTGGGCTGCGTCCAGCAGGGTGATAGCTCTACGGATATGCTCCCTCGTGCTCTTTTTAGGGATGAACACATGTTGCGACTGTGATACCAGAAACTCTATTCTTAAAGATAGTCTTGTTGCAAATATTTTTGCATATATCTTAGAGTCACAGTTAATTAGAGTTATTGGTCAGTACGATCCCATTTCTAGCAGAGATTTGTCTTTTATTAGGAATATTACAATCTTGGCATTAGACCAAGAGTCCGGAGGGGGTGCACCGTTAAAAATAGAAGCTACCAATAGAGTGAAGAGGGTATTTATCTGAGGGGCAAATATTTGATAAAACTCAACCAGTATGTGGTCTGCCCCGGCCGCTTTCCCATCCGGATGGCATGCCAGGGCTTTAGCTCTGTCATCCCATCCGGGAGATTCCTCAAGTTGGTCATGATCTTCAGCACTAAGTACCGCCAAGGTCATTTGGTCCAGATATTCCAAGCATTTATCCTCTCTCAGTTTTAAGGGTCCTGTGTTGTCTTCAGAATAAAGATTCTGGTAAAACGCGCGGAATGCTTTACGAATCTTAATTAAATACTTTGTAATCTCGCCAGAGCTGATTTGAAATGACAAAATTTCGCTAGCAGACACCTGTTGTCTAATTCTGAGAGCAAGTTGATGACCGATGTTATCACCACATTCATATATTTTTTCCCTAGCAGAAGCCCATTTCATTGCAGTTTTCCCAGCAAATATGGACCCTATTTTTGCCTTACTGGCTATCACTTGTATCTGGGCTTTTTCGATTTCGACACCCGATTTGACTGCTAAGATAAATTTTTCCTCTGCCTTTTATATCTTGTCTTGTGCCCTCGCTAGCTGTACTTTGGCTTTCTTGTTCTTCCTTATAGAATACCTCAAGGTCTCCCCTCAGATGCTTGCCTTCATTGCGTCCCACACCGTTCTCACTGATGCTGATCCTATATTAATTTCCCAAAACTCTTTGATCCACCCCTGCAGGGGTAGTTGGTAGCCCTCATCATACAATAACGCTTTTTCGAAGCTCCAGCTCAAGGTTTCCCCCCTAAACCCTAGCCCACTGATGGTTAAGATGAGAGGATTGTGATCCAACATAAAACGTGGGGCGATCTCAATAGAACAGCTTTGGAGTAGTGGTGAAGAGACAAGAAAGTAATCCAGTCTAGCAAGGGAAAGGTGTGGAGCAGAAAAATAAGTTGATTTTAAAGTGGTCCAGACATTGCTGAGCCCATGAGTTTGTATTAAATTAAGTAGGGCCTGATAGACTTTAGGCTTCCTTTCCGTGTAAGGCCAGTGATCATTTGCTTTCCAGTTACTGGGTAGATTGATTTTTAGATCCCCAGAAATTACCAGTGGTAGAGGCAAGTGGGCGAGTTCTCCCAAGATCCAATTAATGACCCCGGGGTCATCAGTATTACTCCCATATATAGAGCACAGTGTAAAGACAAAATTGGGGGGAGATGGCGTTCTGCAATTACCCACCTGCCAAGAGGATCGGACTTCACCCTACTGGAAGTCAATGGGTATCTATTTTAAACCAAAACTCCAACCCCTCTTGTCTTTGCCCCCTGAGAGGTTCCTCCGATGACCCTATACCCCAGTGAGTTTAGTAGGTGCTTCTAGGATCCCTCCACATGTGTTTCTTGTAGGGTAATTACTTCAGCTCCTAAAAAACGTAGACCCTGAGCTACTTTCTGCCTTTTCAGGGCATCATTTAAACCACAAATGTTAGCAGACTCAATTTTTAAGGAACATTGATTGTTCATATTGTTTACCATTTTTGCTTTTCTCCTAGGTATTCATCTTGAATCGTCATGCATTTTATGTATCCCACAATATCCTGAAATTTACTTGTTTGTGCATTATTTCCTTTTCTATTTCCTTTTCTTTTGTTTTTTACCCTTCTTTTTCTGTATTTTGGTTTCACCAATAAGTATCAAACTTTCCAATATCATGAACCACATTATCACCAAATCGTGACCCCCCCCCTTTCCCACCCTTCCCTCCCACCCCCTACATAGAACAATCAGGGAAACCCTGAATGATGGTTGTCAGTTAGGATGCCTCACCACTAGGCCGCGCCTTTATTTTCACAGATGTCATACTCGGCCTCGGCCTTGGACTATAATACTATAACATTTTGAACCTAAAAGGGCGGACCACCCAAGTCAAAAAAAATCTGAATACCCCACAGTATATATCTTATGGGTAACTTCCCCATCAATCAAGTGTAGCAAGGGAAAGATGCTCCATTGAGCTGTAATTACTTTTCTGGCATATCAAATTACACTTCTGCTGGTAAAATGTCCCTCTAGTCTTTGCTTGCTACCCTTTTTTTGCCTTAATCTCCCCTAGATATTCCCCTGCCTTGACCTCGGACATTAAGATCCATGTGGACCTGTTCAGAATAACTTTCAGTCTGGCAGGATTCATTAAAAACACTTGAGCGCCTTACTCTTGAAATGGGGGGATTCGTTGGCGCAGATGCCATCTGCGCTCTACCGTTGTGTGGCAAAAGTCCAGTTTGGCAAAAAACATAACACCATTAGCCCCCTTCAATGAATTAGCCTGATCATACAAAAACTGTCTGAGGAGGAAGTTCCCAAAAAACACTAAAAAAGCCCGGGTTTTCCACGGGAAGAGCTACTGCCACTTCGACTCGGTTTTAGATTGAAGGGGAAGCGGTGCACTCGCTGGATTTCATAGTCCCAGTTTGTTTGAGTCAGGAAGGTTTCGCGTAGCAGTTTTACAATATAGCGCCTTGGGTCGTCTCCTTCGATTCCTTCCGGGATGCCTAGCAGTCAGAGATTGTTCTTGCGCTGTCGATTTTCTTGCTCCTCCCGTTTTATGCTGACATCTGCCAGGCATGCCTCATGAGCAGACCCCTGACTCTTTAAAGTGGTTACTTCCGTTTATAGGCTCACTGTACGGCCCTCAACCATACTGACCCAGTCGCTGATGTCAGTGCATACCTTATTTAATTTTCACAGGCCCCCTTGTAGCTTTTTGGCTGCCCCCTTAGCTTCTCGATTACCAGAGCGAGCCTCTTCTTGGAATTCTTTAATCGAGGCCAAGATTGAGGATAAGGAGGGCTCTGTCGTGGGTTCTGTTGTTGTTAAAGATTTGGCGTTTTCCCAGATAGACACCTGCTCAGCTTCATCACATGGGGGAAAGGACATTTGTGAGTCTGAATAGTCCCATTTAAGTTGGCTGCGTCTCTTAGGAGGGTTTCTATTTTTCTTATGGTTTTGTATTGTCCCCATGTCTTTAGAGAGATCAATGCTAATGTCTTCGCTAGAGCTAGTTTGATCTCCATCAGAGGTTGATAGAGAGCCATCTGAAACAGAATAAAAGCGGTCCACACCGATCTCTGGGGTCCAGGGGGCTCTGAGGCTGGGATAGGGTTCTACTCTGAGGATGTAATCCTTAATACCTGTTGCTAGATATTTTGACCCGCTCACACTATCCGCCAGCAGCTTGGTGGGGCTTAAGAGTAGGGCGGTCGAAGAGGCAGAGTCCGGGAGGGACATTGAGCCTGAGTCTAGTGTAAGTCTGGCAGTCTCTTCAGATAGAGGAGTAGTAGTGTACAGGTTACTAGATGAATTTGCTGACGCCACTAGTCCCTCTGTGCCACTTTGATCTACCAACTGCTCACTAAGTGACTGAGATTCTTCCTTTTGTATGCCGCTTTCTTGGGACCCACCTGGTTTTGGTTCAGGGTTCAGACTCTCCTGGGCCTCTCCGGGCAGATGAACTAGTTTGGGCGCAGCCAGAGGGGTAGCGTTTGGAGCACCATCCAGAGCAGTAGTAAGATTATAAGGCAGTGCCTTGGGACCAGTGAGCATTTCTACAATCGTAGGTTGTAAGCCTTGCTTAGCTCCCCTAGCGCCCCCGCTGCCCCCGATGTTCCACGTGGCATGTTTAAGACAATCAGCCTCACGTTCACCTCTGAGTGAGTTGTCCGGTATAGCTGCTTCTCCAGGAGCAGTGCTACTTGGCATGGGCAGGGTGTCCTTTGTCTTGTTGGTTTTCCCAGCCTTGGAGCCCCTGTTCAACATCCTCAAGCACGAACGCCATCCCTGCGTTGATGGAAAAATTCCCAGAGTGAGCGCGAGCACCAAAGGAGCAAAATAGCGAAGTATCAGAAAGCAGAAGAGGAAATACAGCGTTCTTCCCAGTGCGACGCGCTTCCCATAAGCAAAGATGACTTTCGTGCTTCCCAAGGTTAGATAACAGAGGTGCTGCCCACGCGTTATGCTCCCTCTCGGACTCAGCGTCGCCAGCAGGGAGCACGGAATGAGTACGAGCAGCAAAGCAATAAAGCAGTACAGAATCCAGAGGTAGGCGAAGAAATGTAGCACTCTTCCTGGCATGATGTATTTCACAACAGTGAATTGACCTTCAAGCCCTGGACTTGGAAACAGAACGGCTGCGCTCGCATCCTTCTCCCTCCCAATTTTAGCCTTGTTGGTCCCGGAGTGAGCGCGACCACTGAGGATACAATGTAACACAATGTCTGAAGGCAGAAGGAGAAATGCAGCGCTCCTCCTCGCGCAGCACTCTTCCGATAAGCTACAATGTTTTCCCGGGCATGTAAGCGGAGCTGTTGCCCTCGCGTCCTGCTCCCTCGCAGATTCAGCATCATCAATCAGTTTGCATAGCCGATGGTCGAGAAGCACGGCGTGCGCGGCTGTGGAACATGGATTCACGCTGACACCATCTTGCTCTCCCCATCTTGACGAGAAGGTGTCAAGGGAAAGAGAATGGGTATGAACCCTCTACCTCTGCTGATGTCGCCTGCATAGTAAACATAATGGGGTTGTGGTCTGATGTAATCTTTGGACAGATCGCGATAAGCGCCCCTTCCAAAATCCGTCCTTGCACCAGTATCATGTCTATTCAAGAATACTGTCTATGAGGGGAAGAGTGATTAGTTTAACCTGGTAGCAGAGAGAACAAAGTTCTCCAAACATCAACTAAACCATTTAATCACATTATTTCCATTATAGAAGTGTGAGTTTTAACCATCCTAATGTTTGCTTGGTGGTTAGTAGTATCAATGCAATAGTCCATAACACAATTGAAAACACCCATAACTATTGGGTCCCCAGACCAGTCCACCAATTCCATTTTTAAATAGTCAATAACTACAGGATCATCCAAGTTGGGGCCATACACCACACAGATAGTAGATATCCACCCGTTAAAATCAAGCGGTGCTATAACCCACCTACCTCTGCTATCTGAAGCAATTCTGAGTTTCTTGACTACCAGTTTCCTAGATTTCATTATAGCAACCTCCCGTAGAGATACTGTTTGGGACATGCAAACAACACTATCATAACCCAATTATTTAAGGACCTGTAGTTGGGGGCGTGGCCAAGATGGCGGCTTGGTAGGGTGCAAGATCGTGTCCCTCCGCCACCGCCACGCGGAAGCTTTGACATATCACCTCTCCCCTGGTCCCCACAATCGCACATTGGGTCTGGCACGCTCCCGGGCGTCGAGCTGTACCGGCGGAGAATGCTTCGGAGCTCGGGATCCCTGGTGGGCTTTAAGCGCCAGGTCGGCAACATATCCGCGGCGGCATGGACTGGTGGCGACGACCTGCTTGCTAAGGCTCACAGCGGCAGACGAGGCGGAGCGGAGGTTCCCTAAGGCTGGGCGGCGGCGACTGACGGTGCTATCGGAGTTCCGCTGCCACCGAGAAGAGATTCCTGGGCGGCTGCCATTTTCTGCTTCCTTGGACGGCGGGGCTCCCATGTGGTACGGGGCTCCGGCGAACGTGCCGGTCTGAGTGCGGTGAAGGATCCGGGCCCTAGAGTGGTGTATGGGGCTCCGAGACCCCACAGGAGCTACGTGCTGCAGAAGGATTAGCGGCTGCATCCAAAGACCAGTGAGTGCCCCTCAAGTGTGTGAAATGCCGGCCTCCATTTCGCAGTGCGGCCGAGCATCAGCAGGAAGCGGCGATTGGCAACAGAGTGTGTGTCATTGGGGCCTAGCATCGGCGGCTTGTGGGCTGGGGGATGGCCGGACTGCCGTGGCGAGGCGGTGGGACCCTGACAAGGATTTCAGCCTGTTTGGAGCGGTACCGACTACTAGGCTGCAACTAGCGTCCACATGCAGCCGTTCTACTGCAGTGAGAACCGATCTGCGCAACATCATTGCGGGCCTGACCGAGTCCTGGGCGCGCCACCTGAGGGGGCCTGGTCACGAACCTGTGGGGATCTGCGGCGCTGGTGGGTCCTGTCATCCTGGGACCGGACTTCCAGAGGTTTCACGGATGGCTTGAACGCTGTCCTTGCAACCGGAGGTGAGTGACGATCCTTGCTGGTCTGGCCGCCCTTTTGTCCTGACAGGTGCTCATTAATAGGTTTGTGTGGAACGGGAAAAAGCCTTGTCTTTCCCTCGCCCAGATGGCGTGTCCGAAAGCACAAGGGGGAGTGGGCTTGCCTCTGATCGGGGGATATTATAAGGCTATGTACCTCAGATACTTGGTGGAGTGGAACAGACTGTTATCCAGCAAACACTGGAACTTTATGGACCAGTCCGTTGCTGGCATCAATATTTGGAGAGAACTGTGGTTGCCTCGCAAACATCGGGCCTGGGATCTTTACTCCTCTCCGGTCACGTCGCTGACACTCAAGATCTGGGATAGGGTGGCGGTAAAAAAGGGCTGGACCTCCTTTCCCTCGCCGATGACTCCCATCGTAGATAACCCTGATTTTACACCAGGTCAAGAGTCTGTGGTATTTCAGAGATGGCAGGAGGAGGGCTGTAAAAGGGTAGGATCCCTCTTCGGCACGGAGGGGCTGGTCCCGTTTGCGCAGCTTCGGCAGGACTACGGACTTCTAACCACTGATGCATACCCCTACCGTCAAATATCTCACTGGATCACGATGCCTGCCAATTATGCACACATGTCCAGACCTCTTAGAGCATTCGAGAAATGGTTGCTTCGGAAAAAGGACGGCTGTCGTCTCATATCTGAAGTATACAATATGCTTACGGCAGGTCCTACTGGGCAGCGCTCTAAAGCACAGGTCCACTGGGAAACGGAAATAGGCAGGCCATTATCTCCTAAGAAATGGGAACACATCCTTTACTGTACACATCACACAGCGCATAGCACGGCTGGGGCTGAATCCTCCTTTAAGATTTTCTCCTACTGGTATTACACGCCTGCTCGAATTCACAGTTGGGACAAAAGAAAGACTGACCTTTGCTGGAGGGGATGTGGGATGTCTGGCACTTTGGCTCACCTGGTGTGGCATTGTTCAAAACTGCAACAATACTGGACAGAGGTCCTAGACAATATAGATGCAGCGTTTGATATCTCTCTGCCCCGTTCACTGGAATATACCCTCCTTGACCTTTCACACCCAAAGGTCTTTCCACTGAGGTCCATAAGGGGTAGGCAAATTGCATTAGCCCTGCTGGCGGCCAGGCACGTCATTTGAGCCCAATGGGGGACAACATCGGCTCCCGAGCTGCTGTCGTGGATACACCATCTATGGAATCTCCTGGCCATGGAGCGCATGTCTCTTGGAGTGAAGGGCAAGGGGAGAGATTTTGCTAAATTAGGGGCGCCCTTTTTGCAACTGTTATCACGAGACACGCGGGAAGTCACTTGTCCTAAGTATTTGCAGGTTCTTAACTTGCTACCACTGGAAAGGCCACTGGCTGGCGCGCTTAGATGTAGGCAGGTAGCTGTGTTCCAGCTTTTTGCCTTCCACCAAATAAAAAGATTGATTCATAAGGACCTGTTGATTTGTATTCGCCAAATGAGTTTCAGTTACTCCCAGAATATAAGGCTTATACGTTGCCAGTTCCTCTCGTATTAATTGTCATTTCCTAGCTTGAATTAACCCAGCCACATTCCAACATATACATTTTAAACTAGTATTATATTGATCCAGTTTAACGCGTTGTTTCCTATCTACAATCTCAAGCTGTCTCACCTTCTCCTTTCTTGTGCTATATTCTAGATACCATTTCCTGACTTTGTGACTCTTGAGAGTACCCTCACCCCCATCCCTTGAAATATGGTGTACATAGCGTTGAACACTTCCAACTTTCCCATGACCCCCTAACCTCCCAGATCCCTCTCTTCCCACCCCGTAACCGGCAAAAGGAATCATCCACTTCCTTTGCTGTCAGCTGGTTTGACAGCCCACAGGAAGCACTACCCGAGACCGCCACCACCTGACCTCATTTATCCTCTCTCACGCCCCTTAAGAATTTAGTGAGCAATCCACTGGCTGTGGGCCTGAGAGACCTTCGATTCAGTATGGAAGAACTTGTCCATCCTTGATGACTTTGAGTAGTGCAGCTCTTGTAGGAACACTTGTGCCCTTACAGCTTTTAACGGATTAATTAGCTGATGCATCTTCCAATGCCTGTCCATTGTAGACTTACATAAATCAGATCAAACAAAGAGGGACATAGAGTCAACTTATAGAGTGGCTGCTGGGTGAGCTTTGGAATAAATCACCTGCCTCTAAAGGAACTTACCAGTAAAGATGAGAATAGGACGAGGTTGAGAGTATTTAGACTGCACTGCTTGATTAGCAAATATAGGAAGTCTATGAGCCCACTGGATTTGAGAATCCATATCCCAATCTACTATGTCCGGAAGGGCTTTCTGTAGTAGGCTAACAACAAAAGATCTGGGATCATTGCCTTCTTTCTCTTCTGGTATGCCAAATAAACATAGATTATTTTGGCATTGTCTGTTCTATAGATCTTCAACTTTGCTTTGGACGAACGTGAGTCAGTTCTCCTGCTCTTTGATTGGTTTTACAGTTGCAGAGCCGACTTCCTCTGCCCTGGCTACTCATTGTTGAAGCTCAGCTACCTACAAAGAGAGTTGTGCCATCTTGCTGGTAACCTCTGAAAATGACTGATGCATTGCCATATTATCCTCCTTAACTTGAGCGTAGTGCTCCAATGCCTTTGCTCATTGGATCTGTAGTTACTGTAGGATTGTTGATAAAGAAGGCTACTTAGTGCTAGATATGTCAGGCTGACCCATCTGATCTGTACTACCCACTCCTGTTGTTGCGGAGGGGTTTCCTGGAGAGATGGACTACCTGGTGAATCCAAAGAACCATCTAAACTATTACAGCGCTCAGGGCTGAGGGTAACACTAGCCTTCTGTGTATCATCTCCTAATAATGGCGAGTGAAATTGGAAAGCTGGGCCACTTTTAGATAGCTGTGAGATCAAGGCCTTGACCTCTGCCTTGGAGGTAACCCACTTCCGCAGGGGACTATCCTTGGGCTCCCTTTGGAGAGTGTTACAACCGTGTTAGAATCAGAACCATCATTATCCTGAGATTTTCTAAGACTGCATCAGACCTTCCCAGCTTATACTTTAAGTTGCTTCTTCTCAGGGGTACTCCTTTCCTAGTGGCTTTATGATCTTGGAGAGGTACCATGAGGTATTTCCTTCAGAGGCCCTTGCAGTGAGTTTAAACAGGCTGTGGCCACTGTAACTGATGCTGTATCCTCTAATACCAACTCCTTGTCTCCCATGTGCGTTTGTGCTCCACCAACACTGCATATATCGGAAAAAGTATATGTCATGTCAGACTCCATACCTTCTATGCCGTCCATGCATACCACAGCATACGAATCTACTGAGCCTGTGTCTATTCTAATCCCTCCCCCTGGAACTTGTGCACCTCTCCATCCACTACTGTATACTTGATTGAGGAGGCCTGAACTCATACAGGCCCCAGCTGAACACGGGTGGGGGCATTACAAGCTTTCATTGATAGTAAGGAACCGTCTGGGGGGGATTAGGACATTGTCTTGCAAGTTTACAGCAGCTGGTACAGCCAACGCTGAAATTGAATGGATAGCTTGGTTAAAGGTTTTACCTTGTGGGAGAGCTACTCCAGCTGGTGTTGTCTGTTGAGGAGAAGAATGAAGCGCTGCTCCTGCTACTTTGTTTGGACGCTGCACGGCACTCAGTAACACATCTACCATTGAGGCCTCAGTATTCTCCACATTGCAGGCATGTAGGAGATCATTTGCGCTGACTGATTGCAAAATCTTGTGAATGGGACGCCCGACCCAAGAGCCGGGTGCTCTCTCCATTGCGTGCTAGCGGCTGATAGTTTCAACCTTTGTTTCTGCCACTGCCAGTGGTTCAGCAGTTGTGGATGTGGTGGTGGCTGTGAACCAGTCCCCTCGACCTCCACACTGAGCATTCACATGCGGTGGAGCCATGACTAGGTTTGAGCTTCTCTGATTCTCATCAATGTAGGAGCAGCTGTGACAGATGCAGCTCAGCCACCGCATCTGAGCCTGAAGAAGGCCACCCTGCAGAGACCTGAACTGCTGCCACTGCATCAGTGACAGAAGACTTCCATCAAGTATAAGATTACACTGGTAAGCAAAATAAAGTGAAGGCTAAGTGAAAGGGATGGCTGAGCCGACTCGGATGCTGAGTGTGTGAGGTATTTAAATGAAATGGGAAAGCCCAATCTACTCTTGAGGGCCTGGGCGAAATTAGATAAACGGGTAAAGGTGCCGTCAAGGGATTTGTTTAGAGTACACAGTGATACACTTTCACATTTTTAGTATGATATAAGCTTTCATCAATTGCTTATTAGTAAATTAATTCTTGGATTTTGTTTAAACAATACCAATCAATTTTGAACACAAATAAGGGATTTTAGTCATTTATAAAAAGAATTTATATTTTTCAAAGAATTTTTAGAGGGTACTGTGAGTATAGACATACAATGTAAAATGAGGAAATACGATAACAATTCAACGGTCCTACAATATCACATTTGTATACACTTTTGCTTATATAAATGAATTTTCGAAAAAGTGTCTTAAGTCGACGTTTTGGTCTCTTATGCAATCGTCCATGAGACCATCTTCAGGACTATTGTGTATTATATAGATGACCCCTGAGATTGATTAAAGTAATCCTAGTAGCTGCACACTGTTAATAGTTCATCGCGATGTAAATAGTCGCAGGCAGTCTTTTGACAAGTATCTGTTTTTATGGATGTCAGAACGATCATCACAAACAGATGATATTCGTAGACTCGTGTCTTTACTTAGAGTCCTCGAGAGGAGTGTATCAGCGTAAAGCTTCAATTGTGAATGAATCTGATAATTAATTCCTCGCCAGGGTGTTTTAGCGCTCTCGATACAAGTCCGCATCACAGCATTACGGGAGCGGTTGCAAGTGTGTGCTCACCAGAGCAGGATCAACTCACCATCTTCCCCATATGCTTTATTCCAGGGTTTCAGCAAGTCTCCTATAAGGAATCTTAATCTCCACTTCTTAGACTAGGCATCCTTTGGCGTGTTTCCCCTGAGTTTTTGCTTTCTAACCTCCCAGTTTTGATTCTGTTTTTGATGGCGTAATGTTTCTGCACACTTTTCTCACTGCTGATCAGTGGTAAAGTGCAAGTGCTCCTGTGGTAAATTGTGTTATGGTTTGGTGTTTCCATGATTGGATATTTGATTTACTGGTTAATCCCTAGCAAAGTGCCAGGGCTTGTGAATCAAATGCTACTAGTGGGCTTGCAGCACTGATGTGCCACCCACGTGAGTAGCCCTGAGAAGGTAACTCAGATCCGCCATTGCGGAGTCTGTGCGCGGTTTGTAACCACCATGTCAACTTGGCCAGTGCACACACTGCCCAGTCCCTCACCTGCCCTTTTTCTTATATGTCCACCACCCATACGGTAGGCCCAAAGTACCCCTGTGGGCCGGGTGCAGTGTATGTGTAAAGGTAGGACATGCCCTGGTGTGTGTGGCATGTCCTGGTAGCGAATTGAAGCCAATTTCGTTGTTCGCTATTGCAAGGCTACCCATTCCCTATGGGACAGAAGGGGTAGTTGGTTTATAACATGTTATAAAGATAACTGGCCCGGGGAATTAGGTTAGAAATATTTTTTTAGTATGCCTGAACTCAGAATCTAAAGATGCATCTTTTAGTGAAGGTGATTTTTACATTCTGTGTTTGAAAATACCACTTTTAGAAAGTAGGTATTTTCTTGCTCAGTCATCCCATGTGCCTCTGCTGGAATGTGTATTGCATGTCTGGGTTTTGGATGACAGAAGGCTGGGGAGCAGGAGTGGCTCCAGATAGTCTAGGTGGGTCAGGATAGGGCTGCATAGACCTGGGCTGCAATGGGGAAAGGGGGAGGAGATTTCCTTGCACCTCAAAGGGCCTGGTCTACCTCTGACCATGCCGTCTCTACCTCCTGCCAGGAAGTCACACAATAGTCGGCAGAACTGGTTCTGGTCGGACACAGACACTCTCTGCCTAAGAGATCAAAGGATTTGGGGATATAAATATTGGGGCCCAGACCCCTGTATTTCAGAACTCTTTTGGACCAAGAAGATTGCCAAGAAGAAGAGCTGGAGAAGCTGTGAGGAGGAAGTACCACATTGCTGTGTGTTCGCCTGCAGTGGCTGCTTGTGTCTTGGGCAGTGAAAGGACTGGACTGAACTTTCTGCAATCTACTTTTGTAAGTTTCTCCAAGGGCTTGAGGTAGAGCTTGCCCCTGTTGAAGAAGTCTCAGGAACAGCAAAGACTTCATGCTCTTCTGCCCTCAGCCCTGGGGACTGTGTGTTTTGTGCTGCAACAGAAGAAAAGCAACCCGATGACGTTTACGACGCCGCTGCCGACTCTGTGTCCTGAAGGCACCGCAGAGGGCACAACTGCAACACCAGACTGCGACCCTGGTCACACCGACACCGCCTGCTGATGCCGCCACCGAGCCGTTGCTCGCACCGCGACCTGTGGGCACCGCACTCCGCACCGCCTCGTTTCACAATGACGTCTTGGTATCCCTGATGCTGCCGCTCCATGCCAAAATCTACGCCGCTGCTTGAACTGTGGTTCAAGGGCACCGCTCGTAAAGTTACATGATGCACCACCCTCATCCCGCACCACAGCCGTGGCCTACATATGCCGGCGTCATCGACTCCAGTTCATCAGCCGACGACAGTGCTTCAGCCACGATGACGATGCTGCTTGCACTGTGACATGCCAGCACCGCGACGAGCACCGTCTTCACCATGCACCGCGACCCTGGTGTCACTGACGATGCCATCTGAAGCTGCCACCGAGCTGCTGCTCGCACCGCGACCTATGGGCACCGCACGCCGCACCGCTACACTTCGCACTGCTGCACCCAATGCCTGCCGACGCCAGTGCTCCTGACTCCAACAGAGAGGAGATCGATCTGCAACACCTGTGATTCGAGGGCCCCAACGACTCCTGCACCGACCTCCAGAACTGACACCTGCAGACGCTGTGCTTTCGGAAGCTCAATGAGAGGTCGCCGACGCCCTGCATTTCTAAAAGGTACTGTTTGTGGGTCTTCTCGACACCGTCACTGGCCCGCGATGCCGCAGTCAGCCAGAACTGTTTGGATTTGTTTGTTTACGCCGCCGTGATAGCTCCGGATGGAGCTATCGATATCAAGGAACTGTTTTTCAAGCATATTTTGATGACTGAAGATTTTTAAGTAATATATTGTGGATTTTTATCATTTTTGGTCTTGTCTTAAGTATATAAAAATATTGGATATTTTTCTAAACTGGTGTCCTTTTGTAGTGCTTACACTGTATTACTATTGGTTATGTGCAAATGCTTTATACACTGCCTCTAAGATAAGCCTGACTTCTCGTGCCAAGCTACCAAGGGGGTGAGCAGGGGTTATTTTAGAAGTGTAGCTCCCTTATCCTGACTAGAGTGGTGGTTTCTGCCTGACTTTGGCACATGCTCTAGCCGACCAAAAATCCCATTTCTAACACCACTACTCTAGAAACATGTGCTAATATAACATTTTGATATCTATCACTAAGGTAAAATTTTGCATTCTTCTGTCTTCTCAGCAAATCAGCACACTGTTTCATCATGGGAAAAGGACAGTTTCCATCATCTAAGTGGTTTCAAGACTAAAGACTTAAGTGTTAAAAGAAACATTTTTTATCAACATTGTACATTTCGAGGTTGAGTTCCCGCTGGCTTTACTTCTACAAAAGAAAACAGTTTGTGGTTAGGTCCGTCATTGCACAAATTAAATCATGCCTTTCTCACACATTCTAACGTGTGATTTTACTCATAAAGAGGCATTTGTATAACATTCGAACAACATAATTTAACACACTATTGTATTCTATGAATATATCTCTATGGGAAGATTGAGAACTAACTTTTTCTCCATTTAGTAGGGTTAGCTCAGCATATTTGCACAATCGAACCCTTCATGTCTTCACATTACTAAGATTATTGACCTATGGTCAGTTGAAAGGAAAAGAAAAACTGCATTCAGAAGCATTTCTAACTTTACATATGTAGCTATGGAAGCCCAGTGCTCCCATTTGCCTATAAAAATGTTTTTTTTGTTTTGTTTGAGGTCTACATGTTATTTCTACATGTTGATTGCATTTATTTTTATTTACTAAAAGCGCACTCTCTGTCTGCCTCAAATGATCGTTTCTAACCATCACATAACATTACCATATCAATTTCCCAATTCATTCTCACTTTCAGTTGAATCCCTTCTTTTTTGTTTAAGTTTCTCTCTCCTCTAATTCATGGTATTGTTTGCTAATGTGGTCCCTCAGTTCTAAATCTTTCTTTACCTGTTTGTTTTTTCTATATTGTTTTTCTTTTGCAATATGATACACTCCTAGTGAAGTCAGCAAACAGACAACTATAATTATTACAAGTATTAAAATAGCTTTGAGAATTCCTCCTCCTGCTGTTGCAATCCAAATGCCTGTTACAGAGACTCCCTCTGTGAAGGTTTTTATTACACTATTAGTTCCTTATGGTTCCAGGTCAAGTTTGATGTCTGAAATATGTTTTTCATACTCTTGGATTTTCTTACTCTCATCAGTAATGTAAGTGCAGCAATGTTCTGACTTTGAAATTTTACAGACTCCACCTCTCTCTGGAAGCACAATCCAAAGCAGATCTATTCTGTAAAACCATTGATCTTACTGCCACTAGATCTGTGTAAGTAACTAATAAAGGTCCAGATGTACTTGTGGCAAGCTTGCCCACTACTGTTGAAAGCTTTCTAAATTCTCATCATTCAGTATCACTCCCACAGCTGGGATAATATCGCAAAACATATCTCCCACCAATTGTGTTCCCTCATTTATACCTCTAGTATATCTGCGTGCTGGTGTTTTTGTTAAAGCATTTAAACTATTAATTTTTTTGTATGTCTGTGTGCTGGTGTCTTTGTTAAAGCACTTAAACTATTCAAATGATACATCTTAGGAAACAGTAAGCCTAAATAGCAAATATTATCCCAGTCAGCTGGTAATTTAAAATGTGTGTCTTGTCTACAGATAAGATAAACTCCCGGTATTGCTGGTTCATCACCTTGTAGAATTTGCCATTTTCCTCATTCTAAATCAAATGTATGTTCACAGTTATATTTCCCTACATGTCTTTTTCTATTTTGAAATTTTCTCCTAAAAAACAAAATACTGTCCCATTTGTCTTTTATTCAGGCTTCACTTTGTGTTCGTCATTTTCTTTCTAAAGTCATCCTCTTTCTTCTTCCATGTACCCTTTAAAACATCTTCCTTCACATTATTGCTACGTGCAATGTGTGCTCTTCTCTCTTCTAAAATCATAATAAATGTCTTCTCTAAAGGTCTCATTAAGCATGTTACATTATTTTCAGAAGCCTTAACAGTGTATATAGGTATGCAAGGTCTGAAATAATACCAGGTAGTGCCCATTTCTTTCGCTTGTAGGTGTAAGTTCATGCTTTTCTGTAGAGATACTTTTGAAAAGAATCATGTCATAATTAGAATACTAATATTCAAAATGTTACTGCCTATAAACTAAACCAAGCAATTTGCTGCATGAAAAATGCATATGACAAAGGAATGTGATAATATGTCATCTCCTCCTCACCCGAGGAAGGTAAGCGTGCACACACATAAAAATCCTTAGTATTCATAGCATGTGTATACTCTTGTAGTAACCTAGAATAAACATTTGTTGTATAATCTACAAATTAGTTTTTCAACTCTTCCTCATCTACATCATGTGATAATGTTGTGTTTCTCTTTCCCAGGCGAAAGATGCATAACCAATAGTATTGCTATGGCTACTAAAACTAGTACTAAGAATGTAATTCCTATAATAATCTAGCATTTAACTCTGGTTAAAATACATGTTTATCTAAAATCAGATCTCTTAAAATGATGAGTGTAGCAGCAAGCTAGTTTGGCTTATTTTTGTTGCACAAACAGTCTTTATTTCTGTTATTTTTCTTTGTAATTCAGTTTCTTTCTTGTGACCTTAATTACAGCAGTCTTCGTATGATCTTCCTTAATCCTACTCCATGTTCTTCCAAAATGTTAATACTACTCTTCTACTGCAGTCTTTGGCTTACGTAATCTGCTTAATTATTTTTAGCAACTTTATCAGTATTTACTTTTAATCTATTTGCACAATTAATTCAATTAGTTTATCAACAACTGAATTTTCTTTCTCAAAGGCTTATTCAAATCCAAATGTCAAAAACTTTCAAGGTGGTTCAGGCAATTCTCTGTTCCAGCGAAGTAAATCTGAAATTGAGACATTTAGTACATAGCTCATGTAAAAAGTTAATTCAGGTGTAGAATACCTTTAGCTAGGTACTCGTGATCTCCTTGATCTACTTGGTACGTGGTCACTTTCTGTGTCACTTATACCACTTGGCTCTGTTTCTTCAGTGATTGTAGGTAGGATTGATTTATTTGACACACTTGAAGTCAGCTTCATCCGATCATGGATCCTTGGCCATTCAGCATTGAAAGTTCTTTCTGGTCTCAATATAGTGCTTGTGCCTTCTCTTGGATCTTTTTGTTGCTCTGAAGCTGTCTTGATTGTCATGTTTGATGGAGCTGTTACTTCTTCTTCTGCATGACCTCCAATGCTACTCTGTGAAATATCCGGGAACTGATTATCTTCACCTGGCTGTGGTTCTTCAACCCTTCTTTCTTTCATGTGGTATTCCATTCACCTGCGTTCTTGTTCCAGGCTCATAGAACATTATTCCTTCATATGGATCTCTTGTTCTCTGGGTATGTGAAGCATGCACCCAGTATGGCATTCCAGCACACATGTCAGCAGTATTCGTGATTAGAATGACCTGGTGGGGGCCTTTCCACCTTGGCTCCTGACAAGACTTTCGCACATGTTATCTGAATACCCAGTCCTCTGAGTTCAAGTCATGGCACTGATCATAATGTGGATTTGAAGTGACAACTTCAACCTGTCGAGAAGCAGAATGCACCACCTCAGCCAATCCTTTGCTGTAATCGAGTACCATGTATCTTTTATGTTCACAAGTGCCTTTGCAGGTACAGCAGGCAGTCTCATTGCTCTTCCCATAAAACTCTCATGCAGGGATAAAACTGTCTGTAAGTCCAGTTTACTTTGCAGACTCATCAACACCGAAAGCAAAGCATCAAGGCATTTCAGTGAAGTGGATGCACAGACGTTTTCCAATCAAGGCATTGTGGTTCCGTTCAACTGATCAACAATTCCAGAAGCTTGCGGTCAATAGCTACAATGTAACTTATGTTCCACTTGTAGTGCTGCACACAACATCTTGGGGATCTCATGATTAAAATGAGTTTCTCGATTTGACTCAAGAGTGTTAGAAGGCGACCTCAGAGGGGCCCGGAAGGGACCCTGACTGTCCTGAGACCCACCCTCGAAGTACCGTAGCCGGGCACTGGCGGGAGACTCCTCAGGGGAGAAATCTCGTATCTAGGATCGTACACTCGGCACCACACGACAAAGAGACACCACACCGAGAGTTCTTAAGACTAAATCTTTATCAGATCGGAGTTGTAGGATCTTTATGACCAGCAAGGCAAATATATACAAGTGGAGCGCGGGCTCACAAAGTCTTGGAGGGGGGGTAGAAGGTAGCGGGACAGTCTTTTGGGGATATGGATCAGATGCAGGAGCATACCCGGCGCACAGCTCACAATCCTCGAGCTGGGGGATACGCTTGTCGTCGTGGAGTCCGGCGGGACCAAGAGAATCTGTGGGAGCCGCGAGTCACTCAGCAGGGCTCAGGTACAAGTTCGGAGGTCTTACGATCTTCAGGGAGCCGCGAGTCACTCAGCAGGGCTCAAGCACAAGTTCGGAGGTCTTACGATCTTCAGGGAGCCGTGAGTCACTAAGCAGGGCTCAAGCACAAGTTCGGGGGTCTAACGATCTTCAGGGTGCCGCAAGTCACTCAGCAGGGCTCAGGGGTTTTCCAAGGCGAATCTGCCGGACAGTCCCAGAGCACCCCTTGTTATAGGGCGACTCCTCTTTGATGTCCGGAGTCTGTGCAGGCAGGGGTCTTGTCACCTGGGAGTCGCTTGTTGGGGTTTCCTGCCATTGTCCTTTGATCCTTTCAGGGCCGGGTCGGGAGGAGTCCCAGACACCCAGCAGGCGGCCGGCGGGTCGAGAGTGGCGCCTCTAGGCCAGGGTCACGCTGGGGCCGGGCGGCCATCTTGGTGCATGAAGTGGGCACGCGGGCCCGGTGTGGCCGAAAGGAGGGAGGCCACGGACGGGGAAGTCCGGGTCGGGTGTGTGTGTTCTGGTGGGAAGGATCGGCTAGGCCGTGGGCTCGGGGGCTGGTGTGAGGTGCAGGGGTCAGGTCTGGCTATGTTACGAGGGCCGGGTCTAACACGCGTCCCCCCCAGCTGAAAGCCGGAGAGAACTACCCATCCTCTTGGGGGTTCTCTTCGCTGAGGCGGAAGAACCGGGAGAGGCCATCGGCGTTGGCGTGGTCCGTCCCAGGGCGATGTTCCACGGTGAAATCCATCCCCTGGAGGGAGATTGACCACCGCAGTAGCTTGGGGTTTTCTCCTTGCATCTGCATGAGCCATCGCAAGGGGCGATGGTCGGTTTGGACCTTGAAATGGGTGCCGAACAGGTAAGGGCGTAACTTCTTGAGGGCCCAGACTACGGCGAATGCCTCGCGCTCGATGGTGCTCCATCTCCGTTCCCTGGGCAACAGCCTTCGGCTGAGGAAGGCTACGGGCTGGTCTAGGCCTTGGTCATTCACCTGGGAGAGGACTGCCCCGATGCCATGCTCGGAGGCATCAGTTTGTACCACAAACTCCTTGGAGTAGTCGGGGGCCTGGAGGACGGGGGCAGTGCACATGGCCGCTTTCAGGGCATCGAACGCCTCTTGGCAGGCAGGGGACCACTGCACTTTCCTGGGCTGTTTCTTGGATGTGAGTCCCGTGAGGGGACCGACCAGGCTGCCGTAATTCCGGATGAATCTCCGGTAGTAGCCCGTGAGGCCCAGAAAGGCTCGGACCTCCGTTTGGGTAGTGGGGGGTTCCCAGGCTAGGATGGCGTCGATTTTGGGCTGTAGAGGGGCGACCTGCCCGCTTCCGACCTAGTGCCCCAGGTAGGTTACCGAACCTTGCCCAATCTGGCACTTGCTGGCTTTCACAGTGAGGCCTGCCTGGTGCAGGGCGGTCAGCACCCTCCGGAGGTGCTGGAGGTGCTCACTCCACTCAGAGCTAAAATCCGCGATATCGTCGAGATATGCAGCACTGAATTTTTCCAGCCCGGCCAGGACTCTATTTACCAGTCGCTGGAAGGTGGCCGGGGCATTTTTCATCCCGAAGGGCATCACGCGAAAGCGATAGTGCCCATCCGGGGTGGAGAAGGCGGACCGCTCCTTGGCTCCTTCTGTGAGCGCAATTTGCCAGTAGCCGCAGGTGAGATCGAAGGTGCTGAGGAACCGAGCAGCCCCGAGCCGGTCAATGAGCTCGTCGGCTCGGGGAATGGGGTGGGCATCAGCTCGAGTGATTTCATTGAGTGCCCGGTAGTCCACGCAGAAGCGGAGTTCTGGGGCGACACCGGGGGCAGCTACTTTTGGGACCAGGACCACGGGTTCGATCACTCCTAGGCTCAACATTTTCGAGACCTCGGCTTGAATACAGGACCGGACCCGATCAGGGACTCGGTAGGCTCGGTGTCTCACCGGTGGGCTGTCCCCGGTATCCACGTCATGGACACACCAGTCGGTGACTTTGGGGACCAGGGAGAAGAGGTCAGAAAACTGCCCTAGGAGCTGGCGGCAATCCTCACGTTGCTGGGGAGTTAGGGATGGGGAGAGGTTCACTCCCTCTACGGAGCCGTCCTTCTCTTTGGTGCACAGGAGATCAGGGAGAGGATCCGACTCCTCCTCGGACCCGTCATCAGTGGCCAGTAGGAGGCTCAGCTCCGTCCGCACAAAGTGGGGCTTGAGGCGGTTCACGTGGAGGACCCGGAGGGGGTCCCGGGGTGACTGGACGTCCACCAAGTACGTGACCTGGCTCTTCCGCTCAACCACTTTGAAGGGCCCGGTCCATTTATCCTGGAGGGCGCAGGGTTTCACGGGGGCCATGACCCATACCTGCTGGCCCGGCTGAAACTCGACCAGAATGGCGTTCTGGTCGTACCAGCGCTTCATCTCCTCCTGGCTCGCCTCCAGGTTGGCCTCGGCCATCTCTCGGAAACTCCTAGTCTGGTTTCGGAGGGTCAGGATGTAACGGAACACATCTCGGGGGGGGCCTCGGGGCGCCGCCTCCCACCCTTCCTTGACCAGGCTGAGGGGCCCCCTGACGGGGTGTCCGTAGAGTAACTCAAAGGGGCTGAACCCCAAGGATTTCTGGGGAACTTCTCGGTAGGCGAATAGGAGGCAGGGGAGCAGGACGTCCCACTTACGCCGGAGGGGCTCTTCCAAGCCCGCGATCATCCCCTTCAGAGTCCGGTTAAACCGCTCTACCAGGCCGTTTCCTTGGGGGTGGTATTTGGAGTATTTGGAGTATTTGGAGGAGTATTTATAGAGCGCGGCGTTCGCTCCGGAAGGAGCATCATGGCGCTGAAAATCCTTGAAAACAGGTCACAGAGAGAAAGGGGGAAGACTAGATGGATGCTTTGGTCCAGTCGTCGGAGAGATTAAAAATCCAAGTTTTGAGAAATTTCCTAAAGGGTTTCTCAAGTGTCTGAAGTCTGAGGTGTCTCGGCATGCTGTTCCAGGCTCTAATAGCCAGGGTGCTAAGGGTTTTTCCGCCTTTGGATTTCAGGTTGAACTTGGTGGAGATCATGAAGTTTTCATGAGAAGATCGGAGGGAACGGCTCGGATTGTAATGTGGAAAACGCTTGGTAAGATAAGAGGGACCTATTTTGTTAAAGGCTCGGAAGGCAACAATGAGAATCTTAAAGAGTATTCTCTTGTGCAAAGGGAGCCAATGTAAGGTCTTCAGGGCTGAGGAGATTGAGGATTTGCGTGGAAGTTTTAGGACGAGGCGGGCAGCAGTGTGTAGAACGCTTTGAAGTTTAGAGAGAGTAGACTTCTTGGTCCCTGCCAGAAGGCTGTTGCAGTAGTCTACACGTGAGAGTATGAGGGCTACAGTTACTGTCTTTCTAGAATCGAGGGGGAGAAAATCAAAGAATTTTCTCAGGGATTTGATTATGCCGAAGCATTTTCCTGCTACGGACGTGACATGGTGATCGAAAGAGAGGTCAGAGTCAAAAAGGACTCCGAGATTCCGGGCAGAGGTGACGGTCTGGGGGGGAGCAACAGAGTTATCAGGCCACCACAGGGCAGGACAGAAAGAGGCATTCTTTCCAATGGGGAGGTTCTCAGTTTTGTTTGAGTTGCACCGAAGGTGGTTAGTGTCCATCCATTGGAATACTGCGGTTAGGCAGTGTTTCAGATTGAGCTCTGCCTTGTTGGAATTGTCGTCAAGGGGGATGATCAACTGAGTATCATCGGCATATGAAGTGACAGTTATGCCGAATGATTCAATCAGGGTGAGCAGAGGGATAAGATAGATGTTAAAGAGGAGGGGGCTTAAGATGGACCCTTGGGGGACTCCGGAGGACACCTTTTTCTCATTGGATTGAAAGGAACCCAAGGTGACAGTTTGGGACCTATCGCTGAGAAAAGATCTAATCCATGATAGGGCTGAGTTGGTGATGCCGATGTCCTTAAGTCTATTGATCAAGATGGAGTGGGATATGGTATCGAAAGCTGCCGTAAGGTCAAGAAGGATCAGAATGGCCTTCTTCCTTTGGTCTTGCAATGTTTTAATGGTGTCGGTCAGTTCGATTAGGGCAGTTTCGGTAGAATGTTTAGACCGGAACCCGGATTGCTGGGAATGGAGTATGTTGTGGGATTCCAGAAAGGTTTTAAGTTCTTTATGGACTAGCTGTTCAGTTATTTTGCCCAGGGCGGGGAGGAGGGTGATAGGGCAGAGGTTGGTCAAGTCCGTTGAGGATTTGTTGGCTTTTTTCATCAGTGGCTTGACCACGCCTTTTTTCCATGAGAGGGGAACAGAACCAGAACTGAGGGACAGGTTGATGATGTCATTGACGATAGGGTTGATCTCATCAATGATGAGATGAAGAATCTTAGGGGGGCAGGGGTCAGAGGGGGATCCAGATTTGCAGGAGAGGATCGCTTCTCTGGTCTGGGCCAGAGTCACCGGAGTGAAGTTTTTGAGACTGTTAACAGTCAGGCAAGGTTGGTCGGGGTCGAGGGATTTGTGAGTTGAAGGGGGAGGGGGGAAGTTTTTTTGAATGGAGGTGATTTTATCGTCAAAGTAATCAGAAATGTTGTCACATAGCTCTTGGGATGGGGGGATTTCGGGTTGGAGAGCTTTGGGGTGGGTGAAAGTCTTCACAATTGAAAATAAGGTTTTTTGCTTTTGGCTGGCTTCTTTAATGGCCTTTACGTAGTATGTTCTCTTGGCCGATTTGATGGTAGAGAGATAGCTTTTCCTCTGGAGAATATAGGTGTTTCGGTCATCATTATCGTAGGATCTACGCCATTTACGTTCCGCTTTCCTGCAGAGTAGATGAGCGGAGGCTAATTCAGGAGTGTACCAGGGAGCTTTGATTTTGGTTTTCTTCAATATTCTATCCTGATGATTGGATGGGCATCGTTTAGCGATTTCTTGTGAGAGCCAATTGTGAAGGCGGTCTGCATCTCTGTTGATGTTACCGGATAGGGAGGGGGCGTTGGTTAGGGAAAAGGGATTGAGAGTGAGATTTTTCTGGACAGTTTTCCAGTTTGTAGAGTGAGCAAGGTGAGGAGTGCGTTTATTGCTGGTAGAAGGGTGGCAGCTAGGGATGTGGAAGGGGATCAGGTAATGATCCGTCCATATCTGGGGTAGGGGGGGCAGGATAGTGATGGAAGGGAAATTGGAGCAAACACCGTCCAAGGTGTGGCCAAGAGAGTGAGTAGGCAACGTGACACTTTGTTGTAGGTTAAAGATTTCAAGTGTCTGAAAAAATTTGCTGGTTTGAGAGTCGGCGAAGGTCTCAAGGTGTAGATTAAAGTCTCCTAGCAGGGTAAAGTGTGGGTAACGGAGTAAGAAGTGTCCTAGAGCGTCATTCAGGGAGTCGAGAAATTTAGCAGCGTTGCCGGGTGGGCGGTAGATCAGGCCACCGGAGAGGGAAAGGGATTGGCTGAGTTTGATGGAAAAGCCTAATCCCTCTGCGTCAATGAGAGGGTCGAGGCAGAAGGTGTGACAGTTAAAGGTGTTCTTCAGTATAATTGCAACACCTCCTCCTCTACCTTTCTGTCTGTCCTGTCTGTGGAAGGAGTAACCCTGTGGGAGGGCTACGGCTATGTCGGGGTTGCTGTCTTCAGTGAGCCAGGTTTCAGTGATCATGAGGCAGTCGAGGTCATAGTCAATGATGAGATCGTGAATGTCTTGACTATGTTTACACATCGACCGGGCATTTATCAGGCCACCTGTGAAGAAGGGGCGTTGGTGATTGGGGGGGGTTGGCTGGTCGTGGTCGAGAGTGAGTGACCAGCGGCATTTGATGCAGCTGGTAGGGCCGACTACTTTTGATATGTCAAACTTGCATGAGCAGCCGGAGCTGTCTCGGAGTCGGAGAAGGTCGTTGGGTGCATACCTGATACTAGGAGGTGTTTGGGCAGGGGTTCCTGCGCCTTGTGCGGTCTTGGCGCGGACGGGCGCAGACGGGCTTGCCTTAGGCGCGCCTTCGGCGCGCAAACGGCGCTCCCGCTGCGCTCGTCCGCTGCGCGTCCTATGCATGCACATTTGTAGGGAGAGAAAGGGGGCGTGGCCTCCAAGGGGGCGGAGTCAGCGCGCACGCCGCTGGTGATGGCGGCTGCAGGCAAGGAACTGAGAAGGCACGAACAGCCTTTGAAATCAGCTGAGCGCTAAGGTGAGAGCGAGCGCTGAGTTGTGCTTCGTTTTAAAAGACAAGTAAATAGTGACACCACACAGGAGACAGAGTGCAGTGAAATGTACAGTTTTTTTAAAAACAACAGAGTACCTTCCGCCTCAGGACTGGGTCAAGGTTTTGGTACCGGGTGGTGAATTTATAGGACACCCCGCATTGTTGCCATAAGGACTTCATGTATCGGGAGATAAAGTTGGTTCCGCGATCGCTCACGACCTCGCGGGGAAAACCCATGCGGGTGAAGATTCCCATCAACGCCCGGCCCACCACGGGGGCTGTGACGGTGCGCAGGGGGATGGCTTCAGGGTAGCGGGTGGCATGATACACCAGGACGAGGATAAACCGGTGCCCTTGGGAAGTTGGGGGGTCCAGAGGCCCCACGATGTCGATCCCGACCCGCTCAAAAGGGGTACTGACGACAGGGAAGGGTTGGAGGGGAGCCTTGCGCTTTCCTCCACTCTTCCCACTGGCCTGGCACGTGGGACAGGACTTGCAGTGGGCTTCTACATCTGCTTTCATTCTGGGCCAGTAGAAGTGAGTCACGAGGCGACTGTAGGTTTTGTCCTGGCCCAAGTGGCCTGCGAGGGGAACGTCGTGGGCCAAGCCCAGGAGGAGGTTTCGGAAGCGTAGGGGTACCACCAGCACCCGGCCGGACCCTAGCTCCACCGACTTCTGCTCGCTGTACAAAAGGTCATTCTCCCAATACACCCAGTGCGTCCCAGTCTGGTCGCCTGCGGCCTGGGCCTCTGCCTGTTGCCGGGGCCCGACCAGGGAAGGACAGGTAGCCTGCTCTCAGCAGAACTCCTCTCGGGAGGGGCCCCCCTCGTGGCGCCACTGGGCCAATTCGAGCAGATCGCCTAACTCGGTGACCTGGGCGGAGTCGGAAGGCGGTGGTTCGTCACTGGCGACCGACCCTTCTGGTGGGGGGATGTGGGGTCCCTCGGCGGGGACCATCCTATCTTCAGTGGTTGGGGCGTCGTCGACTTCCCTCAGGGGGGTCAGTCGGGCCGCCATGGATCGAGTGGTGGCGCACACCCACTCAGGGAGGCCCATCATCCCTAGGTGGGTCTTGCGCTCGACTTGTTTCCAGGGGGAACTTTCCAGGTCGTTCCCCAGGAGACAGTCGACTGGCTGGGAGGTTCTCACTGCGACTTTCAGTTTACCGACCACCCCTCCCCACTCAAAAGGCACCAGGGCTACTTTACATAGGCTTTCCGTGTTGTCGGCAGAAATGACCGGGCAAAAGACGTTGGGGAGGACCTGGTCTTCGTGGACTAAATGACTGAGGACACCGGTGATGCTGGCCCCGGTGTCACGGAGGGCTTCTACTTGGTGGCCATTGATCGTGACGAGCTGCCCATATTTCTTCGTGTTGGAGGGCAGGAGGCTTCCAGGGACCATCTCTCTATCTCCTAAGGATACTAGGGCCATGGCTGCGGGTTCCCACTCTTCGGTCTCCTCAACCTCCTCCCCCAGTGCTACATTGGCTATCTGTCTAGCGGGGGGTGCTGCCTGGGTGGTGTGTGGGGCCATGGGGCATTCAGGGTTGTTGGCGTAATGCCCGGGCTTCTGACAACGGAAACAAGTGATGGTCACCCGGTGCCCCCGTCTCAGGGGGGGGCCGGATACAGCTGGTGGGGGTGCCGGGAAAGGCGGAGGTTGGGACTTCGGGGGACTAGACTGGGACTCCCTCTGCCCTCCCTGGTTTCCCCCCCCTCTCTGGCGGGGTGGTCCCTGACTGGCTCGGGGGTACTCTCCTACAGGGCCCCGGGAGACCCGGGTGTTGGTCCAACGATCCGCCTCGACAGCCAGCTTTCTCGGATCCGTGAGCTTGCTGTCGAGCAGATGCTGGCACAGTTCCACAAAGCAGTTCGCAGCCAGGGGTTCCCACAACATAAGGTCTGTTAGTTCTTCCAGGGTGGTTACCTTGCTGCCCTTGATCCACCCATCGAAGGCGCGGCTGAAGAAATTCACATACTCCACCCAGGTGGTACCCGGGATCTTCCAGCAGTGCCGGAACCGCTGGCGGTACATCTCCGGAGTGAGGCCGTACCTTGTGAGGAGGGCCGCTTTCATGTGGTCATAGGAGGTCTGCATGGAGGTTGGTAGGTCAAGCAGGGTGTCTCTCCCTTCGCTCAGGAATCGTCCCCACAACCCGGCCCCCCAATCCTTCTGCGGGACCCGATGGGAGGTCATGGCGACCTCGTAGGCCCGGAACCACTGTTGAATGTCATCGTTTTTGTAATATTCTTTGACCACATCCTTGGGGATGTGGACCTTCTGCTCCGCCGGGGAGGCCGCCTCACGGTTCCCCGGGGGCCGCGCTTCTTCGCTTTTTGCTTTCAGCTCCATTTCCTTCAAGCTGCGTTCATGTTCCAGTTGAAGTCTCCTTCCTTCGTGTTCCCGTTGGAGTTTCTTCTCTTCTAGTTCTCCCTGCACTCGCAGCTGTTCCACCGCTAGCTTTTTCTCAGCTAATTTTAACTCGCCCTCAATTTTGAGTTTGGCTAATTCGAGTTTGTGATGGCGACTTCTTTCTCTGTCTGCGAGTTCCTCCGGGGATAGGCCCCCGTCTGGTACGAAGCCTCGCACCTGGTTGCTGCTGCGTTCTCCTTGGGAGGGTCCAGCTTCGTCATGGGGCTCCCCCGCTCTTTCTGGGCGGGAGGCTCCAGAATCCACCCAAGCTTTCAGTGCCTTTTGCATATCTTCTTTGGTGTTGAGACCAGTGGTAGTGATTTTGAGTTCCTTACAGAATTGCATCAGTTCTTTGTGTGTGTACTTTTCCAGCTGTTCCACCTGGAACACGGTACTGGTGTCGTTTTCTGTGAGAACCACGGCGTTTCCTTCTGCCATCTTTGTCGGTAGTGCGTCAGCCGTTCACGGTATGATCTCTAGATTATGGGCCCGAATCCCGTCGCTTGCCACCAATGTTAGAAGGCGACCTCAGAGGGGCCCGGAAGGGACCCTGACTGTCCTGAGACCCACCCTCGAAGTACCGTAGCCGGGCACTGGCGGGAGACTCCTCAGGGGAGAAATCTTGTATCTAGGATCGTACACTCGGCACCTCACGACAAAGAGACACCACACCGAGAGTTCTTAAGACTAAATCTTTATCAGATCGGAGTTGTAGGATCTTTATGACCAGCAAGGCAAATATATACAAGTGGAGCGCGGGCTCACAAAGTCTTGGAGGGGGGGTAGGAGGTAGCGGGACAGTCTTTTGGGGATATGGATCAGATGCAGGAGCGTACCCGGCGCACAGCTCACAATCCTCGAGCTGGGGGATACGCTTGTCGTCGTGGAGTCCGGCGGGACCAAGAGAATCTGTGGGATCCGCGAGTCACTCAGCAGGGCTCAGGTACAAGTTCGGAGGTCTTACGATCTTCAGGGAGCCGCGAGTCACTCAGCAGGGCTCAAGCACAAGTTCGGAGGTCTTACGATCTTCAGGGAGCCGCGAGTCACTCAGCAGGGCTCAAGCACAAGTTCGGGGGTCTTATGATCTTCAGGGAGCCACGAGTCACTCAGCAGGGCTCAGGGGTTTTCCAAGGCGAATCTGCCGGACAGTCCCAGAGCACCCCTTGTTATAGGGCGACTCCTCTTTGATGTCCGGAGTCTGTGCAGGCAGGGGTCTTGTCACCTGGGGGTCGCTTGTTGGGGTTTCCTGCCATTGTCCTTTGATCCTTTCAGGGCCGGGTCGGGAGGAGTCCCAGACACCCAGCAGGCGTGGAGCCAGCCCTCGGGGAGGCCGGCGGGTCGATCGAAACCCACCCTCCCAGGGAAGCGCAGAGGTGTGATGGAAACTGCTCCTCCCTTTCTCACCCCAAGGGGAGCGTGATGTCCTCCAGCCGGAGTGGCGCCTCTAGGCCAGGGTCGTGCTGGGGCCGGGCGGCCATCTTGGTGCATGAAGTGGGCACGCGGGCCCGGTGTGGCCGAAAGGAGGGAGGCCACGGACGGGGAAGTCCGGGTCGGGTGTGTGTGTTCTGGTGGGAAGGATCGGCTAGGCCGTGGGCTCGGGGGCTGGTGTGAGGTGCAGGGGTCAGGTCTGGCTATGTTACGAGGGCCGGGTCTAACAAAGAGAAACCGGCTTTCCGTACAATTGGACCAGTTCTCTCAACACCAATGTAGCTACAGTGAGACTGTCATTTCTCCAAGTTGGGTAGGCTTCCACCCATTGGTAGAAAATGCATACTATACCCAGGACATATATTAGCCCATTACAAACAAGCAACTTAATAAAATCCATGTACATCCTGTTAAAAGGAACACCGATCTCCCTATGTGACTCATTGTAACTGGTGTTCATTTCCCTACATTCATCTGTTGGCATGTAACATAACCGTGGCATAGATCCTCTGCAAAAATCCTGAATCTGGAGTTAGACCAGTTCTGTCTAAAGGAACTAACTATTGTAACCCTCATAAATGAGTAGGACCAATAAAATGTTGTGTCATGTGTGGCAACAAGCTGTCTGGTAACACCGGTTTCCCATCTGCTGGAATCCCAATGTCATTTGCATTTTTCTACATCCTGCTCTGATCCAATCCTATTGTTCTGCCTCTGTGACATTTCCTTGCAAATTCTTGAGCTTGATGTGTCAGCTATGAACATCAGCATAGCCAAGACATATACTTATTGAGATTCTCCTGTGAATGTTCCATTAAATGTGCAGGCTACTATGGCACACTAACGTGCTACTTCATCAGCATAGCTATTGCCAACTGTGGTGTAACCATTGTCACTACGGTGAGCTGCACACTTAGCTAGAGCAGTTTTGGCAGGGAGCTGCAATGCTTCCAATAGTTTCTTCACCTGGCCACCATTCCTTATTGGTGAGCCAGACCATGTCATAAATCCTCCTAGTGACCATAGCTGCCCAAAGTCATGGACAACAGTGAAGTCATATAGACTATCTGTATATAAAGTTACTCTCATTTGGGCTGTTAAATTACAGTCTCTGGTAAGTGCAATCAATTCTGCAACTTGTGCTGGTTTTATACTTTAAAGCCAGGAAACTTAAAAAATATCTTAGATTGTACAGCCAGAATATGCTGCTGATTTCAGACAACTAGGTAGACCTTCAGCTACGGGGTCAAGGGTAATTGATAAATAGGCCCCTGGCATTCTTGCATCCCTATTCATCTGTGTAAGAACTGAGAGAGTGCAGCCCTCCATTTCACTACAAAACAAAGAAAATCTTGTATAATCTGGCAATCCTAGTGCCAGGGCACGACAGGAACTTTCTCTCAGCTCTAGGAAAGCTTTCATGCATTTATTGTCCCATGGAAGAGGATTAGGCACATCTCTGTGCATCAGCCTTAGCACAGGATTTGCCACCTGAGAAAAGTCTGGTATCGACTGTCTACAGTAGCCTACCATTTCCAAAAATGTCCTGACTTCTTTTTGTGTTTTAGGTGGACCCATCCGTAAAATTGCCACCACTCTCTCTTTTCAATGATATGTCCCAAATATTGGACCTCTCTTTTTGGCAGTACTGCAATTTACTCAGAGACACTTTACGTCCATTTTCAGCACAATGATTTAGATGTGCCATGGTAGCTTGTTTACAGGATTCTCTGGTTTCTGACGCCACAATTAGGTTGTCAATGTATTGAACAAAGAATTGAAGTACAGGGCAATTGGATTGTCTCTAGATTCTTCCTCAATATCTTGTTTAAAATCGATGGACTCTCAATATACCCTTGATGGACTCAGCACCATGCCAAAACTTTCTTTCAAAACTTGAATGAGAATAGGAACTGGTTATACTCATGTAAGGGAATCAAGAGAAAAGATTACCAAATGTCCACGACAGTAAACCATTTTGCTGTGCATGGAATCTGGTATAATATGGCGGCTGGATTTGGTACCACAGGACAACATGGTATTAAAGTCTGATTAATTTTTCTCAAATTTTGAACAATCCTTAATTTACCATTGTCTTTCTGTAATCCCATAATCTGTGAGTTACACAGACTCCTGAATAATTTCTCTCAAAATCTCTTTTTGAAACGTATTCAATTATTGATGTTATTCCTCCTACTATCTCTGGTGTTATGTGATACGATGGTGTTCTTGGAAAAATTGCATCAGGTTTAGGCGTGCCAGAGTTTGTGGAGTCAGCTAAAAAATTCTGCCACACTACATGAACTGCCGCAAGCGGCGGAGTGATTTAGGTCACGAGGTTTGTGCTGATTTTTAGCACAGGGTGTTTCTCCCGTGCTATAGCACAAACAGCACCATGTGCAGTGCAAGAGGGTGCAGCTTCTCTCTGCTGCTCGAGTAGATGTTCAGCTCGAGCAAAGACTTCCTCAATGAGAATGGAAGGATTCTCAATGTGAGTGGTAGCGGCCATCCGCGACTGCCTGCATTGAGAAATCTCGCAGCAAGGTGGTCTGGAGGTGGGCTGGAGTATGACTTTCTGTGCTTGCCAACCTTATCTCGCCAGGAGGTGGCTTTGAGTAAGATTTTCGCACTTGTCAACTTAATGTTGCTGAGCACGAGCGAGAAAAAAATTCTGCTACGTGGAGTGGAGTTTTTCAGAATTCTGCACGCTTAGCAGAGTGGGAAAAACTCCACAAACCCCACTAGCGAAGAAGAATTTCATGCCCAGGCCTAATCAGGTTTGACTGTGATATGGAATGGTTCTACTCCTACAATTAGTCAGAGGTCTTTTCCTGTAAAGCCCACACTTCTGTATTTACAGTTTCTCTTAAATCTAAGGGTAACTCCTCAACAGTTCTTAATGGGTAAAGCTACAGCATTTTGTTGTGTCAATTTAAATTTAATGATCTCATTTGGTTTTAGGAAGTCAACTCTTCGAGCGGTACAGGGAATCGTGTGATTTAACTTGCACAAAAATTCACATCCTTGTTGGGCCAGATGGCTTACCACATAAAGTGTACAGAGCATTAGCAGGAACCCTAGTGCCAATCCTAACTGAGTTATTTAATGAGATTTTCATCGAAGGTACACGCATACCCGAGTCTTGGAAGGAGGCCATCATAACATTAATCCTGAAGCTCGGAAAGTGTGCAAAGAATTGCGACTCATACAGGCCTGTGTCGTTACTAAATTGCGACTACAAAATCTATGCAAAGATTTTGGTAGAAGGGCTCAACTGGATTATGAACGATCTTGTACATGAGGATCAGAAGGGATTTATATGAGGTAGACCATTACATGAGCTGACATACACTCTTATTGGCTCATTAGATTTAGCTACTGTCCATAAACTTCCCTTAGTAGTAATAGCCTTAGATGCAACAAAAGCATTTGACAGCGTAAATTGGACATTCCTACAAAGGGTTATGAAATCTTGAAACCTGGGAACTAAGTTTTGCAAGTCACTTGCTGAAATATATACATCCCCACACGAGAAAGTGCTTGTGAATGGAACTCTGACACACTCATTTAAAATAACTAAAGGGACAAGACAAGGCTGCCCCCTGTCGCATTTATTGTTTGAATTATATATTGAACCTCTGGTTAGAAGAATCAGAAGTGAGTCGGGATCTCTCCTTTTAGATTCAAAGGTTGGGAGAAGAAATTAACCTTATATGCTGATGACCTTTTGAATTACACGACTAATCTGCAGACTACTATGGGACCTGTTATTAAGATGACAACGGATTATGGCAGAGACTCGGGGTAAGAGATTAATAGAGGAAAGACTGAGATAATGGACTGGAATACGGAGAAGGGGAGTGAAAAGGCAAAAAAAGAGATGAGGTATTTGGGGATCAGGCTAACACAGGATATTACCGAACTCTCAAAGGTAAACTTTCGTAAAGCTAAGAGAAAAGTTTGTAACTTGATGGTGAATTGGTCACATTTGCCCCAAACCATATTTGGTAGAGCCAACTTGGTAAAGATGGTTATCCTCCCGAAGTTCACATTTCTATTTAACTCAATTCCTTCACCTTTCAAAAAGGAGTGGTTTGGATAATTGCAAGGTGATATTAGTAGCTTTATTTGGTCATCCAAAAGACCTCGTATTGCATGGAAGAAGCTGTGAAGGAAAATAGGGGGGTTAGCCCTACCAGATCTACAATTTTATTCCTTGGCGTTTTTGCTTAAAAACGTGAAAATACTCCTGGATAGACCGGTGGGCTCATAAATAGGCAGATTGCTCGCTGCAATGCTAACAGATGTGAAAGGAGGTGAGGTTGGGTACCTACATATGTTCGCAGATCCCAAATACTTCAAAAAGGTCAGACTGAAACTTTTACAGGGCATCACGGAAACATGGTATCAGATTAAGAGAAATATAAAATTACCCTACTTCAGCAATTTAGCCCCTATCTGGTGTTTTTAAGGGCTCTCTGGCCTGTACAAAGGATACGTTGGCTAGTTCTTTAAGGGAAGTGGGTGTGCTGAGATGGGAACAGTAATGGATGAAGGACAATTGATAACGTGGGAGGCGTGCAGAGAAAAAATGGATAATACAGAGATTCCTACAAATCCAGAGCTGGTTCCAATCCCCTAACAATAAGATTGGGGGCCCTAATGAATTGGAGGAAAAACTGAAGTCGGGGACACCTAAGAAGAAAGAAATGTAAAACTGGTATTGGTTAATGATCGACATGGCAGATGGGATGTTCCCGCTGCCGCAAGAGCTGTGGGGAGCTGTGGGGAGAGTACTTGCCGGGGTTTTCGCTGGAAAACTTTTGGAAAGTATCTAAGAATATGCTTTATAAAGTAGTTAAACCTGCCTATTTAAGAAGGAACCATCTGTTTTCAATCCATAGGGCATATTGGACTCCATTAAGAATGGAGGAGATGTGGCATGTCCTAAATGTGGGCAATTTAAAACTGATGATGAACACATGTTTATGCAAAGCCCAAGAATACAGTCACTCCGGGAGGATGCTAGTAAGCCTTTATCCAATATTCTCAAGCTGCAAATTCAGTTAAACCCATCTCTTGTCTTTTTTGGATTACCGGATGATCACTCAAAAGTTAACAAAGAGCAGTCAAAAGTGCTGTTTTATATAATACTGTTGGCACACAGGAAGATTTGTAGGACATGGGTAGACTCAAATCCAACTTTCTATAAGGACTTTGGATACAGTCTGTTGATAAAATTGTCAGACTGGATGTGGTAGCCCATGATAAGAAAAGATACGATTTTTGGCCGGCTTGCTTCAGTTGGCTTGTATCCTACCAGGTAAAGTCTGCATGGTGAATAATGAAGTGCATAAGTAAAGTTTACAATCGAAGGGCTGTACCGATTTTTTCTCTTCCAGCATAAGGGCAGAAAGCCTAAGAGCATGCTATGGAAGGTGTTTCTAAAGGCAAATGATGACAACAAAAATACATAAAAAACAAGTCACATCCTAATAGGCTTACAGGACTCTTATAACACACAACAAACTGGTGATTTTCTTCAAATGAACCTATCTTTACAGGCACTTCACTTGAAATACGATTTGTAACTTGCTTGTTTGTATCTCCTACAACTTGGATCTTCTTTCCCAAGAGGAGTAGGGGTGGAACTTCTATTGTTCAAACAGTGTAACAGGTTGCACCGGTGTCGATAAGAAATTACATTGGTGGCCATTCACCTCACCTTCTAGAAATGGTCCACTCTGGTCTACCCCCAAGACTGTGCCAAACAGGCAATCTGCCTCCCCCTCAGGAACCGTCATTGTGAAAAACTTTAATGAAAATCCTCCTTATCAATGATATGCATTCTGGTTCTGAGTCTGAAATGTATTTCTGTTTACTCTGGGTACTTGATCAAAATTCATTTTTGTGTTACCCACATTCTGTTGAGCCATAGGGGCTTATCTGGCTGGTATCCTTGGAATCTGCGTGTGCACAAACACTTGTATTTGCTGGACAGGAGTGTTCTGAATTTTAACCTGATTTTCTACTTCCATTTGATTAATAGCTTTATTTTATCTGGTGGTTGCGACTGGGTTGCCCGATCACCCTAGTCGTAATAGGGCAGTCGGGAGACAGCCACCGTGTGTCTTGTGGTCTGTGGACGGTCAGACTCCTAATAAGGGCCTTAAATTCTACAACTCTCTGCAACATAAAAATAACAGTCTTTGTCTGATTCTTCTAAAGAAATCATTAGAACAATTGAACTACTTGAATTCTCTGGTTTTTACACCTTTTGACTTTTCTCAATCAAAACAGTTTGACGCGCAGCAATGAAATCTGGACCAGCATGAAATCGTCAATTCAATGCAGTGGGACCATTTTGCAACAAGTTCCACTAACACTAATCAATATTAGTACAATCACAACAAATTTTGTTATTGTCCCTGTCTCAATTGTGCAGTTGACGATGTCTCACAACCTGCAGCTTAAATCATTAGCAGACAAGACCACAAAACTCAGCTCTTTGTTTATCTGTCCATCCCGGGATCTTAGACTACTTAGTCCAATAACCTCTTTATTTTCTTCAACAAAAAGAACATGAAAAACAACAAATCCCAAGCTTCAAACATTTTATTCAACATCAATGCTTGTGCAAATCATAAATCACCATAAACAACACAATTGCTACGCTCAACCCAATTGATACTCACACCTTCAATTCAGTCCCTGCAACCGTCTTAGAAAACTGCACTTTGTCAATCTTCAAACTCAGGCTTTGGGCAAATAGGCATTTATCTATCTTTCTTGGTCAATTTACAATGTTTTCGGCTCCTCATTCTCATTACGTAAACTGTCCTCTCGCTACCAACTTTGGTGGAGCATCGTGCTCTGATTAAATAATTTGGATTACGGTATCAATCTTATCAACTCACTGGAAGGAAAAAGTCCCCACTCCTACTGGGCTCTTTGGTCGATTACCCCTTTTTCATAGGTAAGATTAATCATAAGCTGCAAATAAAAATCAACTTATTCATCACAATGTCAACTTACCTTATGGGAATCAATGATGAGATTTGATGTGAATTTAAAGGTTTTATTAAATCTTTTAGAAAGTTCCAAATATGGAACATCTCTATTCTAAGACTAGGAAATGAGGGAAAGTTATCTATTAGAACCCATAAAGAGTTCCATGTCGAGAGGTGAAAGCATAAAGGTTTAAGCAATTTGTCATTTAATAAGCACTTCCCATAAAGAGAAGCTCTGATTTCTGAGTGGAGTCTCAAAATAGCATAAATTCAGGCAAGGGAGCAATGAATTGGTCTCATCATAGAACTCAGCAGAGAGTTTGGAAAGGGTCTGAAAAGTCTCCTATTAGGATTCTTAATCTCCCCTCCTCCAGGAACACGTGCTGATATAACTTTTGATATCTGTTACTAAGGTAAAATGTTGCATTCTTCTGTCTTCTCAGCAAATCAGCACGTGGCGTCATCATGGAAACAGGACAGCTTACATTGTCTAAGCGGTTTCATGGCAAAAGACTTGCAGATTAAGTTAAAATAATCATTTGAATTAACATTGTACAAGTCGAGGTTTAGTTCCCCCTGCCTTTTCTTCTACAGCACAAAACAGTTCACGGTAATGTATCTACAAATGAAACCATAACTTTCTCACACGTTCTCACTTGTGAATTTATTCATGAAGAAATATTTATATAATGTTTAAACTACATAATTTAATACACTATTGTGTTCTATGAATATATCTCTATGGGAAAGTAAAAAATTCATTTTTTCTCCATTAAGTCATGTCAAGTCACCACATTTGTATCACCTCTTCATATTACTAAGATTATTGACCTAAGGTCAGTGGAAATAAAAATAAAAATTGCATTCAGAAGCCTTTCCAACTTGACATATGTAGCTATGGAAGCCTAGTGCTCCCATTTGCCTTTTAAATTGTATTTTTTAGTTTTAGGCCTAAACATTATTTCCACACGTTAATTGCATTAATTTTTATTTATAAAAATAAAAAATCTACCACAGTCATGTTAGAAGTACAGATAACAATGTTTTTATACATTTAAAATGGCCACTGCATCATGCAATGCATGTTGTGTCTCACTACATAACGGGCCAGTGGCCATCTTAAAAGTATAGAAAACAATGTGTATTTAACACCTACATTGCATGACGCAAAGTGATACTTTGCATGTTACGTCATGCTGCGGTCATCAAGAAAGTGTATGAAGACAATGTTTTTTTTACTTTTAACATGGCCAGTCGCCACCATTGGCTTTGTGAATACCAGTGTATTTCAAAGAACAATAAGCAAATGCACAGCCAATAGTGGCTACAACCATAGTAAAAACAAAAGAAACCTGTAAAGGAGGTGGAGATCTAAAATAACGGACTCTTATAGAAACACATCATCCATCTTCCATTGCACACTATAGAATCTGCAGTAAAACAGTACAGGGCAGCACTTTGTAAAAATAAATATAATTGTGCAGTGAGCAGTATTGAGCTCACTCAAGAAGAGCATCCTGCAATGTACAGTGCCATTCCACTCTACCAAGATAGCCGCCCGATGAGGAGCTCCGGCCGGGAGCTCCCGGTCAGTATTTGCCACGCCGGAACTTTAACCCCTTAATAACCCCTTAACAACCCCTTTTTTCTGTTTTTTTCCTCCTGTACCCGGACAGCGGTCACGGAGAAGATTAGCCGATGCCCGTTGGAGCCGCTTGGATCGGCTATTGGGGAGTCTGGCCCAGGTTTCCCCCGAGGCCGTCTCCTACCCATCCGGACATCGGGGCATGGATTACCACACCGCTGATGCCTCTCGTTCCGACTCTTCCGCCTCACTCAAAGCTTACCTACCTCCTGTCGATTATCCAGCCTCGGCGCAGCTCTGGCTCCTCCAGATGGCTCTGGATAGTGGTGGACTGCTCTAAGGCGTGATCTCCCCTCGCCACGGGACATCGAGACGTCTTGGTTGATGCCCAGGGGAGCTGCTTTGTTCGGCTATTGAGGAGTCCGGCCTGGGTTCTCCCGCGGCCGTCTCCTACCCAGCTGGACATCGGGGAAAGACATTCCTTCGTCCCGTTGCTGCTGCTGTTCTCTCCCTCTGCTTCTGCCTCGGATCGAGTCGCCGCTGTTGAATGAAAATGGGGCCAGCCTTGGTGCAGCTTTGTCTCTATCGGCCAGGTCTCACTGCTGCCTCGCTGCCTCCTCATGATAGCTTTCTACCTGGATATGCTCTGCCTCGTCCCCGACTCCTGAGACCCAAGTGAACTTTTCCCAGGTATGGGGGCGTGGGAGCCACGACCGGCTGATTGTCTACACCGTTGCCCCAGTGGACCCAAGCCTGTGGACCCGAGCCTACATGCCTCCTCTCCCTTCCTCCCCGCCTTTGTATCCCCCCTTGACTTCTTTTTTGTACTTTAATTCATGCTCCCTGGGTCACTCTCATGGACTTTATGACTTTTTATCTTTTGCCCTGCCTGCCATTTTTGTTGCTGTGCTCCTCTGATTGCTCCGGACCCAAACCCACCATCTTGTTGAACCTTTGTCCTTTACCCTTTTCCCTCGTTCCCCCCTTGACAATCATCAAACGTTTCTCCTTCTCTCTGATTTGCCTTTTCTCCATCCCCTCGTATCCCCGCACCCTCTCTCATAACACTACTTTTGTCCCCCTCTACCTTCTCTCACCCCCTTTTGATTTCCCCACTTCCCCAGTTAATTTCCATGCAACTGTCTTTTATTTTATTGTACCTTGACTGTATTCTTGTCGTTTCCATGTAATCATTATATAACTTATTTAGGCTCGTAACTTGCAACTCGCTCTGGTGTAACCTAATGTAAAGTGCTCTAATACCTACGGGTTTAGCCAGCGCTATATAAAACTCATTAAATAAATAAAATACATAAATTAAATAAATTCCAAACTTTATTAATTTTCAAATACTAGTAAAATAAAATGCATACCATCTTATGTTCTTGGGAGGCTGTATAAGTAGTAAAACAATAATATTGTATTTAGAAATGGAGCAACATGAAAGTCTATCTGGAATATCTGAAGTTTTGTATTCTCACCTAAATCACAAATTAAATGATAGGCCTATTTGAATAATGAGAAAGTGATCAAAGAACCGGGAATTGGCAAAGACCAGGCTTGGAGCAAAGTGTTAATGGGTACATTGAAGGACATTTCGTGGAAAGCTTTGGGAGCAAGGAAAGATGGCCCAAGGCATAGCAATTGGTGAATGGTGGGCCCCCAGCCAAGTGGGCATATGGGGGGGTCAGTGCAAGGCTGCGGGACATGGTTATGTCTAGTGCACGCAGTGTACGGCTGAACATCATGCCTAGAAGTTTGTTTGGAGGGGATCCTTGGCATAGGGTATGACTCTAGGCCATCCTCTGTATCCTGCACCCTAAACATGAGGCCACAGAGCACGCCCTTTATACTCTGAGCATTGGATAACAGAGTACATGACTTGGGTTTTTTGTTGGAGATCACACTCTTCTCTCTTTGCTCGCTGGACAGGCCAGTGGCAGTTGGGGTGGAGAATAATGAGCCAAATAAAGTATATCATCACAAAAGCTAAAGGAATTAATTGAAAAACAAGCTAAAGAACATAATGGCTTGACATCAAGATCAGTAACTGTTCAATATTACTAAAAAAGCAGATTGAATATTTCATAACAAAAAACCTTAATTTAAGGAGACATTATTACAGGTGAAAATGAAAAAAACTCTGAAATGAGCCAGTGAACCATAACTCCCGCAATGCACTGCTCAGGACATTGCACATGAGTTCTTTGATGAGTGGAGAGGGCTCTATCTAGAACTCAGGGAGGGAAGACCCCTGGGCCGGATGGGGTTCCCGTGGATTTGTTTAAAACTAACATTTCTCTATGGGGGCCTATCATAGCCCAGGTGATTACAGCTAGCTGTAGTACCTCTCTACCAAATTTATGAAATTTTCCAAATAAAGTGTCAAGGAAGGTTTGGTGTGTCATGGAAAGTTTGGGGGTGATCCGTGCAGTGAGGACTGAGAACGTGAGGCACAAAATAAGGGTGCATATGTAATGTTAATTCCCATAGGAACCTTTAGCCACACTTACAGCCCGAACCGCTGAATGGGCTTACACCAAATTTGAAAGGGGGGCAGATGTTGGTTCAAGAAAGTACCTTTTCGATATGCGAATGGTATTGCAAGAGATCTGATCTAAATATAGTTCAATTTACAGCTTAGAATGTAAATGGATTGCGCGAGGTATTGTTGCAGGGATTCTGCTTATGCACAGAACTATGCACAGGAAACCAGGACCTCAGTGAATTGTGGTGTACCAAAAACTCACCTCAGAACCCAGAACCCCTTATCCGACCAGCATCAGTGTCCCATTCGTTATCCGAGTATTATCTCGGCGGTCCCAATGTATAGACAACCCAGAACAAGCGACTTAGGATATTCTCAGGAATGGTGGGAATCAGAAATACCTGTTCGTAATTATTCTCATATCAGTCCACAACAGAACAAACAAAGACACGGTAAAGTTGAAAGAGTTTATTTTATAAACCTCGTGTCCTAAGATGCAGTACTTTGGCTAACATAAGCAGACAAATGATTAAGATCAAAACCATCAGCATACTTACAATACCATAGAAAATGAAAGGAGTAATCATGCTAAAATGACAGTGGATATCAGCCACCTTCCTTTCACTAACAAACTAATATTATTATTATTAGACTAATAGAAGGTCTCTAGGCTTGACTGGGGAACCCCATACCGTAAAGATCAGCTCAGTGCGATCACATCACAGGATCAGCTAGACTCTGCTCCTGGGAACAGCTCTTCTTCCGAATGTGTGTAAAAACATGCAACTGCAATATTAAAAGCACCCGACTTTCAGGTATTCGCAGCTGCGTACGTGTTATGGCTAAACAGTGGGCCGATCAACCTGAACCCAATAACATGCACCGTCTAGCGACCCAGACTGTTTCTTTACACAATGTACAGACCAAGGTCGCTGCTCACTGTTAGCGATGTGAACAACAGACATCTCATGTGAAGCAAAGGCGAGTAAGCATTTCTCACTTAATAACATGTGACTACAGTGTCGTGTGCAAAAGCAGCAAAAGCGGCAAGATGGCTTTCTAACATCTAACGCGGTTGTGCTAACTTAGCATTGTACGTATATAGATAGCAATCTTCACTACACCCCCCCTTGATCGGACCACTAACCAGTAGGGGCGCACTTGCAAGAATGCAGAGTTCAAGTTTGATGGAACAGAACCAAGGGCATGAACTGTAAGTCCATATAAGGTAAGTGAAAAAAGTTTGAAGAGAAAAAACAAAAATAAAAAAATAAAAAGGATTGAAAAAAAAACCCATTTAAAGGATAAAAAAACATTATTGATGGACGAATGACGAAACGAAGGCGCAAAAAGTCAATCCATCAATGTATAAGCACAATAAGTTGCAACAGCTTCCAAGAGGAAATCATTGGAACGTTCCGCAAAATTATCTGCCATCCAGTTCAGCAAGGGGAAGGAACACACATGTTCCTCGACAACCGGAGCCTCTAGCACCATTCGAGGACAACTGTTGTGTTCTTCAAGATAACTTCTCGCTAAGAAGTCAGCCGCAGCCGTTCCGATGTCCCAATTCCCAAGGACTCCATGTGCTGCTCCACAGGCCATAATCCTGATGCCAGAACAGTCCAACTCATGAGCCACTAAGGGGTTCATTAGCCGATCATAATCCGGGGCAGGAGACACCGAGTTCGACAAGCACAAATCCAGAGCCCATTGGAATGGACAATCTAGGCAATGAAAGACAGGCTGCACACAAGTAAAGTAGGGAAACCGGAAGGACAATCCATAGGCTATGCTTAAGGTCACCAGTGGTAAAGTGCCATAGTATTCAATCATCCGGTTACGAAGATGGAGCAGCCGGGACCTGCTGTCGTGCGACGCAACTTGTGCATCCATAGCGTAGTACGCAGATCAACAAAAGCACCCCAGCTACGAGGGCGAGAAGCAAAGGGAGACCTCCGAAGACGCTGGAAAACATAGAATGAAAAAATGCCGGGATCACACCAAAAATAGTTTGAAAGGAGGTCACGAGGCCGGAGCGCACAATTTAAAAAAAAAAAAATGAGCCAGGCCACTTGTTGACGAGGCATTAAAGATAGTCTGAATCAGGGACCCAAAATGGAGTGGGAGATCAGTATTCAAAAGCGCCTGCACCTCCGTGCGCGTGTTTGCTACGTGAAGGACAAATGTTTCTCGGGATTAAGTCAACGCGACTTCTTTTTGAGACAATAGAGCCCTTATTCTGCTCATCTTATTGAACTCTGCTTTCAAGGTTGGAATGGAAGGCCTGATGGAGACATCGAGTCGTCCATGCGAGGGTGGGAAAAGGACATTATTACAGCAAACTACCCTCTGTGATACAGTCACTATGTAGGGAATTCCCACTAACATCCCACAGTAAGCTTCATTATTTAACAGCAAATAACTTCCATTAGCAAGCAGCGTAAAAGACAAAAGACGGTGTTATAACCGGCACAGGACTCCCTTTCAAAACGCAACCTAAATTAGGAGCGTGCACATTACATGCACCATGCAATTGGATGTGCCTACACACTACAGAGCGATCCAGAGTGGAAGTGCACTCTTCACCTTTTAAATAAACCTCTTTTCCGTCCCTCACGCATCTATACGTGAAAGGGAGTGACCACACTTTATGCAGGAAGGCAGAACCAAGTTCTTCATATCTGCCTAGCGCATAATGTTTCATGCACGAACTGAACTTAAACAGGGGGAACGGTAACGTGATCAACCTGTGGGTAAGCCACACAACCGAGTTTAATTCGGCAACAGAGAAAGGTAAAGGTTCTAACTTTTCAATGTGCAGCAATGAATATGTCGCATCCTTCATGGACATGAACTGTTGTTTCGCAGTTAAATTAAAAGGGAGGAACAAAGATGAAATATTCATGTAATCCCAAGGGACTTTCCCAGCCTTTAACGTTTGTAATGTCCATGCAAACTGCATAATGGAACGCAATTGATTTTGACCAAGATACAATACAGACAAGTCATCATGCACAATGTCTACCACTGATGAAACAATATTATCTAAGGTATAAATTCTGGAAGACAGGGTGTTAATGCTATTATCTATTACAGCCAACACTTTTTCCATGTTGGCTTGGTCAATAGCTCGTAATCTGGATGCAGCTTCAATCTGTGATAGCTTCCAAACTTTGTTGTAAATAGCATATACCCATCTTTGCGACCTGCCAGCCGCAGGACCCTTAACAAAATCATTCAAATCTGTTTTGTCGTTTAATTTGGATAAATGAAGTTTAACAGATGCTAAGGTGGAATGTTGCAGCCAAGATTGGCATAACTTCCCTACGGAGTAGGTAATTACAGTGTGAGAGGACTCAAATCGGGGGTCTACACGAACCTGTGTATACCCCGGTGCCAAATCCAGAAACCGATGTTGACAGGAATCTGAACTCGTTTGCCACACCAACCATCCTTCCGGATTCAATTCAGAAATATTGAAGGACGTGTTGGAAATGTATGACTGCAACGTAGCAAGGGACAGCTCCGTATGATTACCCCAATTAGGATAAGCACCCAGACCCGGAATGGAGGGAGAATTTAATTTTTTAGAAGTAGCCAATCCAAAACAGGTGGTCTGAAAAATTGACAAATTTAAAAATAACATGTGGTTCGGGATGAGGCAGGCACGATACAAAGCTTCTGTTCCCTGTACCTGCCACGGTTTAGAACCCCAAACCGATTTAAGATCGATAGTAGCTTTCCACAGATCATATCCTCCAACTGCCAACTTGTCCATAAAGGACTTGGAATAAAACAATTTGGTGTGTGTCAGTCTAACTTTAGAAGCAGACTCAGCCGCAACCTTAAAATAAAAGGAGGCCGGATTTGACACACTGAAATCCGAAAAATATGTGAATTTGTCCACTAACGTGGAGGAGCTGCCCAGCCTAGGGGCGGGACAGTGTTCCCATTGTGTATAATTTACAAAATTTCTAAACTTATTTGCTTTGTGTAGAAAATGCGTGCCATAATGTTGATAGCAGAATTGCTCATCATAATTAACAGTGTCTAAATACAAATCTTCAGCATCAAATGCAGCATAATATTTCAAATCAGAAAACAGTGCTTCTATTGCTTGTACATCCCAATCATCTGAGTGTATGTTCTGTTTGACTACATCACCCATAGAAACACGAAATACATTTGGCACATTAATTACTTCAGTGGGGCCATGAATTTGAAATTTCACAGCATCCCAAGCGATCCCACCACGTACAGGCCAGGCACTAATGTTCACAAAAGTCTGGTCCCTTTTCATGATATGTGATGAGGACTGGGGGGGCCAAAGTTCCATCAATTTGTCGAATTGTAGATCTTTCTCTCAGGTAGTGTCCATTGATGAGCTTAAAAAACACTACCACAAAGCCAACGGACATAAACAAAAAATGCATATGAGCACCAGCCAAATGTAAGTCCAGGGGGGAATAAAAAAATGTCTTTTGAACCAAGCCATAAAAATCGAAACTTTGGACGGGGCAATAGAAGTCATTGAGTTAGTGTCAAAGGAGAAGCGTGACTGGGCAACTGCGGTGGGTGGTAAAACAGGCAATGGAACATCCGCAGGATAAGCATACCCATTATCTTCAGGTAGACCACCAGCTGTCGGTGGCAACAAAGGACCAGTAACTGTATGCATCTCGACGGCAACATCAGGCAAGGTGTTAGAAGCTGGGGCCACAACAGAATTTCTCAGCACCGAAGGGCAAGAAACTGCTGTTGTCATACTAAGAAGAATCGGCCACTCGCTGTAGCTCGACATTGTCAATAGAGATGTACCTGTTATCCTTGCGACCAGGAAGTGGAGGTAAAATGACTGTACGTGTACCCTGTACTCCAAGCACCGGAACTGGTGCACGATAAGAGGGGCCGAACTCCTTCTTGTTCTCCACCTTCGCACGGACCAGATCACCAACTCGAGGTAGCCAGCCGACTACCGGAATCTGCAGCGCAGCATCAGATGTGGAGGGTACGTGTTCCTTCGCTAGACTGTCTCTGGCTTCTTGACGATTCTGCAATACAGCACAGTGATCATCTACATCAAAGGGTGCGGCTGACGCCGCCATGTCTAGACCATCAAGGTCCAGGACAAACAGTCGTATGCCAAAGAGCATCATGTATGGGGTCCGCCCACCCAGAGACCTTCTAGGGAGATTGTTAAGTGCACGTTGCACGTCATATAAGTGGGCTAGCCAGTTCCGGCCAGTACCTAAAACCCTGGCTGTCAAAGATTGCTTTAAGTCACGGTCCATTCGCTCCACTACACTATTACCCTCAGGTCGGTATGGAGACAAAAATTTGACTTGGACCCCCAAACTTTTCATGGCTTCTTTGTACGCCTTAGAGGCGAACGCAGGGCCCTGATCAGAATGAAAGGTACCACATGCAAAACTTCCGACAAAGACACGCAAATCCTTGATGACAGTACGGGCATCAGCACTCCTTTGTGGCCACACCCACAGAAAACGTGTGCACGAATCCACTGCAACCAAGATGTATTTGTACGCAGTATCAGAAGTAAATGGACCGCAATGATCTAAATAAATACAAACCCAGTGGTTTATTAGAAATGTACAACTGAGTTTGTGGTGGGCGCGCCGCAGATGAAGGTTTTATCTGCTGGCAAATGTCACAATTAAGAACATAAGCTCGGGCTTGTTTATATAAACCACACCACCAGTAACGTTGTTGAAACAGAGATACAGTAGCTGCAACGCCGGCATGCGTGGACGCCATGCCCTCGTGAGCTGCTAATATCAAAGATGGTCTGCAGTCCGCGTTGGGAATCAATCTGTCACCAACGTCGTTAATCCTCACTAATGGGACGTTATCAGGACTTAAGCGATAATGGTAACGAGAAGGGAAACCTCTTGAATATTTTGTTCCCGTCTGTAGCAGCAATAGCTGCCAAGATGTCATCATCGATCTTACTTTCGGATCTTGTAACTGCTGCTACTAAGTATGTCGCCACTGCTGTTTTAGCTGCCTCGTCAGCCAGGCTGTTGCCGACAGCATGGGCACCAACTCGTTGGTGACCAAGAGTGTGAATAACATTCACGAGAGGCAGATGATCTTTAAGTTCTGCTACTCGAACCCAAAACGGAGCCAATCCTCGACCTCCATTGTTGAGTTCGTATCCCAAGAACAACACTGTATATTCCACAATGTGAGACTTCGCAAAGTTGAATTTGTAACCGAAGTCTGCAAACAAAACAATAATGCGATCAACGCGACGGAGATGCGGGCCCAACTCGTCATCTGTGGGATAAATATCATCCACATACGAGTACGGATCAGGTCTATGCTCTCTAACAGAGAGACCACGCGAGCGGCGAAGACACCAGGGCTGTTCTTATAGCCCATTGGTAATCTTTTGAAATGTTTTTGTTTGCCACCCGGGGTGAATGCTGTCCACTCACTACTGAGAGAGGACAGGTTATGGCTATAAAAGCCGTTGGAAAAGTCAAGTGTGGTTTTAAACCGTTTTCTCACGAGATTATCGACGAGAGCCGAACTGTGGGTATTCTGTACTGCGCATGTCCGGCAATGAGAATTTAAATGCCGGTAATCCAAAACTAGGCGGTACGACCCGTCAGGCTTCGTCACAGTGAATAAAGGATTATTCATTGGCGACACACATGTTTCAATTACACCTTGATATTCCAATTGTTCAAGGATATCCGCGACGTGAGGTCTTGCTTCGCGACGCATGGGATATTGGGGTTGTGGCTGGGGCGTGGACCGCAATGGAATTTCATGGCTGGGGGACAATTTATCCCAGCCTACCTGATTACGATACAGCGCAGGTGCTAGCACCAGAGCCCACTCCTCTGCTAACTTTTTAGCTTGGTCCTTCGGCACTGTGTGCACGAAGGACGGGAGGATCACCTCCTCCCCTCTCGGAGCATCTAAAACGAAAGCCGGGGGCCAATCCGCCTCCGCCAATAGAATATCATATGAAGTGGTCAGATTATCCCAAAAAATCCCTTTAATCGTCCGTTGTATGTCACCTTCAATTAAAAGGACTATGTTATATAGTCTGTCAGGGGGAGCCACTCTAGTGTCAGCAGTTTCCACAGTTATGAACGTATCAGTTGCTGTCGCAACCAGATATGGACGCAGTGCTTATCGCACTACTGTAACTTCCGCCGCGCTGTCGAGCAGCGTTAGTGCCCATGTCAGGTCCTGAAACTGCGTCCGCACCATCTGTGGCATACCTCGCTGTTAGCGCAGCAACTTTCTTCTTCTGAAACGGGGGTCGTTAACGTGCAGACTCGTCCTGCTTGCTTTTGCCGTCAGTCTGGCGGGGTTGCTCACGGCTTTGGGCACCCCTTCCTTTCCCACGGTCTCCGCCACCAGAGTGTGAAGCCGATGTTTCCTGTGAAGAACGAGGAGAGCGTTGTTCAGAAACCTGAAATCTATCAGGTGACTTAATGTGAGATCGACCGCGCAGATCATATGTGCGTTCGTTGGATGACTGCACAGGCGAGGCAGGACGAGACCCCTGTTTCTGTTGCTGCTTCCCCTGTTTCTTTGCCCGCCAACTTTGTTTAGGAAAATTGGGGCGTTTGTCTTTAGTCGACGAGCTCACCTTAGTCTGCTGTACTATATCAGGAATTATCACGGCGGGCTTTACACCCAAAGCACTACGACCCACGGTCCTGTAGGCCTTCGCAATTATTTTAGCGAACTCTTTGGGCTTGTCGAGTTCATCCACGAGGTCCAGCATATTAGCCACCTGGAACTGCATGGCATCGCCTTTGAGGTTGCCCACTACCATGGAACACACCACATCGAAGCTGTCGACAAGCCTCATTCCCAATTCAATAGCAGCCTCCGCACCGTGATTCTCTTGAACACGTTTAATCACGGAGGGTAGTACAGACATAGACGGAGTGCCGTAGCACTTCGAGTAGGTCGCAGCAAAGACCTTGCCCCAGTTTGTGCAATCGGCCATATCCGGGACCAGGTCTTTCGGCAAACTAATGGTGAGTATCCTGTGTTTCTCCACAGGAGTGGTATGTGGAAAAACCCCCTCCAGTTGGTCAAATTTCTCAGCAAGCCAGTAAGGAAATTCATCCTTACTCTGGGGGCGCTTGCCGACTACCGAATTAACCATAACAGGACTAATAACCACCGCGTGGTGGCCCATTGGTTGTACCGCAACAGCAGGTGCCCCCACCTGCACATTGCGTGACACGTACTGCACCAAAGCCCTATGCACTGTAATAAGAGCAGTGTGGAGCACACGCAACTCAGCCACCGCCACCACGAGATAGCGGGGATGAGGTGTAAATCCGGCTAGCACCGGCCATGTGGCCCCTGCAATAGACAACGGGCCCATTCTCGCCGGTGCAACCGCATGGGGAAGGGCGCCATTAAACCAAATTGTATGCTGCCAAGCAGAGATTGGAATTTCTTGTGTCCTATACGGGGTATAGACCGCAGGTAGCTGTGTGGCAATATAGGTGTGAAACGTATCATCGTCATCCATCACCCAAGAGTAAAACAACTCATACGGGTAAGACGCATCAGCGCTCACCACAAAAATAACAGCCATCCCATCATCCGGCACCCCATACTGCGTCAAATGACAGCATAGCGGTGCACAGCTATGCGCGGCTATGTCAACCGCCATTAGGACACACTAAAGAGTATCAACGATATCAACAGTAGCACTGGGGTTCAGGAAAAATAACCTTTTTAATGATCAAGCTTGAAGGAACCTATTAGTCGAAACACAGGTAGGTTAAACCGTCACTCCCGTCAACCGGAAACCAGAGTGAGGGTGTTGTGGACTAATATAAGCACTACTAAGGCGTTTCAAATCAATAGACCAAACGTTAGGTGCGCCATGTTGCAGGGATTCTGCTTATGCACAGAACTATGCACAGGAAACCAGGACCTCAGTGAATTGTGGTGTACCAAAAACTCACCTCAGAACCCAGAACCCCTTATCCGACCAGCATCAGTGTCCCATTCGTTATCCGAGTATTATCTCGGCGGTCCCAATGTATAGACAACCCAGAACAAGCGACTTAGCATATTCTCAGGAATGGTGGGAATCAGAAATACCTGTTCATAATTATTCTCATATCAGTCCACAACAGAATAAACAAAGACACGGTAAAGTTTAAAGAGTTTATTTTATAAACCTCGTGTCCTAAGATGCAGTACTTTGGCTAACATAAGCAGACAAATGATTAAGATCAAAACCATCAGCATAGTTACAATACCATAGAAAATGAAAGGAGTAATCATGCTAAAATGACAGTGGATATCAGCCACCTTCCTTTCACTAACAAACTAATATTATTATTATTAGACTAATAGAAGGTCTCTAGGCTTGACTGGGGAACCCGAAATCTGTAAAGATCAGCTCAGTGCGATCACATCACAGGATCAGCTAGACTCTGCTCCTGGGAACAGCTCTTCTTCCGAATGTGTGTAAAAATATGCAACTGCAATATTAAAAGCACCAGACTTTCAGGTATTCGCAGCTGCGTACGTGTTATGGCTAAATAGTGGGCAGATCAACCTGAACCCAACAACATGCACCGTCTAGCGACCCAGACTGTTTCTTTACACAATGTACAGACCAAGGTCGCTGCTCACTATTAGCGATGTGAACAACAGACAGTTCTCATGTGAAGCAAAGTCGAGTAAGCATTTCTCACTTAATAACATGTGACTACAGTGTCGTGTGAAAAAGCAGCAAAAGCGGCAAGATGGCTTTCTAACATCTAACGCGGTTGTGCTAACTTAGCATTGTACGTATATAGATAGCAATCTTCACTACAGTATGTGATGTTGTATGGCTGGAAAAGAAAAAAAAGAAAGTACCTTTTGCTTATTTGGTGCAAATATGTTCAGTAGATTTTGAGAAATGTAAGTTGGAAATTATAGTGAGATCTCTGGACGTGGATATTTTGCAACACTTTTGTGAAAAATTGCGAATACACGTGCCAACCTCAATGCTCTGATTGACTGGATGAAACTTGAATAAAAAGTTGCACACGCCATTTTATCATCCGGGAAGGGTGCCCGGGCTAAAAATTTGTGTGAAAGCTAACATGGGTCATGGTGGAGATACACTGATCCCATGTTTGAGAAATGGGTGTGTTAGTGCAACAAGTTATATGTCCAAAATAGATTTTTAATCAAATGTGATATTCATGATGATGACGCAACTGTCAGCGCGGCCCCCGTGTACAATCGAGGGGACATTGCGACTAGCGACATCGTTGCGAATATTGGAAAACATATAATAATATATATATTTGCACACACTCGCTGGTCACTGTCAAAGACTTATGTATGCACTCACAAACTCACTCAGACACTTATACACCCATTCATATATTCACTCACACACTTATATATCCAGTCACATACCTACTCAGGCAGTGATGCACTCCTTCACATACCAATGCAGGTACTTATGCATCTACTTACAGACATACTTGGAGAGTGAAGCACTCATGCACAGACCCTCTCAGAGACTCACGCACCCACTTACAGACCCACTCATGTATGTTCTCACATACCCACTGAGACATTCATACACCTACTCACAGATCCACTGAGACACTAATACAACCACTCACACATCCATTCGGACACCCACTTAGACACTCATGTATCCACTCACAGATCCAGTCAGACAGTCATATAATTACTTACAAATGTACAAAGGCACTCATGCACCTACTCACCGATTAGTTGGGAGACTTACGCAACAAATCACAGATCCATTGTGACACTGATGTACCCACTCACAGATGTACTGAGGCAGTCGCACATTTAATTACAGAAGTATTGAAGGACTGGTGCATCGTCTCACAGATTCTGTCAAATACTTATACAGTGAATGAGACACTTAGGACCTGATTACGATGTTGGGCAGACTCACATCTGCCTGACATCGCTGCAGTTTCGGGACCGACAGACCTTTGCTCAGCAGTACCGACACTGCCATTACAATGCGACTGTACATAGTATGTTCGCATACTCCCATTTCTCTATGGGAGCTTCTGCTGCGGCCATATACTGGCCATAACACAGGCTCCCATGGAAAAATGGGAGCTTCTGTTAATCACTGCATGGCATAACAGGCACCTCAACGTGCTTGCCACATGGTGCAGGGATTAACATGGGGGCACCATAGGGCCCCCTTCCCTTATAATGTAAAAAAAAAGAAAAAAGAAAAATCAACTGTCACAACACCGGAGGCCCCGACCCCATTCTGCACCACTCTGCAATCTGGTGCGTTGCTGATTGGGAGATGAAGTCCCCTTGGCTCTAGAGTGTCCTTAGGGGCCAATAAACCTCCCTGTTACCACTAGTAAGTCCCACCCATGGAATTGCTGAGAAGTCTTCTGAGGCCACACACCCTTTCTCCACAACTCTGCAAATGCACTTCCTGGTGCACTGCTGGTTGGGGGATGAAGTGCTCTTGGATGCTGAGGGTTCTTGGGGGCCAGAAGCACTCCTGTTACCTCCATATCGTCCGATACAGCAGGATTCCTGAGAGCTGGTCAGAGGCCACGTCCCCTTTTGTCCACTACTCTGAAACATGACATCTGGTTAGACACCATAGAAATTCACTTAAAAAAACAAAGGTTACAAGGATGTTATAGCTAGGAAAGAGATTTGGAAAAACCTTAGAAATTCACTTAAAAACCAAAGGTTAGGGGGCGTGTCCAAGATGGCGCCCGTGCGGTTGTGGAGGCTCGGAGCTCCGCCACACAGCAGTGTCATTTAGCGGGTTCCGGGGGATCTGTCCTTAACACACAGCAAGACAAGCTGAGGGTCAGTGGTGCGGAACCACGAATTTAGCAACCCCGGTGGTGAGAGCTGGGACTGGCACTGAGCGGAGTTTGTGGTCACGCCGCGGGTGAGGATACACAAAATGACAGTCGCATAGACACCGGTTCCGTGGAAGCCGAGGAGTGGCAGCCTGAGCGGGCTGGGCTTTGCTGGAGAAGGCGGCGGAAGTGGCGGGTGTGTGCCGCTCTCAGACAGGGAGCCGATCGGCGAATCTACCCCAGACAGATGAGGCATATGGGGATTTTGAGAGCGGAGGAAGGAGGGGGCAGCGGTGCACAGGCATCCTGATCGGGGAGCGGTGAGCGGTCCACCCCACAACAGTGCCCTGAGTGCCATACCGGGAGGCACCAAGGAAGCGCTGGTACTGAGAGCGCCTGGGGACTGCGGTGGTTTTGCTTGGTGGATCTCCCTCAACTATTGCTCCAGCGGGAGGAGCCGGCCCTAGTGCACATGTATTCCCCCAGTGCAGGGGAGACCCTGTCACCCAGGGCAGCCTCTGTGATTGGACTCCCTGCCATGGCGGGCGGTGGGTCACGAACCGGAGGGGGAATCTTGGGGCAGCAGATCTCTGCTAGACAAGGCAGCCCACCAGTGAGAGACCTGACTTACAGTCACATGTTCTCTTTGAGGGTCACAAGGTCCGTTTATACCAGGACTTGTCAGTTATTACCCTCTAGAGGCGTAGGGACATGCGACCTGTGACTAAGCTTGGGCAAAGAAACTACACTACGCTCGCGTAGTTTGCGAAGATTGCGCTACTTCGCACTACGCGAATTGCACGTAGCACAGTGCAAACACGCGTAGCGTAGTGCAGCGGTCATTTTTTGCTTGCTCGCGGTCATCCGGCGAGACTTTTTCCTCGTTCGCGATCAGCAACATCAAGTTGCCGATCGTGAGCGTGGAAAATAAACCTCTCGGCGAGATTCTCAACGCGGGGAGGTCAGGTTTCTCATTGCGAGTGGTCGCGTATGCTCGCGACCGCTCGCGATGAGAAACTACTAGTCTGCGTTGAGAAAGCTGCCGCTCGAATAAAAATCTACTCGAGCGGCAGAAAACTACAGCTCGCACTGTGCAAGATGCCGTTTTCAATGATTGCACAGTGCCGGATGCTTGTTCGCACTGTGCAATCATTGAAAACGGCATCTTGCACAGTGCGAACAGGGTACTACGCAGTTCGCGAAGTGCTACGCGTAGCTCGTGTAGTGCAAAGTGCACTTTGCGTAGCTACGCGTAGCGCTACTTTGCGAGCTACGTCCGGGGTTACCTGTGACGACGTTCCTGAGAGACAAAGGAGTGAAATACAGGTGGGGCCACCCATACCGTCTAATTTTCGCATGGCAAGGGGAGACGCGAGTGACACGCACACCCTCAGAGGCGGCGGATATCCTGGGGCTTGAGCTGGAACAGGACTCTTCTTCACAACGTCCTAGCTCACAATTGTCCACTGCGGAGACCCGGAGGCGACGCTGCAACAGAAGGGCCGCCCTCATCACAACATGCGAAGCCCACGAATGATGAAAGTATCAAGGCACGTTCAGACTTATTACGGCAGCTTTCAGAACACCACCGGTCCCCAGAACATGATGATGACTAGCGGAGATCCATTCACCACTTGGCTATATTGGAGTGGGTCGGCTGGCCCCCCGGGACATATTAGTGCCTTCCGTAACTTACTGGTTGTGGCGGGGATGGTGATTTTCTACTCTTTCACCCCTCTCCTGTGGATGACCAGTGACATGGACCCTCTCTACACAATCATAAGTTAGGCACCTACAGGTGCTTTTGTTCTATTTTTGGTTTTTGATGTTCTGTTTCCTCAATGTTTTTGTGCTCCACTTCTCTTCAAGCAGGGTCACTATGTGTCTGGGTTCGAGGTCGGGGATATGCGGGGAAGGTCGGGAACTACTGCGGAAGTCCTGTACTTGTTGAATTATGGTAAAGGTGTTTAGTTTGAATGTTAGGGGGCTCAATTTGCCGGCCAAAAGAGTAGCAAAACTGAACCAGCTTAGGGCGGCCCATTGTGATATCTGCGTTTTACAGGAGACGCTTCTGTTGAAACAGGACTGCAAGAGAATGTGGTCGCGATGGTTTGATTGCCAATGCTGGTCCCCAGGTCAAGGGAAGAAGGCGGGGGTTGCTAGCTTAGTGGCCACACACTTTCAAGGGAGGGTTGAAGGGGTGCAATCCGAGCTCCCGGGATGGCTGTTATCCCTGAGGGTGTCATTGGCTCAACATACACTCACTATAGCTACCCTCTATGCCCCCAATGAAAAGCAAGAACCCTTTATCCATCAAGCCTTGGGCGCAGTGCTGGCATCCCCAGACTCTAACTTGGTAATAGATGACGATTTTAATCTAGTACTGGATTCTGCTATAGATAGATCCCCCCACGTCTAGGGTCTACAGGGATGTTCCCCTCACAGGGGTCAGTTGGTTGGCGGAGGCGGGGCTTACTGCTATTTGGCGGGTATTGAATCCACAGTCACTCCTTCTTTTCTGTGTCCCAACAATCCCACGCTAGAATCGATTACTTCTTGGTCTCAGCCCCCTTATGTCCACGAGTAGCCGGAGCCACTATCGATGTAGCAGCCATATCTGACCACGCCCCGATTCTGTTAGATGTTCGCTTCCCGGCTACACACTTGAATAGCAAAATGTGGCGTCTCAACCCTAAATTGTTAACTTATGACGCGGCAGTAAAGGAGGTGGAGTTGGCCATAGTAGATTATATCTCTGTCAATAACAAGCCAGAGACTGCGATCACGCTTTGGGAAGCCCTTAAGGCAGTTGTTAGAGGGACCTACATTGCGATAGCGGCTAGGCTTAATAGGGAGCGAGCTTCAAAGCGCACCACACTCAAAGCTAGTGTAAAAGAAATGGAAGAGGAGCACAGGCGTGTGGCCACAAATAAAAAAAGGCAGCAATTGAATGCAGCGCGGAAACAGCTTAGAGCGCTAGATATGGGCGCTGCTGAGTATGCCTTGTTGCGAACACGGCAGAAGTACTATGCGGGGTGTAATAAGGCAGGGAAATTATTGGTGCATAGACTGAGGGCGCAGGCACACTCTAGACGTGTACAGGCAGTCATTGATAGCAGCAGACTTCCTCTTACGAGAGATGAGGATATAGCGGCGGAGTTCGGCCTCTTTTATGCACAAATGTACACTGCGGGGGACATTTCCCCAGGCAGTTGTTCACTATACATTGAGCAGGCTCCCATTACAAAACTGCTACCCTTTCAGGCTGAACAGTTAGAGAAGGACATCACAACTAGGGAGGTGTTGGATGCAATAGGCTGTTTGCAAGTGGAGAAAGCGCCGGGCCAAGACAGGTTTATAGCGGCCTTTTATAAACAATATGCAACTTTGTTGGCCCCCATTTTGAGCCGCCTATATCATTCCTTTAGCGACTTGGGGGTACTTGCAGAATCAATGCGCATGGCGATCATCACGGTATTACCGAAGCCGGGGAAAGACCCCCAACTGTGTGCCTCCTACCGCCCCATCTCTGTGTTGATCATGGACGCTAAAATATTCACTGAGATACTAGAAGGGCGACTGGGCAGGCACATGCCGGGCTTGATAGAGCCTGACCAGTCTGGTTTTATACCGGGTCGAACATGCAGCGATAACACCAAGCAGCTTTTTCATCTACTGGATAAGACTCTGCGCTCTCGGGTCCCGACGCTGTTTCTATCCATCTACGCCGAAAAGGCTTTTGACCACATGCATTGGCCTTTCTTGTACAGCATAGTGAAGGCGGTGGGCTTCGGACCCCGGTTTCGGGGGTGGGTTGGGGTGGGGTATGCGGATCCCAAAACGCTGGTACGGGTGAATAACAACCTGTCCCCAATTTTTCCGGTTTCAAGAGGGACGTGCCAGGGCTGCCCTCTTTCTCCTCTTCTATTTGCGCTCTACATGGAGCCTCTGGCAGCATGCATCGGATGTCACCAACAAATAGAGGGTGTTTGGATGGGGGGCCAATCTCATATAATAACACCTATACACGGATTATGTCTTATTGATGGTTACCAACCTGCATGGTTCCCTACCACCCCTCCTGGAGGAGCTGGCTCGGTTTGGGGAGGTTTCTGGCTTTAAAGTAAATACGGCTAAAATACAATCCCTGAACATCACCATCCCTCGGGAGGAACAGACTCACTTAGAGTCCATGTTTCCCTTTTAGTGATCACAGCAGGGTATTCACTACCTGGGCATCCAAATACTGCCCACGATAGAGAGTTTGATCACCCATAACTATGTGACCCTGTTGCATACTGTGGAATATCTCATTCAGCCGTGGCGAGGGGGTCCTCTCTCCTGGATGGGCCACAGAGCAGCAGTAAAAATCACCTTCCTGCCGAAGAACCTCTACCTCATTCAGGTGATGCAACTGTTGCCTCCCCAGCCATTTTGAGACAATTGCAGGAGGCACTCAAAGCCTTTATATGCATGGGTAAGCGGGCTCGGATGGCGAAGGCGCGTACATATTTGCCGCTGGCCAAGGGGGGATTGGGAATACCCAATCTGCAGAAATATTTTCAGGCCGCGCAGCTATGATATATCGTCGAATGGCATTGCCTGATGACCGAAAAACATTGGTGCTTCTTGGACGCCGAGTTGGTGGCCTGAGACTACGGGTACTCTTCCAGTCCCCTCGAGGAAAGTCAAAAATCTGGGTGTAGTGTTGGATGAGTGTCTCTCCATGCAAGCTCAGGTGAATGCTGTAGTTTCCACCACCTCTTACACTCTTAGGAGCCTGAGGAAAGTGCTTCCGCTTCTACCTTTGGATTGTAAACTCACCGTGGTTACAGCGTTGATTTTGTCTCGCCTCGACTACTGCAATGGTCTTTATTTGAACATGCAGGAAGGTGATCTTTGTAAACTCCAGATGCTCCAGAACTCAGCAGCTAGGCTGCTTACGGGAACTTCGAGGTCCACCCCGATTTCCAGCGCTATAAGAAAATTCCACTGGCTGCCTGTAAAAAAGCGTATCCTATTCAAAGCCCTTTGTTTAGTTTTCCGCGCTTTGCAGGACACAGGCTCTCTACATCTGAGACAACAATTCCGCTGGTATGTTCCAGCAAGATCGTTGCGCTCCTTGGGAGCAAAACTTATCATCCTTCCTATTATAAGGAAAGCCAGATGGGGAGGGAGAAGCTTTGTAGCAGGGGCGGCCAAGGCTTGGAATGAGCTTCCTTTTGATTTGAGGAATTCGAAGGATCTTCTTTGCTTTAGGAAAGCGCTCAAAACATGGTTGTTTTGATTCTCTTGTTGCTGGGTGTTGGGAGAACTACAGCAAGCGCCGGGACACCCTAGGGTAGCTGCGCACTATAAAAGTTCTAATAACATAACATAACCAGGCTGTTGCGGGCATCCATATTTGGAAGATCCCGTGGTTGCAGCGCAAATATGGCCCGCCAGGTGTATATAACTCGCAGGTGGTCAGAACAACTGTTGGGGTTTGGGATAAGGTGTGTTCCGCCCACCAGTTAATCTCACCACTTAGGCTAATTATCGGAAATCCAGATTTTCCCCAGGCCAAGTCCGAGAAAGCGTTTGCAAACTGTCCGGAGGCGCAATGTAAACGGATTGGGGACCTGTTTGATGTGAACGGCCTGTTGGATGTTAAGGCCCTTCCGCAGTCCTTTGGGCTTCCCGACTCAGAATACTGGCATTATTTAGCGGTCCGACACTGGGTGTCTCTGCCTACGGTTAAGCCCCATGCTAGTAGGAACGCTGGCTTTTCACTCGGGCGGACGATTCTCGTCTGTTGTCTGATATATATTCCTTTTTAAATACCCTGCCTACACCACTACACACCCCAGCTAGGAAGAGATGGGAGCGGGAATGCGAATGCAGTTTTACAGACAAGGAGTGGTTAGATGTCATACATGGTGCACGCACATCTGCGACGAGTGCCGTGGGCAAATAGACTCTACTAAAGTTGGCACACTACTGTTATCACCCCCCGGCTCGCCTGGCTTCATGGCAGAAGGGGAGGCTGGATGAATGTTGGAGGCACTGCACTCACTCACGCACACTTACCCATCTATTGCGGCACTGCCCCAAACTCCATAGGTATTGGAAGGAAGTTTTGACTGACATTGACACAATGTTCAACACCGAAATACCCCGCTTCCCGGCCTATGTCCTATTAGGGTTGCCCAATGCCTTGACATATCCACTACACTCCGAACTGGGCAAAGCCATTGCACTGGTGCTGTGTGCAGCAAAACATGTCCTGCTGGCTAAGTGGGGCACTGATGTGGTTCCTACCCACGTAGACTGGCTCCATAAACTTTGGGATCTCTTAGGGATGGAGAAATCGACAGCAACAGTCACCCACACCTTACCCAAGTTCAATAAAAGATGGGGCACTTGTATCACACACCTCTTGGGAGAATTTCAACAATTAACCTGCTCAATATACTTACGCATATTGCAAATTACATCACGCGCACCCCCAGTAGATCCAGGGGAGAAGAGGAAGTGAAGTCTAGTCAGTAGCTCCGTGAGCACATGCTGTTACTGTTCCAAGTTGGCACTGAATTTGGATATCATTTTCCCTTTCCCCCTTTTCTCCCCCCTTTCCTATATTTTCTGTTTGTTCACATGCCTACCGCACCGGCCAAGGGATGTAGGTGCAGGATTCTGTAATCCGAATTTAAAAGTTCTACTGCTTATTCCTAGTCGGCCAATGGATGTGGGTGACAGCTGTTGTTCCCTATCCCTTTCCCTTCTGAAATCAATAAAAAGTTACAATCCTAAAAACCAAAAGTTACAGGGTTGTGATAGTTGGCAAATAAAATTGAAAAAATCTTAGAAATTCACAGAAAAAACAATGGTTACAGGTATGTTATAGATAGGCTCAGATTTTGCTCGTACAAAACCAGTGAAATTCGGCAGTCATAGTTGCCAGAGCTAACTATAACTTAGGCTCCAAAATGCACTGCTTATGACTACAAATATTACATCATTCATGACATGGTCAGTGACATCACTGATGACATCTCTGATGACATCACTGATGACTGAATCTACAAAACCACTCACCCACCTACTCACACCCCATACAACATCTCATATGCCCTCACATCCACACAACCACTGATGTACTCATTCACAGACCTGTACGTGTACTCACACCACCACTCACTCCTCCATAGAGCCACTCACACACCCATGCACTCACTCATACAGCGACTCAAACAACCATTCACTCACCCATACAGCCATTCATACAACCAGATACTCACCCATACAGCCAGTCACATAACCACACACTCACCCATACAACTACTCACACACCCATGTATTTACCTTCAAAGTCACTCACACACCCACTCATTCACCCAATCAGCCAAAGCTGCTCACTCCTCCATACAACCCCTCACACACTCACTTACACAACCATTTACATACCCAGTCACACATCCATATAAGCACTCACATATCCCTGTACACACCCATATAGCCATTCACACAGACACTCACTCTCCAATACAGCCACTCACACACCACCTCACTTTACGAAACACCCACTCAAACAGCCACCCACTCACCCATACAGCCACTTAAGCACCCAGTCACTTACTCATACAGCCATTCAGACACCCACTCACTCACCCATGCAGTCACTACACACCCACCTACCCACCCAGAGCCACTGACACACCGACTCACTCACCAATACAGCCACTCGCAAAGCATCTCACACACCCATACAGCTACTCACACACCTCCTTATACACCAATAAAGCCACTCACAGAATAATTTGCACAAGGATACATACAGCCACACAGCCACTCACATGATATATATTAAAGGTAGTATCACTCATTAGTAGTAGACTTAGTATACTACATTAACCTTTGCAGTACCGAAGTATATATATGTTTTCAGTGATGTCACTGACCATGTCATGAGTGATGTAATATGTGAGGTCATAAGCAGTGCATTGCAGGGGGGTGTAAGTTATAGTTAGCTCAGGTAACTATAACTGCCATATTTCACTGGTTTTGTATGAGTGAATTCTGAGCCTAACTATAAAGTCCATGTAACTTTTTTTTTTCAGTGAATACATATCTATCTATCTGTCTATCTATCTATCTATCTATCTATCTATCTATCTATCTATCTATCTATCTATCTATCTATCTATCTATCTATCTATCTATCTATCTATCTATCTATCTATCTATCTATCTATCTATCTATCTATCTATCTATCTATCTATCGATCTACCAATCTATCTCTCTGTCCCTCTCTCTCTCTCTCTCTATATATATATATTCACTGTAAAAAAGTTAGTTGGACATTTCACTCATACAAAACCATAGAAATTCCCCCGATATAGTTCAGCCAATTATAACGCGCACCCCCGCAATGCACTGCTGATGACGTCACATATTACATCACTCATGACATGGTCAGTGACATCACTAATGACATCTCAAATGACATCACTGATGATGTCACTGATCCACATTCGGCTCCGGGGACCCCATCCCCGAGGCATGGCCAGTGTTTATAGGAAAAGCAATCTGGTTTGGATTTTGAAAGAGAGAGCAGGTTTCCTGCTCTCTCTTCCAAAATTCAAACCAGTGTTTACTATGACAGGGCGGGAGCCACGAGGCTCCCGCCCTGCCACACCAAGCTGCAGTGTCCTGGAGGTAGGCACCCCGGGACACTGCAGGAACAGACCCTGGGGGTGACGGTCCCCAGGGCCATCTTAGGCTCCAGAAGGGGGGCCGTGCAGCCCCCTTCCCAAACAATATACAGCCCCGGGGAGTTGGTGGTCCCTGGGGCTCGGGGGTCTGTAACGGACCCCTAAATTTGCATATTAGTTCCCCGGGGAGGTGGAGGTCCCCGGGGCGTGTGGGGGGCTCGAGCCCCCAACACAGGTATTTTTTTTTTTTTAATGATACCCCGGGGTGGCGGTCCCCCCGCAAATAATTAATGAAAGCCCCGGGGGTGGCGGTCCCCGGGGCTTGGGGGGCCTTTGAGGCCCCCATACATTAAAAAAAGAAGCCCTAGGGTGGCGGTCCCCAGGACTGCGGGGGGCCATGTGCCCCCCACAAATACTTTATCATAGCCCCGGGGTGGTGTTCCCCTGGGCTGCGGGGGTCCCCCTGGGCCCCCACAATTCTTTTTTACAATGTCCCCGGGACTTGGCTCACCCGGGTGCTAAAATAATAATGAAGCGCAGGAGCCCGCGCTTCGTTTTTTGTATTTTATCGGCCGGATCCGCAGATCCTCCGTGCATCTCGCAGATTGTTTTTAAAAAAAAATGCTTTCTTTGGCCCTGGGGGTTTCTTGTTTTACGCATTTGTTTCCCTGGTTTCTTGTGCCTCGGTTCTAAGATGGCTGCCAACACTTCCTGATTGAAGGGACTTTACTGACAATCTTTGTGTTTTGGTTAAATTGTCATGAGACCACGTCTTTTTTTGGCCAACTTTTAAAGGTCATTGATTACCAGTATTTCAAAAATGTCTATACCACTGGAGGGCATCACAGTATTAAAGATCGATTTAGACTTGAAATCATTGGGACAACTCAAGTTAACCTTATAGCACAATGATTGTGCATCAATAGGTAATGATTCCATATTGTCCCATTCAAGTTCTTTGAGAGCAATTAGGTCCACTTCATTGATGGATTCAACTGCAGGGGTAACAGTCACTTCCCTAGAGTGTATAGTATTTTTGGCCTTCAGTTTATGCCATTTGTGTAGCCGTAATTTCCGTGTGAAATGATATAAATCAATTCTCTCCTGAGCATAAGAGAATGTGCTGGTCGGGCAGAATGAAAGACCAAACTGTAATACATCATTTTCAACAACATTCAAAATGCGATTAGAAAGATTTACCACATTTCTGCAGTTCTTCATTTTCCTCGTCTCTTTTGTCCCCTTGTTTCCATTCCCAACGGGGTTGTTGTTGTTTTTCCACCATCCGCCCCTCCTGATTTGTTTGTGTATGGTGTTGAATCTCCCATAGTCTTTCTTCTTCCTCTGCCTCGTCCGGTGATGGACAAAGATATGAGTTCTAATAACAAATTTATCCTGTCATTTTCTACATAGAAAAGTCTGTGTATGGAAGGTATTATGTACTTATCTGTTAATATACACATTGCTTTGTCCTTATGTACCTTCGAAAACCACTACAAGATGGCTGACAGCTTTCTGAGCATTCCTTTTGAGCATTAGTCCTTTTTCACTGTTATTATGTTTTACGTCACTTGTACGAGTAATGTTTTGTTTAAATGGTCGTTTATAACGGAAATGAATTTACCCGTGAACAAGGCGGCTTCGCCGAAACGCGTTGGGTGCTTTTGTTTAGCTCGATGTATTGAAAATTAAAACTTTTTGGGGCCTTTTCGGAGTTGGCGTTATTGCATGAGAGGAGTGCATGCCACTCAACAGCATGCCATGTCACTCCATTACACACCACTCACTTAATTTGTGATGTGAGATAAGATCCAGATAATACAAATTGATTGTTGCCCCTCAATATAATTACATCTTTGGCATGTTACCTTTACTTGATCCAAAACTGTTGCTGAAGCATATCAATTTGGACACTAAAAGATTTGTTTGGTGAGATGCCCAACCTAGATTGAAAGTTTATAAAGTCCATACTCATACTACATATGCAGGTGCCCGTTGCTCACACATGGAATCATACTATTTGGTGCATCATCTTTCCCAGCTAGCATGCAGAACACACCAGACAGCCAAACGTCCTGCTTATGTAGACATTGAAAAGAAACTACTGCAGCACTCTCAAGGGGTAGCAGTAGATCACCTATATTGATCATTATCACTAAAACCAATGGATAACCTTGTAATCCAAGCTATGGCAGTATGGAAATTTGTACATAAACAATCTACAACAGACCTTTACGTCCTTCAAGCAGCCCTATATGCTGGAAATCTGGTGTCTTGTTAATATACTGGATTGCCTGAAAGGCTCACTTAAATAATTTCACCACTTACATACCAAATTTGGATTGGGTGACAAACATTTCTGGCAATATTGTCAACTAGCGTATATTATGTGGGAGAGCTTGGGCCACTTTCCTATTGATATGTCCACATCTCCCATTCCCTCAGTACCTTAGAGTATTGTGTAAGCTTGGGGGAGTAGTGTCCATTTTATAAGTGCACTGATTAACCAAGTCTTTATCTCCCTCAAGGAAGACTCAGCTAGAACTGGCTGGAAGAATATCCTGCAAGGCCAATATTCTTCCCAAGAATGGTTGACTCTACTCCTCACCTTTGGCAAGTGTTTCAGGGAGGCGAGTCTCAAATTCCTTTGTTTTAAGATTTTTCTCAACTTGTATTGGTACTCTTTTAAATTAAATATATCTCACCTTCACCCACATTTAAACTGTTGAAGATGTAAGCAAACAGATGTGATTTGCTGCACATTTTGTGGTCCTATCTCAAGATCAAACGCTAATGAATCTGTGGTAAGTTAAGGACTATCAACCAAATATAGCTGTTTGTTTAACCAGTAAACAAGAGGAAAAGGCACTATTTTTATTGCTTCAATCTGAGCCTATGGCACCCTTGCTATGCCACTGTTAAAGGTTTCATGAAATGGTGGTGTCTGTACTCAAGAGGCAGGACAGCCCAGTAGAAGATTGTGCTTAGTAAGTAGATGAGGGCACAGTACCAGATAGCTGAATTTCTTTGCAAAACTGTATTGTGGACTTTCTGGCTATCATGATTGGTCTTTTCAACCCATTTAGCTGCCTGGGATATCCATGAAAATCAGTGCAGGGTGTGATTTTCAATAGTCAAAAAATGGAGAGGGGGGACTAGGAGCTATTCAGAGAAGGTCCTGAACCAATGCTCCCAAAATTATTACTTATAATTACAATGGATGGTTTCAGTTCCTATGGGTTAAGGGGAACACAGCCACTAATTATGTGGTGTTATAGAGAAGAGGGGTAGTCTCCTGGGATAGGTGAGTGTGCAAAGAAAGAGGAAGGTACTCCTTAGTTTGGTACGTAGTGCCCTCACACACCCTTTCGAGTGTATAGCATCATCATCGGGCAAGGTTGCTCCTCGTGGGGGTGGGGCTGCAGTCCCTCACGGGCCCCAAGGGGCTCTCTGGCGGAGATCTTTTAGGAACACTTCCTTCCCACATACCCGCACTCACCACTGTGGCAAACTCCTAAAAGATCTCCGCCAGAGAGCCCCTTGGGGCCCGTGAGGGACTGCAGCGCCACCCCCACGAGGAGCAACCTTGCCCGATGATGATGCTATACACTCGAAAGGGTGTGTGAGGGCACTACGTACCAAACTAAGGAGTACCTTCCTCTTTCTTTGCACACTCACCTATCCCAGGAGACTACCCCTCTTCTCTATAACACCACATAATTAGTGGCTGTGTTCCCCTTAACCCATAGGAACTGAAACCATCCATTGTAATTATATGTGATTTTCAATAACCAGTAACCTGTAATTTCTTAAGGAAGTGTGGTGAGGCTGTGATTTCCTCAGACAACTTATGAAGCAGTTGATTCCCTTATGCCATATGTGGGTCCACTGATTTCCTTAGACCACAGTAGCAAATCTAATACGCAATGGAGGCACAGGTGGGCTGTAAATGCCTTAGGCCACATGCCGTCATTTGGTCTGGGTAAACCTTTTATATTATATAAGGGATGGGTGATTTTCATAAGAAGCATGTTTAGAGGCAGTCTTTCTCTTGCTCAGGATGCATGACCTTTTTCCCTACGCAGATGTTTGCCATCACCTACTCCCACATCAGATAGTGCCTAGGACTGAGGGGCTCTCAGCATACTGGCATCAACAGATCCTGCCCCTTGGGGCCTCATGCATACACATGAGGAGTTGAAGCAAGCAAGAACAGAGGAAAATCTAAAACAGAAAAGGACTCCTTTTGCAGAGGGGGGAGAGGACTGTAGAATAAATGAAGAGAGGATGCTGAGGACTCCATCACAGAGGCAGTAGACCCCAGAAGGAGGAGAGATCCATATGAAGAGACTTTCTTAGAAAAAACAAGAGCACTGATGGTCACAACTTCTCATTAGTCCTGGGAATAAGTGACACATATGTGGATCTACTTCTTCCCCAAATACATTTGACAGCCCTAAGTACCAATACAGACTACAGAGCAGAGATACCCACTGGTCCTTGCAAAACAACTATAGGACCCAGTCACCAGGCAGGACTGGTAGCGTAGCTTCACTTCCAAAGCTACAGCCCTGGCCCTAGTCATGACTTAAGGTGAGCATTTTCATCCTGGTAGCACAGAAGTGGGAAGGGAGGAGGTCTTGAAACAGGTGGGACCACGGAGCAGAAGGAACTCTGAGTTTTGGCAGGAGCAGCCTGTGAAGGTAAGAGTGGTGGGGCAGTGAGGCGGGGTGGGTGGGACTCGACAGACGATGCTGAAGGAAAATTAATTATTTATTTACTTTTTCCTCATCGTCGTCTGTTAAGTATCCCCCAACCCGCCTTACCCTCCCCATCGCTCTCACCTGCTCGAGCCACTTCTCTTTGTTGGTGTGAAAGGTTTGCCTTACTGATTCTTTCATGCACTTTCCATGTGCCTCGTGGGTGTAACTCTTACTTTGAGCTAAAGACAACCTGTGGCTATATCCCAAACCTATCTAGCAGAATCTTAGGAAAAGGATCCTGGAACAGCTTCTCTATTTTCTTCAGTTATTTCTTTAGAAACTACTCCCCATGTCAAGGCCAAAAATAAAGCCTTTTAAAAAGATCCTACAAGAATATTGACATAAGCAGTTCTAATAGTGTTTTGAAAATTACCATCACTAATAAGCCATCCAGTCTGAAAATCACAACATTATCATGAATTATGCAGCACTACATAACAGCATTTATTAAAATACTTTGTCCTTGCCCCTTTAACTACTCCAGTCAGTGTCCATTATGTAATCCTAACTTCTAAGATTCATACATAATTTTGTGAACATTATCAAAATGACACATGGGGGAAAATACCAGAATGGATAAGGCACACATACTACAAATAAATAAATAAATTTAGGCAAAAAGTAAGTTTTGTAGTGGTTTTTAGTCGAGATGTGGAGCCAGATTATGCATGCCAGAACCCAATAATAACTCAAGCCTTTTGTCAACTTTCCCCATTTTGTTCTCATAAAACAAGTAAATGCTCCGGTGGGCGTAGATGTATTAATCTACTACCTCCCAACGGAATCCCCTCATGGACAATAGACATCTCTGCTCAATGAAGCAAAAATTGTTTGCAACATCAACATCTCAACATGACTTGTCAGGGTCATGTTAAGGTAACATTCTTCTAAAGGCAGTCATTCAATTAGTTCCCTATTACCATGGTTTTATAGTATTTTGGCAGATAACCTGCCTACATTTCATTATCCATCAATCACGGTGTTGAGGGAGTCAATAAATTCTCCAAAAAGGCCCCGGAATCTTGTCGATCATGACAGACTAGATGTCCACAGTCAGCATTTCTAAGTATTTCTGGCTGGCACTTCTTACAGTGGGTACTTCTGGTCATCTGCGTTTTCATGAAATACATATCATGGCAGCTGTCAGAGATATTGGCAGCTATCTATTTGAGTCCTAGTATATCAAACATATGTAGTATAGTCAATTGAATTGAGGGAACAATGTGGACATTACTGATAGTCCTTAACTTACCCCAGATTAATTAACGTTTGATCTTGAGATAGGACCACAAAATGTGCAGCAAATCACATTTGTTTGGTTACATCTCCAACAATTTAAATGTGAGTCCCCTGGGCTCCAGCCCCACTGCACCCACTGCACTTTGGATACGTACATCCCTCACCCTATGACCCTCATGAATCTTACAAACACAGAGAACTAGAGAAAGAGCATTTCTTTTGGTAACTGGGTATACAGCTCAATACATGGGTGCTTCCAGAAAGGCTGCACACAGGTGACAAACTCTGCCACAAGGCTGTTAATGCTTCTATTACTTATCAGTAATGGTATTGCTCCTAGTTCTTCTCCCTAGCCTTCTTTCAACACAAATGAGGCTTCCCTGCCTCCAATCAGACATCCCATCCCACAAATGAAAGTTCCTCCCTCTCCCCCTTCCTCCTGTGCATAAACAAGCCTATTTCAAACAAACTTAGAGGGTGGAAGGGGATGTGCAGGAAGGTGAGGGAGAAGGAATTGAAGTAGTGCCATTACCGGTAAGTAATAGAATCATTACCTCTTGTTTTAGGAGCCATGGTGGAAAAACCCAAGTGTTTGTCCGTGTCTGCGTCTGAAGAGTAGAGGGCTGGAGACACCAGGAATGCAAAGATCGCAAGTCTCACTCTTCCAGGTAGGCGGAACTCCGACCACCTGAACACCATCAGCACTGCGAAACGAGCCGCCCACAGCATCCGCCGTAATGCTCTATAGAGTTGATGCATCAGTTTCAATTAGTGCAAAAAAAGGCTTCTGTTGTAGCACCTTAATTTTTTTATTTACCAAGAAGAGTCTGTAGAGCTGATTAGGTGGTCATGACACCGCACTAAACGATCAGATTAGACCCAGTTTCCATACAGATGTAGCTCAAAGCAGGGACCTCCGAAATGCTGCAGCTCCGTGGCGTTTCAACCCACCATCTTGCTCCTCCCCGTCATGCGCCATCTTGCTCCTAAAACAATAGCACAGGGGGCCCGTACTGGGCGGAATGCTCAAGCTCATGCTCCAGCGGCAGTTTCTGTCACTGTCTCCCAGGGGAATCTAGCCTCTGCTGCAAACAGGACTGAAAACAATGGTGAAACAGTCAGAAACCATTCCCGCCTGAGAGATCAGCATCAATTTCTGGTAAGCTGCTGATTCGTCCTCCCTTGTTTCTTGCCTTAAGTGATCCTCGGCTTGAAAAGGAAGGGAGGTCTCCCGTTGACTATAACGCACCAGTAAATGTAAACGCTGATTTAGGCGGTTCTCCTACACTGGGATTATACTGTGTTGAGCCTGTTTTCGTTCAGACTATGGCTGCTCAGACTGATACGAGCTCTTAAAAGGCCGGCTTGCCCGGTGTGGGTAGAGTGACAACGGCGGTGTCTTTGAACAGTCAGGGGGAGTCTTTAACAGACAGGGGAAACATTAATACATTTAAACATATTGAGCATGATTCAGCAGGCACTGCTAATTCAGAAACTCCCAACAACATTATAGAGGATGTGTCTTACAAAAAAAATACCGTGGTGACTGCTGCTTTTATTTCAGCTGAGTTAGACGGCCTCAGCCCAGGATTACAGGTCGGCCCTATCGATGCAAATGAAACATTAAATAAAGAGGTCGTAGAGACCACAGCAAACCTAGAAGATACAGTTATCAGCTTTAATAATGAAGAGGAGGAATCTTCTGAGGAGTTAGAGACTCTAGGTAACTCGATTGCGGACTCTGTCAAAGCTAAAAATAAGCTTAAGAAGGGTAAAACTCCGGCTATTTCTAAAGTCTCTACAGCCACCCCAGAATTACGTGGGAGGCCAACAGTTGATAATAGTCCACTCCATAAATGGATTCAGGCCAACGGGAGGGTGAAGAAAATGGCTCTACGACTCTCTGGTATTAATCCACTAGTTAGAGATCAGATAAAAGAAGTGTCTCCAACTCAATCTCAAACACAAGCGGACATATCAATATCTTCTTTACTGTCTCCCACCCATGGTCTTACTAATGTATCACCAATAGTTCTTAAATCACTATGTGGGCTTGATTCTGTGACTGATGTCGTGACACCTGTAGGGGATGAGTGCTCACCTTCAGGTTTTGAACATACTCTCAAACAGTCTCTAGCCCCTACTACGGTGAGCGTCTCTGCACTTATCTCGCCAACTATTACCCTTACAATCGATCCTGATAGCCCTGGAAAATCGCATCTTCCTCTTAATATTATTCTACAGACTTTGACTGATCAGCATAAGGAAAGTCAGCAGCACTTCCTTCAATTAAGGGAAGATAATATTAAATTACAGAATTCTATGCAGGATTTAAATAACAAAATTGGAGGAGTTGCGCAGGATTTGGAAACGCTACAACAAAGGGTTATGGCTGCCGAGGAAATGTCTGTTTGTAACCAGACTGCTGTTAATAATCATCAGGAACAAATCGGGCGGCTGCAGGACAAACTGGAAGATATGGAAAATAGACAAAGACGTCTCAATCTTAGACTATTTGGTATACCTGAAGGGTCTGAAGGGGCTGTCCCAAGGGCATATGTTGTATTATTATTTCAGAAGGCTTTCCCCAATCTTTCGGACTGGGACTGGGGCTCCCAGCTTCAGAGAGTCCATAGATTGCCATCTTATTCAGTGAATAGGGGGAGTAAATTTCCACGTCCTTTTTTGATTTATTTTGGCAATTTCCTGCTAAGACAGGCGGTTTCATTAAAAGCTAGGCATAACTCCCCGGTCGTAATCGACCCTATATCCTTCTTTGTAAGATCTGATTTAAGTAACAGCACTATGGAAAGACGTTGGAAGTTATGCCAGCTCATAGACCCATTTAAATCCTTAGTCGGTCAGACTTTTTTACAGGAGCCGGCTCGCCTAAAGGTGATTAATGGGGGGTGTACATATCTATTCACAGATGAGAAGGAGGCAGAACTGGTGCTGTATAAACTTACATCCTAGAAGGGGAGTTAAAGGAAAAGGTCTGAGTGCCAATGATTTTAGATTTTTTATGATGTTGTTTATCTTACATGTATCGCAACAATAGTTGATAATTGCTGACTTAAAAAAAGAGGGGTTGGGGCAGATGAAATGGAGGGGTAGGAGGGGGAGAAGAAGGGCCGGGTAGAAAAAAGAAAGAAAAAGGGAGAAGGAAAGAGAAGGAAAAAAAAGGGAAAAAAGGGGGAAAAAGGAAGAGAAATACTACACGATCATGACTTTATTAAATGTTAAACTGCACATAAATAAACAAGTACATGTAGCTTGGTAGGTTGATCTCCTTTGCTGCTACTTTGCAGGGCTGCCCATCCAGCGGCAGCAAGGTATAAGAGGGTTTCCTCCTCTTAGGGATAGGGGGTGGGGTCCTGGGTGGAATCCCCTAGGGAGGGTCTGTAGGGGTAGGTTGGGGAACAAAATCACTAAAATGATCAGGATGGGAGGGAAGTTAGTGAGATATGATTTACTTTTAATGGAGCGTTATATGGACTTGCAAAAGAACGGACGGGTGGGTGAAACATGCGTAGATGATGTATAGAATTAGATGTATGGCATAGAACGTTGCAGGTCTTAACAGTAGGAATAAAAGACGACTTGTTTCCGAAGAACTTAAAATGTATAAACCTCAAATAGTTCTACTTTCAGAGACGCATATTACTTATAAGGACCGCAAGCTTCTCGGGCAATTAGGATATGATGTGATGGTGTGCTCTGAATGTAATACCCCAACTAGAGGTGTTGCTATTCTAAGACAGAAAAGGTTAAACTTAGAAATCACTAAAACAAAGGTTGACAAAGGTGGGCGATGGGCCATTGTTCAATTAATATGGTATGGCAACAGTTATACTTTCTGTGTATTTTATGGCCCAAACATTGATGTATCTTCTATTATAGATAGGTTAAATATAGAATTACTGGATAGTAGCGGTGAACTTGTGATAATGGGGGATTTTAACTTCATTATGGATTATGATATAGATACTACCAGACATCGAGCATTTCATAGGATGCGCCGCTCTCGAGCTGCTGTTATCGAACTTGGACGTATCCATAATTTGAAAGATGCATGGCGTACACTATACCCTTTTGTTGCTGGCTTTACCTACTTCTCAGCGCCTCACCAACTATGTTCAAGAATTGATATGGCCTGGGTTACGGACAATATTTTGGCGAATAGCTGTATGGAGATATGTCCAAAGGAGCCTCAGATCATAATCCAATTATACTATCGTTTACCACTCTACAGAACTGGCAGAAACCCAGGATATTTACATTTCCCAGACATTTGATGTCTAATAAGGACTACATAATACAATTAAAGGCACACTTAATGGAGTTTATCGCAATCAATCTAAACTCAGCTCCATCTAGTGTTGTCTGGGATACTTGCAAAGCTAGTATTCGGGGGTTCACTCAGCAGTTCGTATTGAAACAAAATTCACTATACAAACTTGGTTGGGATACATTGGTTAACGCAGTTAGTACATTAGAAAAGCAATTATCACATGCATTGACCCAGAGATCTTCAAATGTAGCGGATATTTGTCAAAAGCTAGCAAGCTCAAAACTTAAAATCAAAACTAGGCTTATGGAGAAAAATACGATCAGCCTACATAAATATCATTTCTCTCAATATGAGAGTGGCGACAGGATAGGCAAAATATTAGCATACAAAGTTGCTGATGATAGGTCGAGAACACTTATAAAAGAGATCAGGGGTCAAAATATCATGATATATACCCAATCAGAACAAATCCTTGAGCAATTTGTGGCATTTTTTAGTGCACTATATTCCCCGGAAGAATTCCCGGCCATGAATAAGATCCAAGAATATTTAGATTCCAACTTAACTAAGGAAAAGGAGACTGAAGAAATTGAGCTGTTATCTGAAAATATCACCGAGGCAGAGATAAGACTGGCTGTTGCTACGCTACCTACAGGTAAAGCTGCTGGGGAGGATACTATCCCATTAGAAATCTATAAATTATGTATAGAGGAATTGCTACCATTGTTATCTACTGTGATTGGTAATATAGGAATTGCTGGGAAGGCACCTAAATCTTGGAATATTACAAGGATTGTCTTTTTTCTTAAAAAGGGCAAACCAGGAGACCAATGTGGGTCATACAGACCCATCTCTCTTATTAACGTAGACGCTAAAATCTTCACCAAGGTATTGGCCACACGACTAGCTCCACTTATACCTCATCTGGTGACCCCTCAACAACATGGCTTTGTTATGGGGAGAGATACCACCGCCCATATTAACATGGTCATTACTGCATTTGATGTAGCTGGGATCAGTTCCACCCCCCTCGGTATGATACTCTTGGATGCTGAAAAGGCTTTTGACCGAGTGGGGTGGGACTATATTTTGTTAACATTGACAACTATGGGGTTTAATGGTCAATATCTTAAATGGCTACAGGCTCTCTATGATCATCCAATAGCTAAGCTTAGCTATGCTGGGTTAACTTCAACCAGCTTTACAATCGCTCGAGGCACACGGCAAGGGTGTCCATTATCACCCTTGCTATTCGCGCTATCTTTGGAACCTTTTTTACGCGCTCTACAAGACCATCCCAATATTACTCCATTTAAATATGGTTTGAATTCGCTAAAAATTACGGCTTATGCTGACGATATAGCGATTTATTCAACCAATGTAACAGAAGCTATATCGGGTATCATTGAGGAGGCCAATAAATTTGGGACTGTATCAGGTTACAAACTTAATACTCATAAAACACAAGTTATTATGAACTATAAGTCACCGGCTCCGGTTCAAGGCATGTGTGGAACAGCTACATACCTTGGTGTCAAAATTTCCTCTAATATTAATGAAATAATCATCCTTAATTATGAGGCTCTTCTTAAAGAAACTGCCATTATCTTAAAAAAGTGGCATAAGGTTCCACTTAGCATTTCCGATCGGATTAATTTAATTAAAATGAGTATACTACCCAAATTTTTGTATCTATTCAGGTCCATACCACTTTCGGTCAATAATACTTACTTTAAACGATTAGATGGGATCTTTAGTAGTTTTATATGGGGTTACAAGAAGGCTCGAAGATCAATTACTCTACTCAAATTACCGCTTAACCAAGGAGGGGTTGACTTTCCTGATTTTAGATTATATTTCTTTTCAGCTTTTCTTAGTCGTCTCCGTAGTTTGTTTATTCGGAACAGGCAACAATATTTTTGTTATCAATTTATGTTCGGCGAGGATTCTAATATGTTTCTAGCTAAAGTGAATGATCCAAACTACTTCAAACGAGTGAAATTTAAGACTATTAGAGACAGCGTTAAAATTTGGCAACTTATTTTAACTAAATGTAACACTACGTTTTTTCATCCTCAACTATCTTTATGGGCGAACCCCGGCTTGCCAGGAATTTTTCATGATGGGACATTTAAATCTTGGAATATAGCTGGAATAGAAACACTTGGTGACTTATACGGTAATGACGGCTTTATGGCATTTGAGACATTAAAAACACTCTATAAATTATCTGAAACGTCACGTTTCAAATACATCCAAATCTATGATTATCTCATACGCAAAATGAAGCTGTTAAATATTTTAGATTCTGACATTTGGAAATGCTTTTACTCCATCAATGCTAGATCACTTATTAGTGTGGGATACAGAAGTTTAATTTCTTACAAATTAGATGACTGTGGGAAAATAGCGGAGAAATGGAGAGCAAGATTAGGCATAAACATCACTGCTAATCAGATCTCTGCCGTTCTCTGCAGCTTAAATCGATCTATCCACTCTTCTAGCTTGAGAATTCAACAATATAAAACTATTTGCCAGCTATACTACACTCCAGAAAGAATTTCAAAGTGGTCTAGTAACAATCTGAGTAGTGAATGGACTACATGTCCGAAATGCGATTTTATAGCCGCAAGTTTAGAACATATGTTGTTCACGTGTCCTGGTCTTACTGAATTTTGGTTGAAAGTAAGGCAGGGTTTAGCCCAGATATTCTTCAACCAATAACCCTCAATGCAACAAGTGTATTGCTTGGTATACAGATTTCAAATAATCCACAAGCCGACCTTATCAATATTCTATTTGGATGTGCTAGATTGATAATAGCTAGAACCTGGATTTCAAGTAATCCGCCTCATGTTATGGAGTGGTGGATTCTTGTCAAAGAAACATACATTATGGAATCTTCTCTCGCCAAGATTAGAGGTGTTAAATCTCTGCAGAAGATAGAAAGAATCTGGGGATCATTGTTTATATAAAAAAATAAAAAGTTTCTTTCCTTTTTTCGATTACTGTTTTTTTCTTACTGTAATATGTACCTGCTATTTTGGAATAAGTATAATATGTTTGATGCTAAATTTTGAATCTTGCATTCCCTCCGTTCTCGATTCAATTTAATTTGATTTGTTATATCACAATTTGCAATGTATCTTGAACTGAATTGATGATATGACCTCTTGTCCTGATAATAATAAAAAGATTTAAAAAAAAAAAAAAGAATCATTACCTCTCTGTCCCTCCCACGCCTTTCTTCAACACAAATGGGATATAGGAAGCAACTAGATGGACAACTGGATTGCCAGAACATAGAAATCCAATTTATTGCATCACGACAATACAAAACATCTTTATTACTTTATAAAGGACATAACATTTCGACCAAGAACATTATGACGGCGTTCCAACTCAGAGATCCTATAATGTCTAACAAAGGTGGAAAGAGTAGCCCATGTAGCTGCCCTAAACTTTTTCACAATTTCGGCATCTTGTAATTCAGCCATTGCAGTAGCCATGCTAAGCATAGATCTTCCCTGAATTACAGAAGGAGGAACTTCACCTTTCGCCTCATATGTCAGGAAAATAAAATTAAATAACGTATTCATCCACTCAATGTGTATGTAGTCAGCTTCTCCCCTTTCCTTGCAGGCCCAAAATTATGATTCCACCTTCTGAAAGGTTTCCACCTTTTGTAAATACACTAGAAGAGACCTCCTTACATCTAGACAATGCAGCCTGCAATCCTCCTCCTCTGATGCTGAAGGACAAAATGCTGGAAGAACCACATCCTGCTGAGAATGAAAAGAGGTATTGAACTTGATAGTAAAAGAAGGAACCGGAATCAAAACTATTCTATCCTGGAGAGTTTTACAAAACTTTAATTACAAGACAAAGCACCCAGTTCCCCAAGTCATCTAGCAGTTGTTATTGCTACCAAAAAACATGCCTTGAAGGTTAGGGTCTTTAAATCAAGCTGATCAAGCAGCTCAAAAGGGGGACCAGCTAAAGTGTCTAATACCAACTGAAGATTACAACTTGGAAAATGTCAAGAAGGCCTAGGAAAAACATTCAACAAACCCTTGAAAAATCTAGTTATCAAGCTCTCCTCGTCCTTCAATTTTCGCCATGAACCCCTAAAGGCCCGAATAGCTGCCCATTGATTGCTCAGATTTGCCACCGTCAAACCCAGGTTAGAACCATCTTACAAGAATTGCAGAACTATAGAGACCAGCTGAAGTAGGATCAACTCCTTTCTTTAGACACCAGACAAAAAGCTTTCTCCAATGTCGAGCATATGAGCGGGGATCGGAGGATCTATGTGATGCCTGTAAAGCAACTGCGGTAAGAAAGTAAATGTATAAATCAGAGAGAGAAGTCAAGGACACATTAACCTGTCTGTTGCCCAAGTCTAGGGACACCTCTCCCTCGTGCAGAACGTCTGAAACTTGGCATTCTCCAGAGACACAAAAACATCCAGCCCAGCTGCCTCCAGCATTGAACAATGAGGGTGAAGAGAGAAATTCAATGAAGAAAGAATCTCCCTACTTAGGAGATCTGCCTTTACATTCTCCTCCTCCTGTATGGACAACCCAGACCCCGAGCCCCTTTGAAAATGTCCTGGGTGATCAGGTTCAAAGATCTGCATATGGTTCTACCCCACTTGTTGATATCGACTTTTGTTTACCATATTGCTGGTGTGAATCACTACTGCTCCTCCCAACAGTAGAGTACAGAAGTGAAGAAGAGCAAGATGGACTGCCTTCATCTCTCTCCAGTTCGAAGACCTCTGAGAGTACATGAGAGACCAGAAACCCTGAACTTGCTGAGTGTCCATCGAGGCCCTTAACCTGAAAGGCTGGCATTCTTTGTCAGCACCACTGGAAAAGGAGGAGATAGGGGAAATCCCTTCATGATATGATCCTGATCCAGCAAGCATGACAGATGCATACAAACCTGTTCTATCGTACTGATGCAATCCGATAAACTGTAAAATACTGGAAAACAATTGGAAATAATCCCCCTGAGAAGCTTGTGCAGGTGATACATGGCCCAAGGGATACGAAAAACTGTTAATGCAAAGTGGCCCTAGACCCTTAACCATTCTACTCCCTTTGGTTCTCCCTGAATTAACAGGTCTTGAACATCGGTCAGAAGGCTGCCCTGGCTTCTGTCTGACAGTCTCATCATTCCCATATGAGTTTAGGAATGTGCTCCAATAAACACCAACTCCTGGGACAGAACCAAGAAATATGTTTCCTAGTTTACCAGAAACACATGGTCTTGAAGCACCTGTGCTCTCCCAACTGGGATCTTTCTGAAGATTGCACAAGCAGGCCATTCAGGTAAGGATGAATGAAAAACCCCTCAGAGTGAAGAATAACAATCAGCAGGGCCAGGACCTTTGTGAAAACCCTTGGAGAAGTTTTGAGACCAAAGGAAAGAATGCAGAACTGGAAGTGTTCTTCTCCCACTGCAAATCGAAGACATTTTTGGGATGGAACTGCGATTAGGATGTGAAGGGATGCATCTTGCAGCTCCACAGCTGCCAAAACAATCTCCTGGGTGTAACATTGGCAGATTTGATTGAAGTGTTACCATTTGAAAATGAATCAACTTGATCCATAAATTATCCCATTTAGGTCCAAAATGGGACGAAATGCCCCTGTTGCCTTCTAAACTAAAAAAATAATGTAGTAGGCACTTTTCCCTACCTACGAGGGAGATACCTTACAGAATGCTCCTTTTGACAGCAAGTCTCTGACTCCATTTAGCAGAGCCTTTCACTCCCATATCTGGGAGCCTTTGCACAAACTCTATCACGTAGCCCTTTATGACAACATCCAGGACTCATTGATCCATCATATCCTGCATTTAAGCCTCTTGGAAATGTTGCATCTTGACTCCAACCAGCAGAAAGCTGGGAGAGGGTTGATTGTTAGGAGCTCTTCTTTGCTTCAAGCTTCTGGTTAGAGACATTGCATTTGTGTTAGAACCTAGGTTGGAATCTCCTCCAAAAAGAGGAAGGGCGAGAGCCACGCTTTGGGGAAGATTTAGAAGATCTATTCCCACTTTTCCCGGCCGAAGAGCCTCCCTTGTTGGGCAACACATTCTTGTGTTCTTTAAATGCCTTAGAGGTCATAGAATTCAATTGCTCCTGAAAACAGACTGCCCCTTACATGGGATTTTCATCAGTGAAGATTTCTTTCCTGGATTCTCCTTTCAGTGCCTCAACCAAAGACTCCTCCTGGCTGCAATCAAGGCACCTGTGAACATAGTGGAATAGCATATGATGTCAGGAAGAATGTCTGCTAGCAGCCTCGCTTGTTGCTCCATTGCCACTCAGAGGTCACAACACTCTAGATCTTCTTGCACTGCCACAGACAACTAATGACTGAGCAGATTAGGCAGTAAAAAATGCTTAGGAGCCAAATTTTCCACCAAGAATGCATTTTTTAGGCTTGAATCCACCTTCTTATCCGTCAGATCAGTGAGTGTACAATCCTCGGGGTTGAAGGTAGTTTTACTAATTAGGGTGGTGTAGGAAAGTGCCCCTTTTTGACATGGTCACCTCCACTTGTTGCCTCATATTTGATGTGATTTCGACTGGAAGTGCAGTGGGTTCCTGCTAACCGAGTCCCAGGTGCCAGATGTCCTTCCCAAAACTGTGAAATTGTTTTCCCCACTTGGTGATACCTTTAGTTCCCTATGCAAGTCCCTAGTAAATGGTATCTCTGGAACCCAGGGCCTGAGGTAATATAAAGTGTCCCCAAGGGCTGCAGAAAATATTGTGCCATCATAAGGCACCCCTCACCAAGCTCATGCAAACTGCCACTACAGGCTGCATGTCTTGGTACAGACAAAAGTGAAAACACAACATGGCTCACAGCCTGACACTGCATGCAGTATAAGTAAGTCACCCCTACAGCAGGCCTTACCGCCCTATGGCAGGGTGCACTATACTACATGTAAGGGCATAACTGCGTGAGCAGGTATGCCCTGTACTGGTCAATTACATTACTGCCATTACAAGTGTTTGGGGAAGACATTTTAAAAGCATGTGCTGGAAACGGGTGAAAATGAGTTCCCCAGCTACATGATGGCTTCACTGAAAATAGGGATGTTTAGTATCAAACATCTCGTATTAATAGACCCACATCGATGCTAGTGTCGGATTTAGTAATACAGACACCCAGAGTGCACCTTAGTGGTGCCCCCTGAAAACCTACCAGCTACTGGTGTGCTGACAGACTGTTTTCTTTGTCAGTCTGCCATCAGAGCCGAGTTTCTGACCCCCAAGGTTGAAGTCCTTTGCTCTCAGGATGCCAGAACCCAAGCTTGTTCAGGCAGGGGGTGTTTTCACCCCCGTCCACAGGATGACCAGCAGATTACCATTCTGAGGTAGGGGAGCTTCAAAAAGCCCATTGCATTTTTCAATGCAAATCTGGTTTCTCTCAGAGATGAAGCCGCTGGCACCTGGACAGATGGGAAAATTAGCTAGTCAGATAGGCACACCCACCTTCAGGCTAGTGTCACCCCTAAGGTCACCCCTAAGGTGAGCTACCTGAAGTGGAGATGACTTTTTAAAGTTAGCCATCTTGATGATGCCAAACTTATGAACTTTGGGACAGAGTTATGTCTACTTCCCACTGAAAGTGGTCATATAGGGGGCGTAGTCACTCCAAGGGAAGGTAGCCCATTGGCTAGCTTGCTACACTCCCCTAACACCCCTAAATTCAGTATTTAGGGGCGACCCTGGCACCAGAAAAACAGATACCTGCCAAACTACAAAGAGGAAGGACCCTGAAGTGCACAGACTGTGAAATAAAGAACTGACCCAGCACCAGACGTGCCGGTCTGTCTAATGTTCCCTACATAGTGCGCCCAAAGTCATCTTGTCCTGCAGCTGATGTGCCTCTAAAGCCTGGGAGGCCTGCCTGCCTTCAACAAAGACCCAGAGACCCCGTGGAGCAGTGGAGCTGCTTCCATTGCATCCATCAGGCACACCAAAGATGACTCTGAGACTCCAGACAGTTCCACAAAGAGGGATTTAGTGTGTACAGGATGGGCCATACTTGCAGGATGACTGGGGAGCGGCTGTACCCAGCCCGATTTACACTTCAAAGGGCTTTGCCTCCTGCACACAAACAAACACAAATCCAATACCAGGCCTTCCCTGTCTTTTGTCATCCCAGACAGTTTGTAGCCTTTAAAGGGGAAGGGGAAGATCGTTCCAGAATCAGATGCGTCACCCTACACAAAGGCAAGCACCAGGTATAATACTTAACCTCCAGAGTCACTCATCAGATTACACCTGGACTTGTGGATGTTTCAGAAGAAGGACTGCCCTGATGCTAGATGACTGCTGTGCTGCTTGAAGGACTGTCTTGCTTTCTGAAAAGGAAGACTTCATCTGCTTACCTCCATCCCAGGTTTAACCAGAGTGACTCCAAGGGTCAGTTGGCTGACTTCCAGTGTGAGCTAGAGAGACGCAACCAGCTTCTGACGCCTCCCTGCAACTGCCCCTCTGATCTGCTACAACTGAACCTGCAACTGAACCTACCAGAGTCCTGATTGGCTTTGCTCGAGTGAGTCCCTGATCCTCAAGAGGTGCCTCCCCAAGTTCTAGACCCTTGGCAGAGTGAACTCCTTAAGAAAAGGTAAAAGTCCTGAAGTTGGGGCTTCTTGTGAACAACAAATGGGCCATTGTATGCCAAAACTTTGCCACTCACGATGACTGCCAATGAGAAACCAGTGGAACCTGCTCTGTGCATCAATAGTGTGCGCCAGCGGCAACCAGCAATGCAAGACCTGCACTTTGTACTATAGCAATGACAGCCAGCAACAACTGCTAGTGCGAGGTACATACATGAGCATTGGCAACACATGACTGGCTCTTCCTGCTATAACGATGACCATCCACGCTGCCCGGCATGCTCTTCATGCAACAGCAACAACCATCTGTGATGCTCAGCCGGGTGACCCTCCACCCTTGGGAACCCACCCACCCCTACAGACCATGCAGGAAACCTCGGCATCATCCTCGACTCCTGTCTCTCCATGAGTCGCCAGGTCAACGCTGTTGCTTCCACCAGTTTCAACTGCCTGCGCATCCTCCGCAAGACCTTCAAATGGTTTCCCCCCCAATTGCAGAGGCACCGCCACCGATGCGCTCATAACCAGCACACTGGACTACGGAAACGTCCTATACACCGGAATCAACAGAACTCTTCTGCACAGACTGCAGACCATCCAGAACGCAGTAGCTAGACCAGTCCTCGGGGTACCGCGCCACAAACACATGACCCAACACCTACGAGACCTCCACTGGCTCTCCGTCGAGAAGAGGGTCACCTTCAAACACCTCACCCATGCCTACAAATCCCTCAAAAACATTGGACCCACATACCTCAACGAGAGAGTATTCTTCCACGCACCCAAGAGGAACCACCGCTCTGCCGACCTAGACCTGGCAGAAGTTGGGGGAAGCTCCATATCAGTCGAAGAGCCATTTCTTGAGGTCTTCCTGAAAGTGTGCAAGGTTGGTGAGCGTCTGATGTTCACGGGGAGCTCGTTTCAGGTGTTGGCGTCGATGTAGGATAAAGCTCTCCCGCCTGTTCTGTTCCTGCAGATGTGGGAGACCTCTGCCAGGGCGAGGTCGGTGGAGCGGAGGCTTCGCTTGGGTACGTGGAAGGATACTCTCTCGTTGAGGTATTTGGGTCCGATGTTGCAGAGGGATTTGTAGGCGTGGGTGAGGAGGAGTTTGAATGTGACCCTTTTCTCGACGGAGAGCAAGTGGAGGTCTCACAGGTGTTGGGTCATGTGTTTCTGACGCGGAGTTCCGAGGACAAGTCTGGCAGCGGCGTTCTGGATGGTCTGGAGTCTACATAGTAGGGTTTTGTTGATTCAGGCGTACAAGGCGTTGCCGTAGTCCAGTCTGCTGGTTATGAGTGCGTGGGTGACGGTCTTTCTGCAGTCAGGGGGATCCACTTGAAGGTTTTGCTGGGGATTCGTAGGCAGTTGAAGCTGGTGGAGGCGACGGCGTTGATCTGTTGGTTCATGGAGAGGGAGGAGTCGAGGATGATGTCGAGGTTGTGTGTGTGGTCAGTAGGAGTGGGTGGATTCCTGAGGGCAGAGGGCCACCAGGTGTTGTCCCAGGCGAAGTTGCAGGATCTGAGGATGAGGACCCCGGTCTTCTCTGAGTTGAGCTTCAAGCAGCTGTATTTCATCCAGGCTGCCACATTCTTCATTCCTTCCTGGAAGCAGAGTCTGGTGTCTTCGGGACTCTTCGTGAGTGAGAGGATGAGCTGGGTGTCGTCGGCGTAGGATACAATGCTGAGCCCATGCTGTCTGATGATGGCGGCGAGGGGGGCCATGTAGACGTTGAAGAGTGTGAGGCTGAGAGATGAGCCTTGGGGTACTCCGCAGTTGATATTGGTGGGTTCAGAGAGGAAGGGAGGGAGTCTGATCCTCTGGGTTCTGCCGGGGAAAAAGGATCGGATCCAGTCGAGGGCGGTTCTTTGTATCCCTGCGTCGTGACGTCTGGCTGTAAGGGTGCGATGAGAAACGGTGTTGAAGGCTGCGGAGCGGTCTAGGAGGATGAGGGCCGCGGTGTGTCCCTGGTTGAGTAGCAGGCAGATGCCGTCTGTGGCGGTGAGGAGAGAGGTCTCGGTGCTGTGGTTGCTGCGGAATCCACACTGGGAGGTGTCTAGGAAGGAGTTCTCTTCAATGAAGATGGTCAGCTGGGCCTTCACTAGTCGGTCGGTGACTTTCGCCGCGAAAGGGAGGAGAGAGATGGGCCGGTAGTTTTTCAGGTCCGTTAGGTCGGCATTGCCTCTAAGTTAAGCCTGATTGCTTTGTGCCGTGTTACCAGAGGGTTAAGCATGGGTTAATTTACTGAGTTTTTGTGATTCACCCTGACAAGGATTGTGGTTGTTGCCTGAGTGGGACTTTCACCCACCCTTGAACCAATAACCCAACTTCTTACAGTGTGGTCCCTTTTAGGCCACTATTGAGTTGAAAATGCAGAATTCATTGCAACCGGAGAGCTCAGATGGAGAAGAAGAGTGCGCAAGTGTCTTAAAGTCAACCTGAGACAAGTATGGTGCCTGTGGTAGATAAGCTGAGACTAGCCATAGTCACCCTCGCTGAAGAAGGGTGTGATAAAAGGGGGGAGGCAAGACACAAAAGGTATCAGAGGAGAGGAGAAAGACTGAGAGTTTTTGTGTCTGAAGAACGCATCCTGGGTATCATCAATGAAGAGACCTAGACTAGTGAGCAAAGTGACAGTGAAATTGACCAGCCATTAGTCAGAAGAGCAAGAAGAACATGGGTACCTAGTCAAAGGTACTCAGCTTATTTTGCTGAGAGTGAGGGAAATTTGAAAATACGAGATTGACGATTCTTTGTGAGACCTCCATGATTAAATCTGCCACAGTTTGACTTTGATTGAATTTTGATTTTGACTGATCTGAATTCAACTGACTTTTCTGAATAAATTAACTTTTAATCTGAACTTTGCGATGATGTTTATGGCCCAGGCTCCAGTAGAAAAGTAGAGATGACACTTTTGAAGATAATTGATGCGGGGTAGAGACTGACTTTGAAACAGATGAACTCGATATTCATGGTGGATAAGTAAAACCTTTGCCGAATTTGCACACATAGAAGACATTTGTAGACTGTTTATGTTATTTTTGAGTCTTGCATTTTTCCTTTGCTATTCACAAGACACCATGTTGATCCATTCAATAAATGAATATGGTCATCGTATCAATTGTTTGTTTCATCTTAATAATATTGTTTTTTAGTACCCCTGCAGAGCAGATTACTTAAAGCTAAACCTCCCTCTCTGCCCCTGTAGAAAAGCAGCCTAGATATGATTTGAAATTATTGCTTATAGATAGTTCTGAGGGAAATTTTATAAGAATTGTGTTCTTAAATTGCAATGGTATTCTCATCTAATGCATGGGAACGATTGTTATGTCTTTACCTATCTGCCCAAGGATATGCGGTACCATCATAGTACACTTACATATGGTATATCCTGTAGTATAAGTTTGAGTCTTTTGTATCATCAGGGTCATTTTGAATATTAGTTTTCCAATTATGGTTTGCTTCTTTCAGAAGTACCCATGTATTAACATTTGAATCCTCACTCTACTAACAAGAATATGGACACTGTTTGGCATTTTTTTCCGTAAAGATTCATTGCAGATAACACATCAATATTAGAAATATATTGAAATTGTGTATTTCAAACTTCTAATTAATATTTTGGTAAAAACATGGTTGGTGGGGATGGGGATGGGTTTACTTTAATATTTCCCTAAGAAACACAATAGCAGCATACGACAATCTACAAAGACACATTAGTCTTTAAAATGTGCACTTTTCTCATGCTTCACAGAGCTGTGAATGTTATGGGATTCGTGCATTTTGGGGATAATAGTCCTAAAGCAGAAATTGCCACAAGATATTATGGTATTTATTTCTTAAAAGAATACTAGGAAAGGGAGCTTTATATGGAAGCTGTAGCAAAGAACGTCACGTGAGAATGTCACCGCATAGCTATGTAATAGACGTCGATAAACTCTGCTGCTGCCCGGAGCAGGGAATATGCCACGTGCCACAGCTTTTCCTCTCAACATAAACCATTTAGAGAAAGATCAAATACTGAGGCAAGCACTAACGTAACTGATTTCCCCAGCGTCAGGTTGATCAGAGAAGATGGTGATCGGCGTGACGCAAAAGTGCATTAATGTACTGAAGTACTGCTTGAATCCAGCTTTGAGCTTCCTTATTATGTGTGGATTTTTGGATAAGAAAAAAAAAAGACTAAGGAGATTAACTTCCATTTCGACAAGCGCTGGCTAAATACTGTATAATGTTGAGAACTGCTAGAAAAACACGAATTATTTTGCTAGCGCCCGCGGCAACTTCGTGTGGAATTTTGGATAGGGCAACTCATTACCAAATCCTTTGCTATTCACCTGAACTTGTGATCCAGAGTTGGGAGGACTTGCGCACATGTGATAAAAAGGTTATTGTTATGCCGTAGAATGACTAATGCTGCCCCTTTGCATGCTGGAATGTGGAAGGGATTATAATGTTGCAAACCACCGCCTAGTTATTTCATAGATAAGCAATCTATGAAATCTCTTCCACGATTAAAAAAAAGAACAGACGGAAATTCGCTAATATTTTTCTAAAGGAAGAGGGTTCCACAAAGAGAGACACAATCAAGTATTAAAAAGTGGTCTAATGTAATTGGGAAGTCCAAACAGCATTTTCACATTTCATTGTTTGCTCGAGTTAGCACATTCCAGCAATACCTATTGGCATACAATTCAGGTGTATGTAAATATATAATAAAATATTTATATTTAATAGCAGTGTATATATTCAGAATATCCCACTGTGCAAAGCTATGACAGGTCTGGTCCACACGTGGATCTGACATTATTGTGTATTCGTATGCCACTCTACATTAACATTTAGGCGGATCGAGCAATCTAAGTTTTGAATAGGAATATAAAAAGACATCTTACAATGCTTCTCATGGGGATACTATACAGAAAGAAACTCATAATGTTGTAGAATTAAAGACCTAAAATTAGGATGGAGGTGTCTTTTTAAGTTCTCTAATGCTTGAATGGGCCCACTCCAGTGCCTTCATTCATTTTCCAGTCACAAAGACCAGAGACGTATTTTGTTATACATCACTGATATTAGACATTAGATTATGCAACATTAGGATTACATATTGATCAGAATTGCCCTAATATAACTGAGCAAGACGGTGAGGAGCTCAAGCTTTGCTCACCATTCTTTACCAATAGTCCCATTTTAAACGCATTCAAATCATTGCTGCCAGAGTCTATCCAGAAGGCATTAGCAATGGCTGAATCAGGGTCCCCCTTAGATATTTGTCCATTTTACATGACCGACTCTCTTTCCTTTCAGCTTGTCCCTGCCATTTGATCATTATTTAATCTATCATCCTCCTTGGGCAAATTTCCCTCTGCTTGGAAAGCAAGACTAGTTACCCCTATTTTTTTAAAAAGCCTAATTTGCCTCCTGGAGATCTTATCAACTACAGACCCATTTCTCTTCTTCTGTTATTGGGCAAACAGTTGAAGAGTCTGGTATCAAACTTATGGAATACCTTGATACAAATATGCTGCTGGACTCATCCTAATCTGGTTTTAGACCCTCGTACAGTACCAAGACCACTTTGGTTGTGGTGACCGACCACATCAGATGTTCCCTTGACAACAACACCCCCTTACTTGTGCTGTTGAACCTCACAGCAGCATTCAACACTATTTCTCATTCTAGAATGTCGCTAAGATTACAGGAGGCAGAAATTCATGGGACAGCATTATTATGGCTCAAGGACTTTTTAACTGATCGCACTCAAACAATTTCCTTGGGAGCTTATAAATGGCATACCAATAGAGTGGATAAAGGTGTGCCTAAGGGCTCTTGTCTGAGTCCCATGCTTTTCAACATATATGAGGCCCCCCCTGCTAACCTTGCCTGAAGGTTTGGCTTTCTTCCTCTGTCATATACAGATGACACACAGCTGTTATTTACTCTGGATAAAGATCTAAAGAATGTTCTAGCTTGTTTCTCAGCAGGTTTGATAGCTATTGCATCTTTGATGACAGCAAATTGCCTCCAAATGAATGTCAACAAAACCAAAACCATTCTATGTGGCAAGGCCCAGCAGCTTTGGACACCTGAACCTCTGAACATGGTCCAGCCTCTACTCCCAAATTGGTTGTCAGAAATGAAGGCGTCTGCCTTGACCAAGCACTTACCATGAAAAACAGGTCGGAGCTACTACTGGCACTTTCTTTCATGAGTTACGGCTGTTACAGAGATTCTTACCCCCTTCTTCCACATTCAAAGAGGAAATCACTTGTCCAGGCACTTATCCAGCAGTTGTCATCAATTTTAGGAAACGTCTCGAAATTGCATTATTTCAGGCATAATCATTCTACTCCTCTACCCATTTTGCTGTATTGCACCAAGATTATCCTCACGGGGTGATTCGTGAGCATTATAAATCAAATCAACATAACATATCATATATCATTTACTTTTCTGGAAGTTAGTTTGAGCCAATGTTTAGTCGAGATAGATAAGGGGCAGAGTTCTCCACACTTACAATCTGCAAATCCTGGGAATCATTTACGAGGCCCATAACGGCGCTTTTGTGCTGCTGGAGCGTCAATTGTTTTACACTCCAGTGGTGCAATGTGCCACAGCATATTTACAAGGCCACGCAAAACCACTTTGCGTTGCTTTTTTGGGCCATGTAAATATTTGCCCCATTCATGCAGAACACTGCAGAACACTGCGAGTTCCATGGGTGTTCCAGTAGGTGTTTCCACACAACACCAATGGAATCTGAAGCATTCCCAAATTCACGAGGAATCGCAAACCTGGGATTGTAACAGATTCTAACGCGTTAGGGAGGCGTAACAAGAAGAAATATCCTTATTTCTCTTTGTGTTTTCCTCTTTCTGCCTTTGCTGCATTCTGCAGCACACATAGGAAAAGGAAAATGCCTCTTGTGATTATATTTGTGCAGGAAGGTGTCCCTTCTTGCACAAAATCAATCACCCCTAGCATGCAAACACGCTTGCACCTTGGCGTAATGGTGCCTGCGTTGATGTATGGCAGTGCATTGTGCGCCAGTGCAGGGCAAAAGGAAAGGAATGTGCCACATCTCATAGATATGGTGCATTCCGGCTATTTTCTTTTGATGCTAGGCTGCTCAGCAAGAGTCCTGCATCGCTGTTCTGCACCAAAACCTAATAAATAAGACACTCAAGGTTTTGGTACTTTCCTCACTATTAAGAGGTTAGAATCCAAAGTCAGAAGGAGATGTCTCTGGTAGTTCCATGTAGCTAACAGGTTATGGTTCCTGGCTGTAAAATCTCTGGCCATGAGCCCTAAATTGTTTTTAGGTCTCGGCCGAGGCAGTGCATGTGCTGTCTCGTCGAGAGATGCTGTATACAGTATAGTGGGGGAAGCTCCGCCCAATTTCCGGCTATCTTTTTAATTGGCTGAAATCGTAAATGCCGCATTGTGATTGGTGTTCGGCAAGTTAGTCCCGCCTCCTGACGGCCATGAAGTCATTTTTGTCCCTCCATGGCTATCTGCCCCTTTACTTTCAAAACAGTTCCCCTGCCTCCCCCCATTCCCTCCCGCAGTCCATCACTTCTCTGCCCACCACAACTCCCCCACCCACTCCCGTTCCTGCCTTCTTGCACGAGCGCAGTTTTGTTTACAATGCAATAGGGCATGCGTAAATACAACTCCTATTGCATTTGTAAATGCATGCCTTCTCCTCTGATTGGCTGAGTGGATTTGCACTCTTTTTTGCCTGACCTGTCCAGTCTCTTGTTTAAGTCGTGATTCACATGGCTCCGTTACCCGGAAGTGGAAGCATGGTGGCTTTAATGCAAATGTGCATTCTGCTTTACCGAGGGCAGGCAGGAGCTTGCGGCACTCTCCATTACCAGGATCTCAATGGCGGCTGCACTTGGGGCGTGCTCTCTGCAACCTGGACTGCGCGGGGTCTGGGGCCCGCAACGGTACCGTGAGTTTGTGCTCAAGTTTTCGCAGATGCATGCCCCGGAGCAGGGCAGGGTCTGAGGTCCGAGAGGCCCCCGGGCATCTTATACCACTGGCTGACGGACAGCCATCACCGCTGCTGCTCATCGGTGTACATCCTGTAACGTCACAGGGCCGGACTGAAACTTTTGGGAAAGTTGAAGTGTGAGCAATGAGCATCTAGGGCGACCCCGGAGCTGGGAGGAGCTGCAGCTTTGCCAGGGCAGGGCATGCTGACCCCGAATTCTACTGAGGTTCAGCTCCATTGGTCCTCTCCCTGCTTACTGTCCTCTCTAGCGTGTGAGGAGCTACTGCCCTCCCGGTGCAGCGCATCCTAACGCCTCCACCTCCCCAGACCCTCTCTCTTGGCACTATCTTAACCCATGTAACTACCCCAGTTCAGCTCCTCTGGTCCCCTCCCTACTCACAGTCCTCACTGCACCTGCCTGATTCAGCATCAGCAGTACTCTGCCTACTCACCATCCTCCTAACTCATTGTACCAACATCAGCTCAGCTCCTCTGCTGATCTCCCTATGCAAACACTTGCATCTACTTCGGTTCAGCTCGCGCCAGTGCCTTTAGTCCTGCGAGGAGCTGCTGTTGCACTCGTACAGGACATCCCAACTCCAGCATGTAGTGGGGTCTGATCCCCTGCTCTTTTCCCGACATTTTGAGGAGCTGTGCTCTCTGTGTGAGGACAGTGCGTGTAATCCCTGCCTGCATCTACTTCCGCTCATGCCGTGCCGGCTCTTGTGGTCCAGACTCCATCATGCGAGGAGCTGCTGCCATCCTAAGCCCTGAACCAACCGGGGTCAGATCCTGAGGTCCGCTCCCCCTAGGAGGACAGGGCTTCTAACCCCTGTATGACTTTGGCTCAGTTTCGTTGCAGCTCTCGTTGTGATCCCCGCCAGGTGAGAAGCTACTTCCACCTTCGTACAGGACACCCTAACACCTGACCCTACCTGAGTCAGATCCCCGGCTTCTTTCCCGACCACTTCAGGAGCTGCGCTCACCCTAGGAGGCCAGGGCATAAAACCCCTACAGCTACTACCGTTCAGCTCAAGTCAGCTCCTCTCCTTACCCCCGGTACTTATGCTGCCTTGTTCTGTCACGCCCGCAACCCTTGTACATAAGCCAGTCCTGGCACTGGCTCAGCTCCTCTCTGTACCCTGCGAAGTGCTGTCCCTTCATTCCCGCAGAACATCCATCCCTGGTGCCCCGGCCAGCTCCTGGGGTGCCATCACCATCCAGGGCGCAGCTGCCCCCTCTTCACCTCAGAGGGTACTGTCCGCAGGGCCTGTTCCTCCTCCGTTCTTTTATTTTGGAAAAGCCAGCCCACCTCAATACTCACTGACCTCCAGCTCTGCGGATTACAATCTCCGACCAAAAAGATGCTTTTCTGAGGTCGGAACTCCGTTTATATTAATGGGATACAGTACTTTTCTGTTATTTTTTTGGCAGAGAGTGGCTCATATCAGCGGGAATTGCATGGTAAGTCATTCTGTAATGTCTTCGCCATTTCGACGCTTTCTGATGTCTGTCAAGGATTTTTTAGTAATGTCTTACCTTCTTCTCAGAAGCCTTGGCGTGTCTTAATTTCATGAGCATGTGAGCTGTCATTCTGCTCTGCCAAGCGATGATGGCATTGGGTGTGCAACTACCGAGTCTGCCTTGGCATCGTGAGGCCTGTGGTCCCCTCCCACACATAGCCATGGGCCTCAGAGACTATTCTGTTCTTATGAGAAAAAAACACACAGAGGCCACACAGCCAGAGGCCACCGTTGACTGCCATTGCCTCCAGAGATCAGGAGCCACCTGGGGGCATGTATACAATGGGCCACAAAAATGTACATGGCCTTATCAGACCAGGGCTCTCTAGGGTCAAAGAGCCACGCTCACTTCCCTCCTCTTCCATTCTCTTCCAGAGCCCCCTTTGTGACCCTCTCTTTAGAACGCGCCCTTCCCTTTCACCATTCAGTCTCTTCTGCCTTTCTACAGCATACCCTGCCTTCCCCCATTCCCCTTCACTTCCTCTCCCTTCTTTGGTGTCCCGTCTCTGTCCTTCACTTTTCCCGTTTCGCTTTTCATTTTTTTCTTCATGCACCGTGTCTCCTCTTTTCTGTTCCCAATGCTAACTCTGCTGTTTGTTGGTTGTTCTATTCTGCTCTGCTCCCTGCTGGTATTGACAGGGCTTCACTGTTCTGCTCTGCTCTGCCCTGTTCCGTTCTCCCCTGTTCCGTTCTGCCCTGTTCCCTTCTGCCCTGTTCCCTTCTGCCCTGTTCTGCTGTGCACTGTTCTGTTCTGCCCTGTTCAATTTTGCAATGTTCTGTGCTGCCCTGCTCTATTTTGCATTGTTCTGTGCTTGCCCTGCTTCTGTGCTGGCTTTTCTGTTGGGCCCTGTTTTGTTCTATCCAGTTTTGCGCTGCCCTGTTCTGGCCACTTCTGTGCTGCGTTTTTGCGTTGGGCACTGTTCCCTCCTGCTCAGATGTTCTGCCACTTCTAACTAGTAAGATGAAGAAACTGGGGGGGGGGGGGGTCTCTCAAAGGGGCATGGTCAATCTAATAAAGGGCATGGCTTAAAACACGTAAGCTAAACATCTGTGCTTAGCATAGTGTGCCACACTACTGGTATTTTGCTGCTTCTGTCATAACATCCACATATATGATACAAGTAACAGTACACCTACAACAAGCCAGGACTATTGGTTCTCCTAATGCTTTTATTATTGTTCTCTTGTTAGTGCAGTTCTACTCTAATAATGCTGCTCACAATACTGTCCCACTGTTACCTCTGTAATCTTACTCCTATTACTATTCTCCTGGTGAAATTCTATTTGTTCTCCTTATATTACTGTTATTGCTAAACTTCTCAATCTGCTGACACTGCTATCACACTAACTTTGCTCATACTGCTGTTCTGTTAACACTACTAGCAATGCTCTTATGTTAACTGCTATCATTACGGATCAGTGACTAAATATCGAGGGACAGAATATAGACTGCCCAAAATATCGACTCCAAAATATCGAGGGCCTGAATATAGAATGCCTATTCACAAACAGGTAAGTGCTAAAATATTGAGTACAAAATATATAATGTTAAAATATAGAATTTTTTAAATGTAATACAAATACTATAAAAGTTATTAAATAATAAACACAATTAAATAAAACATAGTTAAAATAAGGGAAAAATGCTTAAAATGTAAAAATAATAAATGTAATGTAAAAAAACATTTTTTTTAAATATATTTACTTAATAATATTATAAAATAATTATTAATCTTAATTATAAAATATTTAGAACATTATTAAAAATATATTGACATATATATAAATAAACATATTGTCTAAATATAAAAATAAATAATATATACTCATTAAAATAATTAAAGTAATAATTTTTATGTTAATTAATAATGAGTGCAACAGTAGGGAAAGCGTTGGATAGCGTAGGGGTAAAAATTACTATTCCCACTCCAGAGAGTGCAACAGTAGGGAAAGCGTTGGATAGCGTAGGGGTAAAATTTACTATTCCCACTCCAGTGAGTGCAACAATAGGGAAAGAGTTGGATAGCGTAGGGGTAAAAATTACTATTCCCACTCCAGAGAGTGCAACAGTAGGGAAAGCGTTGGCTAGCGTAGAGGTAAAATGTACTATTCCCACTCCAGTGAGTGCAACAGTAGGGAAAGCATTGGATAGCGTAGGGGTAAAAATTACTATTCCCAATCCAGAGAGTACAACAGTAGCGAAAACGTTGGATAGCGGGAGGGTAAAAATTACTATTACCACTCTAGAGAATACAACAGTAGGGAAAGCGTTGGATAGAGTAGGGGTAAAAATTACTATTCCCACTCCAGTGAGTGCAACAGTAGGGAAAGCATTGGATAGCGTAGGGGTAAAAATTACTACTCCAACTCCAGAGAGTGCAACAGTAGAGAAAACGTTGGATAGCGGGAGGGTGAAAATTACTATTACCACTCCAGAGAGTGCAACAGTAGGGAAAGTGTTGGATAGCGTAGGGGTAAAAATTACTATTCCCGCTCTAGAGAGTGCAACAGTAGGGAAAGCGTTGGATAGCGTAGACGTAAAAATTACTATTCCTACTCCAGTGAGTGCAACAGTAGGGAAAGCGTTGGATAGCGTAGGGTTAAAAGTTACTATTCCCACTCCAGAGAGTGCATCAGCAGGGAAAGTAATGATTTAATATGTAAATAAAAATAAATTAATTATCAATACCAATTTAAAATTAATTACAATTAATTACCAATTATTAAACATTAATTAACAATTAATAATTAATTAACAATTAATTAATTATCAATACCTATAAATAAAAAATACATATTTACTTAATTACAATTAAATTACTTCTCACCCTATTCCCCTATAGCACACAACCCACTCCAAATAATAAATTAAAACAATTAACATAATTATCAATTAATCAATTAATAAAAATTAATTACCAATTAATAAAAAGTAATTAATAATTAATTAACAATTACTAATTAATTAACAATTACTTAATTATCAATACATACAAATAAAAATACATATTTACTTAATTACAATTAAATTACTCCCCTCCCTATTCCCCTATAAACCCACAACCCACTACAGAACTAAAACGCAAAATTACATTAAAAATAATTATTAATTCATAGAAACTAATATTTAATTTACTATAATTAAATTACTTCCCACCCTATTCCCCTATAAACCCACAACCCGCTACGGAATTAAACTATGCAAAAATCAAATAACATAACATTCATTACTTAAAAAATATTAAACATATATTACAAAAATAATATATATTTTTAACATATATACTAACATACATAACACTAATTTTTGAAAACGATATTTTAAAATCGATATTATATCAATTGATATTTCTTACCTTAATTTCGATATTCTGACCTACTATATTTTGGTAATTCGATATTCTGTCCACTCTATATTTTAACTTCGATATTCTGGGCAGTCGATATTTCTGAATCGATATTTAGGGTGTTCACCATCATTACTCTATTGCTCCTGCTGTAACTGGTTTACTGCCAAAACTGCTGCATTACTATTTTTCTACTTCTGAAGTAATTGCTAAACTGCTAACTTATTCATCTGTTACTAAACACAGTATATTAATATATTTATAATAGCAATTACACCACTAAACTCATTAATATGCCGTGACCATTTGGCATTGCCAATGCTTGTTTAAAGGTATATCACCTATAGTGTTCATCTTGGCACTTATCTAAAGGCAACAGTTTATCAGATGGGTATACACCTATCACCATCTTGGCAGCCATGGTGTACTGGGGGAGAGGGGCTATACATCTTGAGGGTTCTTCTAGCTATGAAATTACATGTTTTAAGGTAACGAACAGCAAGAGCTGCCCTGTAGACTTCCATGAAATAAGGGCTATATATAAGTATAAGTATAAGTATGAACAATGTATCAATGAGGTAACATTCAGAAAATTCATTACCACCGTTAGTATCGGTATAGTTAATTGACCCTGAAATTGGTTACAAAAAGTATTAATCATATTATGTGATGTATATTCACAACGTTCTATTATAATGTGAAGTTTAGACAAAGAGCATTGAACAATATAACAAAAAGTGCTCACTACTGAAAGTTATCATACACTGATACATCATAAAAAACACTTTATTTCCATTAGTGACATTGTGAACTTGTGCTATAAAGACGTCAGTTGTTGGATCTCTTCGGAAAGCTGATCCTAGCATTAGTTGCTAGGCTGCAGCTTCAAATCTGAAGAGTGCTGGTTTGTTTATCAGAGATTTTGAAGGTGTGGAAACAAATGCTTTATTTTTATTATCTAGTATTAGTATCCTGTTGTGGTAATTTCTAGAACTAACAGTTGTAGTTTAAAGTTAAAGAAAAGAGTGAAGGTGAATCTACTCAAAAATTGCCCCAAGCATCAAATAGAGAGTATGATGTGCATGTAGAAGGAAATTAAATCCTCAGCGAAGTCGCATGTTAAGCTGGCTTTAGAGGTAATTGTAAAAAAAGAGTGGATGCATCAGATGAAGACATTTGGACTCTGTGAGATAGGGAGATAGAGGTTCCCGAGACAGTGAAACTAAATAATTGAAGGTGCACTAGGAAAGGAAAGCACAAGGAGACACATTTGGGTGTTAAACATAATACAATGAAGATAAGGATGAATAATACAAAGAAAGATGGCTATGCATCGAATGGCTAGTCAAAGTGGCAAGCAATGAGATGGTGTCTGATGCAGTTCAAAGGAAACCCGGTTGATGACTGGCAAGGAATAGATTGGCAGATTGTAGAACTGAACTATTTTAAAGAAATCAAAATGAAGACTTCTGATGAATATGTGCTTGATGATGTTTTAGGGGATGATTTCGATAGGCATGATTTGACAACTTCTTACTTTTTCCCACAACATGGAAGGCTCCATTGGGCAAGATGTTGAAGTGGATGAGCGCAAACCACCAGAATGGGTCTGGAGTACAACTTGCATTATTTTTCCATTAAGGGACAAAATTAAAACAGTAAACCAAACAATGATTGGGTGATACATACAATTCAAGGATAAAAGATAGAATCTGCATGTATGACTTAAGAAAGGAAAGACCATGGGGTCATGTTATTGTCATAACCTATGACTTATCTTTGGCCACACAAGTGCAAAACCCCAAACTTACAGACACTGAGTTTATTTTGGGGATGGAAATTATGGCCCTGGTCCCAGAGTGTCTTCATTCTTGAACCTGAAAGCAAATTACATTTCCCAGGAGTCTGCAGAACACTCATGTTACATGAAGGTAGTGACAGACATTTTTTCGTGTATAAGTTCCTTCATGACTCCCAGCATCATTGATAGCTAAGGAATTGAGATCTTTTGCAGCTTCAGTAAGTGCCTCGAATCCAGAACTCGTCAAAAGGCTGGAGAGTAATTGTTGTTTCTGTGAAAGCATATATGCAAATGGAAGTTGAACTCAGACATATGCTACAGTTTTCACAATTTGAAGTACTGATTCTGAATTACCTTTGAGTATATACAGCTATAGTTATAATTGGATATAAATGGATAATAGTTATTGAGGAAAGGAAAAGGATTCAACTGACCAAGAGACTGGTGAAATAATCAGGATGCGTATATTGGTGCCGATTCCGATCCGCTAAAAATTTTTCCCGTACGAATCGAATCCGGATTTTTGTCCGTACGAATCGTACAAGTAGCGTACAAACTGCCAAGTATGATTCGTATGGGAAAAAGTCCATATGAATCGCATTGGGAAAATTTCCCCACACGTCCTCGGGTCGGAAAATGTGCCCGACACATCCCCGGACGATTTAACGTACGAATCGGAAAAATGAAGTCCGACCGCGCAAGTACGATCCGTCCCGTCCTTCCGATTTTACAACCGTATGGAAAAAACAACGTACGGACCGAACTCCTATAGCAACCATGGAGACATGTGCCTGCATACGCGCTGAACACCCCACCCCAGACCCCGTATGTACGCGCAGAACACCCCCCCAGCCCTCGTATGTATGCGCCGAACACCCCCCCAGCCCCCGTATGTACGTGCCAAACGCCCCCCCGGCCGCGGATGTACGTGCTGAACCCCCACCCGTGTATGTACGAAGCGTACCCCCACCCGTGTATGTACGGAGCATACCCCCACCCGTGTATGAATGGAGCGTACCCACACCCCTCCAGTGTATGTACGGAGCGTACCCCCACCCGTGTATGTATGGAGCATACCCCCAGCGAGTATGTATGGAGCTTACCCCCACCCGTGTATGTATGGAGCGTACCCCCACCGTGTATGTATGGATCGTACCCCCACCCGTGTATGTACGGAGCGTACCCCCACCTTGTATGTATGGAGCATACCCCCACCCGTGTATGTACGGAGCGTACCCCCACCAGTGTATGTACGGAGCATACCCCCACCCGTGTATGTATGGAGCGTACCCCCCCACCCGTGTATGTACGAAGCGTACACCCAGCCCCCCCTGTATGTACGGTGCAAAACACCACCACCTATGGACGGTGCGGACCAACACCCTGCCCGTGTCTGTACGCACCCTACCCCAGGCCCCTACACCAGCACCCTCACCCAACATCGTGCATGTACGAGTCGTACTAAGCCATAGCAAAGGTCAGCACTGTACAACAACATGGCCCATGTACGCACCGTACAGACGCCAAAAACACTCGTACTGAACCAGGACAAAGCAAAACAACACAAGGAGAGTCAATTTGATTCACACAACACCACAAAACATGTCCAACAAGCCCATATACATCCTATACACTGACCTGCAACTGCCAAACAGCTAAACAGAGGCCCAAAACACAACCACTCCTTATAACACACCCACCCAAAGTTCAAACACAGCCACACCCACAAATGGACCAATAAAAAGGCCCAACACACACAAACCATGATCCTTTGCAACAGATCCACTACTGCCAGACCATAGAGACAACGCACTGCACGATACTACATCCATCAATACACCTTACACTTGCACTCCTTCACACAACCACCATCACAAACACCCCCTCATCACATTCACACACACACACCTTCACAACCACACTCACACACCCACAACCATCCACACCCACCCCCCCACAACCATTCACACCCACACCCCACACCATGCCCACTAACAAGAATCCAAAGTTCACAAAGGAGGAGCTGGAGATCCTTGTCGACAAAATCATCAGAGTTGAGCCACGGCTCTTTGGAACATTGGTCAGACAGACCAACATATCCCAAAAATCAGCCATGTGGCAGAGGATTGTCAATTCTGTGAATGCTGTTGGGGCCACCAGAAGGACCAGGCATGAGTGCCAAGCCAGGTGGTACGATCTGCGGAGGACGGTCCGCCGCAAAATGACGGACGATCACAACCAGGGGAACATCACTGGAGGAGGGCCACCCCGCAGACGGGTACAATACCATCCCTGGGAGGAGAAGGTGATGGACACGCTGCCACCGGTGGGAGTACACGGACTAGAAGGAGTCCGAGACCCTGGTGAGTACGCAAACAACTCACCACACATGGGGGGAACGCCATACACAACCAAAATCCCAATCATGCACGCAACCTCCCCAAAGCCAGCACCGGACACAACCACACTCAAAAAACACACACATGCCACTAGCGCCTCCATGCCCCATGCACCAAGCAAGGCCATGCCAAGTCACAGGCCACACAAAACACCAACACAAGACAGGATGTCCCCGATGCCGGGAGGGTGGGCCTCAAAACTAACATTGAGCAACTCAGAAGCACACAACAATGCCCTCAGCCCATATGGCCTAGGGCACAGCCATACAAATAGTGTGTCCCCACACAGTACTGTGTTGCCTGCAAATGGTGGCCGCGTTGCAGGATGACATGGGTATGAAGGCACAATTTGCACATAACAGCAGCTAATGAAGACGCATCACTCTGAAAGAGTGTCAGCACACACCGCCACAGCAGCAGCGCAGACTCAGACACTCCGCCCAATGGATGCCCGGAGATTAGAAACAAACCCACATGAACAAGCCAATGGCCTTTGAAAGACCTGCAAACTGTGTGTGCCCAGGAAGCTGGGATGAGGTGACAGAGGGTGACACACAGAGGGAGGGAGAAGGGGGAGAGAGAGGGAGGGAGACAGAGGGGGACACAGGGAGACAGACAGAGGGAGGTAGGAGGGTGACAGAGGGAGGGAGAAAGGGAGACAGAGGGAGACGGACAGAGGGAGGAGGCTGACAGAGGGAGGGAGAAAGGGAGACAGAGGGAGACGGACAGAGGGAGGAGGCTGACAGAGGGAGAGAGAAAGGGAGACAGAGGGAGACGGACAGAGGTAGGAGGGTGACAGAGGGAGGGAGAAAGGGAGACAGAGGGAGACGGACAGAGGGAGGAGGCTGACAGAGGGAGGGAGAAAGGGAGACAGAGGGAGACGGACAGAGGGAGGAGGCTGACAGAGGGAGGGAGAAAGGGAGACAGAGGGAGACAGACAGAGGGAGGAGGCTGACAGAGGGAGGGAGAAAGGGAGACAGAGGGAGACGGACAGAGGGAGGAGGCTGACAGAGGGAGGGAGAAAGGGAGACAGAGGGAGACGGACAGAGGGAGGAGGCTGATAGAGGGAGGGAGAAAGGGAGACAGAGGGAGACAGGCAGAGGGAGGAGGCTGACAGAGGGAGGGAGAAAGGGAGACAGAGGGAGACGGACAGAGGGAGGAGGCTGACAGAGGGAGGTAGAAAGTTAGACAGAGGGAGATGGACAGAGGGAAGAGGCTGACAGAGGGAGGGAGAAAGGGAGACAGAGGGAGACCAAATCACACTTGGGTGGTGTGGCCATGTCCGCTCGTCAGCAGGTGGACTGTGTGCATGTAGGCAAGGTTTGGCAGTGCCTTAACCCCCCCTTTTTCCTTTGATAAACACTGGGCTATGTGTCAATCTGTGCATGAGTACATCCGTGCTGCAGGCACAAACCTAACCTTACACCCAGTATACCCACCCACTGTGTTTGTTAGAACCCTGTCACAAATGCTTAAGTTACCTACCTGCATTCTCAAATAGCATGGAAAAAACACCATTTGGCCACGTACAGTGCAACACGTAAGGCGGCTCTGCATGGCTCACTACGCCCGCTCACTACACTGCTGACTGCGTTCCAAAAAGATGCATCAACTAAGATTGTGTCACACATAGGTAAAGTGTCGAAAGCTGTGGCCAAGGGACATACCCATGCACAAGTGCACTGTGAGAGGAATGCAAGACATATCCAACTACCCAGAGGACCTGTGCCAACTCAAAAATTAATGAAACATGGATGTCGCATGTAACACAATTAACATTGTCTCTCTCACACACAGGTCAACGTCCTCGATCTCCCCCCAACACTGGGGGGGAAGACTCACAGGACCAGGCTCTGCATGAAGAGGACCCCACCGGCAGCGACTATTCTCACCACTCCGTGGATGACCCAGACCAACCTGGCCCCTCTGGTGTCCAACCACCTGCAGCACCTGCGTCAGGTACAACTGTGCCAACCACCACCCCCATTCCTGCCACATCCCAGGAGACACCCAGGAGCCCTGCCCGCACACGACAACACAGCGAGGCTGACCAGGAGGGACAAGGTCCTCCGGGCACCCAGGAGGAGGCAGGCGACACCGCAAATGCCATCCCTCAGGGGTCCCGGAGACCCGATGTGCCCACAACGGCAGGCCTGGTGCAAGTGGGCAGGGGTGGTGGGAGTGGAGGACGGCGGAGGCGCGAACCTGACCAGTTGGCTCAGGAACCGGTAATGTCACACATCACCAACATCCTGGACACATACCGGCGTGACACCAGGGGCATGGGCCAGGTTGCGTCCACCATCACAGACATCAAGGGGACCCTCGAGGAGATGAAGACCCTGCAGGCTGAGCAATATGCCTGTCAACAGCGACACCAAGGACAGAAGGAGGCAAGACAGGCTGAGCTCGTGGCGGTGCAAACGGACATGACCCGTGTACTCCGTCGGATTGCCAAAAACATGGGCAACCCTCCGTGTGCCACCAGGTGAAGAACATCACCATCCACAGGGAGGGATCAGGAGGAGGAGGATTCATCCGATGGAGCATCACAAGCATCGTCACGGCCTGCTTCTGAGGGTCCCCACAGGAAGGTGGGTCGTCCACGCAAAAGACCGTGAGAGTCAGCGGAACATCACCATCTCCCAGGTCACCTGGCCTGGCACCTGGCCCTCTGGCCCAACAGCAGCACATCATCACATGACATTCTCTGGCACATGGACTTGCTGGTCACTGTCTGACCAATGTTGACAAAGACTGTGGCATAGACTCTGATAACTTCCAATGGCAAGGATACCAACTCCCCCAGTGAACTTTGGATTCTACACTCCTGCCAAGCACCTCTTGTCATCCCCCCAAACACGTACCCCACCACAAATAAAAATCATCACAATCACGAGATGATGCCGTCATTTTGCATTATTCCACTACATGTGTGTTTTGTAAAGTCAAACCATGCCTGATTTTAGAAGTAACTCCAACCATCCATACCCTGGGGTCTGAGTCTGGCACAGGACACACATGGGTCACAATGTATCATCCAATACAGACATGGAGCACCATACTCACCCGTGATGGGCCCAACCAGCTGAGGGGGTGCCCGCACAACTGTGCCTACAGACCTATTTAGAAGAGCAACAGTCATGCGCAGAGGTCAGGGATCATGTGGAGTGTCCTATGGTGCTACTCCCAGGTATGTGTAGACAGGTGGCAGAACCATGTCCTGCATGCTTGAGTCAGGTGGATGTGGAGAATGGTGGGCCGGCCAAGGTTGGATGCATGGAGATGGCACAATGAGGTCTTGGATCACAGTGCCACAAGGTTGTGTTGGGGTTGTGGGCTGCATCCTGAGTGTGTGCGTGGATTGAGAAGGTCATCCTGCAGCTGGCAGTGATCCATTCCCCCCATCTCTGTTGGACGTTGATGTGGCTTGGTCGCCGGATGTAGAAGCAGAGCTGTGCAGATGCACCCTGGATGTGGACAAGTATCATGGGAGTTGTAACGCACATGTCGGTAGAGTGCAGGGTAGGATTAGACACAGATGTTTTAGTTGACCTGGGGGATGGTCACTCTTGCCTTGAGGTGGATGGAACTGGGGATCTTGTGCATAATGCAGAGTGTGCTGCAGCATGAGGCACAGATGCTGCTGATCAGCATAGCACATGTCAGCAAGCAATCCATGATGTACACCAGCTCGTTTGCGTGGACACTGGGTGCCCTTGCTGCAGGGCCTGCAGCAGCATGTGCCATGTCAAGAAAACAATGCCACAAGTTGCACACAAAGACAAGGATCTCAGGAAGGAACTATGCAACAGGTGTATGTCAAGGAAGGAATGTCTGGTTCAACATGGCACACACACACACAATGGATGCACATGCAGCACAGTGGCCGTCGTGGAGACTGACATGCCACAATACCTACACAGCCATGGTCATCATGCAGAATACAGATTCTAATCCCTGACAAACAGCTTGCATCTTGCTACTCTACACATAGACTCATATGCACTATCTCTGATAACTATGCCAGACATGCCACATGCACAGTGGCAACAGACCACCATTGACAGAGATGAGGCACCTTGGAGGCAGAGGGACACCTTTATTAGTCATGTGTAACGGAATGCTAATGCAACTCTGTCAACACATACACAGGTCATGTGGATGAACATGTGGGACCGACAATGGCACTCCCTTTGCACCACAGATGCTGGAAATCCATAGAACTGGCACACAAGTGGAGAAGTGTGACTCAATGATTAGAGCGGCAGACCCTGATGCAGAGGTCTAGTCTGGGACTAGGGTTCAATTCCCCGCCTCAGCGGGTCTTGGGCTCAAACTTCCACGGACCTGATAATTCTCGCCTCGGTGCCATTCCAATCATGGAGTCCCACTCTGCAACTCTGGGCAATAGCTTGCTTAATCTCCACAATGGCCCCCACAACGCTAAGGATGCCTGGCCTCCACCTTGGGGGTGACCAGGAGTGGACGCCTCACAGGGAAAGCCAGGATGGGTTCCACAGCGGTATTCGTACAAGCGCCTTGAGACCCTTGCGGGTGAGTAGTGCGCTATACAAGTATCAATTTACAAGTGATGGGTTACAGCTAAACACCCCCTTCTGCTCACGGAGAGGCTGCTATACACCATTGAGCCTCTAATGGGGAATTCACACACCATGTCAACCCGGTGCAACCCGTATGTTTCCGATGGCAGTGTTACACACATTGATGGCTTCATCACAATCCACAATCCCATTACAGATGACTGTCACCAAGTCTGACCATCAATTCAGGTGAATTCAGCTCCATGTCATGTGCCCCATGGTGATTCTACATGTATGCAAAGTAACCAAACATGAACAGGAGCAGTGCACACACATTCAAAACAAATACCACACCCAAAAAGCCGTGCTGCATCCCTTACACTAAGGAGATGTTCAAACTTGTCCGTGCATGTAACGCTGATTCAGCACATGTTGCTGTGTTCATGAGGAACAGCAGGAGCACAACAATGCCACCAGCAGACAGCATGCGCAAGTACCTGTGGATGAGAGACACACAAGAAGTCAGCCAAAAGGCGCACATCTGCATGCATGTGCATGTACTCGACACGTATAAGGTTGTCAACATGCTAGGTGACAATGATGACTCTGGAAAAACATTCTTCTATTGCACCATCACTCGAGTGACACATCCAAACACACCTCTGACTCCCTTGGCAGACATGCAGATGAACACACACATTGAAACACATGCCACACACGGCCCAATGCGTGCACACTCAGACACTGGAACTCACCACTAAGCAAAGAAGTCGCGTATGAGCCGACTCCGGATTTCCTCTACCGCCTCATCCTCCTCCACATCACTTGCCCCGTCACCAAGCCCTTCATCCTCCACGGGTGGATGGTCCTGCTCATCCGGATCCAGGATGAGTGGCACAGCTTTCTCCACTGCCATGTTGTGCAGCATGCAGCACACAAGGAAGATCTTGCAGACCTTCACCGGTGCATATGGGAGTGCGCCGCCGGTCTTGTGGAGGCAACGGAATCGGCTCTTCAGGAGGCCAAACGTCCTCTCTATCACTCGCCTGGTCCGCCCATGGGCGTTGTTGTAGCGATGCTCGGCAGCCGTGCTGGGGTTGCGGAGAGGCGTGATCAGCCATGGCATGTTGGGATAGCCAGCGTCCCCTACATGGAAACATCATGGACAAAAGTGGGTCAGGAGAAGCAGTAAGACAGGAAGATGACGCTAAATACAGGACTGCCAGAGTATACCCACCAACAATACATGCACGTTTGTTGCGCAGCTGCAGCATCATTTCAGGCACCCTGCTACGCCTCATGATGTAGGCATCGTGTGCTGATCCTGGAAAACGAGCACTGACATGTGAAATCACCATGTTGGCAAGACACACCACAAGGGCATTAATGGAGTGGTAATGCTTGCGGTTCCTATACGCTACCTCCTGTGCCTGTGGTGGTACCAAAGCCACATGTGTTCCATCTATGGACCCAATGACATGGGACATCCCTCCCAGGGCATAGAACTCACGCCTGACACCTGTCAACTGCTCAGGAGTTGGGAATTTAATGAACTCATCCAGGTGATCCAACATGGCCTCTAAAAAATCATGCAGAACACGGCTGAACATGGTTTGGGACATGCCACCAACATGAGCAATGGTATATTGAAAGGTACCCGCAGCAAAGAAATGTAGGGCTGCCATCACCTTCATCTTGGGTGTCAGTGCAGTAGGATATCTGTGTAGCGGTTGGAGGTGTTGTGCCAGCCGTGTCGTCAAGTCCTCAATCAACTGTTGGGGGAAGCGGTAGCGGCGTATACAGTCATGTTCCCTCAGGTCAGCCAAGTCCGGAATTGGTCGAGGGAGAGGCGGAGCCCTGCAGTAAATGTGAAGGGACAGCGAAGAGTGAGTACAGTACACCACCAATGTCAATGTACTGAGCACATGTTCAACAGGCAATACACATATGCTACATACAGAGTCAGGTCTGTGCAATATGCCCTGGACACGCATGCCAGGCAGGTGACACTCCTACCAAGAGCCAGCTACAAACGTCGATTCTCAACCTCAATATGCCATGCCATGAAACTAGCTGTGGGCCAGTGTAAGTGAACAGGCAGACGCATCACAGGAGTTACAGACATCCACATATGTGCAGAAGAAGCATGTTTATCGTACAGACAGGTTGCGGAACACTAGATGCACAGGTCACATGTCATAGAAAAAGGACAGACCACACACCTTGCCATGAAGCAGTACATGTCAAGACTGATCACACATACATTGAGAGTATGCAGATATGTCCTTGTTTTGAAACTCCGTGTCGATGCATACATACACACCTAACGTCGGATTACACATGTGGGCTGGTGTGCATAACAGTGTGCCATGCCCATCTACACACAGACACATGTTGGTTGCAGCAACTGCAGATGCATTTGATCAAACACCTACAGCAAACCTATGGGAACACATGACACACACATGACATAGTTACAGCGTGCAACGCGGGCATTCACATGTCAGGTGTAATATTCCGTGTACCTGGCATCAGGGGACAGTTGCGGGTGTCGGTGACTATGCCATGCCAGTGACGCATGGCTCAACAAGTCTGTACTACATGCACACATGTCAAAGGAGTGAAGTGGATGTGTGGCACATAGTGCACCATCACACATGACATGTGTACACAGCTCATCATACATTTATTTGCTTCACACCTCAGGAGTAATGTGCCACATCACAGCCTGACACACCTGTGCCCGACACATGTAGTACTGCACAGACAATGCCTTGATGTCCAGCCTTGGCCAAGTATGACAGCTCTATTCCTGTCTGTGTGCCGCCTGTCACCACTGTCAGGTGTGAAACGCACCGTACATACGCTCTGAGGGCGTGTGTAGGGTTCCTATCACTATGGGAGTGCTGGCGTATGCGTACGCCATAGTAATACGGACCGTACACGCGTGTGTAGGCTCCCTATCACTATGGGAGTGCTGGCGTATGCGTACGCCATAGTAATACGGACCGTACACGCGTGTGTAGGCTCCCTATCACTATGGGAGTGCTGGCGTATGCGTACGCCATAGTAATACAGACCGTACACGCGTGTGTAGGCTCCCTATCACTATGGGAGTGCTGGCGTATGCGTACGCCATAGTAATACGGACCGTACACGCGTGTGTAGGCTCCCTATCACTATGGGAGTGCTGGCGTATGCGTACGTCATAGTAATATGGACCGTACACGCGTGTGTAGGCTCCCTATCACTATGTGAGTGCTGGCGTATGCGTGCGCCATAGTAATACGACTCATACACGCGTGTGTACGGTCCGTAATACTATGGTGTACGCATACGCCAGCACTCCCATAGTGATAGGGACCGTACACACGCCTGTACGGTCCGTTTCACTGCATTTGGGGTGCCCTAGGGCCGTGGAACGCACCGTACCTGTGTGTAAATATTGAAATAACATAGGGGACACACGAGGGACAAGTATAAGGGCCTAAATGCATGCTGGTTGTCATGGAGACCGAGTTTAAAGTTTGAATTTTTGCATCAGGTGGCCAGCAGAAGTCGGTTGGAAACAATATACTTTGTTGCAAAGTGGTTGTTGACTTGACATCATGCTCAATTTTTAAACCATGCAAAGCCACTCACTGGGGTAGGTTTAAAGGGATTGGAGGAAACGTAGGATGCTAATGTGACTGACCAATCACTCTGTACTCCTGTAAATGAAACAGGCCAGCAAGGCAGATATAAGGCAGCCAGGTCCCATGAGAGAGCACTTGCCTGCACATCCTTTCATTCCACAACACTGCTGCCATTCACCATGGAGGAGAATATGGCGTTGGTGGATGTGATCCTCCCACAGTACACCATGCTGTATGGTCGACCAGGGGAGCAGGTGAGTGCAGACTCCACTAGCGTAGACTGTGCCCCTTTTTTGTGACTGTGACTTCTGGCATTGTGTCCATGTGTGACAGACATGCAATGTTGTTTAGAGTGGGTCCCAGGGTGGGGAATGCCTCATGTCTCCCATGCTGTAGTTCCTGAGTGCACTCCTCACTTGCATAGTGCTTACTGTGACAATCAATGCATGGTGCATGCCACATCCTGCCTGGCTACTCCTCCTGGGAATGTTGTTTCTACAGTCCTGATGTGATTCTGTGGTCCCCCCAGTGTGACAGGTGACAGTACCCATAGATGTGTGTTTGTTTAGTGTACCTGTGCTGTGAGAGTCCAAATTATGTGTTCGTCCCCTGGACATTGGTGTGTGTGTCTAAGTCCCCTGTCATGTGGGTGAGTGCATATGGGGAATGTTGCACACCAGCTGCATGATGGATGGATATACCCTGCCCATCTGATGTGAGCAGGGAGCAGTGCTGTGTGACTGCCGTGCTGAGCCAGCCCCACACCTGTGACACCCCCCAGTCTAGTGGCACATGGGCAGAGTGAGGTTTGTACCCGCAGTTGGCAATGGCAGGTGATTGTCCTGTGCCTGTGTGTGTCTGTGTACTCTGCTGAGGTTGCGTCAGTGGGCTGGGGCATGTGACTGCTTTGAGGTGCTGTACATAATCCTGGTGTAGCTTGTGATGCACAGTGTGATCAAGGATCATTGGTTGTGTGGCACCCCTCATGCCACCTGTGTACTTTCAATGCCACGTAGTGCATTTGGCCTTCCCCAGAGGATAATGTCCCTATGACAAAGGTGCAATGAGTTGCCTGCATACCATGGCCTGTTCAAACAAGAAAAATTATTAATATGTGTGTCTCTGTGTCATTGCTCAGGTGTATTAAAGTATTCTCACTTTTGCATCCTCACAGGTAGGCGTCCATGCCAAGGGGGAGATATGGAAGCAAGCCGTCAGTGTCGTGAGGAAGACGGAGGGTCGGAAGCGGCGCCTAGCCCAGGTGAGGAAACTCTGGCAGGATATCCGGTGCTGGACTAGGAGGATCGCACGGGTCCTGCTGGGGGACCCACCTGAGAGCCACAAGAACCGTGGGCGCCGGCATCTGATCCACATCCATAAGCGTGTGCTGGCGGTGGTCTTCCCCGACTTGGATAGGCGCTTACGGGAGAAGCAGCAGCAGGAAGGGGGTAGGTACATGTGTGTTTGTTGTGTGTCACCAGCTTTTGGAAGTGCGCAGTTGCATGGATGCACTGCCAGGGTTTAAATGTGCAGTGCATAACCTGTTCCCCAAAGTAAACCGGTGCTGTTCTTCCTCCCTTTCCTTCCTTGCCATGTGTTCCCTGGTCTGTGTGTAGTCACTCTTGCACAAGGTTATCTAGGCTGGCAGTTAATCCAAGTGCCCAATGCTTGCAGCATCATGTTTGGGGGTGGTGTGTAACAGGTTTTGGGACCTTGCCTGAGCCCTGGCCAGTTCAGTCATTGTGGGGTCCATGTCAGTTGGCACTGATGGTGAGTCCCGACATAGGAGTGTGTCTTAAAAGTGTACTGCCTTACAGCATGCATGTCCAATGTTGTGTCCTCTGACATGATGTGCATGAGTGGGAGTAATGCATAGTGCAGGGACGGTTGCTTCAGTTGCAGTCATATCCATCCAGGACCATGGAGGAGTGTAGCCACTACCGTGCCCTGGGGCACCTTTTCCTAGGTATCATGTGTGTCATCCAACAATGTGGACATTCTCTGTGTCTTCGGCATAGGTTGGGCTCTGTGGCATTGTATCCTGGCCTCATCTGTATTTATGTAAACTGTGCTACATGTGTCCACTGTACAGTGTGACCCAATTTTGCTTGTGCATACTCACAGTGGGCAGTGCCTGTGTGTCTTGGTACGACAATCTGATGATGGTTGATTGTCAATGATATATGTGGACAGGCGCACCAGGGGTGAGTTTGTGTACAATCAGGATTTAGTGCAGGCCATGTGTTTTCATCCCAGAGTAAGAGGTGTAAGTACTTCCTCTGTCTCAATCACATTGTCTCAGGTAGGGGGTGGTTTGTGCGGGCAAGGCCTACATGTCAAAATATGAAGTCTCCTTGCTAGGTCTGGCCTGTGTGTGATGTTTGTCTGCACATACACTCAAGGTGCAGTGACCCAGTCATGTTGGGCATGGTTTAATGTATTAGCTTTGCAGTATGTGCAAAAAGTTAATATACATGGTTCCTGCTCATCCCTTTTTTGGCAACGCTGTGTGGTGCAGATGCTGTGCACGATTGTCCCCAGAGCCTGGCTCCTCTGTCCAATTTGATATCAAGTAATTTGCTGTCATGCTCTCCATTGCTTCTCAGTGGCATGGTGGGTCAACCAACTGTGTGTTGCAGGGCCTACATATGTGCCTTGTATTGTAGATGTTACTCATGTTGCTTTTAAGGCTATGCACTGTGACCTATGTACATTTGACTCATGTGACATATGTATACAGGTGTCTGATTATTTCCTGTCTCTTCACCTTGCCCACAGCATCGTCGGGGGACTCCGAGGGAGACACTGGCACGGACCGTGAGGAGGGAGCGAGCACCAGTGCCAGCAGTGCTGTCTTGTCTGGCGCATCGAGTGGCACGGAGGCCGAGGGGAGTGAGGCGGAGGACCTGTCCAGTCCCACCACCGACTATGACGCTGACGGGTCCGAGGCTGAGCTCCCAGAGGGGGCGGAGGCAGCTCCCACAGCTGAAAGCAGCACTCCATCTCTACCCGCCCTCTCCATTCCCATCACCGGCCTCCCACTTGCTCGGATCCCTTCCCGCCGTGCTAGGTCACCACGTGTCTCCTTCTTGCCAGGCACCGCACCCCCTGCCCCTGTCTCCACTGCTGCCGTGAATGCCGAGTCTGTGGACATCCTGCGCCAGTTGCAGGTTGGTCAGACTGCGATGCTTAATGTCCTCCATGGCCACACCCGAGTGCTCACCCAGATGGAGGCATACAGGGAGGGCATCTCAGCTGCGCAGTCTGACCAACGCCAGTTGCTGAGGTCCATAGACACAACACTGACTGCAGCAGTGGGTCTCGTGCAGCGCTGCGTCCCCCCCTACCCCTGCACCATCCACACTTCCCACTCCCATGCCTGTCCCAAGCACACCCAGACGTCCCCATGCACGCACCCCACCAGACACAGGCACCACACCACCAGGGAAGGCCAAGCGCACACCTCCTGTCACGCACACACAGGGTGAAGTAGGCACACCCACTGGGTCGGGGGGCAAACGGAAGACACGCAGCCACAGTGGGAGTCCACATTCCTCACAACCCACTCCCTCCAAATCCACTCCCCTCAGCTCTCCTGGCCAAGATTCAAACAAAGATTCCTTCATGGCCGCTCTGTCCCTGAGCCCCAAAGTGACACCACCCCGCAAGCGGTCAAAGGAGTCCCCGGTCAGGGTAGTTGAGCCCCCCCCACCTGTCCACACCCTCCCCCAGTAGCGCTGCGGCCCATCCCTCCGACCCCCCCTCCTTGGGGCCTGTGGTTCCTTCGGGTGCAGGGGAGATGCTGGGGGACCTTGCAACCGTGTGCAGCGCCATTCTCACCACCACCTTTGGCGCTGCCCCACCCCCTGTGGTGGAGTCCTCCGTCCCTGCACCCACAACACCTACCCTTGCCCCTCCTGTCCCTGCGGTGCCTGGTCCTTCCCCCCCACATGATGCCCCCCCCCCGTGGAAGCAAAGGAGGAATGAACTGTGCAGGCAAGCTAGGGGACACGCGTCCCGATGTGTCCCCCACCAGGAATTGGACTGTGGACTGCCCTATGGGCCTTGTACATATTGAACTTTTATTAACCAATTTTTTTTCGTGCTGAATAAAGCAATGTTTTTTTCCCTTTGAACACTACTGCTTTTCTGGTATTGCTGTTGGTGGTGCTGCTCCATGATTTGGGGTGGTGATAATGTGTTAGGTGTCTGGGAAATGTAGTAGTGTGCTGCTCATGGGGTGGACCCTGGTATCTGTGTGCCATCACAAGGTATTTGCGAAATATCTTTGTTCATGTAAGCTCTTACTGCATGGTGACATTGTCCCAAGGTGTGTTCCTTCCTCTGTGGCCCCTGACATCTTCCCTGCAGGGTGTTTCCTAAATGTTGTGCTGAGCTGTGTCTACATTTCCTTGGTGTGTGACGGATCCGTTCAACTTTGCCCATGCATGCTGGGCAATGTCTTCACCTGCATCATTAGTGGCATCCTTGGTGGTCACTGTACTTGTGTATGGAGTATATTGACATGACTTCATGTGGACATGTTCCCTTTCACACACTATGCATGTGTGTACTCCCAGCCTCGCACACATGTGTTACGTGTTCTGCAGGGTCTTTGAGCACCTGACTGACAATTGTGGGCATTGTATCTGTGGGTACTGCACCCTTTTCTTTCCATGGGCACAGCTGGGGGGACTCTGCACCCACCCCTCCTGTGTCTGGGCACTGCTGGGGGGACTCTGCACCCACCCCTCCTGTGTCTGGGCACTGCTGGGGGGACTCTGCACCCACCCCTCCTGTGTCTGGGCACTGCTGGGGGGACTCTGCACCCACCCCTCCTGTGTCTGGGTACTGCTGGGGGGACTCTGCACCCACCCCTCCTGTGTCTGGGCACTGCTGGGGGGACTCTGCACCCACCCCTCCTATGTCTGGGCACTGCTGGGAGTGATAGGCACCCACCCCTCCTCTGTCTGGGCACTGCTGGGAGGACTCAGCACCCACCCCTCCTATGTCTGGCCATGTACGCTCGGGACATACACGGGTGGGGGTACGCTTCGAACATACACTGGTGGGGTGTGGGTATGCTCCATACACACACGGGTGGGGGTACGCTCCATACATACCCGTACCCACGCTCTGCAGGCCTGGGTACAGCCCGTACCCATGCCTTTGGAACATGGGTATGGTGCGTACCCCCATTGTTGGGGTGCTGTAGGGGTCCGCATCGTACCCAGGCCTTCTGAGCGTGGGTACGCGTCGTACCACGCGTACCCCTACGTCACTCCAACAGTGGCGGTACGGCCCGTACCCACGCTCTTAAGGCCTGGGTACGGTGCAGACCCCCCATGGGGTGCCGTAGGGGTACGCACCGTACCCAGGCCTTCAGTGCGTGGGTACGGGTCGTACCACGCGTACCCCTACGTCACTCCAACAATGGCGGTACGGCCCGTACCCATGCTCTTAAGGCCTGGGTACGGTGCGGACCCCCAATGGGGTGCCGTAGGGGTACGCACCATACCCAGCCCTTCAGAGCGTGTGTACGGGTCATACCACGCGTACCCCTACATCATCCGAACAATGCTGGTACGGCCAATCCCAGGCCTTTAGAACATGGGTACGGGCCGTAGCGCCATTGTTGGGGTGACGTAGAGGTGGGCGTGGTACGACCCGTACCCACGCTCTTAAGGCGTGGGTACGGTACGTACCAGAATTGTTGTGTTGCCGGTTCGCGTCAACATCCACTTCCGTTTTGGCGGACGCATGCGTTGCTAGACAGGCCCCACCCCCTCGAAGTACCAGGCCCTGAAGGTCAGGTATGGCCAGGGCATGTAGGATTTGTGACTTGGGTGGGGGTTATGTGTCCTGCCCCTGCCCCCTCCCCTTTGCCCCTGGGTGTTGTTCTGACCTTCTGCGGCGTCTGCGTCGGTTCCTGTAGAGCAGGTGGACTGCTATGAGGGCTGGGATGACACGTAGGTTCGGGTCCATGGCTGTCCGTCGCGTACAGGTGCTCCTTGTGCGCGTCGTCCTGATTTCCTGGCAGTTTTTGGCAGCCGGAAAATATAATCCGTGCGGGGTGACGTCAGTACGGATCGTACTTCCTGGTTCGTGAAACGCAGCCTGAATGCGTCCCGATGTCACGTCGGCGCTTTCCTGGATCACATTTGTATGTATATTTTCGTCGGTCGGTGTTTTGTACGATTCGTACGGAAATAGTGTTTCCATACGAATCGTACTTGCATTTTTGTAATGTTTTTTAACCGGGTACGAGTCGGACGGAGAAAATGCTCCGTCCGACGGTTCGTACCCGGTTTCTCCAATTGTGTTCAGTGAAGAGACTGATTGTATTAATTTGAGCTACATTATTCTGATGAATGTTTGTTATATTATAGTTTTGCAAAAAGACAACCTTGAATTTAAATCAGCACCAGAATATCTGTATTTACACAAATTAGAGGTAACTACCTTGTCATAAAAGAGAAGGAAGTGAGTTCATGGAAAAGGATGAGTAACATTAATTATGTGAATATTACTTATGTTATAGTTTTCAAGCACATCAATATTGCACTTCAATTTAGAGAGCCAGAATCCTAGAGATATTCTGAAAGTACATAATTTCTATAGAAGGTGGTAGATGATTATATATAGAAACAGACACTAAAGATATTCATCTTGTTTTTAGAGTGCCAGTGCCTAGCAGAGTGAGGAGTCAGAATGGCAATATCAAGTGACTCTGTTTACCATTTATCCATTCCCCTTTCACTGGCTCAACAGCTAACTAACATACTGCTATTGTATAATAATAGTCAATATGGAGAAGGAGTAGAAAGATTAATTGCACATATTGGCTACAGACTACATAATTAATAAAAGTGCAAGAACAGTTCATGAGATGACAAGTGGAACAGATGTTACAGAAGATTGAGAGTTTGGAAGTACAAGAGAATAATCAAGTGATCATCAGCACTGTGTTTCTAGTACAATAGAAGAACAAAGGACTGAGACCTGTAATACATTTTAGGGAATTAAATATATCCGTGATTCACTGACATTTCGAGGTGTAGGATGTCCATCTTATGAAGGATATTCTCCAGGATGCATATTTTGCGATCCCATAGCAGAAGGTTTTGAGTATGTACTACAAATCTGGTGGGAAGTCCTAACATATAATTTCAGGGGTCTTCAATATGTATTACCCTCTTGATGTTTCACAAAGGTTCTGCATTCTGTAGTGGCATTTCTCAGAGAGAGAGGTCTAGGATTAATAGTATATTTGGACGACATTCTTCTGATGCCTGATTTAATTAGAACTTATCAAAACATTTAGGCTTCAGGATAAACAAAGAGAAGTCAAATTTGGAACTGTGTCAGGAGTTGACCTTCTTTGTTTTTCTCATAGAAATGGCAATATCTGTGTTAAAATTGCCCATGAAGGAAAAGAGGATGGAAAAAATACTGATGTGAGAGTTGCTGAGTGAAAAATTATTCAGTTGGACCTTGGCTACTATTGTTATCTTTCTCTCAGCATTGCTTCAGGCAGTTTTGAATCACCCTCTACATTAATGGCCACTTCAGTGTCTGAAGGCAACGAGTTTATGCAGAGGATTGGGATAGGGGAACAGGCTATCTTTATTGGAAGAGGCGGGAGAGGTGCTTCATTGGTGGTTGGAGAACATGGAAGCATGGAATGGTCATGCAATCTTTGGGGTCAAGATGGACTATGGAGCAGAGTCTGACGCAATAAGCGTAGAACGAGGTGCTCAGATGGGCAATCAGAACATGGCAGTCTGGTGACTTTAATGGAGTCCAACACTTGACAGTGCAGGTACCAGTGTATTTTGGTTGGGAGGTAGATTTAGGTGCACTAGACTGGACACAGATGAGAGTTTAAGCATTGCTACAATTTGCAATGTTATAAAGGGGTTCGTTGGAGGTGCTCAAGCAGAGTGTTTTTTAGCCCTTGTGACTCAGTTTTTAGATTCCCATTCTTGGTGTTTAAGGGTTCTGGAATTAGCAATGGAAGAACCGTTTCTGAATTATGCAAGTGCAGACCTGTTCTTAGGTATTAGGGACGCCTTTTCTACAAGAGTTCTGGAGATCAGGAGATTCAGAAAGTTTTTTGAAGAATTTCTGATGTTTAAATGAAGGAGTTACCTGTAAGGTTTTTACACCAGATGGAGCAACATTGGTACTAACAAACAAGACAAAATTATGTCTGCTGATGTAGTTATGGGACAGAGGCGTTCCAAGGATTCTGATCTTCGGCACATTGAAGAGGACATTTTTGTATCGCTGCAGGAGTTTATGCTGGTGACACATTCTAAGTTTATGTATTTCTCAATAGTCTTCGAAAAGGAGCTGCTGCATAAGTGACATTGTTAAAGGATTGATTCATAATTCTAGCCTCCATACCTTTAACTTTATTAAAATCTGGAATCTCTTATCGTGCAGCTTAGATGAATCATCATTTAATTAAATGCTATCTATTTTATATGGGAGCATGGCTTTTGAATGCCACCATAAATTTGAAAATGTCTTGTTCAAATCACGCTTCTTCAGACTGCCTTCATCATTACCCAGTATATTACTATGGTACAATAACCTGGATCAATCTGCATTTGTGAAGGCCAACTCCACCACAAGATAACAGCTTTTCTTTGTCCATTCCTCATTTTAAATAAGAATGCTTTTGTGAACAACTTGCCTGTGGTACCAAGCAGGATGTTAATCTATATGAGGTCACCATAGCTCTCTTTGTATATTTCAGAATAATTCTTCCTCTCTCTGTCTCCATTTAAAGTTGAAGATTTTTAGACAGATATACTAAAATATAGTTTATTTATTTGGTCACATCTCTCGTTTTCTCCCAACTCTGTTGTCATGAAACATTTCATTTTTTAATTGCATCCCAAATGTTTTAATCCTATTGAGAGATTTGATATTAAGAAATTTACAATTTATATTTATCAGTGTAAAATCCACATAACATTTGAATCAATTCATCAGGAGCTCTACCGAGCAATTCCACCCTTTTCTGACTGCTAAATTAGGTGGGCACAAACTGATCAACATATTCAAAATACCCAGCCATTTCAAAACATTTTTACCACCACCATCATCTCTACGCCGTGCCACAGGACACCTATGTCTCTGACAAGGAAGATTTGGACTTAGAATAATGAAGATTACCACTAAGTAACCGGGTCATTACCTTCTCATCAGTCTTCCTTGTCTAAGCAGCAAAATGCTTCAAATCCTAATCAACATTTAATATCAAACTAAAAAGTGCATAGAAGAAATCTAAGGGCCTGATTACGAGTCTGGCGGTCTTGCAACTGCCAGACTTAAGGTGGCAGCGGTCCGTCTGCCACATTAAGGCTTAAAAAGACGTTGTGGCAGAGAACCACTGGCTGCGTCAGGGAGCAGTTGTTCCATGGTGGTGGTGGTGCATCACAATGTAACATGTTCAGCAGAACTGGCGTAGTCCTACTGAGCATAATACGAGTTCCCGCACAGCCAGCCATTTAATGACAGGAGGACTGTCATGAAAAGGCTGGTGGTGCAGGAACAAAAGGGGCCATACAAGGCCCCCATGCCCTCCGCCCACCATGGGGATACATTAAGTTGGACACAACACGTGCCCCCTGACTGTCTTACTCCAAAGTTAAAGCAAGGCATGGACAACACCATCCATGCCATGTTGGAACTTTTTTGCCGTTCCCATTGCAGTGCCTGCTTTCCAGGCCCAGCCATGGGAAAGGCAAAGAACCATCCGCCGTACATTAGTTCAACTCGTAATATGGCGGGTGGTACTGGAGCGTATTTGGTGCAGCTGTGCCAGTGGAGAGCCGGCAACAACTGCATCAAACTCATAATCAGGCCCTAAGGTTTTAACGCTGCCAAAACATTTGACAAAAGTCCGTTGACATGAGCTGCCCCCATGCAATTGACAACTATTCAAGAAGGTGAACACAGATGGCAACACTGCAAATGTACTTAATAGAGGAACCTTCAAGAAGTTAGATATACCTGTCATGTAACGACTATGCACTAGGTCAAGCAAATCCTGCCTCACAAACAATAAGCCCAATGTGAGAAAATGAGCTACCCTATGTAAATTAATGGAAATAACTCTGTGAAGATTTAAAGTGTAAAGGAGGGGGCTTCTTCATCTGAAGAAGGAGAAAGAAAAAACTGGCAATACTTGGTCCTGAAAGCAGTTAAAAGAAGGCTGGATGTTATGTTAAAAAGGAAGGATCTAAAAGAAGGACAATGTTGTCTTGGAATTTCTTTTAAAAGGAGCAGCTGGAGACTTGAGGGCCTGCAATTAATCAGTAAACTGTTCAGAATCAATAGCCACTAAATATATTGCACTGTCCAAAAAACTTCAGATCTACTGAGTGTACATGATCAAAGGGATGTTGCATGCTGGAAAAGGTGAATAGATAATTTGGTGCTATAGACAGAAACTGCAAAAGAAACGGAATGGCAAATCAACCAACCAAAAAAACGCCAATCCCCTAATGTTTCTGAGACAGGTAAATTAACCAATTGAGTTATCGTGGCAGATTGGGAAATCAAAAATCCAAGCAAATTGAAATTCAGAATACAGTGTTATCTATTTTGTAATAAACATGTATTAGAAATGATCTAGGAAAGTGCATGTTTTATTTTTGACTACATATTGGTTCCCTCTTCAAAGAAGGTACATTGCCTGGTAGGCCTTGAAAGTTCGCCCTTCAAATCAATCTCGGAAAGCCAACCAGAATGCAGCCAGTTGAAGTGCTCTTCACTTTGTATCTGAGTTGTATGCAGGTCTAAAAGCCAGCAAGAAAGACCATTTACTACCAGAGAACTGCAGAGCGAAGAAAAGTAGGAGGGGTCTTCTGCCGCGTGCTGAAGAGTCGCCTATGTTTACTTTAATTGCACTCCGTTTTTATATTTGATTTGTGTGTTGACATCTCCTGAGATCATTCATGCGTCACATCATAATTGTAAAAGAAAAATAAAATGATTTCTCTGTTAAAATGATAAACATTTTGGCCTTACATCTAAATGTTTTTGCTTTAAAAATACGCATTCAGATAATTTAAGCACTTGGTTGCACACGTTTTTCCCAAGCCTACGCAGGCTCTTTGATATTGATTCATAACATGTCAATTGTTGGATAATTCCAAATGGGAATATTTTTTTTGTTATGTTAATGAGTGAAGTAGCAACATTATTATAGTTCTTACAGAGGCCCGTGTGAAATAACAGCATCTGTGCATTTTACAACGCAAATGGTAGAGAACGTGCTGAAGTGATGATCACGTTTTAAACTAAGTTACTGTTAAATTTGGCTTGTTTCAATGATGGACATTTGCAGAACTTCACTTTCTTCTTGAGGCTAGATTCTATGGGGCAGATTTACAAGCCCCTTGCGCCACTTTTGCGTCACTTTTAACATGGGAAAAGTGACGCAAAAGTGGCGCAAGTTGCTTGTAAATCTGCCCCTATAGGTTTAATCGCGCAATGAAAATGTAGAAATATACACGATACATTTCCTTTATTTACTTTAAATCACATTGCATGGTTTCTCAAGTTTCGTAACGATTAAAGTACCGTGACATCTTCTGTCGCAGGTGTTTGAGAAGAATGATGAAATTAACCCAGATCCTTGTGTCTGGGGGTGAAGGTTCGCATTGTCCAGCATTCCGTCCATTAATTGTTTCTTTTGCATATGCTAAGTGGGAAGGGTATGCCGAGACCTGGGTCCCGTGCTCACTAAACTACTTGATTCAAGCTAGCCTGGCTGATGAAGGGTGTTGCCCTGAAACCGGTACCAGGATGCTTGTTTAAGGTTCAGGGAGGGCCTAGCTTGGCAGTTCGGGAATGGGCTGTTACCACAAGGAACAGGGTCAAGACTGATATGCATATGGCTGGGCCCAAACTGGGCTGGTGTGGTGAGAAAAAAATGATGGATTTAACCCAGATCCTTGTGACTGGGGGTGAATGCTTGCATTGTCCATCAATTCCCTGACTCCCCATTGCTTTGTGAGTCCCCTTGACCTTGCTGGTCCACACTGTAACCTGCTTGACCTTTCTGCATGGGTTGCTTTTGCCAAGGCTTGTTGGTGCTCCAGCCAGACACTGACGCCTCACCACTCGACATCCTTCGTGAAAAGCTCGCATCTGGCTCCTGGTCATTGTCGACATTTCCTGGTCTTCGTGGCTGCCGAGTCAAGCATCCCTTTTTCGCACCTGAAGCACCCGACATCGGTGGGCATTCATCTCCGAGCCCCTGGTCACTCTGAAGTGACCCAGACTCTATCCTCTCTGCTTTCAGGTTCCTTCCTTCCAGAGTCATGGCTTGGATTTCACTTGACCCTCTTCACCTTCACAGCAGCAGTACTTCTCCGCATCCCTCCATCGAGAACGACAGCAGTTTCCGACACCACTCCAGACATATGCACCCGGCTCCTCTGGGATAGGTAACTCAGGTACTACGGTATCTACGGGTGGGGTGGCTCTCCAACCTCCTATGTTCCAACGGGTTGCCTCAAAGTCCTCCTAGAAGGGCCCTTAAACTGTGAAATTGCAACCGCGACTTCCCCACAGAATTGTGCGGAGCCCATGATCTTGTTAGCACACTGCACCTGTCCTCCGTGGGGTCCCTATCTACTCACCTTGGGTGGTTCCTTGGGGTCCCAGCAATTCTACATGCTCTAGACCTTGTCTTGACCCCAGTCGTGGTTTTTATACCACTATTTTAGTATATGGTTTTTGTCTCACCCTGGAGCCCACTGTGTATTATGCTACTTACAATTGTTCTATTGATCTCATATTGTGTGCTTTGTGTTCTATCCTACTGTAGAGGATACTAGAGAGTGTTATATTAATAAATACATATTTTTATATAACTACTGTGCGGTTCTCCTTTCATTTAATCAATATACGAGAGTTGATATTCTGGTAAAACAAGCTGCTTTACATTCCTTCAAGATTAAGCCTGAAGGCTACTCTCCACAGCTACCACTAGGATAGCTTTCTAAAGGTTATCTTTGACCTCATACATCATAAGGGTCATTTGGACTGGTGAAAGGTGCCCACTTTGATTAGTAGACAGCATATACCAGGCCAACTTCTCACACCTTAGCACTGCTGCATTTTATCCCAATGTTTGCTCCACTATGTTGAATTTGAGTCGAATTTGGTCTTGGTTCACTGGATTCGGCAACCTACGTATTAATGTGTACATTTTGTCTGTGCTTGGTTTAGCCAGCTGTTGAGTTTGCCAGATAATCTTTCCTACCCATTGGAGAGATTCTGGAAACTTTGCATTTAATACTCTAAACAGTGGTTTTAGAGATGGGTCTGTCATGTGTTGTGCTTTCTTGGAAAGTGTAGATCTTCTTACCACTGCTTTGCTTTCCAGCACCTGCCTGTGTCACTGATGATCTAAAGTGTGACATTCCACCCCTAGCTATTTGTACGGCATAGTGCTGGAAATCAACTAGGGGCCTAGCTTCCATAGTCGGATGCTGCTGAATTTTTTTGAGATAGAGAACACTGGTTTTCCTGATTTATTTCTTGTTTGCAGAATTTACAGTAATTATGCAAGCTGTTTAGCAAATACTGGAAGCCTATTGCCGTATAGCCTATTATATCTGTGTCTTTAACATATTGCAGGACAAGGAGCGGAGGACCGTTTATCTTGTTCTGACATGCTCTTTGGTTTGCAATTGTTGTATGATGCATCCTTGCTTCAAACCTCATTTGACAAATACCTTATTGGTCTAGGTCTCATCTATACCCAATGTCAATTGGATGCACTTTTTTGTTCTAGAGTGAAATTATTTCATTTACAATTTTTTGACAAAACCCCATTTGTTCCACTTGGCCTAAAGAAGTTTTTTATTGATGCTGTCAAAGGACTTTTTAAAATTAAGGAAGCATAGGTGGAGGGTCTACCCTGATGTACTGTTTTGTAAATGAGTATCGGGAGGACTACCATGTTATCTGTTGGTCCAAATTTTTTTCTGTTCCCTCTTTGAAACCATGGAATCAGGTTGAATTTTGTCACCCATTTGCAAAGATCAGCTAAAATCACTGATGTGCAGCACTTGGTCTAAACTTTCAAAAGGGTTGTAGCCTAGAACTAGATTCATCCTTTCTAGTTTCCTTTTTTATAGATTGTGTAAATCTATGATCCTTGCCAGGATGCAGGTATCATGGAAACGAGATGGCAGTTTTTGAAAAATCCTTCACAGTGGCACGAGCCAGAATTCTTTTTTTTTCTGAAGACAATTACTGGAATCTCCTTTTGACCTGGGGGTGAGTTGTTTCTACTTTTAATGATTATCCTAAATACTCACAGTTTGACCAACTCAAGGTGTGTGAGCTTTTTCTGTTGATTGATCATTGTTTCTAATGAAACCATTGGACAGAGACCGGTCTTTGCTGGTGAATCTTCCTCCTTTGTGCTATTGTTTGCCACATGTAATCTTTCACATGTTCTTACCACCAGATGAAATTCTGTTGACCCATCTTCAGATTTTGCTTCAATTTCTTGAAGAGAAGGATTTGTGGAGGGACACCCAGAGCTTTTCATTGTCTGTTCTTTGTGCTTCCCAAATACGTTATTTATGCCCTGTTTTTTTTCTTTTTTTAGTTTCTCTCTACAACTGGCTTTATTCACCAGTCTAATTATTCTATTTAATTCCCTTTTTGCCTACCTTAATCCAATCATGTGCCATGTTTTAGGGTTGTAATGGGAATTCGCCTTATGGCTTTATTTATCTATTTGCAGTGTGGTTCATAACTGCTCCATGGTTTCCATCCACATGGTGTGAGTGTAAAGCTTGTTTGATTTTGAAATGGGGGCTACCAAGCTAGAGAAATCTGGATCTATTGTAGTCACCCACTCACAGAGACTTTCTCCAACTTTTACCGATCACCTTATTCATCTGGCTTTATAAACTGCATCCTCGTGATGGTTTCTTGAACCAGGTAGACTGCATTATTTAATGTCTCAAATAATTTTTTATGGTGAATGGTCACTTTGTAATGATGATCAGTTTTAAATACGTTGAATTGGTTTACAAGCTGGATGTAAACAAAGGTAAATTGCTACCACCCTGCACTTTTTTTCAGTATGCTTGAAGGAGACAGGTTTTTCTGACATCAGGCAGCTGTTTAATGCTTGTGTACTCATAGCTTGCAGTGTTTCCATTAGGCTTATGCCAAGGGAATCAATTTTTTGAAAAAGATTGGAGGATTTTGGTATTTTCCATATTGTATCTTCTTCTATATTTGACTAGTTTCCACAGTGAAAATGCAGCAAATTAAGATTGAAGTTTCCTGTGATTATAACACTCAAATTTGTGATTAATATGAGCAGAAAAGATGCAGATCCACATTTGGGTGCTGCTGCTTTGATCCTGGGTTGAGGTATTAGTTCCTTGGCTCCTGCCTTTGGCAAGTACAATTTTGCTCTAAGTGACCAAAGGTTTCTGGTGTATAGTTTATCAAATTTGATGTTGGGATGAGTTCCCATGAGGATTGCTAGATCTTCAGCTGGCCTTCACATTTGAGAACATTTTGCTGCTGAGGTATAAAGTTCTTAGTAGTCTGCTAGATAAGGGACACCGATTCTCCATGTCTCCTGCAGACATATGATGTGAAATATTGACTTGTGAGCTATTGCATCATCTTAGGTGTGAAGCTGGTTCCAGCCTGCTATATTCCATAGATTTACAGAATATTTGCAACTTAAGAAGTCTATAGGGTGGTGATATTTTCCAAGTAGTTTTTAGCGATAATGCTTTGGATTCCTATTCTTAATTGAAATGTAGTTATTAATCAAGACAGCTTTCGGTAGCCATGACCAACCCTAGTTTGTTGTTCCTGTGTTTTTCAGTGTTCAATGTCTCCCACTTCAACTCCTGATGATGTTCAGGATTTCTTTGTTTTCATAGTTAAGTGAAGAGGGCCCAAATGCAGCAATTCCTGTTTTACAAATGTCTCCAGAGTGGTTGTCAGCTCTTAATTCTCTATAAGAAGTTTAAACTGGATTCTTTTATGAAGCTGACTCTTAATTCGATTTGTTACTGTGAGGGATGGGCGGAAAATAAATCTGGGAGGCCGTATGTGCTTCTTAATGTTGGCATTTATTTTGGAAGTCAAAGCAACAAAAATATCAATCTTGGGCAAAAAATAACAAAATTATTGTTTTGGTTCTGTCATCTGTTCTGGATTCTCCAGGGCTTCTTCACTCCTTCTTCTTGACCTTTTCTTAGGTCTCAAGTTTGGTCTCCAAGGGTGCGTCGTCCCCGGATTCTAAGGAGCGAACACAAGGAAAATCGAGGTAAGTATTAGGATACGTCCAATTGGTGAAGTAATAAAACTAACCATCACCACACCTGGGTGTACATAGCATTTAAAATCCCTTTTCTTTAGATAATTATCTTTTATAACTTCTAACCCTCTGATGGGAGGGTGAAAAAAATAGGGGAGGTTTAGTGCACAAAGGAGAGAAAGAAAATAAATACACACATAGGTATATATATAACTAATTCCGTGTCACTTTGTTTTCTTATTTTTAAACTGATTATAGGGACTATCAGCCTTGCTGAATCCTTTTTATAGCTCTCCTTACGCTACCACTTTAACCCTTTCATCTGTTACTCTTCGTCTATATGTTTTTTTATTTCTTTAGTTTCCTCTCTAAATTCTGACTATTTCTTCTGGGGATCAATTCTAAGTCTTTGTATTACATCAGAGTTTTTTTTTTGGCCCCCCCTCTTTCTACTTTTCTCCCTGTGTTTCCCTTCTCCACCCCATACTCCCCACAAAGGTACAGTGTTCCCCTGTCCACGTACCAGGTAAAGCCACAACTCTTCCCTGAGTTGTGGAGGGACTCAAGATCTCCAGGGGCGACCACCACTCTTCCCTCCAGCCTTCTGGATCCTCGTTGTCCTCTGGCGCTGTTCTCCGGTTTTCGGCTGCTGAAATTGAACATCCGTCTTCTTCCTTCCAACTGGCATCTTCGTCCTCCTCATCCTTAACCCCTTGAGTACTGACTCCTCCTTCCTTTCTGGAGTCTTCCAGATTCCGCTTTCCTCTGCCTTCTGCCCCAGGTCCAAGAGTCCGTCCCTCCAGGTCCGTGCTCGTTGCTGATTGGTCTTCTATGCTCCTGGCTTCGCCTTCCTACTTAAATGATAATTGTTAGGACATTGGTATTTTAGAAATAATTGTGGTTTGCCATAAGTGCTGTGGGACATCACTCTGATTTTGGTAAACAAATTGAGATACCCCAATCAGCAAATATTTGTTTTAAGACATTATGCAATCAAATTCTTGTTGAACCTAAAAACCATTTTTGTGCTTTGATTTCAATTTGCTTGGGAGGAAACAATGCAATGTTTAATATTGATTGGTCAAAACATGTGCTATTTGCATCAGTAGCCGTGTTGAATGGACTTTGCAGGGGAGCTTCAGTCCTTTGATTGTTTGGCCCGGCGTCAATCCTTGGAATGTTTAGTGCCACTTGTTTAGGTGGTGATTTCCAGTAGGCTTTTGCTCAATGTAGGTTGCTGATGAATCTCCATTAAGACTATGATATTTCTTGTCTGCATTGTTTTTGCTGCAAAAGTAATAGGTTATTTATGTAGATTAACTAGGTTGCTAGAGACCTGGTTGGTTTGAGAATCCTTCCTAAAGTCATTCCCTAGTGACTGTAAATTAATTGGAAAATTAGCAATTTTGGTAAGTATCATTGAGCATGGCCTCTTTATACACACAAGTTATAAACAAATAATTTTTTTGTAGTTTTCATTCTATAACTCCCGGCGAAGTTTGACTTTTATAGAATTTATTTTTTAAGTTTAGATGTTTTTCCAAGATGAGGGTTTGTCTGGAAAGTGTAGAAATCATTACATTTAATGGTGTGGAGAGCTTGTAACAGTTTGTTAGTTATTTTTTTGCTTCCTTGTCTTCTAAAATAATGTCACCTTCTTCTGATGAATGCCACAAAGCTAGGATGCTGGATTTTAGAAAGACCTCGGGCCCTATGTAAGGCCATTTTGCATGCGCAAAATCAGTCGCAAAATGATGTGCTCTTGCAAAAACGACAATACACAATGTACGAAAGGCACTCGCAAATGACAAAATAGCGCTGCAAGAGAATACCGACTCAAAAAAAGCGACTGCTTTGTGCGTCCCCATATTGGCGAATCGTACATTACGACTTGCACAATCACATGTATGGAGCACTCACAACTAAGAGTGGGCGGAATTTGCGAAATTGCCTTTCACAAAATATCGCGAAACGGCAAACAATTTCCGCGAACATGCAAAATTTTGCGTGCTCGCGGAGATTTTGTGCAGATTAATGCGTTACTGAGTTTGACCTTCAACTCAGGCACCTGCTTTATTTATATCTATAAGTGCTTCCTGTTGAGGTTTAATTTTTGTGACAGGAGCATCGTGCCAGAAGGAATCCTGCCCTGCATATTTATCCAAGAAGATGCCACCGTTTTGTGCAATACCTCTACTCAACTGGAGTACTTTCTACTGGCTAATCAGTAAGTGCTACCTTGGTGGGTAAATGTATAGTGCTTTCCCTACACTACAGCTGCGCAAAGGGCCAGAAGAGTTGTCTCCAGTGACCATGTGTGTCTGTAACTTTTGCCACCGCGCCGATGGGCGCCGGGGTCCCTCAAGTGAGCTGTCCATCATAGTGGGGAAACGGCGGGAAGATGTTGCACACCGCTGGTGTGTGGGATGGGGCCAAACGGCTGGGCTTCTATGCAGTTCACATGCCTCTTGTTTATTCACACCTCACCTGAGCTGTCTGCCTCTCATTCACGATTTGTGGGTGAGGCGTGTGTATGCTACAGGGCGTTGACACCTCACTCGAGATGTGTGCTACTCACTTGAAACAGCAACTGTGTGTCTGAACTAAAGGGTCAGAGACCGACCAGAGCAGCAGATGAGGAGACAGAATCTCCTGTTGTCAGGAACTACACGGGATTGCGCTCGAGAAACTCATGGATGCAAAGACCTCTATCAAGGATTACAGCAAATTGTTGACGGTAGATATGGGGAGAAAGCACACCTGCCTAGCCTCCACCGTGCTCACAAATCTTTTGTGCTGATTAATGCGTTACTGAATTTGACCTTCAATCGGGCACCTGCTTTATTTATATCTGTAAGTGCTTCCTATTGAGGTTTAACGACAGGAGCATCGTGCCAGAATGAATCCTGCCCTGCATATTTCCGTTCCGCCATGGATCGAGAAATTTTCGCGCGGAACTTGAAAATGTCGAAATTTTGCAATTTCCGCGAGCGGAATGGAAAATGTCGCCCACCCTTACTCACAACTTGCGAGTATGCGCAAATAGCGCCATTTGCGCATGCAATTTACCACTACCCAGAAACAGGTGGTAATCAGGCCTAACCTATAACAACAGCCCCAGAATGCATCAGAAACTTTTCCACAATGGCTGCCTTGTACATAATAGCGAGGAGGAGGCGGATACTGGCTGCCCAGCAGAGGAGGAGGAGACAGGAGAGGATATTCAGAGTCAGGCTAACATTGTTGGATAAGACAGAGGAGGAGATTTATGACCAGTACATGCTGAGTAGCACTTTCATACTAGACCTCATAGACACCTTGAAGCCACAACTTGAGAGCAAAACCCTGCGCAGCAATGCACTTCCCACACATGTGCAGGTGTTGTGCTCCCTCTACCTCTTGGCCACTGGTAGTTACCAGGACGTAATTGTAGTGGCTGGTGGTGTATCTCAGAATGCGCTTTCGCGTTTTTGCCATAATTTCCTAGAAGCCATGCTATACCATATCCATCAACACATATATATGCCCAGGGATGATGAGGTACTAGACCAAACAAAACTCTATTTTTACAAATTAACAAGGTTCCCACAGGTCATAGGGTGCATAGATGGGACCCATGTGCCCAAATGTTACCCATCCCGCATAGAATGCGTCTTTCATAACAGGAAAAGCACACATTCACTCAACATCCAAGTTGTCTGTGACGCTAAAAACATCATCACAGACCTGGTAGCGAAATTCCCTGGAAGCACTATGATGCATACATTTTCAGACACAGTGGTATATACCAAAGGTTAGAAAGAGGTGACTTTGATGATGGATACCTCTGATGTAATCATATTACCAGTCTCCAGATAAATGTTTTACCACTTGTTTGTCAGCAAGCATATAACCTTACCATTATATATCTCACAAAAGGTGACAGTGCGTATCCATGGAACCTCACACCATACCTGTCTCCCAACAATATACTTGAAAGGCGGTACAACATGGCACATAAGCACACCGGAACAGTGATTGAGTGTACTTTTAGAATCATGAAATCACGCTTCAGGTGCCTACACAAGAGTGGGGGAGCTCTGCATTATGCACCAAAGACAGTCTGTAAAATCGTGGCAACATGTTCCATGCTGCACAGCATGGCCTGCAGGGGTGGATTGCCCATTGAGGTGTCTGACACAGATTTGGAGAATGAGGACCCTGGACCACCTGCCCTACATTAAAGGGATGGTAGTGCTGCATCTGTAGGGAGAAGGCGCAGGGACCAGATTGCCAACAACTATTTTTAAAGGTACATACAAATTAGATAGCTACTCACCTGTACATAAGACAGAACAAATTGTGACTATCAATTGGTGCTTTATCGTGCAAGCATCCACAACCAAACTAAGGACAACCTGTCCATCAGAAAATGTAGGCATGAACTACAAAGCAACTCTGTTGTGGTTACATTACCACAACATAGGAAGGATAGGTTAAAAAAAACATTGTGTAGCGACACTACACAGATCATTTTTTGCCCATCCACCCAGCCTGGCCAGAGCTTCCACTTCCCAAACCAAGGTGCCGGCTGCTGCTACAGCGCATCACAGGTGTCTCCGTAGCTGAGATTCTACGGCTTGACACTTCACTATTCACCCATGGCACCTCCACCAACAATCAGATTTGCCTTCAGTTTTTCCACTGCTGCAGTGATCTTCTCCAGACCACGAGCAACATCCCCACTGTAGTGGTCCATCTCCACCTGGAGCCCCAGGGTGTGCTGACTGTGTTGACTTGTTGCATGAGCAAGGCTACTAATGGCTCTGCTCAGTGTGTTAGATTTGTGGCCCCTGCTACGCTCCATGCAGCTAAGCTGTGCTTTTTCCTCTGCCCCTTCTTTGGCTAGGTCTGCAACTGTGTTTGTGAGGGCATACAGTTTTGCTTCCAGTCGGGTCAGATTTTCCGCAAGTTTCACCGTAATAATACAAAACCCCTGTGTCATCCTCACATTCCTTTGCCTCTGTGTCCAGTGCTCCAGACATGAGCTGACTGGCTGCTCCGTCAGAGGACAGACTTTGCATCTACCATAGGGACTACTGGGTTGGTCGTGACATCCGCCCCCTGGTGGCCAGAGTGCGTTGGGATGTTGGTATCTGCACTGTGGCTGGCGTGACACTGGCTGTGACCTGTGAAGTTGTTGGTGCCTCCGTTGTTGGGACTTCTGAAGAACTGGGACAACTTGTTTCTCCCCCATCCTGCCCTTCCTCCATCAGGTACAGCTCCTGGCTAAGGGTGGCCAACAATTTCCGTTCCACACGCGGAAATTGCGAAAATTCGACATTTTCGCGTTCCGCGTGGAACGAGAAAATGTCGAAACTTCCATGATCCGTGAGGGAACGGAAATTGTCGCCTAGGCAGGTGTGCTGCTGTCTCCCCATATATACCGTCAACTATTTGCTGTCATCCTTGATGGAGCTCTCTGCATCCATGAGTTGCTCGAGCGCAATCCCCGTGTAGTTCCTGACACCAGGAGGTTCTGTCTCCTCATCTGCTGCTCTGATCCATCTCTGGCCCTTTATAAACAAGAGGCATGTGAACTGCATGGAAGCCCTGTCCGTTTGGCCCCGCCCCACACACCAGTGGTGTGCAACGTTTTCTCGCCCTTTCACCCACTATGACGGACAGCTCACTCGAGGGACCCCGGCGCCGGTTGGCGCGGTGGCAATGTTACAGACACACATGGTCGCTGTAGACAACTCTTCTGGCCCTTTACCCAGCTGTAGTGTAGGAAAAGCAGATACATTTACTCAACGAGGTAGCACTTACTGATTAGCCAGTAGAAAGTACTCCAGTTGAGTAGAGGTATTGCACAAAACGGTGGCATCTTCTTGGGTAAATATGCAGGGCAGGATTCATTCTGGCACGATGCTCCTGTCACAAAAATGAAACCCCAACAGGAAGCACTTTTATTTGACCTTCAACTCGGGCACCTGCTTTATATATATCTGTAAGTCTTACAGATATAATTATAAATAAAGCAGGTGCCCGAGTTGAAGGTCAAATTCAGTAACGCGTAAATCAGCACACCAAAATCTCCGCAATCACACAAAATTTTACGTGATCGTGGAGATTTTTTGCCGTTTTGCGATATTTTGCGAAAGGCACTTTCGCTAATTCCGCCCACCCTTACTCCTGGCTACCCGCAGAATCATCAGCACTGTTCTCTCCTCCCAGTGGTGTGTCTATGTGCCAAAAGATGAAAGAAGGAAAGAAAATATGTGAGTCCCTGTTTCAGTGGTGTTGCATTGTTGATCGGCTCAAGTCATTCCTTTACTACACTGTATATGTCACAGAGTGCATCTCCCATGATGCAACATTAGTGTTGTTTGTTTGGTGGAAATGGATGTCTGATTGTGGATGATGAGTTTGTATACACAGAACAGGATTTAGTGGGTATTCACATATCACAAACACATTTCTCACTTACCAAGATTTGTTACTGGCTGGGTTGTGTCAAGGCTCCTGAAGCCAACAACAGCCACCCTCTCCAGGGTACCTTCCACCACGGCTTCAGCTGCTGAAGGTTCAGATGAAGTGGATGGCCCCCCTCCCATCCGTTGTGGTTGATGGTGAAAGTTTTTTTGATATCATATTGGCAACACACATTCTCACATTGATTGTTTGAGGACTAGATTTAACGGTGATTGGGCTCTTCTGAGATTGGGTGTGAGGGCTGTGGCCTTGCACCACCGATAAAGTTGTACATGTAAAATAGAGGACGTGCAAGATTTTTTGCACAGACCCTCATGCGTGTTAGATGTTTGCTGATTGTTCAAAATGTTTCCTCCTGTTCTCTTTTTTTGAATCATGCCTTTTTTTTTGTCTAGGCTATGCCTCCAAAGACTTGAGGGACATAGGAAAAAGAGTATGGACAAAATGTACGAAGCATTTTACTAGCCTCTGACCCGTAAAATGCAGTTTGCCATGTACAGAAGGCAAAATACAACTCTGTAAATTGTTACCGAATCGCATTTTGATTTTGTAATATGGTATCAGGAAGGCGCAAGTCTAGGTAGTCCCTTACTAATCCGAATAGCACTGGTATGTATGACTGTTTTGCGACTGGTAATGCGGTAGCAAAAACATTCGCAGTTACCACCAACTTCAAGTTGTTCTTGTATTCTTGATTTGAGCGCTCTGATAATGCTACCAATATAAACTTTGCCACAGCTACAAATTATGGCTTATACTACAAAAGTACTGTTACAATTTATAAACTGGTGGATTTATGCTTCAATTTGTTTGGGCTACTGGCCTGATACCTTACTGTTGTTCTTTGCCTGTAGATAAAATGTTGTATGCTATGGGGATTCCCAGCGGGAATATTTTCATTACGAAGGATCGTTCCATCTACATTGAAATATCTAACATTTCAGTCAGTATTAGCTGGTAATCTATTTGTTTCATAGTGAGAATATACATACTGGGGGCAATAGGTCTGACATCTCGTTATTGCTCTTCATTTCTAGACTGAAGATTCTAGGCATTTATCCCGTGCTACTGATAGGACACTACGGGGGACTCCCAGTGCTTATGACTGATACCCTCCATTAGGAGGTGTGCTCCATTGATATTGGAACTACTATAATCCCAAGTGATCCTGTATGTGTAACTTAAATTGTTATCTATGGGAATTGATGAGATTTTGTGCACCTCTATTGCCAATCGTCAATATAGGTTTTTAATCAATTATTTTGAATTGTACTAGCTACTATCATAATTCCATTCCATTTATTAGTCTTTATTATCGATGTATTACATCATAAAAGACGGTTACAATACATAAAAGAGTACATAAAAAAGAAAAAGAAACACAAACAGAATACATAATAACATTTCAGTAACCTAATACCTCTTATTTCTGATAAACCAAACCCATGCCAAAAATTTAGCAACAGCAATAACAACATATTCACTAGGCTCAAATCGCAATATTTCAAGTGCTTCTGACCCTTGTCTTGTTCCCAGAGTACGACATAATGGTTTGAGCCATTTAGCTCGGGGTGCAGCATAGGCGGGACATACGAAAAAGATATGACCAACAGAATCTGTGCAGTCAATACACCTATTACAGGAGTCACAGGAAACACCCTTCCATTTTTTGGTAAAAGAGTTGGTCGGAAGGGTGCCTACCCTAAATTGGTGGTAGAGTTTCCTGTCACAAGGTCTGGTGATGGTATCCCAGTAAGCTTCAAGGAGAGGGATTCTTTTTTGGACTAGGAACCTTCCTGTCAAAGACTCTGCAGAGGCTGAATTTAAATGTTTTTGCTGCACCATTGACCAATAAAGACCCTTAAAATCTTTCTTGGAGGGAAAAGGGTTATTGGCTGGGTCGGTCCATAGATTGCCCAACCCCATAGAATCCAGGAGTTGTTTGGTCTGTCTAAACCAGGGGATGTTACCAGCCCCCAGGATGGATCGCACATCAAGAAAGGCCTTGGCATAGAGGTCCAACTCGGGGACTGTCCATAATCGCCTCCAAAAAGCCAATGGCTTGAACCTAGCAATGTCATCAAACGAGTGACAGCCAAGGTCCAACAGGAGCGGTTTAACAGGGGTAGAGCAAGGAAGGCCCGTGAGCATTCTGAGAAATTTATATTGTGCCTTAACCAGAGGAGAAAGATCAGCGTGACCCCAAAGTTCAGCGCCATAAAGGATCGCCGAATTGATCCTAACATTAAAGATTTTGATGGGGGGGCCTATCGTTCTCGACTGGGATTGCTTGTGTTCTTTGACTAGGCAACCAGAGAGCTGAGCAAATTTTAGAGATAAAACATCAATTTGCGGCCTCCAATCCAACTTATTTTCAAAAACTACCCCTAGATAGGTCATGACATTAGTTCGTTCAAGCTGGACTTTGTCCATGGAAACGTGACCCTTCACACCTCTCCCTTTGTTAAAAACCATATATTTGGTTTGGACACATTGACAGACAAGTCAAAATCAGAGCAAAAATTCGTGAAAACGTTCAGAGCCACCTGTAGTCCAGACAGGGTCTGGGAAAGGAGTAGGGTGTCATCGGCAAACATAAGGAGCGGAATTTTGGTGCCACCCAGCGTTGGGGCATCCGTCGAAGTGTTGGAGTAATACTGGACAACTCTGTTAATGAACAATAAAAACAGAGTAGGAGCAAGGACGCACCCCTGCCTGACACCCCTATTGACCCTAAATCGATCTGTAACCTGGCCCTGTTTCCCCCAGCGAACTTGTGCAAAGTTATTATCATGGAGCCTAATGATGATATTCAAAAGATCGGCTGGGAACCCTAACTCAGCCAATACACTCCAAAGTTTCGTCCTATTGACTAGGTCAAATGCTGACCGAAGGTCTACAAAAGCAGCATATAAGGTACCGCCACACAGATAGACCGTTTTCCAGACAATCAATTGAAATTTGAATGCCTGGTCGATGGTACTAGTACACGGTCTGAAACCGGCTTGCAGGGGAGAGATGACATCCGCCTGCTCAATCCAGGCCTGGATTCGTGCCAGAATCATTCTAGCGATAATTTTCTGGACAGAGTCAATAAGACTAATTGGCCGGTAGTTCCCCGGGCAAGAGCGGTCACCTTTTTTGAAAATAGGGAGAATCTCGCCCCCCCCCCATGAATCTGGAATGTCGGCCCCTCTGGCTACGGCGTTGGCAAAGTGTGCGATGTAAGGCACCCAATTCCCAGGGTCAGATTTAAAGAGATCCGTGGGAACACAGTCCATACCCGGCGCCTTACCGCTTGGAACCTTACTTAAAGCCTTTTCAACCTCAACACAGTCAAAAATTAAGGTCGGGAAGAGGGACAGGTCCCTGATTATTGCTGGGGCAGACCCCTCAACCTGTGAGGAATCCGAAAACTGGGATTCAAAATGTGACACCCAGGCGTCCGGGGGTACATGGTTGGTAGGGACCTGGCTATTCTGCGAATTGCCCCACTTAACAATGTGCCAGAACCGGGTTAGGTTCCGGTGTTTGCTGGCAGCCAGAAGGTCGTTTTATAAATTTTTCTAGCCGATCTAATATTGTCTGGATCTTTGTTAGCAATAGCGAGTTTTAAATTACTAAATGATTCTCGGCAAGCTTTATTATACCAAGTAGATGGTTTTAAAATAGCAGATTTCTTAGCCTTACAGGGTTTTGAAAAAAGAGATTTAAGGCCAGAGAAAAGATGGTCATGTACGCGTGTAGCATTGTCCACGACGTCCTCAGTGCTCTGAAGAGACTGTAAATCAACCAGAGCACAAGATACCTTGGAGCTGATCTCGGATAATAATGCAACATCCATTGCAACCTTGTCCCAGCGTACACGCCGTTGGTCATTGGTTAAAACGGCTTCCGCAGTCACTGTTTCAGAGGGTTTGATTCTATGTACTGGACAGAGTGAGAGACTTAAGACCAGCGGGTTATGGTCACTCTCGGGGCGGTCGAATACCGCCATATCACATAATGTGGACCAGAACTCCACTTTAACAAGGGCATAGTCAATTCTGCTGTTACAACGTCGGCCATCTGAAAAGGTCATCTTTCCACCCTTATCAGAGGCGGTCCGCCCATTGGCGGCCCTGAAACCCCGCTCCATACATAATCCCCTCCACTGAGTGACAGACTCTGTCCACCTCTTAATAGGAGGGAGATCGAGAGGGGGGATATTTAGGATCGCGTCCACCTCCCAAGTTAGGGAGTCAGAAGTAAAGAGCAGGGGTTCAAAACAGCAATTTAGGTCGCCCACAATGTAAACATTAGTGTGTAAATTAATAGTGTCCAGAAACCCATCTAATTGTATAAAGGTATTAGTACCACGTCCACCAGGGAGGCCTCTGTTGTAGACATTTATAATTAAAACTTCAGGTTCATTGCGGTATTGCAAAGAAATAATCAATAGATCTGGGCTATCGATGACCAATTCCTTGAGGGAATACCCGAGGGATTGCTTAACCCATATACAGAGCCCGCCGGACGGACGGCCCCTGATACCGCGGGTAGCCCCCTTGGAAAAATTAACATACCCGGAAAAATAGATCGGGTCCACAGCCCAGGTTTCCTGGAATACCAGGATATTATGGGTGTTTACCCAGCCTGACCAATCTTCCGAGGTTACCCTACTGCTGAGGCCCGCAACATTCCACGAGACCAGGGTCAAGGGAAGAGAACTAGAAGGCATGATACACGGCGCAGCAGGGGCGGGGCCCGTAGCAGCTGGATTAGTTGCAATGTTAATGGGGCCCTTAGTCTCACTTACGGGTGGGCGAGGATCAATGAGGATGGGGGGTGGGCTAAATGTTGCAGCAGCCTTCCCCCGTAGTTCAGCTTAGCGTCCGTGGAGATCTGTTAACTCCGAAGCACACAGCAAGAATGGGGGCTCGACCAGACTTTTATGCAGATAGAACCAGCGAGCGGCACCCGCGAAGCGGGAGCCGCGAGGCGTTGTTTGGTGCGGGTGAGGCGGCTCCGGGAAGAGCAACCAGGTGAGCCTGATGTGATTGGCGCTAGGCCCCTTGGTCCTCGCAGTCCCAGAGCAGATCAAGGCAGCAGCCTTCCCCCGTAGTTCAGCTTAGCGTCCGTGGAGATCTGTTAACTCCGAGGCACACAGCAAGAATGGGGGCTCGACCAGACTTTTATGCAGATAGAACCAGCGAGCGGCACCCGCGAAGCGGGAGCCGCGAGGCGTTGTTTGGTGCGGGTGAGGCGGCTCCGGGAAGAGCAACCAGGTGAGGCTGATGTGATTGGCGCTAGGCCCCTTGGTCCTCGCAGTCCCAGAGCAGATCAAGGCAGCAGCCTTCCCCCGTAGTTCAGCTTAGCGTCCGTGGAGATCTGTTAACTCCGAGGCACACATAATTCCAGGTAGAATGGTTTAACATAGTGCCAGTGTATGGCGGATGAATATTGTTCACCTCCAAAGGTTGTAGTCTAGAGATTCTATATTAATTAATTTGTCCTTGAAACATCCTTTTCTTAAAATAAACTATTTTCGGGCATCTGTCATCACCAGACGGATCTTGGGGATCATCTTAGTATAATTTTGATGAGGAATTAAGTTGAGCTAGGATATAGACCTGAGACTTGATTTTAAAAAAAATCTCTGAAAATAATTCTAAATGTTTCCTTTCTTTAAACATAATAGAGATATCCATTGGATATTAGTTACCATCTATTTATCCATTACAGATATGTGATTCAGATTTTTCACTTCTTCTTCCTTTCAATGGTGAGATGTTGGTAAATATGGGACATATGGGTCCTGATTGATTCACAAGAATTGATAATGTTTGTAAATATATATATTTTTTTTAAATATTGATATGATGAACATGTTACCACTGATGACTAGATTGTATACAGGCAGGGGGTCATTAATGCAACCTGAACTTTGCAAAAAAATTATTTTCTTTATCTATGAACAAGAGATAGGACAAATTTGCCTTGCTGATATTGGTTATGTCTATCTTGTGTCTTTTTGATTAGAGTTTTACTTTAATTTTGTGTTTTATAGTTGATACTAAAAGAAATGTATCTAATTGTTTTTACAGCCCTGATTAAGTTCACATCGGATTAAACATGTTGGCTGGGCTGATGCATGTATTCTTACTCCTGATTGTGAAAATAAAGAGAAATAACTGAATTCAAGAACTTTCAAGACTCCTGACTTCATATGTTTTGGGAATTAAAAGAATTGAAAGATTCTAACTGTACTTTACAATTGAATTTTAGAAATCTTTATGCTCCTTGATCGCATCGCTTTTATTGGAAGAGGAACTAGTTTTCTCTTATACGTGACTTCTTAGTAGTGGGGTTGCGTCAATTTTGAGCATTTGTCAATATTAGACATCATGAGGATACATTTACTGGTGCAGCCTATATTGCCTACTCTACTGACCTATAACTTGCACTATTTATTTAATTGAATTTCTCTTATTGCAGGCCGAACACGCGCTGCATGAGCTGAAACCGCTTGTATTTTTTTAAGCAGCAGGGCCGTCCAGGGAGCATGGGCACCTGCTTTCAATCACTTTAACCCGGCTTTATCTCTTGTCTGTTTCAACCCCCCCCAAGTAAAATAAATTTAGAAATGACTAGCTAATTAAGTCATGTGAATTCCAGGTAGCACATAATCGTGTGCTTATGGGCTGAAGCTGACAACAGCATGTTACATGTCATCTACACTAAAGCCACATGACCAGTTGTTTTCAAGAGCCTGTGTTATTAACAACAAAACCACCACCAATACCACCATCAATTCCACCACCACCAAAACCACCACCTCCACCACCACCAATACCACAATAACCACCAATACCACCACCACCAATATCAGCACCACCAATGCCACCAATACCATTACCACCACCACCAATACCACCACCAACAATACCACTGCCAATACCAATAACACCACCAATACCAACAAAACCAATACCACCACTACCAATACCACCAACAATACCACCAATACCACCACCAATACCACCCCAACACCAATACCACCACCAACACCAATACCACCACCACAATACCACCACCACCACTAATACCACCACCACTAATACCACCACCTCCACCACCACCAATGCAACCACCAATACCACCACCACAAATACCACCACTCCTAATACCAGCACCACCAATACCACCACAACCAACTCAGAGGCGGGAACACTCAGAGGCGGCATTCATTAACTTCAAGAGATGTCTACTGAAAGTGGCTTCTTGGATGACTGATAACTGTATGAAGTTAAATGCAGATAAAACGGAGATACTCTTTTTTAACCAACCATCCCCCCCCGGGTCACAACTTTGGGGGCCTTCTGAACTGAACCCTCCCCCGGTGCCGGCAACGTCAGCCAGAAATCTGGGATTTAAATACGATGCCAACCTGTCAGGCAAATCCCAGATAGGCCAGGTCTCCTCCGCGTGTTTTTGGAAGCTAAAAACCCTGAGAAGATTTTTGAAGCTAATGCCGATTAACTGTAGAAAGTCAGTAGTCCATGCTTTGGTCATCTCTCAGCTGGACTATGCAAACAGCCTCTATCTTGGTCTGCCAGAGTATCTTATCAGAATGTTGCAGATCATACAAAATGCGGCAGCAAGACTTATTAGGAATGTCCCTTTTCGCCATCACATTACTCCGCATCTCCGGAGCCTACATAGAGTTTAAGGCACTAACCCTGGCCTATAGAACATCTCGAGGCTCGGGTCCAATACACCTTAAGAAAAGACTCCAGAAATACCACCAAACTAGGGCACTTCGTTCAAATCATCAGGAGCTACTGGTAATTCCTCACTTTAAGAAATCTAGGATTGGTGGCAGGGCCTTCTCGGTAAGAACAACCATGTTATGGAACTCTATACCGGAACCTCTGCGGAAGTCCTCATCAGAATGTGTTTTCAGGAAAACCCTGAAAACATGGCTGTTCGACCGGACTTAGCACTTTCTAGCACCCTAACTACACCTCTGCTCATGCTGCTAGCGCCGGGACACCTCCGTTGGAGGTAGCTGTGCGCTCTACAAATAACAGTAATATTGATAATAACCAACACCAATTCCACCACCAGTACCACCACCGCAAAACCACCACCAGCAATACCACTACCACCATCAATACCACCACCACCACACCTCCAATACCACCACCAATACTACCACCACCAATACCACCACCATAAATACCACCAATACCACCACCACCAATACCAATACCATCACCAATACCCCCACAAATAACACCACCACTAATACAACCACCATCAATATCAGCACCACCACCAATACCACCACCACCAATACCAACACCACCACCACCAATACCACCGCCACCAATACCACCACTGCCACCAATACCACTACCACCAATACCACCACCACCAATACCACCACCATCAATACCACCACATCCACCACCACCAATACCACCACCAATAGCACCAACACCACCAATACCACCACCACCAATAACACCACCACCAATACCACTACCACCACCATCAAATACCACCACATCCACCACCACCAATACCACCCCAGTACCACCACCACCACTAATACCACCACCACCAATACCACCAATACCACCACCACCACCAACATCACCACCACCAATATCACCTCCACCACCAATATCACCACCAGTACAACCACAACCAATACCACCACCACTACCAAAACCACCACCACTACCACCACCAATACCACCAATGCAACCATCACCATCAATACCACCACCACCACCTCCTTCACCGCCACTACCACCAACAATACCAACACCAATACACCAACCACCAATACCACCACCACCAATACTACCACCACAAATACCACCACCAATACCAATTCCACCACCAATACCAACACCACCAATACAATCACCACCAATGCCACCACCAACACCACCCCCACCAATACCAATACCACCACCACCAATACCACCACCAATACCAACAATACGAATTCCACCACCACCAATACCATCAACACTACTAATACTATCACTACCAATACCACCAACACCTATACCACCAATACCACCACCACCAATACTACCACCACCAATACCACCACCACCAATACCACCCCCACCACCAATACCACCACAACTAATACCACCATCACCAATACTACCACCACCAATACCACCACCACCAATATTAATACCACCAATACCACCACCAATACCAATTCTACCATCAATACCACAACCACCACCAATACCACCACCACCAAAACCACTACCACCAATACCACTACTATCAATACCACTACCACCATCACCAATACCGCCACCAATAGCACCACTAATAGCACCACCACCATCAAAACCACCATCTCCTCCACCATCAAAACCACCCCCTCTACCACCACCAATACCACCACCAATACCACAGCCTCCACCAATACCACCACCACCAATACCACCACCACCACTAATACCACCACCACCAATACCACCACCACTAATCCTACCACCACCACTAATGTCACCACCACCAATACGACCACCACCAATACCAATTCCACCACTAATATCACCCCCACCACCAATATCACCATCAATATCACCACCATCAATACCACCACCACAATACCAACACCACCATCAATACCACCACCACAACCTCCACCACCACCAATACCACAAGCAATACCAGCACCACCGCCAGTACCACCACCACCACCAGTACCACCACCACCAATAATACCATCACAACTAATAACACCACCACCACCAATACCAATTCCACCACCAATACCACCACCACCAATACCAACACCACCAATACAATCAACACCAATACTAATACTACCACCAATACCACCACAACCAATACCAATACCACCAATTCCAATACCATCATTACCAATACCACCACCAATACCATTTCCACCACCACCAATACCATGACCACAATCCCACCACCAATACCACCACCACCACCAATACAATCAATACCACCACCACCAATACCACCACCACTAATACCACCACCACCAATACCACCACCACCACCAATACTTCCATCACCACCAATACCATCACGTTCCACTCGGAACGCGAAAATGTCGAAACTTCCACGATCCGCGAGGGAACGGAAATTGTCGCCTAGGCTGGTGTGCTAATGTCTCCCCATATATACCGTCAACTATTTGCTGTCATCCTTGATGGAGCTCTCTGCATCCATGAGTTGCTCGAGCGCAATCCCCGTGTAGTTCCTGACACCAGGAGGTTCTGTCTCCTCATCTGCTGCTCTGATCTGTCTCTGGCCCTTTATAAACAAGAGGCATGTGAACTGCATGGAAGCCCTGCCCATTTGGCCCCGCCCCACACACCAGTAGTGTGCAACGTCTTCCCGCCCTTTCCCCCACTATGATTGACAGCTCACTCAAGGGACCCCGGGGCCCGTTGGCGCGGTGGCAATGTTACAGAAACACATGGACGCTGTAGACAACTCTTCTGGCTCTTTACGCAGCTGTAGTGTAGGAAAAGCACATACATTTACCCAACGAGGTAGCACTTACTGATTAGCCAGTAGAAAGTTCTCCAGTTGAGTAGAGGTATTGCACCAAACGGTGGCATCTTCTTGGGTAAATATGCAGGGCAGGATTCATTCTGGCACGATGCTCCTGTCACAAAAATTAAACCCCAACAGGAAACACTTTTATTTGACCTTCAACTCGGGCACCTGCTTTATATATATCTGTAAGTCTTAAAGATATAATTATAAATAAAGCAGGTGCCCGAGTTGAAGGTCAAATTCAGTAACGCATTAATCAGCACACCAAAATCTCTGCGATCACATGAAATTTTACGTGATCGCGGAGATTTTTTGCCGTTTCACGATATTTTGCGAAAGGCACTTTCACTAATTCCGCCCACCCTTACTCCTGGCTACCCGCAGAATCATCAGCACTGTTCTCTCCTCCCAGTGGTGAGTCTATGTGCCAAAAGATGAAAGAAGGAAAGAAAATATGTGAGTCTCTGTTTCAGTGGTGTTGCATTGTTGATCGGCTCAAGTCATTTCGTTACTACACTGTATATGTCACAGAGTGCATCTCCCATGATGCAACATTAGTGTTGTTTGTTTGGTGGAAATGGATGTTTGATTGTGGATGATGAGTTTGTATACACAGAACAGGATTTAGTGGGTATTCACACATCACAAACACATTTCTCACTTACCAAGATTTGTTACTGGCTGGGTTGTGTCAAGGCTCCTGAAGCCAACATCAGCCACCCTCTCCAGGGTACCTTCCACCACGGCTTCAGCTGCTGAAGGTTCAGATGAAGTGGATGGCCCCCCTCCCATCCGTTGTGCCTCTTGTAGACGTGCAGCCACCCTCTCCTTGGCCCTGGAGCACAGATCGCATCAGCACTTCTTAATGTCATCAATGGACCTGTGTGCATCTCCAAGGGCATTTATGTGCTGCAGCATCCCACGCCAGATCTTACATTTGTCCCAAATAACTTCTCATGGTGGTTGCAGCATTCCTCAATTAGGATGTCCAGCTCCTTGACAGAAAACTTTAGCTTCCTCAGCCTCTCCTTGGCACCCTTCTAGCTGGCCTTACTGCTCATGCTGTCAGTAATGCTCGCACAGCAGTGTAGGACTGTGCTGCTGCACCTGGACAGGTGCTTGGGTTTTGATCAGGAGTATCCTTGGACACCACTTCCTGCTCTGGGGTACTTCAGCTCAACCCGGAAGTGTTTTCCATGTTCTTTTCAAAATTACAATTTGCGAGTGCAATTTTGGGCTGTTTCTGCCGCACTCGGAAATTGCGTATGCAAAAATTGAATTTTTAGCGGAGGTCGCTATTTGCGTGCCTTTTGCGACTCGCTAATACAGAGGTGCCAAAATAGAGTTGCGAGTCATTACCGTCTCACAATCATGTGTTGTCTTCCATTCGTAGGTAGCAATTTGTGACTCACTATTTGCGAGTCGCAGTTTGTCGCAAATTGTGAGTCACAATTTTTGACAGTCGTACATCTGGCCCCTCATCTGTTATCTGGTAATAATGTGGGTCAGTACTCTGATTGGATGGTTGATGGTGAAAGTTTTTTTTATATCATATTGGCAACACACATTCTCACATTGGTGGTTTGAGGACTAGATTTAACGGTGATTGGGCTCTTCTGAGATTGGGTGTGAGGGCTGTGGCCTTGCACCACCTATAAAGTTGTACATGTAAAATAGAGGACGTGCAAGATTTTTTGCACAGATCCTCACGCGTGTTAGATGTTTGCTGATTCTTCAAAATGTTTCCTCCTGTTCTCTTTTTTTGAATCATGCCTCATTTTTTGTCTAGGCTATGCCTCCAAAGACTTGAGGGACATAGGAAAAAGAGTATGGACCAAATGTACGAAGCATTTTACTAGCCTCTGACCCGTAAAATGCATATTGCCATGTACAGAAGGCAAAATACAACTCCGTAAATTGATACCGAATTGCATTTTGATTTTGCAATATGGTATCAAGAAGGCGCATGTGTAGGTAGTCCCTTACTAATCCGAATAGCACTGGTATGTATGACTGTTTTGCGACTGGTAATGCGGTAGCAAAAACATTCGCAGTTACCACCAACTTCAAGTTGTTCTTATATTCTTGATTTGAGCGCTCTGATAGTGCTACCAATATAAACTTTGCCACAGCTACAAATTATGGTATATACTACAAAAGTACTGTTACAATTTATAAACTGGTGGATTTATGTTTCAATTTGTTTGGGCTACCGGCCTGATACCTTACTGTTGTTCTTTGCCTGTAGATAAAATGTTGTATGCTATGGGGATTCCCAGCGGGAATATTTTCATTAAGAAGGATCGTCCCATCTACATTGAAATATCTAACATTTCAGTCAATATTAGCTGATATTCTATTTGTTTCATAGTGAGAATCTACATACTGGGGGCAATAGGTCTGACATCTCGTTATTGCTCTTCATTTCTAGACTGAAGATTCTAGGCATTTATCCCGTGCTACTGATAGGACACTACGGGGGACTCCCAGTGCTTATGACTGATACCCTCCATTAGGAGGTGCGCTCCATTGATATTGGAACTACTGTAATCCCAAGTGATCCTGTATGTGTAACTTAAATTGTTATCTACGGGAATTGATGAGATTTTGTGCACTTCTATTGCCAATCGTCAATATAGGTTTTTAATCAATTATTTTGAATTGTACTAGCTACTATCATAATTCCGGGTAGAATGGTTGAACATAGTGCCAGTATATGGCGGATGAATATTGTTCACCTCCAAAGGTTGTAGTCTAGAGATTCTATATTAATTAATTTGTCCTTGAAACATCCTTTTCTTAAAATAAACTATTTTCAGGCATCTGTCATCACCAGACGGATCTTGGGGATCATCTTAGTATAATTTTGATGAGGAATTAAGTTGAGCTAGGATATAGACCTGAGACTTGATTTAAAAAAAAATCTCCGGAAAAAATTCCAAATGTTTCCTTTCTTTAAACATAATAGAGATATCCATTGGATATTAGTTACCATCTATTTATCCATTACAGATATGTGATTCAGATTTTTCACTTCATCTTCCTTTCAATGGTGAGATGTAGGTAAATATGGGACATAGACTGTTTTTTTGTCCCTCTTTTTGAAGACATATCTGATATGATTATCAAGATTCTGTGATTATTTTTGCTATGCTATGCTGATCAGGTCCTGATTGATTCACAAGAATTGATAATGTTTGTAAATACATTTTTTTTAAACATATATTGATATGATGAACATGTTACCACTGATGACTAGATTGTATACAGGCAGGGGGTCATTAATGCAACCTGAACTTTGCAAAAAAATTATTTTCTTTATCTATGAACAAGAGATAGGACAAATTTGCCTTGCTGATATTGGTTATGTCTATCTTGTGTCTTTTTGATTAGAGTTTTACTTTAATCTTGTGTTTTATAGTTGATACTAAAAGAAATGTATCTAATTGTTTTTACAGCCCTGATTAAGTTCATATCGGATTAAACGTGTTGGCTGGGCTGATGCATGTATTCTTACTCCTGATTGTGAAAATAAAGAGAAATAACTGAATTCAAAAACTTTCAAGACTCCTGTCTTCATATGTTTTGGGAATTAAAAGAACTGAAATATTCTAACTGTACTTTACAATTGAATTTTAGAAATCTTTATGCTCCTTGATCTCATCGCTGTTATTGGAAGAGGAACTCGTTTTTTCTTATACGTGACTTCTTAGTAGTGGGTTGCGTCAATTTTGAGCATTTGTCAATATTAGACATCATGAGGATACATTTACTGGTGCAGCCTATATTGCCTACTCTACTGACCTATAACTTGCACTATTTCTTTAATTGAATTTCTCTTATTGCAGGCCGGACACGCGCTGCATGAGCTGAAACCGCTTGTGTTTTTTTAAGCAGCAGGGCCGTCCAGGAAGCATGGGCACCTGCTTTCAATCACTTTAACCCGGCATTACCTCTTGTCTGTTTCAACCCCCCAAGTAAAATGGATTTAGAAATGATTAGCTAATTAAGTCATGTGAATTCCAGGTAGCACATAATCGTGTGCTTATGGGCTGAAGCTGACAACAGCAGATCTATGTTACATGTCATCTACACTAAAGCCACATGACCAGTTGTTTTCAAGAGCCTGTGTTATTAACAACAAAACCACCACCAATACCACCATCAATTCCACCACCACCAAAACCACCACCTCCACCACCATCAATACTACAATAACCACCAATATCACCACCACCAATATCACCACCACCAATGCCACCACCACCAATATCATTACCATTACCACCACCACCAATACCACCACCAACAATAGCACTTGCCAATACCAATACCACCACCAATACAAACAAAACCAATACCACCACTACCAATACCACAAATACCACCACCAATACCACCCTAACACCAATACCACCACCAACACCAATACCACCACCAGTACCACCACCACAATACCATCACCACCACTAATACCACCACCACTAATACCACCATCACCAATACTACCACCACCACCAATATTAATACCACCAATTCCACCACCACCAATACCACTACTACCATCACCAATACCACCACCAATAGCACCACTAATAGCACCACCACCATCAAAACCAGCATCTCCACCACCATCAAAACCACCACCTCCATCAATACCACAACTAATACCAGCATCACCAATACTACCACTACCATCAATACCACAACCACCACCAATACCACCACCACCAATACCAGTACCACCAATACCACTACTACCAATATCACTACCCCATCACCAATAGCAACACTAATAGCACCACCACCATCAAAACCACCATCTCCACCACCATCAAAACCACCACTCCACCACCACCAATACCACAGCCACCACCAATACCACCACCACCAATACCACCACCACCACTAATACCACCACCACCAATACCACCACCACTAATCCTACCACCACCAATTCCACCACCACTAATGTCCCCACCACCAATACCACCACCACCAATACCAAATCCACCACTAATTCCACCTCCACCACCAGTATTACCACCAATATCACCACCACCAATACCACCACCACAATACCACCACCACCATCAATACCACCACCACAACCTCCACCACCACCAATACCACAAACAATACCAGCACCACCACCAGTACCACCACCACTACCAATACCAACACCACCAATAATGCCACCACAACTAATAACACCACCACCAATACCACCGCCACCAATACCAATTCCACCACCAATGCCACCACCACCAATACCAACACCTCCAATACAATCACCACCAATACTACTACCACCACCAATACCACCACAACCAATACCACCACCACCACCAATTCCAATACCATCATTACCAATACCACTACCAATACCAATTCCACCACCACCAATACCATGACCACAATACCACCACCAATACCACCACCACCACCAATACCATCAATACCACCACCACCAATACCACCACCACTAATACCACCACCACCACCACCACCAATACCACCACCACCACCAATACTACCACCGCCACCAATACCATCACTACCAATACCAACACCATCAATACCAATTCCACCATCACCACCATTACCACCACCCCAATACCACCACCGCCAATACCACCACCACCAATACCACCACCACCACCAACACCACCACCAATACCACCACCATCAATACCACCAATAAGAACACCACCACCACCAATACTATTATCACCACAACCAATACCACCACCAATACCACCACCTATACCTATTACCACCAATACCACCACCACCAATACCACCACGACCAATACCACTCCCACCACCAATACCACCACCAATGCAACCACCACCAACAATACCAACACCACCAATACCAATACCACCACCAATACCACCACCACCAGTACCACCACCACCAATGCCACCAATACCAATACTGCCACAAATACCACCACCAAATACCACAACCACCAATACCACCACCACCACCAACCACCACCAATACCACCACCACCAGCACCACCAATACCAGCACCACTAATACCACCACTGCCAATACCACCAATACCACCACCAATACCTCGCTCACTAGTAATAGCAGGGGCACTGTATGAGGCCAGAGCTGCAGACTTGACCATCTCTCCCTACCTCCATGCCTGCCATAAAGCACAGCCCGCTCTGCACCAGGAGGTGAAGCCAGGGCTCTACTACAGCGGGAGTGTTTTTATTAGGCCAAAGATAGCAATGACATTGCGCAATGCCACACTGCACACTCAAATCACGGAAAGGGCAGGAAATAGCCCCCCTCCCGCTGTTGCTCTTGAGCCACAAAGGTGTTGGAGCACTTTGTTATTGTTTATAGTTCGGATCATATGTAACTTTCACTTCGCACTTTGTGACTGTGTAATTTACAACACTTACACATCTTCTTCACTGCACTATTTATCACTACTTTGAAGACATTGCAGGCCGGTTTCCTCCTCTGATATTTACAATCTAACAAGCGGTCGGGAAAGCCCTTTATTGCAATGCAATAGGTCTCGCATTTGCGAGAGTTTAAGCTTTTAGTATTGTAAATGACAATACCTTTTATTTATGTTTTAAAACCCAAAACATAAATAAAAGGCATTGTCATTTACAAAGCCAATAGCTCAAACCCTCGTGAATGGTAGACCTATTGCATTGCAAATGCTTGTTTAATGCATTTGGTCAACAAATATTTTAGGTTTCATTTTTTGCATTCTGGGTTTTCATATGGACAATTAATTGTCCATGAAAGCCCAGGTAAACCACATTGTCATGCTTTGGAATAATGCGTACTTTGCGGAAAGTTTTTAAATGGATTCCCTTGGAAGCAAGAAAACCTCTGATCCAGGGTCTTATTACCAATCGAATGGATTATGGTAATGCATTCTTGCAGTCCATTAATGAAACATCATTAAATAAATTACAGATTCTACAAAATATTGAGGCTAAGCTGATCCTGAACCTACCGCATCGAACAATTTCCGCTCCATGCCTCAGAGCTCTACATTGGCTTCCAGTGAGAAAGCGTATTCTTTTTAAGGTCCTCTGCCTTACGCATAAATATCTTTATGGGAAAGCCCACAATACTGGTCTAAAAAACTTTGCTGGTACAAGCCTCAGAGGGCACTCAGGTCTAGTAACATGTCTCTGCTTACCTCCTTCAGAATAAATACTACTAGACAAGGTGGTAGATCTTTCTCGTATTTAGCCCCGGCCTCCTGGAATAAAATGCCTATATATCTACGATCCATCCCCGTGCACAGCTGTTTTCGGAATAAGCTGAAAACATGGCTGTTTGATCAGTAACTCTCTTCTTTCATTCTTGACCCGAGCAGCTGCAAGCGCCATGAGACTCTTCGGAGTGATATGTTTTGCGCTATAAAAATGCCTCTGACTTGACTTGACTTGACTCTGTAGCCAGAGTGTGTGTTGGTCATAGGCTTCCATTTTTTATTTTTTCTCCATGCCTCCTTCTTTGCTGGCCCTGCGGCCATGGCATTTTTGTGTAACCAGGGTGCTGGCCTCCTTCTTCGCTGAACATGTGGTAGATAAGCTAGTTAGCACATTTTGAGAAGCCAGTGTTTTTTCAATCCTTATTTCATTTTTAAAAGCCATTTTCTAGGAACAGTGTGAGAAGAAACACATGACATTTTTCTTAATTTTTTACCCAGTATATTTATTTGTGCTTTTACCGAATTGTAATACACAGTTGTTTTTGGTTCTGTCATTCAATTTTTGCCTCCTCAACTACCTCCCATAGGGTCTCCATAGGCCCTGAAGAGCATATATTTAATTAGTTAGATTTTTGCCTGCCCAGTCCCCACAGCAACCCTCATAGGTTGCCCATGGCCCCTTGAGGGGCACCAAGTTAGCTTTTCTAGTGCAATGTCCATCAAACAATAGTTGAAGCATTTGTGATGATGATGATGATGACGTACTTAGCTATATTGACCAAGCCTTAATGACTTCCTGCTTCTTTTAGTAGTGTCTGCAGGTGCATGAGACGTTACATCATGCACAATAGTGAGACTGAGAGAAGACTTCAAGTTAGTTGACAGACACCAGAGTCCTCTGCTAAGTGCTAACCCATATTAAAAATAAACAACATGGCCACAAGGAAGGAGGCTCCTGCCAAGTGAAGAGAAGAAGTCTGTTGCCAGTGCCACCACTGGTATCAAGGCCTCCTCATGTCTCCTGAAATGCAAATTACCTGCTCCCTCCTCTGGGTAGGAAAAGGCTGGAAGAAGGATCCATGGCCCCACTACCAAAACCAAAGCTCATGTCTCTCGGCGCTGCAGTGACCGCAATAATGGTCCCAAATCAAATTGTTCCAGCAGCAAACTGAATTTCCACTGGAAGGTTAACAACAAGGACCACAGACCGCAATGTCTGATCTTCAAGAAGTAAGAGAAGAGCAGGATCTTGAGCTTGCTGCAGATGAGGATGTTGTTGTAACTGCTCTTTAACTAGACCCATAAGCTTTACAGTCTCCGTAAAGGAAAAGAAAGAGCACTCCCCCATATTCTCTATGCCCCACATCCAATGATTCAGATATGTTTGGAACTCAACCAGGACATGCTAAACCAGAGAAAAGGAAGGTTTCTGAAGCCTTGGAACTGATGAAGATGATGATGAGCAAGTGATGGTTAGAGTGGAGAGTGGCACAGAATAAGTACAGCTTACCACTATTCCACCTCCTGTTAGTCATGTAGTTTCACCAACACCTCTTTCTTCCATCGTTTTAAGACCCCAAAAACGTGCTTTGACTACCACTTCTACTGCAGTCACAACTTGCCTAAGACGAAGTCCAACACAACTACCTAGCTCCGCCTCAACAAGTTTGTTTGGCTTTTACACCATAAGAAAACTATCCTCCTCAGTCTGGGACTTCTTTACTTTTAGACCACATGAGGAGCACATTGCAGAATGCTCAACTTGCAAAGAAACAAATGTGTTTAGGTAATCCAAGTAGACACTGTGGTACAGGGGCCAACTGATTCATCTAAAAAATCAACACACACTTGTGTTGGCAGAGCACCTCAAAAACATAGCTGCTGGTGGTAAGAGAGAAGAGGCTCAACTAATTGAAGAAGGTTTTGGTGAGGAAGAAGGATAGGATGTTGGTGTCATGTGACGCATCACTATTATTGTTGTATGTAGTATGTAGACAAGAATACACTGTCACCCAAAAGCCCCTGTGAGGAAATGTGATGTTTTATATGGCGTGGTTGTGTGACCTCACTGTGGAATTCACTCAGAAAACCAATGTGCTCCAGTCAGGCTCAATTGCTAAACCTTAGGTCAACCCTGGGTAGCCCTGTCTTGGAGCAGTCGGGCTTAAACAAAGGAACAAGTGGAAACCATTTAGAAGTACCAAAACAATGAACTAAAGTAATTCAACATGATGTAAATCAAACACCAATTTATAAAACTAGATCTTATTATTAGGAATTTTTAGACACCAAAATGAACAAAATCCACCAGAGGGTTGCCGAGGTATGACTTTTATAGGAAATCATAAATATCAGCTTTTTTATCTCGAAACTGCAAACAAGGATTGGTAACCGCATAGTATAAAATCTTTTAATGAGTTTTGTTTGGCTACTCCAGCCCAGTTTGTGTGACCACCTCTGAAAGGGGGAAGGTCAGGGAAGCAAATAAGGAGTTGTAGGAGAGTTACTTTGTCACAAAAGCATTCTCAACCCCAGTTCCAGGTAGATAGGATGCTGAAGATGCTGGGGATGTTGTGTAGTCGACTGAGGTCTTCCTGGGGCAACTCTTTGGTCCACAGTCCAGGTGGGGCAACTTTAGCCGCAGAGGATGATGTCCCTTGAAATCTACTTTGAGCCAGAAAAAGTCCAGTTGGTACTGGACTGCTGGTCTTGAGTCACAGTGAAACCAGTGGTTCTCTTTGGTGAAGGCTGGTGTCCGTCTTGGGCAACCAAACTGCACTCCAATGGTTCTCCCAGGTTCAGCAGACTTTTGAGCATCAGGACATGGTCGTCTGCACTGCATATCAAAGGTCAGTGGTGATCAAGCGATTGCTACTACTGGCTGCCCAGAACAGGCAACTTCGGCTTTTGTGGTCCTGGTGCAGTAACAGGAAGCCAGCCAACTGACTCTTGCAGTTAATCTTCTCTGTCTCAGGCTCTGGAGAGGTTTACTTCTAGTGGGCACTAGCCTTCTTTGACTTCCTCCAGGCATTCAATCAGTTGCAGAATGGAAGCATTTGTGGTTCGGAAGGCAGCTTGGTAACTCGGGTACCTGCAGTGACACCGATGGTATGGGCCCAATCCCTCCAGCTGGGTGTCTGAATCACTGCCAGCAGCCTATGCTTTCTCTTCAAGTACCATCAGCCGTTGGTACTCCATTGCAGTGGTCTCCATTTTCTTGAGGAGCAGCTGAGCAGCTATCTCCCACTAGAACTCTGGGGCATGGCCTTTTAAAGGAGCAGTTGAATGATCCAATGAAAGAAGAAAACAACATGACTTGTAGTACTCAATGCAAATATGTATTGATATAGTAAGACAGTTCTATTGCTGGTCCCTAGGGCCACTGGAAAGTGTTGTATGTTATGTTGTGTTGTGTTATATGTTATGTGCATTTATACAGTGCACAACTTACCCTGGAGGGTATCCTGGGACTGGTAAGCAGATGCTACCCAGGTTGTGTCTATGTCATGCCTAGGTTAAGAGCTATGATTTGAGTTACTTGCAGAACTCAAATACTGCATAGGCTCTGATGTGTGAGAGAAAGTCATTCCAGGCTTTGGGGGTGAGGTAGGAGAAGGAACAACCACTGGCGATGGTTCTATACATATGGGGACATGTGTGAATAGGCGATGGCTGAGCAGAAGTGTTTGATGGTTGTGTGAAAGTTGATATGATTGTTGAACTAGGTGGGGCCAAGTTTGTGCTAAACGTCATGTGTGTGAGTAGGTTTAAGTGTGCATGTTTGTGGATTGGGTGAGAATGGAGATCTTTGAGATTAGGTGAGCAGTGGTGGCCATACTTTTAGCAGGGAGGAGGGCGGTCGTGGCACAAACGCACACATAAACATTCACTCACACTCATGCATTCACACTCATGCACACACAAAGACACATCCATTCAGAACACTCACTCCCACATATTCATTGACATACGCACGCACACATACACCAAACATTAAAAATAAAATCATACTTACCTGCGCAGCACACTGCCTCAGAGATCCCAGGAGGGTTGGGACTGCTGCCCTCCTTCATTGGCTGGCCGAAGGTCACAGAGTGGGATGGGGTCAGTGAGACTGCTAAACCCACCCTAATCTGTGACAGGGTTTCAGTGATTGGCACTCTGCCCTGGGCACTTCAGGGCTTAGAACTGAAGTGCCCAGCACCAAGGCAATCAGTGACCTTTCCTCATCACGAGGAGGTGGGCCTCAAGTTGTTTTGCCAGGCTGAAGAGGTCATGCCTACCAGAGCTGCGACTTCTTCAGCCCATCAAGGTTCAGCTCAGGCAGCCAGGAGCCTATGCATTAAGCGCATGTCTAGCTCCTGGCTTTCTAACCTGAAAATAAAAAGTGTCTTTCAGGCTGACCTTTGCTTGGCCTGACAGAGACTCTTTGTGGTGGTCAAAAGGTGAGGGGGCATGGCCCCTCAGCCCATTAGGACAGGCCTTGGCTGGATGTGAGTGCTGTGAGGTAATCTGAGTTCGAGTCTGGCCACTGAATTTTTATGGTCTTCTGATTAGATGACCGTTGATTCTGACATAGATTGAATTGCCACCTGTCCAGTTTTCTGATGATGAGGGCCTTGGTGATGGATCTGCAAGTTGTGACTTGCACCCACTTGAAAAATTTCGCCAGTGTGGAAACACGAAGCGGAGAATGCATTCACTTGGCCAGTCTTGACAACCTGATCCTAGACCAATTCCTTCAAAACGTAAATATCTGTCCCATTTCATAGTCCATTTGATCCCTTTGAAACTTTCGTCCTTTTTTGCATTTTGATTTCTTTCTCAGCTTTCTCTAGTTTCACATTCAGCTTATTTATCTCTGAGTCAAATTAGCTCTCTTTGCATTTTTCTTTCAGTATAATCACTACCCCCTCGAGTCCTATCTTTATATTTGAAATTATGTGCACTATATGTTAATGGTGGAAACAAACGTTGTTTGACCCGTGATCAAGGAGCCACTGCACCGAAACGCGTTGGGCATTTTTGCTGTCTGAAATAAATTAATCCAATCTAAAAGGAATTGGGCTTGGCACTGTTTTTTAAAAAAAAAGAAGACTGAGAGTTGATTTAAGAGGTGCGCGACCTCGCTGTGAGCACGCTGCCGAGTGTCGCAGGAAAACTCGTGAAGCTGATTGAATATATATATATATATTTATACGTCCTATGCGCCTTCAATTGGAAAAGCCTCTGAAGACAAGTGGGGACACTTCGAAATGCGTCAGGCATCCATGGCACATTGAACTGCTGAAAGTTATCGTTGTACTGGTGGACTGTGTACCATAAAGGCTCTTTAAGAGCATGTTGGCGCTCAAGTTCTCCTTGTACATTGGGTACTTGGAGCTGGTATATATATATATATATATATATATATATATATATATATATATATATATATATATATATATATATATATATATACCACCAGTAGAGATATCACAGGTATCCGACCTGAAAAACCTACTAAAAGCTTTGGAGAAACACAAACGAAGCGAGTTAACAAAATGGTGGGAGATTAAATCTTTGGAAAAATACCACGAGGTCGGACGAGTGCCAAGGGGACTCAGAATCATGCTAGCACCTAGCTTTGAAAACCCCAATCCATTGCTTTTAAAGGAATGGGCTGATAGTAATTTAGAAGCGTCAATGCGCCTAGTTTGCCTACTAGTGAAATACGCCAAGATCGATAGAGATGTCAACATCAGCGAGATTACAAGGATTCAACAAGAAATAGAAAAACTTAGGATGTCAAGCAACCAAGATTTCATTGATAAAAGCATCACAGATATGTCTGCCCGTTTAAACAAACAAGAAGCAATCATTAAAACCAGAAAAGCGTACAAATTCACTAGAGATAAGAATGATTACGAACAGGGCCAAGTGTTCACGTTTGCCAAAAAGTACGACTACATTAAGAAACAAAAACGAAAGGGGGCAACACAAGAACCAGGACCTAATTACAACATAGCGAGTACCTCACATACCCTCTTGTCGTCAACTTCCGATATTAGCAGCATTCCCAGCGATACGGACTCTGAACGAAGTGGCGTTCCGGACGGCAACAACACAAGTAATCTTGGGCCCTTATCTCTAGCTGAGGAAATGGATTTTATCAGGGAACAGCGGAAAATGTCCTTACGACCGAGAAATCCCAATCAGCCAAACGCAACAACAGAAACCGGCGAAGGCGAGAAAAGCGGAAAAGCAACAAACGCAAGAGGCAGAGGGCAGCAGAGGAGAAGGAAAAACTGGCATTAACACCTGAAGAGCTAGATAAAACCATTGTTAATCTCACTGACATCCAACTCAACCTAGCTGAAAAACAACTGCTCTCGTTAGGATTAAGCTACTGTCCCGAGAGCAACTTCAACTATGTTGAAACAAGAGTTGACGTATACAAGTTCATACGCAAATTAAAACTGTCTAAATTTTATACTATCAAAAACCATGGAAAAACTGATCCACACAAAACAACTGAAACTATTCAATCAGTTCTTACCATCCAAGAACTCCCAACTTTGTCAACACTTCACTCCTTGTTACATGAGTCAACAGATAACTCACAAGTTCCACAAAATACTCAAGAAATCGCTGATGTCGAAGGTCTAAATTTAGCGGCTCCTGGGAACAGTTCGCTCAGAGCACCTTCCACCTTTGTTCCCATCATGCCTCGTGACGCACTAGATATCTTCCATGATCGCATCACTGACGAACTAAAAAAACTTTATGTGAAAACCAAGAAAACAAAATCTAAAGTCTATTCCAGAAAAAACCAAAGTTATTTCCAACTTATGGAAAAATTAAAATCTAATTCGTCGGTGGTTATCAACAATGCAGACAAAGGAGGTAATATCGTCCTGTGGGGCAAACAACAATATAGAGAAGAGGCATATAGACACATCAACGATTTGGAGTGCTATGAACGTTCCAATGCAGCCATTTTTAGAAAAATCATTAAAGACTATAAAGAAGATCTAAGTAGTTGGAAAAGAGAAGGTCTAATCTCAAAGGATGAAATGAACTTTTTGAATAAAGAGTTTCCGGTTTTACCTACCTTCTACCTAATACCGAAAATACACAAGCAGGTGAATCCCGTGCCAGGCCGGCCTATCATTTCAGCTAAAGACAGTATTTTTGAGAACACTTCTCGCTATGTGGATTTTTATCTTCAAGAACATGTTGCTGGTTTGCCCACATATCTCAGAGATACTAAGGACTTTTTATCCAAACTTAATTCCATTCAATGGTCGGGGAATTATTTGTTGATGACCTTAGACATCTCATCTCTCTATACTAGCATCAGGCATCATGATGGACTGTTTGCTGTAGATTATTTCTTGAAGAAACGCAATATTTCCATGTACAGACACAATGAAATCCTTCTAAAAATGATACATTGGTGTTTACATAATAACATGTTCATGTTTGATGGGCTTATATTCAGACAAAAACAAGGAGTGGCTATGGGGGCATGCTTCTCTCCCAGCTACGCATGTTTACATGTAGGCTGGTGGGAGGAGCATGTCCTCATGGGCGAACACAAGAATTTATGTGTTCAACATATCATCACAATGTGGAGATATATAGATGATATATTCATCATTTGGGATGGCACAAGACAACAAGCTGAAGATTTTGTAAGAGTTATCAATTGCAACAAGTTAAATCTTAACTTTACCTCCCATATTGATTCTACATCTATTAATTTTTTGGATGTTTCTGTTTATATTCAAAACAACACCATTCAGACTTGCCTATACAGGAAGCCCACAGCAGGCAACACCCTACTTCACGCTAGTAGCTTTCACCCGCAGCACACTATATCCAGTCTCCCCTACGGGGAGTTTTTGAGAATACGTAGAGCCTGCAGTAATGAAGAACAACTTTGTATAGCTCAGGAAGCAGCAAAAATCAGGTTTCTACAGAGAGGGTACCAAGCCAACAAACTTAAAATAGCGCTGAACAAAGCTAACAGTAAAGATAGACAAACTCTACTAGTTACCACACCTAGACATAATACCAACATCTCGGATCCCCCTATTGACAATTGCAACTACAACAGCAATGTCAATCAAGACAAAACAGTCTGTCGTTTTATTTCTACATATAGTAGACAGGCCAATACTATTCGCTCCATCATAAAAACCCAATGGCCTATTGTCTTAACTGACATGGTGCTTTCTCAATTTCTGCCCACACAGCCTAATTTCACCTACCGCAAGGCACATTCTATGAGAAGGGATCTGGTTAAAACTAGTCCGGAACTAGATCGCAAGAGCATTTGGCTATCCCCCAAAAAGGGTTTTTTTAAATGCAGCACATGCAGGGCATGCAAGTTTGGGATCAACACCAAATCCTATTGCACTCCGTTTTCGGATGAATCCATCAACATCAGAGGACACTTTACATGCCGGACAGATCATGCGGTATACATTCTGCAATGTGTTTGCGGCCTTCGCTATGTCTGCAGCACAAAGTTACAGGTCTATGTGCGCATTTTGCAGCACTTAAGGGCCATAGTTAACTCCGACCCTTCCTACCCGGTGGCCCGTCATATTAAAACAGAACATGGTAATAATCTCAATGTCTTGCAATATTTTGTGACAGACAATGTCCCATTAAACAAACGGGGGGGCAACCGTGAAAAACAACTCAGACAATTAGAAACTAAATATATAATGGAATTAGATTCCAAGGCTCCAAGAGGGTTGAATTTATGTGAAGATCTGTTTTACTATCTTTAAGTGTTTTTCCACAATTGAAAACGTTGACTGTTAATATTTCCGATTTTGGGATGTAGTTTGTCTGAGGGTAAATAACTGTATTGTTCAGCGAGTCTTATGTTTATTTGTTTTTGTGGATAGTTTGAGAATCTGGGTCCACACATGGCATTCGTTGTTCCTTCCTTCTTGTATTTACTCCAATAACCTCAAAAAACATGATTGTATGTTTAGGGTTGTTTCTGTTATTAATTCATCAACTCACTTTGTCTCATTTAATACCTATACACGGGTCACATTACTAAGATAGGGGATTGGCATAAAATACACGCCCCACTTTTGATTTAGGATTTTTTTAACACTTTGCACTTCATAAGGCCAGTTATATTGACAATATTTTGTTTGGTATCCTCACGTATCTCACAGCATAGACTAGACCTGCTATTTTAAAACGCATATTTTGTTGAGGTTGGCTATCAGTGAGCTACCTATGAAATACATGAATTTTTCAATGGTTGTGGATTATTACCTGTTGCCTCCCAGTATTTGTACCTGTTATAAAACGAAACCATGGGCCCCACAATGCCTTTTTTCAGTTACGGCACTTTTTTTGTTTTTCGGAATTTATAAATCACAAGAGACTGATTATTCATGAAATTCATTGAGGTTACATTTTGGTTAACACATTTATTTATATTGTGGTTAACATTTTGGTTCCTGTACTAAGCCTATGACCACCTCTTGATTTTTGTAACATTTATGCATATTTCTTCTATGTCTATGATTGTGTAGTGGGTAGCCAACCAATAGCAAGGAAAGCTATGTCACCTCCCCTTTCTTACTGTTAAGTATAAAAATGTTACCTATTTGCAACGCAATCATGTGAGCAAGGCCACACAGTTGGCCGAAACGCGTCGTTCCGTTTCATTGCACTGATTTATGATTTGAATAAAGACGATACTGCGGCTGCAGTTTTCTACGAAGAAGAAGGTGTCCGTCTCTCTGTTCTTGGTGCCGAGAAGCGCTTTGGAGTGGTAGTTGGATATATATATATATATATATATATATATATATATATATATATATATATATTACCTACTGGCGGTCACCAGTAGGTAGTTATAGTTAGGACCTAGTTACTGTAGGAAAATGGCAACATTCTATTCCCAATAAATTTAGCGCCAATTGACGAATCTTCCCGAAATTTTCAAAACAAATCCTTTGATGAGATCAGCTCCTATGTGGAAAGTTTGGGGGTGATTCGTAAAGGGGGGGGCCGAGAAAAAAGGGGGTCCCAAAATGTGTTTTCTCCATGTTAATTTCCATAGGAAACTTTAGACAAGGCTACAGGTCGAACGGGTGAACGGAATTACCCCAAATTTGGCAGAGAGAAGGGTCTTGGTCTAGAAAGCACGCTTTTGTTTATTTGGTGTAAATTCGTTTAGTAGTATTTGAGAAGTATCGAAATTTACAGATATCGATATTTGGGAATTCTCCCATCTGATTGGCTGAGGCATTACGAGCACGAGCTTGTTCTGATTGGCTGCGAGCGGTAGCAACTAGGAAGTGTTGGCTGCCATTTTGTGATTCTGTTGAAGCGAGTAAGGTGCAAAAAGGGGAAAAAAGGGGGGAAAAGGGGGGGAAATAGGAGGGTAGGAGCACTGCAACCTCTGTGGGGTGTTTAGGGTGTACTATAGAGGGGTTGCGAAGCGAAGTATTTACCCCTACCGGTGTGTAAGTGGTGGGCTACAGAAAATAAGTGAGGTATTGGGTAGAGTCTGATGCGGGTAAGGTGGGCTGGTGCGCGACTCTGGGATTAAAGAGTGAGCCCAAAATTGTGTGTCTTATGCTGTGAAGTCATGTGCCGTGGCTGCTGCACTACAATTGCAGAAGTACTGCGCGGATGTGTTTATAACTACTAGGGTGAACTACTGACTAGGCCTGGGCGAAAATTTTGTTCCGTTCGCGTTCCGCGGAGAGCGCGAAAATGTCAAAATTTCCGCATTCCGCAGCTTGGCGATAATTTGTTTCTTGCTCGTGCTGTAAAATAATACATTCTCCTTACCTGAATCCCTGCGTTCGCCGACAAGTTTTCTTGATCCGGTCGCGTTCTCCATGAGATGTTGTATTGTTTTTAGCCATTTGCGCTGTCTCGCGACAGTTCGCGCCCGCAGTGACGTCATACGTCGCGCGATCACGTCTTTCTTCTCGCGATCATGCACCGCGAGACAACTGAAAACAAGATGGCCGCACCCGCGAGCAACCACATGGGCAAGTTGGCGATCCGCAACCATGCAGAAAATCTCGTGAACATGCGGGAAAAAAAACTTCCGCATCTTCGCGATATTTCCGCGTGTTTGCGATAATTTTTAACATTTTCGCGATAATTTGCAAAAGTGGATTTCGCACATTCCGCCCACCCCTACTACTGACCCGTACTGGTATGAAAGACCTGGGGTATGGAATATATGTGAGGTATTGTCTAAAGTCTCATGTTGCTAAGCTGAGCTGCTGCCGGAGTCGGGGATTAAAGCGTGAGCCCAAACTGTGTGTCATATGATGTGAAGTCATGTGCTCTGGCTGCTGTGCCACATCTGTGCAAGTAGTGTCAGCATTTAGTTATAGGTACTTGGATGAACTTTTGTTTAGAACATTGTAGCTTGTGTATGGTGCTTAGCTGATGTTGTATAGGGAGTGCGAAGGTAAATCAATATGGTATTTGTAGAGCGCAATCTACTCACCCCTATGGGTGAGAAGTGCTGGGGATCAAAGCGAGAGGTCTGTAAAGTGAGATGGTCTGGCCGCTGCGCCACAGCTGTGTGGAGAATACATTTTGGCGAGGGTGCGGGAGTTGGCGTTATCTGGCCCTAAAATAGTGGGCCTAAGTTGTAAGTTATAGGGTGGCTCTAAAAAGAGCCCTTGTGTGGATGCACAGCTTCAAGTTATTCAGGAAAACTCAGTTTCCCTGATTTATGAAGTGTACTCCATCACTTCTGTATATATCCGCCATATCAAAACGTATGTTGTTGTTGTATATGGACCCCATTTTGTGGTCTCTGAAGTATGCAGAGACAGCTTTGTTGACTTTTATCCGAGATTTTTCAATCTGAGGACAAAATTGTTTGGACCATTTCCACTTCTGTCTTTGGCATATATTGGAATATACAAAGACAGTTTGAGGCACAAGTAACATCAGTTGTCCAAAGGTGTCCTCCATAAGCATTTCCAAATCTACCCCAGTCAATGTGCCTAGGTCGTTTCCACCACAGTGCACAATCATGAGGTCAGGGTGTTGGAGATGCAAACAGGTTTTGACCAAAGGCAACAATTGGTGCCACTTCAATCCTCTCTGTCCAAACCATTTAGGTGCTGATTCCGATCCGGGAGAAAAAAATTGCGTACGAATCGTATCCGTATATTTTCACGTACGAATCGTACAAGTACCGTACAAACTGCGAAGTACGATTTGTATTTAAAAATACATACAAATTGCATCGGGAAAATGGTCCGAGAGGGAGCCGTAAATTTTTACGTCCGAATAGCGTTGGGAAAAGTGTCCGATAGAGAGCCGGACATTTTTACGTGCAAATCGTAAAACAGAAGTCCGAGCGCGCAAGTACGATCCGTACCGCCCCTCCGCACCGTACCCCAATACCGTAGCACAGCCCCCCACCTGTATGGGCCGCACCCCAGGCCCGTCTCCCAGCCGCGCACCTGTATGCCCCATACCCCAGGACCGTACCACAGCCCCCCACCTGTACGCGCCGCACCCCAGGCCCGTCTCCCAGCCCCGTACCTGTACGCACCGTACCCCAACACCGTAGCCCAGCCCCGTACCTGTATGCACCGTACCCCAACACTGTAGCACAGCCCTGTACCTGTACGCACCGTACCCCAACACCGTAGCCCAGCCCCGTACCTGTACACACCATACCCCAACACCGTAGCCCAGCCCCGTACCTGTACGCACCGTACCCCAACACCCTAGCACAGGCCTGCACCTGTACGCACCGTACCCCAACACCGTAGCACAGCCCCGCACCTGTACGCACCGTACCCCAACACCGTACCCCAGCACCCTCACCCAGCATCGCGTATGTACGGACCGTACCTACGCGAAAAAGACTCGTACAGAACCAGGACACTGTAAAACAGCACAAGGAGGGTCAATTCAACTCGCACAACACCACAAAACACGTCAACATGACAAAATACATCTCTATGACTGACCTGGCACCTCCAAACAGGCAAACAGAGGCCCTAAATCACAACCACCTTTTATAACACACCCACCACAAATTCAAACACAGCCACACCCACAAATGGACCAATAAAAAGGGCCCACACACACAACCCATGAGCCTTTGCAACAGACCCACTGCTGACAGACACCACGGACAAACAACTGCACCTCACTTACACCTTAACGACACCTTAACTTACACACCTTCACACAACCTCCTTCACAAACACCCCCTCTTCACCTTCAAACACACACCGTCACATTCACACCCATACACCCACAACAATCCACACCCACACCCCACAGCATGCCCACAGACAAGAATCCAAAGTTCACAACGGCGGAGCTGGAGCTCCTTGTCAACGAAGTCATCAGAGTCGAGCCACAGCTCTTTGGAACATTGGTCAGACAGACCAGCATAGCCCAAAAAACCAGCCTGTGGCAGAGGATCGGCAATAAGGTGAATGCTGTTGCGCCCATCCGAAGGACCAGGCATGAATGCCAAGCCAGATGGTACGATCTGCGAAGGGCAGTCAAGAGGAAAATGAACGAGGAATACGCCCAGAGTAAAATCACTGGAGGTGGGCTGCCCCGTAGACCCGTACATTACCATCCCTGGGAGGAGAAGGTGATGGCCACGCTTCCGCCGGTGGGAGTACACGGAGTCAAAGGAGTCGCAGAGCCTGGTGAGTACACAAACAACTCACGTAACATGGGGGGAATGGCATCCACACCACAAATACACCAAATGCACGCAACTTCCCCCAAGCCCTCACCGCACACAACCACACCCAAAAGCCACGCTCATGCCACTAACGTCTCCATGCCCCATTCACAAATAAAGGCAATGCCATGTTCCAGGCCACAACAACCACAAACCTAAGACTGGATGTCCGGGATGCTGGGAGGGTGGGGCTCACACAACACATTGTGCAACTCAGAACCAGACACCAATGCCCACAGCCCATATGGCCTAGGTACATCCCATGCACCATGCCCAATGCACAGGGACTGGCAATGTACTGGCAAGGTAGCTGACACTTGGCCCTGCTGTAGGCAGCACAAGGCCCTCCTGTGACCACTGTACACTCAAACAACAACTCCACTAGCTCACATACCCAGCACAGGAACTCACACACACTGTCATGCCAGCATGCGCCATGAGGGGACAGACACATCACCTGGGAGATCCAATAACTAATCACACTACACCCAACAGCAGGCCCGGTCACACACTCCCCCTCACACAAGCACACACCCCCGGGGCAGGTAACGGATTTACCCACTCTCACAATGGACATGTGACACAACAAGACCAATCCATAGCCAAATAAGCATACCAGCCAAAAATCTACTGGCAAACACTCAGGAGCACATACCAATCTGGCCCCCGCAACATACCCATCCCCAAGTGTACATTGAGAGGAATGCTAGGCACATCCAACCCCCTGGAGGAACTGTGACTACTTGAAACATGGATGTGGCATGAAACAACATTAACATTGTCTCTCTCTCACACACAGGGCAACGTCATCGACCTCCCCCCAACAATGGGGGGGAACAATCACAGTCTCAGGCTCAGCGTGAAGATGATCCCACCGGCAGCGACGACTCCCACCACTCCGTGGATGACCCCGACCAACCTGGCCTCTCTGGTGCCCAAGCCCCTGCAGCACCTGCGTCAGGTACATCTGTGCCAACCACCACCCCCATTCCTGCCACATCCCAGGAGACACCCAGGAGCCCTGCTCGCACTGAACAACACAGCCAGTCTGACCAGGAGGCACAACGTTCTCCGGGGCACCCAGGAGGAGGCAGACGACCATGCTAATGCCATCCCTCAGGGGTCCCGTAGACCTGATGTGCCCACAACGGCAGGCCAGGCTCGTGTGGGCAGGGGTGGTGGGAGTGGAGGCAGGCGGAGGCGAGAACCTGACCAGCCAGCTGAGGGAACCGGTATGGCACACATGCGCCACATCCTAGACACATACTGGCGTGACACCAGGGGCATCAGCCACGTTGTGTCGAGCCTCACAGACATCAAGGGGACCCTCGACGAGATGAAGAACCTGCAGGCCGAGCAACATGCCAGTCAACAACAACACCAAGGATGGATGGAGGCAAGACTGGCTGAGCTCCTGGCGGTGCAAACGGACATGAGCCGTTCACTCCGTCGGATCGCCGACAACATGGGCAACCCTCCCTGTGCCACCAAGCGAAGACCACCACCAGCCACAGGGAGGGAGGAGAAGGAGGATTCGTCCAATGGAGCATCACAGACATCATCAAGGCCTGCATCTGAGGGTCCCGCGAGGAAGGTGGGTCGTCCACGGAAAAGACCGTGAGAGTCAGAGGACCATCCACATCTCCCAGGTCACCTGGCCTGGCACCTGGACCTCTGGCGCAACAGCAGCACCTCACCCAATGACATTCTCTGCCACATGGACTTGCTGGTCACAGTCTGACCAATGATGACCAACACTGTGGTCTGGACTCTGATGACTCCAACTGACAAGGATGCCATCTCCCCCTGTAAACTTTGGATTCTATGCACCCGGTAGAGCACCTTAGCACATCCACCAAAAGACTCACCCCACCAAAAATAAATTATTTTTTTCTTGTCATGAGATGTTGCTGTCATTTGGCATTAGTTCACAACATATGTGTGTGTAAATGTCTAACTATGCCTGAGTGTTGAACCAACTCCGCCCATCCATACCCTGGGATCTGAGTCTGGTACAGGACACACATGGGTCACAAGTTATCATTCAATGTAGACATGGAGCACAATACTCACCTGTGATGGCCTCAAGCTGCTGAGGGGGTGCTAGGGAAACTGTGAGGACACACCTATTTGTAAGAGTAACATTAAGGCGTAGAGGTCATGCCTCATTTGGAGGTTCCCGGGGAGGGAGTCCCAGGTATGTGTTCCCAGGTGGGAGAACTATGTCCTGCATGCAGGAGTACGGTGGATCTGAAGAATGGTGGCCAGGTCAAGGTTGGATGCACGGAGATGGCACTACGGGGTCTCGGATGACAGTGGTACAAGATTGGTTTTGGGTCAGGGTTGTGGCCTGCCTCCTGAGTGTGGGTGAGAAGTCTGAAGGTCATCCTGCAGCACACAGTGATCCATTGCAGCTATCTCTGCTGGACGGTGATGTGGCTGGGGCGCGGGATGTTGACGCTGAGGTGTGCAGATGCAGCCTGGATGTGGACAAGTGTCCCTGGATTTTTGATGTGGCTGCTCCGTAGAGGGCAGGGCAGTATTTGACACAGATGTTGTCGTGGACCTGGGGGATGGTCCGACTTACCTTGGAGTGGATCTATCTGTGGATCATGTGCATAATGCTGAGGGTGTTGCAGTATGAGGTACAGATGCTGGTGATTACCATGGCAAATGTGAGCAAGCAATCCATGATGCACAACATCTTGTGTGCGTGGACACTGGGTGCTTGTGCGGGGCTTCTGTTGGTGGGACACAAGCAGTTGACCCAGCTGTAAGGGGACAATCCTCAGATGTTGACCTCAGTCCTGTACAAGTCCAGCCTCAGGTGGGTGCTGTTCTGCCAATCATCTATGGATCCCATGCAATCTTGAATATTGGAACTGGAAATGTCTGCGTCCTTGATGAGGGTGAGGAGCGCCTGGCTGTCAATGGCATACGAGTTGATGATGAGGTCGTGTGCGGATGTGATGGTGGATAGGGGGGTCCTGGACACAGTGTAGATTGACACGCTGAGAGATGATACTTGTGCCATGTTCCTCACGACGAAAGCATACTACATGCAGAAGCCTTGAGTCCCACTCCCATGGCCTTGCAGGGGTACAGAGCCGGTGGGGAGTAGGAGGGACATGACCTGGTGGGTGTGACAGGTCCTGGAAGGCGTGGCAGCGCTGTGTAGGCAGTCGGAGTTGCACACTCATCATGCAAAGGTGTTGTGTGTGCACTCAGTGCATGCCTGAGAGCAGGCGGGAGATGTGTGGATGGACCTTACTTGGAGGGTGGCTGCAACATCAGACTGTAGTGCAGAGGTCTTCAAACTTTTGGATGCCGAGACCCCCTTGTCAACATTTTGAGGTGTAAGGACCCCCTCCTGACAAAAATGTCTAAACCTGTAGGCAGGGCTACTGGAATTATGAGGCAGGTGAGGACCAAATTACGCGACAGGTTTGACTAAATTGTGTGGTAAGAAAATGTAAATGATGTTATGTGATGCAGCGTATTTTGGGATAGCATTGCTTCATTAATATGAAATTAATTCTTTGCACACAGTAACACAGAGAAAAGATTCCACCCCATCAGTACCTGTTTATAACCAAAATACAGCAATTAACATCAGAAAGATTTCTAGTCAACCTTTGTGAAGGGGCTTCTACTCCGCAGGAATACGTGCTGCCACATTAGAAGCTCACCTGGCCCGGGCCGGGAGAAGCAGGGGTCCCTTAAAACCCTGGCGGTTTTGTGCAGAGTTAGGCAGTTTATCCATGAAGCTTGCCTCTCACTCACTCACTCCCTCCCTTCCAGGCCATTTTCTGTCACCCCTTTTTACAACTTCTGAACTCTCCCCATTCAACCTCTCACTTCACCTTTAATCGCCTCTTGCCAGTCTGTCTTTTCACTGCCCTCATCTCGAACAGTCTCTCGCATTTATCTCATGGCCTCTCTGGCCCCGTCACCTCCCGTGCCCCTCAGCACCTCATTCACCTCGTCTCTCCATTCAATTTTTGTCTATTTGTATCTTACACCTCTCCAGTCCCCCCATTCATCTTTCACATCTCCCCTGTGTTCTAACAGAAGCCCTCACCTTTGGCTCACACTCACTTCCTGCGTGTCCACACTTCTCTACGGCAATTCACATTTCTCCTCATCCCTGACCTCTTCAATCAAATTCTCTCACTCCCTTGCTGTCCTCTCTCATCTCTCCTCACCAAGCATACGGGTCAGACCCGTATGCTCCTCTCAGCCTGTGCCACTCTGCTTATTGTTCCCTAATTCAAGAAGGCATGAGTTGTCTGTCACGCTGTTTTGGTGCAGGCCGCGCAGTTATGGAACTTGCACCCTCCTTTGCTTCGCTCCACCAAGAATCTATTATGCTTTAGGAAGATATAAAAACCTTTCTCTATGCTCTGTAGGTTACCCCATTTGCCTGGTTCTCCTTCTCCTTCTGTGTGTTTCTCATTGTCCTTCCGGCAGAAGATGGTTATTAGCCGCAGGACATCTTTTGGTAACAGTAGCGCACTACAAATGTAAATAATAATAATAGGGAGAAGCAGGGGAGCCACTAGACCAGAACTTCGGGGGGTGCGGGGCTAACACTCCTAGCCACGGCTGGCCCTAACACTGGTTACACACTGTGCAACAGTCTTTTTTGGTGCCCCACCCCCGTTTCCTTCTCCATGAATTCCCTCACAACCACTCACCAACAATGCACATCATCTCTCTATAGCAGCTTTCTGACAAACATTTCATTTTTTATAGCGCTACTCATACTTTATTCACACTCATTTCTGTGATTGGCATGGTACATATTCTTTGTAGCAGGCACCTTAACCCTCTGCACTGTGTGGGTGACAAGAGTGCCCAGGTGAGTGCACGGTGAGTGATGCAACAGTGTGAGAGTAGGGTGAGAGGAGTGACTGCAGGGTGAGTGAGGTGGCCGTACGAATTTGAGTGTGGATGCAAGTTCAGAACGGGACAAATTAATGTATGATTGCTGATGGGCTTGTTTGAGTGAGTTGCATATTGAGCAGTGAGTGGGACAGGTGAGTGAAGTGTCACATGAGTGCAGGGTGAGTAGTGTGCCTGTGTGACTGCAGGGTGAGGTATAGGGTGAACAGCGCAAGTGCATTGTGAGTGCAGAGTGATCACTGTGAGTGCAGGGTGAGCAGGTGAATGGTGTGAGTGCATGGTAATCAGTGTGAGTGCATTGTGAATGCTGTGAGTGCAGGGTAAGCGTGAAAGAGAAGGGCGAGAATGATGAGTGCGTTGTCTGAATGCAGGGTTTATTCCCAGGCACTTGAAGTAACTCAGCATGTTATTGGAGGCAGCGTAGGGTTTAAGATCTAAGTTAAACTATTGCTATTATGGCATCAATCTGGGATCGAGGGTGGAGGAAATAAATAATGTGCTGATCCTGCAACAAACTTCCAGTCCTATGGTTAGGGTAGCCAGTAGATTATTTTGATGGCCCAGTTGGTACAAAAATAAGCAATCACCTAAAACAGTATTTTAAGCACGTATCTGTGCATACTTTGAACAGCAAATATAAATAGAAAGCACTTTTAATTGTGTTCTAGGGCTGCCGCACTGATCCATGACTGATAATTAAAGAGAACAAAGACAGAAAAGTCACATAACAAATGAATACATACTTTTTTATTTATAAGTCTATTAGGTGTAGGCTCTTTAAATAACACATGGCTCGCATTTTTCTTTTGGCAACCCTACTTTAAATTCCTTTTTATTAAATGCATTCTCACACTACAGCAGTAAATCTAAAATACAAATGTAAGGAATAGGCAGAGTGAGGACCCAGGGGGTGCTGGAAGGGGGGGGGGGACACTAAGCCTTTGTAACCGGTTCACAAAGGCATGCAAATATGCAAATGGTCTTTAAAGACCTGTGAAAAACTCTGACGGGCGTGCCGGAGATAAGACTCCAGACACTGCCCAGCTGAGCCTCCAGCAGCTCGAGTTGCACTGCAGCAGCCCGGGCTGAGACACAGGATGGAGGAAGAGGGGGGCTGAATCCCTTGGGCCTCGGCAGAAGTGTGCTTGGGAATGCGCGACCCCCTTTGCATCGCTCCACGCCCCCCCTGGGGGTCGCGCCCCACAGTTTGAAGACCCCTGCTGTAGTGTGATGTGGGTCCTGCAAGGACCTGAGGGTCGTGCAATGTGTACGTTGCATGTGCAGACGGTCCAGCCTTTGGTACCGCGTGGCCGCAGCTGTGGCACAGACAAGCTGAAGATAGCCAAATGAATGTGTTGAGGGAGGAAGGGAGGAGCACCTTTGATGGGTGTGTGTTGCCAAATCTGGAAACTACGTGTGCCCTTGCTGCAGTGGCTGCAACAGCAGGCGACATGTCCTGGGAACTATGCCACAATATCCACACAAAGACTAGGATGTCAGAAAGGACTATTGCAACAGGTGTATGTCAAGGAAGGAGTTACCGGTTTGCAATGGCACACCCAGAGAAAAAGGATGCACAATCACCAAAGATGACTGACACCGGATCATGAAACTGAAGGCCGAGCTGCGCACAGGAAACACACCCCAGAAGGTGTTGACAGCCCGTGGGGGGGACTAACATGCCAAAACACATACACAGCCATGGACATCATGCACAATAGATAATCAAATACATGAAGAACAGCATGCAGGTTGCTAATCTACACATAGACTCATATGCACAATCCTTGACAACCATGCCAGAGATGCCGCATGCACAGTGGCAAGAGACCTGCATTGACAGAGATGAGGCACCTTGGAGGCTGAGGAACACCTTTATTACTCAGGCTCACACCTATGCAAAAGCATCCACATGAACAGACTCATAGGTCTATTGGATTAACATGTGGGACCTACACCGGACACCCCCTTTGCACCACAGATGCTGTAAATCCATTGTAATGGCACACAAGTGAAGGGGTTGAGCCAAACATCCCCTGCTGCACACGGAGAGGCTGCAATTCCCCATTGAGCATCATATGGGGATGTCCCGCAATATGTCCACCCATAGCCTCCCGTATGTTTCCGAGGGAAGTTGTACACACATTGATGCCTTCATCACAAACCACAATCCCATAACAGATGACTTTCACGAAGTGTGACCATCAATTCATGTGAGTCATGCCACATGTCATGTGCCCCATGGTGAGTCGACATGTATGCATAGTAACAAAACCTGCACAGGAGCAGTGCCCACACATTACAAACAACTACCACACCCAAAAAGCCTTGCTGCAATCCTTACCCAAAGGAGACTTTTCACCATGTCCGTGCATGTAACGCTGATTCAGCACACGTTGCATTACTCATGAGGAATAGCAGGAGCACAACGATGCCACGAGCAGACAGCATGCTCAACTACCTGGGGATGAGAGACACACAAGAAGTCAAGAAAAACATAGTCATCCGCATGCATGGTCATGTACTCTACATGAATAAGGTTGACACCATGCTTGTTGTCAATTGAGTGTGTCAGCTAAAATGTGTGGAATGACATCAGCACTCGAGTGACACATCAGCACACACCTCAAAGTCACTTAGCATACAGTCAGCTGGACACACACATTGCAACACATGCCACACAAGGCTCCAAGCGTGCACACTTAGACCCAGGGACTCACCATTATCAGAAGAAGTTGCGTATGAGCTGACTCCGGATGTCCTCCTCCTCCTCCTCCTCCTCACTTGCCTTGTGACCAAGGCCGTCATCCTCCACGGGTGGATGTTCCTGCTCATCGGGATCCAGGATGAGTGGCACAGCTTTCTCCACTGCCATGTTGTGCAGCATGTAGCACACGAGGAAGATTTTGCAGACCTTCATCAGTGCATATGGGAGGGACCCGCCGGTCTTGTGGAGGCACCGGAATCGGCTCTTCAGGAGGCCAAACGTCCTCTCAACCACTCGCCTGGTCTGCCCATGGGCGTTGTTGTAACGGTGATCTGCAGCTGTTCTGGGGTTGCGGAGAGTCGTCACCAGCCATGGCATGTTGGGATAGCCAGAGTCCCCTACATGGAAACATCATGTAAAGAAGTGGGTCAGGAGATTCCGTCACATACTAAGATACCGCTGAATACTGGACAAACAGAGTCTACTCACCAACAAGACATGCTCGTTCGTTGTGCAGCTGCAGCATCATTTCTGGCACCCTGCTACGCCTCATGATGTAGGCATCGTGTGCTGACCCTGGAAAACGTGCACAGACATGTGCCTGTGGTGGTACCAAAGCCACATGTGTCCCATCAATGAACCCAATTACATGGGGCATCCCTCCCAGGGCATAGAACTCACCCTTGATACCTTGGAAAATGGATGAATTCATCCAGGTGCTCCAACATGGCTTCTAAAACATCATGCAGGACACGGCTGAACATGGTCTGGGACATGCCACCCACATCAGCTATGGTCAATTGAAACATACCGGTGGCAAAGAAATGTAGGGCTGACATCACCTTCATCTTGGGGGTCAGCGCAGTCGGATAACTGTGTCGCAGTTGGAGGTGTGGTGTCAGCCTGTTTGTCAGGTCCACAATTAACTGTTGGGGGAATCTGTAGCGGCGTATGCAGTCACGTTCCCTCATGGCAGCCAAGTCTGGCATTGGTCGGGGGACAGGCGGTGCCCTGCAGAAAATTGGAAGGAATAACGAAGATTGAGTACATTACTACACCAATGTCAATGAACTGAGCACATGTTCAACAGCTAATACACATGCTACATACAGAGTCTGGTCTGTGCAATACATCCTGCACACGTATGCCAGCCAGGTGATACTCCTACCAAGAGCCAGCTACAAACATGGATTGTCAAGTTCTACATGACATGCCATGAAAGCAGCTGTGGGCCAGTGTGAGTGAACAGCCAGACACATTACAGGAGTGACATACATCCACATATGTGCATTTGAAGGATGTCATCTCATACAGACAGCTGCCGGCAAGCTAGATGCACAGGTCACATGTCATGGAAAAAGGACAGACCACACACCTTGCCATGAAGGGGTACATGTCAAAAATGATCACACAGACATTGAGACTACGCAGATATGTCCTAAGCTCGCAAGTCCCTGTTAGATGCATACAGACACACGTTACGTGTTATTCCACATGTGTCCTGGTGTGCGTAATAGTGTGACATGGGCATCTACACACAGACACATGTTGGATGCAGCTACAGCAGATGCCGTTGACGGAACACCAACAGCAAGATCATGGGAACACATGACACACACATGACATAGTCACATAGTGGCACGCTGGTAGTGAGATGTCAGGGGTCATCATCCGTGTACCTGACATCAGGGGACAGTTGCGGTGTTTGGTGACTGTGCCATGCCAGTGATGCAGTGCTTGACAAGTTTGAACTACATGCACACATGTAAAAGGTGTGAAGGGGAAGTGCGCCACATGGTGCCCCATCACACATGACATGTGTACACAGGTCATCATCACACAACTATTGGGATAAAACATGAGGAGACATGTGCCAGCTCACTGCCTGACACACATAGGCCCGTACCCCTACGGCACCCCAACGTTGGGGGTACGGCCCGTACCCAGGCCTTAAGAGCGTGGATACGGGTCGTACCACGCCTACCTCTACGTCACCCCAACAATGGTGGTACGGCCCGTACCCACGTTCTGAAGGCCTGGGTACGGGCCGTACCACCATTGTTGGGGTGACGTAGGGGTAGGCGTGGTACGACCCGTACCCACGCTCTTCAGGCCTGGGTACGGGCCGTACCCCCAATGTTGGGGTGCCGTAGGGGTACAGCCCGTACCCAGGCCTTAAGAGCGTGGATACGGGTCGTACCACGCCTACCTCTACGTCACCCCAACAATGGTGGTACGGCCTGTACCCACGTTCTGAAGGCCTGGGTACAGGCCGTACCACCATTGTTGGGGTGACGTAGGGGTAGGCGTGGTACGACCCGTACCCACGCTCTTCAGGCCTGGGTATGGGCCGTACCCCCAATGTTGGGGTGCCGTAGGGGTACGGCCCGTACCCAGGCCTTAAGAGCGTGGGTACGAGTCGTACCACGCCTACCCCTACGTCACCCCAACAATGGTGGTACGGCCCGTATCCACGTTCTGAAGGCCTGGGTACATGCCGTACCCCTAATGTTGGGGTGCTGTAGGGGTATGGCCCGTACCCAGGCCTTTAGAACGTGGGTACGGGCCATACCACCATTGTTGGGGTGACGTAGGGGTAGACGTGGTACGACCCGTACCCACGCTCTTAAGGCTTGGGTACGGTGCGTACCACAATTGTTGTGGTGACGGGACGCGTCCACGTCCACTTCCGTTGTGGCGGGACGCAGGCCTTGGTGGACACGCCCCCCCCAAAGTGACCAGACCCTGGAGGTACGGTATGTACAGGGCATGTATACATTTTGCCTTGGGTGGGGGTTATGTTTCCTGCCCCTGCCCCCCACCTTTGCCCCTGGGTGTTGTTCTGACCTTCTGCGGCGTCTGCGTCGGTTCCTGTGCACCAGGTCGTAGGCTATGAGGGCCGGGATGACACGTAGGATGGGGTCTATGGCTGTCCGTCACGTACAGGTGCTCCTTCCTCGCGTCCTCCTCAATTTCCCGGCAGTTTTTGGCTGCCGTAAAATATTATCCATGCGGAGTGACATAGGCACGAATCGTACTTGCTAGTTCGTAAAACGCTGCCTGACTCCGTCCGGACGTCACGTACGCGGTGTCCCGGATCGGAATTGTGGGTATATTTGTGCCGGTCGGTGTTTTTTACGATTCATACGGAAATGGTATTTCTGTACGAATCGTACTTGCGGGTTTGTAAGGTGGTTTTCCCGGGTATGAGTCGGACGGAGAATATGCTCCGTACGACGGTTCGTACCCGGGTTTTACAGGATCGGAGTCGGCCCCTTAATGTCCACATTTTGTAAACCTAGGTCTAAGTCAATACGTCTCTGTTCTGCATACCTCTTGCACTAGAAAACATAGCTATGTCCTACGATCCACACTTGCATTTTGAAGGTCTGGCTGGAAGATATGGACATATGTCTGTAGCTCATGCAGTTCCTTCGTAGAATAAGCGATATGTTTAAAGATGGGGAACTAGTTTCTTTTCTCATACACAATGGTACCTGATTGGGAGATGAAAAGCATTGTTTTTTAAAAGTAGGGTGCACATTCGTTTTGTGGAAAAGTGTGTTTGTGATTGGTTAAGAAAAAGCAGTTTGCATGTACATATTATAGTACATATTATAGGGTAAAATTTGCTCAACTCAACCACACCTGCTACTTGCATTTGGAAGGCACTGTTCGAACTTAAAACAATCGTGAACTTTTAACCTGTACATGCCGTTAAATGTTCGAGAAAATGTTGCAAAAAAATATCGTTAGGTTTAAAAAAATGTATGAACTTTTAACCTCCACGTTTTGTAGAATGTTCTAGAAAGTGTGTTGATAGAATACGTTGCATTTCTGACTTCAATGTGTACTTGAATATTTAAAAAACTATTTATATGGAAAAGTAGAAAGACAGTAATAGAGAGAATTTTTGAAAGCTAAAAGACTCAAGGAACTATTGTAATTTGTTCTGGATTACCTACTGGCGGTCAACAGTAGGTAGTTATCACTGTTAACGGTCTGAAAGTGCGGTGTTGCTCAGAGTGGCATGGTGGTGAAATGATATGGTGCTACACTCGGGTATGAAACCGAGAGTTTAAACCGTGAGGTCATTGCTGTAAAGTGATGTGGTCTGGTATTTGTAGCATATGTGTGCAAGTAGTGTTAGTAGGCGTTTATACCATACAGGGAGTGGGAAGCGAACTACTGACCGCTACTGTGTGTTGATAGTATACCGGAAGCGGGAAGCGAAGTAGTTACTCCTACCGGTGTGAAGACTTGGAGATGAAACCGAACTGATTGCTGTAAAGTGATGGGCTCTGGGCCGTGTAGGATACTAGCTGCTGTAGTATAAGTGTGTAAGTAGTGTTAGTATGCGTTTAGAGTATATAGGGAGTGGGAAGCGAACTTCTCATCCCTACTGGTGTGAAGACTCGGGGATTAAACCGTGTGCCTAAATTGTGAGCTCATTGCTGTAAAGTGATGTGCTCTGGGCGCTGTAGCATATTTGTGGAAGAAGTGTTGGTTTACATTTATACAATATAGGGAGTGGGAAGCAAAAGTCTTACCCGTACCGGTATCAAGACTCGTGGATGAAACTATGAGCTCATTGCTGTAAAGTCATGTGCTCTGTAGTATTCCCTTGTAAGTCATGGTAGAATGTTAGTATGTAATTCTACTAGAATCTAAGGGGTATATTATCAAGGAACTGTGTTTAAAATTATCGCAGCTTAAAACGGCGATAATGGGCTTGATAATATGCCGTAGAGAATTCAAATAGAAGCCTATGTTAACACGAGAACATGGGCTTCTATTGTAATTCTCTACGGCATATTATCAAGCCCATTATCGGCGTTTTAGAGGCAGTTTCCTGCCGCTAAAGCGGCAATACTTTTAACGCCGTTCCTTTATAATATGGCCTTCAGTATGTAATGTTAGAATATAGGGCTGTCATGAGGGGAACCTTGCGGAGTTTGTACACAGTGCTGGATTAGACAGTTGCTTTGCTGTCTGCTCCTGTTGGTGGTTGTTTCAGGTGTCTTGTTTTCTTGTAATAAATCTACTTATTGGATTCACTGCTCTCTGCCTCTTCACTGCATACATTTGGCGACGAGTGGGAGAAGGCAAACAGAAGGCACCACTCAGCAATATTTCAAAATTGCTTGCGTTGTGCTGAAGACCCATTTTGTTTGTGTAGCTGTTTCTACTCATGCCAGGGTCGTCGGCTCATTGAACTATGTCATCCGACTTCTGGTAGGATTTATATTGTGAGATTTTGCGCTTCCTCTGCTTCTTCACTACATTCTGGTCACTGTGCTACACGTGTGTAAGTAGTGTTAGTATGCCTTTATACTAACAAATGGATCATGGTAGTAGGGAGTGGAATGTGTCAGAATGCCAGGGCATCATTGTGGGTTCAGCTCCCGCTCTGCCCTTCTTGTGGCAATCAATTGAATGTCTGAATAGGGAGAAATAATTTAATGGTGGAAACGTCTGGAGGTGAATGAAGGTTTCTTTCAAGCTTGATAGAAAATAGAAGTTGAGTGCATCCTTTGTTTTTGAAGTACGATCTACCAACTGTTAGTGGTAATCGTGGTTCAAAGAGGAGTTGGAGTGCACGAGAATACACAAGGTTAAATAATAATATGTTATGCCAACGTTCACATACAAAGGATCAGAGCACATGCTAGAAGCATAGTGTGCGCGTGTAATGCAGTGGCCGGAGCCTGTGTGAATGTACACTTAGTAAGGAGCTCACTACAGTGTCCTAAAAGCCAATGCCATGTGTCTGTAGGCCAGCGCTGCCCGCTGACTCAGGCCTACAGTACGGTCCAGCAGGTCCTTAAAATTAGACCGATGTGACTGAATGAGGTCAGAGATCATATCATTATGCACAGAAACATCGCTTTTTCGCACGTGCGCACTCAGGGTGATGCACCCCACCCCTCCCGCAGAACCGCCCTCAAAAGGTGTCTGTAGGGCAGCGCTGCCAGTAGGTTCAGGTCTACCTTATGGTATAGCAGGTCTTTAAAATGAGACAGAGATGTGACTGAATGAGGTCAAAGATCACATCATAACAGATGGCAATATCGTTTGTTCGGACCTGCGCAGATAGGCTGAAGCACCCCACCCCTCTCGCCGCAGCGCGCTCAATTGGAGGCCCTGTGCATCCAGGCCGCTCTGCTTACCTGCTGTCATTGTTGTGTGAGCAAACACTACAGGCAGCAGTGCTCACAATTCAGATGGAGTGTTGATTGCAGGAGAGTGTACACCTCATGGATCCCTTTCGTAGACGACGGGCAGTAGGGCTCACAATTTAGAGCCTGTGTTGATTGCCAGGCTGGAGTATACCTCATGAATCCATTTCTTTTTTTTATTGAGCATTGTGATTTGCGAGGTGGATGCGGCAAATCATTTGAGGTAGTGTGGAAGAAGAGGGACGTGTGGTGTCGTGGTTATCCTATTTATACGTACGCAAAGTGGGCTGGGCTTGCGTACGCCAGGCCAGCGTTGGGTTGTGAATAATTATTCCGGGGACTTGGGCGTTGTTCAGTTCCTGCCTGGCCAGGAAGTGTTATTATGTGTGTTTCTTTTGTAGTTTTGACCTCGCAGAGTGTGCAATTTAGATTAGTGTAGCATGTGTCGGGAGGGCGGAAAGTATCGTTAATGAGATGGCATGTGATCTAGGATGTGAAGTCTGCCCGTGGCTAATGATGCTCCTTAAAGCCAGCAACACCCAGACCGAAAGGCAGCACAATAATGTGCAGACACACAAACCAGGGGCATCGTGTAACACATATTTGTTTTTTGATGGACTGTTTGAGATGCATGGCAATCACACATGGAAGGCTAATGTACAGAGCATGAATATTGATCAAGATGATCGTTGCATGTTGCGTGTAGTATAAGATATGTGTATACAGGAAAACACTTTTCAAACAGCATTCTAAGCAGAAGAGGTATCTCTCATCAAACGCTGTAGAGAGAATGAGTAAAATGGGTGGTGTCGTTCAACTGTTACAATGGAAAATGTTACGAACCAATCAAATGCTTTTTTTAAGGTCACATGGCAATCGCGCACCGAGCGCGCAAGGAGGCCGCACCCGACGCGATTTTGACAAAATACATTTATCACAATATACGTTTATTACAGTTAGAAATATATAAATGTTTAAAATAATTTAGATTTTCGCGTGCTCTCATATACTGTTTAAAGTTCTTTAGAGACAAAAAAAAAGAAAAAAAAGGGAATGGCGTGCCCAGCGCGATACTATACGTCTGTGACGTAACACAGGCCCTGGCAGCGTGTACTCGTCAAATACGCAATGCGCAGCAGGCGCGACCTCATGCGTACATGACGTAACGCGTGGCTTGGTACTGAGTACCCGTCGGATACCAAAGTAGTACCTGGGGTGACTTCATGTGTATATGATGTTACGCGGTATGCGGTGCCACAAACTCGTCGGATACGAAATGCGCATCATTTACGAGTTTAGCAATATGGCGGATAGGATTCGTGTGGTGATTGAGCTTGGTACGCTACCGGTATGGGAGTGCAGTTTACTTCCCCCCAAAAAAATATATACATATTTATTTGGGAAGATATAAAACATTACATGATTTTTAAGTTAAAAACAAGAAGTATAATAGAGTTTCAAAATATTTAAAAATATAATAGAAAAAATATAGGCTTTATAAATATTAAAATATGAAATTAATATTTAAAAAACCTTTGAAATGCACTGAAAAAACCATAGGTTTCAGGAACGTTATAGTTAGTTGAACATTTGACTCATATAAAACCAGAGAAATTTGCCTGTTATAATTAGTTGAGCTAACTATAACTTGCGCGCCCGCTATGCACTGCTGATGATATCACATATTACATCACACATGACATGGTCAGTGACATCACTGATGACATCAGTGATGACATCTCAAATGACATCACTGATTGCAATCCTGCTGTGTGGTATTTACTGGAGGGAATTTGAGGGGTACCTCTCTTGTTACCTCCAGTAAGTCCGACACAGTAGGATTGCTAAGAAGTCTTCGGAGGCCATGCTCCTTTATCCACCACTCTGCAAATGCGCCTCCTAGCAGACTACGGGATGGGAGATGAAGTCCACTTTACTCATGAGGGACTTTGGGGGCCAAGAAGCCCTCCTGGTACCTCCTGTAAGTCCTAGGCAGCAGAATTCCCGAGCACCCTTTCTCCACCACTCTACAAATGTGATTACTAGTTAAAGAAGCATGTTTATGCACCTCTGATTTAGAGGTAGTTTTAATCCTCCTGCCCTATTATATACTAGAGCCTTACAGGAGAGGTCATACCAATCACAGGGGTATCCCAACCCATAGTGTACCCTAGTGTATGTAGGTGTTTTCACTTTATTCTTAGTGTCTTTTAGCATAGCACTGGCTCTACGCCTGGTTAGTCAGAGTCAGTTACCACTAGTACCCATCAGCAAAAAGTTGGTGGCACAGGGTGACTTTGCAACAAGGCCTCTTTCTGCCCCTATGTTGGTTCTTTCTGCATATCTCTTGCTTCTTTCTGGACTTCTGTTGCCTCTTTCTGCCTTTCTCTTGCTTCTTTCTGCACCTTTCTTCCTCTTTCTGCACATGTCCTACCTCTGTAGGAATAATTAGGAATTAGAATTTAAAAAAACCTTAAAAATACACACAAAAAAACATAGATTTCAGGGACGCTATAGTTATAAATTAGCATTTAAAAAACCTTAGAAATTCAGTGAAAAAACTACAGGATTCAGGGACGTTATAGTTAGCAATTAGCATTTTTCCATAACTTTCAGCCATGTGGGCATCAAGGACACCCGAAGTAATCTCCCTTGGAGTGAAGGAGTCATTCCCCTTCATCTGCTGGCACCGCAACAAAGCTGACTGGTATGCTGCTCCTGTCATTCTACAGACTTCCCGAGGCTCAGCAACACAGTTGGTAGTTCTGCAGCTACGTTGAGGCCTGAGCAGTCCTCTCTGCTATTTTGAGGCCAGTTTCCCTCGTCAGAACCGCTGGCACTGAACCCCTTTGTAAAGGGTTGACTTGCCATTGCCAAGGCTTGTTGGTTCTGCATTCCAGAGATCTTTGGGCTACAAGAAGCTCTTGCCACCAGCATTTTTTCCTTCCAAGATCAGCGTCCTCAATGCATCCTCAGAACTGAGGGCCTTCATCTTTGGTGCGCTGCTCAAGGTCATCTTGTGACTCTTGTTCCTTCGGCCTATGGGTCCTCCTGAGAGTCTTCTACTGCTTTAATGGACTCCTCTGCTTCCTTGGGGTCTGCTGTGACTCTCCTGCTGTTGGTGAGTCCCCTGAACCTTGCAGGTCCACACGTTACTCCTTCTTCATTCTCCACACCAGTTGCAGCTGCGAAGGCTTGTTGGTGCTCCCACCAAACAACGACCACCTAGAAACTGACATCAGAGAGCTTGTGCATGGCTCCTGGTCTTGCTCAGCATTGCCTGGTTCTCACAGCTGCAGCGACAAGGTCACCATCGACTCTTCTGAACCTTCAGTCATCGGTGGGCATTGTGTCTTCGTGCCTCCTGGTCACTCCTGATTGGCATAACTCTGTCCCCTCTGCTGGCAGGTTCTTTACTTCCAGAATCCATGCTTGGAATCCACCGGATTTCTTCACCGTCTTCTCCAGAGGCACTTTCTTCTAAGTCTTCAATTGTTGTCTGTGGAAGTTTCCAACGTCTCTACACCCCTATGCACCTGGCTTCCCTGGTGTAGGTAACCTGGTTCCTCTGGCAACCACGGGTGGGGTGGCTCTCCAACCTTCCGCCATCCAAGGGAATTCTTTTGTGTCCTTTGGGAAGTGTCCTTATTCAGCAAAACTGCAATCACGACTCCTCCATCGACTTCTATTGGGCACGCAGCTGTGTTCCCACTCTTCACACAGCCTCCATAGGGTTCCTGGGTACTTACCTTGGGTGGTTGCCTATGTCCACCCTCCTCTGGGTCTTCTGGTCCAAGTCCCATCCTCCTTTGCAGGTCGCATTCCACTTACTTAGAATATGGTTTGGTCTCCCCCTGGAGACCTTTGTATTTTGTGTTACTTACCTGATTGCATGTGAAGTATTCTTGTGAATTGTGTTGATGTAAGATGGTAGTATTGATGGTAGAAGATATGCCAATGTGTTAGTGAGTGTTCTGTAATAAATAAAAGTATTTTTATATAAACACTGTGTGGTTCTCTTTCATTTAACTCACACTGTTCTTTAAATTGGTAAAACAAGCTGCTTAACACTTCTTCAAGATAAGCCTGAAGGCTGCTCTCCACAGCTACCGCTTTGAGAGCTTTCTATGGTTATCAAGACTGCAACATCGCCATACGGGTTACCTGGGTTAGTGCAAGGTGCATCACTTAAATAAGTGTGCACAATATACTAAGCAAGCCTCCTACAACAACTTTTTAAGAAATGCTTTGGTTTATGAACACTTGCATGCATTTTAGTGGTATGTGTTTGCCTACAAGGGAGACAGCCTGAAAACACAAGTATTTCTATGGAGTGGTTGAAAACAAAGAAAAAATAGCTCTGCAAACCGGGAGCAGTGTAAGGAGATGTATTTGGGCCATGTGCTATGGGAGGGCCAAACACAAGAAGAGGGCATGACGCCGCATGCCATGATGAATGGCATCATAGAAAATGAGAGCAACACTGAAGTTTACCATTGGTAGGAGATGGGCAGCCAGTAATAAGCCCACAGATAGGACACAACACGTCTCTTTGAGACAGTGCATGTGCTGTCTAGCTGAGACCTAAAAACGCTTTTTCTCTGGAATTACCTAGTGGCGACTGCCACTAGGTAATTCATCTATTTATCTATCTATCTATCTATCTATCTATCTATCTATCTATCTATCTATCTATCTATCTATCTATCTATCTATCTATCTATCTATCTATCTATCTATCTATCTATCTATCTATCTATCTATCTATCTCTCTCCCCTCCAAAAACACACTTGCCTCCAAGCACACGAACGGGTGCTAAACCATACGGGGGTGAGTAGCAGATTAGACACTTGCTCCAGAAATTAATGGTCAGCACTCGCAGAAGTAGGGTATCCGATTTATTCATGGATCAGCAGTGCAAACTGACGCGTTTCGGGAAAATGCCTTTCTCAATGTTGCAACATGCTTATATACAAATTACAATTCATTGCATCGAATTCATTACAATCAACAAAGGTCTATTTTACATTCAGGTATGTGAACTTCAACTTCATTATTAGCACGTCATCTTTGAACGTGTTTCATTCTCCCCACAGTTGCTTTGTCACATCATATTTATTATGCCTATAATCAATTTTGGACTCACATACAAATGCATGAAATTGTTTGATTCTTCCAAATTAATGACATTATGCAGAATTATTTACATTCTTCAAGCTATTGATATCAATATCAACTACAACGATGGCTTGTTGCCTAGTTATGCCACCCTTGATGGTTTATTAAATATATTGTGATATGTTGATATATCGTCTCAATATTGCCATAGTATAAGATCCATAATGGAATTTCTTGGTCAGTCTCCTATAGTTATGATCTGATTATCAGTTATCGGCCCAAAATGGCTGGTAATGTCTCACTGGTTGGGCTTTGTATCGGATTACAATAGCCGAGTCACATAGAGCAATCCCAACATTTTCTTGCTTTGGTGCACTGTATGCGCGTTACACGATATCTATATACACAATTCAACTACTTGCACCAGTCTTACCTTACCCTGAAAAAAGACAATGAATGTTCGTGCGAACATCTTTGGAATGCCCTAGATGCCAATAAACTTAAGTGAGATATATCACATGATGTGGGACTGTCCGGTGCTACATCAAGCGTGGGGAAAAGTGATGGTAGAGATATCGGAACAAGTAGATCACAGTATATCCCTTACACCAGAACTGTGTCTGTTAGGTCTAATGCAGAGACCAAAAGGTGCTAAAATCTTGTGCAGAATTATAGATTTGGCTCTCATTCCATTTAATCACCATATTGCCATGGTGTGGAAAGCGAGCATGACTCCTGTTATTAGATGCCAACTGCCTCACCTGCAAAAATGAGCCAGAACGGAAACAGCTGTTATCACACTGGCATTGCAAAGGGGTTGTAGATGTCTAGTTGTGACAGTCTGAGATGTGTATGTTACACAACTTGAAGCAACAAGTAATGTCAGACCACCTTGAACACATGGAAAGGAGATTTTGCCCCAAACAGAACCTGGAGTATTGCTGGCATGCAGAGTACATATCATTGCAGAGCAGGCCAACCCCGCATTAATGTACATAGAACTTCTTGTTTGTCAAGTTTGTGATCCCACATCCATCCTGAAGTGATACCAAAATGGGCAACACAGGAAAGGTCTTGAAATCTCGGGACGCCCTTGGACCACATGATCTCACAGTGCATGTTATGTACCTACTGACCTGTGTTCGCTGATAATCTTGAAACTGCTGGATACTTTGGTGTAGTGTCTTGTGAGTTAACAATAATGGGACCCATTTGGTTCCTGATGGACTACAGACATGAGCAGTGGCGGCTCCCCCATTGGGGTGTGGGGGCGTTGCCCCACTGCTTTCTCGCCGTGCGGTAAGGCAGAAACATAAATGGTAATAACTACCATTTTATGTTTCTGCCTTCTCGCACGGCGAGTAAGCAGAAGTGCCTCGTTGGGGGTGGGCGGTCCTACTCGAGGGCAGGGGGGGGAGTGGCTTGCCCACTGTTGTGCATACTGACTGTTTGGTCGGCCCTGGGGCTGACCAAACAGTCAGTATGCACAACAGTGGGCAAGCCACTCCCCCCCTGCCCTCGAGCAGGACCGCCTACTCTCCCTTTTCTCTATGTAGGCTGCAGTAGTGCAGCACCCTACATAGAGAAAATGGCCCGGGTGGGGCGCGCTCCGATGTGCCCCACCAATCACAATGCTGCCATTGCAGCGTTGTGATTGGCGGAGGGGAGGCTGCCTTTTCTTGATGTTGGTGACGAGAGCTACAGGACGGCGGGAGCAGGAATCGGGACCCATTTGGAAGCGCTGGTGGACGGGACGGTAAGTTTTATTTTCTTTAATTAAACCCCTCCTGCCTCCTTCCCCATGCCCCCCACGACTACCCCATTTCCACCTCCTCCCCGCACCAATGGGGGAGGCGCCACTGCGCCTCTCCTGATAATAATATGGGGTTTGATCTTTGCACTAATGTAAAAAAGTCTGACTCTGCGTTTATAACAGCAAGTGACATGTTTTATTGGAAAACGTATTTTCATGGCACAGACACACATACACATATTACACAAACATGCACGCAAGTTAGCACCATCAATTAATTAGGGTTATATGCTTGACAAATTTGTAAAGTGATCTGGCAAACTAATTTACGGTCATGATCGTGCAAACACACTCCTGCGTTACATTTATTTTCTTTATTTAAACCACTCCCGCCTCCCCCCATGCACCCCACGACGATCCCATTTCCACCTCCACCCGCCTCCCCGCCCGTCATGCCGGCCGTGACTGTTGAATTGTCACTCGTACATAGATTTAAAAATAAATCCAGCCTGCTTGTTTAGAAAACCGGGAAGACGTGACAGTTGAATTTTGTTTTCTCTTCGGATGGAGTCGGTTTTGTTTGTCTCGAGGTCGAATCTCGGTAGCACTGGAGCCGGCACACCTTTGTTGCTCGGTCTACGTTTCCAGCTTCCACTTTCCCCCCTCTCCGAATACTTTACAACACAGCCTTAGACATGAATCGCCTTGGAGCACCCTTATTTTCCAAAATAAAGCATGATGGCTCCTCTTCGTGGGCAATAAAATGCCGATAAAGCTGGCACTATCTACTTATCGGCGTTTCACTGCCCACAACAAGCAGCTATCATGATTATTTCAGGAAATAAGTGTGTGCACTGTGCAGGATATGCTGCCTGAAGCAAATATAAAGGTGCAGGAGAAAGTGGAATCTATAAACCAACACTGTATGCTAGCAATGCATTCTTTAGTAAAGTTAAGTCGACCTCGCGCAATAATCAGTCCACGCAAGGTACTTTTAGCGTAAAAGGCCATTTTATTAGGACAGGGTTGGACAATCATAACCAGAAACATAACACAGATCCCCAACAATCCCCAACAACAACATTTCTCACTATCCCATACTCTCCAAGACTCCAACTACTCCATCCCCGCTTCACACCGCAACCTTCTCACTTCCATTCGCTTCCTCACTTCTCTTCCAAAACTCCACCATCATCTCCATTCGTCGTACACTGGTCTGACGCACCCCCACGTTTCCCCAGTATCCCCCTCCCCGGAAGGGTGAGTATGCCCGTCATGGACTCCTCCCCCCTCCCCAATCCGCCCCACACACACACAACCCGTCCTAAACTGGCACGCAGAGAAACATGACAACACCAACTAGTCATGTAATTGCCGGGTGGGCAGGTGGCCAACGATCCACTAACTGACCCACCCTGAGGCGCTGGGGAAAGGAAGAGGAAGGACTTCCTCTTCCTCCCCCTTTTAATCCCTACCTGACGACCCCACCCCTTATCCCACCCCTTCCTCCCCTGTCCTTCAATTGCGCGAAATCCCCGGGGGAAGACTAGACCGCTGGTCTTACTTCCCCCGGGGGCCGCATCGCGCAATAATCAGTCCACGCAAGGTACTTTTAGCGTAAAAGGCCATTTTATTAGGACAGGGTTGGACAATCATAACCAGAAACATAACACAGATCCCCAACAATCCCCAACAACAACATTTCTCACTATCCCATACTCTCCAAGACTCCAACTACTCCATCCCCGCTTCACACCGCAACCTTCTCACTTCCATTCGCTTCCTCACTTCTCTTCCAAAACTCCACCATCATCTCCATTCGTCGTACACTGGTCTGACGCACCCCCACGTTTCCCCAGTATCCCCCTCCCCGGAAGGGTGAGTATGCCCATCATGGACTCCTCCCCCCTCCCCAATCCGCCAACCAGGGAACCCCCGGAGGGCGGTTACCTGCCCCACCCCGCACAAGTGCACCTTTCGCCCTCATCCCCTCAGACACCAGATCGACTCATTCCACAACCCACTAATAAGATCCCTCATCTCCATCATATAGTAAGCGTTTCCCATGTGCGAAAGGTGCACGCCATCATCCCGAAAAAGCAAGGGCTCCTCAAGCCGCAGACCAGGGTGCGCCAGCACCTTGATCCCACAGTCCTCACAGAAAACTCTCATAGCCCTATTCAATTTCCTGCGAGCTCGCTCCACCGCAGCGGGCTTCAATGCCCCCCTCCAAATCCTTCGAGGAATGAATTCTGTCCACACAATACAGGCGCCAGCCAGATTGCGTTTCATCGCTGCCAAGTCCCGTTGCATCAAATAAATCAATGACACCGCTGATTGCCGCACCAGATCGTTCTCTCCCAGGTGGATAACGAGCAAATCCGGACACCCTTGCTGCGAGACTTTTTTCGTGAGCCAAGGCAAAAGTTCCCCCCAGCGCATCCCACTCCTGCCCCACCAGAAAACCTCATGACTGCTGCTTCTCAGGCCCAGGTTACGCCCGTACACCTGCCTGTCAGAATACTTGGCAGCCCAATGCACAAATGAATGTCCCACTATCCAGGTAACCGTCTTGGCTCCGGGACCCCCAACACAACCTACGAAGAAAAGAGGAGCGTTAGAAACAAGAAAAAATCGCACAAAACGCTCACACAGCCGCCGCGCTCCCCTCCGCCCTACTTCCTAACGTACCGCTCGCAGCAGCGCGAACGCCATCTACCAATCTTCCTGATCTTATCCCTGGACCAACCCAGCCGTGCCGCCGCCGTCGCCGCGCCGATCCGAAAGGAATGGGTCCCATACCCCGCCGGGTCCCTGCCTAAGCGCCGCAAAGCCATGCGCAACACCGCCAATAACTGGAAAGCCGTGACCCTCTTCCCAGAAGCATGACAGAAAATCTCACCCGCCATCCGGCCGCACTGCCCACAAAAACTGCTCCACTCCCGCACCGGGCACACTCCCAACTCCCCTGACTCGCTCAGCCACACCCACATGCCTCTTCCAGCCTGATCCGTCTTGGAACGCCCCAACCATAGCCCCAGGCGCACCCCATCCAACCGAACATCCTCAAACCTCATCCCCAGCCCCCCCCTACCCCCCAGCAACTCCGAAACCCGGAAAGCCCCAAAAACATCCACGTCATACATAAGCGAAACAACGCCAACTCATTCATGTCGTAACAAAGAGAACCCAACTCCGCCAACACATCCACCAACAGCTCAAAAGTAATCGCCTCGCGCAACGGCGCTCCCCCCCGCCCTCCCTGCTCCCTGGTCCAGCCCTTCAGCATCCTGCTCAGCAACTCACCCCTGGCTGGATCAAAACCCAAATAAATCATCCCATAGAAAGAAATCCCCGCCAATTTTCCTGCAATCGTCACTGACGACAGTCCTCTATCCATGCAGTGCAACACATACCGCACGACACCTTCCTCACATTCCCGCTGAGACATCCGCCACGCACCCTGCGACCAACCCAAGAACACACCCAACTCCACCCATGCCAGACGATACGTCCGCCGCGTGGACTCGGCAACAGACTGCTCCACCAGATTCACCACTCTCACTCCCCCCAGCTCCAGATACCCTCCGGCACCTTGGTCTTGGCAAAGTCCGCTCCGGGCACCAACCTTCGGAAACGCTGCCACTGCGAACGAGACAATGCATCCGCGATGTCATTGCTAGCGCCCGGCACATGTTTCGCGCGAAACAGCACATTGAAGCGCAGGCACAGCAGCATGAAACTTCGCAGCAAGCGCAGCACCCGCAGGTCCCTTGCCCTCTGATGGTTCACCAAATCCACCACCGTCCGGTTGTCCACATGAAAAAGCACCGACCTGTTCCGGAATTCCTGTCCCCACACCTGCAGCGCCACCAACAGCCGAAAGAACTCCAAAAACGCGATATTCCTGCCCTGTGACAACCAGTGCGCCGGCCACTGCTCCGCACACCACCGACCATCCCAAAACACACCAAAGCCGCGCGCCCCAGCCGCATCCGAAAAAATCTGCACCTGCCATACCATGTTGTCATCCGCAAAATCCAAGGAGACCCCATTGAAGTCACTCAAGAACCCCTGCCACACTCGCAGATCCGCCCGGACACCCACCGAAATCCGCACCCTGTGATGAGGCAACACCGCCCCCGACATGGCCAGCCCCAGTCGCCTGCAAAACGTCCTGCCCGCCCGCACCACTCGGCACGCAAAGTTCAGCAAGCCCAACAAACGCTGGACGGACCTCAAATCGATCTTCCATTGCAACACAACGTGGCTCAAACAATCCTGCATCTCCGACACCTTCTGCTGGGGAAGGCGCGCCATCCACTCCACTGAATCCAACTCAATTCCCAGAAACGCCAGACAACAACTGGGCCCAGCCGTCTTCTCCGGCGCCAACGGCACACCAAACTCCCCCGCCATCCTCTGAAAGTGGCGCGAAGCCGCCCCGCACTCCCCCGACCGACCTCGGCCGACGAACAAGAAATCATCCAAGTAGTGGGACACCAGCCGGTGCCCCGCCCTGTCAGTGAAGGCCCATTGCAAAAAGGAACTGAAAGTCTCGAACAGAGCGCAGGAGATCGCGCACCCCATGGGCAAAACCTTGTCCACAAAGATGGCCCCCCCAAACTGCATGCCCAACAACGAGAAATCCGCCGGGTGAATGGGCAGAAGGCGAAACGCCGACTTGATGTCGCACTTGGCCAGTTCCGCCCCCCGCCCACACAACCTCACCAACCCAATCGCATCATCCACCGACGCATACAGCACCCGAGAATCCTCCTCCGCGATGAAATCATTCACCGACCGTCCCTCAGGCCATGACAAATGGTGAATCAAGCGAAACTCGCCAGGTTCCTTTTTTGGAACCACCCCCAAAGGGGATATGATGAGTTCAGATAGCGGCCACGTGTCAAACGGGCCGGCAACTCGACCTTCCAGCACCTCCTTGCGCAATTTAGCCTCCACCACCCCCGGCAACTCCTTCGCCGACCGCAAGTTCTCCGCCCATCTGCACTCCCGCGGCCCCTGGTACCCCACTCGAAACCCTTCCGTGAATCCCCAGAACAGCCTCAATGCCGCCGCCCGATCCGGGTAGCGGGAGAGCCAAGGACCCATGGCCTCCACACTAACTGGCGTAGGAGCCCTTTGGCCCAGCCTGTCCCCTGCCCTTTGTGACCCGCCACTGCTCGGAAGGGGTGGGCAATGTGAAACATTGCGTGACCGGGTGCCTACCTCCGCACTTAGAACACTCATGTTTAAATCTGCAGGGGTGCCGTGTGCAAAACCCCTTGTTGAAATTCCAACAGGCCCCTGTGGTGGCTCCCCCACTCTTAGCAGGGTGTCCTGTTGCGCCTGCAGCGGCAGCCTGCCCGCCCGCGCCCCCAGCTCCACCGGCTCCCCCTCCCGCCCCCCCCGAGGCGGGACGTGACTGAAAAGGCCGATAAGCCACTGGAAGTCCACTTGCAGTGTGGGTGGACGCAGAGGACTGCGTGGAGGCCATCCACTGCACCCACAGCTCCTGATCTACCTCTCCCCAGGGCTTGTCAGGGTTGACGCTGACCCGAGCCCGAAATTCCTCATCGTAACTGAGTCAGGCGAAACCCCCAAAGTGCATCTGCGCTTTCCTTATGATATCCATGTATTTGAATAACGCAATCGCCCTATCCTGATGCTTCTCACAATAAATACTGGCATAGATCAAGAAAGCCGACGTCCAATTTTCCATATTTACCGGCACCCGTGGCCGCCTCGTCAACTCCCACTCCTCCTCTTTAGACCCCTCTTTCGCCTGAATCTCCCGATGCAACAGTTTAAAAACGTCCACATACTCGTGTTTCCAGATCCTGCCCCTCGTCTTTTCGGACAGATGGGACCCCAAAGGCATCGCTAATCCCATATAAGGCAGCTTCTTCTTATGTTTCTCTCCCCCCTCCTCTTTCCCTTCCTTCTCCCCCTCCTTATCCGTCTGAACGCCGGCCCCCACAAGCCGCTTCTCATCCACCTCCGGGGCCGCCGCCTTAGCCGGCACCTTCGGCTGCGCCGACTCTCCCGCCACCCTCACCGACCCATCCCCCACCCCCACAGACCTACAAGACTTCCGACGCCCCTGCCCGGCCCCCTCATCCCACACCCCCCACCATGTGCTCTCACATGTCAAAGTGCGTGGCACCTCCTGCGCCCGTCCGCCGGGACCCGGGGCTGACACCCTCGCCATTGGCGCCTTGCTGCAGCTGGCTTTGTTGGCCTGGAAAACACCAAACTTCCGCGTTGCCTCCATCCCCATCACCTCACGCACTTTGCCTTCCTCCAACTCCTCACTCTCCGACTCGTAATCCAGCTCTTCGACCACCACAGGCTCAATGGGCTCCACGCGCACCTCACGCACTACACGCTTCACTCCTTTTCCTTTCTCTCCTTGAACAAACTCATACTCCAGCGCCGATGATGCGCGCTCCCTCGATGGAGGGCAGGCCGCCGCGGACCCCCCTACTACTTCGCCCCGGCATCTGGAGGCCGTCATGCGCCCCGCCGGCCCTCCCTGGCCTCTACCAGCAGTCTGCGCTGGCTTGGATCCCCCCCCCTCGTGACCGGCATAGTCCGAGGGGGCCCCAGCGCCACCAGGTCTCTGCGACGTCAAGTCCGTCCCTGCCTCATCCAGCCACACCCAGCGCCCGCGCCCCCGCGCCGGCCCCGCACCCCCCCGCGCGCCGACACCCGGTCCGCCGCCCGCTCCCCCTCCCTGGCCGCGCACATCTCCTCCCAACTCCGCTCCGTCACCTCGATCAGCCGACGCTGCTCCCGGATACGCTCCTCCAGAGACATCTCCGCCCAACGGTCGTCCCACCGCCCCTCCCCCGCGGCCCGTGCCCCACGGCCGCGCCCTGCACCCCCAGAGGGGCCAGGCGTCCCATGCCCCGACCCCCGTCCCCCCACTAATTTAGCCGGACCCTTACCCTTACCCCCCCGCCCTCCGCCCTTCCCCTTGCCCCCACCCGCCGTGTCCAGAGCCTGGTCCCCCCACCCACCGCCCTCACCCCCCGCCGACTCGCTCCCCGAAAGATACAGGGCGAACTCATCCCCCACCCGCTCCTCTGATTCCTCCTCCGGGTCGCTGTCCTCACTATAGTCCACCAAAAACGAGGCCCCCCCGCTGCCCCTGGCCCCCGGCCCCCCCCGGCCCAACCGCGCCCCCACAGCACCACCCGCGTCACTGCATGCCCCCCCCCCGCCCCCCCCTTCAGGCACCTCCGCCGTCGTCCCCAAGGCCGGGAGGCTCAGATGCCTATCCCCGGGCTTCACAACAGGCCCCGCCTTCTTGCCCCCCCCTCGCGCACCAGTCGCGTGCTTCTTCGGAGGCGGTTCCTCCATGCAGGCCGCAACGGCAGCCGCCACCCCCGCGGATGCCGAACGCGGTGTCCGGGACATCCCCACCCACGCCTGTTCCAGCACGCCCGGCCGCAACAAATCAGCCCTCCCCGCGCGTCCTAATAATTGAAGCGCCGCCAGCACCGCCGCCTCGTCTGGCACCTGAGCCCCCCCCGCCTCCATAACCGCTCGCGCTCCGCCACACAAACCGCCCCTGCCCTCGCTGACCCGCAACGCCACACACTGGCCGCCCACCGTCGTCAGACGAGGCCGCCACAAACCACTCCACAAACCACAACCGCCGCTCACCGTTTGAAGTTCCCGCCGATACCACGACCACCAACGAAACGCTCCACGAAGATCGCACCACAAAACCCCAACGATCCACTAACTGACCCACCCTGAGGCGCTGGGGAAAGGAAGAGGAAGGACTTCCTCTTCCTCCCCCTTTTAATCCCTACCTGACGACCCCACCCCTTATCCCACCCCTTCCTCCCCTGTCCTTCAATTGCGCGAAATCCCCGGGGGAAGACTAGACCGCTGGTCTTACTTCCCCCGGGGGCCGCATTGCGTTTCTCATGCTCATGTTAACGAAAATTAAAAAAAACAGCCTCGCGTGCCACTTTCCTAGGGAATGCTTACATCGTTGGGTTCCAGCTTCCATTTCACCAGTACTTTATATTTGCATTACAGCATTGGGTGTTAATCTACCAGACGCACACTTATTTCCCCAAATGAATCATGACTGCTGCTCACCGTTAATTATAGTATTTTAGAACCGGCGTTTCATTGCCCACAATGAGAAACTATCATGATTTATTTCGATAAATAAGTGTGCGCTTTAGTAAATGAAGGATGGTCCAAGGCTGCCTGGTGCAATATAAAACGCATTTGGAACAGATAGGAAGCCGTCAGGGTAAATTAATTTCCCTCTCTGGCTTTTTCTACCCATAAAAAACCCTGCCCTTTTGGTCCCACTAGCCTCCAAAGCTTATCCCACGAATTACGGATGTAGCATTTCTGCTTACAGAAGTGCTGTGGGCACAAAAAGAGCCTCATCCTCTTTGCATCAAACCCCATTGTGAGCGATGGTAACTTCAAGAAATCAATGCCTGCTAACAGTCACAGAATTTAGACACTGGAAGACTGCTAGTAATGCCTGCATCTCACTTCTTACCTCCTCAAAGATAATTGCAGCAGGCATGTTTGGACCTGGGCAGAAAATAAACTGTGGGGCGGGTATTAGAATTACAGTGGACTCATTACTGAAATAATAGCTAAGAAAAAAAACAGGGGTGGGGGGGCTAGGTTTTCAAATAAGGGCAGTATTTTTTTTTTACAAGGGAGGGGAGAGAACATGCATTTATGCTTGCTGTATGCAATGTTTCTTTTAATATCCGGGAAATCAAATGTAAAAACTGGCCTGCCAGACCTAATGGGGCAGTTTTTAATGTGTTTAAATATTTCAAGACTTCATGTTCACAATTGCTTTTCTTGCTTTCTCAAATTTGCTTTAAAATACTCCATTTGCCACTCCTTTTTTCAATTTTCTCACGGGGAAGACCCTCAACCCCACCCCAAACCCACCTTCAGTCTGTCTGGCTCCCTCACAATGCAACACTCATCCCCCAACTTTTACGCCCCACAACTTTCAAATGTCCCCAGCCGCCACTGTCCATGAGTGACTCAAGTCTTTGGGTGTGGTGTATGGAGCTCATGTTTAGAATGTTGGGTTTGCAGTTACACGCATCGGAATAAAGATCTGTAATATCAAGCTCCATGTGTGCGTTTTCCTTTATGAGTACCCAGGAAAGGAAGATCTGGCGATGAGTTAGGGAATCTTAACCTGAAGACTGACAGTGCTCTCCCAGAGAGTTTGCCGTGGTCCAGCAAACTGCTCATGCATGCAACATTTGACTCAGTTGAAGTGAAGATCGAAGTTTGCCGTACATGGAGTCAAAGCGCCACTCTGGCTAGTGTGAAGCATTTGAAGATAACAAAAGCCCCACTGAAAGGTTTACTCATCGTTGGCCAGAAATCTGCTAGTAAGGCCATGATGAAAGATGTGCTGTGCCACTACACAACACTGAGCTATAAATCATACAGCATAACAAAGCTGAAAGCAGCGACAACCAGGTACAAAGGGCACTAACAGCAAAAACCATTTTAAATGCAAAGAATTGCTGAAGACAGGATAAAACAAATACAATGCAAAAAAGTAAGAAGGGTGAAGAACCTGTGCAAGAAACAAAGCTGCTATTTACCACTAAAGAAGAAGACAGTGCATCACACCCAGAGAGCGGGCGCGACAACCATGGTGGTAGTATGCAGTTAGTGCTTGATGATGGTGCCAGTACATGCGGGAAGCTTACATGAAAAGTAAGCAGAAACACAAAGCTGAAGGACATAAAGAGATGTCTTCATAAAAAAAAAGAAACTATACTTTAGATGTGGATTTTCATTCCCACATGAAGTAAATATCCTGCCATTGGACAAGTATGCAAAGACTGTGGGAAGCAGAACCTCTTTGTGATGGTTTGCAAGGCGAAGCAAAAGCTAATTGCGTCACAAGGAGAAAGCAAAATGGACACTTGAACGTTCCAGAAGTGACATTCAACGCATGCCACCAGGCCAAGCAGCAACAGTAGCTGGGGCAAATCAACGCTAAAAGAAGTTGATCATCATTGAAATCTTTGTCTAAGAGTTCTTCAGTTTCATTACCAAGTGACAGAAAAGACGACAGATGTGTGATGTTGATGTTTACCTCAGAAAAACGTGTGCATGTCAGACTGGCAGCATGCCCATGCAGAAAAGAATATGAGTCAAAGAGAAGTCGACGAGTAAAATTTCAAAAGTCATTCAAACATTGTCCGAAAATTACACTAAAAATCAAGTTGCTCCATCCTTTTATTATTGACAGTAGTGTGTCGATAAACATTATGTCTGAAGAGAAATAAAATGAACTATCTCCATTGCCCTGTCTCACCATATCGAAAACTAAAGGGTATACATGGGCTGCATCAACACCATAAAAGAGTCAAGGTTCATTCGTAGTAACCATGAAACGCAAAAATACAAAGGTACATGCACCCATTCATGCAAACACAAGGAGATGATGCCCGGAGTGCTGAAACTTTTCAGACACTCACCCCCCGTCACTCATCTGGGTTGAATCCATCATCATGCTTTATCTCACTTTGCCACCCCAGTTCAGACCCAGCCATATGTAAATCAGTCTTGACCCTGTCCCTCATGGGAACAGTCCAGCACGAACTACCAAGCCAGATCTTCCCTGGACCAGAAACAAGCATCCTGAGACTGGTTTCGGGGTAACACCCAAACGTCAAAGTTTCAACGCTCAGTCCATCATCTCCTTGTGTTTGCTTTGTTGGCAGAAGTTCGCAGGGTATGCCCAGACCTGGGTACCTTGCTCACTTTGCCACTGGATTCAAGCTAGCCTGGCTGATAAGGGGTGTGAAAGATGAACTGTCCATTAATCAAGAAGGTATTGACTTGACTTTTGAGGTTCAAGTGTTGCGATTCCGGAGAGTCTGCAACAACAAGTAATCGAAGTGGCCCATGAAGGACATTGTGGAATTGTTGCCAGTAATCGAGCTCTACAAGACTGAGTTTGGATTCCTCATCTTGATGAGAGAGTTGAAAGAGAATTGAAAGACTGTCATTTGCGCAATTGTTTGTCTCCCAAAATCATTCCACACACCTGGAACATGTTGGATTTACCAAAACATGTATGGGAGAGAATTGCTGTTGATTTCTTTGGCCCTCTTGACAATGGACATCACTTGGTGGTAGACATCGATGAATACTCCCGTTTTCCATTGGTAGAAGATTTCTCATCGACCAGTCAAGAAAAAGTAATTGAGAGGTTCTCCTTGTCTGCCATATTGATGGTTTAGCTTCATGGAGGTCGCCCATTAGCTTCACCTCTTATTGTTCACCACAGTCCGGTGGTGGGGGGGGGCAGCTGTTTCCATAACAAGCACACAGTAATAGTTAAGTTATGTTATTTTATGTAACGGTAGGTTATGTCATATTTGGAATTTTTAAAAGTACATTTATAGTTTGTAAGAACAGTGCAAGACTTGACAGTCATATATGAATGATGTGTTGGCTATATTGAAAAGCTGCATTGCTTTGATGCACAGACCTGTCAGTCTTAGCAGCCATCTACAAGTGGTACATCACAAAGTGGCTGTCATTGTTAAGTGTTCTGAAGACAAAATTGCAGTTATCCTTGAGAAGGGCACTGATGGGATAAGATCTAAAGGGATCAAATCAACAGTAATGTCTATTTTCGTGACATTATGATCACAGATGCACCACACATTTCAAAACAGGGGATTTAGGAGGGGACTGTCTGGTGTGCTAAGTCTTGTTTGGGCATTTGCACATGCCCCGAAATGAACTCATGGAAAGTGGACCTGTCATGGCAGTAGTGTTGTCAATTGCCATTGTCTTACCTAGACATATTTATATGCCCTTGATGTCTAACATTTATATAAAGATGATGCTCTCACCGATGGGTTACAGTACCTGGTGAAAAATGCCAGGGGAAATGATGTGTGTCTGCAAAATGTTCTCTTAATGTAGGCATACACCACAGTTTAACATGACAAAGTATCATAGTCATGTCTAAATTCGGGCCAGCTGGTTGCAAACCTTTTCACGGCTTCATCGACTATTAGCAGAATTTTGATACATACTAAAATGTGCATCTTGATCAAAGTGACAGGAGAGAACCATTCAGGCAAATCATCATCATTTTTCTAAAACACCATGTGAGTTACTCAATGCCTTACTAGAGGTGCTGGACAACGTTTTGACCACAACAGAAACTACAATGAAGTGGAGTTTTTCAACTGGTCTCACAAACAAATGTGGAGTCAAATGATGGAATTGTCTTGACACATAACAAATTCACTTTTTCTGCATTTGCCTTTTGCTGGACCCTATTAGTACTGCTGTTGGGAATCTCTGAACTATGACACTGCTATTCAGTGCTTGTGCTCTAGTCCTAAGACAGTATTGGTATAATTGGTTTCACCCAATTGGTCTATTTAGCTGTCTTTTAAGACCATTCTAGTTAGCGTAGCAAATGCACCTATGGAAGTTAACTGTCATATGTGGGCTACAGTGTGTATTTACAACATGTATATATATGACAATAATATATGTCTGCCAGGAACAAAACTATGGGCCTTATTACGATGTCGGGCGGAAAGCGCAACATGGTAGGTTTACATTCCTATCGCTGTATTATGATGAAGGGAGTCGAAGTTAAACCTGCAGGGGGATCCTAATGTAGTTCCGACAGGCTCAAGGAGCCTGTCAGTGCATCGGAAAGACAACATAATCCCTTATTGATGGCAGCTCTGCAGTCGTGCTTATGATTTCGGTTCCTGACAGACATCCATGCCAGTCTTTCTGACATGAAAAGACTGTCGGAAAGTGTATTTGGGGTCACTCCTGGCCCTCCGCTATGGAGCCTGGTGCCCCCTTACCCCTTAATCATCCCTGTTCAGTGGTGGCACTAAACTTTACACTTGTAAATTTGACTCCACTTCCTGTTTCAGGGGATGGAGACTTGTAGGTCTACACTTTATAGTATATCTTCACTTGGAAAAGTAGGCTATCCAAAAGTAGCACATTTATTATAAAGTGTAAGAGTACATTTACACATGTAGATTTAATCATATAAGTTTACCTTTTTGAATAGGCCCCTTAGTCTCTGAATTTAAAGTACAAATCTTCCAGTGGATGCAAAATCTACAGCTGTAGCTGGCAAGGATCCCTTCAAGTTGGACATGCCACAGTTAAGCTCCTGCTGAAGTTATTTACTGTGATGCCAACGTTTCACTGCAGGACAACGTAGAATTGGCAGCTTCCGAGGTCACTTTGCAGGTCAGTTAGATTTGCCACTTTAAATCTAACCTAAATTATTTTTTATGGAAGGATGTTGCCGTACCATTGGTTGGGCATGTGTGGTTCTGGATTTTTCCAGAGTATGATTTAGAGGACATTTAGTACTGCTTTGAATCATTTTTGGGTGCAGTAACTTTAGAAGTGCAGTTTGTGAATAGCAATGGGCTTCCTCTTTTGTGGCTGGGTGTCTGCCCCCCTGAAATCCTTCCTTAGCCCGCCTTAAATCCCTCTTTACTCCTCTGTAAACCACTCCCATTTTAAGGTCTCGCTTGAGCCAGCGCATGAGCTGCTCTGGCGAGACATTTATTAAGCGGGTTTCAAAGTGCTACCCACCACAGGCTTTTGCAGGCCACCAGCTGTCTGTTACGCGCACAAGCGCGCGCGACGTGCACAGCTGGCATCTGCCTTTCTCGCCGAGCGATGTCTTTAATCACTTTCAGCTTTCCTTAATCCCCTCCCCTACCCCCTCCCTTCTCCCACTCCCTCGTCAGCCTCATGCGCACAACACGATTGCTGCAAAACTAAAGTCTTTGAAAAAAAAAGCTATTTGTTTACTTTTGGTATAAGCGCGGCACTGGCGCTTTACCTTTTCCTACTTTAAAAGTAAAGCACGGGTGCCGCGATTATAGCAAAAGTAAAGAAATAGAAAAAAACATATATTTCTTTTTGCTATAATCGCGGCACCCGCGCTTTACTTTTAATGTTAAAAGTAAAGCGCGGGTGCCGCGATAATAGTAAAAGTTCAAAAATAGATGTTTTTTTACTTTTGCTATAATCGCGGCACCGGCGCTTTACTTGATTATAGCAAAACTAAAGAAATAGATGTTTTTTCTATTTCTTTTGCTATAATCGCGGCACCGGCGCTTTACTTTTAACATTAAGAGTAAAGCACGGGTGCCGCGATTATAGCAAAAGAAAAGAAATCGAACATCTATTTCTTTACTTTTGCTATAATCGCAGCACCCGGGCTTTACTTTTAATGTTAAAAGTAAAGCGCTGGTGCCGTGATTATAGCAAAAGTAAAGAAATAGATGTTTGTTTTGTTTGTGCTCTTGTTTCTTTGGTAGTAAGCACTCCATTAGTGCCACCTCCCCTGTGTATATCTCTCCACTGCGCCCCTTGTTCTCTGTTACCAGATTGCTTCGCCCCACCCTCCTACCTCTTGCGCTCACTCGTGTGCTTCTCACCATAGCTTCTCGTCATGCCATGTTTACTAGGTCCATGCACAATGTGCTGCCACAGTCCAGGTTATATCCTTAAATTCTGGGACTTGTATTCTTCTTCAAGTCCCAAGATGCATAGGGGAAAAAACCTGGACTGAAGCAGAACATCAAGCATGGATATGGGAAACTTGGCAGCTATGTGCCCCACGCCCCCCCTTCTTAAACGCGCTTGATGTTGCTTTCCACCCCAATCTCTGTGTTACTTTTAGTCTTCCACACTATCCCTCCCCGCCCGTTGCTTTTGCATTGCATTGGATTCACCTGCAACCCTCCCTGGGTTGCTTCGCAGTCCACCCTACCCCCATGTTACTTCCACTACCCGGGACGCTTTAAAAAAAGAAATGCTTTTGCTTTCACATCATTTTGTAGGCAAGCATATGCGTGGTATGCGCACTTACAAAATGATGTGGGCAGCCGCATCATAGAATTATTTTTATTTTTTACATGCTGCACACCATTGCGTAGTTAAAAGCATTGGCAAATACATCAGGTCACAAAGGTGAGCCCTATTGACTTTGTCAAGGATTGTTTGCTTTAGAGACTGCAGGCAAATCATCTTATACTGTCACTATCAATGGACAGCAGAACATTGAAAGCAAAAAACACAAAGGTTGTGATACTTTTTATTGAAACAGATAAAAGGCTCAGTTTAACATAATACAACCATAAGCATATGCTTACAAAGTCTAAAAGAGACTTGGACAGAACCAAGTCACGTTTAAAAGCGACTTGGCTAAATGAAAAATTCAATAGGTCTTGCCTCTGGGACCTTTTGACTTTGTCAATAGTTTTTCAGCAATGCTATGCAGAATGGCTAAAGAGTAAACAAAAGAAAAAACAAGCATTGGCATAGCCAATAGTTCTCGCCTTTGGGACCTTATAAGTGTTTAGCCATGCAACTGTTGATGTTGTTGCACCAAGGATATTGTGCTGCATAACTAAATACTTATAAGGTTCCAAAAGCGAGACCTATTGGCTATGCCAATGCGTGTTACATTTGAAACTAAGTATTACTCATTTTCCAGCCTCTATCCCTGACCCCCCATATATTACCAAGTAGTAAACTTACATATGTAAGGATCTCCCCATAGTAAAGACTGAAGGGATGGAGGTTGAGATTTACACTGGTAGGTTTGTGAATTGCATTTTGTAGTAAGTAGTACTACTATAGTACTAATTTGCGTACTATAAAATGCAGTTTGTGAATCAGGCCTTAAGTCCAAAGGTAAAATCTTTGACAGGGATGACCCGCTTGGTGTTTCTGAGATCTGCTCCATTGTGGTTAACCTGAATTCGTGTCCAGGTCCGGGCCAACCATGAACAGTGAATTTTGTTGGAGCTGTGCTATATTTGTTACACTTTTTACCTTAAAATTTTAAGATTCATAACTCCAATTTCCATTAACATATAGTAATAATCCTTGCTGCTTATTATTTTCCCTCTATTTTGGTCAAGAATACACGATGGTAAGGAAAAGCTGAACCATCTACTAACAATATCCTACAGGTGACATTGACTTACTAAGTAAGAAGTTGTTGTGAACGGTTGAAGACACTCTTTACTTAGAATTAGTAAAAGCATTAGCGGCGGGAGTGTTGAGTAACCAATGGCCTCTTCTATCTGATTTCAACTCAGCTGTGAACGTTTTATGGAGAAGACTAAAAGTCAGATCAGATGACCTTGATGGATGGGTTGAACGAAAAGGGAAAGAAGAGTGGAAGGAAGAAGGACGGGTGAGATTTAATATTTATGACTGGCAGAGAAGGATACGTGGGATACATGCATAGATAGGTGGCTGATAGGAATCAGATGCATGGTTGGTTGAATGCCTAAAACTCCCACAAATGTTAAAGTCCAAGAAAGTGGGGGATAGATACATACCACAAATGTTATGTACTCTGCTTGCTAGTGCTACCGTGCCACTATGTGTAGAATTAATTTGTCATACTGCTTTGCTAAGAGTATATTTTACAATAGTCTTGTTCTTTCTTCTTGATATATAGCTACTCCTTCCAAGAGAAAACCTGACAGGAAGGAGTTGGCAGCCAAGGCCCGGCGCCGGAAGCTGGAGGCCATACAGCGTGAATACCGTCGGCTGGTGGTTCTAGGAGAGGAGGAGGAGGTGGCAGCAGCTGCAGCCTCCTCCAGTGCCCTGGGCCCCAGCCACCGCCCTCCAGTGTTTCGGCGCCACCGTCTGGCAGCCGTCTGCCACCGCCCCTCCTTTAACATCACTGCTGCCCCCCTTGTGGATGCAACTGCAGCGCATTGAAGCACTGTGTTGCCCACTTAGAGGAGTTAGTACGTGTCCTCCAGAGTCGAGCCCGCCGAGCATAAGACCCTGTTCATTGCCCCTTTTTTATTTATTCTTTTGGTGGGTGGGAATCGGGCGATGGGTGTTCTCTTTTCTTTGGACAATTGGACATTATGTTGGACTTTTTCTTTACGGACATTGGTTGGGGTTAGGGAGAGGGGTGGGTTAGGTGTTGTTGGATTTTTTTACATAGTTTATTTTTGTTAGGGGATTAAATAATATATTTCTACTTTACATACAATGTTGTTAATGTTTTCTGGGTGGGGTTACTGTTTTACATCACACTGTTTCCTTGCTGGTGCAGGGCCGCCCACAGCCAGTGTTGGATTTAAATAATTGGCTGACTTTGTAAGACACAAACAGATAGATGCAGCACCCCTCACTGAGTGACTTGTCCTACTAGTACTGTCAGTCTCTTCTACTCTATGCATACTGCACCTGGACTCAAAGAGGTGTGTGAAATTGAATTAATGAAAACATGTCCATTATTATTTATGCCTCCCCCAAACTTCTCTCACCTTTGCTTGATGTTTAACTTAGGCACAGTGATGGCTGCATGGTGATGATGGTTTCTTTTCTTTCCTAACATGCCATGGTTGTGGTGGAAGTAGTAGTAGTAGACACTGGCAGCAGCATTTTCAAAATAAGAAAATGAGACAGTCAGTAGCTTGAGAGAGACTCTTCGAGGAGTAGTAGAATGAAGTACAGTACAGAACTTACTACCAAACTATAATATGCAAAAATACAACAAAACATAATGGTGGTGGGGATAGCCTAGTACACAGAGTTATAAACTCTAGTTGTGTCGAGTCACTTGACTAGGCCTACAGTACACCGGACACAAGCGTAACTGTTAGTGCTGTGTAGGAGAATGACAACAAATCCATTAATCCAATCGTTGCCAGCAATTAATGCTGATGTATTAGGTTCCTTTGGTAAAAAATTACCTCACAAATATACTGCTCAAGGGTGGGCAAACAGAAGAAGATCCCCACCCTGAAATTGAAGTACTGTTGCTTTTGCCACATCTGCCCCAGCAAGCGTGTGATAAATTATTGGTGTACATTTAATTTAGTCACACCTCAATAAGTCACACAGCCCGGGGGAAGAGGGTTAGGGTTTGTTGAATGGTTGGGAAGGGGGTTTGGGGAAAGGTTTGAGAAAGAACAACAGTACGCATGGACAAACAACAAACAACATAATCTTTGTAGACTACCATATCCATATCAATATGTGAAGGGAGAAAAAGGAAATGCATGCATAATGATGATAAGGAGACCCGGATTACATACATTTTGTGTTCAGTTGTACCTGGCTTAGTTTTACAGATAGCAAAGAAAATTTTAAAATATCTGAAGGGATGAATTATAAACAGAGAGCAAACCTAATGATAATAATAACAACAAGAACACACTGTTGTAATGATTGTAGACAAAAAAATTCATAGAATTATTTAAAAGATGATGAAAGTTGATACTGTTACTGTGTTATCCTGGTCAAATGGGGAGTTGCATCTCGGCATTCCTCTTGGTCCTCCCTTTCATGGATGCTCCGCCCATCAATCTTGGGTGACACCACTGCCTGCCTGGCAGATGTAGATTCATTGGTAAGGTAAGTGTGCATTGCTTTCCCAAGTATAGCACAGGGTAAGGCCCGGCCTGTAATTGTAGATGGAAAAAGAAAAGGGATATTGAGAAACCAAGATGAAAAAAATTTACAAGTTATGGTGTAGTGCAACAAGAACACTTTCCGAGGTGACATGGATGCATCATCTCTACTCTAGTCTGTTTCCAGCATTAACCCACAACACCAAAAGGACACAGCAGGCCCACGGTGACGGCACCCTTTGCACATCCTCCATTTAGCGTACATTTTTTGAAAGAGTTGGACAAAGCACATATCCAGCAACATAGCATTTTACAATTTAAGTGACTAAATCAATGCACCGCAGTCATACCACCGCTACACTCGACTCCACCGCTACACAGACATTTAGGTCTGCTGTGGTTGTTGTTTACTTGTTTACCTTTTGTGCCACTCATGAAACCCCCTGACTTATTCCATCAATCATCTCCGATCCTTGTACTGAGTGACTGTGAAGATACTATGTCACTGCGGTCATCATGGTGGTGTTCTTCAACTCAATCTGCAGTGTACTGAGTGAGTCCAGATTCCATATTAAAAAATGCAATGGATCGGCATGCAGTAGAAGTACAATTTTGTTATTAAACAACAAGAGTGGAGGAAATATTGACTTGAGTCACTGTTATTGTGTAGAGTAAAGACTAGTACACCTTGACTTCACTTCATGCACAACAAACAACAAAAACACAAACACCAATCACTCAGAGTCGGTGTCCAAAGCATGCCATTCATTACCTGTTCCTTCTCATCTTAAGTGAAGGGGCCATCTCTCTCGCCATCATCATCATGGTGTTGTCCTACTCAGTGTGCAGTGTACAGATTGAGTCCCCTTCCTATATTCAAAATGCAATGTAACGGCCTGCAGTAGAAGTACAAATTTGTTATTATAAATACAAGAAGGGAAAAAGTGCTTTGCGTTACTTTTAGTGTGTAGATTATTACATATAATACACAATGAAGTAACTTCATGAACAACAAACAACAAAATCACTCAGTCAGTGTCTAATGCATGGCATAATTCATTACCTGTTCCTTCTCATCTTCAGTTAATGGGCAATCTATCTCGGATCAGAAAGGAGGATAGCTGTAGTAGTCATCATCTACTTCTTTTGGAGGGACTAGGAAAGATCTTCTTTTTTCTTCTATTTTGCATCATCCAATCATCATCTGTCTTCTTGAGGGCAATGGATTTAGTGAGATTCAGGAGGATGGAGGAGCAGGATTTGGAGGAGTGTACTGTGAAATGCAGACAGCTGAAACTCGTATATGGCAATAAAACGAGTAGAAGACGGTTGTGATAGATTTGTTGTGATTCGAAGTTTCTAACCAGAAAGACAGGCACACAAATAAAAGAAAATAAGGGAGGAAGACAGTAAGAAGTGCAAGCCTAATTGTCAGGGAAGTATAGTTCGTCCTCAAACTCTGGGGGTTCAACCAGAAGTAGGTAATCATCATCTAACACACCACTTCCGTCACATGAGCCACTGTCGTCATCTTCCTCCCTTGATTCATGTATTGTGTAATTCGGTGGTATAAAGTGCTGATTCATTTTGATCATGGTTAACCTCTCCACGTTTTTGGGCGAGAGGCTAGTCCTTATCTCTGTTACAATGGAACCAGCAGCACTGAAAACACATTCAGAAGAGACACTTGCGACAGGGCAAGCCAGCCTGCTGAGCAGTGGCCATTGGCCCCTTTTCCCATAACAATACCGCAATGGGTTTTGATCAATGTACACCTCTGTGTGGTCGTCCAGATAGGCCTGGACCATCCGCTCAATGTTCAGGGGTGCTAAACTTTTTTCGGGCTCTTTTATCGTTGCATCAGCACTGGGCTTACCAATGCCTTGCTATAAATACCAATCATTTAATTATTTTACTGGGCCTAATGATCCAGTTCTTGCTGTTGTCGATAGTATTGGTGAGTGTTCTGAGCCAAACGCACTGCCCTCAGGCTCAGAAATTGAACTTGACGCCGGATGCCCTGCTGCAGTAATTGTTGTGGGTTTATCTAGCGGGCTTTTAATTAGCAGTCGTTCATTTTCCAACTTACTCGCTGATCCAGCTATCCAAGTTTTGTACCGGGCAACATCCATTTCTGAAAAAGGAATTAATGTCTTCAGTGCTCATTTTGTCAGTGGATCCAGAATTGTGGCACAAATGTAATGTTTCTGTGACAAAATCTTATTTTGCACCCTTGTTGTCGGGTTCGAGCCTGGCGTCTCCCACCAAAGAATCCAGTTCCCCAGGAGCGAAGAATATATCCCTCCCCGAAGATACAGTCTCCTCAGTGCTACACCCAAATACACAAGAGGAAAACTACTATCCCCAAAAAGTGAAGAGACCCAGCAGGAAACTCGATAACAAAATCCAATGGCTCCAAAAGCGCTGGCTTGTTGTACGCCAAGGGACGATATCTAGCTACAAAGACAAAACAAAGACAGGACTTTATGCATATAAACGAGGTCTAGGATGCATGTACTAACTGTCTAGCGATACTTCTCATACATTAGGTTGTGTACTATCCCATACCTTACCTCTGGCAATCGACAGTGATTCCTTCAGACCATCCTGGAGTATATACAGGTCTCTCCACAAAAGAAAATATAACAATGATGGCTGCTTACCCAATGAGCAGACCAACAGTTAGAAATCCAGAGCGTGGGAGATTCTGCTCCTGCTTGCAGCACCCAGGTACTGTAAATAGTCTTCCAAAAAATGATAAGGGGTAAAACAGTAAGGCAGATGAGGACGCTGTGCCTACTGTGTAGAAGTTCAGGAGGGTGGTGGGGGGGATGCGTTCTTCTTAGCAGGAGGCTAAAAGTCTCTTCGCTGCAACCCCGATCAACACGGATATTCCAGGAGCAGGAAATGATACGTGTAACTCTTTCACGTCTTCTCGTGTTTCAGAACAAAATAGGTAGGAGTTATAAAAATAAGTGCTCAGAGGAAACAAAAACAATCCGCTGTTCCTGGCGTCGTCTATTTCTTTATGGAGGGAGTCGAATATAAAGGAAACACCGCGGGGAAAAAGTCAACGCGTCCGTGCACTGAAAAGTGGCGTCAGGAACATATGCGTCAGGTAAGAAAAAACGCCACTGACCTAAAAAACTGTTGGCGTTCACAGCAGAGCGTCCTCTAGCTGCTAAATGAAAACAGGTGCGGCGAAGCTGATCTAGACACACCGGGATTTTCTGAGAGTGCAGAATGTCGAGTATCAGGACCCTCGTAAATCCAGACGGAGTACAAATCCTGGGCAAAAGGAAATCTTTCAAGGATACAGGAGGCAAGGGAAAGTGCAACAAACGGCACCGGGCAGGTTCCAGAGTTGAAGCCAAGCGGTGTGCGAGAGATCGTGGAAGGCTTAAGAACCTCCCAATCACCTGACCAGTCCCAAGGCAGCATGGGACAGCACACAACCCTATTCCTAGCTAAGCATTCTGGGACATGTAGTCGTTCACAATCACACAGGTCGCCTGAGTCCTGACACTTGTATTGTCCGCTAAGCGACGGGCTAAGCTCTCCACCAACTCATATGCTTCTTTTTTTTCCACTACACCTTTGTATGCTTCAGACACCTCCTTCAGCTGATGCGCTAGCATTTGCAACAATGGGATAGCTTGGCCCATAGTACAGTCTTCCTTGCTGACTTCACGTGTGAAGACCTCGAAAGGAAGAAGCATCTCAGTCAGGCATTTATCTAGGCACCATTGGTCCATCTGAAGGGTCATGTCTTTCACAGTTACATCCCCTCTTCGCATGACATATTCATTGATTGGCCTGTACTGCTCAAACAGACGGTCAAGCATGTAATAAGTTGAGTTCCAATGTGTTGCCACCTCCTGGATGAGTGCTTTGGCTGGCATTCTATAGTCATGTTGAATGATCCTCAGCTGCTTCCGAGATTTAAAAGAATGGCTGAAATGAGTGCATATTCTTCGGCAGGTGGTCAGTAAGTTGCTGACTATCGCTTCTTTTTTCAGAAAGTATTGAACTATAATGTTAATGCAGTGCGTCAAATACGGAACCCTGAAATAGGACCCAAGCTCCATGGCCTTAAGTACATTACTGCCATTATCTGTGTGAAACAAAACCAATCTTAAGCCCTCTTGGGTGCAGCTGTGAAACTCTTCCAATATGTTTACAGCAGTATGAGATTTCTCCATGGCGAACATGGATACAGTTGCATGTTTCCGAGTAGCTTTAAAAATCTCAGCTGTGTCAACAGCACCTACTTCAGATAGCTTATCTCTAACCCCCACAAAAGAGACCAGTGTGCAGTGATGCACAGGTAATCAGTGGCTCGACAACTGGTCCACATGTCTGTTGTCAGGTGGATATTGTGAACAGCACTCTGCTGCAAAGCTTGTCCAACCAATTCCTGCACATTATGATGTAGTGCTGGAACAGCAACTCTTGAGAAATAGGACCGGCTGGGAATCTTCCATTTAGGGCAGATGGTTGACGCAAATTCAAGGAAACCCACCCCTTCCACAATTGAAAAAGGGAGAAGCTCCAGCGCTAACATTTTAGCCAGCTTCACATTGTACAACCGTGCCGTTGGGTGGTTGCGTTGGTACTGCCCCTCCAACCTAAGCATGCTGTCAATGGTAGGCTGGATTATTTCCCTCTGTAGTGAAGTTGTTTTCTTTAACCCAGTTAGGCTCAACAAAGCACTTTGTTTCATTGCAGTACTACTCGGTCTCCTTGGTGTCTCAGCCTGACTCTGACTCTTACTGCGGTGCCACTGAGATGTTGCTGAGGATGTGGGCGGAACCACTACACTACTGGGGACAGGGATAGAAATGTTTCCCTCTTATTCACCTTCCACCACGATAATATCGTCCCCTGATTCTTCATGCCCAACAACAATGGGTTGAGTTTTACTTTGTCCTAAGCAAAGCAGGTGAGCCTCCCACACGACAGTGTGGTGTATTTTGAGATGACTTGTTTGGCCTCCGCGAGCGGAACGGAATTTGCGCCCACCTTAATCTATACAACATAAATTTAGATGACATTACATTCAAGGTTCAATCAAAATGAAATATTAATTAACACAACTCATATTATCAAAGAAATCCTGAATCATTCATTAGGGAGATGAGAGACTACAGGCAAAATTATATGTACCTGGAACAATCAGTTACAAGGCAATCAATACACGATTGAATCCAATTATATCTTAGTTGACAATAAAATTGTTCATCGTCCTTACAAATGGGTCAAAAATGCAGACAAAGGTATTTTTTTACTATTAACTCCACTACAATAGCTTTCATCCAGTGGATAGTGTTGCTCATATTACCATAGAATTATAAGTGTACCGCTGGTTCTTCTCCACTATTCAAACCTTTAGAGGTTTTTGTTTGCATATCTATAATATGCCTTGATTCGAGCCTGGGAAGATTTAACACTCTGTCACCTCCTTTCACGCTTAGTGGTACATGATCTATGCAAAATAAACTTAAGAAATCCCTATTGCTGTCATGGTGGGACTCAAAATGTCTTCCTACAGGGTACGTGGCATCTTTGTTCTTTATAGCTGTTAGGTGTTCTAAAATATGTACTTTTGTAGCATGTATAGTATTGCCAATATATTTTAACTGGCAGGAACATACAGGACAATAGACTGTAAAAGCAGCATTACAATTCAAAAATCCCTGGAGATACAATGACTATTAAGGTACAAAGCCCCTCGCACAGTACCCTGTACACTATGATCATTTGAGTTAACAGTTCCTTACACAATAACCCCTTCCCTAGAGACTCAAGATTTTATTCTTCTAATCAGGAGGAGGGAGATCACATGCCTGCTCTTGACAGGTATGTGTATCTGGTTGTTGAATAAAAAAGAAATCTATGAAGATACGTTTGAAAAAAAGCAGCATGGGGGCATCAGGCCGGGTAGGAACACATAGGGAATATGTTCAGTGTTGGGAGGTGATGGGGCAATCGATGAGCTGAAATTAAGAATGCACGTCATGAATGGTGTGATGTTCCAGGAGCCTGTTCTGGAGGCAGGGTAGGGATGATCTGCAACACTTGGAAGGTAACAGTGTGGGTAGGGAGTGATTATAAAGGGGACTTTGTCAGCGGCAGGGGGCTGACAACACACAGTACTCCTCTGGGTGGTGTTTCCACACTGGGGCTTGCTCTGGTGATTGAAAAGAGGTGATCTGCCAAGTGATATTAGTAATACCTGCAGGCCCTCTGGCAGAATAGGGGATAGAGCTGCCTCTCTACCCATGTTTAAATTTCACAAGTTTCACACTTTAAGAAGCTTGCAAACTTGAAAATAAATAAGAATCTGAAGAGTCCTCAGACTAAATTTTCATCATCAAAATACTGGGAGGCTTATTCACCAAAACATTTTGAAGGCCATATAGCAGTAGCCCTGCAGTACACTTTTATGTACTCTTTTATGCCTTTGTGAATTAGTCCCAAAACAACTAAAATGGAAATGAAATTGAATTATTCAAGGACTATTCACAGGGGCAGATCCTCTGTAATGGCAGGGGAGCGTCGCCCCACTGCCCAGAGCCAGCTGATGATAAATAAAATGATAAGAACACAATGTTATCAACGTTTTATTTCTTGTTGTCTGAGCCGAGATGGAGAAGAAGTCCAAGCAATTAGTATAGGGCAGGGCCAGTAATGGCAGGGAGGAGGAGTAGTGTGTACCTATACGTGTGCATGTCAGTTTGGCCAGCCGTCTTAGACCGGCCAAACAGTTATGTTTCTCCAACCCAGCTGTGTTAGCACAGTCTGGTTGGAGAAAAGCCACAGTCTCCCAGGCACAGTCTGAGCAGCAAACGAGGCCGCTCACACTAATCCTGGCTCTGGTCTCATAGCATGAAAGCAGCATCTGGATTGGCTGGGGAGCCTGTGCTTCGAGGGCCCATCCACTTCCGGCCAGATGAGAGGAGCAACGAGGCGACAAGCAGCGTCAGTAAGAGTGGAATGACAGGTACGTTTTTTATTTATATTTTATTCCCCCTCCAACCTCCTCATCCCCGAGCGCCCTACCACCTTAGATAGGCAGCAGCCACCATTGACTACTCTTATACAATTAGTACAAATAGAAAAGACCCAGGCCCCTACATTCACGAGTAGGAGTTTAACAAAAGCATATATGGAAGCTAAGGTAAGATCCTAAACCAGGTTGTAAATGGCCGGCAGCCCTGCAGGCCGCCCATTGAGATAAACAAGGGGCTGTCCCACTGCACGTCTGCTGTGGATGCAGGGCCCACAGTAGCAGGAAACACGCCCTGCCCATTAATCTTGTGCCCTGCTCCTTCCAGGCCCCATGCCTGGGTTTGTACCGCCAGCGCCCCAGTCCAAACATAAAACCCCTTGTACGGCGTGCTTTGGCGACCCTGTGTGTTCAAATTCGGTGGACTTTATTGAGAACTTGCTAGCCCGTTCGGGTTTTCTTGCTCTCTCAGTTTCAAGTCACAAAGTCTTGGCCGATGGAATGCACAGCTAAAGTTCAGCCAAAGAACTGCTAGCAGGGAGTGAGAGTTAATGGACCAATCTGCTCTGTCTTGTCGGTGCTTTTACTGTTGACTTCTGGAATGTGTTTGATGAGACGAGAGCGACTTCTTAAGACCGAAGATACAGATGCAGCATGGTGGGGTTAGGACCTGCCGGAACAATAAAGCAGTGGTATCAGCATTCCCCAGACCCAGTGCATCATTCCAGGGCGCCCACAGGGCAGCATTAACTCTTGCATTTAATATTCTTCACATTAACTCTCAAATGTAATATTCTTCAGACCTTAGCACTCGCATCGAGCTATCCGAATTAGGCTGATGTGTTTCCTATCGGTTTCATCTCTGAATGCAGGATAGTTTCGATAAAGTAAAGCATTAAATCTGCAGCGTGCCCTCCCAGGGGACGTGACTGTTAAATAATTCCAATGCTGTTGTATCTATGCCTGCTAGTTACTGCTGCAAGGCTGCCACTGCTGATAAGAAGGCCCCTGTTCGCACGAATCACTCAAACGCACGCACCCCTAAAACAGACTCGCATCTTTCTCTTCAGCAGATCTCTCACTTTTCATTCATTCTAAAATATTGCATGCCAATATTGTCTCACACTCTTTCTGGCAAGCAGCTTGCAAAGTATCAGGTCCAGGAATTGTACAGCTTTTTTTTTTTTAACCATGTTTTGAAACTTTTTTATGACTGCAATTGTTTAAAATTCACACTGACGTAAGTAAACTATTCGGGTCAATAACGATCCTCTAAACGTAACCATTAATGTGTGTTGTTTGTACTATAACGTTTGTAGAAATTATGTGGTGCTTCGTATATTGTCGGAGTGCATGTTTTAAGAATGGGGTTAACTTTGGCCTATGTGTGGGGGTTGGGTGGAGTGCATAAGGATCACAGACACGCTCCATTCAAGTGCACTAACATTCTAGCTGAAGTGCTGGTCAAAAGTGTGAACACAGAGGCAAAACATCTGTACATGCTAGTACCTACCAACCACATTCCTTAGTCGTGGTCATACAATGTATGAACGGAAAAGTCAGGGTTTTATATATATTGTATATAAATAACTTGCATTAAGTATTAGAAGGAAACTGCCTTTCAGTATTCAAGAAATAATAGATGGGGAACACCCCAAGTCCCAAATGTCAGAGGAGCGTGGGCTTGTGTATGGGGTTTGTGAGGCAAGGTGTATGTGAGGAAGTTACCAACACGGCAGTCATAACAGAGTTACTATTTATTTTCTTTTTGTATTGCACCACACAATTCTGCACGGAGGTCGGCCGCACTGCACGGGTGTTTATTTATTTCGACCATCCTCTTCAGGAACAGCGGTAGTGTATTTAAGGAGTACCAGTTGCGCTCCCATTCATTCCCCTCTGATGCTATTGGTCCATGGTTGCTGTAACACCCGCTGCCCATTCCTTACGAGTAAACTGCACGAGTAAAGTTTTCATTTTACATTGTCTTTCCTGGAATACTTTGGGAGTCTGCGCTTGGGTTTGGAAAGTCACCTCCACCATTCCACTGCTCACACCTGCTTGCCTTCTTAAACAACACTGTGTGGCCTTATGCAGGCCTTTTTCTACTGTCCGAAATGCGACTGTGAATCCTAAGTATCAAGCTTTACCCAAACCTACCTATCTAGAGAGCCAAATGCCTTTTTTACAAGCCCCTGTCTAACACACCTCTTCAGCCGCTATCCTCTCACACCTCCATAATCAGTAGCACATTTAGCACAATTACATACCCTGTGCCAGAAGTCTTCAACAAGTGTCCAGTTTCTTTCTTTTTCTTTCTTTCTCTCTCTCACTTTTTATTTCTATTTTCTTTGTTTTACGTGCACTCAACACTTGATCTTTCATTCCTTGCTTCTTTCATTCGTTTCCTTTCAACTTAGACTCTTTTTTTGTCTCATCTTACTATTCTTCATTCTTTAGTCTCCATTTCTTCTTTTTTCTTTGTTCATTCTTTCCATTCCCTCTTCTCCGCTTTGTTCCTTCTTTCCTTTCCTTTTCTTCTCTACTTTACTACTTTTTCAGTTCCTTATTTGTTCCTGTTTTCATTGTTTTCTCTCCTTTTTTCATTTTTTCTGTCCCTTCTCTTCCTTCCTTCATTCCTTTCTTTTGTTTCTTCACTCATTTTGTTTCTTCCATTCCGTCCTTCTTTCTTTATCCTAGTTCTTTTTCTCCATCTTTTGTTTTTTTATTCCATCTTAAGCTGCCATCGTTTCTTTCTCACCACTACCTTCCTCCCTCTCTTTTCATCCCCCTCTGTTCCTTACTGCCTCTCTTCTGGTTTTTCCTTCTTTGCATCTCTTTTGTTCCTTTTACTGTTGTTTCTTCTTCCTCTTCTTTTATTCTTTTGCTCTCCTGTCCCTTTTTCTATCTTCATCCCTTTTCCTTTTTGTGTCTTCTTTCTTTCTTTCATCATCTTTTTTCGTTAAAAGTACATAGGACCTCATTACAATGTGAGTCAGACAGCCTCCGACCACAGGTAAGAGACATTCTGACTCACATTGTAGGTTTCACTTTTGACCACTGCATTACAATGCCGGCGGTCGAAAGTGAAACTGGCTGGTCATTCCAGCTGGACTCAGACAGGCTCAAGGAGCCCGTCGGCCAGTCAGAACCGGCACCTAATCCTATAGGACAGCGTTTCTGCAATTGGGATTGAGATGTCGGTTTCAGACAGGCTTTCCATGCCAGGCTTTCCGACATGGAAAGACTGTCAGAAAGCAACTTTGGGGGCCACTATCAGGGCCACCTTTTCGCTGCTGCCTCCGGTTGGGGACAGAGGGGGCACCTATGGTGCCCCCCCTGTAAATTTCTGCACTGTGTGGCAGGTACTATGAGGAGACCGCCACATGGTGCATGTGCAGGGATATGCACAAACTCCCATTTATCTATGGGAGCTTGTGCTACAGCTAGTTTACAGCCACAGCACGAGCTCCCATAGGGAAATGGGAGTATGAGACCGCACCATGTGCGGTCGCATAGTAATAAGGTATGGGGAACCACCGACCCATGATGGGGCGGTTCCCATACCGATACGTGTGTCCGCCCTTAGTTTCTTAAAGCAAATTTCTTCATTCATTCATTTTTGTTTTATCAGTCCCTCAGATATATATTTACGGGAAAGGGGGAGGGCCACAGAGGTATGTTAACTAGAAGAGAGCTACGCAATCTGCATTGTCTTTCCTGGCATGCATGTATTTGTCCTTATTTTTCAATCAATAAGTGAGGACACATTTCTGGACATCAACCAATGGACTTTAGGGTAATTAACCAGATAACAGAAGTTTTTCGGGCTCTAGCTCTCATAAAAAAGAGCAGTGTCATTTAAGGTATTGCATGACAAAGAGGAGACAAAACCCAGTGAGACACCATTCATGCATGATTAATATGGAGGAGTAAAGGGACAAAACAAGCTCTTGGGAATCACATAGATAATCCTTTCCCTGACAGCTTTTCTGCCATCATTTTAAGATGCTCACTGCTTCAGGACTGGGTGGTCTGTGGGCAGTGATTAAGTGGTGTGATGTTTTTTGTGCTGTTATCTAATTTCTATATAGCACAGAATGTTTTTCCTAGATCAGAAGTAAGTCTCATTATTCAAAAGTTTGGAGACCCATGTTCTGCGCTGTTTCTCTACCACATGACGATCCCCACTTTCCTCCTTCAGATATTGCTACATTAATATTCACCTGGCTTCCCGTTTGAGAAATTGAGAAGTATATTGTACCACGACCTAACATTGTCTATGCTAGTGTCCCTTCTTCATCCCTCGACATGAAACACTTCATGCTTCTAAATCTGGTCATCTGCCAGCTGCCTTCCAGTTCATAGCAATGCTTCCCTTGTCCTGTAAAAGCTCTAGGTATGCAAATCTATATATGATTTTGTTTTCCGGAAGTAGAGCATCAGGCCCAAGAGGTAGGTTTGCATCATGAGCATGGTTACACTCTCTGTTCAGCCTTTAGGTTGTCAATCACAGATGTCTAGTATCCCATTATCAATTGGCAGTTCCACATTATAGCCTTATTACCCACTGAAGAGGGGTATATCAGTTTTTAAAGGCACCAAACCCAAGTTATAGATGAACTAGAAGTTCTTATAGGAGAATGGAAAATTAAGCTGTTGATTATAAGTCTGGCAACGGGCATGGCACTGGGCACTGATGGGCTGCCGCAGAATTCTACAGAACATACATTAGCTAGCAGGAGTCCCATCTGGCGCTGTGCACTCAACTTCATAACCTCTAGGAAAGTTCACCCCCACAACTAGAGAGACCCTGATTGTTTCCATCCCTTGGCCGGGTGGAGAAGCCTTTTGCCCACTTTCAGTCTTAAACATGGACTATAAAATATTGAGTAAAATCATAGCTACCTGCATATTACCCCACTTACTCCAAATGAAACAGCTGGACCAGAGCCACATTGTCCCAGGGTGCAATACGTCACCAAAGATAAGGAGACTTCCACGAGCTGGAGGTGGCATCAGAGGGTGATCTCAATTGTTTTGGAGAAAGCATTCAACCATGTAAGGTGAAGGTGCCTAGAAGAAGGGCGTAAGCAGATGGGATTTGGTGGGGTATTCTTCTCGCAGTCAGTCGCTCTGCTCTACACAAATCAAATGGCGAGGCTTATAATACAGGATGGGTGATCTTTGAAAAATGTAGGGTAATTAGAGGCACTGGACAGGCTTGTCCTATTTCTCCGCATTTACCTTAGCAACAGCTTCATTTAACAACATCATACAGGCCAGCTCTATGAGTAGGGGTATATAGAACAGGGTATAACACACGCCGTATCATTATACTGCTATACCCTGGGAATATAACGATGAGGATCAACCGTGGCAAACATTACTGACTTTGGGGTGGTGTTAGGATTTAGGATGAAATGGAAAAAAATGTGTATATTTCCAATCCACAGTGACAATGCTGCATTTGCTGACCAGACGGTTGTGATGGTGCTCTACAGTGCCCTCGTGGATAGACCAAGGGCAATTTAGGTTTAATCAGGGAAAAGTATTCCCTGAACATTTGCAGATAATTGTAAGGCATGGACTGGATGTTGATTCTTGGGTATACCCAGATAATGTCCAGACATGCGTGCTTAACGCTGTTGCAATCCAACATGCTCCATAGAACATACCTCACCTTTAGCAGACTTCAAACAGTCTACGTGCTCCACACTGCTGAGTGCCCTTCTGCAGAACTAAGGAAGCAGATTTGTACCATATATTAGAACATCAGAATGTTGAGAGCTCCATTAAAGACAATGGAGTGGCTCTGGGCTTAAAATGGGTGATATAAAACCAGTGCTCCAACATTTCTGTGTTTGTCTTTCTGTATCTCCCTCTTTAATTTAGAACATTCTACCCTCAGGGGGTGTAATGTTCTAATTACCTTTTAGCTGTTGTGCCTAGGGCTATACTGTTTGTTAAAGGCAATCTCCCTCATTATTTCCTTTTTGTAAATGCATCCCGATTTCCTTTAAGGAAAACGTGCTGCATTTCTAAAGAAAAAAAAGATTTATTTAAAAGCAATCACAGAAATGGTGGTCTGCTGAACCCAGTAGGCCACCATCCCTGTCACGGCAGCGTTTCCTAATGGGTTGCAAATTGTTACCTACCTCATTAAGTTAATTTAGGTTGATTTGTGACCTACTGGGAATCACTATTTGGAAATAAAAAAGTTCATACATTAGGAATAGCAATTTTTAACTGCGATTCGGAATTGCAATTATGAAATTGGTATTCCTGATTTTGGTACATCTGACCCACAGTTCCTCGCAGTCCACAGAGTTCCTTTTAGGCAATTGTAATACATAGTGTTGCTACAGCAGGACTCATTGTTAAGAAATTTGTAAACCTATTAACCTGATAATCTGAGAATTTGGCAAAACACCTCTCTGAAATAGGTGAAGTATTCATGCATCACACCTGTGTAAGGATAAAGAGATAGAGACTTGCACTTATTATTTATCAAGGAGTCATCAATTTGGTTTACAAACTCTATTTTACACTTTGGTTTTTCCTCAGGTTTGTGTGACGTTTGTTAAATTTGCTTTCATGTATTTACATAACATTTCGTCAAAATGATGTGTAAATATGCAAAATGGAAACCAGTCAATTTATGCTATATTTTGGAGCAAAATGCATCCTCGAGTCAATTTTTTACACTGGGTCACATTTCGCTGTACAAAAATAATGCAAAAAAAATACACTGTAAACAACAGCTGCTGATGTTGGATTCCTGTGCAATCACAGTAAAATTTTACCATGAATGGCATGTATTTATGGGAAGTGGCATAATTTGAGAATTTCGAGTAGCAAGTGTTATGCAAATTTGCAGAAATTACGCAAATTACACCAGAGTAATTTAAATTTCACCCAGCCTAACTTCCACGAGGATTTATCTATTACAAACTTTATTTTTCAGTTGGCCTCTTTTCACAAGGAGTCATCTGTTAGCATAAAGGACTCAATAATCATATAATTATTTTTGCAAGAGAAGCCAGTTGAATCACATCTTGCAAAGACCTATTATAGTCCTTGGAACAAATATGCTATAAAAGTATTGATTAGAACAAGTATATGATTGCTGAGTGCGAACAACATGATAATAATGAACACTTTTAATATTACAATTATAAATCTGTTACATTGAATGTAATCAGAGACCTAGAATGTTATCACATATTGAAGGCAGAGTTCTTTAGCAAGTAATAGATAATAACTCAGAAAGTTGCTTACAGTTATAATGTCTACTTTAATTATATTTCAGCTCAGGAACAACGTTGAGTTTCATTTCAGAAGAGAGAGTTGGAAATACAGAATGTCTGCAGGTATAATATATACAATGTCAGAAGGTAGATGACAAAATCACTATCATATCCATACTAAAAGCCTTCTCTTATCTTTAGATATCAACATGACTTCAGTGCAGGTCAAACTCAGCTATGCAGGCAGGCAGTGTCACTATATCTACTGTTGTTGTTTTTCAGTTTTTTGGGGGGGGAGTTTTATATAGAGCAGACTCAACCCAAAGGTATCAGAGTGCTTTACATGAGCCCCAGTTGCGTAACAGACGGACACATACATTTTCTGTTAGGCACGGGGAGATTAAGTGATTTGCCCAGAATCATAGGATATTGAGAGTCGCTGCCCAGACTTGAGCTCAGTTCCCCAGCATCAAGGTCGACTGCTCTAGCCATTAGACCACATCCTCTCCCTTGTTTACTATTCCCCTGTCTCCACATCTACTTCCGACCTACATATAGTTACTGCAAAGTTGGCATTCGGTTTGGAGTAATGGGGAAGCCCACATTGCTCCTGTTACATCCGGGTTGCGAGGTTAGTGCACCTTAACAACAGGTACGTCTGGGGCATAGTTATCAATAAGGAGCTGTGGGGCGGAGAGAGAGTCAACAGATGACAACGAGGGAAAATTACATTTAAAAAAATGAAAACCACTTACCTTGCACTCTCTGCATCGCCGACTCAGCGATGCGGTGAGCGCAAGGTAAGTGTCTTTCTTTTTTTAAATTTTATTTTCCCTTGTCATCATCCATCGACTCCCTCCCCACCCCATCCCACTGCCCCACCACTCTTAACTGCACAGGTTGCTCCTGTTATTAATAGTGCAGTAGGCGCGGTGGCACTGAGACCACGGGTTAAAAGGCTCTCTCTGCGCTCCAATTATGGTTGCTTTTTACAACTAGGGATGGGGGGAACTCACTGAGTTTCACTCCACATAATTCCGCAGACTTACATAAAAACTCAGCTGCATTCTGTGGAGTTCCACCAACGAGTGGAAAATATTCATCTTGCTCTGCAATTTTGTGCCGGTAGCATGAGCAGTGCAGAATATTCAGCCTGAACGGCACCATGAGGTGTGCAAGAGCACGTGCCCATTTGAGTTGATTTTTCTGCTGCTCGAGTAAAACGTCTACTCGAGCGGCGGCAAATCTACCCGAGAAGCAGCCCTCTGACCGCGACCACCTGAGTTGGAAAATCGCACTTGGGGTGCCAAATGTCACTCGTGCTCACCAATTCACAATTCTGGAGCCTCACTGGGATAAAATTCTGCCACGCGATGATTGGTGGAATTTGTCCAGGACTCTGTGTCACAAGAGTAATGCGGGTTTGCCAAATTCAACCAATTCCGTGGGTGGAATGAAACATTCCACTGACCCCGGTTTACAACCAGACTATGAGTGGGGTTGCAATTTTCATTACGGGCTCTCAGCCCCTTTGTTTCACCTCTGAAGTAATCGGTCCAAAATGTATTGAAATAACTCACTGCTGCATAACAAAAATACATTTTGATAAGGCCTAGGCAAAATTTCCATTATGCAAGTGTAATCTTACCTAACTGTGGTAATTTCACTTTACGCTTGTTACACAAAATTGCAAAAATCATGCCATGTTTTTGTTTGTAAAAAAAAATTGGCACGAGTACACAGGAACAATACGGAAAACCAGAACATGAGCAGTTGGTGCTTGCAAAGCTTTTTTTTGTGCTATGTTTTGCATGAAATGCACCCTTGTGCCTTAAATTGACACAAGGGCGCCTTTCACACTACAATATAGCACCAATTGTTGGGCAAATGTTGCACAATCCTAGTTATAATGCAATTCAGTGTCGAAAACAGAAATACTATAACAATGATGAAGTGTCCTTGTGAGAAAGGAGCGTTAAATAAATCCGAGTGAAACTAATCGGTGAGTGTACGTAGGTGGTCAGATGGACATTGATTTAGATTTCATTTAATTAGGCATTGTCAAAGTCAAAAATACACTATTTGAAGTTTCTAAGAATTAGGTGCAGTCAAATCAATAGGACTTTGAGTGGAGAAGGTGCCTTTTGAGAGCTGAGGATGTAAGGCTATATATAAAATGCAGGCCAAGCCTTCATCTGGATCAGTACTTTGGGGCATATTATCAAGCCAGGCGATAAAATGATCGCTGCTAAAACGGCGATAATGTGCTTGATAATATGCTCTATGGAATTCCAATTGAAGCTCAGTTTAGATGTCCTTTACATCTAACATGGGCTTCAATTGGAATTCCATAGAGCGTATAATCAAGCCCATTATCGCAGTTTTAGCTGCAGTTTTCTGCCGGTAAAGCGGCGATAATTTTATCGCCTGGCTTAATAATATGCCCCTTAATTTGTTAAGAAATAAGTGGCAATGTCCAAGACATTTTTGAGAAAGCCACCACAGCATGCTTCACCCAATGTCCCAATCAGAGCTGTCTAATAATGTACCAGCACTAGCTAGTTATCACCACACTCCTACAAATGTGGAAAAATTCAGACCAAAATACAGGCGTAAAAATGGCCGAGAAGCACTTTTTAAAATTTTTCCTAATGTATATGAAATTGCTAAACACTTTGCTGATGTGTTCTGTTTAAAACTAGACCAACAGTCCCACTATGTGGCGGACTATCATAAAAATGTGCCGTGTTAAGAATTAAGTGGCAGTGCAGAGCATTGGCAAACGCCAGCACAAATTAAGTACTGCCCTCTTCAGATCTTCTTTGAAAAGGTTTCAGTAGGTTTAGGACGTCCAGCTGGTTCTGTCATTGCATTGTATTCAACAAGTTCAACAAGGCTGACCTGTGAAACTTGGATCTGTCACTGGGCAGGTGTTGTGGAAAAAGATTTCCTCTCACTGATAAAAGGCATTTGTCAAGAAAATATTGTGCACTGTGCAGCTGAAGTCCAGCCAAATGTTATAGATATTTGAAACTGACTGACAGTCTGAACCACCCAAAAACTAATTGGCATACTGCCTATTAAAGATTGCAGCTACTCTGAACTGCAACTTTGGATGCTGCAGTTCAAACCACATGAAAGGAATAAAACAAGATTGCACGTAACACATAAATTCAACTCACATAGGGAACGGAAAAGTTAGTGCTGCTCTTTGATAAAGCTCATGTTTTGGTGGCTGAAAGAGTTCGTAATTTATCCAGTAATCAATCACAGCCTGGAAAAAAAGAGCTGAAAGAAACATTGAGAGAGATGAGAAAACAAGTTACACACTCAGTCACATATCTCAATATATGTGTAATCAGAGTGACCCAGTACACTGAGGGGGATATTCTCAAGAACGTGTGATAACTACAGCAAAATCAGCTTAACGCAACTCTTCACATCGCAGTCTATCACGGGAAAATAACTCTGTGTTAACGTGGTATTCTCAACCTGGCGGCACCATGCGATAGTCCCAAGATAACGCGTCAAATGGCTGCGATAAAATCAACGCAACTCCACAAAAATGCGAAACACGAACGCTAAAAAAACTGCGATGAGGCCAATCGCGATACAAAAATCAGCGATTACCAGCGATAGGCCTGCAATTCCCAGGCGTCATGCGGAAAAAAACACTATAAAAGCAGAGTACAAAAACGGTGAGATGACAATGTACAAGCGCAACCCCCACATCCGTGACGTAGAACAAATGACCATTGTCCTGCATCACATAGGCATCGCCTCACAGTCACAATGTAAATTGACATGCTGCCTGCATGTAAACTGCTCCAATGCAGACACATGCATGGAACACACAGTGAAACCGCATCTCCCCTTCACATTGCAGTGGGACAAGCAACCCCTCCTGCATACAGACGAGTCATTGCCATGATCAATCAGTCATGACAGCGTGGACGACTGTATGGGCAGTGACTCCCGCTTACGTACATGTTGACCATGTTGTGGGACTTGAGTCACAGGGGCATCCCTGCATCATGGTGGTACATAACCGACCCCAAAAGGAGCCCTGTTGTCACCTGAAGGTCACAAATGGCAGCCAAAATGGAATCATCTTGGACACATGTGAAACGCTGAAGAGTGGGATACCCTACTAACTGTGACACACAGAACTGGCAGTTCGAATACGTGACACCCCAAACAGCCTCTCTGCACAGAGGTGACACACCCACCATCCATCATAAAATCGTTATCAACACATGTCGCTCTCACACTTGTCTGAGTGATGTGCCCTAAGTGGGATGGGTATGCCCAGACGTGGGTCCCGTGCTCACTACGCCACTGGAGTCAAGCTATCCTGGCTGATGACGGCTGATAGCCAGAAACCGGTCCTAGGATGCTTGATTCTGGTCCAGGGAAGACATGGCTTGGCAGTTCGGGCTGGACTGTTCCCATGAGGCACAGGGTCAAGACTGATTTGCATATGGCCATGTCTGAACTGGGGTGGCGTAGCAGGCAAAAGAACGATGGATTTAACCCAGATCTTCTGACTGGGGGAGAATGTCTGCATTGTCAGCATTCCGTCCATCATTTGTTTGTTGTAACGCTGTACAGATGAGTGACATGCACTTAGGGAATGTAATTTTGGATTACATTTGATGTGTGACGTGCTCATATGAAGAAATTTTCAATGATCGTGCCCCTGCGGGCTATTCCTGCTGCGGCTGCAGTGGGGTGTGGTCCACCTCCTTTATCTTCGTCATCATCGTCCGGTGCCTCTGGAACTGGTATCCATTGTGCCTTGCTGCGTACACATATGTTGTGCAACACACAACATGCAACAATCATCTTGCATACGATGTCTGGTCTATAAAGGAGCCTTCCACCTGTGACGTCCAGGCACCTGAAACGTGACTTCCACACGCCAAATGTGCATTCCACAATGCCCCTGGTGGCCTTGTGTGTAAGGCAGCACATTTTAAAAAGCATTTGCAATGCAATAGGTCTCGCATTTACACAAGTTTGAGCTATTGGCATTGTAAATGACAATACCTTTTATGTATGTTTTGGTTTTTAAAACACAATTAAAAGGCATTGTCATTTACAATGCCAATCGATTAAACTCTCGCAAATGCGAGACCTAATGCATCCCATTTCCCATCACGTACCTTTCCAATGGTGTGAGTGAGTGTGCACTTTGCACACCCACGTGTTAACACTCAGAGTTCACTGCCTCAGGACCCGTGATGCTAGCGCTGATGCATGAGCCCTCTCAATATTATACTCGAAAGAAGATATGGCCAAACTATACAATGTACAAAAGTAAAAAATGTGCACATTAGCTGTACAAAAATACAATTCTTAAATCAATATTTTAATAATCAAATGTTGCCTTATTATCCAGGATACATAAAATAAGCAGACAAAGTTAATGAAAATAATTTGAACCATTTTCAGTGCCTGTGAGCGCATTCCATTTTGTCATTTTTATTTCCTTTGGTGATATTGCAGCCAAACCCATCATAAGTGTTCTCAACAGCCACACTCCAAATGAAATCATTGTGAAATTTCGGCAAATATATCCTGACATTACCTGTAATTGCGTGAAATGCAAATCCATCCTTTTGCGCTATATTTTTGATGCAAGGGTGGTTTTCTCAAAAAGATACAAAAAACAAAAATGACAGCAAGCAACCAGTTCTCCCATTCTGTTGTGTTTCCATTTAGATGCCCGTACATAGGTTTCCCTGAATCAAGTCCTTATATAGGCACAGTTTTCATTGCCCTTATTTAGGAATAGAATCCCAGTCCTTATTTAGGCATTAGCCATGCAATCCAAATACAGGCATGGTACCTACATCCGTCCATCCCATGTCACAACGAGTTCTTAGAAAACAGACCCTTAAGCTGACGGGACTTTCCCTAGCTAGGATTATTGATTTCTCCAAGAACTCATCTATTATGCATGAACTACTATTCCTTAGGGGTTCATCCATGACGTCTTCCTCTGCCCGACTTTACGTCAATGCTAGCATTCCTAAACACCTTCCAGGTATAAATATACCTTCCCTTACCATGGCAAACCATGGCACGGCTCGGCACGACTTGACTGCATGGTTCGCCACGGCAAGTTCGGAAGAGACCATATCCCGGCCTGACGCACTGACCAGACGCTGTCATCCCTGCTCGCAGAGAATCCAGCTTCCAGTGTTCTGACTTTCTTCACGGGGTGTTAGAGCTTGAGACCCGGAAAGAGATTCCCACCTCTCTCATTCTAAAGGTATGGAGCTGATTAGAACCTAGAGGAACTCTTGGCATACTAACTTAGTATATACTATACTAGAGAAAAACAGCACCTACCTTTTGCCTCGCACTACACTTAGGTTAGGTACACTGGGGTAGAACTATTTAGAAGCATCAGACGAGTATTCACTTTTTAGCATGTGTTATATATGTATGTATATATGAATATATGTCATAGCTAAAAGACAATGCTATTGCAGTATTATTTCTTCTTACTGCTTACGCTGTGCGTATTATATCTTCTCACTGCTTACGCTGTGCGTATTATATCTAATGATTGTAACAGCTCCTATCTCTTACACAAGAAACAAGACTGTTCAAAAAGTCCTTCTATCTATTTCTGTTTAACTCTGAAGAAACTAAGCATGCACAATCGACTGAGTGAAACTGTTATCTATTGTTTCCACGATTCTGAGACGCGTTCCGAATCTAAGGGAAACAAAGTTGTCATGTTTATGCTGTTGCCAGAAACGAATCCCTTCTTGTTTATTCGAGAAGTTTCTAGTGACCTCTGAGTTAGCTGGCACACAAAGTAATTAAGTTTAATGTACTCAATAGGAGCATACTGACCTTAATCCTATGCAAAAATTATAGTGTATATTATTCCAATGCACAGACCCTATAAGCGAAATAGGAACTACACTACATGGTGCCCAACGTTTGATAAGGCACTAATTTAATGCTAGATACTGAAGTAACTCACTCATACTTTTTCTCAGAGATCCCTACTCATAATTCTGCATAAGACGTCTGGAGTGGGTAGGGATGATATCCGCCATAGCTGAGTAGGACGAAAATCCTATGTATTAGCTGTTTGGTTTGTTCAACATTGAAGGATACAGTGTTCCAAAATATTGTGCACCTTATCTTTGTTTCTTTGAAACTTGTTCTACATTTTTCATTAAACAAATGTCTGATACAGAGGCTGCGGCTGACCAAGTTGTAGCAGCTTTTAATACTACAGGTTTAAATGAAACCGATGTGGGTTTTATACACATCCCACCAAACTTAAGGAGAGCCATCACTCTAAAACTTATAAAACATGGCCTAACACCAAGAGGTGGTAGAGCAGTTTTTGTGATAGAGGCACAAGAATCTTTTCAGACAGAGGTATTCAATTCAATGATTACATTCCCAGAATCAAATCCAGTAACACATGTGTTTCACTTCTTCAAAGAAGATGAACCACCTGACGAATACATTCGCTTCGAGGATGTTGAAATTCCACTCACATACCAGGAGCATAATCTCTGGTTTAAAGGCGTCCTAAAACATTACAATCACAAAACCAGGCTCAGTCCACTAGGTAGACCAGGAGCAACATGGCCGATTTTAGCCAGCTACACACCTTATCCTGATATCAAAGAGATGTCAGACGATGAATTACTCACTCAACTCAAGAAGTTAATAAAAAATTTACAGACAGTTAGTACAATATGTCATGTGGACTTTAACAGTCCAACCACCAATAACCATTCCAAATCAAACCCCTCACCAGGGAAATACACTAAAAATTACTCCACAGACTTTACAAGCAGTAATGGGTAAAATGCCCTCAAAACGTGAACAAATTCCACTCTGGATAGCTCAAAAAATTACTCAAATCGAAGCAGTATTTCCTAATACTAGTCTGTTTGAGAAACACAGAATCTTAACAATCTGTCTACCAATTGGGATCACACCACATCTGGAAGACTGCACCAATTGGGGCACAGTCGTTGCTGCCATCTATACTAAAACACATGGTGTTCAGTCTATTGCGATAATACCTGATGTCCAGAAACAAATTTAAAATGAATACGGGGTAGAGCGTGCTCTGAACTTAGGTATGAAATTACTGAAAAACTTCGACCAGGTCTCAACTATCCTAATAAAATCTAATATTAGAGGGGGGGCAGCATCAGTGGCGATCCGCCAAAAATTAAGGGAATTTGATGTAACAGAACATCAACATGAACTACCCGGAATAATTTAAAAATCCTATGAAGAATTAGGAAGAGACAGTTTAGGTATAAAACCAGTTAAACCACAACTGTCTGAAGGGCCTGAAAAGAACCTAATTAAACACAATACTACATCTTCTAAAAAGAAGTGGGAAAAAACAACAAACAACATTCAAAAGCGAAACGTTCTCAATCCCGAGGTAGGTCTCCTTAAAAGGAGCCCTCTGAAAGGAGGTATAACCTCAGGAATAGGGATAATTTGAAAAAACATGACAGGTATCAATATACTGATACACGTTCCTCTCATACCTTTCAGACATCTTCACAGACATCCGAAAGAAGAGGACGGTCAGATCACAAAGAAGAACGCGTGAAGTCCAGAGACGATCAACACGTTCAGAAAAACAAACCAAAACCTAAATTCAGTAAGAAAAAATTAGCAGGTCTGAAGATCAGACATGCAGAGAATTCTGAGAACATAACTCAAAAACGGAGAATGGGCTCAGACAATGCTGGACAGTGCAGCAGAAGTAACAATAGCTCGCTAGAACCTGACGGAACTTCTGGAGATAGTGGACTTGAATGAGTACATCCAAGTTGAGACTGTAGACACCAGGGTTAGTTCTCCACAAAAGTTATATGAAAAAACACTCCGGATGAAGAGAGACATACCAAGAAAAGTGAAAGCACTCTTTTGGGAAAAACTTTCAAGGGGTTATGACATACTTCTAGCAGAACAAAACTGGCCACCAAAATTTGTCACGGAGTGTCAACATGGCGAAGACATCATTATGCCAGCCATCTCCAACCATGTTCCAATACATTTAAAATATACTTATGTCAGGAAATGGGCAGTAGCCCAGGCCCCAGCATTATACAGAAATCATGTAGGATGGGATGAGGACTCACCTCACCATAAAATCCAATTAAAACGTCAACCTACTGCACAAAGGCAGGACCCAATTAAGCAAGATTTAAAAAAACAGGTCAGGGAGATCTTAGATCAACTTGAATACCAAGGGGTGATTGAAACATGCATCTCATCAATGAACAATCCTTTGTTTCCTGTTTCCAAACCAGACAATACATATCGTCTAGTTTTGGATTACAGACACCTGAACACTTGTTCTAAAACTTTTGCAGTACAAAATGCACACAGTACAGCACTAATGAATAACATTGTGCGTAAAAAATATAAAACCACATTGGATATTTCAAATGGTTTCTTTTGTCAAAACATAGCACCTGAAAGTAGGTACTTGACAACTTTCTCAATAATGGGGACCCAGCGTCACTTCTGTCGACTCCCACAAGGGTTCAAGAACAGCCCGGGGTTATTCTCAGCAAGAGTAACAGAGTTACTACAAATTTATGATGACGAGGCATTGTCATATATCGATGATATCTATCTGACCGGCGATGACCTGGATAGGCACTTGAACAGGGTAAATACCATCATACTGGGCTTTGCCTCTGAGGGCTACAAATTCAATAAAAAAAAAATCAAGAATTGCCCATCTCAATGTGCTTTTCCTAGGATATGAGCTTTCAAGTGAAGGCAAAAGCCTGGCAGCTAACTTTTTAGAAAAGTGTGTGCTGCTTCAACCCCCAAAAACGCTGACAAATTTACAGTTGATTCTATGTTTCCTAAATTTTGGAAGAACTTACATTCTAAATTACGCAGAAAGGGTTAAACCTCTCTACGAATTAATCAAACCTGATTTAAAAAACAAAGATTGGACACAGGAACACACAGAAATCCTGCGTTCACTTCAAGCTGACATGTTAGCAACAAATCACTTACAAACACGCGTAAATACACGCAATTTAGTGATTCAAATAATTTCGGGTCAATGCGGATTCACCTACTTAACTTTTAATGAAGATGAAAAAGTACCAATTGCATACAAATCACATTTGTACACACAAGCGGAAATGTGCTTCACTTCTACAGAAAAAATTCTGACAGCAGTTCAAACCGCTATAGCAAAAGAAAGAGCTCTAGCTCAGGGGAAACACATCATTGTCGTGACTCCAGTACCAGCCTTAGAGGCAGTAAAAAAAGCGAGCATTCCAAATGCAAAAGCTTTACATCCAAGATGGATACAATGGGTTAATTCTCTTGCTGCAACAGATGTTGAATATGTTTTTGATCCTAATTTGAAAACACAAGCATTCCTGCAATACGAACAGGAATGTCCTCTGCCTCTTGAGATTCTCCCTCTTGACCAGTATGAATTTATAATTTATACTGACGGATCGGCACAACCTGCTACTCGGAGTAAGCAAGCTTACAGTGCAGCATGCGCGATCGTTAAAGGTCGTATGCACAATGGTAAATTCCGACCAATGGTCACTAAAACACAATCTCTAGGAGATTGTACATCTCAGCGAGCTGAACTACAAGCATTCAAATTGGCACTTGAAAATAAGGATCGCGAATTCCCAACACTTATAGTGTTCGATTCTTTTTACTGTGTTCAATCATATAATGAATATTTACAGAACTGGCTTCAAAATGGTTTCAAAGATGCAAAAGGTGGCACAATAAAGCATAAAACGCTTTGGGAACAAGTTGTTCAGTTGCGAGACGGACTACAAAACACTCACGTGAAACACACGCTGAGTCATTAACCTGATGGCGTTCACGTTGCAGGGAATTCATTTAGCTGGCGAAGCCGCAAAGGGGGCTGTGCAAACGGCTTCCGTAGCTGTAATCACTCGTTCGAAAACGATAATAGACAGTGAGATATTGTTGGCTGTCAATGCTTCAAGCAAAGGCAGTGGTGCAGCGTTACCTAAAAAAATTCCACTCAAATACTCGTATATAATTGATGCGAACAACGTTCCGTTTGCTCGAATCCCTGGAGTGGGGGATAGGATAATTCCAAACATGGAACGTAGAGCAGCTTTGATTTATGAAGCACATCTGGGAGAGGGTCTGTCACATCAGGTGATCTCTAAAACAATATTAACATTAAAGGAGATGTACTGGTGGCCTGGAATGAATACACTGATTCACATCTTTATCAATAACTGCATAGACTGCAATAAAGATCGCAGTGCAGAACGCCGCCAGGCACCATACTACGAAGTAGCCTGCCAGTACAGACAAAATTGTTAGACAGCATTAGACTATCTGCGTGCAGGTGTCCTATAGGACAAATGCAATCCCACAAATACTAAATCAAGGTTCCTATGGATGTGGCCTCAGCGCTCGGCTGACGCTCGAACTGTTATAAAAGATTTGCGAGTCTTTATCGGCACATATGCAATAGGCACGTTACATTCTGACCAGGGCCCTGCATTTAGCTCTCGGGCTTACAAAGAAGCCATGGCCAGTTTGGGCGTTGCATTGTGGTACTCCTCTCCTTTCCATCCTGAGGGAAATTCAGTTGTGGATAGGAAAAACCAGGACATAAAGCAGTCTATAACGGCTAGGGTATTAGGTTCCGGTGATGGGTGGGTTAAACATCTTTATGGGGTCCAACGCTCATTAAACAATTTGCCAAGAAGTTCTTTAGGAGGGGCCACTCCATATGAGGTCCTATTTGGGACAAGAATGTGGGTTCCTGATCACGAATGTAAAGGCACAGTGGTGGAAAATAAACCATTTGATATCAAAGATCGTTTGGCTGTTTTACAGGACTTAAATGAACTAAGGTTGAAACAAAGCAACGTGTTCCTGAAGCCAACCACCACTGGGGAAAATCCAGACGACCCAGCAAGGCCTGTCTGGATCCCAAAGCTCGGGGATCTAGTCAGAGAGAAGATCGCGGAGAAGAAGGAATTTGGGCCTTCTTACAGACAACCGGTACCTGTCGTAGCAATCCACGGATCAAGAACAGTACTTCTGCCGCCCCTTGCTGGTAAAAAGGAGAAAAGATTTGTGTCCATCGACCTCATCAAACCACACTATGTGGCCGATACTAAACAGTAGGCCTTGTGGACTCCGACCAAGTAGCAGACGCACTCCTGTAGCTACTATCCAAGAGGCTCAAACTGAAAGACTCATTACCATTGAGGATCCAACAGTAAGAAATGAAGGACTAAGCAACAATGCTATGGAACTCATTCCTCTTGAAACCCAAATAACAGTTCGTCCTGATACACCTGTCTGCACCAACGTAACGAGTGATCCACTGGTTCCAGCGATTTCAACAAATCCTGATGCAATTTCAACCATTGACAGAACTGCCTCTGGCTATTTCATTAACTTTGATACGTTTTCTGAAGATCCAAGCAAGTCTGAAACAACGCCAGCCAAAAGAACTTTCAAAGAACAAGTACAAGACTTTTTTCTTCAGTGAAAATGACTTATCTGGTTTCACCATGGATTGAACAATGGATTATTTCTGGAATATTTTTCTTCCTGCTTTGACTAGCTTTAGTAATGACTCTGAGCATGCTGATAAATGGAAGATATATTCATTTGGACACAGAAAGTAAAAATGTGAACTTACTTTTGACACCACACAAATCATCCCATCGTGAAGCAAGAGACTTGTCAGCAGTGAACATCTCAGCCGTTCCTATACAAGATGGTATAGTTTGGGACAAAACGGATTATGATATATTCGGTCCAGCTGAACCTCTGAAGATTCCACACTTATTTAAAATTTCATTAAGTGACTTTATTACCTTGAGTACCTATTCTGATGATTGGGACTTTGAGACTGTTACTAACATGTTGTCTGATCTAGAAAGGTCTGCTGCATTCTCTAACCATGAAGACTATGAACAGCTTTATTGTTACAACCACTACGGTCATAATTTCTTGCATAGATCTGCAACACCTAGAAATGTATTTATGTATAACCAATGGGAATATTGTCCTACACCACCAAGGGGTAGCTCAAAAACGTTTCCAATTAAGTTTCCATATTTTTCAGGGTACAATACATCCAATCCGGAAACGTTTTTCTTTAAAAATATGAACAAAACGGGAACAAAAAATATGTTAACCAATGCGAAACAGATTTATTCTACAGCCTTTATTGCCCAACTGTCTAAACAGGGTTTCGACTTTTAGAAAGACACAATTGACACAAAGTCTGTCTGGGGTACAAAAGATTGGCAAGTACAGGGGATAGAAGCTTTGTTTAGAGCCTGCATCATCCCACAGCAGATAATGTTTTTGAATGACACTGTCCAACAAACGTCTTGCCTTGGGTTAGGCAAGATCAAAGACATGAACACACCGTCCATACCTACACCTGCAAGTGATAGCACTACACAGGGGGTGGTCGACGTACATACTATTTTACAAAACAACAGATCAGATTCCGAATGGAAAAAATGGTTGCTCTGGCCCACAGACACAAACATCTGTCAAGAAAGATTCCTGAACAAGACAGAAGGACTAACAATCAATAGGCCAGACCCATGCTATGTTCAAAGACAGCATCCAGGGGTAGTAGCAACATACAGTGTAGGAAAATTATGCCTTGATTGGCTACAGACATCTACACTAGAGAATGTGAAACAACACTTATCTTTACTTAAAGAAGACGCAAACCTTAGGGATTGTTTGCTAGGTCCAAGAAAACCGCATCAAAATCGCTTCATATATGCCAGCATCTAAGCTACTTATAATGAAATATGGAGGGTTACCCAAGCAGACACTGCAGAAAGAATATGAGAAATTGATCGTATTAATTTAGAGAAATCTCTCACTGTGGTCGACAATGGGTTAACGACTCGGTCATCCAGGATATATTCATTGGGCGACATTGTATCCTCTGCTATAGACATTGTGGAACAAGATTTGGTCCTGCTGCGTCAAGGCCAGTATCAATTAGGTTCTATTCTGTTATTAGGCTGGACACTACAAAACTTGCGTGCAGGCTATGTGCATTGGCGTTTGATCAACACGTCTTCTCTGTTTTCAAATTACAATCTCACTGATAAACAGATCGAACTGGCACAAAGGGGAGCAAAATATACAAGGCTGAGCATTGAAAAACTGAAAAAATTGCCATTTACGGTAGCAGAAAAACCAGCTACTGAATGGAACATTCATGACAAAATAACTCTGCCTATTACAACTTTCCATTTTCAGTATTGCCTTAAACACATGCCAGTAGGCAGATATGACAGGTTGGGTAAAGAATACAACAGGACATCCTGGGATTCACCTTACACACACAGATGTTGGAGTGGGGGGCGTGAAGTGTTTATTAGCGGTACACACTGTGAAAATACACTGAGCGGTTCACTCATATGTCGGGATATTAGCTTACATGGGGCCTGTAGCGGTTCCACTGCAAATTTATCCTGCCACCTGCAAGGTTCACCAGCCGCTGTGATTAATCCAACGTTTGGATAACTTTCAGATTGGAATTACCTCATGTTGAATGATCAGAGCTGTTGTGGCATGTTGCCAGGTATCCCATATCTAGTAACGGTTAATTCCAGGGTCACTTGCTGTATGCAAGTCTTGTTCCCCCAAATTGACACAGTTAGGGAGTCGCCTTTATGGCCTTCACTGAACATCTCTTCTATACAAATTTATACTTTAAGCAGAATAAAAGCCATTCTTTTACAACAAACCGTGCCTTTGACATCGGCCAAAGAAACGTATGATCTACAAGTCACAAGGACTTTGGCTGAGATACAGGTTCTTTTAAGGACAAATTGCCCTACACATTTCACAGAAATGTTGGGACGTATCTTAAACATGTCTGATACGAGCGGTATTGTGCATGTATTTAAGACCATATGTTTAGGACTGTTAACACCTTTTCAAGCAGTCCTCTGAATCATTCCAAACTTCATGCAATTGGTGTTTGGTGGTCTGCCGCTAATTCTAGCAATCGTCGCAGGAATCCTATTTTTATTGCTACTGCTGCGCTATGGCAAGCATATCCAGCAGTGTCACTTCCTGCAGCTTTGAGAATGCTCTCCTGGAAAGGAAGTGTCGTGAGCGCATAGCACAACTGTTGGGTTTATCTCGTCTACGAGAACTAAATACCACATGGTTTCTGTTGTTCAGACCAATCTGGCAAGATTACATCTTTCCTGTTCTACGCTGCCTGCTTTGTGGTGAAGAATGCATGCTAGACATCTGTCTAACACTTCCATCAGTCATGCCAATGGATATCGATACTCTGCTGGACCCAATAATGGCCCATGCTCTGTGTTGTCCCCAGAGGCAACCGAGCCTGATGACGGCATTCATTGAGATCTCACAGACGCAACATGCTACTGCTGAGGTACGAGATGGATCAACAGGCACACAGGTAACATCGGCGATGAACACTGCTACTGGTGAGGCATCACATCTATGTGCAGTTAGTCTTCTAAACACAGTAATCAAACTATCACTGACAATGGTAGACAACTTTTTGTCTACAGGATTAGAGGATTTCATGTTTTCTCCAGCATCTTCAAATAACTTTTGATTTGGCTCACAGTGTACCATATAATCTATGAATTCGGCCTTCATTCAATTATTTTTCTCTTTTCAAAACAAAAGACAAAATTCGGCTACGATCACTTTTGGGAATATTGACTTATTTTTCTTTTATGGCAAACAACTCTGCTTACAGTAGAACTATTCTTAGAGAACAGACTTCTTTGAAACACTTCCAGGGACACATTGTCACCTTTCGTTGCTTTTATGTACCATGATATGAAAATGGCTTTGACCTTTTTCTTCTGTAATTAGGGACCATTTCATCATATGTGTATATGTATTGTCATTCATTTAGCATCCACTGTATACGTATGCGTAGAATGAAACATTGCTTTGTTATGTACAGCACTTTTGCATTCCATGTTTAGCTGAAAGTTTTAATATGAACTCATTTTAAATATGCTTTTACAAATGTTTTTAGTGAACATGTGATACTCAATTTTATGTGTTTAGCTTGTTTAGCATTTAGAAATATCGATCATTCGTCAATGGAGTGGGTGTTGAGTTTCGATTTAGATGCCCGTACATAGGTTTCCCTGAATCATGTCCTTATATAGGAACAATTCGCATTGCCCTTATTTAGGCATAGAATCCCAGTCCTTATTTAGGCATTAGCCATGCAATCCAAATACAGGCATGGTCACCTACATCCGTCCATCCCACGTCACAACGTGTTCTTAAAAAACAGATCCTTAAGCCGACGGGACTTTCCCTAGCTAGGATTATTGATTTCTCCAAGAACTTATCTATTATGCATGAACTACTATTCCTTAGGGATTCATCCATGACGTCTTCCTCTGCCCGACTTTACATCAATGCTAGCATTCCTAAACACGTTCCAGGTATAAATATACCTTCCCTTACGATGGCAAACCATGGCATGGCTCGGCACGACCTGACTGCACGGCTCGCCACGGCAAGTTCGGAAGAGACCATATCCCGGCCTGACGCACTGACCAGATGCTGTCATCCCTGCTCACAGAGAATACCGCTTCCAGTGTTCTGACTCCCTTCGCGGGGTGTTAGAGTTTGAGACCCGGAAAGAGATTCTCTCCTCTCCCATTCTAAAGGTATGGAGCTGACTAGAACCTAGAGGGACTCTTGGCATACTAACTTAGTATATACTATACTAGAGAAAACACAGCACCTGCTTCTTACCTCGCACTACACTTAGGTTAGGTACAGTGGGATAGAACTATTTAGAAGCATCAGATGAGTATTCACTTTTTAGCCTGTGTTATTTATGTATGTATATATGAATATATCTCATAGCTAAAAGACAATGCTATTGCAGTATTATTTCTTCTTACGCTGTGCGTATTATATCTTGCTTACTGTCTAATGATTGTAGCAGCTCATATCTCTTACACGAGAAACAGGACTGTTCAATAAATCCTTTTATTGAAACGCCTGTCTATCTATTTCTGTGTAACTCTGAAGAAATTATGCATGCACGATTGACTGAGTGAAACTGTTATCTATTGTTTGCACGATTCTGAGACGCGTTCCGATTCTAAGGGAAACAAAGTTGTCATGTTTATGCGGTTGTCAGAAACTAATCCCTTCTTGTTTATTCGAGAAGTTTCGGGTGACCTCTGAGTTAGCTGGCACACAAAGTAATTAAGTTTAATGTACTCGATAGGAGCATACTGACCTTAGTCTTATGCAAAAACTATAGTGCATAATATTCCAATGCGCAGAGCCTATAAGGGAAATAGGAACTACACTACAATTCTATTGTTTCTATGTGTTGGTGATACATTTTTACCACGAATGGCGTGCTAGGAGTTAATTTTTATCCTGAATGGCACGGAACTCAAGAGCGACTGCCTTCCCTCCCCACTGTCCGTCCCCTACTTTGGTTCACATTTCGTTTCACACAAACAGATGTACCAACGGTGCGTCTTCCATTGAACAATAGTAAAACCTGATATTTACAGAGCTTCGGAAAAGCAAAACTGTGGTGCAATGACCTATAGAAAAAATACATCATTATTATCAATAAAATGTTGCCAGTCACATGAACCAGCCAAAGCCTGATACCCCCATAAAGCACATTAGCAGGAGCTATACATTCAGATCCCAGCAGACTGCCCACAGGCATTTAATCGTAGACACGCTGCCTCGAAGAGCAGCCTTCCGCTGGAGTAATTTACAGGCCCTGTATGAGCTTCGCGGTAACAACTGAAATACATGTCACCTAAAAAACACATCAGTGGGGTGTCAAAGGCAGGAACCCACAGGCACACGCAGGTTATAATCTAGCAAGGTCAGGAACACGTCTCTCATCTAGCATCGATCCCCATAGATTCAGTGGCCTGAGTAATCATTTGAGATCCCAGCTGCCTGCGCACACACTGTAATCTTGGACACAGAGCTTCTGCTGCGGGCAAGTGTGCAGAGGCATTTGACCATAGACACGCCACCTCTAAGAGCCGCCTTCCGCTGTAGTAATTTACAGGCCCTGCATGTGCTTCAGGGTAACAATTAACATACATGTCACTTAAAATACACATCAGTGGAGTGTCAAAGGGAGGAATCCACAGGCACGCGCAGGTTGTAATCTACCAAGATCAGGGACACGTCTCTCATCTAGCATCGATCCCCATAGATTCAGTGGCCCCAATAATCATTTGAAATCCCAGCTGCCTTTGCACACACTGTAATCTTGGACACAGAGCTTCTGCTGCGGGCAAGTGTGCATAAAACTCACCTGGTGACAGAAATCTATGACTGAAAGATTTCGGGAACACGTCATTAGCTGCATGTGACATACAATCACCCTTACAACTGCCCCTTGTGTCAGTGTAGGACATGTCCTGGCAGGGGTGGAGCTTTCTCACAGCGCTGCCTGTGTGTCTCCTGAATGAAGGAAGACAGGAAAAAGGAAAACAGAGCGTGGTGTCCCTGAAGTGGACGCCGCGCTCACCATAAATGCTAAATATACATAAGTAAAGTGAGCGCGGTGTCCCTAGCGGACGCTGTGCTCATTAAGGTAATAAAAAGCATACAATTTTGAGCGCATAGCGCTGCAGCCGCCATTGTCCCCATCAGTGTCCATTTTAAAAATAATGCTCACCCACCAGATAAAGCCCACCATGTAATGCCGCAAGTAAATGATCCAGTCCGGATGGGAGGTCCCAAAAAGGAGACAGGGCGGTAACAAAGATGCCTCATTTTCAATCAAAAGCCAGCGTTTACCATAAATGATGGCGCCAGCCAATGAAAAATAGGGGCGGGGTTTCCACCCCACTTCTAAAACATACCCTACTACAATATACCTCGCAGAGCATTCAGCGCATGCGCGCTGCAATGCTAGGTCTGTGAGACCTAAAAATTACTCTCTTCTGGTAGTCAATATAAGGAGCGCAAGATGGGAACAGATGCAGCCCCTCATGGAAGGTTACAAATGAGGTGAGCGGCGGTGTTCTGCACGACTTGTAGTTTTGGTCGTAGTGTCTCATTTGCCAAGCCCAATAATGCATTAGCTTAGTCCAGTTGACTAAACACCAAGGCCTGAACAACCGTTTTCTTCACTGTGGGTGGGAGAAATTGAAACGCTCTTCTCAGCAAGCGCATAATTTGAAAACAGGAGCCTGAAATGGACATCACCTGCTCTTTCATAGTAAGAGATTGGTCAATAAGGACTCCCAAATTCTTAACCACCTGTTTGCGTGTGGGAGCAGTGCCAAGTTCAGTGGGCCACCAGTCAGGATTCCAGAGCTGTTGGGCCTTGTCAAACAACATAATCTCAGTTTTTCCGGTGCTAAGCTGTAAACAGTTTTCCGTCATCCAAGCAGCTATTGCTGCCATCCCAGCGGAAAACCTTTCTTTTGCTTTGATCAAGTCTTTGTCAAAGGAGATTATAAGCTGTGTATCGTCCAGATACAGTATTATTTCAAAGCCATGCAACATATATGCAAGGAACTAAGACAAGAGCCCAGGGGTACCCCGTTGTCCAACATCATAATGCGGGATTTAAAAGAACCCAAGAGGTTAGTTTAGGTTCTGTTGGAAAGAAAGTCGCCAAGCCAGTTTAGCGCAGTTCCATGAATTCCAATCTCCTGAAGCCTGCAAAGTAGCCTAGAATGAGACACAGTGTCGAGCACTGCTGACAAATCCAGCAGCACTAGCATAGATGGTATGTTAGAATCCAAAGAACATCTTATATGGTCAGTGACCACTACCGATGCTGTCTCAGTACTGTGTAAAGATCTGAAACTAGACTGAGATGGGGCCCAGATATTATTAACCTCTAGGTACTCCAAGAGTTGTTTATTTATTAATCCTTCCGGAAGCTTACCCAATAAAAGAAGCAACAAGATTGGGCGATAGTTGGTAAGGTTGGATGGTGCCAGTTTAGTCTTTTTTTGGATGGCCTAACCTGAGCAGCCTTCCAACTAACTGGAATTTTTCCACTACTGGCAGATAAATTGAATAAGGAACAGATGGCAGGGGCCAGCTGCTTAGACAAATCAGCAGAGATCCTAGGAGGGCAGATATCTAAGGGAGATCCTAATTTGGCTGATGCAAGCGCTTTCTGAACTTCCTCCAAAGAAAATGCCTTAAACTTTCCTAGGATTGAATCAATAACAAAGGAGGGTAAGATGACATTAGTCTCCTCAGGAAGGCAAGGGAACTTCTGGTTCAATATCATTAACTTTGTTTTCAAAAAGATTAGCCAATGAATCACAAAGAGCTTGTGAAGCCTGCATTTCTTGGGAGCATGCTCTAGGGTTTGCGAATTCACTGGGCACTTTAAGTAGAACTTTAGGTGAATTTTTGGCCAGGCAGATTTGTTTAGAGGTATACGTTTTCTGGGTGACTTTTATGTTGTGGTAATAGTGTGTTAAGAATGCTCTATATGTCTTCCTATCTCATGTATTGTTAGTGCATCGCCACAGTCGTTCTCATTCTTTACATGATGATTTCTCTATCCTAAGAGCTGGTTTATACAGGGTGCATGAGGTCCGTGTGTGGTATTAGAACACAGTTTGAGAGGAGTAATCTTATCAAGAGCAGTGTTTACAGCACTTTGATATTCTAAGAGCGCTTGCTCAACCTCTGTATCTGCTACTGTGCCAGTATACTGGAACTCCTTATTCTTCGCCTTGTGTTCATCTCACCCCGCTCTCCTTGATGCATCCTGCCTTCTGTGCTTCTTTTCCCTTACTCTCTCCCCACCCAATACCCAACTCACTCATCTATTACTCCACCTCATCCCTGTACTATTTGTTTCTAAATATTGTACTTTTTAGCAGGCCAGGCAGCAAAGTTCTGCTGGCCCTTCTGCATTAGAAATAAAATTGTTTTGTGCTGTTTACTTTTCATATTTTTTGATTTATCGATCCATCATGGATTGGTAAATAAAAAAAGGGCCTATGTCACACGCATGTATTATGATACATGAGCGCATATACATCATGATGAATGCACGCCATATAAAATGCCACAAATGCCACGCCTGCATCATTGCCCCTTTGTTTAATGTTGGCTCATGTTGTAGAACATCAGCAATACCAATGCAGTACACTATGGGGCACATGCATCAAAGTTTCATCCTGCGATTACCAAATACCGATTTTTTTGAAATCGCTATTTGGTCATCGCAAAATGCAATGCAACAAAACGGAGAGCAAATACCGATTCCTTAAGAATCGCAAAAGCGATTAGGGACTCACTATTTGCAGTTGCGACTCCATTCTTTCCAATGGGCCTAATAGGTGAGAATGATCTTACATTGCCTAAATTGTGATTACCTAATTGGTAATTGCAAATTAGGTAATGCAAAGGCAAGGGTGCCCGGGGGCCTAAGGCCCCCATGCGGCGCCCCTAACAAAAGAAGATGCACATGTAAAGCTCACACATGCCCTAGGGGCATGTGTGTGCCACATTGCACTTTGAAAAATGCAGTTCTTGTGCGTTTTTCAAAGTATGCACATGGTTAACATCAACTTGAAGTTGGTGTTCATTAGCATTTCCTAAATTCACAGTTCACATTTAGGAAAGGCTTCTTCCATGTGAATTAGGGAATCGCAAATTGTGATTCCCCATTTGCCTTCGCAATTTAAGGAACCTCCAAAAATTGCGATTACATAAGTTGCGAATAATAAAAACTTTCATGCAGTAGGAAGGGCCATTTTGGGATCGCAAACGGACGATTATTTGCGAATCGCACTGTTTGCGATCGCAAAATAGCTTGACACAAGTGCCTATTTGAGCAGAAGGTATTGATAGAGCCGCAAGTTCTCAAAGGAGAAACATATAATCTTTGCCAATGTTTGCTAGTCTATGATATCTTCCATCGTTAGTTTGGTGATATCAACATGTTAGGCCAGTTCCATGTTAACATGAGCTGTATACTGGAAGAAAAGGGAGACCCATTTTAGAGCGTCTGTAGGCGCCAGTGCCTGGTTCCAGAACGAGGCCCAAGCAGAAGTAAACATTGGAAAAGTCCACAAGTATGACTTTATTGACCTATTGGCTTTGCTACTGCTGTTTGCTAAAATAAGAGAAATGGAATGGGCACAATTCTGTGACTGCTGATATCGGTTGCATCATTCTGTAGGGGCACGTCCGTCATCACGCAAGTGTGCATCTACAGAACGAAGTGGGCACCATTTACTTTTTAGTACTGATCTAAGATAGCAGGCACCATTTGCATCAGTACATTCATTTTTTTTAAATTGTATTTATGCGAAAGCTGATGGGTCCTTCAAATAAATGTAAAATAAAATGTCAGCGAATAGTAGAGTGGACAGGTAGTGAAGTTCGTGGGAGGTGAGTGGGGAAGGGAGAAAATAGGAGTGGGAGGGGGAGCGATGGAATTCACAAAAGTGTTTTATGCAATGCATCGCAACCCTGCCATACACTACTAAAAATGTACAACTAAAGCAAGGGGTAGGGAAGAGTGGATTGGGGGTGCAGGTGAAGGGGACGCAAGGAAATGAGAGTGATAATAGAGCAAACCCATGAAAGCAATGGGTGTCCTCTAAATCCACTAAACATTTTTGCCATGGTCCACAAGAGGCTTTCGCCTAGATCTAAAAATCAGTGTAGCTAACAAAACTCTGGGGATACACTATGGTCAGATGTGATTGCTTAGTACTTAAAAAGTACTTGAAATGAAAAGGAAATTATGGATGCAGAATCTAAACTTCCAATGTATAGTGTTGTTGAGTGTAAAATATGTGCAATAAGCAAAAATTGAACTTATAAAAAAAATCAAAGGACATTGATGGGAGGCATTGACCATATACAAATTGAGTGCATAGTCATTAGTGTAGGGTATACTATTTCAGATAATCCTTTTCTACCTATTTTGTTGGCATCTCCACCAATCTACTGTGCTTCCACATACTGTGCTCTTAGTTTTGAATTTTAGTGCACTGCAAAAATGACAAAATCACATCATATGAGAAATAGCAAACTATGCACATTTCAGAATCCACACTTGATGATGGCCATATCAAAAATAATGCATTATCACACGATTCTGAGACAATGAAGCAATGGTAGATACTTTGAAAGTGAAAAATATCTGAATATTCTGACATCATAAAAAATGAGCTTTCACTAATTAAGTATGCATTGTCAAATCTAGCTGACTAAGTTATTGCATCACATTTTCACTTACATTTAAACTCCTCTTTCCTTGTACGGGTTTATTGATGATTACACATCTGATTCGACAGGTGTGTTGACAACAAATGTGAGTCATTGATCCAGCTTGAAGCCAGCAGAGAGCCGGCAGGAGAACTGAAATAAGTGAAGCACCAGTTGTCAACAATGAAGCAGAGGTAGTGGAAGTGGATTGGGTGCTCATGACGCACCCTGAAACCCTTAACCCAGCAGAGGCCCAATCTTGCCTTGCTACTCCACCTCCAGATCGCTTTCCTCCTGGCGGTCTCTGCCAGTGATGAAGGTTACTGGTGAGTCCTGGGGTGGAGGGTGGTGGTCAGTACTGGTGAGGCAGTAAGCAGGACCGTGCAGGAGGGGTGAGGCCTCCCCGGGTGGGATCAGGGTGGCAGGCAGCCCCAGTGTGGCTTTCAGGGCACAACAGGGGGTTCCCGAACAAGCAGGGTCTCACCCATGCCTCACAGGACTTAAAAGCATCAACTTCACCTGGGGTGAATTAATAAAGCTGAAAAAGGAGTAGAAAGTGCCAGGAAAACAGTGCAGCATAAAAACCTAATGCATTTATTGCATGCTTCCCAACAATTAACAATCAACAGCAAGCAACAAGCACAGCATCTGCACTGCTAAAAGTGATTGGTGGATGCTAGTAAATACATTGGCCCAGCAGCACGGACCAACGGCCATATGGAACAATAGTATGGTCGATTAATAGACAAAAATAAAGCTCACAAATCTATAAAAAAAATTGGGGCCTCTGGGCTTGTGATGGGTGGTGCCAGCACAATTTTGTGATCAGAATTACCGTCATCAATATTGGCACACCAACAAACAAATGCTTCTGACACAGCAAGACTTCTTGGGCAAGTTCTCTCAGACTGTCCATTAAAATTCCTGCCCATATGGCCCAGGTCATCCACCAGACCACCTCAAGTTCTCAGGGCTTGAGATGTCATTTGATGCACTGTGTATGGATTGCCAAAGAAACTAGCAGTAAACGCACTCCAGGAAAAAGTTGAGATTGCTGCCCCAGGTATAAACTGCTTTTCTAGTGTGGCAATAAAGCGGCAACACCATAAAGTGGAAAAGTGGGAATAAAAGCAGGAAAACAGACTAAGAAAAACTCAAATCACTTAAAGGGCCAATACAACACACTTCCCATCCATTCTTCTAGAAACAGCACCTCCTTGTCACTTGTTAGAAAATATCTCCAAACTCAAATTCAGTCTTACCTAGCCCTTCAAAGAGCATTGGAACTGCCCAGGGGTTACGAAAAAAGGCTATTTCTAATAGGAAACTCATACTAACATCAATAAGAACGTGCATTCGGACTTCCACACAGATAAGAATTCACATAATCTGAATACAACCAAACAACAGTTCTCCGGCTCAGATGTCACCACAAATGGACTAAATCCCCACCTAAATTCCGATCACACCAAGTGACTCAGCAACTAGATGTGATCAAATAGTTGAACAGGAGAAAAAGGGAATACTGAGATATACCCCCTTTCCCTCCAATCCACAAGGTCTCTCCTATTATTACTTGACCTGTTTTTAAAAGGGCTATGCAATCCTCTAATAATGATCGGTCTCATAAAGCAGATGCAATGATAGTGAAATGGATTGTTGGCTTAAACAAACAAAGCACCAGACATTACCCTCTCATAAAAGAAAATCACAAGCTATTTGGAAACAAAATTTTCCACACCTTAGATATACCAGTTACAGGACTAGACTTCCAGTCAAACAAATTTGACAAAAATATGCCATACTAGGATTTCTTGCACAAAGCACGGCAGCTATCCATGCTAGATTGGAGCACCTAACCAATTATATACCATTTATATACAGTAAACGATAAAAATCCAGGCAAGAACAACAAGAACCAGTACTATACTCATGCTCTTGCTCACCTATTATTGAAAACCTGCCCTCTATCCTGTTGATTCTGACAAAAATACTAAAGGAGGTAAACCTACACTTGAATTGCCAGCCCCTAATGGACAACAACGTACTGCTCAAAAGGGAGAAAAACGTCCCACAACAGCTCACCCACCAAGAGCCTAGCCCGTGAACATCTAAGTCTTGAATAATCATTTGCAATGCATGGCAGAAATTTACCACATTCCAAAATTCCTCAAGATACTATCCTCAGTCATTCAACCTTTGCTTTGAGTTTCCAAAATGAAAGCTCTGAGACAATTCTAGAAGTGAGAAGCCAAAATCCCTTGTCTCTCCTGCAATATCAAAAAGGGAAATAGAAACACATTGAGGATAAATCAGCTATAATGTCCCAGAAACTAGGGAAGGCCTTAGCGTCGGACCAAACCCCAGTGGACCTTTTTGCCACAGAACTAGCTATATGGGTTCTATATCTCACCTGCATTTTTAATGCCATTCTGGCAGGTGCAGATATCCCAAAAGTCATGGAAGGGGGCGGAGAATATCCCCATCCATAAAAAAGGATCAAACCTGAATAAGGTAAATTACCGGCTAATAAGCTTCTGACTAGAGCCTTATCAACTCTAGTCAGAATTTGTTTTGTAAAGTTATACGTGACTAACTGCTCTCTTGGATTTAAGAAAACAAAATTCTGACTCAATTCCAGGCTAGTTTCTTCACCAAGACCAGCACAGTCGACCAGGAATTTAGGCTCCAACTGGTTAGGTGGAAAGAGGTGGTCTTAGGTGATGGTAGTCTATATGCCGCATTTGTAGATCTTAAAGTGGCATTTGGCATGGTTCCCAGGGATATATTGTGGAGAACCCTTAGTGACCTGGGGCTTGCCGACCACCTTCTCACTATTATCATGCACCTTCATTGTGAAATTATGCACAGGTCCGCTGGAGTTTAAATACCGAATCAACTGGTCCCTTTGGGGTTGACCAGGGAGTACACCAGGACTGTGTACTCGCCCCTGTCAAGGTTACAAGCACTCTTACCTGTTTGTAGGTTGTAAGGAGATTTCGCAGAGATGTTATGGACCAACTTCCCAGTACCCCTACTAATAACCTTGAAAATAAAACCCTAAGGTTACGCAGTTGGGATTTAGGGAGGAGGGCCGGATCCTGGACGCTAGATGTTCCTAGTTGTCGACCTGCGAGGCAACAAGGAAAAATATAACTACCATAGTTCTTAATCTAAACCTAAGCATACACTAAAACCATACACTAAACTAACTAATAACATAGACTTCAGTCAGTGCAATGTCCTACCTGCGATCTAGAAATGTTGAACGTCGCGTCCTTGTAGTCGTTGTGAAGAGTAGATGGGAATGTTGTTGTTTTGATGTGTTGATGAGAGTAAAGCATTAAATGCTTGTCAGCTGGTACCTGAGTTTAAAGATAAACATGGGAATAAGTTACTGATTTTCTATGCCCTTCTTTCTTTGCTTTCTAAACGAGAACTTTCTTTGGTGTTTAAATATTTCACTTACTCTCTAAACTTCCAAGTATAATATTTTTCACGAGCTGTATGAAACAAAAGGAATAACAATGCCTAATACACAGCAAATCACATACTATATGAATATTCAAATAAGTTGTACAATGTCCGTTTTTCTCTGAGCTAACAATTGTTTTTATCTTTGCAGATAAAAGGGTTTCCAAAAATTGTCCCAAGAAAACATCAAGGTAAGTTCAAAGTTGTTGCTTCCTGCTTTCTTGCGTAGGGCGCCTGAACAAAGAAAACTTTCACTTAGCTTATCTTTCTTTCTCTTGCAGGTTCGAGAACACTGTAACTGCAACCCGACCGGCGGTGAAAGAATCAGAGCTTTTCAGAAGGTTGAAGTCTTCTTTCACGGAGAGGAGGTAAGCAGACGTCTTTGCGGTTCAGAAAGAAGTAGGCAAAGCGCTTTCTAGAAGATGGGTGTGGCAATAAATAGTCTTGCCACAACCAAGAAGTCTATGGACGTTACGCACGTTCTACGGAACGTGCATATTGATGAAGCCTGCTTTCATGCAGAATGCACGATACTTTAAGGTGCGCTTTGTTTGGCATGATTTCTTCGTGCATTCTACCGATACCAAACAGTGCTTTATGCGAACTATAAATAAGATATAACAGTACCACATTGTTTTAAACAACACAGAGCCCTTGGCAATAAATATACAAGTCCATATTATCACAAACAGTTACATAATTCTTACATAACCAAACGAAGTGTGCTGGGAGCACGGGACGGGGTGGGTTTTTAATCTGGGATTATTACGCTTCTCTGAAAGCGTTACCAACCTCGTCTTGTGGCTCACCATGAACCTAATCATGACAGACCCACATTGTTTTTGTTGTTTACTAATGGGAGCATAGACTACTGGATGGCCTGCGACAATGACTCCCTTGTTCTTGAGGGGACTAAAATTCCAGCTTTGTTGTTCGCAGATGACATGTTGTTGATCTAAGACTCCCAAAAGCCTAGAGACCCCCTAGAGACCCTTCTGAGCAAGTTTAGTCTCTTTTGTGCGGTCCGGGTAGCTGCAGCAGAGCAATGGCGGACCAACTGCCCTAATTGTAATAGGGCAGTTGGAAGACTGCAAACACCGCGCCCCTGTGAGTCTGGTGGGCCAGGGACCGCCAGACTCATAATCAAGCCCTATGTTTTTTTTCTAGGCTAGGTCAACCACAAAGCTACGCGCAGGTTTACAACACCTCTCAGCTGCAACACAAGTGAGTGGTGGGCAGATATTGCCCTGCACAACTATGATCAGAGTATTCTTTGTTCTAGAGGTGGTGGAATTCTTCTAGTTTAATTGGGTGTTACACAGAGGACAGAGGTTCTACATTATGTAGTAACTCATCAGACTATACTAATTCCACTGCTCAATTGAGCAAGTGTAATGGACCATCAAAACAACATGACCATCAATGTACTTTTTATCTGGTTATATCACAGTAGGCTGCAGGTCTATCAAGTGAATGCTACAGACCGGCAGGCTTTATGACCACCAAAAACATGCAAGGATATGCAAACATGCAAGGATATGCAGATTAACCAACTTGGACAAATCTGATCACGTTCAAGCATTCAGACCATGTAACCAGATGAGAGCTGAACAGAAGGCCCTCGGTTCATGAATGTTGAAGCATTGATCCATAGAAGCAGAGCTACATTTTTTGTTTCCATCCAAATACCAGTGTGTAATTCAATCAATCTTTTTTGATTGACCTTATGGAAGGCACTGTGGAACCTGATGAAAGTGAGAACAAGTTTTTTGCTGAACCAAATAAGCCAGGGCAACCACCCTTTCAAATGCTCTAAACAATAGCAAATATTTTCCATCTAAACCAGGTAGCAATATTAACCTGCCATTCTAGATACTGATTTTCCTAGGGGTCCCATTGCTCTTTGGTTGACACCAATTTTACTTTATACATCTGTCATATTTCACAGTAACGTTTTGCCCCGAATGGCATGCAGTGGCGGAACAGCATAATTTTGGGAATTGTGCGTAATAAGAATAAAAGGAAAAAGGAAATTCACAAAATTACTTGGCTTATGCCAACGTAATTGAAATTACACCCAGTGCTCTTGCATTTGTTTATATTTTCATGGATTGTATGGAAGCTGGAGTTTGAGAAGAAGCTGAAGGACTCAGAAACATCCAGATAATTTTCAAACAAAGGCAGGGTAGGGCAGCTAAAGGCTACAGGGGGGTAAAAAAAAAAAGAAGAAAAAGAGAGACACATTACAGCCAGAGATAATTTAGAACAGGAAAGGCAGAGAAATGGGTAAACCTCTGAAACATCTAAATGCTGCTGCCAAAACCGACTCCGCTGCCCGTCTTAAAGCCAAAACATGACTAGCCCAGGCAAAAGAAGCAGTCCGGTTGGCCTGGCTGGCTAGTAAGGAAGATAACATCAACTCGTGTGGTCTTGACAGCTCCCTTGAGAGCTCGGAAGAAAACCTGCTTCCAGTTACATCTCCGGAACAGGCTGAATCATGTATCAATAAAACAAATATGAGCGAAACCGCATGTATGTTAACCGAGCCCCAACAAGACAATTCGCTGGCAGAGGTCCCAAGGGGAAAAAAAAGGCAAAGCAATTTTCTCTATTCCTGAAGAAAGCTACCCTACCATCATCCTTCCTAAGCCCAAGCTCCGGTCTAGGTCCGAAACTTTCTAAAGACTCTTCAGAAATACCTGCACTGCCAGTATCAGTTTTAGTTTTGGCGTCTAACAATCAGGAGAAATCACAATGTAATCTGGAACCGGATCTTATGGCAGTTTTGGAGGCTTGCATGGGCCAAGATCCTAGTCATGATGGGGCAGCTCCATTAATTGTATCAATGGAAACGATCGTTCCCATCACAAGCGAGTCCCGACTACAGGAATCACTAGACAAAAGTAGAGAGATCGCAATAAATATCCCTGTAGACACAACAATTCTTCAATCTAAGTTACAACCGCTTTTGTCATCACAGGATTTGACACTGCCAGGTAGCCAGCCGCCTTATGAGGATATTATGGTCAGAAATAGCTCTCCTGGTGCCGATAGAGCTCAAAATGATCCTAGTCTAATTACGGAGACTTCTGGTGAATATCAATTTGATATTAAGAATATGCTGAACTTAATATTGGATGAAGTTCACGAGATAAAGAGTACGCAGAAAGTGGAAATTGCCTCTCTGCACCAACGGCTAGTGAAAATCGAAGAAGCAATGTCATGATTTCCTATCAGACTCCAGGAGGCGGAAGCCAGATTCTCAGTATTAGAAGACCAGATGACCACGGTAATTGTTGAAGTAAAAGAGGCAGTAAAAAATAAGAGCTATCTGGAAAACAAACTGGAGGATCTTGAAAATCATTCTCGGAGATCCAACCTCCAGATAGTTGGGGTTCCTGAAGGTCTTGAAGGCGCTTAAATCCTGCAATGGGTCAACTCTTTTATCAAGCAGAAAGTTCTCCCGGAGTATGAAGGAGATCTTAATATTACCAGAGCTCATCGAGTTCTGCCCATCCTTTCCCCAACTCTACGATGCCGCGAACAATACTGCTAAATTTTGCAGATTTTCGAGTGAAGGAAAGAATATTGACAAAAGCTATTCAGCAGAGACAGTTTCCAGTAAATGAAACTAATAAATGTCGTATTTTTTCTGATATGACTGCTGCTGCTGCGCGCAGAAGGAAAGAGTTTGTTAAGATCCTCCATTTGTTTAAAGCTAATGGTGCTCAAGCATCAATCGTCCAGCAATCTAAGTTGAAAGTTTTAGTCAAGGGGACATTTTTTATGCCCTCTGATCTGGAAGAAGCCCAGGCACTATTAAAAGAGATCTCGCAAGGATCTCGGGCTTCAAGGAATAGTTAGATGCAAGGGGGGGATAAAAGAGGATGGGGGGAGTTTTTGCAAGGATTTTGTGTTTAAAAGGATGGCCCAAATGTTGATTTGAGATGTGGTAACAATTAGGGTCTTTTTTCCTTTAATTGTAAGATGTGCATGCCAGTTTGTCATTTATTTGACTGTGACAAAGTGACAAAGTATTGCATTGCTGGGGGGGATGCTGGGGTCAGCGGGGTCACTTAGGGTGTAAATTCATGACACCCATGAGGTTAGAGGGGAGGGGCGGAATGTGGATAGCGTGGTTGGTAGGGGTTTTGTCACATTCTGGGGGGTGGGGTTTCTTTTTCAAGGGTGGGGTGGGATAAGGTCTATTGCAGAAAAAAGAGCAAGAGCTAAAGGTACAGATAACATACAACGTAAAGCTTTAAAGATCTTAGAATAGAGACCAGTAAATGTAAGATCCTATCAGTTAATGTTAATGGAATTTTAAATTCTAAGAAGTATGGTGCTTTTATTAGATGGCTGACATCATTTAATCCCCATGTGTTGTTTCTACAGGAGACACATTTAAAATGTAATTCCCCTAAGTTATTTATACCTAGGTTCTTCTGTAATGCCTTTTTTGCATCGGCAGGTCTAGCCATGAAAGGAGTGGCTATTTATTTTTCCAGAAAACTCCCTTGGAAATTTTTACAAATACATAGGGATGTACATGGGAGATGGATATGGGTGATTACTAAGCTACTGGGGAAGATCTTGAACTTTATAAACTAGTATAGTCCTGTGTTAGACGATATTTCAGCCCTGGTTCAAATTAATGAGCTTTTGATAGGATCCCCCGGCCAGAATATTTGTGGAGGGGATTTCAATTTTATTCAGGACCTAAGAAAAGATACTTCTAATAAAAACAAAAAACAATTGAAACCAAATACCCAAAAATTAGTGGAAACCATCAGACAAGAATATCAACTGATAGATCCATGGAGGGAAATTAATCCGGATAAAGAATTTTATACTTGCTATTCATATCGCTTTCGGACTGCATCACAGATTGATTTTTTCTTACATATAGATCCCTCCAGATCTTAAAGGCTGATATCGGCTGCAATCCTTTTTCGAACCATGCCTATGTTGCATTAGAAATGATGCTTGGGGGAGGGAGTAGGGAACGGCCTAGGTGGCAGCTGGACCGGCTCCTTCTACAGGATCAGGATTGGGTGAAAGATTTTAGAGAATGGATCTCCGAATATTTTAAGATCAATGAGAATACAGCAGAGCCCTTCTCAGTTTGGGGTGGGTTTAAGGCGGCAGCCCGTGGCCAAATAATTGCCTTTACTGCCTGCCAATCAAACATCCGGAGGTCTGAGATAGCCGAATTACAAGCGAAAGTTGAAAAAGAATACGCTCTCCAACTCCAGTTGCTTCCTAATCAACTTGAGCAAGCAAGAATGGCATTGAGGGATTTTTTGTTCTAGAAGAGATCTGTAGTTCACAAATATTTCAACAAAAAAATTACGAGGAAAGCCAGCTAATCGGTAAATTTCTGGGTAATTTAACCAGAAAAAAACAAGAAGCAGCCCTAATACCGAAAGTGCTCGATCCTCAGACTGGTCAAGTTGTAGCTAATAGTGCCGAGATCCCTCAGGTCTTCTTGGCACATTTCCACCAACTTTATTCGACTGAATACCTTGTGGAGGAAGAGCAGATCAAGGAATACTTCATGAATATGAACATCCCTAAACTCTCAGATAACCGGATCAGTATAGTGGAATCTGATGTGGAATCAGCGGAGATCATGGCTGCCATTAGAGCAACAGCTGGGGCCAAAGCATGTGGACAGGATGGCTTCCCTATTGAATTTTATAAAGTTTTTTAGGAGAATTGATTATTCCCCTGAAGAAATTATTTAATTATATAAAAGAGGGAGGCTTGGTTCCAACATGTTTTAAACAATCAATAATTGCATCCTTTGTTAAAAAAGATAAGAATCCGGCGGATGTTAATTCATACAGGCCCACCAGTCTTCTGAATTCAGATTATAAGATTTAAATGAAAGTGTGGGCACGGCGTTTTTTGTTTGCCGCCCAAGAGACAATTCATAGTGATCCGACTGGTTTTATTGGGGGTAGATCTATGACGGCAAACACACAGTGTTTAATACATGCCTTGGATTATTTTAATACAAATTTTATCCCGGCAAGTATTGTTATGGTCGACGCCGAGAAGGCTTTTGACTTAGTGAATTGGAGTACCCTGTTTTTTGCCCTTGGGCTGATTGGCTTCCCAGCCCAGGTCGTTAACATGCTCCGCAATATCTATCAGGGGGCCACGGCCCAGGTAGTTATAAACTCGAAACAAGCAGGGACTATAAAAATAAAGCGTGGGACCAGGCAGGGCTGTCCGCTGTAGCCCTTGCTTTTTCCTTTTTTTATAGAGCCTCTTGCAATTAAAATACGAAATAATGCTGCTATTCAAACACCTATTTGTGGCATGCCTAAGTTGAAACTTTTTGCAGATGACATAATTTTATATCTGCCTTCGGACAAAGATAGCCTTGAAATTGTTTTAAGAGAATTTAAGAACTTTGAGTTAATCGGCGGTTATTAAATAAATGCAAATAAAACCGAAGTTCTTGCCCTTAATACAAATGTAAATTCTTTTCCATCTTGTTTGAGAATGCAAGCAACTAACCCTGATCCAATTAGATATCTTGGGATATATGTGTCTAGCCAGTACCAACAGCTATATAAACTGAATTATTTAAGAACGAGGGAGAAAATCAAGAAACTTTTGGAACAATGGTTGATACTCCCCTTATTGATAGTGGGTAGAGTTTCCTTAATTAAAATGTCTATACTTCCGTTGCTAATATTTCTCTTTTCTAATGTCCCATCAAAATAAATATGTCTTTTTTTAGAGAATTTGAAACTTTCTTTGGAGAATTTGTCTGGGGAAAGAAAGTACCAAGGGTAAAGTTGACAGTGGTCCAATTACCCATTGCACAAGGGGGGTTAGCTTTGCCTCATTTGAGAACTTACTACGAGGCAGCTTTTCTAGACCTAGGTGCCGATCACGATCCGGTAAAAAATGTCCCCGTACGACTCTTATCGGGTCTTTTTACCGTACGAATCGTACAAGTGCCGTACGAACTGGCAATCACGATTCGCATGGTAAAAAGTCCATACGAACCGCACTGGGAATCATTCCCCACACGTCCTCGGGTCGGAAAATGTGTCCGACACGTCCTCGGACGATTTACCTTACAAACGTAAAAATCCAAGTCCGACCGAGGAATCACGATCCATCCCGTGCGTCCGAGCCTACAACCGTATGGAAAAAACACCGTCCGCACCGAACACCTATAGCAACCATGGAGACATGTGCCCGCATACGCGCCCAACACTCCCCCCAGCCCCCGTACGTCCGACACGTACCCCCCGTATATGTATACCCCCACCCGTCTAGGTACACCCCAGTACGTTCCAGTCGTACCCCCACCCCAGTACGTGTCGTACCACCGTCAATGTACACCCCAGTACGTTCGAGCCCCACCCCCACCCCAGTACGTGTCATACCCCCCGTGTACCTACACCCCAGTACGTTCCAGTCGTACCACCACCCCAGTACGTGTCATACCCCCGTGTACCTACACCCCAGTACGTTCCAGTCGTACCCCCACCCCAGTACGTGTCGTACCACCGTCAATGTACACCCCCCCCTGTACGTGTCGTACCACCGTCAATGTACACCCCCCCACCCCTGTACGTGTCGTTCCACCGTCTATGTACACCCCAGTACGTTCGAGCCCCACCCCCACCCCAGTACGTGTCATACCCCCCGTGTACCTACACCCCAGTACGTTCCAGTCGTACCCCCACCCCAGTACGTGTCGTACCACCGTCTATGTACACCCCAGTACGTTCCAGTCGTACCCCCACCCCAGTACGTGTCATACCCCCGTGTACCTACACCCCAGTACGTTCCAGTCGTACCCCCACCCCAGTACGTGTCGTACCACCGTCAATGTACACCCCCCCCTGTACGTGTCGTACCACCGTCAATGTACACCCCCCCACCCCTGTACGTGTCGTACCACCGTCTATGTACACCCCAGTACGTTCGAGCCCCACCCCCACCCCAGTACGTGTCATACCCCCCGTGTACCTACACCCCAGTACGTTCCAGTCGTACCCCCACCCCAGTACGTGTCGTACCACCGTCTATGTACACCCCAGTACGTTCCAGTCGTACCCCCACCCCAGTACGTGTCATACCCCGTGTACCTACACCCCAGTACGTTCCAGTCGTACCCCCACCCCAGTACGTGTCGTACCACCGTCAATGTACACCCCCCCTGTACGTGTCGTACCACCGTCAATGTATACCCCCCACCCCTGTACGTGTCGTACCACCGTCAATGTACACCCCCCCACCCCTGTACGTGTCGTACCACCGTCTATGTACACCCCAGTACGTTCGAGCCCCACCCCCACCCCAGTACGTGTCATACCCCCCGTGTACCTACACCCCAGTACGTTCGAGCCCCACCCCCACCCCAGTACGTGTCATACCCCCGTGTACCTACACCCCAGTACGTTCGAGCCCACCCCCACCCCAGTACGTGTCATACCCCCGTGTACCTACACCCCAGTACGTTCCAGTCGTACCCCCACCCCAGTACGTGTCGTACCAACGTCAATGTACACCCCCCCACCCCTGTACGTGTCGTACCACCGTCTATGTACACCCCAGTACGTTCGAGCCCCACCCCCACCCCAGTACGTGTCATACCCCCCGTGTACCTACACCCCAGTACGTTCCAGTCGTACCCCCACCCCAGTACGTGTCGTACCACCGTGAACCTACACCCCAGTAGTTCCTGGCGCACCCCCAACACAACCTCCTAAGTACGGAGCGCACCCCATGCCCCAACATCACAACCGCATGCACGAGTCGTACAAAGCCACACACAAGGACATAATCGTACAACCAAATGGCCCATGTACACACCGTACACACGCTCAAAACGCACGTACACAACCAGGACAAAATAAAACAACACAACAATACACCATTCGAAAGGCACACAGCCACTAAACATGGCCAACAACCACTAAAATAACACAATCACTGACCTGCAACTGCCAAAAACAAACAGAGGCCCAATACACCACCACTCCTTATAACACACCCACCCAAAATTCAAAAACTGCCACACCCACCCATGGACCAATAAAAAGGGCCCACACACACAAACCATGAGCCTTTGCAACAGACTCACTGCTGCCAGACACCACAGAACCAGACTACAAGCTACACCACACCTTACACTTGCACACCTTCACACGACCACCCTCACAAACACCCTCTCATCACATTCACACACACACACAACCATCCACACCCCCCCCCAACATCCACACACCCCCCACACCCACACCATCCCCACCCACACCCCTCACCATGCCCACTACCAAGAATCCAAAGTTCAGTCACCGAGAGTTGGAGGTCCTTGTTGATCAAATCCTCAGAGTCGAGCCACAGATCTTTGGAACATTGGTCAGAAGCACCAGCCAGGCAGCCAAAACAGCCATGTGGCAGACCATCGTCGATGCTGTGAATGCTGTTGCGGACACCAGGAGGACCAAGCAGGATTGCCAGAACAGGTGGTACGATCTGCGGAGGAGGGTCAGAGCCAAGAGGCAGGAGGAACACGACCAGGCCAACGCCACCGGAGGAGGGCCCTCCCGCAGACCCGTACAGTACCATCCCTGGGAGGAGAGGGTGATGGCCATACTGCCGGTGGAGGCAGTTGAAGGAGTAGAAGGACTCCGAGACCCGGGTGAGTACACAAACAACGCACCTCACATGGGGGGAACTGCAACCACAACCAAAATTACTAACAGGCACGCAACCACCACAAGCCATCGCATGACTCAACCACACTCCATGAGCAGGCACATGCCACTGCTGCCACCATGCCCCATGCACCCAGCTGGACAATGTCAAGTCACAGGCCACAGAAGACAACAACACATGACACGGTAACCCGGATGGCGGGACGCTGGGCACCAAAAATCACATAGTGCGACTCCAAAGCAGACAACAATGCCCTCTGCCCATATGGCCTAGGTGACAGCCAGACAAACACTGTGTCCCAACACAGGAATGACTTGCCAGCAAATGGCGGACGCCTTGAATCAACACATGGGGGTGAAGGCACTGTTTTGCACATGACAGCAGCTAATGAACAGCCAACATTGTGAAAGAGTGGCAGCACACACCACCACAGCAGCAGCGCACAGACACACAGCAGACAAAATGGGTGCCTGGAGATCAGAAACAAACTCACATCAACAGTGTTAGAAAAGGTAGACGGACCGGGAGGGCCGGCCGGGGTCAGGGGGAGAGGTCTCCAGGGAGAGCCGTCTCCAGCGATCGTACAGACAAGTAACTTCCCCCCCCCCCACAGACAGATATCACACACGGATAAGGTTCAGTGTTCTTTATAGGTACTTATTTACGATACGGTAGAATGGTACAAGGAGGTCTGGACTCAGGGGTCCCCTCGATTAGAGTCTCGTAAGGTAGGGAAGGGGGTAGCGGGTCAGTCTATTTACCAATCAGGTAGTTCGGATGAGAGGATGATGAGCTCACAATCCTCGAGCTTGGTGGTTAGGTGGTATGGTCCGCGGCAGCGCCGGCAGGTCCCGGTGAGGATGGTCGTTACAACGGGCCGCGGCAGCGCCAGCAGGTCCCAGGAAGATGAACGGTCCGCGGCAGCGCCAGCAGGTCCCGGTGAGGATGGTCGTTACAACGGGCCGCGGCAGCGCCAGCAGGTCCCAGGAAGATGAACGGTCCGCGGCAGCAGGTCCCGGTGTGGATGGTCGTTACAACGGGCCGCGGCAGCGCCAGCAGGTCCCAGGAAGATAAAGATTGCAGAAGGCCGCGGCAGCGCCAGCAGGCAGGACGATGGTTCACAAGAGCGAGCTACGGCAGCGCCAGTAGACCGTCAGGGTTGAGTTCACTCGGTGTCTCTCGACTCCAGGATACAACTGCCTTCCTGCTCTGGAGCTGCCTCAGTTATAGGGCTGGTGCCCTTTGATGTCCGGGCCCTCGCACTTGGAGGTCGGAGGGTCCGGGATGAAGGTGTCCAGACACCCAGCAGGGGGTGGAGCCAGCGCCTGGGGGAGCTGGAGGCGATCGGCACCTGGCGGGGGAAGAGCCCTTGACACTTCGTTCTCCCATTGACCTGCCAAGTGGTCCGCTCACCTCCTGGGTGGATGGTGGTGCCGGGATGTCGGGGCCGGCCAGGCCCGGGGTTAGGGTCGAGGGGAGGCCATGCGGCCGCGTGGTGCAGGGCCCAAGATGGCGGCTTGACCCGGCCGGGGAAGCCGGTGGGGCTGGACCCCGTGATGAGTAGGGGTCCGAGGGCAGAGGGTCCGTCGGGAGACGGGGTACAGGTGCTTGCCGCGGGGATATGCCAGGGGGGCCGGAGTTCGGGCCCTGTCGAGCGGGGAGGGAGCAAGCCGTCTGTGAGGCCTGTCCAACATGCGTCCCCCCCAGCTGAAGGCGGGGAGAGTCACCCATCTCCTTGGGGACTCTCTTCGTCGAGGCGGAAAAAGCGGGACAGGCCATCCGCGTTGGCGTGGTCTCGGCCTGGTCGGTGCTCCACAGTGAAGTCCATTCCCTGCAGGGAAATGGACCAGCGCAAGAGTTTTGGGTTCTCCCCCCGCATCTGCATCAGCCATTGCAGGGGTCGATGGTCGGTTTGTACCCGGAAGTGGGTACCGAAGAGATAGGGTCGGAGCTTTTTGAGGGCCCACACTACTGCAAATGCCTCCCTCTCGATGGTGCTCCAACGCTGTTCTCGGGCCAGGAGACGTCGACTGATGAAGGCCACCGGCTGGTCATGACCTTCGGGGTTCAACTGAGAGAGGACGGCTCCGATGCCGTGGTCGGAGGCGTCGGTCTGCACCACAAATTCCCGACTGTAATCGGGGGCCTGGAGCACCGGGGTGGTGCACAGGGCGGCCTTCAGCTCCTCGAAGGCCGCTTGACAATCAGGAGTCCAGTTGACCCGCTTCGGTTGATTCTTGGATGTGAGACCCGTGAGGGGCCCCACGATGCTGCCGTAGTCCTTCACGAACCGCCGGTAGTAGCCGGTGAGCCCCAAGAAGGCTCGGACCTCGGTCTGGGTGACGGGGGGCTGCCAGGACTGGATGGCAGCAATCTTAAGTTGTAGTGGGGCCACCAGCCCGCTTCCCACTTGGTGCCCAAGGTAGGTCACAGACCCTTGGCCAATTTGGCACTTGCCGGCCTTAATGGTGAGGCCGGACCGCTGGAGGGCTTGGAGGACCTCTTGGAGGTGACGGAGGTGGTCGGACCAGTGGCGGCTGTATACAGCGATATCGTCCAGGTAGGCCGCGCTGAATTCTTCGAGCCCCGCCAAGACCTGGTTCACAAGACGTTGGAACGTGGCGGGGGCATTCTTCATGCCAAAGGGCATGACCTTAAATTGATAGTGGCCATCGGGGGTGGAGAAGGCTGACCGTTCCTGAGCCCTGGGTGTGAGGCCGATCTGCCAGTAGCCCGCCGTTAGGTCGAAGATACTAAGGTAGCGGGCGGCCCCCAGCCGGTCGATCAGCTCGTCTGCTCGGGGGATGGGATGAGCGTCGGTCCGGGTGACAGCGTTCAAGCCCCGGTAGTCGACGCAGAATCTCAGTTCAGGGGCGGTGCCGGGGGCAGCGGCCTTGGGAACTAATACAACCGGACTGGCCCAGGGACTGTCCGAGGGCTCGATGACCCCGATCGTGAGCATCTTGGCCACTTCCTCCTGTATGCAGGCCTGTACCCGATCTGGTACGCGGTAGGCCCGGTGCCGGACAGGGGGACTGTCCCCGGTGTCTACGTCGTGCAAACACCAAGGGGTGACCCCGGGGGTGAGGGAGAACAGGGCAGCGAACTGCAGCAGGAGGTCCCGGCAGTCCTGGCGTTGCTCCGAAGTGAGGGCGTCAGAGAGCCGGACCCCATCCACGGAGCCGTCCTTCTCCTGAGTCTTTAGGAGATCCGGGAGGGGCTCGGAGTCTTCTTCTGTACCACTGTCTGTAGCCATCAAGAGGCTAAGTTCGGAGCGCACAAAGTGTGGCTTGAGCCGGTTGGTGTGGAGGACCCGCAGGGGGTTCCGGGGGGACCCCATGTCGATGAGGTAAGTGACGGGGCTTTTACGTTCGACCACTTTGAAGGGCCCCGTCCACTTGTCTTGCAGGGCACATGGTTCGGTGGGGGACATCACCCATACTTGCTGCCCAGGCTCGAATTCAACGGAGGAGGCATTGTGATCATACCACCTCTTCATGTCCTCCTGGCTGGCCTCGAGGTTCGCCTTGGCCATCTCCCTGAAGCGCCGGGTCTGGTTTCGTAGGGCCAGGATGTATTTGAAGACGTCTGGAGGGGTCGTTAAGGGGGCCATCTCCCAACCTTCCTTGACTAGGCTGAGGGGCCCTCGCACAGGGTGCCCGTACAGGAGTTCGAAAGGGCTAAAGCCGAGGGACTTCTGGGGGACTTCTCGGTAGGCGAAGAGGAGGCACGGGAGTAGGACATCCCACTGGCGACGGAGAGGCTCTTCCAATCCCCCAATCATCCCCTTGAGAGTGCGGTTAAAACGCTCCACTAGTCCGTTCCCTTGGGGGTGATAGGGGGTCGTGAATCTGTAGGTGACCCCGCATTGTTGCCAGAGGGACTTCATGTATTTAGATATGAAATTCGTACCTCGGTCGCTGACGACTTCTCGGGGGAAGCCTACCCGGGAGAAGATTCCCATCAGGGCCCGGCCAACCACCGGAGCTGTCACGGTCCGTAGGGGCACCGCCTCGGGGTAGCGGGTGGCATGGTCCACTAGTACCAAGATGAACCTGTGTCCTTGTGCCGTGCGGGGGTCCAGAGGCCCCACAATGTCTATCCCCACCCTCTCGAACGGGGTGGTGACCACAGGGAAGGGTTGCAGAGGGGCCTTCAGCTTCCGACCACTCTTCCCGCTGGCTTGGCACGTGGGGCAAGATCGGCAGTGGTTCAGGACGTCATTCCTCATTTTCGGCCAGAAAAAGTGGGTCACCAGGCGACTGTATGTTTTGTCCTGGCCCAGGTGTCCAGCCAGGGGGACATCGTGGGCCAAGTTGAGCAGAAAGTCTCGGAAGCGGAGCGGTACCACCAGAACTCGACCGGCCCCCAGCTCGGCTATTCTTTGCTCGCTGTAGAGCAGGTCGTTGTCCCAGTAGACCCAGTGGGTGCCGGTGGTGTCCCCGGCGTTTTGGGTATTGGCTTGTTGGCGGAGTCCCTCGAGGGAGGGACAGGTCTTTTGTTCCTGGCGGAACTGTTCTTGGGTGGGCCCCCCCTCTTGACGCCACTGAGCCAGATCCGGGAGGTCCTGGTGCTGCGCGTCTTCTTCGATAGTCGGGTCCGGGAGGTCGGACTCGCTGTTGTCCTCTACGGGGGCAACCGGGGGCGGAGGTGCTGGCCATTCGGTTTCTTCTGATCGGGGGGCGGCACGGGCGGCCATGGATCGGGTGGTTATGCAGGCCCAGTCCGGGAGGCCCAGCATCCCCAGGTGCTCTCTTCTCTCGACGGTGGCCCACGGGGAACTCTCGAGGTCATTCCCCAGGAGGCAGTCCACGGGGGCATCGTCCCGGACCGTCACCTTCAGTAGGCCGGAGACCCCTCCCCATTCAAACGGGACGCAGGCCATCTTACACATACTCTCAGAGTTATCTGCCGAGCGGACGGGGCAGAGAATGTTCGGCAGGATCTGTTCGGGCTTCACCAGATGACAGCGGACGGCCGTCACGCTGGCGCCGGTGTCACGCAAGGCCTCGGCTCTCTGTCCATTAATGGTCACCCACTGACCGTATTTTCTGGTGTTGGCGGGTAGGGGAGCCCGCGGAACCATGTCTCTTCCCCCTAGGCATGCCAGGACCATGGCGGCCGGTTCCCACCCTTGCTGGGCCGGCTCGTACTCTTCGGGTCCCTCCGATGATTGCTCTTCCCCTAGGGCAGCGGCCGCTACCTGGCGGGGCTTGGGTGTTTGGTTTAGCGGGCAGGTCGGGTCGTTGGCGTAGTGGCCTAGTCGCTGGCACCGGTGGCAGGTGACGTTGGCTCGGTACCCAGGCCGCAACGGGGGGTTGCCCCGGCCGGCCGGAGGCGGGGTGCTGGCCACGGGTGTTGCTGGTAAGGCGTCTCTCCCTCGCCCCTGGCCCCCTCCTCCTCGAGGACGGTGCTGGCCTTGGTTGCCTCTGTTCTGGTCGTGGGGCCCTCTCCGGCCCACTCGGGTGCTTTCCCACCGGTCAGCTTCGGCGGCAAGCTGCCGGGGGTCAGTCAGCTTACTGTCGAGTAGGTGCTGCCTGAGCTCGACGAAACAGTTGTTTGACAGGTGCTCCCATACCATAAGGTTGAAGAGTTGTTCGTAGGTGGTGACCTGACTTCCCTTGATCCAACCTTCGAATGCCCGGCTGAAATAGTTCACGTATTCTACCCAAGTTGTACCTGGGATCCTGGTGCAATCTCTGAACCTCTGGCGGTACATCTCGGGCGTGAGGCCGTAGCGGGTGAGGAGGGCAGCCTTCATGTGGTCGTAGGACGACATTTGGTGATCGGGGAGCTGCAGCAGGGCATCGCGACCCTCGTTGATAAATCTCCCCCAAAGTCCGGCTCCCCAATCACTCCGGTCGATCCGGTGGGAGGTCATTGCGATCTCATAGGCTTTAAACCACTGTTGTATGTCGTCTTCTCGGACATATTCGCGGACAACATCCTTGGGGATGTGAACTTTTTTCTCACTTGGCCCCGGGGTGTGTGGTCGCTCAGGCACCCCCAGTTCCTTATTCTGTTTGCGCAGTTCTATTTCCGCTAGTCGGCGCTCGTGCTCGAGCGTTATTTTTTTCTCTTCCAGCTCTCTCTGTCTCTGCTTTTCTTCTCGTTCCTCTCGAAGCCGCATATGCTCGAGGTTGAGTTTCTGTTCAGCTAACTTGAGTTCCCCATCCATCTTGAGTCGTGCCATCTCCAACTCATGTAATCTGACTCTGTCTCTTTCTCGGATCTCCTCTTGCGGGAGGCCCGTCCCCCGCTCCTCGGGAGCCGTGGCGTTCCCCTCTGGTGTGACGCTGGTTTGGTCTGAGGGTCCTGTGACCCCCGTTTCTGTCCATGACTCCAGAGCGCGCTTTAGATCATCCTTGGTACTCAGGCCGGTGGTAGCAATGCCAAGTTCTACGCAAAATTGTCTCAGTTCGCGGTGGTTGTATTCTTCTAACTTCTCCATTTGGAATTTCTCGGTGGAGCTGCTATCTTTGGTCGACATCGTGCTTATGTCGTGGGGTGAGCTACTTTCTGTACGATTACGCGTTGATTCGGATCGCGCCGCTGGCCACCAATGTTAGAAAAGGTAGACGGACCGGGAGGGCCGGCCGGGGTCAGGGGGAGAGGTCTCCAGGGAGAGCCGTCTCCAGCGATCGTACAGACAAGTAACTTCCCCCCCCCCACAGACAGATATCACACACGGATAAGGTTCAGTGTTCTTTATAGGTACTTATTTACGATACGGTAGAATGGTACAAGGAGGTCTGGACTCAGGGGTCCCCTCGATTAGAGTCTCGTAAGGTAGGGAAGGGGGTAGCGGGTCAGTCTATTTACCAATCAGGTAGTTCGGATGAGAGGATGATGAGCTCACAATCCTCGAGCTTGGTGGTTAGGTGGTATGGTCCGCGGCAGCGCCGGCAGGTCCCGGTGAGGATGGTCGTTACAACGGGCCGCGGCAGCGCCAGCAGGTCCCAGGAAGATGAACGGTCCGCGGCAGCGCCAGCAGGTCCCGGTGAGGATGGTCGTTACAACGGGCCGCGGCAGCGCCAGCAGGTCCCAGGAAGATAAAGATTGCAGAAGGCCGCGGCAGCGCCAGCAGGCAGGACGATGGTTCACAAGAGCGAGCTACGGCAGCGCCAGTAGACCGTCAGGGTTGAGTTCACTCGGTGTCTCTCGACTCCAGGATACAACTGCCTTCCTGCTCTGGAGCTGCCTCAGTTATAGGGCTGGTGCCCTTTGATGTCCGGGCCCTCGCACTTGGAGGTCGGAGGGTCCGGGATGAAGGTGTCCAGACACCCAGCAGGGGGTGGAGCCAGCACCTGGGGGAGCTGGAGGCGATCGGCACCTGGCGGGGGAAGAGCCCTTGACACTTCGTTCTCCCATTGACCTGCCAAGTGGTCCGCTCACCTCCTGGGTGGATGGTGGTGCCGGGATGTCGGGGCCGGCCAGGCCCGGGGTTAGGGTCGAGGGGAGGCCATGCGGCCGCGTGGTGCAGGGCCCAAGATGGCGGCTTGACCCGGCCGGGGAAGCCGGTGGGGCTGGACCCCGTGATGAGTAGGGGTCCGAGGGCAGAGGGTCCGTCGGGAGACGGGGTACAGGTGCTTGCCGCGGGGATATGCCAGGGGGGCCGGAGTTCGGGCCCTGTCGAGCGGGGAGGGAGCAAGCCGTCTGTGAGGCCTGTCCAACAAACAGGCCAAGGGCCACTCAAAGATCTGCTAACAGTGTATGCCCAGGAAGCTGGGCCAAGGTGACAGAGGGTGACACACGGAGGGAGGGAGAGGGGGACACAGAGGGAGGGAGAGGGGGACTGAGAGGGAGGGAGACGGACAGAGGGAGGAGGCTGACACACGGAGGGAGGGAGGAGGCTGACACACAGAGGGAGGGAGAGGGGGACAGAGAGGGAGGGAGAGGGGGACAGAGAGGGAGGGAGACACAGGAAGACGGACAGAGGGAGGAGGCTGACACACAGAGGGAGGGAGAGGGGGACAGAGAGGGAGGGAGAGGGGGACAGAGAGGGAGGGAGAGGGGGACAGAGAGGGAGGGAGAGGGGGACAGAGAAGGAGGGAGACACACAGAGGGAGGGAGAGGGGGACAGAGAGGGAGGGAGAGGGGGACAGAGAGGGAGGGAGAGGGGGACAGAGAGGGAGGGAGAGGGGGACAGAGAGGGAGGGAGACGGACAGAGGGAGGAGGCTGACACACGGAGGGAGGGAGAGGGGGACACAGAGGGAGGGAGAGGGGGGCAGAGAGGGAGGGAGACACAGGAAGACGGACAGAGGGAGGAGGCTGACACACAGAGGGAGGGAGAGGGGGACAGAGAGGGAGGGAGAGGGGGACAGAGAGGGAGGGAGAGGGGGACAGAGAGGGAGGGAGACACAGGAAGACGGAAAGAGGGAGGAGGCTGACACACAGAGGGAGGGAGAGGGGGACAGAGAGGGAGGGAGAGGGGGACAGAGAGGGAGGGAGAGGGGGACAGAGAGGGAGGGAGAGGGGGACAGAGAGGGAGGGAGAGGGGGACAGAGAAGGAGGGAGACACAGGAAGACGGACAGAGGGAGGAGGCTGACACACAGAGGGAGGGAGAGGGGGACAGAGAGGGAGGGAGAGGGGGACAGAGAGGGAGGGAGACACAGGAAGACGGACAGAGGGAGGAGGCTGACACACAGAGGGAGGGAGAGGGGGACAGAGAGGGAGGGAGAGGGGGACAGAGAGGGAGGGAGAGGGGGACAGAGAGGGAGGGAGAGGGGGACAGAGAGGGAGGGAGAGGGGGACAGAGAAGGAGGGAGACACAGGGAGAGCAAATCAGTCCTTTGGTGTGTGGGAATGTCTGCTCGTCAGCAGGTGGACTGCGTGCATGTAGACAAGGGGGGCCAGTGCCAGAACCCCCCCTCTTCATCATGGCAAAATGCAGGGCCATGTCACAACCTGTACACGAGCACAAGGACAGCCACCTGCATCATATAAGTGTGTGGATCCACTCCATGTGCACATGTACAGTGCTACAAGGAAGGCGCAAATGCATGGCTCGCCACACATGCACACTCCACTGCTGACTGCAGTCACACTTGACGCAGCAAGCAAGACTGTGCCACACATAGTTAAAGGGGCCAAATTGGTGCCCAAGGGACACACCCATGCACAAGTGCACTGTGAGTGGAATGCAAGACAGATCCTAATTCCAAGAGGAAATGTGCCAACTTTGAAACGGATGAAACATGGATGTTGCATGGACCAAAATTAACATTTTCTCTCTCACACACAGGTCAACGTCGTGCTGCACCCCCCAACACTGGGGGGGAACACTCACAGGACCCGGATCTGCAGGAGACCGATCCCACCGGCAGCGACCACTCTCACCACTCTGCGGACGACCCCGACCGACCTGGCCCCTCTGGTGTCCAACCACCTGCAGCACCTGCCTCAGGTACAACCGTGCCAACCACCACCCCCACTCCTGCCACATCCCAGGAGACACCCAGGATCCCTGCCCCAACACCACAATGCAGCCAGGCTCGCCAGGAGGGACACGGTGTCCCGGGCACCCAGGAGGAGGCAGGCGACAACGCCAATGCCACCCCTCAGGGGTCCCGGAGACCCGATGTGCCCACAAGTGCAGGCCAGACGCAAGTGGGCAGGGGTGGTGGGAGTGGAGGACGGCGGAGGCGCGAGCCTGACCAGTTGGCTGGGGATCCGGTATTTTCCCATGTCCGTAACATCCTGGACTCATACCGGCAGGACACCACGGGCATGGCCCAGGTTGTGTCCGTCCTCGAGGGGATCAAGGTCCAGCAGGCCCAGCAACATGCGGAGCTAATAGCCTGTCTACAGGTACACCAACGGAGGATGGAGGACAGACAGGCTGAGCAAGTGACGGCGTTCCAGGGGATTCACGCTACACTCCGTCGGATGGCCGACACCATGGCCGACCCTCCCTGTGCCAGAAGGCGGAGAACATCACCACCCACAGGGAGGGATCAGGAGGAGGAGGAGGAAACATCCGACGGAGCATCCCAGACGTCGTCACGGCCTGCTGCTGAGGTTCCCCGCAGGAAGCCGGGTCGTCCACGGAAAGGACCGTGAGGGTGGCTGCTACATCACCATCTCCCAGGACACCTGGCCTGGCACCTGGCCCACTGGAGCAACAGCATCACAGCATCAAGAGACATTCTCTGCCACATGGCCCTGCTGGTCACTGGCTGACCAATGTTGACAAAGACTGTGGCATGGACTCTGAGGATTTCCAATGGCAAGGACACCAACTCCCCTACTGAACTTTGGATTCCCTAATCCCGGAAAGCCCCTCACTTTGTCCCCCCCCCCCCCAATAATAAATCACACTATTAAGAGTAGATGCCTGCTGGTAGCATTATTACCTAACATGTGTCTTGTACAGTCTAAACATGCCTGAGTCATCTGTTCACTTCAACCATCCACACCCTGGGGCCTGAGTCTGGCACAGGACACATGGGTCACAGTTTATTAGGCAAGACAGACATGGAGCACCATACACACCCGTGATGGGCAGAACCAGCTGAGGGGGTGGCCGAACAACCGTGCTGACAGACACATTGAGTACAGCAACAGTCATGTGCAGAGGTCAGGGATCCTGGCCAGTGTCCTGGGGGGCACCCAGGTATGTGTAGACAGGTGGCAGAACCATGTCCTGCAAGCTTGAGTCCGGTGGATGCAGAGAATGGGGTCATGGACAACGTTGGATGCATGGGGATGGCACATGTCACAATACCCACACAGTCATGGACATCATGCCCAATACACAGTCTCAGCACACACACACAGCTTGCATCTTGCCACTCGACACATTGACACATAGCCACAATCAGGGAATACCATGCCAGACATGCAGGATGCACCGTGCCAACACACCAGCATTGACTGAGAAGAGGCACCTTGGAGGCATAGGGACACCTTTATTAGTCATGTTTTTGGGATTGCAGAGGCAACTTGAAGTACACATGAACACATCATGTGGAGTAACATGTGGGTCCAACACTGGCACCCCCCTTCTGCAGCACAAATGCGTGATAGCCATGGAACTGGCACACAAGTGTCGGCTAACAGCTAAAACCCACAGCTGCACACGGAGAGCCTGACATACACCATAGATCCGCTGATGTGGAAGTCCCACGCCATGTCAAGACAATGTCAACCGTATGTGTCCGAGGGCAGTGTCACACACATTGATGCCATCATCACTATCCACTATCCCATCACTGATGACTGACAACCAGGCAGCCCATCTATTCAGGTGTACCCAGCTGCATGTCGTGTCCCATGGGGATGCCACATGACTGCAGAGGAACCAAACCCCGACCGGGGCAGTGTGCACACATCGTGAACAACTGCCACACCCAATACAGCCCAGATGCATCCCTTACCCCATGGAGACTTCCAAACGTGTCCGTGCCTGTAACGCTGAGTCAGCCCACGATGTCATGTCCATGAGGAATAGCAGTGCCACAACAATGCAACCGGCAAACGGCATGCGCAGGTACCTGGGGAAGAGAGACACACAAGAAGTCAGCCACAAAAAGCACAGCCACTTGCATGTGCATTTACTCGACACATGTATGGATGACAACATGCTAGGTCACAATTATGACTGGGGAAATATTACCATCACTGCCACCATCACTCCAGTGACACACCCACACACACCTCTGACCCACGTGCTATACATGCAGGTGGAGACACACATCACAACGCATGCCACACGGGGACCAATGCGTGCACACTCAGACCCTGGTACTCACCACTAAGCAAAGAAGTCGCGTATGAGCCGAGTCCGGATGTCCTCTTGCGGCTCCACATCCTCCACATCACTAGCCCCATTGCCAAGCCCTTCGTCCTCCACGGGTGGATGGTCCTCGTCATGTTGATTCAGGATGAGTGGCACAGCTCTTTCAACTGCCATGTTGTGCAGCATGCAGCAGACCATGAAGATCTTGCAGACCTTCGCCGGGGCATAAGGGAGTGCACCGCCGGTCTTGTGGAGGCACCGGAATCGGCTCTTCAGCATGCCAAACGTCCTCTCTATCACTCGCCTTGTCCGGCCATGGGCGGTGTTATAGCGGAGCTGGGCCGGCGTGATGGGGTTGCGGAGAGGTGTCAGCAGCCAAGGCATGTTGGGATAGCCAGCGTCCCCTACATGGGAAGCACATGGACATCGTTAGAACTGGTGAAGCGGTCGTGCTGGTCGGCTATACAGAATACAGGACAGACAGACTGTACCCACCAACAACACATGCCCGTTCGTTGCGCAGCTGCATCATCATATCAGGCATCCCGCTACGCCTCATGATGTAGGCATCGTGTGCTGACCCTGGGAAACGAGCACAGACATGTGAAATCACCATATTGGACAGACACACCACAAGGGCATTGATGGAGTGGTAGTGCTTCCGATTGCGGTACGCCACCTCCCGTGCGTGTGGTGGTACCAAACCTACATGTGTCCCATCTATGGACCCAATGACATGGGGCATCCCTCCCAGGGCATAGAATCCACGCTTGACCTCAGTCATCTGTTCAGGGGTTGGGAACTTGATGAAGTCATCCAGGTGAATCAACATGGCCTCCAAGAAATCATGCAGCACACCCCTGAACATGCTCTGGGACATGCCACCAACATGAGCTATGGTATTTTGGAAGGTACCCGTGGCAAGAAAATGTAGGGCAGCCATTACCTTCAGCTGGGGTGTCAGTGCCGTAGGATACCTGTGCTGCGGTTGCAGGTGTGGTGCCAGTCTCGCCGTCAGCTCCAGAATCAACGGTTGGGTGAAGCGGTAGAGCCGGATCCTGTCATTCTCCTGCATGGTAGCCAAGTCTGGAATTCTTCGGGCAAGAGGCGGCGCTCTGCAGTAATTTGGAAGTGACAACGAAGAGTGAGTGCACTACGAGAACAACTCATGTCTACTGAGCACATGTAAATCTGGCAATACACACATGCTACATAGGGAGTCAGGTATGTGCAACATGCCCAGGACACGTATGGATGCAAGGTGACACTCCTTCCAAGACCCAGCTACACACGTTGATTGAGAACCTCCCCATGCCACGCCATGGAAATAGCTGTGTCCCAGTGCAAGTGCACAGCCCGACGCAAGACAGGAGTGACATACACCCACACATCAGCAGAAGTGGGATGCCGATTGCAGAGACTGGTAGCGGAACACTGGAGCCACAGGTCACATGACATTACACTAGTCCAGCCCACACACCTTGCCATGAAGGTGCACATGTCATGACTCACCACACATTCCTTGTGAGGATGCTGACATGGCCTTGTCACGCTACTCCGTGTCCCATGCATACATGTGCACCTCACATCCGATAACACATGTGGCATGGTGTGCGGAACAGTGTGCAATGACAATCTACACACAGCCACATGTTGGTTGCTGCAACGGCTGCAGCTTTTGAGGGTGCTACAACATGAACCTGATGTAAATCCCGGACACATATATGACATAGTCACATTGTGCACTGTGGGTAGTGACAAGTCATGTGTCATGACCCCTGTACCGGGCATCATGGGACACTTCCGTGTGTTGGTGTCCATGCCATGCCAGTGACGCTCACCCCAAGTACGCAGTCCCACATGCACACATGTCAAAGGAGTCAAGGGCATGCCTGGCACACATTGCACCCTCACACAGTACACCTGTACACATCTCATCATACATATGGTGCCTTCTCCACTCAGGAGGCATGTTCCACATCACAGCCTGTGACACCTGTGCCCCACACATGTAGTAATGCACAGACGATGCCTTGATGTCCATTCCTGGACAAGTATGTCCATCCATGGACAAGTATGTCCATCCATGGACAAGTATGTCCGCCCTATTCCTACCTGTGTGTCGCCTATCACCACAGTGATGTGTAAAAACCGCCGTACTGCTGCTGAGAGGGCCTGTGCATGTTCCCAAATCACTGTGGGAGTGCTGCTGTATGTGTACCCATCGTGATGGCGAGCGTACAGGCATTTGTACGGTCCGTAGCACTACGAGTACGCATACGCGTGCAGACCCATAGTGATAGGGCCGTACACACGCATGTACGCTCACTATCACTATGGGTCTGCACGCGTATGCGTACCCGTAGTGGTACGGACCGTACACTCGCATGTACGCTCACTATCACTATGGGTCTGCACGCGTATGCGTACCCGTAGTGGTACGGACCGTCCACACGCATGTACGCTCACCATCACTATGGGTCTGCACGCGTATGCGTACCCATAGTGGTACGGACCGTACACACGCATCTACGCTCACTATCACTATGGGTCTGCACGCGTATGCGTACCCGTAGTGGTACGGACCGTCCACACGCATGTACGCTCACTATCACTATGGGTCTGCACGCGTATGCGTACCCGTAGTGGTACGGACCGTACACACGCATCTACGCTCACTATCACTATGGGTCGGCACGCGTATGCGTACTCGTAGTGATAGTGAGCGTAGATGCGAGTGTACGGTCCGTACCACTACGAGTATGCATACGCGTGCAGACCCATAGTGATAGTGAGCGTACATGCGTGTGGATGGTCCGTACCACTACGGGTACGCATACGCGTGCAGACCCATAGTGATAGTGAGCGTACATGCGAGTGTACGGTCCGTACCACTACGAGTATGCATACGCGTGCAGACCCATAGTGATAGTGAGCGTACATGCGTGTGGACGGTCCGTACCACTACGGGTACGCATACGCGTGCAGACCCATAGTGATAGTGAGCGTACATGCGTGTGTACGGTCCGTACCACTACGGGTACGCATACGCGTGCAGACCCATAGTGATAGTGAACGTAGGCATGCATGTACGGGCCGTTGCCATGCATTTGGGGTGCCCTAGGGCCCCGAAACGCACCGTACCTGTGTGTGATGCTCCAAATTACATAGGGGACAAGTATTAAGGCCTACATGCATGCTGGTTGTCATGGAGACCAAGTTCAAATTTCGAAATTGTTCTGGAAGGTGCACAGCAGAAGTCAGTTGGAATTCTTCTACTTTGTTGCAATGTGTTTGTGGGGCTGACATCATGCAGGAGAATGAAACCGATAGAGAACCCACAGACTGCTAGGTTTGAAGGGATTGGTGGAAACATAGGATGCAAATGTGAGTGACCAATCACTCTGTACTCCTGTGCATGAGACTGGGCAGAAGGGCACATATAAGGCAGCCAGGTCCCATGAGGGAGCACTTGCCTGCACATCTTTGCATTCGTCGACCCAGCTGCTGCTACTGATTCCCTGGAACCATGTCAAGGGCTGTGGAGAGGACACAGCCATTCACCCTGGAGGAGAACATGGCTCTGCTGGATGTGATCCTCCCACAGTACTCCATGCTGTATGGGCGACCAGGGTATCAGGTGAGTGCATAGGCCACTGCCACAGACTGTCCCTATGTTGTGACTGTGACTTCTGCCATTGCGTCCAGGTGTAACACACATGCCATGTACTGTCGGGGGGGTCCCAGGGGGGGGTGCCTGATGTCTCCCAGCAGTGCCCTGAGACAGGAGGGGTGTGTGCAGAGTCCTCCCAGCAGTGCCCTGAGACAGGAGGGGTGTGTGCAGAGTCCTCCCAGCAGTGCCCTGAGACAGGAGGGGTGGGGGCCTATCACTCACAGCAGTGCCCTGAGACAGGAGGGGTGGGGGCCTATCACTCCCAGCAGTGCCCTGAGACAGGAGGGGTGGGGGCCTATCACTCACAGCAGTGCCCTGAGACAGGAGGGGTGGGGGCCTATCACTCCCAGCAGTGCCCTGAGACAGGAGGGGTGTGTGCAGAGTCCTCCCAGCAGTGCCCTGAGACAGGAGGGGTGTGTGCAGAGTCCTCCCAGCAGTGCCCTGAGACAGGAGGGGTGGGGGCCTATCACTCACAGCAGTGCCCTGAGACAGGAGGGGTGGGGGCCTATCACTCACAGCAGTGCCCTGAGACAGGAGGGGTGGGGGCCTATCACTCCCAGCAGTGCCCTGAGACAGGAGGGGTGGGGGCCTATCACTCACAGCAGTGCCCTGAGACAGGAGGGGTGGGGGCCTATCACTCCCAGCAGTGCCCTGAGACAGGAGGGGTGGGGGCCTATCACTCACAGCAGTGCCCTGAGACAGGAGGGGTGGGGGCCTATCACTCACAGCAGTGCCCTGAGACAGGAGGGGTGGGTGTGATGCACAGTGTGAGCCTTGATCATTGATTGTGACATTGCCATCATTCCACCTGTGTACCCACTGTGGCACGTACTGTTTTTGCCCTCACCAGGGGATGATGTCCCTATGACAAAGGTGCAATGCGTTGGCTGCATGACATGCCTTGTTGTAACCAGCTAATTTGTACCCATATGTCTCTCTGTGACATGTGGCTGGTGTATTGATGTGGTGTCACTTGTTCCTCCTCACAGGTAGGCGCCACTGCCAAGGAGCAGATCTGGCTGACCGCCGTCAGTGCCGTGAGGGGTGTGGATGGTCGGAGGCGGAGCCTGCCCCAGGTGAGGAAACGCTGGCAGGATATCCGGTGCTGGACGCGGAGGATTGCACGGCTCCTGCTGGGGGACTCACCTGAGAGCCACAAGAACCGCGGCCGCCGCCGTCTGAGCCACCTCCACAGGCGTGTGCTGCCGGTGGTCTTTCCAGACCTGGAGAGGCGCTTACAGGCGATACAGCAGCCGGAAGGGGGTAGGTACATGTGTGTTTGTTGTGTGTCACCGGCATTTGTAAGGGCACAGTAGCATGAATTCACTGGCAGGGTTTAAAGGTGCTGTGCAGATCCTGTTTGCCCCAGTATAGCGCTGTGCCTCTGCCACCCTTCCCCTCCTTGCAATGTGTTCCCTGGTCTGTGTGTAGTCACTCCTTCACAAGGTAATGTAGGCTGGCGCTTTGTCCACGAGAACAATGACTGTAGCATCATGTGTGGGGGTGGTGTGTAACAGGTTGTGGGACCTTGCCTGTGCACTGTCAAGTTCACTGCATGTGGGTTCCATGTCAGTTGCCACTGATGCTGACTCCAGACATGGGAGTTGGTCTCTCATGTGTCATGCCTTACAGCGCGCATGTCCTATGTAGTGGCCTGTGACATGATGTGCATGAGTGTGCGATACACATAGTGCAGGGATGGTGACGTGTGTTGCAGTCATTACCATTCAGTAGCATGTAGTTGCGTGCCCACTACTGTCCCCTGGGGCACCTTTTCCTCAGTGGTGTATGTGTCATCATAAACGTGGCCAATCTCAGTGTCTACAGCGTAGGTTGTGCTCTGTGCCATTGTCCCCTGTCACCATGTATATAGACGTGCTATTTTGTACAGGTGTCCACTGTGCAGCCTGACCTGATTGTCCTTCTTCATACTCACAGTTGCCAGTGCCTGTGTGTCTTTTTCTACTCATCTGAGGATGGGCACTGGTACCTCATTATTTGTACAGGCGCACCTTGGCTGTTTGGCGTCCAATCTTGCTTTTTGCCTGCCCCTGTGTGTATCACCCAGACTATGAGATGTTGGTGCCACCTGTGTCTCAACAATTTGCCTCGTGTAGGGTCTTGTTGGGGCGGGCAATGCCTATGTGTTAACTCCTGATTTCCACTTGCTGGGTCTGGGCAGTGTGTGATGTGTCTGGACACACACGCAAGGTGCAGTGACCGAGTCATGTTGTGCATGTTTTCAGCATTACCTATGCAGCATGTGTCTCAAGTTCATGGATATGCTCCCTGGTCATCGGTATTTTTGCCAACGCTGTGTGGTGCAGATGCAGTGCTGGATTGTCCCCAGGGCCTGGGTGCTATGTCAGACTCCGTTTCCAGTGTTTAGCTATTGTCTCATGCTCTCCATGGTATTTCAGTGGCATGGTGGCTCAACCAACTGTGTGTTTCATGCCCTACATCGGTACCCTGTTCAGTAGATGTTAGGGATCTTCCTTTTCAGGCCATGCAATGTTACCTATGTAGATTGGACTCATGTGACAGATGTGTACAGGTGTCTGATTAATTTCTGTCTCTCCACCCTGCCCACAGCATCGTCGGGGGACACAGAGGGAGACATGGACACAGACCAGGCGGAGGGACCGAGCACCAGTGCCAGCTGTGACATCGGGTCTGGCACATCGAGTGGGACAGAGGCGGAGGAGAGTGTGGCCGAGGACCTGTCGACTGGCACATCAGACTACGAAGCTGACAGGTCCGAGGAGGATGTCTCCGAGTGGGCGGAGGCTGCACCAGCAGCTGACAGCGGAACAACACCTCGCACCGCCCCCTCAGTTTCCACCAGCCGCCTCCCACTTGCTCGTGTCCCTTCCCAGCGTGCCCGGTCACAGCATGTCTCCTTCCTGCCAGGCACCGCACCCCCTGCCCCTGTCTCCACTGCTGCCGCCAATGCAGAGTCTGTGGACATCCAGCGGCAACTGCAGGTTGGTCAGGCTGCGATCCTTAATGTCCTCCATGCCCACGGCAAAACCCTCACCAACATCGAGGCTTTCTTGGAGGGCATTCATTCATCGCAGGCTGACCAACGCAACTTGCTGAGGTCCATAGACTCCACACTGACTGCAGCAGTGGGTCTCCTGCAGCGCGACCTCCCCCCACCTACCCCTGCCCCATCCACACTTCCCACTCCCAAGCCTGTCCCACGTACACCCAGACGTCGGCATGCACCCACATCAACGGACACGGGCACCACACCAGCAGGGAAGGTCCACCGCACTCCTCCTGACACGCACACGCAGGGTGAGGTAGGCACACCCACTGGGTCGGGGGGCAAACGTGTGACACGTAGCCATAGTGGGAGTCCGCATTCCACCCAGTCCACTCCCTCCAAATCCCCTCCCCTCAGCTCTCCTGGCCACATCTCCCCCAAGGACTCCTTCATGGCCGCTCTGTCCCTGAGCCCCACAGTTACACCACCACGCAAGCGGTCAAGGAGGTCCCCGGTCAGGGTGGTTGAGTCTCCCCCCCTGTCTCCACCCTCCCCCGGTGGCGCTGCGACCCATCCCTCTGACCCCCCCCCCCTCCTTGGGGCCTGAGGTCCCTTCGGGTGCAGGGGACTCCCTGGAGGACCTTGCAAAGGTGTGTAGTGCCATCCTGGCCTCCGCCTTTGGCACTGACCCACCCCCTGTGGTGGAGTCCTCCATCCCTGCACCCACAACGCCGCCCCTTTGCCCTGATGTCCCTGCGGTGCCTGTTGCTTCCCCCCCCCCCTGATGCCCTCACCAGTGTGGAAGACGATGCCATTTGACTGTGCAGGCAAGGTAGGGGACACGCATCCCACTGTGTCCCCCATCCAGCTGAGAATCATTGACTGCCCTATGGGCTTTGTGAAGATTGTACTGCCTGCGATCCACGGACATTGTGCTCATGCTGAATAAAGCTTAATTTTGTTTTCATTATCACACTAATGCTATGCTGGTATTGGTGTTGGTGGGGCTGCTACATGGTTTTGGGTGGTGTGTAAGGGTTTGGGTGTGTGGGATATGTAGTAGTGTACTGCTCATTGGTGGGACCCTGTGATCTGTGTGCCATCACAAGGTGTTGGCTAACTTTCTTTGTTCATGTAAGCAGTTACTGCATGGTGCACTTGTCCCAGGGTGTATTCCTTCCTCTGTGTACCCAGCTTTCTTCCCTGCAGGGTGTTCCCAATGTTTAGCGCAGAGCTGTGTCTACATGAGCTGTGTGTGTGACGGAGCCCTTCTACTTTGGCCATGCATGCAGGGCCATGTGTCCACCTGCAACAATCGTGGCATCCTTGGTGATCACTGTACTTGTGTGTGGAGTCTGTTGACATGAGTTCATGGGGACATGTTCCCTTGTAGCCAGTATGCATGTGGATAATTCTGGCCTCACACACATGTGTTACACCCCTCCTGTCTCAGGGCACTGCTGGGAGGACTCCACACCCACCCCTCCTGTCTCAGGGCACTGCTGTGAGTGATAGGCCCCCAATCCCCTCCTGTCTCAGGGCACTGCTGTGAGTGATAGGCCCCCACCCCTCCTGTCTCAGGGCACTGCTGGGAGTGATAGGCACCCACCCCTCCTGTCTCAGGGCACTGCTGGGAGTGATAGGCCCCCACCCCTCCTGTCTCAGGGCACTGCTGGGAGGACTCTGCACCCACCCCTCCTGTCTCAGGGCACTGCTGGGAGGACTCCACACCCACCCCTCCTGTCTCAGGGCACTGCTGTGTGTGATAGGCCCCCACCCCTCCTGTCTCAGGGCACTGCTGGGAGGACTCTGCACCCACCCCTCCTGTCTCAGGGCACTGCTGGGAGGACTCTGCACCCACCCCTCCTGTCTCAGGGCACTGCTGGGTGGACTCTGCACACACCCCTCCTGTCTCAGGGCAATGCTGGGAGTGATAGGCACCCACCCCTCCTGTCTCAGGGCACTGCTGGGAGGACTCTGCACCCACCCCTCCTGTCTCAGGGCACTGCTGGGAGGACTCCACACCCACCCCTCCTGTCTCAGGGCACTGCTGTGAGTGATAGGCCCCCACCCCTCCTGTCTCAGGGCACTGCTGGGAGGACTCTGCACCCACCCCTCCTGTCTCAGGGCACTGCTGGGAGGACTCTGCACACACCCCTCCTGTCTCAGGGCACTGCTGGGAGTGATAGGCACCCACCCCTCCTGTCTCAGGGCACTGCTGGGAGGACTCTGCACACACCCCTCCTGTCTCAGGGCAATGCTGGGAGTGATAGGCACCCACCCCTCCTGTCTCAGGGCACTGCTGGGTGGACTCTGCACACACCCCTCCTGTCTCAGGGCAATGCTGGGAGTGATAGGCACCCACCCCTCCTGTCTCAGGGCACTGCTGGGTGGACTCTGCACACACACCTCCGATTTCAGGATATGTACGCTTGGAACATACACGGTGGGGGTACGCTCAATGCATTCGAGGTGAGGGTACGAGTCTACTTACACTGGTGTGGTGGGGGTACGCTCCATGCATACGCGGGTGAGGGTACGGGTCGAACTTACACTGTTGGGCCGGGGGGTACGCTCCATGCATACGCGGGTGGGGGTACGGGTCGTACTTACACTGTTGGGCTGGGGGGTACGCTCCTTGCATACGCGGGTGGGGGTACGGGTCGTACTTACACTGTTGGGCTGGGGGGTACGCTTCTTGCATACGCGGGTGGGGGTACGGGTCGTACTTACACTGTTGGGGTGGGGGGTACGCTCCATGCATACGCGGGTGGGGGTACGGGTCGTACTTACACTGTTGGCATGGGGGGTATGCTCCATGCATACGCGGGTGGGGGTACGGGTCGTACTTACACTGTTGGGCTGGGGGGTACGCTCCTTGCATACGCGGGTGGGGGTACGGGTCGTACTTACACTGTTGGGGTGGGGGGTACGCTCCATGCATACGCGGGTGGGGGTACGGGTCGTACTTTCACTGTTGGGGTGGGGGGTACGCTCCTTGCATATGGGGTGGGGGTAGGGTCCGTACATATCCGTCCCCACGCTATGTGATGTTTGTGCGGGCCGTACCCAGGCCTTTGCCACGTGGGTGCGATCCGTCCCGCCATTGTTGGGGTGACGTGTGTGGGCGTGGTCCGACTCGTACCCACGCTCTTCAGGCGTGGGTACGGGACGTACCTGTCTGGTTGTGTTGCCGGTTCGCGTGGTGACGGACTTCCGTTGTGGCGGTCGCTGGCTTATCAGGACACGCCCCCACCCCCTCGTGGTGACCAGGGCATGGGAGTCAGGTATGTCCTGGGCATGTGTGCTGTGTGACTTTGGTGGGGGTTTTGTGGCCTGCCCTGGTCCTGCCACCCCCACCCCACCCCACCCCACTTTCACCCCTCCCTTAGTTATTCTGACCTTCTGCGGCGTCTGCGTCGTAACCTGTAGAGGAGGTGGACTGCTATGAGGGCAGGGATGACTCGTAGGTTCGGGTCCATGTCTGTCCGTCGCGTACTGGTACTCCTTGCTCGCGTCGTCCTGTCGCGTACGGGTCCTCCTTGATCGCGTCGTCCTGTCGCGTACGGGTCCTCCTTGGTGGCGTCGTCCTGTGTGTCCGTCACGTACTGGTCCTCCTTGTTCGCGTCGTCGTCTGTCCGTCGCGTACTGGTGGTCCTTGTTCGTGTCGTCCTGATTTCCCGGCAGTTTTTGGCTGCCGCAAAATATTCACCGTGCGGGGTGACGTCGGTGCGAATCGTGATTCCTGGGTCGTGAATGGCTGGCTGCGAGCGTCCCGACGTCAGGTCGGCGCTTTCCCGGATCGCATTGGTAGGTGTTTTTTTGTTCGGTCGGGCTTTTTTACGATTCGTACGGTAATGGTGTACCCGTGCGAATCGTAATTCCTTGTTTGTAAAAATTGACGACCGGGTACGCGTCGGGCGGAGATTGTGCTCCGTCCGACGGTTCGTACCCGGTTTTTACCGGATCGTGATCGGCACCCTAGTGTCTGGACTGATGGGATCTAAATGTACCAAAGATAGGTTCTTTTTAGATAGAATGATTCAAGAATCAGATTCACAAACCCGAGTGTTTTTAAAAACGTCCAAACTTCCTAAAAAAACTAGGTATAAGACTTTGAAGGATCATGCTTTTAGACTTCAGTCGTTTTTTAAAAAGACGGGCTCTTCTGGTCTCCAATATTTAAAGTTGAGAGAAGCTTCTAGTTTTGGCCTCCACTTTCGATTAAGACATATCAATAATTGGGAAAGCTGTGGACTATTTGAGCTAAGACATTTCATAATTCAAAACAGGGCGATTTCCTGGTTAGAGGTAATGGGTAGGGCGGAAAGCCATCCAAAACCCTCCTTCTTTGAATATTTGCAAATCGCTCACTTTCTAAAAAACACGAGTGGCATTTTTGACGCTCCAAATCAACTGGTGGCAGCCCTTTATGGGGCTAGAGTGAGTGGTGTGGGGAACTGGTACCAGCTGTTATATAAACAGGGTCAAACCTCTGTGCTAGAGAGCCACTTGGCTAAAATAGATCGTGAGACAGGATGTACTTTTTCATTGAATGATTGGGAGGCTCTGTGTCTTCTGGGAAGTAAATCGTTGTGTGCTGCAAATTTTAAAAGGATGTCCTTCCTATCTCGATGGCTTTCCTTCTTAACTTCGGCTGCTCTAAAAAAAAAGATTTCCAGGAGTGGAGAATAAGTGCTTCCGTTGCCAGGCTGATGGGGAAGGCGGATGGCACCATATCTTTTTTTTATGTCCACGGTTGATGTCCACGGTGGAGGCAATTTTTGCAGATATTAGGTTAATAATCAGGAAGACTGTTTTGGTGTAGGCCGAGGCAGCTTTATTTGGATTTTGCGGCGACAGAATGAGGTTAACAGGGGCCGAGAAAGTTTTTTTTATTCATGTCTTGTACGGTAGCCCTTTCTTTAATTCTCCAGAATTGGAAATCTAGTGAAGCCCCCTCTCATTTGAAATGGTTCAACAAAATGAAGAGGTCTCGAAAATTTGAAGAAGCTTATGCTAGACAGATCGGGGCTATTAGAAAATTTGAAAAAAATTGGAAGTTTTTTATGGATTTAGAAAAGTTAAAAGAGGGACTTTAACACATGTTTTATATTTTTGATGCTGTAGCCATTTGGCATTGTATTTTAGAAGCACTTGCCCTTTTTTTACTATTGCACTTTATTAGATGATCGACTTACGGTTATTTTGGATTAATGAGGGTACAGCTGTTTCAGCTATATTGTTTTAAAAAAAATGTATCTTGTTGTTGGAATGATAGCTGGTATTTGTGATAAAAATGCACTTGCACTTTTATTGATATTGCATGTTAGAACCACTTGCAACCACGTGGGTTGCTGCACTTTAGCCCACTTAGTTTGCACATTGCTAATTAGAAGTTATCGTAGCTGCTTCACCAAAATGTTTATTTTTAATGATCTGAAGTAGATTATGTATTTTATGTACCTAATGCCTTGCTCAATAAAAGATTTTGGGGGGAAAAAAAAGATAATTTTCATTAATTGCCTTGTTGCGAAGTTGATAAATAGTGTACATTTATTATTTTATGTAGTCAATTTAAATTTATTTTTCAAAAGTAATTATGGTTTAATTGTTTGACATTGAAAAGAAAGCAAAACTATTATGTTTTAGGCATTGATAAGGGTGTGCTTATGTATTAATGAGAGCTGAGTCAGTGTTGTGCAAAAGGAATATGGAATGCAGAACAATAGTTTTATTGTGATTTGGGATGGAGGAGTTGGAGCTGGGCAGGAATGAGACAAGCTGCTCAGGGGGGTTGTGGCAATAAAGCTTCTTTTTAATAACACACAACTTGCTCCTATTGTGTGTACCCTCTACAAATTGGCAATGAGTGGACGATTCCCCAAATAAGGACCATGCTGAGTGAGCATTAGGTATTCTCCTGAAGTTAGAGCAGGCTTGTATCTCTATTCTTCTGCACTCTCTTGGGGCATCGCTATGCACCTACGTTGGATTGTGAGGTTGTTGGATAGCTTGACACCTTGATTTGCCCTGTGTCATTTACTTGGGAGGCTTGGCAGAAATTGTATGTTGCCCCCATGGCACGCGGCTGGTGAGTTGCACTCTACAGTTTCGGAGTGTGTGGAAACCGATGTCTAGTGCGGCTGTTTCAGAAATGTAATATTTGACTTTTCAATGTTATCATTTTCTTATGGGCCCGATTCACCCCATACAGCTTGCCATTTCACCATGAGACCCACTTTTGTTACGAGTCACCTCGCGTCTGCTGCAAGGAGGAAGGCCCCATGCCTGGCTGAATGAGACCGCTGAAGGTTTCAGATTGCAATAGTATGTGCCTCCAGGAGTTGAGACCAGCATTTAATTTTAATTATTTAAAATGTACTAACCAGCGCATTCAATTTTGCAGCTTTATGGATTCCTGCCATCAAATTATTGGAGACAATGCCTGCACGCTTTCAGGCGATGTTTCTTCCAGTATGGGATGTGGCTTCAACAAGTAAAGGGATTGGCTCAAGCTGTATGCAATATTGTATTTGGGAACATTCTTCTGCCTGAAGGAAACCGATATTACTACAGTGGCTGACATCTTGGAGTGTACTTTAATACAGCATTACAGCAGCAACTGCATTTAAATTTGGATAATTACAATGGCAATGCACTCTCTACATATTTACTGCAAGCAAGTGAAACGAGGGTGACAACTTTATTTAAGTTATTATTGTGAGTGCAGTAAGATGACAGTGACAACTTTAATTTTTTTATTTATTATTTTATTGTTAACAATGACACACGATTTATCTATCAGTTTCATAATTCTTTTACCTAATCCAGGTGATCCGGTGAATCTATAGGAAGAGTAGATTGATGTTTGCTGCTGGAAATGAAAGAGTGGCAGATGACAGGAAACAGACTATGCTTTTTCATTATTTGGACACAGAGGTGCCGATCACGATCCGGTAAAAACCGGGTACGAACCGTCGGACGGAGCATATTCTCAGTCTGACGCGTACCCGGTCGTCAATTTTTACAAACAAGGAATTACGATTCGCACGGGTACACCATTACAGTACGAATCGTAAAAAAGCCCAACCGAACAAAAAAACACCTACCAATGCGATCCGGGAAAGCGCCGACCTGACGTCGGGACGCTCGCAGCCAGCCATTCACGACCCAGGAATCACGATTCGCACCGACGTCACCCCGCACGGTGAATATTTTGCGGCAGCCAAAAACTGCCGGGAAATCAGGACGACGCGAACAAGGACCACCAGTACGCGACGGACAGATGACGACGCGAACAAGGAGGACCAGTACGTGACGGACACACAGGATGACGCCACCAAGGAGGACCCGTACGCGACAGGACGACGCGATCAAGGAGGACCCGTACGCGACAGGACGACGCGATCAAGGAGTACCAGTACGCGACGGACAGACATGGACCCGAACCTACGAGTCATCCCTGCCCTCATAGCAGTACACCTCCTCTACAGGTTACGACGCAGACGCCGCAGAAGGTCAGAATAACTAAGGGAGGGGGGAAAGTGGGGTGGGGTAGGGTGGGGGTGGCACGACCAGGGCAGGCCACAAAACAACCACATAAGTCACACACCACACATGGCCTGGACATACCTGACTCCCATGCCCTGGTCACCACGAGGGGGTGGGGGCGTGTCCTGATAAGCCAGCGACCGCCACAACGGAAGTCCGTCACCACGCGAACCGGCAACACAACCAGACAGGTACGTCCCGTACCCACGCCTGAAGAGCGTGGGTACGATTCGTACCACGCCCACACACACATCACCCCAACAATGGCGGGACGGATCGTACCCACGTGGCAAATGCCTGGGTACGGGCCGCACAAACATCACATAGCGTGGGGACGGATATGTACGGACCCTACCCCCACCCCGTATGCAAGGAGCGTACCCCCCACCCCAACAGTGAAAGTACGACCCGTACCCCCACCCGCGTATGCATGGAGCGTACCCCCCAGCCCAACAGTGTAAGTACGACCCGTACCCCCACCCGCGTATGCATGGAGCGTACCCCCATGCCAACAGTGTAAGTACGACTCGAACCCTCACCCGCGTATGCAAGGAGCGTACCCCCCAGCCCAACAGTGTAAGTACGACTCGAACCCTCACCCGCGTATGCAAGGAGCGTACCCCCCAGCCCAACAGTGTAAGTACGACCCGTACCCCCACCCGCGTATGCATGGAGCGTACCCCCATGCCAACAGTGTAAGTACGAATCGAACCCTCACCCGCGTATGCAAGGAGCGTACCCCCCAGCCCAACAGTGTAAGTACGACCCGTACCCCCACCCGTGTATGCATGGAGCGTACCCCCCAGCCCAACAGTGTAAGTACGACCCATACCCCCACCCGTGTATGCATGGAGCGTACCCCCCATGCCAACAGTGTAAGTACGACTCGAACCCTCACCCACGTATGCAAGGAGCGTACCCCCCAGCCCAACAGTGTAAGTACGACCCGTACCCCCACCCGCGTATGCATGGAGCGTACCCCCCAGCCCAACAGTGTAAGTACGACCCGTACCCCCACCCGCGTATGCATGGAGCGTACCCCCCATGCCAACAGTGTAAGTACGACTCGAACCCTCACCCGCGTATGCAAGGAGCGTACCCCCCAGCCCAACAGTGTAAGTACGACCCGTACCCCCACCCGCGTATGCATGGAGCGTACCCCCCAGCCCAACAGTGTAAGTACGACCCGTACCCCCACCCGCGTATGCATGGAGCGTACCCCCACCACACCAGTGTAAGTAGACTCGTACCCTCACCTCGAATGCATTGAGCGTACCCCCACCGTGTATGTTCCAAGCGTACATATCCTGAAATCGGAGGTGTGTGTGCAGAGTCCACCCAGCAGTGCCCTGAGACAGGAGGGGTGTGTGCAGAGTCCACCCAGCAGTGCCCTGAGACAGGAGGGGTGGGTGTGGAGTCCTCCCAGCAGTGCCCTGAGACAGGAGGGGTGTGTGCAGAGTCCTCCCAGCAGTGCCCTGAGACAGGATGGGTGGGTGCCTATCACTCCCAGCAGTGCCCTGAGACAGGAGGGGTGTGTGCAGAGTCCTCCCAGCAGTGCCCTGAGACAGGAGGGGTGGGTGCCCATCACTCCCAGCAGTGCCCTGAGACAGGAGGGGTGGGTGCAGAGTCCTCCCAGCAGTGCCCTGAGACAGGAGGGGTGTGTGCAGAGTCCTCCCAGCAGTGCCCTGAGACAGGAGGGGTGGGTGTGGAGTCCTCCCAGCAGTGCCCTGAGACAGGAGGGGTGGGTGTGGAGTCCTCCCAGCAGTGCCCTGAGACAGGAGGGGTGTGTGCAGAGTCCTCCCAGCAGTGCCCTGAGACAGGAGGGGTGGGTGCCTATCACTCCCAGCAGTGCCCTGAGACAGGAGGGGTGTGTGCAGAGTCCTCCCAGCAGTGCCCTGAGACAGGAGGGGTGTGTGTGGAGTCCTCCCAGCAGTGCCCTGAGACAGGAGGGGTGTGTGCAGAGTCCTCCCAGCAGTGCCCTGAGACAGGAGGGGTGTGTGTGGAGTCCTCCCAGCAGTGCCCTGAGACAGGAGGGGTGTAACACATGTGTGTGAGGCCAGAATTATCCACATGCATACTGGCTACAAGGGAACATGTCCCCATAAACTCATGTCAACAGACTCCACACACAAGTACAGTGATCACCAAGGATGCCACGATTGTTGCAGGTGGAGACGTGGCCCTGCATGCATGGCCAAAGTAGAAGGGCTCCGTCACACACACAGCTCATGTAGACACAGCTCTGCGCTAAACATTGGGAACACCCTGCAGGGAAGAAAGTTGGGTACACAGAGGAAGGAATACACCCTGGGACAAGTGCACCATGCAGTAACTGCTTACATGAACAAAGAAAGTTAGCCAACACCTTGTGATGGCACACAGATCCCAGGGTCCCACCAATGAGCAGTACACTACTACACATCCCACACACCCAAACCCTTACACACCACCCAAAACCATGTAGCAGCCCCACCAACACCAATACCAGCATAGCAGTAGTGTGATAATGAAAAAAAAGTTAAGCTTTATTCAGCATGAGCACAATGTCCGTGGATCGCAGGCAGTTCAATCTTCACAAAGCCCATAGGGCAGTCAATGATTCTCAGCTGGATGGGGGACACAGTGGGATGCGTGTCCCCTACCTTGCCTGCACAGTCAAATGGCATCGTCTTCCACACTGGTGAGGGCATCAGGGGGGGGGGAAGCAACAGGCACCGCAGGGACATCAGGGCAAAGGGGCGGCGTTGTGGGTGCAGGGATGGAGGACTCCACCACAGGGGGTGGGGCAGGGCCAAAGGCGGAGGCCAGGATGGCACTACACACCTTTGCAAGGTCCTCCAGGGAGTCCCCTGCACCCAAAGGGACCTCAGGCCCCAAGGAGGGGGGGGGGTCAGAAGGATGGGTCGCAGCGCCACTGGGGGAGGGTGGAGACAGGGGGGGAGACTCAACCACCCTGACCGGGGACCTCCTTGACCGCTTGCGTGGTGGTGTAACCGTGGGGCTCAGGGACAGAGCGGCCATGAAGGAGTCCTTGGGGGAGATGTGGCCAGGAGAGCTGAGGGGAGGGGATTTGGAGGGAGTGGACTGGGTGGAATGCGGACTCCCACTATGGCTGCGTGTCACACGTTTGCCCCCCGACCCAGTGGGTGTGCCTACCTCACCCTGTGTGTGCGTGTCAGGAGGAGTGCGGTGGACCTTCCCTGCTGGTGTGGTGCCCGTGTCCGTTGATGTGGGTGCATGCCGACGTCTGGGTGTACGTGGGACAGGCATGGGAGTGGGAAGTGTGGATGGGGCAGGGGTAGGTGGGGGGAGGTCGCGCTGCAGGAGACCCACTGCTGCAGTCAGTGTGGAGTCTATGGACCTCAGCAAGTTGCGCTGGTCAGCCTGCGATGAATGAATGCCCTCCAAGAAAGCCTCGATGTTGGTGAGGGTTTTGCCGTGGGCATGGAGGACATTAAGGATCGCAGCCTGACCAACCTGCAGTTGCCGCTGGATGTCCACAGACTCTGCATTGGCGGCAGCAGTGGAGACAGGGGCAGGGGGTGCGGTGCCTGGCAGGAAGGAGACATGCTGTGACCGGGCACGCTGGGAAGGGACATGAGCAAGTGGGAGGCGGCTGATGGAAACTGAGGGGGCGGTGCGAGGTGTTGTTCCGCTGTCAGCTGCTGGTGCAGCCTCCGCCCACTCGGAGACATCCTCCTCGGACCTGTCAGCTTCGTAGTCTGATGTGCCAGTCGACAGGTCCTCGGCCACACTCTCCTCCGCATCTGTCCCACTCGATGTGCCAGACCCGATGTCACGGCTGGCACTGGTGCTCGGTCCCTCCGCCTGGTCTGTGTCCATGTCTCCCTCTGTGTCCCCCGACGATGCTGTGGGCAGGGTGGAGAGACAGAAATTAATCAGACACCTGTACACATCTGTCACATGAGTCCAATCTACATAGGTAACATTGCATAGCCTGAAAAGGAAGATCCCTAACATCTACTGAACAGGGTACCGATGTAGGGCATGAAACACACAGTTGGTTGAGCCACCATGCCACTGAAATACCATGGAGAGCATGAGACAATAGCTAAAGACAGGAAACGGAGTCTGACATAGCACCCAGGCCCTGGGGACAATCCAGCACTGCATCTGCACCACACAGCGTTGGCGAAAATACCGATGACCAGGGACCATATCCATGAACTTGAGACACATGCTGCATAGGTAATGCTGAAAACATGCCCAACATGACTCGGTCACTGCACATTGCGTGTGTGTCCAGACACATCACACACTGCCCAGACCCAGCAAGTGGAAATCAGGATTTGACACATAGGCATTGCCCGCCCCAACAAGACCCTACACGAGGCAAATTGTTGAGACACAGGTGGCACCAACATCTCATAGTCTGGGTGATACACACAGGGGCAGGCAAAAAGCAAGATTGGACGCCAAACAGCCAAGGTGCGCCTGTACAAATAATGAGGTACCAGTGCCCATCCTCAGATGAGTATAACAAGACACACAGGCACTGGCAACTGTGAGTATGAAGAAGGACAATCAGGTCAGGCTGCACAGTGGACACCTGTACAAAATAGCACGTCAATATACATGGTGACAGGGGACAATGGCACAGAGCACAACCTACGCTGTAGACACTGAGATTGGCCACGTTTATGATGACACATACACCACTGAGGAAGAGCTGCCCCAGGGGACAGTAGTGGGCACACAACTACATGCTACTGAATGGTAATGACTGCAACACACGTCACCATCCCTGCAATATGTGTATCGCACACTCATGCACATCATGTCACAGGCCACTACATAGGACATGCGCGCTGTAAGGCATGACACATGAGAGACCAACTCCCATGTCTGGAGTCAGCATCAGTGCCAACTGACATGGAACCCACATGCAGTGAACTTGACAGTGCACAGGCAAGGTCCCACAACCTGTTACACACCACCCCCACACATGATGCTACAGTCATTGTTCTCGTGGACAAAGCGCCAGCCTACATTACCTTGTGAAGGAGTGACTACACACAGACCAGGGAACACATTGCAAGGAGGGGAAGGGTGGCAGGGGCACAGCGCTATACTGGGGCAAACACGATCTGCACAGCACCTTTAAACCCTGCCAGTGAATTCATGCTACTGTGCCCTTACAAATGCCGGTGACACACAACAAACACACATGTACCTACCCCCTTCCGGCTGCTGCATCGCCTGTAAGCGCCTCTCCAGGTCTGGAAAGACCACCGGCAGCACACGCCTCTGGAGGTGGCTCAGACGGCGGCGGCAGCGGTTCTTGTGGCTCTCAGGTGAGTCCCCCAGCAGGAGCCGTGCAATCCTCCGCGTCCAGCACCGGATATCCTGCCAGCGTTTCCTCACCTGGGGCAGGCTCCGCCTCAGACCATCCACACCCCTCACGGCACTGACGGCGGTCAGCCAGATCTGCTCCTTGGCAGTGGCGCCTACCTGTGAGGAGGAACAAGTGACACCACATCAATACACCAGCCACATGTCACAGAGAGACATATGGGTACAAATTAGCTGGTTACAACAAGGCATGTCATGCAGCCAACGCATTGCACCTTTGTCATAGGGACATCATCCCCTGGTGAGGGAAAAAGCAGTACGTGCCACAGTGGGTACACAGGTGGAATGATGGCAATGTCACAATCAATGATCAAGGCTCACACTGTGCATCACACCCACCCCTCCTGTCTCAGGGCACTGCTGTGAGTGATAGGCCCCCACCCCTCCTGTCTCAGGGCACTGCTGGGAGGACTCTGCACACACCCCTCCTGGCTCAGGGCACTGCTGGGAGGACTCTGCACCCACCCCTCCTGTCTCAGGGCACTGCTGGGAGGACTCTGCACACACCCCTCCTGTCTCAGGGCACTGCTGGGAGGACTCCACACCCACCCCTCCTGTCTCAGGGCACTGCTGGGAGGACTCTGCACACACCCCTCCTGTCTCAGGGCACTGCTGGGAGTGATAGGCACCCACCCCTCCTGTCTCAGGGCACTGCTGGGAGTGATAGGCCCACACCCCTCCTGTCTCAGGGCACTGCTGGGAGGACTCTGCACACACCCCTCCTGGCTCAGGGCACTGCTGGGAGGACTCTGCACCCACCCCTCCTGTCTCAGGGCACTGCTGGGAGGACTCTGCACACACCCCTCCTGTCTCAGGGCACTGCTGGGAGGACTCCACACCCACCCCTCCTGTCTCAGGGCACTGCTGGGAGGACTCTGCACACACCCCTCCTGTCTCAGGGCACTGCTGGGAGTGATAGGCACCCACCCCTCCTGTCTCAGGGCACTGCTGGGAGGACTCTGCACCCACCCCTCCTGTCTCAGGGCACTGCTGGGAGGACTCTGCACACACCCCTCCTGTCTCAGGGCACTGCTGGGAGGACTCCACACCCACCCCTCCTGTCTCAGGGCACTGCTGGGAGGACTCTGCACACACCCCTCCTGTCTCAGGGCACTGCTGGGAGTGATAGGCACCCACCCCTCCTGTCTCAGGGCACTGCTGGGAGTGATAGGCCCCCACCCCTCCTGTCTCAGGGCACTGCTGGGAGACATCAGGCACCCCCCCCTGGGACCCCCCCGACAGTACATGGCATGTGTGTTACACCTGGACACAATGGCAGAAGTCACAGTCACAACATAGGGACAGTCTGTGGCAGTGGCCTATGCACTCACCTGATACCCTGGTCGCCCATACAGCATGGAGTACTGTGGGAGGATCACATCCAGCAGAGCCATGTTCTCCTCCAGGGTGAATGGCTGTGTCCTCTCCACAGCCCTTGACATGGTTCCAGGGAATCAGTAGCAGCAGCTGGGTCGACGAATGCAAAGATGTGCAGGCAAGTGCTCCCTCATGGGACCTGGCTGCCTTATATGTGCCCTTCTGCCCAGTCTCATGCACAGGAGTACAGAGTGATTGGTCACTCACATTTGCATCCTATGTTTCCACCAATCCCTTCAAACCTAGCAGTCTGTGGGTTCTCTATCGGTTTCATTCTCCTGCATGATGTCAGCCCCACAAACACATTGCAACAAAGTAGAAGAATTCCAACTGACTTCTGCTGTGCACCTTCCAGAACAATTTCGAAATTTGAACTTGGTCTCCATGACAACCAGCATGCATGTAGGCCTTAATACTTGTCCCCTATGTAATTTGGAGCATCACACACAGGTACGGTGCGTTTCGGGGGCCCTAGGGCACCCCAAATGCATGGCAACGGCCCGTACATGCATGCCTACATTCACTATCACTATGGGTCTGCACGCGTATGCGTACTCGTAGTGGTACGGGCCGTACACTCGCATGTACGCTCAGTATCACTATGGGTCTGCACGCGTATGCGTACCCGTAGTGGTACGGACCGTACACACGCATCCACGCTCACTATCACTATGGGTCTGCACGCGTATGCGTACCCGTAGTGGTACGGACCGTACACTCGCATGTACGCTCACTATCACTATGGGTCTGCACGCGTATGCGTACCCGTAGTGGTACGGACCGTACACTCGCATGTACGCTCACTATCACTATGGGTCTGCCCGCGTATGCGTACCCGTAGTGGTACGGACCATACACTCGCATGTACGCTCACTATCACTACGAGTACGCATACGCGTGCAGACCCATAGTGATAGTGAGCGTGGATGCGTGTGTACGGTCCGTACCACTACGAGTACGCATACGTGTGCAGACCCATAGTGATAGTGAGCGTACATGCGAGTGTACGGTCCGTACCACTACGAGTACGCATACGCGTGCAGACCCATAGTGATAGGGCCGTACACACGCATCTACGCTCACTATCACTATGGGTCTGCACGCGTATGCGTACTCGTAGTGCTACGGACCGTACAAATGCCTGTACACTCGCCATCACGATGGGTACACATACGGCAGCACTCCCACAGTGATTTGGGAACATACACAGGCCCTCTCAGCAGCAGTACGGCGGTTTTTACACATCACTGTGGTGATAGGCGACACACAGGTAGGAATAGGGCGGACATACTTGTCCATGGATGTACAAACTTGTCCAGGAATGGACATCAAGGCATCGTCTGTGCATTACTACATGTGTGGGGCACAGGTGTCACAGGCTGTGATGTGGAACATGCCTCCTGAGTGGACAAGGCACCAGATGTATGATGAGATGTGTACATGTGTACTGTGTGAGGGTGCAATGTGTGCCAGGCATGCCCTTGACTCCTTTGACATGTGTGCATGTGGGACTGCGCACTTGGGGTGAGCGTCACTGGCATGGCACGGACACCAACACACGGAAGTGTCCCATGATGCCCGGTACAGGGGTCATGACACATGACTTGTCACTACCCACAGTGCACAATGTGACTATGTCATATATGTGTCCGGGATTTACATCAGGTTGATGTTGTAGCACCCTCAAAAGCTGCAGCCGTTGCAGCAACCAACATGTGGCTGTGTGTAGATTGTCATTGCACACTGTTCCGCACACCATGCCACATGTGTCATTGGATGTGAGGTGCACATGTATGCATGGGACACGGAGTAGCGTGACAAGGCCATGTCAGCATCCTCACAAGGAATGTGTGGTGAGTCATGACATGTGCACCTTCATGGCAAGGTGTGTGGGCTGGACTAGTGTAATGTCATGTGACCTGTGGCTCCAGTGTTCCGCTACCAGTCTCTGCAATCGGCATCCCACTTCTGCTGATGTGTGGGTGTATGTCACTCCTGTCTTGCGTCGGGCTGTGCACTTGCACTGGGACACAGCTATTTCCATGGCGTGGCATGGGGAGGTTCTCAATCACCGTGTGTAGCTGGGTCTTGGAAGGAGTGTCACCTTGCATCCATACGTGTCCTGGGCATGTAGCACATACCTGACTCCCTATGTAGCATGTGTGTATTGCCAGATTTACATGTGCTCAGTAGACATGAGTTGTTCTCGTAGTGCACTCACTCCTCCTTGTCACTTCCAAATTACTGCAGAGCGCCGCCTCTTGCCCGAAGAATTCCAGACTTGGCTACCATGCAGGAGAATGACAGGATCCGGCTCTACCGCTTCACCCAACCGTTGATTCTGGAGCTGACGGCGAGACTGGCACCACACCTGCAACCGCAGCACAGGTATCCTACGGCACTGACACCCCAGCTGAAGGTAATGGCTGCCCTACATTTTCTTGCCACGGGTACCTTCCAAAATACCATAGCTCATGTTGGTGGCATGTCCCAGAGCATGTTCAGCGGTGTGCTGCATGATTTCTTGGAGGCCATGTTGATTCACCTGGATGACTTCATCAAGTTCCCAACCCCTGAACAGATGACTGAGGTCAAGCGTGGATTCTATGCCCTGGGAGGGATGCCCCATGTCATTGGGTCCATAGATGGGACACATGTAGGTTTGGTACCACCACACGCACGGGAGGTGGCGTACCGCAATCGGAAGCACTACCACTCCATCAATGCCCTTGTGGTGTGTCTGTCCAATATGGTGATTTCACATGTCTGTGCTCGTTTCCCAGGATCAGCACACGATGCCTACATCATGAGGCGTAGCGGGATGCCTGATATGATGATGCAGCTGCGCAACGAACGGGCATGTGTTGTTGGTGGGTACAGTCTGTCTGTCCTGTATTCTGTATAGCCGACCAGCACGACCGCTTCACCAGTTCTAACGATGTCCATGTGCTTCCCATGTAGGGGACGCTGGCTATCCCAACATGCCTTGGCTGCTGACACCTCTCCGCAACCCCATCACGCCGGCCCAGCTCCGCTATAACACCGCCCATGGCCGGACAAGACGAGTGATAGAGAGGACATTTGGCATGCTGAAGAGCCGATTCCGGTGCCTCCACAAGACCGGCGGTGCACTCCCTTATGCCCCGGCGAAGGTCTGCAAGATCTTCATGGTCTGCTGCATGCTGCACAACATGGCAGTTGAAAGAGCTGTGCCACTCATCCTGAATCAACATGACGAGGACCATCCACCCGTGGAGGACGAAGGGCTTGGCAATGGGGCTAATGATGTGGAGGATGTGGAGCCGCAAGAGGACATCCGGACTCGGCTCATACGCGACTTCTTTGCTTAGTGGTGAGTACCAGTGTCTGAGTGTGCACGCATTGGTCCCCGTGTGGCATGCGTTGTGATGTGTGTCTCCACCTGCATGTATGGCACGTGGGTCAGAGGTGTGTGTGGGTGTGTCACTGGAGTGATGGTGGCAGTGATGGTAGTATTTCCCCAGTCATAATTGTGACCTAGCATGTTGTCATCCATACATGTGTTGAGTCAATGCACATGCAAGTGGCTGTGCTTTTTGTGGCTGAATTCTTGTGTGTCTCTCTTCCCCAGGTACCTGCGCATGCCGTTTGCTGGTTGCATTGTTGTGGCACTGCTATTCCTCATGGACATGACATCGTGGGCTGACTCAGCGTTACAGGCACGGACACGTTTGGAAGTCTCCATGGGGTAAGGGATGCATCTGGGATGTATTGGGTGTGGCAGTTGTTCACGATGTGTCCACACTGCCCCGGTCGGGGTTTGGTTCCTCTGCAGACATGTCGCATCCCCATGGAACACGACATGCAGCTGGGTACACCTGAATAGATGGGCTGCCTGGTTGTCAGTCATCAGTGATGGGATAGTGGATTGTGATGATGGCATCAATGTGTGTGACACTGCCCTCGGACACATACGGTTGACATTGTCTTGACATGGCGTGGGACTTCCACATCAGCGGATCTATGGTGTATGTCAGGCTCTCCGTGTGCAGCTGTGGGTATTTAGCTGTTAGCCGACACTTGTGTGCCAGTTCCATGGCTATCACGCATTTGTGCTGCAGAAGGGGGGTGCCAGTGTTGGACCCACATGTTACTCCACATGATGTGTTCATGTGTACTTCAAGTTGCCTCTGCAATCTCGAATACATGACTAATAAAGGTGTCCCTATGCCTCCAAGGTGCCTCTTCTCAGTCAATGCTGGTGTGTTGGCACGGTGCATCCTGCATGTCTGGCATGGTATTCCCTGATTGTGGCTATGTGTCAATGTGTCGAGTGGCAAGATGCAAGCTGTGTGTGTGTGCTGAGACTGTGTATTGGGCATGATGTCCATGACTGTGTGGGTATTGTGACATGTGCCATCCCCATGCATCCAACGTTGTCCATTACCCCATTCTCTGCATCCACCGGACTCAAGCTTGCAGGACATGGTTCTGCCACCTGTCTACACATACCTGGGTGACCCCCAGGACACTGGCCAGGATCCCTGACCTCTGCGCATGACTGTTGCTGTACTCAATGTGTCTGTCAGCACGGTTGTTCGGCCACCCCCTCAGCTGGTTCTGCACATCACGGGTGTGTATGGTGCTCCATGTCTGTCTTGCCTAATAAACTGTGACCCATGTGTCCTGTGCCAGACTCAGGCCCCAGGGTGTGGATGGTTGAAGTGAACAGATGACTCAGGCATGTTTAGACTGTACAAGACACATGTTAGGTAATAATGCTACCAGCAGGCATCTACTCTTAATAGTGTGATTTATTATTGGGGGGGGGGGGCAAAGTGAGGGGCTTTCCGGGATTAGGGAATCCAAAGTTCAGTAGGGGAGTTGGTGTCCTTGCCATTGGAAATCCTCAGAGTCCATGCCACAGTCTTTGTCAACATTGGTCAGCCAGTGACCAGCAGGGCCATGTGGCAGAGAATGTCTCTTGATGCTGTGATGCTGTTGCTCCAGTGGGCCAGGTGCCAGGCCAGGTGTCCTGGGAGATGGTGATGTAGCAGCCACCCTCACGGTCCTTTCCGTGGACGACCCGGCTTCCTGCGGGGAACCTCAGCAGCAGGCCGTGACGACGTCTGGGATGCTCCGTCGGATGTTTCCTCCTCCTCCTCCTGATCCCTCCCTGTGGGTGGTGATGTTCTCCGGCTTCTGGCACAGGGAGGGTCGGCCATGGTGTCGGCCATCCGACGGAGTGTAGCGTGAATCCCCTGGAACGCCGTCACTTGCTCAGCCTGTCTGTCCTCCATCCTCCGTTGGTGTACCAGTAGACAGGCTATTAGCTCCGCATGTTGCTGGGCCTGCTGGACCTTGATCCCCTCGAGGACGGACACAACCTGGGCCATGCCCGTGGTGTCCTGCCGGTATGAGTCCAGGATGTTACGGACATGGGAAAATACCGGATCCCCAGCCAACTGGTCAGGCTCGCGCCTCCGCCGTCCTCCACTCCCACCACCCCTGCCCACTTGCGTCTGGCCTGCACTTGTGGGCACATCGGGTCTCCGGGACCCCTGAGGGGTGGCATTGGCGTTGTCGCCTGCCTCCTCCTGGGTGCCCGGGACACCGTGTCCCTCCTGGCGAGCCTGGCTGCATTGTGGTGTTGGGGCAGGGATCCTGGGTGTCTCCTGGGATGTGGCAGGAGTGGGGGTGGTGGTTGGCACGGTTGTACCTGACGCAGGTGCTGCAGGTGGTTGGACACCAGAGGGGCCAGGTCGGTCGGGGTCGTCCGCAGAGTGGTGAGAGTGGTCGCTGCCGGTGGGATCGGTCTCCTGCAGATCCGGGTCCTGTGAGTGTTCCCCCCCAGTGTTGGGGGGTGCAGCACGACGTTGACCTGTGTGTGAGAGAGAAAATGTTAATTTTGGTCCATGCGACATCCATGTTTCATCCGTTTCAAAGTTGGCACATTTCCTCTTGGAATTAGGATCTGTCTTGCACTCCACTCACAGTGCACTTGTGCATGGGTGTGTCCCTTGGGCACCAATTTGGCCCCTTTAACTATGTGTGGCACAGTCTTACTTTCTGCATCAAGTGTGACTGCAGTCAGCAGTGGAGTGTGCAGGTGTGGTGAGCCATGCATTTGCGCCTTCCTTGTAGCACTGTACATGTGCACATGGAGTGGATCCACACATATATGATGCAGGTAGCTGTCCTTGTGCTCGTGTACAGGTTGTGACATGGCCCTGCGTTTTGCCATGATGAAGAGGGGGGGTTCTGGCACTGGCCACCCTTGTCTACATGCACGCAGTCCACCTGCTGACGAGCAGACATTCCCACACACCAAAGGACTGATTTGCTCTCCCTGTGTCTCCCTCCTTCTCTGTCCCCCTCTCCCTCCCTCTCTGTCCCCCTCTCCCTCCCTCTCTGTCCCCCTCTCCCTCCCTCTCTGTCCCCCTCTCCCTCCCTCTGTGTGTCAGCCTCCTCCCTCTGTCCGTCTTCCTGTGTCGCCCTCCCTCTCTGTCCCCCTCTCCCTCCCTCTCTGTCCCCCTCTCCCTCCCTCTCTGTCCCCCTCTCCCTCCCTCTCTGTCCCCCTCTCCCTCCCTCTCTGTCCCCCTCTCCCTCCCTCCGTGTGTCACCCTCTGTCACCTTGGCCCAGCTTCCTGGGCACACACTGTTAGCAGATCTTTGAGTGGCCCTTGGCCTGTTGAGGTGAGTTTGTTTCTGATCTCCAGGCACCCATTTTGTCTGCTGTGTGTCTGTGCGCTGCTGCTGTGGTGGTGTGTGCTGCCACTCTTTCACAATGTTGGCTGTTCATTAGCTGCTGTCATGTGCAAAACAGTGCCTTCACTCCCATGTGTTGATGCAAGGCGTCCGCCATTTGCTGGCAAGTCATTCCTGTGTTGGGACACACTGTTTGTCTGGCTGTGACCTAGGCCATATGGGCAGGGGGCATTGTTGTCTGCTTTGGAGTCGCACTATGTGATTTTTGGTGCCCAGCCTCCCGCCATCCGGGTTACCGTGTCATGTGTTGTTGTCTTCTGTGGCCTGTGACTTGACATTGTCCAGCTGGGTGCATGGGGCATGGTGGCAGCAGTGGCATGTGCCTGCTCATGGAGTGTGGTTGAGTCATGCGATGGCTTGTGGTGGTTGCGTGCCTGTTAGTAATTTTGGTTGTGGTTGCAGTTCCCCCCATGTGAGGTGCGTTGTTTGTGTACTCACCCGGGTCTCGGAGTCCTTCTACTCCTTCAACTGCCTCCACCGGCAGTATGGCCATCACCCTCTCCTCCCAGGGATGGTACTGTACGGCTCTGCGGGAGGGCCCTCCTCCGGTGGCGTTGGCCTGGTCGTGTTCCTCCTGCCTTTTGGCTCTGACCCTCCTCCGCAGATCGTACCACCTGTTCTGGCAATCCTGCTTGGTCCTCCTGGTGTCCGCAACGGCATTCACAGCATCGACGATGGTCTGCCACATGGCTGTTTTGGCTGCCTGGCTGGTGCTTCTGACCAATGTTCCAAAGATCTGTGGCTCGACTCTGAGGATTTGATCAACAAGGACCTCCAACTCTCGGTGACTGAACTTTGTATTCTTGGTAGTGGGCATGGTGAGGGGTGTGGGTGGGGATGGTGTGGGTGTGGGGGGTGTGTGGATGTTGGGGGGGTGTGGATGGTTGTGTGTGTGTGTGAATGTGATGAGAGGGTGTTTGTGAGGGTGGTCGTGTGAAGGTGTGCAAGTGTAAGGTGTGGTGTAGCTTGTAGTCTGGTTCTGTGGTGTCTGGCAGCAGTGAGTCTGTTGCAAAGGCTCATGGTTTGTGTGTGTGGGCCCTTTTTATTGGTCCATGGGTGGGTGTGGCAGTGTTTGAATTTTGGGTGGGTGTGTTATAAGGAGTGGTGGTGTATTGGGCCTCTGTTTGTTTTTGGCAGTTGCAGGTCAGTGATTGTGTTATTTTAGTGGTTGTTGGCCATGTTTAGTGGCTTTGTGCCTTTCCAATGGTGTATTCTTGTGTTGTTTGGTTTGTCCTGGTTGTGTACGTGCGTTTTGAGCGTGTGTACGGTGTGTACATGGGCCATTTGGTTGTACGATTATGTCCTTGTGTGTGGCTTTGTACAACTCGTACATGCGGTTGTGATGTTGGGGCAAGGGGTGCGCTCCGTACTTAGGAGGTTGTGTTGGGGGTGCGCCAGGAACTACTGGGGTGTACATGGACGGTGGTACGACACGTACAGGGGTGGGGGGGTGTACATTGACGTTGGTACGACACGTACTGGGGTGGGGGTACAACTGGAACATACTGGGGTGTAGGTACACGGGGGGTATGACACGTACTGGGGTGGGGGTGGGGCTCGAACGTACTGGGGTGTAGGTTCACGGTGGTACGACACGTACTGGGGTGGGGGGGTGTACATTGACGGTGGTACGACACGTACAGGGGTGGGGGGGTGTACATTGACGGTGGTACGACACGTACAGGGGTGGGGGGGTGTACATTGACGGTGGTACGACACGTCCAGGGGTGGGGGTACGACTGGAACGTACTGGGGTGTACATAGACGGTGGTACGACACGTACAGGGGTGGGGGGGTGTACATTGACGTTGGTACGACACGTACTGGGGTGGGGGTACGACTGGAACGTACTGGGGTGTAGGTACACGGGGGGTATGACACGTACTGGGGTGGGGGTGGGGCTCGAACGTACTGGGGTGTAGGTTCACGGTGGTACGACACGTACTGGGGTGGGGGGTGTACATTGACGGTGGTACGACACGTACAGGGGTGGGGGGGTGTACATTGACAGTGGTACGACACGTACAGGGGTGGGGGGGTGTACATTGACGGTGGTACGACACGTCCAGGGGTGGGGGTACGACTGGAACGTACTGGGGTGTACATTGACGGTGGTACGACACGTACTGGGGTGGGGGTACGACTGGAACGTACTGGGGTGTAGGTACACGGGGGTATGACACGTACTGGGGTGGGGGTGTGGCTCGAACGTACTGGGGTGTAGGTACACGGGGGTACGACACGTACTGGGGTGGGGGTACGACTGGAACGTACTGGGGTGTAGGTAGACGGTGGTACGACACGTACAGGGGTGGGGGGGTGTACATTGATGGTGGTACGACACGTACAGGGGTGGTGGGGTGTACATTGACGGTGGTACGACACGTCCAGGGGTGGGGGTACGACTGGAACGTACTGGGGTGTAGGTACACGGGGGTATGACACGTACAGGGGTGGGGGGTGTACATTGACGGTGGTGCGACACGTACTGGGGTGGGGGTACGACTGGAACGTACTGGGGTGTACATAGACGGTGGTACGACACGTACAGGGGTGGGGGGGTGTACATTGACGGTGGTACGATACGTCCAGGGGTGGGGGTACGACTGGAACGTACTGGGGTGTACATAGACGGTGGTACGACACGTACAGGGGTGGGGGGGTGTACATTGACGGTGGTACGACACGTACTGGGGTGGGGGGGTGTACATTGACGGTGGTATGACACGTACAGGGGTGGGGGTACGACTGGAACGTACTGCGGTGTAGGTACACGGGGGTATGACACGTACTGGGGTGGGGGTGTGGCTCGAACGTACTGGGGTGTAGGTACACGGGGGGTACGACACGTACTGGGGTGGGGGTACGACTGGAACGTACTGGGGTGTAGGTAGACGGGGCTGTGACACGTACTGGGGTGGGGGTGGGGCTCGAACGTACTGGGGTGTAGGTTCACGGTGGTACGACACGTACTGGGGTGGGGGGGTGTACATTGACGGTGGTACGACACGTACAGGGGTGGGGGGGTGTACATTGACGGTGGTACGACACGTACAGGGGTGGGGGGGGTGTACATTGATGGTGGTACGACACGTCCAGGGGTGGGGGTACGACTGGAACGTACTGGGGTGTACCTGGACGGGTGGGGGTATACATATACGGGGGGTACGTGTCGGACGTACGGGGGCTGGGGGGAGTGTTGGGCGCGTATGCGGGCACATGTCTCCATGGTTGCTATAGGTGTTCGGTGCGGACGGTGTTTTTTCCATACGGTTGTGCGCTCGGACGCACGGGATGGATCGTGATTCCTCGGTCGGACTTGGCTTTTCACGTTTGTAAGGTAAATCGTCCGAGGACGTGTCGGACACATTTTCCGACCCGAGGACGTGTGGGGAATGATTCCCAGTGCGGTTCGTATGGACCTTTTACCATGCGAATCGTGATTGCCAGTTCGTACGGCACTTGTACGATTCGTACGGTAAAAAGACCCGATACGAGTCGCACGGGGGAATTTTTTGCCGGATCGTGATCGGCACCAGAAGGTTTAAGAATTTATCATACTCTTCCTGATATTCCCAATCAGAAAGAGGGTATTAGCTTGGCTTGGACACCAAGACCATAAAACAGATGGATTTACATTTTGGTAACAAGACTAATGCTATTTTAGAGAAGTATACATTTTGTTCTCTCATACAGGCAAGCGAGGAAAACATTGATTCATTTGTAACTGGTCTACGAACAGTTATAATGGAATGAGCATTTACAGGTAATCAGGGTGAATATATTTGTGACCAACTCTTTATGCATACTTCTAACTTGCAATTCAAAAGAAAGTATGGAGTGAAGATAATCCTACATTATTGGAAACACTCAATATTGCTAGAGGTGAAGAACTAACAAATAATTTGTCAAGGCTGTTAACCTGGATGAAATAAAAAAGAAGAAATGCCGTGAAGGGCAACAAGTTTGCATAGTCAAGGGGAAGGTGAAAGCAGAAGGACAACGTAGTAAAACTTCAGAAAAAAATAAAGGAAAATATAAAGGGGAGCAGAAAAGTAAAGTTTTTATATGTAGCAGATTGAGTCATTAGGCAAATGATAATTCATGTCCTGCATGTAATGTTACAAGCATGAGAGGCAAAAAACTATGCAATTATTAATGTTTTTGCAGAGGTATGTCATCCAAATATATTGTAGTTGTGAGTGACATGAGTTATGGTGATTTAGAGAATTAAGATATGGTATGATAATTACATTTTGTGCATTATCGAAGATTGTCAAAAATGTGAAGAACAAGCAGTGTGGTCAGTCATCGACTATGATAAAGAGAGATGCTTGGGTGTAAGGGACCCTACTTGTGATATTGAAATTGATGGTAAACCTTTCCATATGTTTGTGGATTCTGGAGCTCTATATACTATCATTTCAGAGGATGATTTTAGGGAAAGTGAAATGTTTAAGGACAAGCAATTGTACAAACCAGATGTAAAACTTAAATAATGTAGAGGTGAATGTTTGGACATTTTGGGATTTTGTATTGATGAAATTGCATGTAGGAAAAAGAGAATCTCAAGAAGGGTGTATGTTGCAAAGAAAGGGGCACCCTTATTTGGTCTGATTCAATAAACTGCTATGGAAATGTCGTAACGTCCAGGTGCTAAGGAACAGGTGGTTCTAGTAGGGGCTACTACACAAGAAGAAAGTATAGTGCAAATGTTTCCAGAGGTATATACTGAGAAATTAGGGAAGTTAGAAGATGTTAAACACCATATTGTACTACTTCGAGGTTGTCAACCAAAAGCTTGTAGAGCATGAAGTTTACCATTAGCTGCAAGGGTTGATGTTAAATCTGAAATTAAGAAATTCATTGATGCAGATATCATTGAATAAATCGAATCATGTAGTTGGTTTGCACCATTTGTTGTAGTGTGAAAACTTAATCAATCCATCAAAATGTGCATGGATTTTAGAGATTTGAACAAAACCGTATGGATTGATAGAAACACATTGCCAAACATCAATGAGATGATTGCCACCATTGAAAAGAACAAATGGTTTTCAACAATTGATCTATCATCTGCCTGCCACCAGATTAAATTGCATAGCGACTCCAATCATTTGACATTTATTATCACACCTTTTGGAGCATACCGTTTCAAGCGCATGCCATTTGGGTTAGCCTCTGCGGTCTCAGTTTTTCAGAACATGCAAAAAATGTAACATGAATGGAATATGCTATTTTCAGGATGACATATTTAGATGTGGAAAAGATTAGAAAGATCATGATAATAAATGAAAAAATGTTTTGAAAAGGTTGCAAAGCAGTGATCTCATGGTAAAAACAAACACATGCAAAATTAAAGTAAGTCAATACTGTGACTTATTTAGGACTATTGGTGTCAATGTAGTAAGACCTAATGAGAAACTGGAAGACAGCATTGTTGATCGTATGGTACCTAATAACAAAGATGATGTGAAGTCATTTTCATGTGTAATTGAATTTTACACCAGATTTGTTAAAAAATTTGTGGACAACACCAAGTCAATGAGGAGTTTACTCTAGAAATCTTCCAAATGTCAGTGGTCTGAAGGTAGTCAAAAGGAATTTGGCAGCATCAAATTGGAAATAGCAGACGCACCTCATTTAGGGAGTTTTGATATGTCTTGCAGAACTCTGCTTTCCACTGATGCCAGTGCATATGGATTAGGAGCAGTTCCTACACAAATTCAGAAAGGAAAAGAAGTTGTAATAGCTTATGCTTCCTGCATGGTATTTGAAACCTGACGCTATTCAGTAATCAAAAGAGAAGCATTAGTGATTTTTTGGGCCATTAAACACTTATGGGGCACACATTTTGTGATCAGAACGGATCATAAGCCATTAATAAATGTATTTTCGACAAAGTGTTCAGGCCTACATTCACCTAGAATTGCAAGATGGTTAGCCGATCTGGAAGAATTTTGTGAAGCAATTTGTTTTAGCTGATGCTCTAGGAACAAAGTGGCGGAGGCACTCAACTTTTCTGGTGACGACTTGCAGGAGTTTGGTTTGGTGGCAGACTTTGAATTTTTGATGAAGAATCCACTGCAATGAAAGAATGGTTAGATGCTGTTAAGGAGGATGCTGAATTGGTGAAGTTGGCTAAGTGTATTAAGGAAGGCTGGTCTAATGTTATGGGGATGAAAGGGTATGTACAAGGTAAGAATGGATTGAGTGTAGATGAGTGGGGTGTCAGGGGAGGTGGCAAACGTGTTCCTCCTATGGCATGGCCAACAAGGTCATCTTGGAAGGAACAAGACAAACAGTAGGTTGAGAGAATTGTTCTGGTGGCCAGGTATGACCAAGGATGTGGAGGAAGGGGTTAAAGAATGTACTCTATGTGGAAATAGTGACAACATTTTGAAGACCAGCACACAACCACTAAAACCTATCAGTTATCCTGCTGGTCCTTATATATGACAAAGAATACATGTTCTCAAACAACAGCTGCATTTGTGTGTTTTGTCCATGTGCTAGAGCCTGACCAAAACAGAATAACAAGGGGCATTGTTGTTTGATCTTGTCTACAGCATTCAGAGTAAATCCCAGGAAAGAATAGAACGCAAAAAAACAGTAGGTTCTGAGTGAATGTATATTGTGGCACAAAGCAAAATACATGTGCATAGTAATGTGTGCAAAGCAAAGTCTACAGCGTGTTCATGCTAAAATAGGGAAAACAACAATCGGCCTGCACAGGACATATGACACCCTCCCCTTGATTAGGATGGTAGCACCAAAAGTTATGACAGAATTCAGGTGATAAGCAGTATCAAAGCATTTCAATGTAGAGCACTTATTGTTACGTATGTTGAATGGTAATGAAAGGGTAATGAAGGGAGAAAAAGAAAAAAAAGAATTTTCTTGTTTAGTGTCATTGGAATGTTTCAAAGCTTGCCACTGGGACCCAAAACTTGTGATGTCAAATGAGAGGGCAACGATTCCAGTAAGAATTCTGCTGCTTCCGAGATACAACCACCAGTGATCCAATTCAGTAGGTCAAAGGAAAAAACATGTTTCTCAGTGCCAGATGTTGATAAGACCATCATGGGGCAACCTGCATTGATTTAGATGAATCTGTGATTCAGAAGATGCTGTGCTATTGCACAGGAACAATTTCCAGCCACTGGCCATAACGCCGGGTTATGAATGAGTTGCATGCCCAAGGTACAGTCCTGGTAATGGGCCTCCTAGGGCCTCATCAACAGTTCGATATTGAGGGCAGCTTGTGATGGCGTAGCCAGGCACAATTCCAGAGCCCATTGAAAGGGGCACCGGATGCAATGAAACACAGGTTGCACTCAGGTGAAGTAGGCATAGCTTAAGGTTAAACAGAACTCGCCATCCAGAGTGTCCAGGGCCACCACTCCAAAGAGCTGTATCATGTGCTCATGGTACAGCTGCAGTGATGCCTGCCCTGGAAGGACCACAAAGGGAGCATCCATTGCGGAATAGCAGGAACAGCAGTATTGCGCCCAAAAGTAATAGAAGCAGCAGCAGGAACCCACCGAACACACTTGAAAAAATAGAATGTATAAAAGCTGGAATTACTCTAAAAAATGTTTGAAATCAGGTCACGAGGCCGGAGCCCACAAGTTTAAAAAAGTGGGCCAGTCCCATGGTATCAGACTCATTAAATATTTGATGTACCAGTTCACCGAAATGTAGGTGGAGATTTGTGTTTAACAATAACTGTATTTCACTACAAGTTCTCGCTACCTGCAATTCAAAGGTTTCGCGAGCGGAAGTGAGAGCAATTTCTTGTAGAAACAATAATGCGTTGAGTCTGCTTAGCTTACTGAAATCTGTTTTCAAAGTCAGAATAGAAGGTAACAATGAACTATCAACACTCCAGTGTGGAGGGGGAAACAGAACGTTGTTGCAGCAAGTGACTAACTGGGAAATGGACACCATATTTTGGATTCCTGCCCACGGACCGCAACAGTCCTATTTATTAAGGACAAGATAGATTCCATTCTAAAGCAGAGAGTGGAAATAGTTGTGCGAACAGGAGTTCCTTTAAAATAACAAGCCAAATTAGGGGCAGACACATTACAGGTGCCATGAATCTTTACACGTTGATAAACAAGGGAATGACCGGCAGTGGAGTTACATTCCTCCCCTGTAAGAAAAACTTCTCTCTCAGCCTGTTAACAACGATATGTAAATGGCAGGGACCACAATTCATGTATATAACTGCTCCCAAGAGGTTTGTATCTACTCACCATGAAGTGTTTCATGCAAGCAGTGAACTGTAAAATAGAGATAGGTAACAAAATAACCCGTGTATTAACCAGTCTGCAGATGGTGTTTCTGCTATTGTAAATGGAAGCTGTTCAAGTTTCTCTATGTGCAACATGGTATAACCAGCATCTTTCACAGCCATTGGTTGCTGTCTACTTGTCAAATTAAATGTTAAGAACAAAGCAGAGGAATTGAGATACTGCCAGGGAGCTCACCCATTCTTAAGTGTTTGGTGAGTCCAACTAAATTGCATGATGGATCTAAGTTGATTCTGGCCATGATATAATGTAGACATATCAATGTGCACAATATCAATAACAGACGATACAATATTTATCTTAGCTAGAAATACCAGATAACAAGGTGTTAATACTGGTGTCTGCTACAGCAAGCCCTTTATCCGAATTATCTTGATCGATTTGACATAAATGTACTGCAGCTTCCATTTGTGACAATGTCCAAATATCATTATAAGCCGCAGAAATAAATCGTTTAGAACGTGAGGATTTTGTACCCAAAAGGAATCAGACAAATTCATGTCTTCAGACATGCGGAAAGTTGTTGTTTCACGGCAGACAATGTGGAATGTTCTAACCATTGTAGACATAATTTACCCACAGAGTAAATGGTGACAGTGTTAAGGTACGTGGATTGAGAATATCGAGGATCAGGTCTATTTGACTTGAACTAAGATGCAGACTTTAAAAATTGAGCATGACAAACATTAGTGTCTATCGGCCATAGTAACCACCCACCCGGAGCATAACTGAAAAATTAAATGCACCGTTTGTATCATTATATATAATAGGTCTGCAGAACATTTTGTATAAGATTGCCAATTATCAAAAGGGGCAAGGGATGGAATAGCTGGAGTATTCAATTCCGAAATTTTAGCCAGTCCTAGACAAGTAGTCTGCTGAACTGTATTATTTAATACATTTATTTGTATACATATTAGACATGCACAAAATAGATATTCTGTACCTTGGACTTGCCAGGACTTAGTACCCCAAATTGACTTCAAGTCTATATTATCTTTCCAATAATCATACCCTTTCAGGGCTAGATCCTCAATGGAGCACGCTGTATAGATTAGGTTAGTTTGAGTAAGCATATATTTCTTTGGGGAAGTAGGAACCAATCTAAAATAATACAATTTTGGGACTGAAGTATTATTACCGGTGAAATATGTATACTTTATCCTTTGTCTTTTTGAGCTACCCTGATGTGGAATTGGGCTATGCTCCTATTGAGTATAATTATGTTGGGGACACTGTCCATTTTGATGTCAATAATATTGCTATGAGAACAAATCGGCATAGTTAGCCGAATTTAAATATAAATCCTCAGATAATTCACAGTATCAACATCGCAATCATCTGAATGTAACCCAGGTACTATGACATCACCTATTGAAACTTTGACCACATATGGTATCTGCAGAGTCTCCGTAGGACCGAATTCATCAATTGGTACTTTATTCCATATAATTCCATCAGTAATTGGGACCACTGAAATGTTAACAAGGGACTGATCTCATTTAATTTTATGTGAGGAAGAATGTGGGGCCAACACCCCGTTGACCTGTTCTGCAGCAGAACATTCTGGGAGGTAATGGTCACTGATCAAAAGAAAAAACTGCAACATGAACAAAAATGCCATTGAAAACACTATCCAGATATATATCCATGGTGGGACTAGATATGTGCGTTTGAACCAGGAGATGAAAACACAAATTCACGCTGTTGGTGTGGGCAAAACTGAAGACAATGAATAACTGTCTGAAGAAAAGTTATCTTGATCGATATAGTAACCAGAAGGATCACTGACGAAATATCGAGAAGAAGAATATCGAATTGCCAAAATATCGAAGGAAAAGTATAGAATGCCAAAATATCGAAGCCCTATCTCCAAACAGGTAAGTACAAAAATATAGAATCCTAAATATCGTTGTAAAAAATATAGTTAGTCACAATATCGAATTTTTTTAAATGTCTTAAAATTAATGTAAAATTAATTAAATAAAACATATAATTAACTGAAACATACTTAAAAATACTTAAATTACTTTAAAATTAATAAATAATTAATGTAAGTAAAATAATAATAATAATACATATATATTAACGTAATATTTATTTAAAAAATGCAATATTTTTTGCGTAGGATAGCGGGCGGGTAAAATTTACTATTACCACTCCAGTAAGTGCAATAGTAGGGAAAACGTTGGATAGCGGGATGGTAAAAATTACTATTCCCACTCCAGAGAGTGCAACAGTAGGGAAAGCGTTGGATAGCGGGAGGGTAAAAATTAGTATTCCCACTCCAGACAGTGTAATAATAGGGAAAGCATTGGATAGCGTAGGGGTAAAAATTACTATTCCCACTCCAGTGAGTTCAACAGTAGGGAAAGCATTGGATAGAGTAGGGGTAAAAATTACTATTCCCACTCCAAAGAGTGCAACAGTAGGGAAAGCGTTGGATAGAGTAGGGCTAAAAATTACTATTCCCACTCCAGTGAGTTCAACAGTAGGGAAAGCGTTGGATAGCGGGAGGGTAAAAATTAGTATTCCCACTCCAGACAGTGTAATAATAGGGAAAGCATTGGATAGCGTAGGGGTAAAAATTACTATTCCCACTCCAGTGAGTTCAACAGTAGGGAAAGCTTTGGATAGCGTAGGGGTAAAAATTACTATTCCCACTTCAGACAGTGCAACAGTAGGGAAAGCGTTGGATAGCGGGAGGGCAAAATTTACTATTCCCACTCCAGTGAGTGCAACAGTAGGGAAAGCGTTGGATAGCGTAGGGGTAAAAATTACTATTCCCACTCCAAAGAGTGCAACAGTAGGGAAAGCGTTGGATAGCGTAGGGGTAAAAATTACTATTCCCACTCCAGTGAGTGCAACTGTAGGGTAAGCGTTGGATAGCGTAGGGGTAAAAATTACTATTCCCACTCCGGAGAGTGCAACAGTAGGGAAAGCGTTGGATAGCGGGAGGGTAAAAATTACTATTCCCACTCCAAAGAGTGCAACAGTAGGGAAAGCGTTGGATAGCGTAGGGGTAAAAATTACTATTCCCACTCCAAAGAGTGCAACAGTAGGGAAAGCGTTGGATAGCGTAGGGGTAAAAATTACTATTCCCACTCCAGAGAGTGCAACAGTAGGGAAAGCTTTGGATAGCGGGAGGGTAAAATTTACTATTCCCACTCCAGTGAGTGCAACTCTAGGTTAAGCGTTGGATACCGTAGTGGTAAAAATTATTATTCCCACTCCAGTGAGTGCAATAGTAGGGAAAGCGTTGGATAGCGTAGGGGTAAAAATTACTAATCCCACTCCAGTGAGTGCAATAATAGGGAAAATAATAATTTCATATTTTATTAAAAATAAATAAATTATTAATACCAAAAAAAAGATTAAAATTAATTACCAATCACACAATATGTAATGATTAATTTATTATAAATACCAATGTTTTATTTATTAATAACCTATTAATAATTAATTAACAACCAATTAATTTTCAATGCCAAAAATATATAAATAAAATTAATACCAATTAATAATTGATTAAGAATAAATTAATTAGCAATATACAAAAATTATTTCAATAATTAATTATTTACAATTAAATTAATTCCCACCATATTCCCCTAGAAACCCACAACCCGCTACAAATAATAAATTAATACAATTAACATAATTATCAATTAAACAATTAATACTAATTAATTACCAATTAATACTAATTATTTACCAATTAATAATTAATCAACAACCAATTAATTTTCAATACCAATTAATAATTACCTAATAACAAATAAATTACTTCCCACCCTATTCCCCTATAAACCCACAACCCGCTACAGAAGTAAAACGCAAAATTAAATTAAAAATAATTCATAATTCCTAAAAATTATTATTTAGGTGCCGATTCCGATCCGGTAATACCTGGGTACGAATGGTCGTACGGAGTGTTTTTTCCGTCCGACTCGTACCCGGGAAAAACACCTTACAAACTCGCAAGTACGATTCGCACAGAAATACCATTTCCGTACGAGTCGTAAAAAACACCGACCGGCAAAAAAATACATACAAATCTGATTCTGGACGGCGCATACGCGACGTCCGGACGGAGTCAGGCAGCGTTTTACGGACCAGCAAGTACGATTCGTGCCGATGTCACTCCGCACTCCGCACTTTTTACGGGAGCCAAAAAGTGCCGGGAAATTGAGGACGACGCGAACAAGGAGCACCGGTACGCGACGGACAGCGATGGACCCCAACCTACGCGTCATCCCGGCCCTCATAGCCTATGACCTCATGTTCAGGGTGTGCAAGGGGCAGGAAACATAACCCACACCCCACAAAATACTAATACATCCTGCACATTAATTACCTCCATGGTCTGGTCACTTCGGGGGGCGTGTCCACCAATCCCACGTCCCGCCACAACGGAAGTGGACATGGACACGTACCCGTCACCACCACAATGGTGGTACGGGACATACCCACGCCCCTCAGAGCGTGGGTACAGACCGTACCCACGCCCCCAGAGCGTGGGTACGGCCCGTACCACGCGTACCCCTACGTCACCGCCACAATGGTGGTTCGGCCCATACCCATGCCCCCAGAGCATGGGTACGGGCCGTACCACGCGTACCCCTACGTCACCGCCACAATGGTGGTACGGCCCGTACCCACGCCCCCAGAGCATGGGTACGGGCCGTACCACGCGTACCCCTACGTCACCGCCACAATGGTGGTACGGCCCGTACCCACGCTCTCCAGAGCGTGGGTACAGGCCGTACCACCATTGCAGTGGTGATGTAGGGGTACGCATGTACGGACCGTACCCATGCCCCCAGAGCGTGGGTACGGTCTGTACACGCGTACCCCTACATCACCACTACAATGGTGGTACGGCCCGTACCCACGCTCCCCAGAGCGTGGGTACGGGCCGTACCACGCGTAGCCCTACGTCACCGCCACAATGGTGGTACGGCCCGTACCCAGGTCCCCAGAGCGTGGGTACGGTCTGTACACGCGTACCCCTACATCACCACTACAATGGTGGTACGGCCCGTACCCACGCTCCCCAGAGCGTGTGTATGGGCCGTACCACGCGTACCCCTACGTCACCGCCACAATGGTGGTACGGCCCGTACCCAGGCCCCCAGAGCATGGGTACGGGCCGTACCACCATTACAGTGGTGATGTAGGGGTACGCGTGTACGGACCGTACCCACGCCCCCAGAGCGTGGGTACTGTCCGTACACGCGTACCCCTACAGCCCCAATACATGATGGATAAAAGGCGTACACCCGCCACGGATGTAGGTGTACGGCTTGGTGCAGCACATCAGCTGTAAATTGGGGGTGGTGTATGCCCAGGACAGCAGTGTACCACAGCAAGAGCGCAGGTGGGTGGGTGGGTGCAGAGGACCTCCAGCAGTGCCCAGACATATGAGGGGTGGGTGCCTATCACGCCCAGCAGTGCCCAGACATATGAGGGGTGGGTGCAGAGGACTCCCAGCAGTGCCCAGACATATGAGGGGTGGGGGCCTATCACTCCCAGCAGTGCCCAGACATATGAGGGGTGGGTGCCTATCACTCCCAGCAGTGCCCAGACATATGAGGGGTGGGTGCAGAGGACACCCAGCAGTACCCAGACATATGAGGGGTGGGTGCCTATCACTCCCAGCAGTGCCCAGACATATGAGGGGTGTGTGCCTATCACTCCCAGCAGTGCCCAGACATATGAGGGGTGGGTGCAGAGGACCCCCAGCAGTGCCCAGACATATGAGGGGTGGGTGCAGAGGACCCCCAGCAGTGCTCAGACATATGAGGGGTGGGTGCCTAACACTCCCAGCAGTGCCCAGACATATGAGGGCTGGGTGCCTATCACTCCCAGCAGTGCCTAGACATATGAGGGGTGGGTGCAGAGGAGTCCCAGCAGTGCCCAGACATATGAGGGGTGGGTGCCTATCACTCCCAGCAGTGCCCAGACATATGAGGGTGGGTGCAGAGGACCCCCAGCAGTGCCCAGACATATGAGGGGTGTGTGCCTATCACTCCCAGCAGTGCCCAGACATATGAGAGGTGGGTGCCTATCACTCCCAGCAGTGCCCAGACATATGAGGGGTGGGTGCAGAGGACTCCCAGCAGTGGACAGAGACATGGGGGTGGGTGCAGAGGACTCCCAGCAGTGCCCAGACATATGAGGGGTGTGTGCATATCACTCCCAGCAGTGCCCAGACATATGAGGGGTGGGTGCAGAGGACCCCCAGCAGTGCCCAGACATATGGGGGGTGGGTGCAGAGGACCCCCAGCAGTGCCCAGACATATGAGGGGTGGGTGCCTAACACTCCCAGCAGTGCCCAGACATATGAGGGCTGGGTGCAGAGGACCCCCAGCAGTGCCCAGACATATGAGGGGTGTGTGCCTATCACTCCCAGCAGTGCCCAGACATATGAGGGCTGGGTGCCTATCACTCCCAGCAGTGCCCAGACATATGAGGGGTGGGTGCAGAGGAGTCCCAGCAGTGCCCAGACATATGAGGGGTGGGTGCCTATCACTCCCAGCAGTGCCCAGACATATGAGGGGTGGGTGCAGAGGACCCCCAGCAGTGCCCAGACATATGAGGGGTGTGTGCCTATCAGTCCCAGCACTGCCCAGACATATGAGGGGTGGGTGCCTATCACTCCCAGCAGTGCCCAGACATATGAGGGGTGGGTGCAGAGGACTCCCAGCAGTGGACAGAGACATGGGGGTGGGTGCAGAGGACTCCCAGCAGTGCCCAGACATATGAGGGATGTGTGCCTATCACTCACAGCAGTGCCCAGACATATGAGGGGTGGGTGCAGAGGACTCCCAGCAGTGGACAGAGACATGGGGGTGGGTGCAGAGGACTCCCAACAGTGCCCAGACATATGAGGGGTGTGTGCCTATCACTCCCAGCAGTGCCCAGACATATGAGGGGTGGGTGCCTATCACTCCCAGCAGTGCCCAGACATATGAGGGGTGTGTGCCTATCACTCCCAGCAGTGCCCAGACATATGAGGGGTGGGTGCAGAGGACTCCCAGCAGTAGGCAGAGATATGGGGGTGGGTGCAGAGGACTCCCAGCAGTGGCCAGACATATGAGGGGTGTGTGCCTATCACTCCCAGCAGTGCCCAGACATATGAGGGGTGGGTGCCTATCACTCCCAGCAGTGCCCAGACATATGAGGGGTGGGTGCAGAGGACCCCCAGCAGTGCCCAGACATATGAGGGGTGTGTGCCTATCACTCCCAGCAGTGCCCAGACATATGAGGGGTGTGTGCCTATCACTCCCAGCAGTGCCCAGACATATGAGGGGTGGGTGCAGAGGAGTCCCAGCAGTGCCCAGACATATGAGGGGTGGGTGCCTATCACTCCCAGCAGTGCCCAGACATATGAGGGGTGTGTGCCTATCACTCCCAGCAGTGCCCAGACATATGAGGGGTGTGTGCCTATCACTCCCAGCAGTGCCCAGACATATGAGGGGTGGGTGCAGAGGACTCCCAGCCGTGGACAGAGACATGGGGGTGGGTGCAGAGGACTCCCAGCAGTGCCCAGACATATGAGGGGTGGGTGCCTATCACTCCCGGCAGTGCCCAGACATATGAGGGGTGAGTGCAGAGGACGCCCAGCAGTGCCCAGACATATGAGGGGTGGGTGCAGAGGACCCCCGGAAATGCCCAGACATATGAGGGGTGGGTGCCTAACACTCCCAGCAATGCCCAGACATATGAGGGGTGGGTGCAGAGGACCCCCAGCAGTGCCCAGACATGTGAGGGGTGTGTGCCTATCACTCCCAGCAGTGCCCAGACATATGAGGGGTGTGTGCCTATCACTCCCAGCAGTGCCCAGACATATGAGGGGTGGGTGCAGAGGAGTCCCAGCAGTGCCCAGACATATGAGGGGTGGGTGCCTATCACTCCCAGCAGTGCCCAGACATATGAGGGGTGGGTGCCTATCACTCCCAGCAGTGCCCAGACATATGAGGGGTGGGTGCAGAGGACTCCCAGCAGAGGACAGAGACATGGGGGTGGGTGCAGAGGACTCCCAGCAGTGCCCAGACATATGAGGGGTGTGTGCCTATCACTCCCAGCAGTGCCCAGACATATGAGGGGTGGGTGCAGAGGACTCCCAGCAGTGGACAGAGACATGGGGGGGTGTACATCATTATCAGATGACCACAGCTCCATGGGTGAATGTACGTATCCCTAACTTAGGACAATGATGATAGTGCCAGAACAACACATCACTGACAGCAGTGTCCCACTCCCAGGAGGAAGGAGGTATTACCCCCACTGCATGACACACCACATGTGGGTGTGAGGACAAATAACACATGCATACCCACCCCTCTCAGATGCAGCACAATACATGCACTGAGATCATGCCACAAGACTGTATAGTCATGTCACTGCCTAACAAACTAAGAGAGCCAAAGAGAACACACACTGTCACGCACATCCCAGGATTGATAGGAATGTTCAGGTGCTGGGCTAGCCACCAAGATGTTGTCTGTCATGGAAGGAATAGTGTGGAGTTCCCACAGATACAATGCCCACAATTGTGAGTCAGGTGTTCAAATACCCAGCAGAACAAGTACCATATGTGTACTACGCTGGGATTACACACATGCATTGTGCGGAAAAGGGACCATTTATCCATTACGGCATGGCAAAATACTCCATACACAAGTACAGTGAGTACCAAGGATGGCACAGACGATGCAGCCGGACACATTGCTGAGCAGGCATGGCCAGAGTTGAAGGGATCCATCACCAACAAAGGACATGTAGACACAGGGCAACACAACAATTGTCCAACTCTCTGCAGGGGAGATGTCAGGTGCCACAGAGGAAGGAACACCCCTTGGGACAATGTCTCCAAACACAAAGAGCATACACGACAAAAAATCTTTGCAGAGATCGTGTGATGGCACGCAGATACCAGGTTCCACCCCATGAGCAGCAGACCACAACATTTCCCTGAAACATAACACATGCCCACAACCCCAACTCCTGTAGCATCAGCATCAACATCAATACCTGAAATGCAAGACTTTTCCAAAGAAAAAGAAAATGCTTTATTCAGCATGAAAATAATAATGTGTAAACGAGACTATTCACAAAGGCCAATGGCCAGTCCATATCATCAGTCCTTGGGGGGGGACACATGGCCATGCGTCTCCCCTAGCTTGCCTGCACAGCACAAGACTGTGTTGTCGACTGGGGGGGGGGGCATCATGTGGGGAAGGACCAGGCACCGCAGGGACAGGAGGGGGAAGGGTAGGTGTTGTGGGTGCAGGGACGGATGACTCCACCACTCGGGGGTGGAGCAGCGCCAAAGGTGGAGGCGAGCTCAGCGCTGCACACTTCTGCCAGTTCTTCAAGCGTCTCCCCTGCACCCGGAGAAACAATAGGCCCCAAGGAGGGGGGGGTCGGAGGGATGGGTTGCAGCGCTACTGGGGGAGGTGGTGGATGGGCTGGGGGACTTAACTCCCCTACCCGTGGAGTGCCGTGACCGTTTGCGTCCAGGTGAACTAGTGGGGCTGAGGCCCAGCCCAGCAAAGTAGGCCTCCTTCTCCGAATCTGGGGCAGGGGAGCCAAGGGGAGTGACATCGGAGGGACTGGGGAGTGAGTCATGTGGATGAGGACTGTGGCTGCGTGCCTGCTTGTGTGCCCCAGACCCAGTGGGTGTGCCTGCTACCCCCTGAGTGTGCGTGTCAGGAGGTGTGCGCTTGCCCTTACGTGGTGGTGTGCTGATTGTGTCTGGTGGGGTGCGTGTTTGTGGATGTCTTGGTGTGCTTGGGACAGGCATGGGTGTTGGACTTGTGGATGGGCCAGGGGTAGGGGGGGAGGCAGCGCAGCAGGTGACTCGCTACTGCCGTCAGTGACGAGTCCAGGGACCTCAGCAACATCCGTTGGTCAGACATCGCTGATGACATGCCCTCCATGTACGACACCATCTGGGTCAGCAGTCTGGTGTGGCCATGGAGGACAGTCAGGATCGATGTCTGCCCAACTTGCAACTGCCGCTGAATGTCCACAGACTCGGCAGTGAGGGCAGCAGGGGGGACAGGGGCAGGGGGTGCGGTGCCTGGCACGAAGGAGACACGGTGTGGCCTAGCACGGACAGAAGGGACCCGAGCAAGTGGGAGGGCGGTGATGGGAATGGAGGGGGCGGCGAGAGATGTACCGCTGCTTTCAGCTCTGGGAGCAGCCTCCGCCCCCTCTGGGAGCTCAGCCTCGGACCCATCTGCCTCGTAGTCTGTGTTGGTACTGGGCAGGTCCTCCACCTCACTCCCCTCGCCCTCCGTGCCGCTAGATTCCACCGACTCCACAGCAGTGGTGGCACCACTGCTCGATCCCTCCTCCACGTCCGTGGCGGTGTCTCCCTCGGTGTCCTCCGATCATGCTGTGGGCAAGGTGAAGAGATAGGAAAAAATCAGTCACCTGTATACATCTGACACATGAGTCCAAACAAAATAGGCAACAGTGCATATCAGGAAAGGCATGAGGAGTAACATCTAGGATACTCCCCACATATGTAAGCCCTGCACTCCCCAGTTGGTTGACGCACCATGCCACTTGCAAACAATGAAAATTAGGACACAACAGCAAATAACTTGAAATCACAAGATCATGAGAAGCTAGTGTCTGGGATCAGTTGAGCACAGCAAGACTATGAAGGCATACCACCTCTTGTTCACTGTGAAACAAACAGTATTGTCGCACCCAAGGCCAAATACCACATGCCAATGCAGAAGGTGTCCCCACACTCTGAGACCTGTGAGTACTTTTGACACCCCAAAGAAATACATTGTGACTCCTGGAGAATCACAACCCTTTACAAAATGGACATTTCTAGCATGTGTGAATGTGGCACTCTGTGAACACAACACACATGTGTCTGTATAGCAGAAGTCACACAAGATGGTGCACACCAAACTACATGTACACAGTCATTGTCTGAGCTGCCAGACTCATTCAAATCAGCCACTGTTAGGCAGAAATGGCGTAGCAGTAAGTACATATACATGGCACCAGGGTGGCTGGATGACTTGACACTCGTAAGTTGGTATCAGCAACAACCAAGGACTAACCCAAATGCTAGCACACTGCGGGAACATGTATATGTATGAACTCCAAACAAGTGTTGTTCAAACTGTGCCTTACTTTAAAAAGTGCCAGCGTGTCCCTGGAAAGTGTAAAGGTGGTGTCTTGTGCACTTCCTTAGGAGACATCTGTCATGCAGGCACATCATTGTCCTTCACAACCAAACAACAAGGTCAAGCATATGAAACATTGAGACATGTTGACAGGTGTAGTGAGTGCCAATGGACATTTTCTCAGAGTAACAACTTGAATAATGTCATTTGTCACATGGCTATCCGTCACCTGATCACACAGTTGGCTACACATATGACCTACTGACTGTCATCTGGAGTGGCACACATGTCCACACCCAGGACAATGCATACGCTAATGGGCCTGCAATTGTTTAGCAAAAAAGCCTAGCTGTACTGTGGGCTCCCCCTCATGGCAAGGCAGAATGTACCCACAGATGTCAGCACACAAAGTCACAACTGTGTAGCATCTGAACCCCACACAGGTGCCAAAAATGTCCAAGCAGGATACATGATTGCCAAGAACTGACACAGTCAATGAAGCACCAACAGCAAGCACTGGCCAACATCACGGGGGCACTGCATGATGACTTTCTGTACTGCGAATCATCACACACAAGTCAGAACTGGCAATGAAACATCAGGGTTGAACATGTACGCCCCTCCCGCGCACACCCACCCATACCTGAGTCAATGTGACTGATACCAATCAAGAAGTGAAAGCTCTTATTCAGGGTTACAATAACTGTGCTTGAAAACTAGCTTCATTAACACGACATCACCTTGTAGGGCTGGCAAAACATATTGGTCACAAACAAACATCAACAGATTGTTGTGAATAGCCACACCGGCACTGCCCAGTGTGAGTATGCACAAGCAAACTGCTGTATCCCTGTCCAGTGGGCAAATGTATCACACATGTGAAAACTACTACCTAGGCCAGGGAACAATGCCACAGAGGCAGAGCCATTATGAACCCACAGTGAATGCGCACAGTGTTGGATGACACGCATGAGTAGGAGGGCAGGCTGTGTCAGGGGACTGTAGTGTGCACACTGCTCCATGGTCCTGGAATGAGCTGACTGTTACAGGAGCAACCGTCCCGGCACTATGCATATATCCCACTCATGCACATCATGTCTGAGGCCACAACATTGGTAATGCATGCAGCAAGTCTGTTCATTTGAAACCTCACACTCCTATGTTGTGACTCAGCATCAGTGGCAACAAATATGCACCCCCTAATGACTGTACAGGACAGGGCACAGGCAGACCACCCCCACTCATGATGCTGAAAGCAGTGTGCACCTTGATAAACTGGCAGCCTAGATGACCATGTGCAATAGTGATAACACACAGACCAGGCAACACATGTCAAGGAGGGGAAGGGAGGAAGAACAGCACAGGTTGACTGTGGGGGAACAGGATATGCAGTGCACATATATACCCTGGCAGTGTCTCCAGGTGACTGAGCAGCAACAAAAGCTGGTGACACACAACAAACACACATGTACCTACCCCCTTCCTGCTGCTGTAACTCCTGTATCCGCCTATCCAGGTCAGGGAAGACCACCGCCAGGACACACCGCATCTGGTGGGTCAGGCGCCGGCGCCCGCCATGCTTGCGAGGAGCCTCCTCCTTCAGCATGACCCGGGCGATCCTCCGGGTCCAGCACCGGATGTCCTGCCATCTCTTCCTCACTTGTGGCAGGCGCCGACTGCGACCTTCCGCCGATTGCACGGCCTTGACGGCATCTTTCCAGATCTTCCCCTTGTGGTAGGGGGATACCTGTGTAGATGACAAAGTGGGACAACATCACTACACTTGCACCATGTCACAGAGACACACATTAGAACATTTTAGATTTGTAGAACAGGGCATAGTATGCTGGCAAGTAATAGCACCTTAGTCATAGGGACTTTTTCCACTGGGGACGCACCAATGCACTACATGGCATAGTAAGTACACAGGTGGCATGAGGGGTGCAAACCAATCCCTGATCATGGCACACACTGTGCATCCCAAGCAAAACAAGGCTGATGGACAGCACCGCAAAGCAGTCACATGCCCCAGGCCACTGACGAAACCTCAGCAGAGTACACAGACACACACAGGCACACATCAATCACCTGCCATTGGCAACAGCGGGTGCAAACATCACTCTGCACATGTGCCACTTGCCAGGGGGGGGTCACAGGTGTGGGGCTAGCTCAGCAAGTCAGACACACAGCACGGCTTACTTCACACATCAGATAGATTGAGCAGTTGCCTCCTCCATGCAGCTGTGGTCCAACACTCCACATAGACACTCATCCACATGACAAGAAACATTCACACACATCAATGTCCAGGGGGCGTACACATCATTTGGACACTCTCACCACTCTCACCACAGCTCCACTCAACTCTCACACACATCTGTGGGTGCAGTCACCTGTCACACCGGGGTGACAACTGAATCACCGCAGGACAATAGAACAAGAATGCCCAAGAGGATTTGACTGGCGGAATGTGCCATGCACTATGCAGTGAATGTCACAGTAAGCACAATGCAAGTGAGGAGTGCACACATGAACTACATCAAGCCCTGCATGAGAGACATAAGCCACCCCCCCCCGGGACCCACTCCACCCAACATTGCATGTCTGTCACACCTGGCCACAATGGCAGAAGTGACAGACACAATAAAGGTGCACAGGCAAAGGTACTGGAGTCAGCACTCACCTGCTCCCCTGGTCGACCATACAGCATGGGGTACTGTGGGAGGATCACATCCAGCAGGGCCTCGTTCTCCTCCTGGGTGAAAGGCTGGGCCCTCACCACAGTCCTTGACATGGTGCCAGAGGGAGACAATACAGCAGCAGTGGTATCGACTGACATGTTGTGCAGGCAAGTGTCCTCTCATGGGTTCTGCCTGCCTTATATCTGCCTTGCTGGCCTATTTCATTTACAGGAGTACAGAGTGATTGGTCAGACTCAGTTGCATCCTACGTTTCCTCCAATCCTTTTAAACATACACCAGTGACAGCCTTTGCATCTTTCTATTTTGCAGCATCATGTCAAGTCAACAACCACTTTGCAACAATGTTAAATGTGGCCAACTGATTTTTCCAGATCACATGATGTAAAATTTTGAACTTGAAACTCGGTATCCATGACAACCAGCATGCATTTAGGCCCTAATACTTGTCCCTCATGTGTCCCCATTGTAATTCTTACACACGTACCCCTAGGGCACCATCACTACAGTGATATGGGCAGTACTCACGCGTGTACGGGCCGTACACACATGAGTACATGCCGATCACTATAGTTGGGGGTACCGTAGGGCCTAGTGATACGGCACGTATTCACGCGTGTACGGGCCGTACACGCGTGAGTACGTGCCGTATCACTAGGCCCTCCGGTACCCCCAACTATAGTGATCGGCACGTACTCACGCGTGTACGGCCCGTACACGCGTGAGTACGTGCCTATCACTATAATTGTGTTACCGTAGGGCCTAGTGATAGGCACGTACTCACGCGTGTACAGCCCGTACACGCATGAGTAAGTGCCGATCACTATAGTTGTGTTGCCGTAGGGCCTAGTGATATGGCACGTACTCACGCGTGTATGGCCCGTACACGCGTGAGTACGTACCGATCACTATAGTTGTGTTACCGTAGGGCCTAGTGATGGGCATGTACTCACGCGTGTACGGCCCGTACACATGTGAGTACGTGCCGATCACTATAGTTGTGTTACCGTAGGGTCTAGTGATACGGCACGTACTCACGCGTTTACGGACCGTACACGCGTGAGTATATGCCGATCACTATAGTTGGGGGTACCATAGGGCCTAGTGATAGGCATGTACTCACGCGTGTACGGGCCGTACACGCGTGAGTACGGGCCCTACACACGCCCTCAGAGCGTGTGTACTGCGTTTCACAGCTTACACTGGTGATAGGAGGCGCATACGAAAGGAATGGAGGTGTCAGACTCGCACAAGGCTGTACATCAAGTCATTGTCAGTGCAGTCCTTCATGTACAGGGCCTAGGTGTGTCAGGTCGTGATGTGGCACATGTCTCCTCATGTTGTGGCACAATAGATGTGTGATGAGCTGTTTACACATGTCATGTGTGATGGGGCACTACGTGGCACACTTCCCCTTCACACTTTGCACATGTGTGCATGTGCGACACACGTGTCAAGCACTGCATCACTGGTATAGCACAGTGAGCAACACCCGCAACTGTCCCCTGATGGCAGGTACACGGATAATTACACCTCACATGTGACTCCCAGTGTGCCACGATGTGACTCTGTCATGTGTGTGTCATGTGTTCCCATGAGCTTTCCGTTGGCGTTCCATCAACTCCATCTGCTGTTGCAGCATCCAACATGTGTCTGTGTGCATATGTGCATGACACACATATACGCACACCATGCCACATGTGGACTCACACGTTACATGTGTCATGATGGTTCGAAGATGACTTCCTGACATGAGGCAATATCTGCATTGTCTCAATGTCTGTGACATCAGTTTTTGACATGGACCCCTTAATGGAAATGTGTATCATCTGTCCATTTCCAGATAACATGTGACCTGTGCGTCTAGACTCCCGCCAGCTGTCTGTATGAGATGACATCCTTCAAATGCTGATATGTGGATGTCTGTCACTCATGTAATGTGTCTGGCTTGTCACTTACACTGGCCAACAGCTATTTCATGGCATGTCACATCAACATTGCCATGCAACTATTGTGGCTGGCTCTTCGTAGGAGTATCACCTGGCCGGCCCACGTGTCCTGGATGTATTGCACAGCACAGACTCTGTACTGAGCAGATGTGTATTAGCTGTTGAACATGTGCTCACCTCAGTGACATTGGTGTGGTAATGTACTCACTCTTCGTTATTCCTTCCAAATCTCTGCAGGGCACCGCCTCTCCCCAGACGAATGCCAGACCTGGATGCCATGCGTGAACATGACTGCATACGCAGATACCGCTTCTCGCAAGAGTTGATAGAGGACTTGACCCACCGGCTTGCACCACACCTCCAACCACAACACAGGTATCCTACAGCTCTGACCCCCAAGGTGAAGGTGATGGCAGCCCTACATTTTTTTTGCCACCGGCACGTTTCAATTGACCATAGCTGATGTCAGTGGCATGTCCCAGACAATGTTCAGCCGTGTCCTGCATGATGTTATAGAAGCCATGTTGGTGCACCTGGATGAATTCATCCATTTTCCCACTCGTGAGCAGTTGACAGGTGTCAAGGGTGAGTTCTATGCCCTGGGAGGGATGCCTCATGTAATTGGGGCCATTGATGGGACACATATGGCTTTGGTACCACCACAGGCACAGGAGGTAGCCTTTAGAAACAGAAAACATTACCACTCCATTAATGCCCGTGTGGTGTGTCTTGCTAACATGCTGATTTCCCATGTCTGTGCACGTTTTCCAGGGTCCGCACACGATGCATACATCATGAGGCGTAGCAGGGTGCCAGAAATGATGCTGCAGCTGCACGTGGAACGAGCATGTCTTGTTGGTGGGTATACTCTGTTAGTCCTGTGTTCAGCTGTAACGCCCTGAACGTCTCAGGATCGTTTAACAGACACGCTAATGAGGACGCAACCACTTGTGAAGGGTAAGTTATTTTAATGAAGGCACAAATAACACAAAGAATAAACAAAAGTTATAGTCACTGGAATCCTCCAGGCTATGTACGTTACCAGCCCACCGCACGGATGGTCCTAACCGTCCTCTGCATATACGCCGGTCCCGGCGTATGCCAACAGAGGGCAGAAATGAAATGGCCGACAATGCCAATCGGTAGGCTGTGAGGGGCACGAAGAGTGTTGGGGAGAATCGAGGAGTCAGGGAAACACCCAGCCGGGGTCTCTACCTGAAGGGAGCAGCCGCTCAACCTCTTCCTCAGACTGCACCGGGACGCGGAGTCACCTCCTGGTGATGCGTCACCGATACCCCAATCAAAAGTAAGAAGACTGAACCGAGAGCAGCCGCTCGATCGATCCTGTGGACTTCCGAGTCTGTAACGCGGCAAACACCTCCTGGTGTGCGTGACAGCTGGCAGTCCCTGTATCTCTGGTCGGGCTGGGAGTTACGACTCCAACCAGCAAAAGCGCCACTGCGCTTTGACTCAGCCGAGTCAAAAAGCGAAGCTCAATGGTTGACCGGTAGAGCTTCCGGGTCCTTCACAGGTGACGATGGGGCAAGACACGGCCCAGGGAGTAACGACTCGACCTACCTCCGTTCTTGCCTTACTGGAGCACCACTCCGGAACACTGCTCTTCACGAAGCAGGTACGTCGGTGTAAACACAATATCCGACAGCCTTGTACCTCCCGGTTCCTCCCTTTATAGGGCGTGTTTTCCTTGAGTTCTGTAACAGCTCTCCTGTTTTCATAACCTCTCAACTGCTAAGCATCCTGGGAGATGTAGTCCGTTGTCGCTGGTTACCGTTTTCCTCCCCACGCATGACAGGAATTCTTGACAGTACATCCTCCCTCTCAGCGGCTCCCCACGGGTCCAGCGCTGGCAGGAAAACGCCGATGGAACAAGGAGACCAGGCGCGGAGCATGAACCCCTTCAGCCGGTTCCCATGATTGCTCCTCCGGGCCATATCCTTTCCACGCAACCAGGTACCACAGCTTCCCCCTGCGCCATTTGGACGCCCGTATGCCCGACACTTCATACTCCACCTCCGACTCCACGCATATCGGCCTAGGTGTCCCAGACGGCTTGGAGGGTGCTGGTTTGAGCAATGATACATGAAAGACAGGGTGTATCCGTAATGACTGGGGCAAGCACACCTTCACGTTCACGGGACCCATACACTTGGTAATTCGATAGGGGCCCATGTACTTGGGATGGAACACACTGTTCTTTCGAAACCTCATGTTTCTTGTGGATATCCAGACGTAGTCTCCAGTGCGGTACAGCGGCCCGGGCCTTCTCTTCCTGTCTGCCGCAGCCTTGTATCTTCTCTTGGCCTCTATTAGGACAGCCCTTGAGCGCATCAACGTGTCTTTTATGTGTGCCACCCTGTCCGCTGTGGCGGGAATCCTGTCCTCTCTGAACGGATGTAGAAATGGCAAGAACCTGGGATGATGGCCATAGTTGCTATAGAACGGAGATGACTGTGTGGAGCTGTGAGTGGCGTTGTTATAGGCTATCTCTGCAACCCATAGCAAGTCGACCCATTCGTCCCTGCCCTGGTCCACAAAACATCGCAGATACTGTTTGAGCGTTTGGTTCAGGCGCTCGGTTTGGCCGTCCGTTTGAGGGTGGTAGCTGGTGGACAGGGCGGTCTTAACATGCAGCGCTGTGCACCACGTCTTCCAGAATTGCGCAGTAAACTGCGACCCCCGGTCCGACACGATCACCCCAGGTAATCCATGCAGTCGTACCACATTCTTTAGGAGTAGTGACGCCAATTCCCCGGCCGTAGGGACTCTCTTGCAGGGGATGAAGTGCCCCATTTTCGTCAAGTAATCCACCACCACCAGTATTGCCGTCATCCCCTGGTCTACCGGGAGGCCCACTACGAAGTCCAGTGATATGTTATCCCATGGTCTATCCGGGGTCGGAAGTGGATGTAAGAGCCCTTGGGTTCGGCCATGGTCGGCCTTCATGGTGGCACACGTAGGACACTCCTGTCCCCACCTCCTGACATCCACTCTCATGGTTGGCCACCAGAAATGCCGTCCCATGCTAGCCATCGTTTTTTCAAAGCCCAAATGACCTGCGCATGGAGAGTCATGGCACCAGATGAATGCTTGTTTCCTTAGCCTAGGCGTGGGTATCAATAGGCACCTGCCCTTCAGGGGTATCCCGTCCTTCAGCTGCCATTCTCTGTGACTGAGGAGCCACCTCCGCCATGCGAATGACCTGATCCCCCTCTTTATTCCCCTCAGGAACGTATCCGGTTGGATAACTCCCAATACCATCCTCGGGGAAATGATGGACTGCTCGGTCGCAGGCAATGGTTCCTTAACCGTAGATTGACGGGACAGGGCGTCCGCCTTCCGGTTTTCCGTCCCCGGCCGATAAGTGATGCGGAAGTTGAACCCCGCAAAGAAGATCATCCACCGCAGCTGCCTGGGAGAAAGGTGTCGTGTGGCCGTCATGAACTGAAGATTCCGATGATCCGTGTACACCGATACCACATGTCTTGCCCCCATCAACCAATGCCTCCATTCGGTGAAGGCGTCCTTGATTGCGAGAAGCTCCTTCTCCGCAATATGGTAGTTGCGTTCGGCGTCGTTGAGTTTGCGGGACATGTACGCAACGGGATGAAGCACCCCTGTGTCGTGGTTGCGTTGGGACAAGATAGCCCCCAGCGCCACATCCGATGCGTCCGCTTCCACCACGTAGGGGAGATCCGGATCGGGGTGAGCCAACACCGGCGCCTTACCAAAGGCGCATTTCAGGGCCTCAAAGGCTGCGTTCGCTTCAGGGGACCAGACAAACTCCTTGGACTTCCTCAGTAGCTGTGTGATTGGGGCCACCAATCCTGAAAATCCATCTATAAACCGCCTGTAAAAGTTGGCGAAGCCAATGAAACTTTGGACGTCCTTCACGCTTTGGGGCACCGGCCAGTCTTTCACCGCCTTGATCTTTCGTTCTGCCATCTCCTGTCCCTCTGGACTCAGCATTACTCCGAGGAATTCCACGGATGTGACGTGGAAGTCACACTTGCTGAGTTTACAAAACAGCTTGTTTTCCCTCAGCTTTTGGAGCACAGCTTTGACGTGGTGTACGTGCTCCTCCACACTGGACGAATAGATGAGGATGTCGTCGATATATACGACCACGTAGATATCCAACTCCTCTCTGAATACCTCATTCAAAAAGTACTGAAAGGCTGCCGGGGCGTTGCACAGACCGAACGGCATGACGAGGTACTCAAAAAGGCCGAACCTGGTCTTAAAGGCGGTCTTCCACTCGTCTCCGTCCCTCATGCGCACCAGATGGTATGCCCCTTTCAAATCCAACTTGGTGTAGATACGAGCTTTCTTGACCTGTTCCAGAAGTACACTGATGAGAGGCAAGGGGTACCGATTCTTTATGGTGATCGCATTCAATGCCCTAAAGTCCACACAGGCTCTCAGCTCCCCATTAGCTTTCGGGATGAAGAAGAGTGGCGAGGCGGCCGGAGACTTGGACGGGCGGATGAATCCTAGTTTGAGGAGTTTATCCAGGTACCCCCGGAGATGCACGTTTTCAGGCTCCGTCAGGGCATACAGCCTGCCGCTGGGAACGCTGGCCCCTGGCACCAGGTCGATCTGGCAGTCAAACTGTCTATGTGGTGGTAGCACTTCCGCCTTCACCTCATCAAATACATCCTCAAAACTGTGATAAGCCTGGGGGAGAGCCACATCTTTTTCTGCCGCTGTAGCCACCGTCTGACTCCCGCTCTCATCTGCGTCAAGGGATTCCGTTCTTTTTCCACAATGCAGGATGCAATACGGTGACGTCATTTCGACGCGATGTGTTGGCCAATCCACAGAGGGGTTGTGTTTCTGTAGTCACGGCAATCCCAATATGACGCCATATTGGGGCGCTCGGATGATGTTAAAATCGATTTGTTCCAAATGGTTCCTCCCATATCTCATCGGAAGGACCCCCGTGTGCTGCCCGATGGGCCCCGTCACCAATCGCCTTCCGTCTACAGCATAGACGTCTTCGGGTACAGCTTTGGGAAGAAGCACTAGCCCTAGCCTGCAGGCCTCGTTGTGGTCCATAAATATGCCAGTGGCCCCTGAATCCACCATGGCCACAACGGGTATCCACTGGTCATGCACTCCCACGTGCACCGTGAGAAACAGGTGTCGGTGTCCCTTAGTGACCGAGTTGGAAAGGGAAGGGATGGATGAGTGACTCCGAGATGCCCCTTCTTCGGTCTGGGAGTCCTCTAGTTTTCCGCCGGTATGTCCACCACGGCTGTTACCGACCGGGTGGCCCGATAACGTGACGTCTTCGGTTTGGCAGGGCATTCACGTACGTAGTGGCCTTTTTTGCCACAATATAGGCACAATCCTTGTTTACGGCGTGACTCTTTCTCCGTGGCTGTGAGGCTCGCTCGTATTGCGCCGATGTCCATGGGTTCTCCCTTGGATGCGGTGGAAGTTTCAGGACTTCCCACCGTCACATAGGATGGAAGGGATTTTCCTTTTCTCCCATGATCCCCCTTTCTTTCACTTAGCCTATGTTCCAGCCGTAATAAATGCCAGGTTGATAAGGCCCTCACATGTCTTGGGTTGCGGGTCAATATGAGCCACGGCGTCCTTGAGCTCATCGCACAGTCCGTGATGGAAGAGCGCCGTCTGTTTAGCAACAGGCCACTTGGTTTCCGCAACCAGCCTTCGGAACGCGTTGAGATACTGCACCAGTTCGTTGGATCCCTGTCTCAACTCAAGCATTTCACGGTCCGCCGTGTACGAGTCAGCCCTTCTATCGAATACCTTCAGGAATTCCTCGCGAAAAGCACCCCAATCACATAAGATGGGGTCGTCCCTGCTCACCAGAGGTACGGCCCATTGTGCCGCGTTTCCAGCCAAATAGGAAATAAGGAAAGCCACACGAGCCTGACTCGTGGGGAACGCCCTTGGCTTGCACGAGAAATGTAGCGCCACTTGTGTGAGGAATACCTGCACTGTGTTAGGATCCCCACCGTACCTGTCTGGTGTTGCCAAGGGGATGGCTACCGGTATTTCCACTACTACCGCAGGGGTCTGGTTCGTGAGGGAGGTGCTGGGCGTGAGCGGGTCCAATTGGATAGCGTCCAGTCTGGCTTTTACATCGGCTGTCTCTTGCCTAGAGGCAGCCAATTCAACTTGCACGGTCGCTAAAGCAGCCAGCAAAGCATCAAGTGTTGCCATGTCTGTTATCGACCAGGAGACAGTTAGTGTTGTTAGGGTCGGATATTTTGTAACGCCCTGAACGTCTCAGGATCGTTTAACAGACACGCTAATGAGGACGCAACCACTTGTGAAGGGTAAGTTATTTTAATGAAGGCACAAATAACACAAAGAATAAACAAAAGTTATAGTCACTGGAATCCTCCAGGCTATGTACGTTACCAGCCCACCGCACGGATGGTCCTAACCGTCCTCTGCATATACGCCGGTCCCGGCGTATGCCAACAGAGGGCAGAAATGAAATGGCCGACAATGCCAATCGGTAGGCTGTGAGGGGCACGAAGAGTGTTGGGGAGAATCGAGGAGTCAGGGAAACACCCAGCCGGGGTCTCTACCTGAAGGGAGCAGCCGCTCAACCTCTTCCTCAGACTGCACCGGGACGCGGAGTCACCTCCTGGTGATGCGTCACCGATACCCCAATCAAAAGTAAGAAGACTGAACCGAGAGCAGCCGCTCGATCGATCCTGTGGACTTCCGAGTCTGTAATGCGGCAAACACCTCCTGGTGTGCGTGACAGCTGGCAGTCCCTGTATCTCTGGTCGGGCTGGGAGTTACGACTCCAACCAGCAAAAGCGTCTGCCCATGGGTGTCGTTGTACCGGTGTTCTGCAGCTATTCTGGGGTTGCGGAGAGGCGTCATCAGCCATGGCATGTTGGGATAGCCATAGTCCCCTACATGGAAACATCATGTGAAGAAGTGGGTCAGGAGATGCCGTAAGATACAAAGATAGCGCTGATGTCAAGAATTCCTGTCATGCGTGGGGAGGAAAACGGTAACCAGCGACAACGGACTACATCTCCCAGGATGCTTAGCAGTTGAGAGGTTATGAAAACAGGAGAGCTGTTACAGAACTCAAGGAAAACACGCCCTTATGTAAACAGGAGAGCTGTTACATAACTCAAGGAAAACACGCCCTTATGTAAACAGGAGAGCTGTTACATAACTCAAGGAAACACGCCCTTATGTAAACAGGAGAGCTGTTACATAACTCAAGGAAACACGCCCTTATGTAAACAGGAGAGCTGTTACATAATTCAAGGAAAACACGCCCTATAAAGGGAGGAACCGGGAGGTACAAGGCTGTCGGATATTGTGTTTACACCGACGTACCTGCTTCGTGAAGAGCAGTGTTCCGGAGTGGTGCTCCAGTAAGGCAAGAACGGAGGTAGGTCGAGTCGTTACTCCCTGGGCCGTGTCTTGCCCCATCGTCACCTGTGAAGGACCCGGAAGCTCTACCGGTCAACCATTGAGCTTCGCTTTTTGACTCGGCTGAGTCAAAGCGCAGTGGCGCTTTTGCTGGTTGGAGTCGTAACTTGACCGGTTACGACTCCGGTAGAGCTTCCGGGTCCTTCACAGGTGACGATGGGGCAAGACACGGCCCAGGGAGTAACGACTCGACCTACCTCCGTTCTTGCCTTACTGGAGCACCACTCCGGAACACTGCTCTTCACGAAGCAGGTACGTCGGTGTAAACACAATATCCGACAGCCTTGTACCTCCCGGTTCCTCCCTTTATAGGGCGTGTTTTCCTTGAATTATGTAACAGCTCTCCTGTTTACATAAGGGCGTGTTTCCTTGAGTTATGTAACAGCTCTCCTGTTTACATAAGGGCGTGTTTCCTTGAGTTATGTAACAGCTCTCCTGTTTACATAAGGGCGTGTTTTCCTTGAGTTATGTAACAGCTCTCCTGTTTACATAAGGGCGTGTTTTCCTTGAGTTCTGTAACAGCTCTCCTGTTTTCATAACCTCTCAACTGCTAAGCATCCTGGGAGATGTAGTCCGTTGTCGCTGGTTACCGTTTTCCTCCCCACGCATGACAGGAATTCTTGACATCAGCGCTATCTTTGTATCTTACGGCATCTCCTGACCCACTTCTTCACATGATGTTTCCATGTAGGGGACTATGGCTATCCCAACATGCCATGGCTGATGACGCCTCTCCGCAACCCCAGAATAGCTGCAGAACACCGGTACAACGACACCCATGGGCAGACGAGGCGCGTGATTGAGAGGACGTTTGGACACCTGCAGAGCAGATTCCGGTGCCTCCACAAGACCGGCGGCGCCCTCCCATATGCCCCGGTGAAGGTCTGCAAAATCTTCATTGTGTGCTGCATGCTGCACAACATGGCAGTGGAGAAGGCCGTGCCACTCATCCTTGATCCGGATGAGCAGGATCATCCACCCGTGGAGGATGAAGGGCTCGGGCCCTCAGCAAGTGAGGATGAGGATGAGGATGAGGACATTTGGAGTCAGCTTATCCGCAACTTCTTCTCATGATGGTGAGTCCCTGTATCTGAGTGTGCACGCTTTGAGCCTTGTGTGGCATGTGTTGCAATGTGTGTGTCGAGCTGACTGTGTGCTAAGTGACTTGGAGGTGTGTTCTGATGTGTCATTCAAGTGATGATGTCATTCCACACATATTAGCTGGGACACTAAATTTGTTAAGGGCATGGTGACAACATCATTCCTGTAGAGTACATGTACATGTCTGTGGATTACTAGCTCTTCGCTGAATTGTTGTGTGTCTTGCCTCCCCAGGTTCTTGCGGCTGTCGTCTGATCATGTCATCATTGCCCTCCTGCTATTCCTCATGAGTATTGCAACGTGTGCTGGATCAGAGTCACATGCACAGACATGGTGAAAAGTCATTTGGGGTAAGGAGTGCAGCAAGGCATTTTGTGGGTGGTATGTGTTTGTGATATGTGGGGACTGCTCCTGTGCATGTTGTGTTACCATGCATACATGTCGACTCACCATGGGCCACATGACGTGTTTCATGGCTCCCATGAATTGATGGTCACCCTTCCTGACAGTCATCTGTAATGGTGTGTGGATTCTGATGAAGGCATCAATGTGTGTATGACGTCCCTCAGGAACATACGGGATGCTAATGGTGGACATAGTGTGGAACATCCCCATATGAGGCTCAATGGGGAATTGTAGACTCTCCATGTGCAGCAAGGGGTGTTAGGCTCAACCCCTTCACTTTTGTGCCAGCTCAGTAGGATTTACACATCTGTGTGTTGAAGGGGGTGTCCAGTAGGCCTGGGCAAAAATTTCGTTCCGTTCGCGGAAATTGCGATAATTTGACATTTTTGCGTTCCGCGGAGAGCGCGAAAATGTCAAAAATTCCGGTTTCCGCAGCTTGGCGATAATTTGTTTCTTGCTCGCGCTGTAAAATGATACATTCTTGCGCGCGCGCGATCGCCTTACCTGAATCCCTGCGTTCGCCGACAAGTTTTCTTGATCCGGTCGCGTTCTCCATGAGATGTTGTATTGTTTTTAGCCATTTGCGCTGTCTCGCGACAGTTCGCGCCCGCAGTGACGTCATGCGTCGCGCGATCACGTCTTTCTTCTCGCGATCATGCACCGCGAGAACAACTCAAAACAAGATGGCCGCGCCCGCAAGCAACCACATGGGTAAGTTGGCGACCCGCAACCATGCAGAAAATCTCGCGAACATGCCGGAAAAAAACTTCCGCATCTTCGCGATATTTCTGCTTGCTTGCGATAATTTTAAACATTCTCGCGATAATTTGCGAAGGTTAATTCCGCAAATTCCGCCCACCCCTAGTGTCCAGTGTAGGTCACACATGGTCAGCCAAATGACCTGTGAGTCTGTTCCAATTGATGCATTCCCCTTAGTGTGAGGCTGAGTAATAAAGGTGTTCGTCACACTCCAAGGTGCCTCATCTCTGTCAATGCAGGTCTCTTGCCACTTTGCATGCGGCATATCTGGCATAGTTGTGGAAGATTATGCATAGGAGTCCATGTGTAGTTTAGCAACATGCATGCAGTTGCTCATGGGTTAGGCTCCCTATTGGGCATGTAGTACATGGTTGTGTATGTTTTTTGGCATGTTGGTCCACGCAATGGGCCATCAACAGCTGCTGAGGGTGTGTCTCCTGTGCGCAGGTCGGCCTTCAGTTTCCTGATCCGGTGTCATGCTTCTTTGGTGATTGTGCATGCATTGTCTCTGGGTGGGCCATGTGACACTGGACACTCCTTACTTTACACACGCACCTGTTGCAGTTGTCCTTCTGACATCCTAGTCTATGTGTGCAAATTCTGTCATTTTGCAAGGAGATGCCGCCTGCTACTGCGGCCCCTGCAGCAAGGGCCAACAGAGTATCCAGATTTGGCAACACACACACCTCCAGGATGCTCCTCACTTCCTCCCTCCACCCATTCATTTTGCTGTCCTCAGCTTGTGTATGCCACTGTTGACGCCACGCAGTGCCAAAGGCTGGACCATCAGCACATGCAAGGTGCACATTGCACCACCATCCTGTCCTTGCATAACCCACATCACACTACAGTCTGATGTATCAGCCACACTCCGAGCTATGTCCATCCGCACATCTAACGCCTGCTGTCAGACATACCCTGGGCACACACACGACACCTTTGCATGCTGAGTGTGCAACTCCAACTGCCTACACTGCGCTGCCCCGCCTTCCAGGCCCTGTCACACCAACCAGGTCACGTCCCTAATACTCCCCACCAACTCTGTAGCCCAGCAAGGGCATGGGAGTCGGACTCAAGGCTTCAGCATGTAGTATGGTGTCATCGTCTGGGACATGGCACAGGTATCATCTCTCAGCATGTCAATCTACAGAGTGTCCAGGACCCCCCTCTCCACCATCACATGCGCACAGCACCTCATCATCAGCTCGTATGCCATTGACAGCCAGGTGCACCTCACCCTCAACAAAGACACAGACATTGGCAGTTCCATCATTCAAGTATGCATGAGATCTATTGATGAATGGCTGCACACGAGCCACCTGAGGCTGGACTTGTACAGGACTGAGGTGAACATCTAAGGATTGTCCCCTTCCAGCTGGGTCAAGTGCCTGTGTCCCACCCGCAAGAGCCCTGCACAAGCACCCAGTGGCCACACACACAAGATGGTGTGCAACATGTTTGGCTCGCTCACATATGCCATGCTAGTCCACAGCATCTGTACCTCATGCTGCAACGCCTCTGCATTATGCACATGATCCACAGATAGATCCACTCCAAGAAAAGACAGACCATCCCCCAGGTCCATGACAACATCCGTGTCAAATACTGCCCTGCCCTCTACGGAGCAAGTACATCCAACCTCCCAGGAAACTGGTCCACTTCCAGGGGGCATCTGCACACCTCAGATTCAACCCCCTGCGCCCCAGCCACCTCACCATCCACCATGGATAGCTGCAATGGATCACTGTCTGCTGCAGGGTGACCTCCACACTCCCCACCCACACTCAGGAGGCAGTCCACAACCCCGACCCCAACCAACCTTGTACGTCTGTCATCCTAGATCCCGTTGGGCCATCTCCGTGCATCCAACCTTGCCCTGGCCACCGTTCTTCACATCCACCGTACTCCAGCATACAGGACATTGTTCTCCCACCTGGCCACACATACCTGGGACTCCCTCCCCGGGAACCTCCACATGAGCCATGACCTCCACGCCTTGATGATGATCTCCCAAATAGGTCTCTCCGCACAGTTTAGCAAGCCCCCCCTCAGCAGCCAGAGGCCATCACAGGTGAGTGTTGCGCTCCTTGCCTACATTGAACGATACCTTGTGCCCCATGTGTGTCCTGTACCAGACTCTGATCCCAGGGTATGGATGGCTGGAGTTGGTTCAACACTCAGGCATAGTTTGACATTTCCACACACATATGTCGTTGAATAATGCAAAATGAAAGGGACGTCTCATGTCCAAAGTGAAATATTTATTTGCGGTGGGGTAAGTGGTTTGGTAGATGCAATTAGGTGCTGTACCGGGGGAATAGAATCCAAAGTTCACAGGGGGAGATGGAATCCTTGGCATTGGAAGTCATCAGAGTCCAGACCACAGTGTTGGTCATCATTGGTCAGACTGTGACCAGCAAGTCCATGTGGCAGAGAATGTCATTGGATGAGGTGCTGCTGTTGCGCCAGAGGGCTAGGTGCCAGGCCAGGTGACCGGGGAGATGGGGATGGTCTGCTGACTCTCACGGTCTTTTCCGTGGACGACCCACCTTCCTCCGGGGACCCTCAGATGCAGGCCTTGACGATGCTGGGGACGCTCCGTCAGATGAATCCTCCTCCTCCTCTCTCCCTGTGTCTGGTGCTGGTCTACGCCTGGTGGCACAGGGAGGGTTTGCCAGGCTTTGGGTGATCTGACGGAGTGATTGGCTCACGTCCCTGTGCACCGCCAGGAGCTCAGCCAGTCTTGCCTCCATCCGTCCTTGGTGTTGTTGATGACTGGCATGATGCTCGACCTGCAGGTTCTTAATGTCATCGAGGGTCCCCTGCATCTCGGAGAGTCTTGACACAACCTGGTTGATGCCTCTGGTGTCACGCCGGTATGATCCCAGGATGTTACGTATGTGTGACATACCGGTGTCCTGAGCTGGCTGGTCAGGTTCGCGCCTCCGCCTGCCTCCACTCCCACCACCCCTGCCCACTTGAGCCTGGCCTGCCCTTGTGGGCACATCGAGTCTACGGGGCCCCTGAGGGATGGCATTTTCAGGGTTGCCTGCCTCCTCCTGGGTGCCCGGAGAACCTTGTCCCTCCTGGTCAGACTGGCCCTGTTGTTCAGTGTGAGCAGGGCGCCTGGGTGTGTCCCGGGATGTGGCAGGAATGGGGGTGGTGGTTGGCACAGATGTACTTGACGCAGATGCTGCAGGGGCTTGGGCACCAGAGGGTCCAGGTTGGTCGGGTCATCCACGGAGTGGTGAGAGTCGTCGCTGCCGGTGGGATTGTCTTCACGCGGTGCCTGGGACTGTGATTCTTCCCCCCCAGTGTTGGGGGGAGATCGACGACGTTGCCCTGTGTGTGAGAGAGAGACAATGTTAATGGTGTTTCATGCGACATCTATGTTTCATACATATTCAAGTTGACACATTTCCTCCAGGTAGTTGGATGTGCCTAGCATTCCTCTCAATGTCCACTTGGGGATGGGTATGTTGCGGGGGACAGATTGGGATGTTCTCCTGAGTGTTTGACCTGTAGATTGTTTGCTCTGATGCTTATTTGGCTCTGGATCGGTCTTGTTGTGTCACATGTCCATTGTGGGAGTGTGTAAATCCGTTGCCTGCCCCGGGTGTGTGTGCTTGTGTTAGGGGGGGTTGTGACCGGGCCTGCTGTAGTGTGTAGTGTGAGTTGTCTTTGGGTCTCCCAGGTGATGTGTCTGTCCCCTCATGGTGCATGCTGGCATGACAGTGAGTGTGAGTTCCTGTGCTAGATACCTGTGCTTTTGGAGTTGGTGTTTGAGTGTACAGTGGTCCCAGGAGGGCCTTGTGCTGCATACAGCAGGGCAAAGTGTCATCTACCTTGTCAGTACTTTGCCAGTCCCTGTGCATTGTGCATGGTTATGTACCTATGCCATATGGGCTGAGGGCATTGGTGTCTGCATCTCATTTTCACAATGTGTTATGTGGGGCCCACCCTCCCAGCCTCCCGGACATACTGTCTTGTGTTTGTGGTTGTTGTAGGCTTGGACATGGTCTTGCCTTGATTTGTGAAGGGTGCATGGAGACGTTAGTGGCATGAGCGTGGTTTTTGAGTGTGGTTGTTTGCGGTGAGTGCTTGGGGGAAATTGCGTGCATTTGGTGTATATGTGGTGTGGACCCCATTGCCCCATGTTACGTAAGTTGTTTGTGTACTCACCAGGCTCTGCGACTCCTTCGACTCCGTGTACTCCCACCGGTGGTAGCAGGGCCATCACCTTCTCCTCCCAGGGATGGTAGTGTACGGGTCTGCGGGGCAGCCCACCTCCAGTGATGTTAGTCTGGGCATATTCTTCATTCATTTTCCTCTTGACCGCCCTGCGCAGATCGTACCACCTGGCTTGGCATTCATGCCTGGTTCTTCGGATGGGCGCAACAGCATTCACCTTATCGACAATCCTCTGCCACATGGCAGATTTTTCAGCTATGCTGGTCTGTCTGAGCAATGTTCCAAACAGCTGTCGCTCGACTCTGATGACTTCGTTGACAAGGAGGTCCAGCTCCGCCGTTGTGAACTTTGGATTCTTGTCTGTGGGCATGGTGTGGGGTGTGGGTGTGGGTGTGGATGGTTGTGGGTGTGTGGGTGTGAATGTGACGGTGTGTGTGTGAATGTGAAGAGGGGGATGTTTGTGGAGGAGGTTGTGTGAAGGTGTGTGAGTGAAAGTGTAGTGGAGGTATGAGTGATGTGGAGTAGTTTCTCTGTGGAGTTGTTCGTCAGTGGGGTCTGGCAGCAGTGGGTCTGTTGCAAAGGCTCATGGGTTGTGTGTGTGGGCCCTTTTTATTGGTCCATTTTTGGGTGTGGCTGTGTTTGAATTTTGGTGGGTGTGTTATAAGTGGTGGTTGTGATTTGGGGCCTCTGTTTGCCTGTTTGGATGTGCCAGGTCAGTCATTGAGATATATTTTGTCATGTAGACGTGTTTTGTGGTGTTGTGCGAGTCGAATTGACCCTCCTTGTGCTGTTTTACAGTGTCCTGGTTCTGTAAGAGTCATTTTCGCGTAGGTACGATCCGTACATACGCGATGCTGGGTGAGGGTGCTGGGGTACGGTGTTGGAGTGCGGCACGTACATGCGGTGGGGGTTCGGTGCGTACACATGCGGCCCTGGGGTATGGCGCGTACATGCGGCGGTTCGGCGCGTACATGGGGGGGAAGGCGCGTACATGGGGGGGCGTACATGGGGGGGTAAGACGCGTACATGCGGTGGGGGTACGGTGCGTACACGTGCGGACCTGGGGTACAGCGCATACATGCGGAGGTACAGCGCGTACATGCGGGGGGGGTAAGGCGCGTACATGCGGTGAGGGTACGGTGCATACACGTGCGGACCTGGGGTACGGCGCGTACATGCGGAGGTACGGCGCGTACATGCGGGGGGGGGGGTAAGGCGGGTACATGCGGACCTGGGGTACGGCGCGTACATGCGGAGGTACGGCGCCTACATGCGGGGGTGATGCGCCTACAGGGGGGGTATGGTGCGTACAGGGGGGGTATGGCGCGTACAGGTCCTGGGCTAGGGTACAGTGCGGACGGGGGGTAAGGCGCGTACATGGGGGGTACGGTGCGTACATTGGGGGGTACGGCGCGTACAGTTGCGGGGCTGGGGTACAGTGCTGACAGGGTGGTGTACGGTGCTGACATATTTGGGGGTTGGGGGGCTGTATGGCTCGTACACGGGCATGAGTTTACCCGTGTACATGTGTGCTACTGCGTTGGCTCCGTACGGGCCTTTTTACGTGCGATTGTGTATTCGGACGGACGGTCGGGATCGTACTTGCGCGCTCAGACTTGTGTTTTACGATTTGCACGTGAAAATGTCCGGGTCACTCTCGTACACTTTTCCCGACGATATTCGGACGTGAAAACTTTTCCGACGCACTCTCGTAGACTTTTCCCGACGCTGTTCGTAGTTATTTTTCACGGACGAATCGTACTTGGCCGTTTGTACGGTGCTTCTACGACTCGTAGGTAAAAATATACGGATACGGGTCGTACGCAAATTATTTTTAACGGATCGGAATCGGCACCTTAATGTACTATAATTAAATTACTTCCCACCCTAATCCCCTATAAACCCACAACCCGCTACGGAATTAAATTACACAAAAATTAAATAACATACAATTCATTACTTTAAAAATATTCAAACATACATTCCAAAATTTATACATACTTTTAACACATATACTAACACTTAAAACACTATAAAAAAATCGATATTTTTAACAACTATATTATGACTGTCGATATTACTTACTTCTATATTATTTAAATCGATATTTTATTTTTTACCTGATTTTCGATATTCTTCACCACTATATTTTGGCAATTCGATATTCTGTCCATTCTATATTAAAAACTCGATATTCTGTCCTATCGATATTTTGAATTCGATATTATGTCTGTTTACCAACCAGAAGAACTAAGCCAGAATAAAGAAGGCTGTGATTCTGCATTGAGACTTGAGTCTGGTATTGAAGCAGGGGACCTCGACTGGAGGATCAGAATAAACAATGTCCATTACGGAGTGTGAACAAGGTGCAACAGGTACCAAATCAACTGAAGACCCACCAGCAGCCTGGAAGAATCAGCAAGGATGGTGCTCATGGGCTGTAAAGTGACATTCTGCATGTGGACACCTCTGGCCATACTGTTTAGGATTGGCCATATGGTATAGCTTGACATGTTCAATGTAAACAAATCAATTATTTTTGTATCCTGGAAGTGGAGGTAAAATCACAGTTCGGGTACCCTGAAGACCAAGCACTGGAATAAGAGAACGATCACCACCTTTTCACGAAGCAAATCACCAACGCAAGGAAGCGAGCCAGAAACAGGAATATGAACAGCTGCATCTGATGGAAAAGTCATAGGCAAATGACTGTTGGGCAGAGCATCACAAAATTGTTGTAGTTTCTGTAAGACAGCACAGTGGATACATGCATTTAAAAGGAAAGAAGTACTATCCCGAGTTGTGGCGATGGCAGTTAGAATATCATCATCAATTTTAGTCATAGAGGGGCCGATTCACAGAACTAACTTAAGACAAAATCCTAAACTTACTACTTTTGGTATTCACAGAAGTTAGGATTTTGTCTTAAATTTGTCTTAAGACAAACTTAAGACAGACTTAAGACAGACTTAAGAAAAACTTAAGACAAACTTAAGACAAAATCCTAACTTCTGTGAATACCAAAAGTAGTAAGTTTAGGATTTTGTCGTAAGTTAGTTCTGTGAATCGGGCCCATTGTGCGTAAACGCAGCTACTTTGGTTCCCAACAGCATGGGCTCCTGCAAATTGATGTCCCAAAGTGTGTACAACATAGGTAAGCGGTAGGCAATCTTTAAGATTAGCCACCTTAACCCATAGCATATTATGCTTTATTGTGCTACCCTTAGAATCCTAAAAAACATTTTGTTTCCAAAAATGCAAATTGTCATTAAAAGATTGTACGTAATAAAAGGAATCACACACTATGAGTATGAGTGAGTCAGGATCAGAATGATCGAGAGCTACAAGCAGTGCTTTCAGCTCGGCCAATTGTGCCGTGCAATCACCTAGAGACTGAGTATGAATCAAAGTGGAGTTGAAAACTTCATCGATCATAGTGCCCACAACAATAGTGCAAGATGCAGAATAAGTCTGCGTAGAATCAATGGCCGGTTGTGCCGAACCATGAGTGTAAATGATACATTTGTAGTGATCAAGAGGAAGAGTTGAAGAAAGCAAGGGATGAACATGTTCATACTGAAGAAACTCTTTTGTTTGTAATGAAGGATCAAAAACAAAGGAAACAAACAGATATCAAAGAAGTAACCCATTGAATCCAACGTGGGTGTAGGGCTTTAGAATTAGAAACCCTGGCTTTTGTAACTGCCTCTAAGGCAGGCACAGGGGAAACGACAAAGATGTGTGTACCTTGAGCGAGAGGCCTTTCTTTAAGAATGGCCATCTGCACCGCAGTCAAAAACATTTCAGTAGATGAAAACGCATCTCAGCAGGAGTATACAGATGCAATTTGTAAGCAATGGGAAGAGTGTCACCCTCATTGAGCGTGACATAAGTAAAACCAATAGCACCTGGTTCTATTCGGATGACCAAATTCATGGTGTTAAGTCTGGTCTGTAAGAAGTGCACAGCAAGTAGATCAGACTGTAAATCTCATAAAACATTAGTATGGTCCAGAAGCCAAGAGGAAGCGGAAAAAGTTGGATGTATTAAAGCATATAGCGGCTTAATACGTTGAGCATAATTAGGAATGTAGGTTCTGCCGAAATTTTAAAAGCCAACCAGAGATTGCAATTTCTTGAGTGGAAGGGGATTGCAATTGAGCATATTTCTCCAAGAAACAAGACGTCAAGGGCCAGATGTAGGTAAATCTGAAATACCGATTTCTTTATAGCGAATTTTACCAATTCGCTATTAAGAAATCGGTATTTCCTATGTAGGTAAAGATTCGGTAAAAACTACAGAATCCTTAATATTCCTTATTACCGAATCGGTAATTGAGATTCGGTAATAAGGAATACCTACCCATTAATTTCTATGGGCTTGGAGGCCCACAGGAATGAATTTGAAGACATTCACTATTAGCGATTCAGTAATACCGAATCGCTAATAGCGGGAGCACTTTCAAGGGTGCCAGGGTGTCAAAAGGACACCCTGTTGCACCCCTGAAATGTACATGTGTGCACATGTGGCGCACATACATGCCCTAAGGGCATGAATGTGTGCCACATGGCACTTAACAAAAAACAAAAAAGTTATTTTTTTTAAAGGAAATCGGTAATTACCATCAACTTCAAGTTGGTGGTAATTACCGATTTCTTAAGGCTCAAAAGCACTCTTTAATGTGCTTCCTACATTGCATTTAAGGAATCGGTATTACCAATTCCTTATATGCAAGAGCAATAAGAAATTGGTATTTACCGATTCCTTGCCTACATTAGGAATGGCTAAATACCGGTCGGTAACGCTGAAATTTACCGATTTTCGGCGTTACCGACCGGTATTTAGCCACCTACATCTGGCCCCAAATCCCTACCCTCATTGGTTAATTCATAACCAGGGAAAAGGACAGCAAGAAACACAATGTGTGACTTTGTAAAATTGAACTTATAACCCATCTCAGTAAATCGCGTAATAATACGATCCACTCTTGCCAAAGAAGGATTAAGTGCATCATCGGTAAGGTATATGTCATTGACATAGGACAAGGCCTCAGGGAAAATGTCATGAAATGGAGATAAAAAACGTGCTGCAAAGACATCCGGGCTGTTCTTATGCCCCATAGACAAATGCGTGTAGCGCCTCTGGGAAACAAGGGCGGTAAATGCAGACCAATCACAGTAGCCAAGTTGAAAAATCCATTTGAAATGTCAAGCATAGTTTTAAACTTCACACGGATAATATCATTCATCAAAGCCTTACTGTCCGTGTTCTGCACTGCAAAAATGCGTGCACGACTATTTAAATGTCTGTAATCTAAGATGATGCGATAAGAGCTGTCAGGTTTCAAAACCGGAAAAAGAGGATTATTCATAGACGAGACACAGGGTTCAAGAACACCCTTTAGTACTCCTAAACTGAGAGAAATCCTAGCTTTAAGAATTTCTGTATACACATAAGGCATTTAGGAGTCCTAAAGTTACGAGTCCTAACTTTACTACTCCTAAACTGAGAAAAATCCTAACTTTAAGACTTTCGGTATTCACAGAAGGCATTTAGGAGTCCTAAAGTTAGGACTCCTAACTTCTGTGAATGCCGAAATGAGTAAGTGCCTTCTGTGAATACCAAAATGAGTAAGTGCCTTCTGTGAATACCAAAATGGTAGCAAGTTTAGGATTTTGTCTTAAGTTAGTTCTGTGAATCGGGCCCTAAGAGCCAGGTGTCGAAGAGACAGGAGCAAGTTATTAGGTAAAAGGTCACCTGTTTAAAATAGTTAGTCGTGTGGATGGGATGTTGTATGTAAAATGGAGTATACATGACAGGGCTATCCTAAAGGACATGATACAATAGGGCAGGAGTAAATTAAGGGCCCACTCAGAAGCATATGTATTCTGCATCTCCGCAGGGACAAGATGCGAAAAAAGGGAGGGATATATCCTCCCCCTGAGGACAATCAAGAACAAAGGAGGGAGGTCAATCGACCTCTGCCAACAAAATTTCATAAGAAGTAGTCAGATTATCCCACAAAATAGCATTAATGGTGCGCTTAATATCACCCTCAATCTCGATGTCTAAATGATAAAAGCGATCAGAAGGTGCAATGCGGGTGTCCGTGGTCTCAACTGTTACAAAGGTGTCAGTTGCTCTCGCCTCCAGAATATGGCGGAGTGTCTGGCACACCACAGGACTTCTGTTGCACTCTTGAGGAGAGTCACCACTGAGCTCCCGGCCAGGAGAAGGGTTCTCACCATATGGGGCATATTTTGCTGTTAAAGCAGCAACTTCTGGCTTTTGGAAGGGGGCTCTGTATGCAGGCGGTTCCTCTCTCTTGACTTTTGTGTCAAAAGAGTGTTGCGTGTCCCACTTGGGCTACCCGGACTCGTCTTGCCTGCGATACTGCCGCCCACCTCTATCGTATTGTTGATCAGACGATTCCCGAAAGGAATGAGGATCAGGAACTTGAACACGCTCCAGAGTCTAAATTTTAGTGCGATCACGCAAACCATATCGTCGCTCAGAAGCATCCAGTGGTGGTGACCCGCCACAAGACCTGGGCTTCTGTTGTTGTTGCCTAGTTTTATCCCAAGATTTCTTAGGAAAAATTGGAAGACTTTCTTTTTCAGGACGAGGTTTGCCTAGAGATTGCGCTGATGGTCTGGACCCCAAACTATTATTCTCCCAAGATGTATAAACATCTGAATATTTTTTTTTTTTAAACTTTCTTTATTATTTTTTAAACAACAACTGAGCCGTTATACACAGACTTCAACAAATCTCCCATTCCCCATCCAGTTATTTCCATATAGTGGCAGAATCCAGTGGCACATCAATCATGTATGCTTATCTAAGACAGATTGTAAGAGTAAGCACATGCCATATAGTGAACGTAGCTGTACTGAACATCATACATAATTACAGTTTAATACAAATCTTAATTGTACATTTCACTGTTACTATCAGAGGTAACATTCTGACCATTTCCATTTCCCACTGTGTTAAGAAGCTCCCTGCTCAACTCTTTCCAGGTTGCAATATCCTTGGCTAATTTTTTGTCCCTTCTACAGGCTTTCATGTGCAATTCTTCTGCAAGAGACCATTCACCTACATCCCGTATCCAGCTTTCCAACGTCAGGACTCGTGTGCTCATCCAGGATATAGCTTCTCTTTATTTGGCCAGCACCAAGGTTAATTGCAGCAGTTTATAAGCCATTTTTCGTTTCTTGGGCTTCGGGATCAGCCCCAAGAGACAATGCACTGGTTTAGACTCCACTTGGATACCCACCCCCTCGCATACCTTCACTACCACACTAACCCACTACTGCTGCACCTCTGGACATTCCCATTCTAAATACAGAAAGCCTGCTTGGGGCCTGTTACATCTAGGGCATTCATTAGGACAGGTCGGATCTATATGATGTAACCTCACAGGAGTTATGTATACCCCCTTTCTTCCCTAGCCTGAAAATTAGTATATTAAAGGGGGTCCCTTAATTTTGCTACAACACTACCCCTGCAGGAAGTCATAATGTATCAGTTTTAGGCACACATTACAAGATACTTTGCCTGTGAATGTACATGCCCTCACACAGCTTTTCTCTGGAAAAAAGAGATTGTAAATCTTCATTCCATGCATCCCATGCCTTAATAGCTAGTGATCCCAAGTCTGCCCTCATAGCTTTATATAGCAGTGATACCAGCCTGTGCCCACTAGGGCATGCAAGCAACATGTCCACAGTCTCAGTAGTCTGAGGCATGTTTGTATACGTAGGCCAAGTAACCCTGACCAGCTCCACTAGTCCCGCATATTGTAGAAACTGCACCTGCCCCAGGTCGAACCCCTCACTCACCTGTTCAAATATGATGAAGGCGTTGTTCGTGTACACGTCCGCCAGGACCAGACATCTGCCCTCCCCCCAAGCCTGGAATGACATATTCTCAACCATTTTACGCACTGGGGGCAAATGCCAGATGTTTAACTCCCGAATGAAATGGTGTGTGCCTGAATACCAGTTCCATGAACATTTGCCATAAGAATACCATTTGTTAAACAACATGTGGTAGATCTGCACTTGCACCTGCCCCCTCCATCAATATAATAGATTGGTTCTCTGGTTGCACATGACCGCTGAGTAGGTGCTTCTCCCAGTTCGCTCCCTCATTCAACCACCGCGCCGCATGTTGAAGGTGCACTGCATAGTAGTATAGGTCCAACCTAGGTGCCTCCAGCCCCCCCCTCCACGTAGTGCTTTGAGAGGACCTGCAGAGCTACTCTGCTACGTTTCCCCACCAGGAAAAGGGATATCAAGATTGATTTCAATTGTCTGGATATTGCACAGCGAGTTTTGCAGGGCATAAAGGCCTCGAGGCAGTACCACCAATTTTGCCACGGCTATTCTGCCCATTAAGGACAGTGGCAGCACATTCCAGAATGCTACTGAAAGTTTCAGGTACTCAAGTACTTTGCTCATGTTCAATTGGAACACTTGTGTATCCCCGTGTGCTACCTGTATTCCCAGGTACTGGAAGTGGCTTGTCTCACATCTCAATCCTAAACTGGGCAATTCCTCAGTGTTACGTTCCTTCAGCCCTGCCAGCTGGAACACCAAAGACTTTTGCCTGTTAAGGCACAATCCTGAATATACTACGAAGTTATCTAAAAGCTGTAAGTTTAGGAATCGCCTTACGGGGAGATGCAACATAAAACAATGCATCATCCGAATATAGCGAGACCATGTGGGTACCATTCCCTATTCGTATTTCCCAACGGTTGAAATCCCGTCTGGCCCATAATGCCATGGGTTATATGGTGAGGGCAAAAAGCAACGGGGATAGGGGGAATCTCTGCCGTGTGCCTCGCCCCAGTAACCACTGCGCAGATCTAGGCTGACCGAGTAGGACCCTGACACTTGGTTTTGTGTACAGTATTCTAACCCACCTACAAAAGTGTGGTCCGAACCCTGATACTCTGAGCAGCTCCAGTAGGTATCCCCAGTCCACCGTATCAAATGCTTTATCAAGATCGATTGAGACCAGTGCCATATCCTCAGTGGTTGCCTGTGTGTCGTGCATTATGTGCGCTAGGCGACGAATGTTCATAGACATGCTACAGCCTGGGATGAACCTGCCCTGATCCTTGTGAGCCAGATGACCCATGTTCGGGCTCGGCCACATGTCCAGCACCTTGCATAATATTTTCACATCAGTGTTTATCATCGTAAGCGGTCGGTACGCCGCAGGGTCCTGACTACTCTCCACCCGGTTTATGGAGCATACAAATGTCCCGCTCGCGGATTGTTGTGGGTAGTACTCCATTCTCGAAGGATTCATTGAATGTTTGTAATAGTGGTTGGTCTAGTTTTGCAGAGTAAGCCTGATAATATTTGGGAATGTCTGCTATTGCCTCCACTATCTCTTCTTCAGTTATCTGCGCTTCCAGCTGTAACCGGGCTCCCTCGAGAAGCCTCTTCAATTGGAAGCTCTCCAGGAATGGAGTATAGGATTCAGCCCTAACTGACGGGTCAGCCTTATACACCTTCTGCGGGTGCGGCTTAAATTGTTCCAGTATACCTATTCTGGAGTATACCAATTCTCCTAACTGATTACATATACATTGGATCAATGGGGGTATCTGCTCCCTATGCTGGACTTGTCTCCCTCTGCATGTAACCTTTGACGATGTCTGGTGAGTGTGTATTTGTCCAGTCTATCCCATGTATCTGCCACCTGCTCTCGCAGTGTATGTTCCCGCTCTTGGGTGTTTCCCTTACCCTGCATACTCGACTGGAGTTCTGCTAATGAGTCCTCTCTGTCCCGCAGTTCGCATTGCAATTGCCTCCATACACCATACGTTAATCCCATTCCTGCGCCCCGGACCACCGCCTTCATAACATCCCACTCATTAGCTCTATTATCTGTGGTGTTCCAATTAAGGGATATGTATTCCGTTAATGCTTTCCAGAGTGACTCCCTACCCACCTGGTCTTCAAGGAGATCCGATGGTAGCCGCCAATAACGAGGACCGTGCTCCTGGACAGTCCATTGTACTGCACAGAACGCTGGAGCATGATCTGACACAAATTGTGCTAAATGGCTTATTTCTGCTGCTAGGAAGGCAGGAGATTCCGTTGCTAAGATCCTGTATGACCTGTTGTGTGTAATATGTGTGGGCGTGAAACACGTGTACAACTTCTTTGTCTGGTGTTGGAGTCGCCAGACATCCCTTAAACCTAGATCATGCATCACTTTTTGCAGTTGATTAGTCATTCGCGGTTTGTTACCCCTTCTGGGCATATGTCGGTCCAGATCAGAATCCAGGACACAATGGAAATTTCCCAACCATATAAGTTGAGTGTCCTGATCCGCACTGATAAAATCCTGCAGTGTCAGGAAAAAAGCAGGCTCATCAGTGTTTGGGGCGTAAGTATTCAATATAATTATATATTTGTCATCTAGCTTCCCCCTTAACAACACATACCACCCCCCAACATCTGCTTCAGTTTACTGGAGCATGAATGGGGTGCCAGGGGCCACCCAAATCAGCGTGCCCCTAGCATAGGTAGAGTACGAGTAATGGAACACCTGACCTCTCCACTTTTTTACTAACCTTGTTTCCCCCGTGTCATCTAACTGTGTCTCCTGCAGGCATGCAAATGTTATATTATGCCTTTTAAAAAATGAACGGAGTCTATGACGTTTAGTGCCGGTACCCAACCCTCTGACATTCCAGCTAAGGAACTTTACCTCCCGTGCCATATTAGCTTTTTTGTATTTTCTGCCTGGCTGTGTCCCTGGAATTACTGCTCATGCGTTTCAACCAACCCATTCTCATAACCCAACTTACATTGCTCCATAAACAAGGACCAAAACTAACCCACCCCCCCACGGACAATACTCGGCTAACAACACAGACAAAACTACCCACCCTCCACTCGTGCCAGGGCATGCACAGTATCCCAATCAGCCCAACAGCGGCAACAAGTGAATTTTTGTCCCCAGTCCGCCCACTCTTTACTTATCGGCATCCATATTGCCACTCTGGGGTACAAACACTCCCATCAATGCCCAATCACTCCGGTAAGCAGCCCAACTTCAACCCTAACTCTCGTAACAAGCATCAAGCTGAATTCTCAGTACATCATCAAAATCATTATGCAAATTTACCGTACATCTAGGCAGAGTTTGGGCTGTGATCCACGTTACCAAAACTTTTGCTCATCCCCTAGTCCCTCTCCCCCTCAAGAGTCTCTTCCATCAGCGTTTCGGGCACAGTGTCTATTGTCGGTCCCAGGTTCTGAGCCTCTGTTCCCACCCCAGCAGGAGTGGCTCCCAGAGAATTGTTCGCTGTGTCTTCATCCTCACGGGCGTCCAGCTGTAGTGATCCACCCACTGTGATCCTTCGCTGCATGGGCTCAGTCGTGTTCTGTATTTCCACTCGACCTTTCTGCTGCCTAGGGACTTTGACTGGTTTTGTTCCCCACCTTCTCCTCTGTCCCTGCGGCTCGCCGCGTGGCAGTCCCTCTCCCTGGATTTCCAGCCACTCCAAACGTCCCCTTGGGAGTCAAAGAGGTGTGCCTTGCCCCCCCCCCCCATCACCTTTAGTTTGGCTGGGTACAGGAGCATGTATTTTAGATTCAGTTCTTGTAGTTTGCGCTTTATCCCTAGGTAGGATTTCCGAAGGTCGTGGTCTTGTTTTGTATATGCTGAGTTCACAGCAACCTAATTGCTTTCAAACTAGAGATTCTGGTGCTCCCGTGCAGCCCGCATGATACAGTCTCTATCACAGTAGTTGAGGATTTTGGCTATGATTGCTCGGGATGTGCACCCGGGGATGGAGGAGGGACCAGGGCTCTAAGGGTTCTCTCTATGAAAAACATGTCCGACAATCCCTTGAGTCATAGCTGAGTGCGGATCCAATGTTCTAGGAATTGTGCAGCGGCTCCCTGTTCTGCTTTTTCCTGAATGCCCAACATACGTATGTTACTGCTCCATGCCCTACCCTCTGCATCTTCCGCATTACTCTCTAGCACCTTTGTGGCCATGGTCATCTGTGCCACTTGTTGTTTGAGCGTTACCACATCTCCTCTCAACTCCACTATGTCCGCTTTGGCACTCTTGACTTTATCAGTCACTTTCCATAGGTCTGTTCGTAGTAGGTTAAGATCAACTGAGACAGTGTCCATGCGGTCCTCCAGTGCCTTCCTAGAGCCCTGGATGGCTGCCATAAGCTCTGCTCTAGTGGGTTCTGAGCTCTCCCCCCCTGACTCCCGCTCCGCTCCCCCAGTTTGTCTGGTTAACAGCTGGGGGGGTGCTTAGGGGTGGTGTATTGAGTGATAACATTGGGTCTGGTCGGCTTGTGGGCGTTTTCCTTGCCCATGCTGATGCCCAATGTTGGGATCAACTCTGCACAGAGTGTCTATCTGCAAGGGCTATGTTATTGTTACTCCTCTCACGGGACGACTTGCTGTCCCACCAGGCCACAGGATATGACCCTCACCCAGCATTCAGTCAGTAGAGCGTGTCCTCTTGGTGGCTGTGCCCCGCTCACATTAGAACCCACGACCAGAAGGGCCCAACCCCACCACCCCAATCTTGTAGGTGCAGAGGTGACCTTTCTTTTCTGTCTCCCCCATAAGGTGGGGGCACCTCCAAGACGTGGGGCTATTCGCTTGGTTCAAGGCTCTCGGGGACCCTCCTTACAAGTGTCACAGTGTCGACAGAGTTTTAGGGTGACATACCCTCGGCGCCGGGCTAGGCCGCATCCATTATCCTCGCCACGGTGCAGGCTCCACCGGCCCCACCAATCACGTTCTATGGGGCCTACCCTCCTCCGTAATGCTTTGGTTTGCACTGGACACGACCCGTATTGTGTGCGATTTCACAGGATCAGGGGGGTTCAATGTAAGGGAGAACTGCTCCTCCGCTGGTTTCCCCACTGCCAATATTTCCCTGCGGAGAGTGCCACCACCGAAGTGCGTCCCGGGCTGCACTCGCCCAAAGGTCCAGTCGTCGGCTGGAACGTCCCCGGTGCTCCAGCACTGCTACACACCGCTGATATGATGGAGGGATACCGCCGAACGCCCGTACCTACATGCTGTCATGGGAAGAAAGGGGAAAAAGCACAACAGGCCACGCCCCCGCTCGTTTCTGGCTCTCAATATTCAGCACAGGGGGATTCTCAACTTGGAGCCACTCCAGGCCGCTCCCACACTCAGGTCCGGGCTGCAGGTGCTCTTCCCATCTCCAAACACAGCGTTTTTCTGTGCCTCCAGACCCAGCTGGATATCCTTGTTGTCTATGCTGAGGCAAAGGAACCGAAGCCTGCTTCGAGCCACACCCGCCCACAGTTCCAGGCAGCGGCTAGTATGCAGTTTGCCATGTGCAGCGAATCAGGCCCTCTTCACTTCGCAGACCTGTGTGGGTCAGCTTTTCTTGATTACTGCAGACGGGTGCAGGGAGTAGGAAGGTAGGCTCACCGGGGCACCACCTCCATGCCAGCTCCAGCTCACGAGTCCTCACTGTAGGGGGAACCGCAGACAGGATTTGCGGCAGGCTGCTCCATCCCAAAGGCCCGGGACAGGGACGCCAGCCTTGCCCCCGATCAGTGGGCTTCAGTTCCCGTTGGATCCTCTGGTGCATCAGGCCTCTTTCCACCAACGGCCGCAGGCGAGAGGTGCGGGGGGAGCGCTGTTGGTCACCAGTTCACCTCAGCCCCAGCGCAAGGGGAGCAGTGATCAGTATCCACCTCAGTGCGCCTCCACCCGCTGGCTCTATCAGCAGCCTCCACGCACTTCACCAATCACACTGATACGGCCGCTATGGATCTTCGCCACTCGGATCTGCGCTCATCGATCCCAATGTTTCTCCCCGGTTTTTACAGGATTTAGTAGGATATATGGGCAAACGGACTGGGAGCTCGAGAGGCTCACATCCTGTCAGCCATGCTGCTTGGCCATGCCCCAACATCTGAAATAATTACAGGCAACTCACGCACTTTGCCAGCTGCGGCCACCGCTGGAAGTCGCTGGTGAATTATCAAGGACGCTACTTCACCTTTAACGTTGGAAAGAATCATTTTGGAGACTATGGGAAAATTACCCACTAGCTTCACCCCCAAATCCAGGGAGGACCTTCCCCATGTTCATTCTGTACATATTTGAGAACGTTCAGGAGAAAACTGATTGAGGGGGTGGCATAAGAAAGTGTATAAACTGTAGCAAACACCGTCCCCCAGGTGTTGCCGTCAGCCAAGGGAGAGACCAGACCATTAGACCAGACCAATAGTCACACACAGGGGAAAAAAACAGCATCAAGCCGATCAATTGTTTGAGCAATCCAAAATGGAGAGTCTTCATGGTTAAGGGGCCATCTGCCCATAATAGAGTTTATAATAATTGGGCTAATAACAAGTCCTCCACCTTGCGGGGCCTATACAAGAGGTACAGCCCGAGGTGGAGCTGCCAAAAGACACATGCAGCAAAAAACTCGAACAAACGTCTATATAACTGGACCACTTGAGAGTACAACAAACGTACATCCGCCAGAGTAGCTTGGCATAATGTGGTCAAGGAGTAAAGCCCTCCAAGACAGGACATCTGGCCCCGTCAATACTAAAACGGCCCATGTGAACAGAACCAATTAAGTGATGCATATTGATGCAGCGCGGCTATTAAAACCCTTTTCCTTATGACATCAACCCAGAAAACCCCTACACCTATTTACTCATATAAACCTACGTCGGTGGGGCCCATGACACCGAATACACAAATCTACTCAGTTTTCTGGATTAATGATAAGTAGACGAGTTGCAGGAGGAAAGGGGTACCTTAATAAAGTGACTGAATGTACATTATACACATTATATACATTAATCTTATAAACTGTCAGTTCTAAACATCAAGGTACTCTACTATTCGGTCGAAGGACCAACTAATAGAATCAGTTGATGGCGATTATGTCCAGCTCAATCACTATTAAAACCTTTAACATTTATTGATCATGTTTAATTTAAGAGTCACAGACTCAATCTTAGAGTTAGCATATAATTTTACCTGAATTCATTGAATGAAAGTAAATAAGTAAAGTTTTATTAGACAAATACATTTAACATTATCCTTAAGCATTTAAGTAAAATTAAAATAGAAACGGAAAATACTCATTACCCTTGGCCATAGGGTGATGAAGAGAATGGTTCACCAGAAAGAAGAATGAACCACAGATCACAGGATAGATCTCCCAACACTGACTGACTGTCCCTCTACCTCCTCGGACGCAATCTCCTACTGGGGCATCTCCCGCGACGGTCTCGTTCCTACTCCCCATCAAAGTTCGAAGTCCAAAATGACATAGGGCCTCATGTAGGTAGCTAAATACCGGTCGGTAACGGACGAAATTCGGTAAATATCCCGTTACCGACCGGTATTTAGGCATTTGAGATGTAGGAGGCATGATTTAAGGATTCGGTAATTTACCGAATCGGTAATGGATCGGTAAAATACCGAATCGGTAAAATACAGATTCGGTAAATTACCGAATCCTTAAATCATATGTAGGGAGCACTCAAGTGAGTGAATTTCAGTAGTAAGGATTCGGTATTTAACACCAACTACAGGTTGATGTTAAATAATGAATACCTTTCAAAAATCTAAATTTGGCTGCTTTAAAAGTGCCATGTGGCAGACATACATGCCCGTAGGGCATGTATGTGCGCCACATGTGCACACATGCACGAATCAGGGGTGCAACAGGGTGTCAATGTGACACCCTGCCACCCATGATTATGCTTCCCCTATTACCGATTCGGTATTTACCGAATCGGTAATAGTAAATGGCTTCCCATTCATTCCTATGGGCCTCCAGGCCCATAGGAATGAATGGGAAGGGATTCATTATTACCGATTCGGTAAATACCGATTCATAAATACCGATATTTACCGAATCGGTAAAAATTGCCGATTGTTTACCTACATACTATTTACCGATTCATAAATACCGAATCGGTAAAATTCGGTATTTATGAATCGGTAAATAGTATGTTACCTACATATGGCCCATAGTCTCTAGTAGCATCAGGATAGAAAAATGAAGGAATGTCAAGTCGAATCGAATCTGATCAAACCAAATTGAACCGAACCGAACTGAACTTTCATAATGTAAGCGCAGACTCATTTATACCTTTTCCTCTAACTCGCTACACTCAGAATTAAAATCTTTAGGGGCTGAATTTGTTCTAATTGGTCCATTGGAGGGGTGGTGATGGTCGCCTCATCGCCCTCCTTGTTTGAACCGGTTTGCAAACAATAAATGCATACAGTAGTTCTCGCGATCCACAATGTCCAAGGGAAATTTAACTTGTTAATGAAATTTGTAGCAAACTCCAATGGTCATCCTCTGTAGCTCAGTTCACCCATCCGTTCCCATGCATACATGCTGAACTCTTGGCACGACTCTCATTTCAGGTCAGGCTGGCCTTGACATCTCTCACTCGGGCATAGGCCGCATACACGTGACTGGAGCATCCTGCTCATGCGCGGGGCCATCTTATTCGGCTCACGTAATCCCATCCCTCTCTGCCAGCCATTTTCAGGCATGGCCTACCAGGCCCGAACGAAACTAATATAAGAACAAACACAACAGAATTTAGACATAGAAAAATAAGCCTTTCTGTTTACCACCCGCCATTCTTTTAACCCGTGTTAGATACTACCCAGCAAAAGCTACATTTAAAGCCATTTTACTTACCATCTGCATTCTTTGACACAGTATAATTTTGCTACACAACAAAATCCTTGTAATTTTACTCTATTATTACGTTAATGACAAGACCTATGTTATTTAATCCACACTTGTAAGTAAATTAGGTTTTGCAAAGCCAGTTAGTTTTCCCACATATAGTGTCTAATAAAGGTGCATTTTGTTGATTAGTACATGCGTTCAAACAGTATCTTTAAAGTTATGAGGTCATTGATTTCAAAGGGGTACAAAAATATTTTGTTTCCCCTGCTCCATCAATTCCCCCCTTTGGTGATTTTTAACATCACCACTAAACCTATCTTTTTATATTTCAGACGATTGTGTTCTTTTCATTTTGTTTCTTAGACTTGTTATACAGGTTCTCTTTAAATTCTTCTAATTCAATCCCTCCCATTTCTCGCTCTCTTTCCTTATTTTCCTCATTTTCTCTTTTTACCTTGTTTTGTCTTTTTCTCCTTTTAACACATACACATGCTAATCTCAGAATTAATGTCATCAATATTAACAATGTCACTGAAATTTGTATTTTCCCAATTAGGGAACTACGTACTTCGGTGAACCATTTCTTTATTGAGGAAAAACTCTTACCAAGCTTCTCCCAAGCACCTTCAACCTCCAGTGGTACAATTTCTTTATGCAATTCAGTAATGTTCTTTATATATTTTTGTATATTCTGACTTTTATCTGGAATGTAAGTGCAACAATATTGTACCTTCAGCATTCCACAGACTCCACCCTCTTTTGCCAAAAGAATATCAAGGTAAAGTCGATTTTGCATCACCATAGCTCTCATGGCAACCATCTCGGTATTTACCATCAAGAACCCTCCAGCAGTATTCATTGACAAACGGTCTACTACTGTAGATAATTTCCGAATTTCGTATGCATTCAAAGATACACCCACTGTTGGTATCAATGCTCCAAAAATGTCACCTATTATTTCTGAGAAGCTTTCCCTTCTTCTACGTGTTAATGGTTTACCTATCTCATTAATTTCCTTAGTTCCCATTTCTACATGAAATATCTTTGGATAGACCAGGCCTAGATAACATGTTCCATACCAATGGTACGGTAACCTATAAGAAGCTTTGTTCCCGCAAATATATTAGATCCCTGGAAATACTGGATCTTTTCCTCCTTTGAATCCCCATCCTCCTATAATTTTGTATGTATCTCGGACTTCACTAGAACCCACAAAATAGTTAACATACATAGAGCTATCTCTGCTAATACACAATTCTCCTTTTTGTGGCCAATCTAAAACCATTGCTACAATGGTTTCACCTTTATTGTAACTTCCTTCCTTAAAAACCCAAGGTGGTGTTTTCAATCTTTTCTCCTGTTGCTTTTCTTTGAAACTTAACCCTTCTGTCTTCTATCATGTCTAAAAAGACCTTTTCTTCTTTCCTCAGTCTACAAATAAGATTGTGTCTAAATGCGTAATCTCATGATCATTCTTATGTTTCTAAGAAAAATTCTCCAAAAATCTCAGCAAATTTAATCTTATTTAGTTCAGGGACTACGGAAACTTTAGCAAAAATAGCATCTATGTCAGTGTAATAATATTCTAATTTGCCTTTCTTAGAAAATAAGCTTGCTAGAACACTACAAGTTATTTCATACGTCAAAGGAAGGTGATGATATGTTACACCTTCTGACACAGACACAGGTAACTGAATGCAGATATAACAATCCCTGACGTCCATTGTCTCTATATATTCATACAAAAGTTTTGTGAAAACATTCTTTGAAAAATCAGTTATTGACTTGTCTCTATGAAGTTCAGTGTTATCTATCAGTGTTGTGGTGTCCTTCATGTTAGATGTCTTGTCACTATTCGTGTCATTGTTGATGTTAGATGTATTTTCTTCAACTAGTCTCAATAGAATAATTATTGCTAAAATAAACCAAATGAGCATCAGTAAACCTGTACAATAGAAACATATCTTACACCATCTATGGAGAAACTCACATCTAGATCTTCTACTCTTAGAGGTCCATTAGGATGGCGGGCGGAAAAACACCCTGACCGCCATGGAAGCGGAAAACAACCGCCCGCCGGCACCGTGGGAAAACCGGCGGCCAAATTAGTATTAACCGCCAAAATAATCCGACCGCGGCGGAACGAGCCCAAGATAAACCGCCCGTAACGGGCGGAAATGGCCAAAATCCTTCTGCACCGGTCGGAATCGCGGCGGAAAAACACCAACCCGCCGCAAGTATAGTGGAGACACCGCACCGGAAATTAGGAGGTCCCCGACGGATCCGCGGTACGTACCGCTGTCTCCGACCGCCGCGGTCGCACAGTGGGATGAATGAAAGAGTCAGCGGAAGAACTGAAGCACAGCCACCGCGGCGGAGGAACCGTAAAAGATATGGCGGACGAAGCCAAAACCCCACAAGAAGGCCAAAAAGTGCACACAGAAAACTAGCCATGCCCCCCAAATGCACAAAACACACCCCAATGCCACAACCACACAGCAAAACGAAAAATACAAATCCCAGGACAACACACCTGTCAGCAACACCCCAATTGGACACACCCACATAGCTGAGTAACCAGCCCCTTCCCTGACCACAATCCCGTGCAAAACTCCAGGAGAGAAGGGACACATACCACAGCTGACAGGAGAGGCAAAGGACACAACATCACTAGCCACACCACACACAGCACCACCAACACCTCCACACCAGCACAACTACCCCCCCTGCACAACACACACCATACACAGCACAACCACAACCACCACTCACACTCCTGCACCCACAATCACTTTGCACACCACACACCATGGCCACACAGAAAATGCCCCAATTCACTGAGATTGAGTTGAAGGTCATGGTAGATGAGATAGTCAGAGTGGAACCACAGCTTTTTGGTACCCTGGTCCAACAGACACCATTAGCCCCAAGGACACAAATATGGGCAAGGATAGTTCAAAGGGTCAATGCAGAAGGGACCTCCCCAAGATCAAAAAAGGATATCATGAAGCGTTGGCATGATCTGAAGAGGGTGGTCAAGGAGAGGAGGAGCAAGAACCGTGAGCTGGCGGTTGCCCTCCCATTTCACCAAAACCATTCACACAATGGGAGGAGAAGGTGCTTGCCATACTGCATCCAGACAGTCTCACAGGAGTAGCCGGGGGAGTGGAGGCTGGTAAGTACAAACAAATGACTACCGCCCACTCTGCCATGCACTGTCATGCACAACTACAAAGCTACACCACCTAGGACACATACCATCCATCTGCACCACACACTCACAAAAACATGGCTCACAGATCCAACATTCACCCACTCCCATTCACCCCAAACGTAGCTACCAACATTACCATGGGGGCATGTGTACAGACAGACAGCACTACAACTCCCACCAGGACCCCTGGCACACAGCATCAGCAAGATCCCTCCCCCCACCCCACCGAGAAGCATGTATCAGCCATTACACAACCCACATCAAACTCACAGGTAGGTAGCCATCTTCACAGTGAGGGTTTCTGGGGGTGGGAGGCCTGCACCACTACCCCACCATACCCCCTGTCCCACAGTCTACCAAGATGGATCCCTCCTCCACCCCACCCAGAAGCATGTGCCAGCCATTACACAACCCACATCAAACACACAGGTAGGTAGCCATTTTCCCTGGGAGGGTGTCTGGGGGTGGGAGGCCTGCACCACTACTCCCAACATTCCCTCTGTCCCACACCTCAGCAGGATGGAGCACTCCACCACCCAGGAGCAGTTGGTAGCTATTGCAGTACACCAAAAAAACGTACAGGTAAGTAGCCAGTACGTGCACCCACCCATTTTGCACAAACTAAATGGTGCCATATGACAACACCAGCCCTCTCATTCCACAAAGAGGCATACCTACCCCATTGCCAAGCACAGTGTGCACACATGTAAGCGAAGGAAACTGTCACAGCCACCAAAGTTTGACACACCAATGCACAAGTAGAAGAAAGTCAGGGCACAATCATGCACAGCACATAGGTACATGTGCATCACCATGAGGCAAGTGCAACAAGTACCATTCAAAAAAATGAAAGCATGTGTGGTGGCACAAATCAAGATATGCACATGACAGGAGAAAGGGATGCAGGAGATGACAATGGCCAGTCCATGGCCAGATGTGACGTCTGCTAGGTCAGACAAATAAACAATGAGTTCTCAATTAAACACGTGTTGTGCCAGGCCCTAGTTGGCAACAAGTCCCTGTAAACCTCAATTGTGCACGGGTCGCATGGTATACCTTGACACCTCACACCATGGACAAGTAATGCCTGTACCACTGCATCATGTCAGGAAGCACAGTACTGCACATAGTCAACAATGTGATGATATGTCAATTGTGCAGTGTACAAAAAGTGAATGACACACAGCTAACACAAAGCTTGCCGGGTGTACTGCAATGACCATTTCACATCTGACCCACAGGTGACCAAGAACTCACTGCAGAGGACAACACCAGCAACCTTCAGAGCCAGACTCCACCACCGGTACAAGGACTCTCGGATGTTGACTCCCAGGATTCCATGGACGATGAGCTTGAGGCCGGACCATCCAGGGAGCAACAGGTCCCAGGACCCCATCATCCCCCCACCATATCTGCACCAACACTCCACAGCAGACCCCTGCTGTTACAGCCTGTGCGGCCACCGCCACCACCACCAGTGCTGCCTGTAACACCCTCCCTGTCCCAGAGGATGACCAGCACACACCACCGACGGAGGAGGGCAGGGAGAGGATGCGGGTGCCCACAGTGGTGAGGCAACAGGTCCGTGGCAGCAGGGCAGGTGGGAGGGGCAGGGTCACCCAGGGACACCAGGAGGCTGGGACACACTCCCTGGAACACATCATCAGAGTCCTGGGTGCATACGAACAGGCCCAGGGACGAACAGGCCGGTCGGACAAACTGTTGCACGAGTTCATCCTGCTGATGAGGTCCATCGACACCCGCATGGGACAAATCGTGAACCTCTTGGGCCAGCAAGTGGTGGTACTGAGGGACAGGCATGCGCCACAGACAACACCTCCTGTACAGACAACACAAGTGTCATTGTGCAGTGGGCCGCACAATGACAGTTCACCATCCTCCCCTGCGCCCACAGAGAGGGGTGAGTCCTCAGACCCCACTGGCCTTGCCGCAGGGCCCCCCTCCCAAATGACAAAGGGGCTGTCCTAAGAAGACCCTGGGAGTATCTGGAGGCCAATCACCTGCCAGACGCCAGTCACGGAGCCAGCCATGATGGCAACCATCTCCACCACTGCATTGACTTTTTGGACTGTCCTTCCCCACACAGCCTTGTGAATGGCATTTGTCTGTTGGACTGGGTCACCACAGCAGTGTGGTGACTACTCGACTATCTCATCTACCACAACTGTCAACTCACTGCTCCACCCCACCCTGCAATGGAAATGTACACCTCCCTCGCATCTCACCATTGTAAATAAAATATCCTCACACACATGTTGTTGTGTCTGCTCCGTCTTTATTGCAGGATGTACAGTCTTCAACATGATCACAATGTACCAGGAGCGTGGGCTGTATGTAGGAAAGGAGAAGTCAAAGGCACCTAGGGAAACACAACAGAACAACTGTCACTGGTCTGCGTGTGGCATCACAGACATCACACAACTCCTACCATCAGGATAACGCAACATGCACACGTCACAATGGCCACCAAGTCTCAACATACACGTCCTGTTGATGTTCCCAAATGACATATCCCAGAAACATTTCCAACCACCACTGAGTCTACAACGGGCTGATGCTACAATCCTCACATGCCCCTTCACAACAACAGCAATATCATCAGACAATGGGTATGTTGCACATTGACACCCAACGTCAAGTGAAGTAGCGGGTGATGAGCTGTTCACGCAGGTCAACACCTTCCTCCTCTCCACTGTCCTCAGAACTGGACACGGCTTGGTTTGCAGGCTAGGGCCTTGGGTCCTCACCATCATCCAGGAGCAGGGGAATCTCCTTGCGAATGGCTAGGTTGTGGGGCATGCAGCATGCCACAACAATCTGACACACCTTCCTGGGCAAGTATGCCAGTGCACCTCCGGTCTTGTCCAGGCAGCGGTAACCTGACTTGAGCAGACCAAAAGTACGCTCCACCACATGACTTGTCCTCTCATGGGCCTCATTGTAGCGGACTTCAGCCGGGGACCTGGGATTCCGCAGTGGGCTCAGCAACCGGGGACGGTTGGGATATGCCACCTAGGTATGAAAACACAAATAGACATTGCAACGTCACTGAGGCTCAGGGCAGCAGGTCACACACACAGCACGCCACACGACTAGGCATACTCACCCACAATCCATGCACGCTCTGGAAGAAGATTAGCCATCAACTGGGGCACTATGCTGTTCCGCATGATGTTGGAGTAATGGGCCGAGCCTGGGAATTTGGCACACACGTGCAAGATGGTCATATCTGCCAGGCACACCACCTGCACATTGATGGAGTGATAATGCTTGCGATTGCGGTAAATGTGCTCACTTGCCTGTGGTGGCACAAGACCGACATGGGTGCAATCAATGGCCCCAAGAACATTGGGGATGTGTCCAAGGGGATAGAAGTAATCCTTCACAGCTGGCAATTCAACAACCCTGGGGAAACATCGGTTGTGACATCCCACCAGCGCTGGCCACAGTCTCCTGGAATGATCCAGTGGCAAAAAATGCAGGGCTGCCATCACCTTATAAGTAGGGGTGAAAGCTGTTGGATATGTCCTGCGGGGCTGCAGGTGGGGCTCCAACAGATCACAAAGGATCTTCAGGGTGGCTCTGTCCAGGCGGCATTTCCGTATGATCGCAAGAGCCTCCATGTCCTCCAGCACTGTCAAGTGACAAGTCAAATTTGGCTTCCTCCTATTTGAGATGATAGTGGACGCATGTCAATGCAATACATCATGGGATGTGCACAGCATATCACGTTCTGGATGACCCAACAACAACATTGACTGACATCTATAGTGACTAACAGACCAGCTTACATGAAGTGACACCTTCAGCTACACAAAGGGCACACGTGTCTACTTACACAAGAAAAGTACCTCAAACACCACCTTGGTCAATGTGAATGCACATAGGGATATGTCCACAGTTGACATGGGCACGCCTGGGAGTATGGCATCCAGCATATGTGTAACTAATCGAAACCACTGTCTCATACCTAGCTGCTGTAACTGTCACACCTTAATGCATCATTACAACCTGGCACACATCCACCACAGAATGACCACAGTCGGCGCTGGAATGACAAATGTGTTCATGAGCAGACATGAGAGGCAATGCTAAATAGATCATCATTCATTGAGACGAGCATCACTGTGATTGTCACTGGACCTCAACACATTGACATGTGTACATATTGTACAGTCCAGAACAACACTGTCCTGCCTACACCAACATCAAATCCATAAGTGACATGTGAGTGGGTACAGGCAAATCTACGTTACACACACACAAACATGGCATGTGTAGCCATCAGTGGAGTAAATTGAGCATTGGCATCGTGTGCACAATGATGTACCATTGAACATGTTGGCACTGTGCACTGTTGATGTTTCACAGATGGCCATCGCCATTGTATGGCACCCAAATCATGGTAGCTACCGCCTGGCCCCAGCGGTGTGTCACCAGCACACCTATTCACACAAGTGCGGTAGTGAGAGGCATGGAGGCATGTGGAAATGGTGGTTGGCATGCTCCGCCGCCTGAATGGTGGAACCTCGTGTCAATGTAAGGCACCCAAATCACGGTAGCTACCGCCTGGCCCCGGCAGTGTGTCACCAGCACACCCATTCACACAAGTGCAGTAGTGAGAGGCATGGAGACATGTGGAAATGGCAGCTGGCATGCTCCGCCGCCTGAATGGCTTAGCCTTGTGTCAATGTATGGCACCCAAATCGCGGTAGCCACCACCTGGCCCCGGCGGTGTGTCACCAGCACACCCATTCACACAAGTGTGGTAGTGATAGGCATGGAGACATGTAGAAATGGCGGTTGGCATGCTCCGCCACTGAAATCGTGGTAGCGTAGCCCGGGGCTCTGCGTTGTGTCACCGCCATGGAGCATCCCCTTACAGCCAATGGGAGCCATGATTGAGGTGGCATGATGCAATTTTGAAGATCGCGGTAGGCTTTCTCCGTTACCGCGGAGGCAGTCATTGGATGCATCTGAAAGATGCACCATCGCGGTAGCGCACCCCTGGGCCCCTGCGTTGTGTCATCGCCATGGAGCATGCCCTTACAGCCAATGGGAGCCATGATTGCGGTGGCATGATGCAATTTTGAGGATTGCGGTAGGCGTGCTCTGCCGCCGCAGAGGCGGCCATTGGATGCATTTGAAAGATGCACCATCGCGGTAGCGCACCCCGGGCCCCTGCATTGTGTCACCGTCATGAAGCATGCCCTTACAGCCAATGGGAGCCATGACTGCGGTGGCATGATGCAATTTTGAAGATCGTGGTAGGCGTGCTCCTCCACCGCGGAGGCGGCCATTGGATGCATTTGAAAGAGGCAGACCTGGACCAACAATTGCTGCAGCTTGGCACCTTTGAAACGACCCCAGGGGGCTATATATGTGTGGGAGTGAACCTCACATTTCCACTGCTCCAAGAGTCTGCTGCCTGAGACCACTCACATGCTGCTGCCTCCAGGGACTGTTGCCTGAGACCCCTCACCTGCTTCTGCCTCCAGGGACTGATGCCTGAGAACCCTCACCTGCTGCTGCCTCCAGGGACTGCTGCCTGAGAACCCTCACCTGCTGCTGCCTCCAGGGACTGCCACCTGAGACCCCTCACCTGCTGCTGCCTCCAGGGACTGCCACCTGAGACCCCTCACCGGCTGCTGTCTCCAGGGACTGCTGCCTGAGAACCCTCACCACCCAATTCCACCGCTGTTGTCTCACGTCCACAGAGATGGCAAGGACAGAGAAGATCCGTGCCAGTCCCTTCACGAGCGAGGAGCTGGAGGTCCTGGTGGACGAGTTGCTCACACAGTACCCAAGGCTATATGGTGCCCCAAACTTCATGGTAAGTCTTCAACAGTGCTGGGGTAGAGCAGGGGCGGCACACATGTAATTGGACTGATGCAGTTGGTGCCTGGAAGTGGGGTAGTGCATGCACTGCCTGACATGCTGTCTCCAGTGGGAGGGTATGTGTACCCAATGCCACAGCTTTCCCTCCCTGCACATGTATGTATGAGTCACCTGTATTGTGTTGTCAGCCATACAGTGACACAGAAGGTTGTTCATGCTGTAGTCAGGACAGTGATTGCTTGGCTGGATGGCTGTGTGTGCCCCTGTAGTCATTCTCAGTGTGAGCCCAGCTGGCCTGCACAGTCCCCGCCTACAAAGACAAGGACACCTCACTCAACTTACAGACTATGACATCAGTCTTTTCACATTGCACTCTATCTATGGGCCATCTCAGCACTGTATTTTGCACACAACTGCCCTTGTGAATGGCATTTTGTATTTGTGTGATCATGTCCCTCAATGTGACCACCATGACACATTCATCTATTCACAGGACAGGGACATTGATGGCTGCGCAGTCTTGGACACAGTGAGTCCACCCCCAAACACAGGTTGTCATGTGATGTATGTGTTGTTCAAGCCAAAAATTGACTGGAGTGTGGGCAGGCTACATGGGTGTTTCAGTGCTGGCAACCTGCATGTGTGTGAGATGTGCAGGGACTGTGTTCCCCCTCATACCTGCATGCTTTAACATCAGCTTTTCCCATGCAGGTGTCCCATGTGAGCTGTACTATAGCCTCTGATTGCCAATTTCATAGGATATGTGATGATTTTGCATCTTGCTGCTATACTGATAGATGTCGGTACATGGCACTGTGTCACTGATCATTTCCCACTCTTGTCTCCATGCCTGCAGCTCAAGGTACACCAGCGTAAGGCCATGTGGAGGGACATTGCAGCGAAGGTGCGAGCCCTAGGGGTCTCAAACCAACGGGCACCCACTGCCACAAGAGATGGGATGACATCAGCCGGCTAGCAAAGAATGTGGCGGAGATGGCCTTGGGGCTGATTCCTCACACTGGGCGTCTGGCACGGTGCAGTATGACACCACTAATGGGGCGCATCTTGTCGGTGACACAGCCTGAGCTGGATGCACGTTTGAAGGAGCATCAGCAGCAAGCCAGGGGTGAACATTTGGGGAGTCTGAATTTAGCTGGGAGTGGATGCATGTGTACAGAGCCTGTGCCAGCGCTGGCCTCTTTGATGTTGGTAGTGTGATGCTGTGGCATGTAAGCGGTTGCTGGCCTCGGTGCCTGTGGCATGCATTTGCTCTACCTGTACTTACAAAGGTGATTTGGATGCTGTGCCTTCACATGACATTCTGAGTTGTGCTCTTCAGGTTGCTTCTGCATTGGTGTAGTCTTGGGAATCCCATGGGAGGGAACGGCAGTGTGCCCAATCTGACTGTGCGTAAATCAATGCGTCCATTGCATGCAGCCATATTGGGGAGGCCAACACATCTTACAGCAATGTGCAGCATTATATTGTCCCCAAGGTACGACATGGTGGGTGGCATGGGCTAATGTCCATTGTGGACTGTTATGTTGTAGTCTGGGTCTGTGATGTCCCCTCCTTTTCCATCCAGTTTGGTCATTGGCAACAAGTAGTGTGCAAAAAGAACTATTGATGGACAGAATGCAGAACAATGTCATACATTCACCCCAGTACAGAGATCTTGGCCCGAAATCCATCGTTTTTTTGCTCACCATGCCATTCCAGTTTGGACCCAGCCATATACAAATAAGTCTTGACCCTGTGACCAATGGTAACTTTCCAGCCCGAACTGCCAGGCCAGGTCCTCCCTGGACTGGAAACAAGCATCCTAGGACCGGTTTCGGGGTTTCACCCCTCTTCAGCCAGGATAGCTTGATTCCAGTGGCATGGAGAGCATGGGACTCACGTCTGAGCATACCCGTCCCACTCGGGGTGACAAATGCAAAAAGAACTATTGATGGACAGAATGCAGAACAATGTCATACATTCACCCCAGTACAGAGATCTGGGCCAAAATCCATAGTTTTTTTCTCATCATGCCATTCCAGTTTGGACCCAGCCATATGCAAATCAGTCTTGACCCTGTGCCCAATGGGAACAGTCCAGCCCGAACTGCATTGTCTGAAATGGGGTGGCGTGGTGAGCAAAATAACAATGGATTGAACCCAGATCTGTGACTGGGGGTGAATGTTTTGCCAATGTGCAACATTCCGTCCATCATCTTGTGTGTTTTGCTGTTCACCCTATGGGGGAAGGGTATGCCCAGACGTGGGTCCCGTGCTCACTACGCCACTGGAGTCAAGCTATCCTGGCTGAAGAGGAGTGAAACCCCAAAACCGGTCCTAGGATGCTTGATTCCGGTCTAGGGAAGACATGGCTTGGCAGTTCGGGCTGGACTGTTCCCATGAGGCACAGGGTCAAGACTGATTTGCATATGGCCATGTCTGAAATGGGGTGGCGTGGTGAGCAAAATAACGATGGATTAAACCCAGATCTGTGACTGGGGATGAATGTTTTGCCAATGTGCAACATTCCGTCCATCATCTTGTGTGTTTTGCTGTTCACCCTATGTGGGAAGGGTATGCCCAGACGTGGGTCCCGTGCTCACTATGCCACTGGAGTCTAGCTATCCTGGCTGAAGAGGGGTGAAACCCCGAAACTGGTCCTAGGATGCTTGATTTCGGTCCAGGGAAGACATGGCTTGGCAGTTTGGGCTGGACTGTTCCCATGAGGCACAGGGTCAAGACTGATTTGCATATGGCTGTACCTGAAATGGGGTGGCGTGGTGACCAAAATAACAATGGAGTAAACCCAGATCTGTGACTGGGGGTGAATGTTTTGCCAATGTGCAACATTCCGTCCATCATCTTGTGTGTTTAACAAGTAGTGTGCCCCCATCATGTCCCTAGGTGTGCTCAGAACTAGTTGTGTGTCTGTTTGAATAGAGCCACAAGCAGGGTGTTGTGGTGTGTGGTCCTCACATGGCTCACTCATGCCTGAGTATCCTGTTTCCACGCACTGCTTGAGTCTAAATAGTGAGTTGGCACAATGTGATTGCACAGGGTGGTGGTGTGCAACTGGTATATTTGGTCAAAGTTTGTCATGCATTACTTGCATATGTTTGTTCTGTTGCTGCCACTGACCTGACCCTACATCTCTCTCTCCCATGCAGCATCACCTGTGGTTACGGAGGGACAGGAGACGTGGGGGTGAAACTAGCACCACAGCTGCCCAGGAGCCCAGTGACACAGATGTCACCAGCACCTCAGAGGGGGACAGGAGTCCGCTGGAGGAGTCCCAGCCTGAGACGCAAATCACCACATCATCTGATGCCAGCGGGAATGCATCCATGTTGGAGGGCACAGGGAATGGGGACTCTACATCGACTTCCACCACACAGCGGCCATTACCCACCCTCCCAGCCACTTCCTCTGGTGCTGCCTGTGTCCGCCTCAGTAAGAGGGGAAGCGTGTCCTTCACCCCTGGCACTGCTGCCCCTGCCCCTGTCCCCACTGCTGCCATCAGTGCTCAGTCTGTGGACCTTTTGCGCCAGCTGTGTGTAGGCCAGACAGCTCTCCTCAATGCCTTCATTGACCACGACAAGAAATTGGCCCAGGTGGTTGATTTCATGGAGGGCATACATTCCGACGTGGGTGGGCTGCACCGGACAGTCCAGGCTTTGTCATCAATAGTGATGTCTGCCCTGCAACACTGTGCCACTCTATGAACTCATGAGAATGTTGGCGCTTGTTTGGGACGGAGCGCATTGGAGTTCTGCACGCTAAAAAAGAAAAAAATGAGAGATAAAGTTGAAGGTTTTCAAACAAAGGAAAAACGAAGGGTGTGCTTCAGGTTATATCCAATTAACCTATATTAACTTTGTTCCAAACCCTGTTAGAGCACCCCGCTCCAAAATTGGATACAAATGAATATTGTTACAATGATGTCTTCACGTCAGAGACTTTTTTCACCAAATTTGAAGGAGCACTAACCACGGAGGATTTTGCAATGAACTATGACCTTTTATATTCAATTCACACTTACTTTTGTTCGCATTACGTTTCAGCAGTAGGGTCTGTTGAATAACAATTTTTCATGGATGATGGGGGGATGCGATTATTTACACTGTTCCTTTTATGTTCAATGAAGGGGGTGAGATGTTTATGGCATAACGGGTTTGTTTTCACCGACTGAGGGGTTTAGCAGTTGGGTGCACTTTAAGAAGAAAGACGAGATGCAGATAGCACGTGATAGCTTTGGAACACAGGTGGGAGTACTGGGTTTAAAAACCGTTCCGTTAGAAATAGTTTGATTGGAAAACATGAAGGAGGAAGGCAAGGGTGTTACGTGAGGTTAAAATCAGGAAGTTTTAGCAGGTATGCACGGAGACATGATGTTTTTGTATACGGGTGTAGTTTAAAGAGAATTTTTGTTGGGGAGAAGGGGGTAACAATCAACACTGGATGCAATTAGAATATTATTGAGCTTAGCATTGTTTTGTAAAGGGTATCAAGCGTGTTGTTTACCAGAGGGGCATATTGAATGATGAGTAGAGAGAACTGGGGAGGGAAGTGTAACAATGTGCAACAAGGGGTGGTGAACATAACGTTTAAGAGTCACATAAATAATATTTTTTGGTGGGCACAAAGGGGTGGATGGGTCAAATGTTCAATGTAAAATCAATGTGCATAGGAACTGTTAGTGGGTAAACTCATTGAAATATTTTTTAACACCATAGATACCCCCGAAGAAGGTCGTGAGGACCGAAATGCATTGGGTAGAATTAAACGGCTGGAAATCATGAAGTTTCAAAATTTGCCTGTGAATAAGCCTGGATTGGCGATCTCAGAGTATAAATACGCATAAAACATAGAAACTTCAGGTCTTTGACGTGATGGTTGAAAAAAACTGACTAACTTTGGAATAAAAAACGCATAAATCTGGACAAACTTGTGTAAATCGTGGTATACTTGTGAATACTAGTTCACTGATGTGCATACTGCTGTGCAACTCCTTAGTGACACGGACTTTGCAGTGCCACTCTATGAACTCATGAGAATGTTGGCGCTTGTTTGGGACGGAGCGCATTGGAGTTCTGCACGCTAAAAAAGAAAAAAATGAGAGATAAAGTTGAAGGTTTTCAAACAAAGGAAAAACGAAGGGTGTGCTTCAGGTTATATCCAATTAACCTATATTAACTTTGTTCCAAACCCTGTTAGAGCACCCCGCTCCAAAATTGGATACAAATGAATATTGTTACAATGATGTCTTCACGTCAGAGACTTTTTTCACCAAATTTGAAGGAGCACTAACCACGGAGGATTTCGCAATGAACTATGACCTTTTATATTCAATTCACACTTACTTTTGTTCGCATTACGTTTCAGCAGTAGGGTCTGTTGAATAACAATTTTTCATGGATGATGGGGGGATGCGATTATTTACACTGTTCCTTTTTTGTTCAATGAAGGGGGTGAGATGTTTATGGCATAACGGGTTTGTTTTCACCGACTGAGGGGTTTAGCAGTTGGGTGCACTTTAAGAAGAAAGACGAGATGCAGATAGCACGTGATAGCTTTGGAACACAGGTGGGAGTACTGGGTTTAAAAACCGTTCCGTTAGAAATAGTTTGATTGGAAAACATGAAGGAGGAAGGCAAGGGTGTTACGTGAGGTTAAAATCAGGACGTTTTAGCAGGTATGCACGGAGACATGATGTTTTTGTATACGGGTGTAGTTTAAAGATAATTTTTGTTGGGGAGAAGGGGGTAACAATCAACACTGGATGCAATTAGAATATTATTGAGCTTAGCATTGTTTTGTAAAGGGTATCAAGCGTGTTGTTTACCAGAGGGGCATATTGAATGATGAGTAGAGAGAACTGGGGAGGGAAGTGTAACAATGTGCAACAAGGGGTGGTGAACATAACGTTTAAGAGTCACATAAATAATATTTTTTGGTGGGCACAAAGGGGTGGATGGGTCAAATGTTCAATGTAAAATCAATGTGCATAGGAACTGTTAGTGGGTAAACTCATTGAAATATTTTTTAACACCATAGATACCCCCGAAGAAGGTCGTGAGGACCGAAATGCATTGGGTAGAATTAAACGGCTGGAAATCATGAAGTTTCAAAATTTGCCTGTGAATAAGCCTGGATTGGCGATCTCAGAGTATAAATACGCATAAAACATAGAAACTTCAGGTCTTTGACGTGATGGTTGAAAAAAACTGACTAACTTTGGAATAAAAAACGCATAAATCTGGACAAACTTGTGTAAATCGTGGTATACTTGTGAATACTAGTTCACTGATGTGCATACTGCTGTGCAACTCCTTAGTGACACAGACTTTGCAGTGCCACTCTATGAACTCATGAGAATGTTGGCGCTTGTTTGGGACGGAGCGCATTGGAGTTCTGCACGCTAAAAAAGAAAAAAATTAGAGATAAAGTTGAAGGTTTTCAAACAAAGGAAAAACGAAGGGTGTGCTTCAGGTTATATCCAATTGCCCTGCAACAGGCACATACTCACAGTCCAGCTCCAGTCCCTTTGTCCACCCCCTGGCAGTGGCCACGTCTCACGATAGTGACCACGGTCCACACACATCAAAGTTACGATACAGCACACGGAGCACACAGCAGCAGCAACCCAAGTGGTCCCAGGCGCAGACACAATCCCCACAAATGACCAAAGGCACCCCAGAGCACAGGGAGAAAAGCCCGTCAGGTGACACCAGTGGACAAATAGCAAAGCAGCAGACCTCAGGCACGCATGTCTCAGTGACATCCCCATCTAAGGACTCTCCTGCCCCTAAAGCATTGCGAAAAGATAATCGTACTGTGTCTGTGCCCACCAAGGAGGTGGTGCATGCCAAGGGTACACCTAGGAAGGGCTCTAAGGCAGTATCACCAACCACCTCGACTCCCATTCCAAGCCCAGTGAAGCAGGGGCCAGAGGGCACTGTAGGGGTAACACCTAGCAAACAGGGGAAGGGGGGGCAGAGGCGAAGCAAGGCAAAGGGTTCCGCTTGGTCCAGCACCTCACCAGAGGGGCTGCCAGCGCCTGCACCTGCTGCAGCAGTGGTGGTGAGTGTGCCTGTTGTGCCCACACCACTTTCCATTGATCCAAAGTCAGGCAAGCCATTTAGGATCCCCAAGAAGTGGAAGGGCACCCCTCCACAATCTCCCAACAACACCGTGACTCCCGTCTGCATGACTCCACCTCCACATGCCACTACACCACCTGGTCCAAGCAGCCCTCCAGCTTGCCAAACCACTGATAGCTCTACCTCAGCTGTTCCGCTCTCTCCCCCGTCAAGTGCCCCGACAGTCCCAGAGACACAGCCAGCTCCCAGTCTGCCTGACAGCCAAGTCTGAGTGTTAATCACCCTCACACACCTGTCTCACACAGGTGGGCCTGTACTGCACATTGTTGCCCCCTGACTGTGTTGCTGACCATGGAAAGGTAGAGTCGCATACATTCCCTGTGCAGCTTCCCATGGACTCAGGCTGCACGCTGGACTGCTCACTGGCCCTGTTGCTCTTTGCTGTGTTGGACCCTTCCCTGTGCAGCTTCTGATGGACTCAGTCTGCACTTTGTCCTGCCCACTGGCCTTGTCGTTCACTGCTGTGTGCCCCCTGCCTGTGCAGCTTCTCATGGACTCAGTCTGCACCCTCGACTGGCCACTGCCCTTGTCGTTCACTGCTGTGTGCCCCCTGCCTGTGCAGCTTGTCAAGGACTCAGTCTGCATTTTGTCCTGGACACTGGCCTTGTCGTTCACTGCTGTGTGCCCCCTGCCTGTGCAGCTTCTCATGGACTCAGTCTGCCCTTTATCCTGGCCACTGGCCTTGTCATTCACTGCTGTGTGCCCCTTGCCTGTGCAGCTTCTCATGGACTCAGTCTGCACCCTGGACTGGCCACTGGCCTTGTCGTTCACTGCTGTGTGCCCCCTGCCTGTGCAGCTTCTCATGGACTCAGTCTGCACTTAGTGCTGGCCACTGGCCTTGTCGTTCACTGCTGTGTTGGACACTTCCCTGTGCAGCTTCTCATGGACTCAGTCTGCACCATGGACTGGCCACTGGCCTTTTCGTTCACTGCTGTGGGCCCCCTGCATGTGCAGCTTCTCATGGACCCAGTCTGCACTTTGTCCTGGCCACTGGCCTTGTCGTTCACTGCTGTGTTGAACCCTTCCCTGTGCAGCTTCTCATGGACTCATTCTGCACCCTGGAATCGCCACTGGCCTTGTCGTTCACTGCTGTGTGCCCCCTGCCTCTGCAGCTTCTCATGGACTCAGTCTGCACTTTGTCCTGGCCACTGGCCTTGTCATTCACTGCTGTGTGCCCCCTGCCTGTGAAGCTTCTCATGGACTCAGTCTGCACACTGGACTGGCCACTGGCCTTGTCGTTCACTGCTGTGTGCCCCCTGCCTGTGCAGCTTCTCATGGACTCAGTCTGCACTTTGTCCTGGCCACTGGCCTTGTCGTTCACTGCTGTGTGCCCCCTGACTGTGCTCTCATGGACTCAGTCTGCACCCTGGACTGGCCACTGGTCTTGTCGTTCACTGCTGTGTGCCCCAAGCCTGTGCAGCTTCTCATGGACTCAGTCTGCACTTTGTCCTGGCCACTGGCCGTGTCGTTCACTGCTATGTTTGACCCTTCCCTGTGCAGCTTCTCATGGACATGCTCTGCATCTCGTGCCTTGCTCTTCTCTTCTCATGGTACCTATCTGTGCAATATGTGAATAAAGACAGTTGCTCCTGTTGTCTATTTTGTCAGTGTCCTTACTGAAAAAAGTTATTTTGCTGTGTGTATATGGTTTCTGTGCCACATGGTCTGTGTGGCACTTCAACATGGTCAATGTTTGGGCTCACTTACTCTCTTGCTTTTAGGGGTGACAGGGTCTTCATTTCTTTTTGACCCAGATACTTGTGGTGGCAATGGTGTCAATTTGGAATGGTTAGCAGTAGTCATTTACTTGATTGGTTCATGTTGGCTCTATTGTACACATGTCGGGGGGGGTCACTGCCAGCACAGAGTGGGTTTCTGAACACAGTATTGCAGGCAGGCTGTCCAGGTTCATCATGTATGTGTGTTCTTCCTTTATGTGTGCCCAGTGGTGTATGTGTGTGGTCATCTTGTGATGGTCAGCCATCCTAGTCCCATGGCTTACTTTCCAATTGCGCTCTTGGATGGCCAGGAAGTGTGCAGTGTGAAGGGGGTGAGTTTGGGGGAAGTGTTGATGTGTGCATGCCTCTGCAATGTCAACTACACACATGTGTCACTTGTGAGTTGTGTGCCTGTTGTTTTGATTGTTCATCCCTGTGGATGTAGTTGTATGCCCATGTGTGAGTTGTATGTTGTGTACTGTGCAGTGTGTTGGTGTGTCCTTACAGTTCTGTCTGACTCCTACTTGTCATTTTTGTCACTTGTGAGTATGCAGAGAGTGTTACTGGCAAGTCAGTGTTGTGTTTTGTTGCACATCCATGTGTCTTGTTGCTGTTTGTGGGGACTGTGCAGACCTGCTGCTCCACACTGCCATTGTGGTTGTGTTTTCTAATGCCTTGCTGTCACATGGTGTCTTCTTGCCTCCAGTATGGCATGTTGTGTGTGTTGTCATGCCCTCCCCTATATGTGCATTCAGCTGCCTACCCATTGTGGGTCTGCACCCCCTCTCTTTGTGTATGGTACACTCCTGCTATGTCCTCTACTGACATGCAGTATACTTCACTTTGGTGTGAGCTGTCCCCTTGGTTTGCATGTGTGTGTGCCTCCCCATGACTTCATTTGTGGTGGAGTTCTTTGTCCAGGGTCAATGTGTCACTCAGGGCATTTCACCAATGGGTCATGTGTGATGTTCTGGTGCTGTTTGTCAGTCATGGTTGCTCCTATTCAGTTCAACTGTGTGTGCTGCCCATGCCTGTGGTCAAGTTGTTTCCACCTTTGTGTCCCAGACTTGTGCATCTATTGGGTGTCGTATGTATGTGTGTGGTTTGTGTTTTTGCTTCACTTCCTGGGTGTGCTGTTGTCTTTGTGCTGTGCTGTATGGTATTTTGTGGGTTGCTGTTCTGTCACTGATGTCTGTGTGTGTATGGTATGCTTGGTGTGCACACACCGATAGTTGTGCATGCAGTGCTGTGTGTGTATGTTGCCTTGTGATTTCCTGGTGTGCATCCCCTGATGTTGTGCTGTGTTTGCTATGTGATTGTTCTGCCTGTGCATCTGTTGTTTGTTTGCTGTGGCTGTGTTGTTCTGTGATGGTGCACTTCTTGTGTGTGTTGTGGTATGCTGTCTGCACATTGTTCCTGAGTGATGAGGTTGTGCACTCCTGTTGTGTCTGTGCTCCCATTGCCTTTCCCCAGTTTAGCTGGACAGGGCATGTCTATTGTTGTTGTTGTGGCTCTGTGTGTGTTTCTGTTGGGCTATGTGTTTGTCTGTTATATTTGTTTCCACATTTGTGGTGGCATCCCTGTGTGTGTGTGTGCGTGTGCATGTGTGTATGTGTGTGAGGGTGTTGTGCTCTGTTCCTTGTGTTGATGTGATGTACACATGCTTGTTGTGTGTCTCCATGGCCTTCCATTTGTGTGCAGCCTACTTTGTTTTGCCTATTTGTTGTGCCTTATTGCTGTTGGCATGTGGGGTGTGTATGTGTGTGTGTGTCAGTCTGTGGTATGTATGTGCGACTGTGCAGGCTGTGTGTCCATTTGGATGTTCATTCCTTGTATGCGTTCATTTGTTGCTTGTCCTCATTGATATTTCCCTGAGTGTGGTGGTGTTTGTGTTTCCTTGGCCCTGTGCTACTATGCTGTGAGTTGTGTGTTCCTGGTCAGCCACTCCTGCATTGTGTGTCTCCATGATTGTTAGTTGTGTGGTGCAGAGTGTGTATTGCCCTGGCTTGTTGTTGTGCATGGGGTGCACAGGAGGGGCACATGGCATGTGCCTTCATGGGGTGTGCTAGTGTGTGGTGGGAATGGGTGTGGCCCTGTGGTCTTTGTGCCCTGCCCATGCCTGGCACTGGCCCTGCCTTCTGAATTGTGCACATGTATTTGCTTGTGTTCACCGCTGCTGTGACGTGACCGGGACATTGCTGCATGGTGGCGGTAGCTGTGTGTCCAGGATGCAGCGGGGTGACTTTGTGGCAGGTCGTTGATGTGTAGGTGCCCTTGTGGATGTGTCCCTGTCCCCCCTAGGGTGTCTGATGTGGATTTGGACCCTGTGTCAGGCTGTGTGTTGTGTGTTGTGTTGTTGTGTACCTGTGGCAGCGTCCGCGGCGGTCCATGAGTTCCTGGTGATGTAACAGGTACAGCACCGGAAAGACGTGTAGAGCTGGGTCCATGGTGGTCTTGACCGGGACTCTGGTTTCGCGCTCCGCTGTTGAGCTTCCGCCGTCTCTGGTTGGGCGGTGTCTCCGCTGCGGTGCGTCTGCTTGCTTGAGTCATCCTAATTTGTGGAGAGGGGTGGACGTCATTCCGCACGGCGGTGAGGCTCTATTGGCTCCCACCGCCATGGTGGCGGGCACACTTTGATGGCGTTGCGCATCGCACCGCGGCAGTTGGGAATTGGCCTTTTTATTATGTTTATCCATATGAATATGGCGGGCGTGATGTCTGCTGCTGGCTGGCAGAAAAGGGCGTTTTTCGCACCGCCAGCATCGCTGTGGTCCCACCGCCCTACATCCTAATGGACCCCTTAGTGTCTACCATAGTGAACTATAATCTAAAATATGTACAGGAAAAAATGTATCTTTCCACAGTCCCAGAATGACCTTTGCCACCTTTCCCCTTTCTCTTATTGTTGACCGGAGTCAAATGCTTTTAGCGTACTCTTTAGTCCTTCAAAAAGTTTCTTTTGACTTTATCAGTTCATGTGTCTTTTCTGGTTTCTTTGGTCTCCTCAAGAAGTGCGCAGTTCACTCTCACCCACTTGTTTACAGTCCTCGTTTGGGTTTTCGTGACTGCTACCACCTCTTCAATGTCAGGCAGTGCAATGTATTTCCATTCAGGCGATTTGTATTTCAACTTAGGTCTTTTCACTCTTTTGGGTCTCTGCAATTGTCATTTGTTCAATTGTATTTGTTTTCTCTGGCTTGTTATTTCATTTACTTGTTCCTCTTTATTTTTGTTCAAATTTATTATTTATTATCTTAGTCTTTTATTTTCATCGAGCCAATTGTCTCCTTTTCTTGGCCATTTTAGTTTGTTTTCCTTTTCCCCACGTTCCACTTTCCAAGCTCTCTTTCTCGGTCCTCGTCTTTGCCTTATTTCTTCTTCACTTTCCTCGGATTCTGTTTCAGATCTCACTTCACCTTCTTTAACCTTGAATTTTATGATCTCTGATCCTTGATCTGAGTCTAGATTTTCTTCTATTGTTTCAATTATTTCTGAAGGTATTTCCCCAAAACTTGTATTTGGTTGTTCACTAACACTGTGAATTATTTCCGTCTCTCCTGTTTCGGTATCAATTATTTGTCTTTCAAATTCTTCTACTTGTCTTTCACTAGATTCAGATAGTTCTGTTTCAGATGTCGAACTGGTATCCGATTGTTTGATCTTTGGGTCTCTAGTTGGCAGAGGTAGGTACCACTGTCCAAATAGGGACCCTTGCTTCTAGTCAGGGTAAGGGGGATACACTCTTTAGATAACCCCTGTTCACCCCCTTCGTAGCTTGGCACGAGCAGACAGGCTTATCAAAGGCAATGTGTAAAGTATTTGTACCAACACTCACAGTAACACAGTGAAAACACCACAAATGGACTCCACACCAGTGTAGATAAATAAAGTACTTTTATATAAACAACACAAGACCAAAACGACAAGTATCCAACATACACAGTTCATGAATTTGGTTTCAAAAGAGTTCTTAGCTTAGCGACAAAATAATCCATATTAGCGTCAATTTTAGCCAACAGTACCTGGTGATGCGATAAAAGTTCCTAGCGGTGCTCAGGCGTCGAAAAACAAGCAACAGCGTCAGTCCTGAGACCCTAGGGAGGCGATGCGACAACCCCGCTGCATGTGCGTGTGCAACGAATACGGTCTGTATGGGGAGTGAGGTGATACTTGTATGGATTCCAAGGCGTAGCTTCTCCGGTAGAAATTTACTTGCAAAGGCACGATGCAACAATCTTTGATGGCTCCGCGACGATGTTCGCAGCGACGAAATGCGGCCCGCTAATGAGCTGTGCGACGATCTCACTCAGTGGCGGCAGGCTCTGCGACGATACTCGCAGCAACAGGAATCTTCCCGCTCCGGGGGCGATGCGCTCCGAAGATGAACGCGGCGTTGACGTTGCAGCGGCGATAGGCACTGCAACGATCTTCGCGGCAACGGAAATTTTCTCGCTAAGCCGGCGGTGCGTGAAAAAGTTGCAGATCTTTTACTTCTTTTCTCTTGGTCAGCTTCCCAACAGCAGACACAACCTCCAGAGGCCCCACAATTGGATCAAGCACTCTAGGGAGGGCAGAACTCACACAGCAGAGTTCAGGGGGAAGCTGGGGGTGAAGTCCTTTTGTTCCTGGGACTTCTTAACAGCAGGCCAGCTCTACTCAGGCCCTTGGAGATTCCTTCAAGCCAGGGGACACAGCACACAGAAAAGTCCTTCCCCTCTCCTTGGCAGCAAAGCAACTGCAGGTCAGCCTTACAGCAGGTCAGTCCTTCTTCTTCAGTCTTCCAGCTTTCTCCTTGGCAGAGGTTCCTTCTTGATTCCAGGATGATCTAATTTTTGGGGATCAGGGTCCCAATATTTATACCCCCAAATCCTTTGTCCTCTGAGGGCAGAGGGGCCTTTGCCCAGTCCAAACCAGTTCTGGAGCACTCTGTTTACATGACTCCTTCTTTCCTTTCACAGTGCAGGGCAGAAACATCAGACGCCCCACAGGAGGTGGAGCCGGCATTGTGGAGGGAAAGCGCAGCCCTGGATCACTTGTTGACATGATTCCTTCTCTCCTTTCACAGTGCTGGGCAGAGACATCAGACGCACCACAGGGGGTGGAGCCAGCACTGTGGGGGTCAGGCACTGTCCTATTCAGGTCCCAGGTGCAACTCCTCCCACCCATCTACATGGAGATCTCTCTATTCAGCCCTGTGCTGACTCACCCTGTCTCCGGGAATTCCCCAGCCCCCTGGAATTCCCCAGCCCCTGTCACTCAAACTCCAGACAAGAAATACACAACCTAGCAGAGGCAGGTTTGAATGGTTAGACAAGAAAATACCTACATTCTAAAAGTGGTATTTTCAAACACAGAATGTTAAAACCAACTTCACTAAAAGATATATTTTATCATTCTGAGTTCAGGCATACTCAACTTTAATTTACTATCTTGCTCCTATGGGAAGATATGCAGGTAAACATTATACTCAGCATTCCCCATTATAGCCTATTGGCAAGATAGCCTTTCAATAGTGAAAAACGAAAATGGCTATAATTCACTACCAGAGCATGTCACCTACACCAGTACATGCTCTACCTTTCACATACACTGCACCCTGCCCAGGGGAGTACCTAGGGCCTTCCATAGGGGTGTCCAATGTGTACAGAAAGGGAAGGGTTAGGCCTGGCCAGTGTGGACACTGGTCAGGTCAGCATGGCAGTTAGCAACTGCACCCAGGTACTGTGGTGGCAGGCCTGTCACACCACTTTAGGGATACTCCTGTGGGTGGCACAATCAGTGCTGCAGGCCCACTAGTAGCATTTGAATCACCAGCCCTGGCACACTCAGTGCACTTTACTAGGGGCTAACAGGTGAAACAAATATACCAATCATGGATAACCAATCAATATAACAATTTACCTAGGGAACACTTGCACTTTGACACCGATCAGCAGTGGCAAAGTGCCCAAAGCATCTAAACCAGCAAAAATGAAATCCAGCACAGCGTCAAAAAATACAGGAGGTAGAGGCAAAAAGTCAGGGGAAACCACGCCAAAGATGCCAGGTCTAACACATGTCCCCTCCAGCTGAAAGTGGGAAGAACTACCCACCCTCTTGGGAGTTCTCATCGCTAAGACGGAAAAACCTGGACAGACCATCAGCATTGGCGTGTTCTGTACTAGGACGGTGTTCCATCGTAAAGTCCATTCCCTGTAGGGAGATGGACCACCTCAACAGTTTTGGGTTTTCACCCCTCATCTGCATTAACCATCTGAGGGGCCTGTGGTCTGTCTGAACCCGGAAGTGAGTCCTAAACAAGTAGGGCCTCAGCTTCTTCAGAGCCCAGACCACAGCAAAAGCTTCCCTTTCAATCGCACTCCACCTCTGTTCCCTGGGGAGTAGCCTCCTACTAATGAAAGCAACAGGTTGGTCCAAGCCCTCGTCATTGATCTGTGAGAGTACCGCTCACACATCATGCTCTGAAGCATCTGTCTGCACTACAAACTCACTGGAGAAATCAGGCACCTTGAGCACCGGTGCCGTGCACATGGCAGTCTTCAGGGCATCAAAAGCAGTTTGACAGGCGTCGGTCCAATTCACTCTCCTGGGCTGCTTCCTTGAAGTCAGCTCTGTCAAGGGGGCAACAATGGTGCCATATCCCTTGACAAATCGGCGATAATACCCGGTGAGTCCTAGGAAGGCTCTCACCTCTGTCTGGGTCTTGGGAGGTTCCCAAGCCAGAATGGTATCAATCTTCGCTTGAAGGGGCGCCACCTGGTCGCTCCCTACCTGGTGTCCCAAGTACACCTCAGAACCCTGCCCTATCTGGCACTTACTGGCCTTGATAGTGAGGCCTGCCCTTTGCAGAGCCTTCAACACTTCACAGAGGTTCTGCAAGTGTTCCTTCCACGTGGACCTGAACACAGCAATGTCATCCAGGTACGTGGCGCTGAATTCCTCCAGCCCGGACAGTACCTGGTTGACCAGGCTCTGGAATGTGGCAGGGGCATTCTTCAACCCAAAGGGCATAACTCAGAACTGGAAGTGCCCCTCTGAAGTTGAAAACGCAGACCTCTCCTTGGCCCCCTCAGTTAAGGCAATCTGCCAGTACCCAGATGTTAAATCAAACGTACTGAGGTACTGGGCAGCTCCCTACCGATCCACGAGCTCATCAGCTCTGGGGATGGGGTGCGCGTCAGTCTTGGTGACCGCATTGAGCCCACGGTAGTCCACACAAAACCGGAGTTCTGGGGTGGCACTGGGCGCAGCAGCTTTTGGAACTAAGACCACTGGGCTAGCCCAGGGGCTACTGAAGGGCTCAATTACCCCTAGCGCCAACATCTTGGAAACCTCTTCCTTGATACTGCCCCTGACCTTGTCAGCTACCCTGTAGAATTTCTGCTTTACAGGTAGTCTATCTCCAGTGTCCACATCATGGACGCACCAGTTGGTGACACCTGGGGTCAGGGAGAACAGGGAGGAAAACTGACCCAACACCTGGCGACAGTCCCTCTGCTGTTCTAGGGTCAGGGTGGGCGAGAGGACCACACCATCCACTGACCCTTCTTGCTCCTTGGCTGCCAGGAGGTCAGGAAGAGGGTCGTTGTCCTCTTCCATTCCAGCATCGGTAGCCAGGAACATGGTTACATCAGACCTCTCGAAGTGGGGTTTGAGGCTGTTCACATGTAAGACCCTCAGGGGCTGCCTGGGAGTCTGCAAGCTAACCAGGTAGGTTACTTCGCTCTTGCGCTCCACAACCTCATATGGCCCAGTACACTTGTCCTTGAGCGCACAAGGCTCCACTGGCGCCATTACCCACAATTTCTGCCCAGGTTGAAATTCGACCAGAGTGGCATTCTGGTCGTACCGTCTTTTCATTTCGTCCTGGCTGGCTTCTATGTTCTCTTGGGCGAGCTTCCTGAAGCGCAGTGTCTGGTTGCGGAAGGCCAGCATATAGCTGAACACATCCTGGGGGGTTTTCCCGGGGGATTTCTCCCACCCCTCCTTCAGCAGAGTGAGAGGTCCTCTAACAGGGTGGCCATACAGAAGCTCAAAGGGACTGAACCCTAAGGACTTCTGAGGCACCTCCCTGTAGGCAAACAACAGGCATGGTAAGAAGACGTCCCACTTCCATCTCAAGGGCTCGGCAAGGCTCATAATCATAACTTTCAGGGTTCGGTTGAACCTTTCAATCAACCCATTTCCTTGAGGGTGGTGAGGAGTGGTGAACTTATAAGTTACCCCACACTCCTCTCACAGAGACTTCATGTACCTAGAGATAAAGCTGGTACCCCGGTCGGAGACCACCTCTCTGGGGAACCCCACACGGGAAAAGATCCCCATCAATGCACGGCCCACCACGGGTGCTGTGATTGTCCGGAGAGGGACTGCTTCTGGGTAGTGGGTGGCGTGGTCCACCAAGACCAGGATGAACCTGTTGCCTATGGCTGTCTTGGGGTCCAGTGGCCCCACGATATCGATGCCCACTCGCTCGAAAGGGGTGCTCACCACAGGAAAGGGTTGGAGGGGTGCCTTGCACTTCCCTCCGCTCTTCCCACTTGCCTGACTAGTCTGGCAAGTCCTACAGAATGTCCCGACGTGCTTCTTCATCTGGGGCCAGAAGAAGTGGGTGACAAGCCTCTGGAAGGTCTTGTCTTGCCCCAGATGTTCTGCGAGACGCACGTCATGAGCCAGACCCAGTAGGAAGTCCCTGAAGCATTCGGGTACCACCAGCACACGGGCTGCACCGGGCTCAGCGAACTTAGGTTCACTATAAAGCAACCCATCCTCCCAGTAAATGAGATGATCCTTGGCCGCTCCACCTGCTGCCTGGACTGCAGCCTGCTGCCGCATACCAATGAGGGAAGGGCATTCCTTCTGCGCCCTGCAGAACTCCTCCCTGGAGGGGCCACCCTCTTGCTGCCAATGGGTCAGCTCAGGTAGGTCCCCCAGTTTGGCCACCTGTTCCCCTGTAGGTTCCAGGGCATTCCCCTCAGGTTCTGCTCCTTCCTGGACCGTGGGAACGGTGGGGGCTGGTTTCCCACGCCCTCTGCTCCTTCTCCTCTAGGCAGGTACCTGGGCCACTGTTTCAGGCTCCAGGTCTGCTGAATCACCCCTACTGGCTGCCATAGACCGAGTGGTCACACAGATCCACTCAGGCAAACCCAACATCTCCATGTGAGCGTGGCATTCCATCTCCTTCCATGGGAAACTCTCCAGGTCATTACCTAGCAGACAGTCTACAGGCATAGATGGACTCACAACAACCTTCAAGAGACCTGAGACCCCCCTCCACTCAAAGGGAACCTGCACCACTTTACAGAGGCGCACTGAGTTGTCAGCTGCAACTACTGGGTGAAGTACATTGGGAATGATCTGCTTTTCATACACCCACTGACATCTCACAGATGTCACGCTGGCTCCTGTGTCTCTCAGAGCCTCCACCCTCCTCCCATTGAAGGTCACCCACTGCCCATATTTCTTGGTGTTTTCGGGCAGGTAGGTTTCCTGGACCATCTCTTGGTCTCCTAAAGAGACAAGGGTCATAAATGCTGGTCCCTCCCCTTCACTAGAAATTAAATCCTCCCCCACAGCTACACTCACTAAACCCGGTTTAGGAGCACCAGTGGGTGCTGGAGTTTTCTTGGGGCAACTAGGGGCAATGTGCCCCACCTCTTTGCAGTGATAGCAGGTAGGTGGGTCCCTGGGGTCCCGCCTACCCCTAGGGGGCCAGGTCGGTTTGGGCTTGGGGGGTTGGGACTCCTTTCCCTGGGAACTGTTTTGGGGCCCTTGAGAGAACTCCTTTTGGTTACCCTTGTCCCCCACTCTTTTGCTGGGGACCCTGCCCACCTTTGGCTGTGGTACCCACAATTCCTCTATGGACCCTGGTACTGGTCCAGTGGTCCGCCTCCTTAGCAAGCTCAATGGGGTCCGTCAGCTTGCTGTCTAAAAAATTCTGGCGCAGCTCTGGAACACATAGACTACTCAAGTGCTCCCAACTAATTAAATGCAACAACCCCTTGTAATCAGTTACTTTGCTGCCCTTCATCCAACCTTCCAGTGCACGTGAGTACAGATTCACACACTCCATCCAAGTCTCAGACTCTTTCTTCTTGGAGTTCCTAAACTGCAGCCTATACTGCTCTGGAGTAAGTCCATACCAGAGACATAGGGCCTCTTTCATATTGGGGTTGGTCATGGTACCTGCTAATTCTAAGGGCTCTAGAGCAGTCCTCCCAGAAGCCTCAAAATGTTTCCACAGGCCCGCCCCCCAATGCTGATCAGGCACACCATTCATCCTCAATGCAATCTCATACGAGGTAAACCAGGCATAGATATCCTCACTCCTATTATAATTCTGCACCAAATCTTTGGAGAGATATACTTTACCCCCTTGTACTGGCTGTGCGCTGCCACCATTGGAACTGGTCTCCACCTGTTTGTTTCTGATGTCCAGTTCCCTCATGCTCAACTCATGAGCCAAAAGCAATATTTTCTCTTCTTTCTCTACTTCCAATTGCTTCGTCTTCATTCGCATGATTTCCAATTCATGCTCTCTTACCCTTTGGTTTTCCTCTAACTCTTCTGGGGTGAAGACCCTACTGGAATGGTTGCTGCCAGCCCTTAAGACTGGTCTGCCCACGGGCAGATCTTGGGGAACAAAACCATCCTCTTCACCTGCATCATCGTCCTCTTGGGCCTCCCACCAGGCCTTCAAGACTCTTTGTAGCACATCCTTTCTAGATCCGCTTTTCACAGGGCAACCAAGGTCTTTGCAGAATTGCTTGAGCTCCTTAACTTTGTACGAATACAGATCCTCAATGGAAAACTCCAATCCTGCCCTCTAACTTGTTGACACCTGAGACATGATGCTCTAGAAGAGTTACTCAAAAATAGAACCAAAAACACAGTATGTGGTTGCGTAGTGGTCTGCACTTAAACTAGTGATGTACACCAATTACTGTGGGTCAAGTACAAATACAAATTCTAATACTCACCGCTGACCACAAATGTTAGATCTGGGGGTCTCTAGTTGGCAGAGATAGGTACCACTGTCCAAATAGGGACCCTTGCTTCTAGTCAGGGTAAGAGGGATATACTCTTTAGTTAACCCCTGCTAACCCCCTTGGTAGCTTGGCACGGGCAGACAGGCTTATCAAAGGCAATGTGTAAAGTATTTGTACCAACACTCACAGTAACACAGTGAAAACACCACAAATGGACTCTGTTGGAAGGCGGACCCCGAGGAGTCGGCGAGACCACCAAGGGGGGCCCTCCCACTGTACGAAGTAGCCGAGCGCTGCCGAGAAGTCTCCTGAGAGATCCTTCTCCTATCACGTACTAGCACAGTAACACCACCACACAGGACTCAAGGAGGTTGTCTCGAGACAAGCAATTCTTTATCAGCAATAAAAAGGTTACGAGGTCAATATTTACACGAAGGGATCGAGGGATCCACCAAAAGTCTCAGTGTCTCTTTGGGAGCGTAGGGGTAGCGGGACAGTCTTTGGCAGGGGTGCGGTACGAGGGTACCTGGGGCCCAGTTCTTATCCTCAAGTTGGAGGACCTCCGGATCTTGGAGGGGTCGAGCCGCGACGGCGTCAGCAGGGCTCTGGCGTACAGTTCGTGGAGAGCCGCGATCCAATCAGCAGGGCTCTCAAGATGGTTTCTGCTCAGCTCGAGCCGCGACGTCGTCAGCAGGGCTCCGAGGGAGGTTTCAGCGAGGTGGGGCCGCGACAGCGTCAGCAGGGCTCCGATGTTCCAGGTGGCTTCAAAGGGTTCACAAGAAGGAGCCATGATGCAGTCAGCAGGGCTCGTGATGGTTCCGACCAGAGTTCTTCTCCGTAGGGTCAGCCGCGATTCAATCAGCAGGGCTCTCGACTCCGGGATACAACTGCCGATCTGTGGCGGGGTCGCCCCAGATATAGGTCTGGAGCCCTTTGATGTCCGGACCCAGGTGCCCGGTGGGGGCGGAGAGGCCGGGTGGAGGTGGCCAGACGCCCAGCAGGAGAGGCGCCAGGCCCAAGGGAGTTGCAGGGCGATCACACCTCGAGAGGGGAGGACAGTTGGGGGTCCCATCGATACTGTCCTCCGCCGGGGGCGATGAATGGTTCCTGTGGCACCCCCTGGCCAGTTTGTGGTGCCTCGATGTCGGGGCTTCGCTGGGGTCGAGGCCGGGTTGAGCGGGGTCGCGCTGGCTGGTGCACAGAGTCACGTGGGTGCCAACAAGATGGCGGAGGCACGAGGGGTATGCGACCTCGTGCAGCCCAGGATGAAGGGCCTCGATGCAGTTCAGAAGGGTGGCCCGTGAAGGCCGGGGCGGGGAACGGGCACAATCCACGGGGGTAAGGACCATGCCACGAGGCCGGGTCCAACAGGCGTCCCCCCCAGCCGAAGGCATGGAGAGTCACCCATCTCCTTGGGGATTCTCCTCGTCAAGGCGGAAGAAGCGGGACAGGCCGTTGGCGTTGGCATGGTCATTGCCGGGCCGGTGTTCAACGTCAAAGTCCATCCCTTGTAGCGAGATGGACCACCGCAGCAGCTTGGGGTTCTCGCCCCGCATTTGCATTAACCACCGCAGGGGCCGGTGGTCGGTCTGGACCCAGAAGTGGGTACCGAAGAGGTAGGGCCGGAGTTTCTTGAGGGCCCACACCACAGCGAAGGCCTCACGCTCGATGGTGCTCCATCGTTGCTCCCGGGGCAGTAGCCGTCGGCTGATGACGGCCACCGGTCGGTCGAGACCCTTTTCATCGGCCTGGGACAGGACGGCCCCGATCCCATACTCGGAGGCGTCCGTCTGCACCACGAACTCCTTATTGTAGTCAGGGGCCTGTAGCACCGGGGCAGTACACATTGCGGTCTTTAGGGTGTCGAAGGCCGCTTGGCAGCGGGGTGTTCAGTACACCTTTTTGGGCTGCTTTTTGGACGTTAGCTCTGTGAGGGGGCCAACAATGCTCCCATAGTCCCGGATAAACCGCCGGTAGTATCCGGTGAGACCCAGGAAGGCCCGGACAGCGGTCTGGGTAGTGGGGGGTTCCCAGGCCTGGATGGCATCTATTTTCGGTTGGAGAGGGGCCACCTGCCCGCTCCCCACTTGATGGCCCAGGTAGGTCACGGATCCGTGGCCTATCTGACATTTGCTGGCCTTGATTGTGAGCCCGGCCCGCTGGAGGGCGGCCAGGACGGCTTTAATGTGAAGGAGGTGCTCTGCCCAGTGGTTGCTGTACACGGCAATGTCATCTAGGTAGGCCGCGCTGAAGGCCTCAAGCCCGGCCAAAACCTTGTTCACCAGTCTTTGAAAAGTGGCCGGGGCGTTCTTCATTCCGAAGGGCATCACCCGAAAGTGGTAATGCCCATCCGGGGTTGAAAAGGCGGATCTTTCTTGGGCGCCGGGGGTGAGCTGGATCTGCCAGTACCCGGCGGTGAGGTCCAGCGTGCTCAAGTAGCGAGCGGCCCCTAAGCGGTCGATGAGTTCGTCGGCCCTGGGTATAGGGTGGGCGTCCGTTTGGGTCACTGCATTCAGGGCTCGGTAGTCCACGCAGAATCGCAACTCCGGGGGGCGGCCGGGAGCTGCGGCCTTTGGCACCAGGATGACAGGGCTGGCCCACGGGCTGTCGGAGGGTTCGATGACCCCCAGGGCCAGCATCTTCGTTACTTTGGCCTGGATGCATGCCCGCACTCGGTCGGGTACCCGGTAGGCTCTGTGTCGCACGGGGGGGCTCTCCCCGGTGTCGACGTCATGGACGCACCAGTGGGTCACCCCCGGGGTGAGGGAGAAGAGGGCTGCGTAGTCCTGCAGCAGTTGCTGGCAGTCGTTGCGCTGTTCCGGAGTCACGGAAGAGGCGAGTTGGACACCCTCGATTGTTCCATCGTGGACGTTGGACCGCAAGAGGTCGGGCAGGGGCTCGGAGTCGTCCTCGCCCCCCTCGTCGGTCGCCAGTAGCAGGCTCAGTTCGGTCCGGGCAAAGTGGGGTTTTAGCCTGTTAGCATGTAGGACCCGGAGGGGGTTCCGGGGGGACTCCAGGTCGACCAGGTAGGTGACGGGACTTTTCTTCTCCACTACCTTGAAGGGCCCGGTCCATTTGTCCTGGAGGGCGCCGGGTTCAACCGGGGCCATGACCCATACCTTCTGACCTGGCTCGAATTCTATGGTGGAGGAGTTCCGATCGTACCACCGCTTCATGTCCTCCTGGCTGGCCTCGAGGTTGGCTTCGGCCATGGCTCGGAACTTGCGGGTCTGGTTTCGGAGGGTCAGGAGGTATCGGTAGACGTCAGGAGGGGCGCCTTGGGGCTTCGTCTCCCAGCTCTCTTTGACCAGGCTGAGCGGTCCGCGGACCGGGTGTCCGTACAATAGTTCAAACGGGCTGAACCCCAGGGACTTCTGCGGGACCTCCCGATAGGCAAACAGGAGGCACGGCAGCAGGACATCCCATCTCCGCCTGAGGGGCTCTTCTAGGCCCTGGATCATTCCTTTTAATGTTCTGTTGAACCGCTCAACCAGTCCGTTCCCCTGAGGGTGATAGGGGGTCGTGAACTTGTATGTGACACCGCACTGCTGCCACAGGGACCGCATGTATCTGGAAATAAAGTTCGTGCCTCTGTCGCTCACCACTTCGCGGGGAAATCCCACTCGGGAGAAGATCCCCATTAAGGCCCGGCCTACCACGGGGGCCGTTATAGTTCTTAGCGGGACCGCCTCCGAGTACCTGGTGGCGTGGTCCACGAGGACCAGGATGAAGCGGTGGCCCAGGGCGGTCTGGGGGTCCAGGGGCCCCACGATATCGATTCCGACCCGTTCGAACGGGGTGCTGACGGCTGGAAAGGGTTGGAGGGGGGCCTTGACCCGACCCCCCGTCTTCCCGCTGGCTTGGCAGGTCTGGCAGGACCGGCAGTGGTTGTCCACGTCTCTCCGCATCCGGGGCCAGTAGAAGTGGGTCACCAGACGGCTGTACGTTTTGTCTTGCCCCAAGTGTCTGGCGAGGGGCACATCATGTGCCAGGTTGAGCAGGAACTCCCGGAAGCGGAGGGGGACCACCAACACTCGGCTGGCCCCGAGTTCTGCCACTTTCTGCTCACTGTATAGCAGGCCTTCGGCCCAGTAGACCCAGTGGGTGCCGGTCTGGTCCCCGTTGGTTTGGGCGGACGCTTGTTGGCGGACCCCTTCGAGAGTGGGGCAGGACTGCTGCTCTTGTTGGAACTGCTCCCGGGTGGGGCCCCCTTCGTGTCGCCATTGTGTCAGCTCTGGTAGGGCGCACGGGGAAGCCATCTCTTCGGGGGAGGATTCACTAGGTCCAGGGTCGGCGTCCGCCTCCCCCTCGCTGCTGGCGGGAGGTGGTGCGAGCCCCTCGGGCTGGGCGGCCCCGGAGGCCGAGGATGAGCGGGGGGCCCGGGCGGTCATGGACCAGGTGATGGCACAGGCCCAGTCAGATAGTCCCAGCATTCGGAGGTGCTCTCGTCGCTCTACTTGAGCCCAGGGGGAACTCTCCAAGTCGTTCCCCAGGAGGCAGTCGACGGGGGCGTCGTCGCGTACCGTCACCTTCAGCAGGCCCGTCACCCCTCCCCACTCGAAGGGGACCAGGGCCATCTGGCACAGGCTTTCGCTGTTGTCGGCCGTCCAGACGGGACACAGCACATTCGGTAGGATCTGTTCGGGGGTCACCAGGTGGCAGCGGACAGCGGTGACACTGGCGCCGGTGTCACGAAGGGCTTCGGCCCGTTGTCCATTGACCGTGACCTGCTGTCGGTACTTCTGGGTGTTGCTTGGGATGGGGGTGCAGGGTACCATTTCTCGGCTACCCAGGCAGACCAGGGACATGGCTGCCGGCTCCCATTCAGTGGTCCCTCGGTCGAGGGTCTCCTCTTCCTCTTCTCCTTCTCCCAGGGCGGCGGCCGCCAGCTGTCGGGGCGGGGGCCCGCCGGCCCCGTTTCTTCAGTTCAGGGGGCAGACCGGATCGCTGGCATAGTGTCCGGTTTGTTGGCAGCCGTAGCACGTTACTGGTGGTCGTGGTCCGGGCCTGGCCGGGGGCGCCCCCCTTCGGGCTAGGCTCGGGGAGAGTTGTTGCTGCGGTGGCCCTCGAGGGGGGCTCCTGGGGGGTTCCTGTTCGGCCCTCCCCCTCCACCGCGTTGGCGGGGGGGTCCGGTGGGGTTCCTCTGGTACTCCCCCATTGAGTTCCGGGGGACCCGGGAGTTGACCCATCGATCGGCCTCGACGGCGAGTTTTCGCGGGTCGGTCATTTTGCTGTCGAGGAGGTGCTGTCTCAGTTCCACGAAGCAATTGTTGGAGAGATGTTCCCACACGATGAGGTCGACCAGCTGCCCGTAGGTGGTTACTTTGCTACCTCTGATCCACCCTTCTAGGGCCCGACTGAAAAAGTCCACATATTCCACCCAGGTGGTGCCCGGGATTTTCTTGCAGTCTCTGAACCGCTGGCGGTACATTTCTGCGGTTAGCCCGTAGCGGGTGAGCAGAGCCTCCTTCATGTGATCGTAGGAGGTCATCACCTCCTCCGGCAGCTGGAGCAGTGTGTCTCGACACTCACTCAGGAACCGCCCCCACAGGCCCGCGCCCCAGTCTTTTCGGGGCACCCGATGAGAGGTCATGGCCACCTCGTAGGCCTTGAACCATTGTTGGATGTCGTCATTCTTGTAGTACTCCTTGACGACCTCTTTCGGGATATGTACCTTGGTCTCGGCAGGCGGTAGAGTGTCTCTAGTACTGGGGGCGTTGGTCCCTCCGTTCTTGGCCTTGATTTCGAGCTCCTTGAGACTGCGCTCGTGCTCAAGGGTCAGTTTCTTTTCCTCCAACTCCCGGTGTCGCCTCTTCTCCTCTATCTCCTCTTGAAGCCGTAGCTGCTCTAGGGCCAGTTTCTTTTCCGCCAGCTGGAGTTTGCCGTCCAGCCGCAGTCGTGCGAGCTCTAGCTCGTGGTTCCGGACCTTCTCCCGCTCTCGTATTTCTTCTTCGGAGAGGCCGGTTTCTAGGCTCTTTCTTCCTCCGGTTGCCGGAGTCAGTACGGTTGACGTGGTCTCAGTCAGGGGCAAGGGACCTTCTTCCTGGGAGGGGCCTGCCCCGGCCTCCAGCCATGTCCTCAGAGCTTTCTGCATGTCCTCTTTGGTACCTAGGCCGGTGGTTGCAATGCCTTTGTCTCTGCAGAACTGTTTTAACTCTTTGTGCGTATATTCTTCCAGCCGTTCAGGCTGGAACTCCATTGTCGCGTTGTTTTCCTGGCTGCTCATGGTCACTGTACGTTTGGATGGGAAGCTAGTGGGTACTGGCTGGTACGTACTGCGTTCGGCTCGGATCCCGTCGCTGGCCACCAAATGTTGGAAGGCGGACCCCGAGGAGTCGGCGAGACCACCAAGGGGGGCCCTCCCACTGTACGAAGTAGCCGAGCACTGCCGAGAAGTCTCCTGAGAGATCCTTCTCCTATCACGTACTAGCACAGTAACACCACCACACAGGACTCAAGGAGGTTGTCTCGAGACAAGCAATTCTTTATCAGCAATAAAAAGGTTACGAGGTCAATATTTACACGAAGGGATCGAGGGATCCACCAAAAGTCTCAGTGTCTCTTTGGGAGCGTAGGGGTAGCGGGACAGTCTTTGGCAGGGGTGCGGTACGAGGGTACCTGGGGCCCAGTTCTTATCCTCAAGCTGGAGGACCTCCGGATCTCGGAGGGGTCGAGCCGTGATGGCGTCAGCAGGGCTCTGGCGTACAGTTCGTGGAGAGCCGCGATCCAATCAGCAGGGCTCTCAAGATGGTTTCTGCTCAGCTCGAGCCGCGACGTCGTCAGCAGGGCTCCGAGGGAGGTTTCAGCGAGGTGGGGCAGCGACAGCGTCAGCAGGGCTCCGATGTTCCAGGTGGCTTCAAAGGGTTCACAAGAAGGACCCGCGACGCAGTCAGCAGGGCTCGTGATGGTTCCGACCAGAGTTCTTCTCCGTAGGGTCAGCCGCGATTCAATCAGCAGGGCTCTCGACTCCGGGATACAACTGCCGATCTGTGGCGGGGTCGCCCCAGATATAGGTCTGGAGCCCTTTTATGTCCGGACCCAGGTGCCCGGTGGGGGCGGAGAGGCCGGGTGGAGGTGGCCAGACGCCCAGCAGGAGAGGCGCCAGGCCCAAGGGAGTTGCAGGGCGATCACACCTCGAGAGGGGAGGACAGTTGGGGGTCCCATCGATACTGTCCTCCGCCGGGGGCGATGAATGGTTCCTGCGGCACCCCCTGGCCAGTTTGCGGTGCCTCGATGTCGGGGCTTCGCTGGGGTCGAGGCCGGGTTGAGCGGGGTCGCGCTGGCTGGTGCACAGAGTCACGTGGGTGCCAACAAGATGGCGGAGGCACGAGGGGTATGCGACCTCGTGCAGCCCAGGATGAAGGGCCTCGATGCAGTTCAGAAGGGTGGCCCGTGAAGGCCGGGGCGGGGAACGGGCACAATCCACGGGGGTAAGGACCATGCCACGAGGCCGGGTCCAACAGACTCCACACCAGTGTAGATAAATAAAGTACTTTTATATAAACTACACAAGACCAAAACGACAAGAATCCAACATACACAGTTCAAGAATATGGTTTCAAAAGAGTTCTTAGCTTAGCGACAAAATAATCCACATTAGTGTCGATTTTAGCCAACAGTACCTGGTGATGCGATAAAAGTTCCTAGCAGCGCTCAGGCATAAAAAAACAAGCAACAGCGTCAGTCCTGAGACCCTGAGGAGGCGATGCAACAACCCCGCTGCATGCAGCGGGCGTGTGCGACGAATCCGGTCTGTATGGGGAGTGAGGCGATACTTGTATGGATTCCAAGGCGTAGCTTCTCCGGTAGAAATTTACTCGCAAAGGCACGATGCAACAATCTTTGATGGCTCTGCGGCGATGTTCGCAGCGACGAAATGCGGCCCGCTAATGAGCGGTGGGACGATCTCACTTAGCGGCGGCAGGCTCTGCGATGATACTCGCAGCGACAGGAATCTTCCCGCTCCGGGGGCGATGCGCTCTGAAGACGAACGCGGCGTTGACGTTGCAGCGGCGATAGGCGCTGTGACGATCTTTGTGGCGAAGGGAATTTTCTCGCTAAGCCGGCTGTGCGTGAAAAAGTTGCAGATCTTTTACTTCTTTTCTCTTGGTCAGCTTCCCAACAGCAGGCAGAACTTCCAGAGGCCCCACAATTGGATCAAGCACTCTAGGAAGGGCAGAACTCACACAGCAGAGTTCAGGGGGAAGCTGGGGGGAAGTCCTTTTGTTCCTGGGACTTCTTAACAGGAGGCCAGCTCTACTCAGGCCCTTGGAGATTCCTTCAAGCCAGGGGACACAGCACACAGCAAAGTTCTTCCCCTCTCCTTGGCAGCAAAGCAACTGGAGGTCAGCCTTACAGCAGGTCAGTCCTTCTTCTTCAGTCTTCCAGCTTTCTCCTTGGCAGAGGTGCCTTCTTGATTCCAGGATGATCTAATTTCTTGGGATCAAGGTCCCAATATTTGTACCCCCAAATCCTTTGTCCTCTGAGGGCAGAGGGCCCTTTGCCCAGTCCAAACCAGTTCTGGAGCAATCTGTTTACATGACTCCTTTTTTCCTTTCACAGTGCAGGGCAGAAACATCAGATGCCCCACAGGAGGTGGAGCCGGCATTGTGGAGGGAAAGCACAGCCCTGCAGTACTTTGTTGACATGATTCCTTCTCTCCTTTCACAGTGCAGGGCAGAGACATCAGACGCACCACAGGGGGTGGAGCCAGCACTGTGGGGGGCAGACACTGTCCTATTCAGGTCCCAGGTGCAACTCCACCCACCCATCTACATGGAGATCTCTCTATTCAGCCCTGTGCTGACTCACCCTGCCTCCAGGAATTCCCCAGCCCCTGTCACTTAAACTCCAGACAAGAAATACACAACCTAGCAGAGGCAGGTTTGAATGGTTAGACAAGAAAATACCTACTTTCTAAAAGTGATATCACAGAATGTTAAAACCAACTTCACTAAAAGATATATTTTATCATTCTGAGTTCAGGCATACTAAACTTTAATTTTCTATCTTGCTCCTATGGGAAGATATGCAGGTAAACATTATACTCAGCATTCCCCATTATAGCCTATGGGCAAGTTAGCATTTCAATAGTGAAAAACGAAAATGGCTGTAATTCACTACCAGAGCATGTCACCTACACCAGTACATGCTCTACCTTTCACATACACTGCACCCTGCCCGGGGGGTACCTAGGGCCTTCCATAGGGGTGTCTAATGTGTACAGAAAGGGAAGGGTTAGGCCTGGCCAGTGTGGACACTGGTCAGGTCAGCATGGCAGTTAGCAACTGCACTCAGGTACTGCAGTGGCAGGCCTGTCACACCATTTTAGGGCTACTCCTGTGGGTGGCACAATCAGTGCTGCAGGCCCACTAGTAGCATTTGAATCACCAGCCCTGGCATACTCAGTGCACTTTACTAGGGGCTAACAGGTGAAACAAATATACCAATCATGGATAACCAATCAATATAACAATTTACCTAGGGAGCACTTGCACTTTGACACCGATCAGCAGTGGCAAAGTACACAAAGCATCTAAACCAGCAAAAACGAAATCCAGCACAGCGTAAAAAAATACAGGAGGTAGAGGCAAAAAGTCAGGAGAAACCACCCCAAAGATGCCAGGTCTAACACCGATATATCCAGATGTCGACTTACAGGTCGATCTTCAGGGTCTGGAACTCTGTATGGCTGGCATGAATCCAATTTTTCACACCTGCACACTTTACTGCTGTGGTAGTCACCAGAATCACCTGTTGTGACTTATCCCAACGAGAAACCAAGCAATTTCTTCTTCTGTGGACTTTTATACAGACCCAGTCTCCTCGACTCAGATCATGAGCTGGTTTTCTCTCAAGAGTGGTCCTATCCAGCCCAACCTGATGAAACACACAATGCACCACGTCAGCCAATCCTTTGCAATAGTCCAGAATTATATCATCAGTTATAGTCAGCAGTTTGTTGACAGGTACGTGTGCTTGTCTCATTTCTCGTCCCATTATTATTTCACGAGGACTCAGACCTGTTTTCCTGTCTGGTACGCTCCTTATGCTCATGAGCATGAGGGGCAAGGCATCTGGCCATCTAAGTCCTGTGGCCTGACACATTTTTCCCAGCCTATTCTTAATGGTGCCATTTACTTGCTCTACCATCCCAGGAGCCTCTGGTCTGTAGGCACAGTGCAACTTTTGTTGAATATCCAGCGCTTCACATATCAACTGGATAATTTCATTCTGGAAACGGCTTTCTCTATCTCTTTCTATCGTTACTGGAAAACCATATCTAGGAATGAATTCTCTCAGTAAAAACTTATCTACAGTAACTCCATCTTTCCTTCTTGTCGGATAGGCTTCCACCCAACGAGAGAACAAACAGACAACCACCAAGACATACCTCTATCTGTTACTCGGGGGCATTTCAATAAAATCTAATTGCATTCTGGTAAAAGGACCTCCTTCACGTCCTATTGTTCCCAAACTCACTATTGTCTTCCTTCCAGAGTTTAGCTGTTGGCACATAAGACATCTTTGGCAAAGGCTTTCAACTATAACCCTAAACTTGGGGTTGTACCAAGTCTGTTTGAAAAGTCTAATCATGGCATCTCCATGTCCATGGTACATCCGTGCCCTGTTAGAGATCATACTATCAGGCATAACTGGTCTTTCATCTCTGTAAACCCAAACTTCATCTTCCTCTCTTCGTCTACAGCCTGCTTTTATCCATGTATCTTTTTCCTCATCACTTGCTTCTTCTTGCAGTTGTCTCACCTCATCCCACGTTTCAACTACGTTAGTAAACAGCAATGGACATGAAACATGTTCTTTTTCCCTCCTCCGATTTATTGAGGTCATATTTCTAGCACAATATTAAGCTATCTCATCAGCAAACTTGTTTCCCTCTGTAATGTAGTCATTTCCATTTTTGTGTGCAGATTTTTTCACCACTGCAATTTGGTAGGCAGGTGTATCGCCTCAAACAACATCTTTACAAACTCACCATTCCTAATTGACCCTGAGGAAGTCAGGAATCCCCTCTGGGACCAGATCTGTCCAAAATCATGGACCACTCCAAAGCCATACTGGCTATCTGTGCTCACAGTGATTCGGAAATTTCTTCCCAGTTTGCAAGCTCAGATAAGAGCTATCAGCTCAGCAATTTGGGCTGAACATATTCCTCTCAAACAAGACGCTTCCATTATGGCTGCCACCGTGCATACAGCATACGCAGCGCTTAAAACTTCTTCTTTTGTTCTCAGGCATGATCCATCCACAAACATCACATAATCTGACTCTTCTGGAGGTTCATCTCTAATGTCAAGACGGGGCTTTGTGCAGAATTCAAGCCCATTCAAACAATTATGATCAACATCATCTTTGACCTCTGCATTTACTGCATCAGGCAGTAAGGTGGAAGGATTCACACTTATTCATTTTACAATCGTCACATTATCTGCACCCAAAATCACCTTTTCATACCTAGTCAGCCGACTATGTGTCATGTACTGTGTTTTTGTTCTGCTCAGAAGAATCTCAACTGAATGTGGGACGTATACCCATAAAGGATATCCCATTACAATGCCCTCACTCGGTTCCAAACTCACACATGTAGCAGCTACTGCTTTCAGACATCCAGGCAATGCTTTTGATACTGGGTCCAAAGCAGCTGAAAAGTAAGCAATTGGTTGTCTCATTCTTCCATGTCTTTGTACTAGTACCGAAAGTGCACATCCGTCTTTTTCACTACAGTACAATTCAAATTCTTTCTCATAATCAGGCATTCCCAATGCTGGACCTTCACACAAACTGGTTCTCAGTTGCTCAAAAGCTTCCATCTCTTCCTCATTCAGCACAATCGGATCTTTTACATCACATTTGGTAATCGCTGTAAAGGTTTTGCAATCAATGAAAATCCACTTATCCACTGTCGGCAATAACCAACCATTCCTAGGAAAATTCTCACCTCTCTCTGTGTAATTGGGGCTCTCACTCCTTTAATAATCCTGATTCTTTCTGTTGTCACTGTTCTCACCCCTTTTTCAATCTTATGACCTAGATACTCTACTTCGTATTGACAAAACTGCAATTTTGATGGGGACATCTTGTGTCCTCCTTCTGCCAAATGATTCAATAATGCAATTGTGTCAGTGACACATGCTTCTCTTGTCCTTGATGCCACCAGTAGGTCATCAATGTACTGGACCATCACAGATTTTTCAGGCATCTTCAAACTCTCTAAAGATTTTTTCAAAATTTGATTGAAAATGGAAGGACTTTCAGTATACCCCTGAGGAATTCGGCGCCATGCCAAAATACGCTCACCATACCGAAATGCAAATAATGGCTGGCTGTCAGGGTGTAATGTTATAGAAAAGAATGCATGGCAAAAATCAATGACTGTGTACCATTCTGCATCATGAGGGATTTGGTACAGTATTACAGCAGGATTTGGCACAATTGGGTAGCAAGGAACAACAATTTTGTTCACCTTTCTTAAATCTTGCACTATACTATATGTCCCATTAGGCTTCTTCAATCTCATTATGGGTGCTCATTATCTCTCTCAAAATTCCCTGTTCAATCATTTTATCAATCACAGGGGTTATTCCTTCAATAATTTCTGGCGTCAATTTGTACTGCGGGGTATTTGGGAAACTCGTTCCTTCTTTTACAGTAGTCTTTACAGGGTCAACTCCTTTCATTAGACCTATATCTTCACCGGTGAAATCCCACACATCGGTCCTCACTATTCCTTTCAATTCAGTAGAGATTTTCTCGGCATCAAACACAGGAAACGTATCACACATTTCTGGTTCTAGTCATAGTCACTTTATACAGAACATCATCATCTGGTGTCTGAAAAGCAATACAATCTAGGGTACAGTAGATGGTGCAATTCATTTTACAAAGTATATCACGTCCTAGTAAATTTACAGGACTGCAATCACACACTACAAAGCGATGCATATCTCTAAATGGACCAATTTCCACCTCTGCTGGTTTTGTAAGAGGGGTTTTAATTTGTCTGTTGGAAACACCTACAACCTGGATGAATTCTCCTGAGAGAGGAAGGTTTGAAATCTCCACTGATCTTACAGTAGAACGGGTAGCACCAGTGTCCACAAAAAAGTAACATTTACACCATTCACCTTTCCATCCACAAATGGACCTGACTGATCTACCTCTAGAGTTGCACCAAACATGCACTCCTCTTCCTCTCCTAGCCACAATCATAAGCTTTCATCCGATTCATTTCCATCTGGCTGTAGCCAATATTGTGAAACAGCAGCTGCGCGCGGCAAATTTGTTACCTACTCTCCACCGTAGAATCCTGCCTCTGCACTGTATCTTTGAGGATTTACACTCTTTGGGAGAGGTGGTTGCGGCACCTGACTCTGTTGAGTAACTACCTGCTGCTGTTGTGGCTGTTGGAAACTCACCTCATTCTGCACCTGTGGATTTAATGATTGATTCTCGGCATTAACTTTTGGAGGTAATTTACACTCATTTATCCAGTGCCCTAATTTTCTGCAATTATGACATGGCCATTTCTTTTTGGCTTCTTCTATGTTCATCTGACTTTTTCCTTTACCAATGTTAGGTCTGAACTTGGTCTGCCCTGCATCACTAATCTGGTTACTTATCTGGGCTTCTTGCTGTTCTGCAACCTTTACTTGTGCCCACATTTTTTTTTTTCTTTGAGCTTACGTTGTCTGGCTTCAATATCATCACTACAATATTTTGCATACAGTAGTACCTCATCTACTGTACTAAACTGCCAACACAACATATGCTGCTTAATCATTTCACTTATCTCAGGTCTCAGCCCATACACAAATCGGTATACAAAATGACTCATGTCCTTTTCACTCAAATTCTCTTATCCACTATACTGTTTAAAGACTAAAAGCAACCTTTCATAGTAAGCATGCACAGACTCCTTATTCTCCTGAGTTGTTCTATCAATCTTCACCCAGTCTGTTTCTTATTTTTCAGAAATGTGATTGCCTGCTCATATTTTCTCATTACTTCTGGACCTGGGGCTCCTGTTTTGCATCTCTAGAATATTCTTCCTTTGGCCAGTCAATTGTAATTTTACATTCTGTCCATAAATCAGCAGGAACAACAATCTCAAATAATCCATCCAAATCTTGCCACAATACTTTTGAAACTTTTACAAATCTTTCCACCTGTCTATACCATTCTACAGGCTTTTCTCTCAATCTTGGAAAATCATTTGTAAATGACAATATATCTTGTCTGGACCATGGGACGTGTACATAACCCCCTCCTGGAATTTCTCTCATCGGACATTCTATTACCATTGATTCCTTTTCTTTTACGGGGAAAGCTAATGTTGCCTTATCAGCCATTCCTTCTTTCCTCCTTATCCACCTACTTCTCCACCTGTCTACATCTTCCCATGTTCTCAGTAACACAATCAGTTCGTTTATCTGTGTTAACCGTCCCGAAGTGTTCAGGTTTTCTATATCTTTTTCAATCAAATCTACTCTGTACGGTTTCTGTAATCGTCTGATTTTTACAAAATCTACGCCCAATTCATTTGCTGTTTCTTCCAATTTTTCATGCAAGTTCCTAGCTCTCCAAGTAATACTTTTACACATAAACATTAATTTATCATCTTGATAGGATTTTAGTCGATCTGTACCAATCATCCCTAGAAACAATTCTTCCATATCTATCTTTAACCTCATCACATCCAAAGGTTGTTGTTCTGTGTCTTTCTTCTGCAAACTCCTTACCCATACATTTAATTCTTCCGCTGTTGGACCCACAGGGGTCGTGTTTAATTCTACTCTATGTACACTTCTCTCTGGGGTTTCAACTGCTGACTCAGTTCCAATAGGAATTTTATTTATCGGACTCTGATTTATTGTCAAATTCATAGGTGGAGTTGATCTGACCGAATCTTTTACCTCCCTGACTTCCGGAATTATCTTTTCTCATACTTTTTGCATGCTAGAATTCAAGGGAATGGTTAAGGAATGTTCATCTATCTTTTGATTCTCAAAAAGTGGTATTACTGGACCTATAGTTACCGGCACAGTTACAGCTTCTACATTCTTTGTCAATACTCTTATCTTTTCAGTCAACTATCTTGTTGTTCTGACTAGTTTGGTCGCATTTTGATTATCAGGTTCCACAGTCCGTGGAGTTTTTTGTCTATTAAATGAACTATCTATTTCAAAATATTGTTCATGGTTTGGATTTTTCACAGTTTCCATTGGCGGTGCATTTGGTGTCACCCCCGCAGAAGCCTGTTGATATGGAAGGGGTCTTTTATTTAAAATGTCCTCCAGCAACTCATCTTCAGTATCGCTACCTCAATACCCACACCTCTCTGATACTGCATACTTCTTCTTCTCTGTACACTTTTTCCCTGTTTCCTCCTCAACTGTTCTAGCAGGAAACATACCATCCGTCATATTAGCATACCGCCATCGTCTCATCCTGTCTTCATGACTCAAACCCCATACTCTTCCAGGAATAAAACCATAATCCTTTGTACCTCTGTGTCTCTTTCGTTCATACATCTCATCTTCCCATTCACCTAGGGCTTCAAACTGGGTCTGTCTAGATATCGGTTCAAGTCTCATCATTTTGCTTCTTAAATTTTGATGTACAGCTGTTCTAAACAAACCAGTTTCTGGAAATGCCAATGCTCCATCATTTTGAGTAAATTTCGCCCAATTTTCCAACCAAATGCAAGTATGATAGCCATATTTCATCATCATATAAGATGCTGGTGTTTTCGGTGGAGGAAGCACTTCTCCTTCCCTCGTTACAACCTTTTTGTCTTTCTTAAAAAGATTCTTTAGCTTCGCAAACCATGACGGTTTCTCTCTATCCTGCTCATCATAATAAGTCATATTTTCACTATTGTTTGTCGAAGCAAATTCACGCTATTCTCCTTCAATCTGCTCAACTATTCTGTCCTATCCCAGTGCGACTCACACTAACGCACCAATCAGAAAGCTCTACATCACTCTCGCACTGACCTATTCCAGCGCGTCTTTACGCCAGCACTCCAATCAGAGAGCTCTTCATTCTACCACGACTGGCCAATCCCAGCGCGGTCCTTGTTGACGTCAGCTCTACTCCTGCTTCTGCTGACCCCTCCTTTACAAAAATTATCGGCACCAATTCTTCACTCGTTGGTTTGACAAAATCGATTAATTACAACATAAAGCACATTTCCATTGTCTGTTTCTCTAAACAAAAGAGATAGTTTATTAAAACTTTCAAGAATACTGTTTCATTCGATAAGTGTAGCACTTCCCTCTACCTTACCGTTCTCTCAAGCAAGAGGTAAACCCGTTTCTCTGGGGATAAAACACATGTGGAGACTACACTGCTACTGAGAATTAAGGTCAAAGTTTCACAAGAAAACCTGTTACTATTTCACCCGACGCAATTCATACATGAAATTCCCTAACATAACACAGTCCTGTGTTATCACCAAGTTGAAATCAGACAATGCATAATTCCATGTGACTTCTCTTGTCACACTTGTCCACTTCCTACTTCCCGGAAGCTTCAAACTTCTGACTACATATAACGTAATACAAACTCAACATAAAGTGTAAGACATTGAAAATCAATAATCAATAATCCCCAAACTGACCTATTGAAACCATAACTCTGCTACCAAGAAATCTGATGCAGTGCGGCTATTAAAACCCTTTTCCTTATGACATCAACCCAGAAAACCCCTACACCTATTTAGTCATATAAACCTACGTCGGTGGGGCCCATGAAACCGAATACACAAATCTACTCAGTTTTCTGGATTAATGACAAGTAGACGAACTGCAGGACGGATGGGGTACCTTATTAAAGTGACTGAATGTACATTATACACATTATATACATTAATCTTATAAACTGTCAGTTCTAAACATCAAGGTACTCTACTATTCGGTCGAAGGACCAACTAGTAGAATCAGTTGATGGTGATTAAGTCCAGCTCCATCACTATTAAAACTTTAACATTTATTGATCATGTTTAATTTAAGAATCACAGACTCAATCTTAGAGTTAGCATATCATTTTATCTGAATTCATTGAATGAAAGTAAATAAGTAAAGCTTTATTAGACAAATACATTTAACATTATCCTTAAGCATTTAAGTAAAATTAAAATAGAAACGGAAAATATTCATTACCCTTGGCCATAGGGTGATGAAGAGAATGGTTCACCAGAAAAAAGAATTGACCACAGATCACAGGATAGATCTCCCAACACTGACTGACTGTCCCTCTAACCTCCTCGGACGCAATCTCCTACTGGGGCATCTCCGGTGACGGTCTCGTTCCTACTTCCTATCAAAGTTCGAAGTCCAAAATGACATAGTCTCTCGTAGCATCAGGAAAGAAAAATGAAGGAATGTCAAGTCGAATCGAATCTGATCGAACCAAATCGAACCGAACCGAACTGAACTTTCATAATGTAAGCGCAGACTCATTTATACCTTTTCCTCTAACTCGCTACACTCAGAAGTAAAATCTTTAGGGGCTGAATTCGTTCTAATTGGTCCATTGGAGGGGTGTTGATGGTCACCTCATCGCCCTCCTTGTTCGAACCAGTTTGCAAACAATAAATGCATACAGTAGTTCTAGTGATCTACAATGTCCAAGGGAAATTTAGTTTGTTAATGAAATTTGTAGCAAACTCCGATGGTCATCCTCTGTAGCTCTGTTCTCCCATCCATTCCCATGCATACATGCTGAACTCTTGGCACGACTCTCGTTTCAGGTCAGGCTGGCCTTGACATCTCTCACTCGGGCATAGGCCGCATACACGTGACTGGAGCATCCACTCTGCTCATGCGCGGGGCCATCTTATTCGGCTCACGCAATCCCATCCCTCTCTGCCAGCCATTTTCAGGCATGGCCTACCAGGCCCGAACAAAACTAATATAAGAACAAACACAACAGAATTTAGACATAGAAAAATAAGCCTTTATGTTTACCACCCGCCATTCTAATAATCCGTGTTAGATATTACCTAGCCAAAGCGACATTTAAAGCCATTTTACTTATCATCTGCATTCTTTGCCACAGTATAATTTTGCTACACAACAAAATCCATGTAATTTTACTCTATTATTACGTAACTCACAAAACCTATGTTATTTAATCCACACTTGTAAGTAAATTAGGTTTTGCAAAGCCAGTTCGTTTTCCCACATTAAGGGCCATATGTAGGTAAAACGTGTTTTGCGATTCTCAAATTGCAATTTTTAGGGAATCGCAATTAGAGAATTGCAAAACGCAATGTAGGTAGGATTAGCAAAATATTTTGCGATTCCCACCTATTCCTTATTTGCGAATCACAAATTGAGATTCGCAAATAAGGAATACCTTGCCATTCATTCCTATGGGCTAGAAGGCCCATAGGAATGAATAGGAAGACATTCTCAATTTGCGATTCTCAATTAGAGAATAGCAAATTGAGAATGCAATTTCAAGATTGCAAGGGTGTCAATAGGACACCCTTTTGCACCCCTGAAATAAACATGTGTGCACATGTGGCGCACATACATGCGCTAAGGGCATGTATGTGCGCCACAGGGCACTTTGAAAAATGCAAAAAAGTGCATTTTTCAAAGAAATCGCAAATTACCACCAACCTGAAGTTGGTGGTAATTTGTGATTCATTAAGCCAAAATCGCACAACTTGGGTGCTTCCTACATTGCATTTAAGGAATCGCAATTTGGGATTCCTTAAATGCATTAGCAAAATAAGGAATCGCAAATTTTGCGATTCCTTATTTTGCATGTGGGTTTTTGTGTGCTACATAGCACACTGCCCAAATTGCGATCTCAAACGCTGAAATTCGGCGAATTTCCGCATTTTCGATTGCAATTTGGCTCCCTACATATGGCCCATAGTGTCTAATAAAGGTGCATTTTGTTGATTAGTACATGCGTTCAAACAGTTAGTATCTTTAAAGTTATGAGGTCATTAATTTCAAAGGGGTACAAAAAATATTTTGTTTCCCCTGCTCCATCAATAGGTCATTATAACCGCTTATGCCTCCTGATAACACCCTTTGGTGTTTTTAAACAAGCCTAGGATACCACCTATATAAAGGATACTTTGTGGTTTATCCTAAGGTTTTTTTAACTTTGAAACTGGATCCAAGTATTTTATCCAGAACAAAAATAAATAATTGCTAAGAACTCACTCAGGCCAGCCCCCTCCTGAGGTAGAGTCCGCCCTGGTAGTGCCATGTTACCATGGTGGACAAGGTGGCAAATGATGGAGGATGTCACATTATGAGAGTGAGCCTACCTCGTCCAATTCTTGGAATTGACCTCTTTTCTGGGAGTTAGAGTAATAGTAGATAGCTATGAAAACATTAGTGCATGGTTGCTTGTGAACAACCAGTTTTAAGAAACAACAGAGTGTCACACCAATTTTTGTGTTGTGATGCCCGTATTACACAGTCCTTGTTTTTCTCACAGCACATCTTTAAGCAGGTGCATCAGGCCCAAACAGGGACTGCGCACCCTGTTACAATGCATGTGCTGCCCTAGGGCAGCCACAAACTCATTTAGCTCTGGGGCAGCACATTTAGTGAAACATGGAATGGCTGCTTCAAAGCCACATCATGTTTCTCTGTGCAGAGCCATCTGCCTACACTTCACAAAGAGGTTAGAGATCCCCCTGGAGGAGGGTGCAGTGAGTGACTATTCCTGCCTGCAGCTCGATGTCTGGAGGGTCCATGGGACACCCTTTCAGCCCTGGAGAGTGCTACCTTCAGGAGACGCATTGACAGGGATTCACCTTTTTGTGGCGCACTGCGAGTACGCCTCCTGAGGGCCTGTATGTGTCTGCACCTGTGTCTATAATATGGCACCAGGCAGAGGCAAAGAGATTCCCTCATTTGTCTGGGGCCATGCTCTCATTCACATAAGGGAGCACCCACTCACGATAGCTCTGGTTCTACATATGCATCAGCGCTATCAGTATTACAGAAGGGGCCGCATAAGCGTCTCCGGTCCCTTCTGTAGTATCATTGTGCCGCGGGGGCGCACAAAGCAGGTGCACATCTCCCTAGTACCCCAGGGACGTAATGTAAAATGCATCCCCTGGTAGACTGACATATTAGCATCATATTTTTAGCAAAACAAAAACTGTGAGGTACGCTTAGCAGTAGCACAACTGAGACGGACACTGGATGCTGTCACAGAATTTCACCCTAGTGCCATTACTCCAGGCATACTGTTCTTGTACAAGCATTTACTCAGCATTACACCAGTGCTGTATTGAATTATAGTCACATGCATCCTGTTTTCCTGGAACAATAGTGCGAGAAGGCTCTCATTATGATATTTCAACCGGGTGATGGGTTCTGACGGAGGTAGCGTTGGCAATTGACGGTAGGGTTCCGTCGGGAATACACATCCAGGCTTTTATAATCCATACTTTCCGAATAAACCTGGAACTATAAAAGCAGTTTGTCTCCAGAGAGGTTCTTATTTACAGCAAGATCTGCAACATTCGTTCTACAAACGTATACCTGCTTTGCATCCAGGTTTTTTTAAATCCAGGAGCACAGTTTCTCTGCCAACAATTATGAGTTCTGCTTTCAAAAAATAGTGCACTCGAGCACTCTAGAAAACCCTAAATAATGTCCTTACTTGGCCTCAACAATTGCCTCTAAATCCTACTGCTTGTTTGTCAATATATATTTTTAAACTATGGTAATAGGCCCGTGCGACCCATTTAAAAAAACATGAAAACAAATGAGAGCTATAGCTCCCTACCACCAGAACAGAAAAGGAAAGAATTAAGAGATATTGCAGGGAAAACTGCCATTATGTGGAAACCTTGCCTTTTTTGACTACTTGACCGCAGACTGAGGGTCCCACTTAAAGAATATTCGATGGAAATCATTAACCAGCACGCTGCACAAATCAGCTTCGGTAAAATGCGTGTTCATTCTGATTCTTAGAAGTGGGTGTGAAAGATAGAGCATGAGTCTGCCTTCCTTCGGGGCATGTGCTCAACTGAGAATCAAAGGCATTCCCACGAGAAGATCCAGTGTATTCCTGTTCTGCATGATGACAAAGCTATTTCTGAAGTCGGGAACTCCTTCCTTAGTTTGGGGAACTCCTCACTTACGAATCCCGTTACGGTCTCTGCATCTGACACTCATTGCAATTGCATTAGTCACACGCCTTTGGTTTTGGTTTAATGGCGTGTTTGTTTACAGCCACCCATACACAGAGCACCCATTTGCCTGAAGACTCTGCCGTTAATGACATGGGCAGTGACAGCAGATCGCATGAAGGGCCTGGTATCACCATGGGAGATTTATAAAACAGTGTAATAATGGCCGTGAGTCACTTGTGTGACAAGGCGCGCAGTCACGAGGTGCTACGTCAGTCCTCTCTGGCATCTGAAAGCGGGCGCAGCCGGCCATACCTTTAGCAATGGCAGATGGAAGTCAATGGCGTCACAAAGTGCTTTCCTACGCAGCAGTGGTGAAACTAAAATAAAACAAATTTCATACCGTGGGTGATATTTTTAGTTCCAAAGGTGTGCTGGAGGCTAATTCGGAAGACTATTTTGAGTTGTTTAATTTTAGTGTTGGCCCAAGTCAAGTGCGTCAGATGACGTGTCTGTTTGCCCTGTTTGCATGTGTCAATGAATCTGCCCTCAGGAAACTGCAAGACTGGAAGATAAGCTGAAAAATGAAGGAATAAAAAATACATGCTTGCATAGAACAGCTCTGGCAAGGAATGACCCTAAGGCCATTTCTTGGTTAGGGGTCAATGAGCATTCACGTTGGACACGCTTATGTCCTGAGTAGCTCTTTCAACGATTCCCCCAAAGATGCAATTATATAGAGTTAGTCAGGATACTGGGAGTATGGGTCAGTGAGTGAAACATTCCCCCCTAAACAATGTGGCCCTCTGGGGGGTCATGAGTTCACAGGGATAGATTTGACGGACAGGGCAAACTCAACTTCCCATCCATCCGTGGTGGGTGAGTAAATTACGATATATCAGGTAATGGCAGCATGTGCTATTTACAGCGCATAGAATTTGCAGAAATGTGACACTAAGCGCTGCATGGAGAAAACTATCAGTAGTATGCACAAAAGCTTCCACAAGAGCGAATCTGCCCCTGAATGGAGGCACCCTCGCCGGGCAGACAGGAGGCTCAGAAGTGTTATCTGAAGAGAGGAATTTATCTTCCCTGTTTAGGATGATATCACCAGGAGTTGTCAGTCGGCTGAGATAGATAAAAGCGCGGATAGACAGGCCTGGGAGTCATCAGGAAGGGCTGGAGATTAAAAGCAGATTTGGCGGCATTACATCCCACTTTAAAATATACACATATTGCTCCTGGGATTTTAAACAGATTGTATTTGTTTTCGTGTTTTGTTTACCTCAGAGACTGCATCGGCTTACGCCAGGGCCTTTGTTTCTTCGGACATTCCACTGCACTGAGGCATCCACACGCCGAGATGTTTTCAGAGGTTAGATATGCCTCCGTGTACATGGCATACTTCATCTAAAAATAACAAGGTTGGAAGCATGACAATTCATAATGACTACATTGAAATCCACTGCACCAGTATAAATATGCGCAGCTTGCAACCAATTAAAGTGTAACTATATTTAAATGACAGAAAACACGCCTACAATGGGTACTTTATTTTTAAGAAGTATTTTTGGTTATGTCAGAAGAAATAACAACAGGGTTGCTAAGGCATCAACTTCCAGAATGTATTTCCTCATGTTGTCATTATGTTCCACTTTATTGACTTCACTATATGCGACTATCTCTACCGTGTTTTAAGTTGCCTTTTCACGAAGATCCCTTCAGCTAGCAACAGCTTTGCTAGCTTGTTAAATAGTAGTGACTCAGCATATAAATCGTCCATTACTAGATAACAACAATGTCACTTATCTAAAGGAATTATTGATAATGTCACCGGGAAACAAAAGAGGATTTAGATTTAGTAGTGCAAATTTCTCTGCTCTCTTAAAGATTTCACTTTTTCAGGAAATTTTCTTTATTGTATCATAATCGTCTGACTAATGAACAACAATCATCAGTCCTTCTCCTATACTGATCACATCGTCATGTCATAAGACAATATAGTCCAATACAGCAGAACATTGTGGGGCAGTCAAGAAGGTTTTGAAATGTAGTAGTAAGGCAACATGAACACCCTGCTCTTTATTGATAAGGTTAAGAAATAGTACCAGATACTGTTCATGCCGCTGGTCACATCAAGGGCATCATATTTGCCAAACATCTCCTCTGTCGTCTGGAGTGAAATTTTGTCTTCAAATTTTCTATGGTAAGCCACAAGAACAGCTCAAAGGAGACAGCAACACAAAACAACACCGCAACATATAGACAATAGAAGAAATAAGACCTACCAGCACTTAATCATCAACCTGAAAAAATTCTGATCAAAAAGCATCCACAAGATGTAGCCACCTTTTACAAATGGATTTCCTAAGGTCTGAATACCAAATACCACTAAAAACCTCCTCCCGGAACAACCCCAAGGAAAAAATCCCCATGGACCAGTGACAATATTGAACTAATGAAAACACAACTCAGCACTTCTATAACACAAATGGGAGAAGTTAAAGGATGAAAAAGACAAGATTCTTCTGCAACAATACACCTCAGCATTCACAGCAGTCATAAGGACCTCACCACACAACACCGCTACTCCATTAGCATTGCAAAGACAGACTGCCCCTCAAAGGAAATTCACTAGATACTTACATAATTTCACATCAAGGAGTGTCAGAAATCAGAGTGCCATCAAGCATAAGCCTTCCGAGACAAGATTAACACATAACTCACATAAAAAATAGAGAGAGGGGAAAATTACCTTAGGAACAAAACAACAAATTTACCACCCACACCTGACTGACCCTTTGCTTTGCTTTGACGCCAATCTGCTATCCCTAACCACCTTCAACACCTCCTCTGAGAAGGAATTCCAAGAAATTGTCAATACAAGCATACCATCAGTATCACCTTTAAACCTAACCCCTCCAGAGATATTTGAAGACAACTTATACACAACCTGTGCTGGAGAAGTATATAGAAACATTCTAAGCAAATCAATGGAGCTAGCATACTTTCTACCGGAACTCGGAACTAAACATCTCAAACATCAAAACACTAATCAGGAAGAATCTCGACCTATCCAACCCAAACAACTACAGGATAATCTCCAATGGTCCATTCCTACATAAACTATTCGAAAGGCAATCTTGTCAGTTTTCCAACTTCACCTAAACTAAAAACCTTATGTCAGATCAGCAATCTGGTTTCAGACCAGATAGAGATACACGATCTGTCCTGATATTTATCTGGAATGATCTAAAACTCACAGTGGACAAAAATGGATTGCTCCTCGAGCTCTCCTTGTTCTGGCAGTAGCGTGTGACACAGTCCACCATGGCAGATCTTTGATTGCTACACAGGCTTCATCAACTAAAAATATAGGGAATGCACTATATTGATTGCCTACTACCCCAAAAGACTGGCAAAGTCTGATATTCCTACCACCTTTCACATCAGCCCTTCACACCCTACACTTTAGGAGTACTGGAAGGATCCATCATCTCCTTTCTCTTATTCTACTTCGCTCCTTTACTGGACCTGATCGAATAATCAATCACTGAATGTATAATTATGTGGATGATACTCAAATCTCCCTAAAAATGGGTAACTCAGAAGACCTGCAGGATCTGGACTGGAATGGCTACCTCTGTGTCATAAATACATGAATAATGAATAATCACCTGGAGCTCATTGCTTCAAAATCTGAGCTCGTGACCTGAGGACAATGGCACAAATATAGCCCTATGTATATATCGCAATGGAACTTGATTCCCTTCTAACCTGATCAAGAGAGGTGAGAAAGTTAAGAGCGATCATGGACTCAGACCAATCCCTCATCCCATACTTTAACAATGTTACAAGGCACACCTTTCCATCATAACAAAATGCACTCTTTCCCATAACTTGGACACCAACAAAAGCTGCAGACAATTCTCTCACTCATGATATCTAAGCATGATTATTCCAGTGAGACCTACTTTAATGTTCCTGGATTCATTATATCCAAACGACAATGACTTTTGACCACTGCAGTATGACTACTAATATGCCTACCCCAAGGGAACACATTTTTACTAATCCTTCGAGGACTCCACTGGCAAGAGCAAGAATGTCATTGTTTAAAAAACTATGCATAGTACATAGAGCCACCCAAGGAAAAGAACCACTGAACCTTTAAATATACTGTACTAACAAAACAGATATCTCCACTTTGAGGCCTGCCCCTCATTTCATCATACTACTTTACAATAAAGAATCTATTGGCAGACCTTTCCTTTGCTCCAAGCAACAACGCTTTCAAGTTCTCTGCCGGCAACGATCTGCTGCACCCGAGAACACAAAGTTCAGGAGAGAGTTGAAAACACACATGTTCCAATGACAGCCACTGCCAATCATCAGTGCAGCACCATAGAATATCATAAAACATAGCATTCAGTCAAGTCTCTCTTAAAATGGGATGGCCACTTCTAGACACCAACGCTCTTCTGGCCTGCTGCTGTGTTAATAACTCAGGTGTTTCACAGCAGCTTATAAACAAGACAGGCTACATGACAAATACGAATCTTGTTTTAGCTAAGATAGACATGCATTGGAATGATTTCATGAAAGTCCTAAGAGCTAGTGTCATCCTAGACTGCTTCAAATTAGGCATACTGTATAAAGCTGTGCCTAACAATGCTGGCTAACAGAAGACTCTAACATAGTCTGACACTGCAGGTCCCATTAGCTATATAATTTGACCTTCCCTTGTGTCTCAACTATGATAATCACAGTCCACCCAGGCAGATCTTTGATTTTCCCTTCCCTCAGCCTAATAGCTATCCAGCCTCACAAGACAGCAGTGCAGTCAACTTTAATGCAGCAACCAATTCCGAAAAAGGCAGAATCTCCCTTAAAATACTAACAAATACAAAAAGAGGCCTAAAGTGCTAAATAATTCTGCAAGCAGATCTCAAGACATAAACTATGTCTGTATCCCTCTCACTTCTTTCACTCAACACTCTACTAAGTATTGCATTCCATAACACGATCACCACTCCTCTGTCGTCATCAATCATGGGATTTAAACACTTCGCACATAGGGTCAATAGTAAGATAACACAGCCCAACCACACACTCTACATGGTGTAGCATTATACCAATAGGGACAAATGCTTCAGCACTTTACCTAGGGAGAGCAAGTGCTATGTAAATTCTATGAAACAATACACCTGTTCCTAGCAGCTATTAATGCATGTGAATACAGATCTGTAAACCCAAGAGTGATATGGCCCGATTATTAAAAGTGAAAAATCAACTCATTATAGGTTTTGCTCTAGTTTTGATTTTCTCTGAGTAGATGTCCACCTTTATGGAGAGTCATACAAATTCTCATGAGTACCAGTGGAAATCAATGTAAGACCCTGATTATGAATTGGCCAGGAAAGTGTGAGCCATTTATCGTAACTGAAAAGTACCAATACACCGGTGGCTTGATATTTACCTGGTGCAGTAAAATCCTACTATTGCAAGATTCCTCTGGAAAATTACGAATTACATGAGGAATACTTGTTTTGGCACTGAAGTCCTAATGTGTCAGAATTCACTGTATGTATTTCAACATGAAAAGTTCGGCACGTTTACTTCCTTTCTTATTTATTTCTACTACCCCTCCTAGGGTATACACCATCAACCAGGACTCTCAAGCCATCTCTGTTCTGGGCGGGCTTTTCTTTCAATCTGACTCCAGGTAAAGCCCATCTCCTTGTAGTCAGCCTCGAGGCCTCGGTGCCAGGTGTTTCTTGGCCGTCCTCCTTTCCATTTTGTTGAAAAATGGCCCTCTCAGAAGGTTTACCGCAAACCTTTTCCTTCCTCCTATTTTTCTGACGTTTTTGTTGGCTTTAGGTCTCTGAGCACTTTACCACTTCTGACAAGTGCTAAAGTACATGTGGCCTCATCTCTAAACATGGTATAATTAGTTTACACCTGATTGGCATATTTGATTTCCATGTATGTCCCTTGTAAAGTGGAATATTATATATTAAGGGCCTGTAAATAAAACACTACAAGTAGGCCTGCAGCAGTGATTGTGCCACCCACAGACATAGACTTTCCAACCGGTCTCAGACCTGCCACTGCAGGGCCTGTGTGTGCAGTTTACTGCCACTGCGAATTGCCATTGAAAACTACTTGCCAAGAGTTAAACTCCCTGTTTTTTACATATAGGTCAACGCTAAGGTAGGCCCTAGGTAGCCCTAAGGGTAGGGTGCTGTGTAAATTAAAGGTAGAACATGTACTGGTATGTTTTGCATGTCCTGGTATTGACAAACAGCCTATTTCATTTTTTCTATACTGTGAGGCCTACCAGTCTTATAGTCTAGCATCGGGAATTCCTTGGTATACTTTTAAACTGTAATTCCTGATCAGAGAGTAGTACATTGCCCATGTTTGATAATGATAAATCCTCCTCACTGGTGAAGTTGGATTTAACATTACTGTTTTAGAAATGCCACTTCTAGAAAGTGGACATTTCTCTGTTTTTACTGCTCTTTGTGCCCAGCAGCCTGTCTCCAATACATGTCTGGGTTGGGTGACAGCTACACTTTGTGCATTCCATCTGGACAGCCTCCAACACAGAAAGGTGAGGCTCATATTCATTCTTAGCACTCATCTGATTGTATCTGCATACTTATGAGTCATCCTGGGCAGGAGGGAGGATAGGAGGTAGCACTTCATGTGAATAGGTAGTGCCCTGTCTCTACAAAAAGGGCTAATTTACCCCCCATAGTTAGTCTGGCAGACAGAACTGGACTGAAAGGGGACATGTGCACTTCAGAGAGTTCTTTTGAAGTCACCACCCACATCAAAGGCACTTTTGGGTATAAGTACTGGGTCCCTGACCCCATCTAACCGTTGCACTTATAACCAGACACCGTAGACTCTACATCTGCACATTACCAGAAGGACTGCTGTGCTGCCAGGGGGGACTGCCACTTTTTTCACTGCTTTGCTGTATTGGCCTGCTGCTTGCTGTTGCAGGAGGGATTACCACTCTGCTACCTGCCTTGTTGTGCTGGCCTGCTGCCTCTTACCTTCATCTGTACTGCCTAGAACGTGTTCTCCAAGAGCTTGCTGGCTTGCCCCCTGTTTTGAAGCCTCAGGGTCATCAAGTGCTGATGTGGGAATTTGGTCATCGTGAGTGCGGCAACTGTGCTTGGCTCCCTGCAATTTTGTCTGATCGCACACTTGTGCAGTGCTCAAAACTGGCACTTTGCTGGAAGAGAGAGCGGGAATCTTCCAGCTTTTCCGAGCCCGTGCCTGCTGCAGCCGAGAGATGGCACGTGCTGATTCTGAGCGTTGCCAGGCAACAGTGGGCCTGCCTACCCTATGGGTGGGGACTGTCATAGAGCAGCACATGCACCAACTGAGCACAGCCCCAGGCAGATAACCGCCAAATCAAGAGCCCAATCTAGGAAGCCCCCCAGTCAGCTTTTCGACTCGCTGGAGTAAAGCGACTGGAGAAGGTACTGTGTATGAAGGACTAGGGCGGTCCCAAGTGTCTCACTAAAGATCTCTTGTTCTCTTGCCTGTTGGGGCACGACTTTCACCACTACTTGCCAACCGCATAACTCCATAGCCTCTGTTTTGTGAGGTTGAACTCAATGCAACCTGGTCAGAGTGGCCGAGGATGATCTACGAAAACTTGAGTGTCCTCCCAACACTCAAAACCATACAACACTGTGATTTAATTGTACTTTCATTTGCCTGTAACCTAAGAAAGGCTTATTTTTACCTTCACTTGATAATTTGCATATCTTACAAATTAGTCACTGTATTTTTATAGTTTCAGTCTCATTTTAATCAGATTATATTTCCTATGTTTCTAAACCCTGTGTGGAGTTTACACATTGCCTCTTTTGATAAGCCTGCCTGCTTTGTGCCAAGCTACCAAAGAGTGAGCACAGGTTATCTCAGTTGTGTATCTAGCTTACCCTGACAAGAGTGGTAGTTCAAGCCTGGCCTGGGTGCATACCTCAGCTAACCAGGAACCTCATTTCTAACACTTTTACCTTGAGAGTTCCAGTTCAGAGCTTGCCTGGTGGTGTTTGATGTGGGCATGCAGAGGGTGTGACCTATCTAACCACTGCGTCTTTACATGATTTCTTCACAAGCAGGAATTTGGAAAGTCTGCTGCCATAGGTCATTGTTGCTGATGGTGTTTGGCCAGCAGACTTGGAGAATTTATCTGACAGGTGTTGCTGAAGGTCTCGACCTTGTTGGTGGTGGTCACTCTTGTCCATCAAGGTTCTGCTCTAGACAGAAGGACTGATTTTATGCTGGTGTTAAAAAGCCTGATCTTGGTTTGCAGTGTTAGGTCTTTGGTGCTCCAGATATTCTTTAACTAAATAAAGTCAGCCCTTGCTTTGCCGATTCTTGACTTGACGTGCAACTCTGCTTGTACATGACGCTGCCCATGTAGGTAAAGGCCTCAACCTCTTCCAGTGCCGAGCCTGCAAGAGTGACGACTGCAGTTGTACAGGCCATGTTAGCCTTCAGGATCTTGTTTTTTTCCCCTGTGAATGTTGAAGACAATTTGTGCTGATGTGGCTACCACCTTGTCTGTCTTCTCTTGCATCTGTAGATGGGAATGAGAGAGTAAGACTGGATTTTCTGCAAAGTCTAGGTCATCAAGCTGCGTCCAAGGTGTCCACTGAATCTGATTTCTTTTCCTTGCTGTAGATGTCTTCATGATCAAGTCTATTGCCAGCAGGAAGAAAAAAGGGCGAGAACAAACAACCCTAGTGGACTCCGGTCCTCACTTAGACAGCTTTTGTGACTTGTTCTCCAGGGACTATTTTGCAGGCCATTCCTTTGTAACAGTTCCAGATGTTTCTTATGAGTTTACCTGCCACACTGTAGTGGCAGAGGAGTTTCTAAAATGTCTCCCTGTCAATGCTGTTGAATGCCTTCTCATAGTTGATGAAGTTGACATAGAAGGGGGGAGTTCCATTCCATCAACTGCACAATGATGATGCACAGTGTTGCAATCTGGTCTGTACAGGATCTTGTAGAAGTTAGCTTGCTGATCTCGTAACTGAGCGTCAACTTGTTCCTTCATTTGGTTCAGGATGACGCTGTTGAACTCTTTGCCTGGAGTTGCTAGAAGATCTATCCCTCTGTAGTTTGCACAGTTACTCAGATCACCTTTCTTGGAGGATCTTAATGTGATGTCCCTTCTTCCAGTCTGACAGCACCTTTTCCTTTTCCCAGATCCTTCCAAACATGGAGTAGAACATGTTTTTCTTTGTACCCAATAACTCCTAGCAGGTTGATGTCACTGTTTCTTTGATCCGCTCTAACTGACTTTCGACTGGGTCTCTGTTGCCCTCTAGTTCTTGCAGGACTTGAAAGTTACTACTGAGGGTAACTAAGTATTCACTCAGTTTCTGTGCATCTTTTAAAAGGAGGTGTTATATCACTGGCGTTGGTTTATCAGTTATATCTATGCTTTCTTCAGCTTTAGCAAAAAAAAAGGTGATGGTCCGACGCCTCATCCGCTCCTCTCATCACTCTCACATGCTACAGGGACCTCCAGAACCTCTTGGCAATGCAGACATGGTCAATTTGATTCTCTGTTGAAAGGTCTGGTATCACCAACATTGACTGATGTATTGTTTTTTGTGGGAATGCACTACCACCTATCACCAGACTGTTCAGGGCACAGCGGCATTCTCTTCCTTGTGTCCAGAATAAATGCTGCATTCATCCTGGAACCAGTCTTTTCTGTTTGGACTGTGTCCATCTGGTCTCGTTGATGTCAAGCAAGGCAAGGTTGTATTTTTCCATCTCCGCTGCCACTTGACCTGTCTTGCCTGTCTCGTACACGTTCCATGTCCCGATGGTGATGGTATTGGTTGAAAGCAGGTGGATAAGCTTTGTGGCTTCCATGGATCTCTGGCTTTCACCACAAGGCGTCATAACTATTATGAAGGCGATTCCTCTCTCCCCAAGGCCAGTATGTGTTCTGGTTGATGTTTCTGTAGCTAGGACTGTTTTTTACATGGTGGGTTAGCTAGCCTCACTCATAACCCTTCTCCTTCCACAGTTGGGCTTGGGACTAGCAATAGTGGTGTTGCAAAGTTTGATTTGCCAAAATTAATGGGGTCAAAATTGCAGACTGCCCAGTCTAGTAATTACTGAAAATCTCAGAATTCTAAATAGTGTGCAAACAGAAGTTTGCCCAGGGAATGGAATTTAATCTCTCGCCTAAAGTGAGGCCCTGCATCACAGATTTCCAAGAGTACGACAACTGCACCAGCTTTCCCAATGGATACATTATCATTCTAAGTTAGATAGTAAAAATGTCGAGCATATGAAACTGCTTTCCGCTTCTAACAAAATTCCTACATTGTTAATACATCCGTTCCTCAACCCTACTAAAAATATTGGACCATAGAGGTCTTGTTCATACTCATTGTGCACATATTTTCCTCTCTTTTTCTCACTAAAGTGATGCACAATAATTGAGTGTGAAAAGTATTTAAAAAGTGTTTGACAAAGTAACACATTTCTGGCTGTTCCCCACTTTCGTGGTGGTCATAAAACAGTCTCCATTAGGAATAATACGTTTCTACCACTAACACTACACTTAGAGAAACAAATAATCTGGTAATGTGGTGTTTTGTTATTGAATTATTCACAGCCAGAAAAAAACTCAGAAACAAATTCTCTCTGTCAAAATTTGGGACTGTTGAGTTTTTCTGCCAGTCATTTGCAGTGTTGTTGAGTGTGGCCAATAACCATCTTCATGGTGAATGAGTTATGATGAGGGGATGGTTTTTGTACACATTTAAAACTGCCATGATTCTGCTGAGTCTGAATTATGTGATGGCATGTTATCAGAAATTTACTGAGCATATTGTCCTCATTCCCAATATCTATTGGCCAAAAGAAAATAATAATAATAATGTCAACCCAAGTTCTGTTTTATTAAGGAAAGATAAATGTTTTGTACAATTTTTTGAAGTGGTGATTGTTGGTGGAGCAAAAGAAAAGTGGAATGAAATGTGTCAGGTTTCTTTTTCTCCAGATAATTGGTGATGTAGGGGACACCTAGGAGCATCGATAGTGAAGTCTATATGCAGACATTCATCACCAGAATGCTAAGTGATGCCAGACGGAGGTGGAAAGTTGACCCAGGAAGCCTTATTGACTAGCTATTTGGAAAGTGAAAGCATAAAACAAAGGAGGTAGTGGGAGGTTTGCAACTACTGCACAGTATACACAATTAAATTAATCTCAATATATATAGAATGGGCAGCCAGAGTTGTTTCTTGGTCAGACAACAAAACTTTCACCACACTGCTAACATATATTCACATATCCACATAAACATCACTTTGCACGCACATGCAGCACCTGTCATAATTATTAAGTTGTACTTTCTAGGGGAATGGCTTTATGGACTACCAATGATTTTAGCACCGTTTGACAAATCTGCATTGAATTTACAAGTCTCTTGATATGTGATTTACTTCCGCTAATTGATATTTCAAGTATATAATTTCATGCATTTTCCCTTCAGACCATTTTATTTTTTATCTCCACTACAGCACAAATTCCTAAACGTAAGCCGCTTTTCTTGTTTGGGGTGAATCTTTTCAGGAGGTTGTGTAGATACTCTCATTAGCAAAAGTGTTGGATGCCTCTTCAAGGATTGTTGTTGACATTAAGATAAGAGATCAGTTCTAGAATAATTCTGAATATGAAAACCAAATCTGATCGAATGATATAACTGTTTTTAGCCTTGTTTTTATGGCTTTCAAAATAGTATACAATGGTTTGAGAGTAACGTGCAATCTGCTTTCATAGGTGTTTACGCTTACCTGCCTTGCCTAAAGCTGAACTGACACTAATTTAGCTACTTATTACACCATCCTGAGAAATTACTCTGTCCCCCTTAATTCCCCTCCTGTTGCTTATTTCTGGCTGCCATAACAAAATACAAGCAAAAAAGATGAAATTATGAGGCTAATTGTGAGCTCCAATTAATTAATTAACGATGCCAAAATGCATTTGAGAAACATTCAATGAAAGGAGAAAAGCATAAAAACACCTGCAGGGTGTACTGAAGGCATGGGTGATGAACTCATGGCATGTCTGGAGTTATGGCTTGGTCAAAGCCTGCTGCACAGGGTTGAACATAGTGTGTTGCAGCCTCTGGAGACACAGTGGCTGTGGCTACAAACCGTTCTGCTGAAGCCCACTGCGCAACGTGAAAGCCCATGTTCAGTAGGTTGTGGGGCACAGTAGATAGGCATAGGTTGTTACAAAAGGGTCACCCTGTGCCATAAGCAGGCTTCACATAGCCAAAAGGTATGCAAAGTGGTTATTAAGGTTCTAGAAGGATGCATAAATTGCCTGAAGGTTCTAGGGCCACAGAGATTGGGAGCAGGACATGGGAGCAGGCCATGCCTTGGACCTACATCTCAATGAGCACAGCAATTTGCAACAGGCTCTGGGAATAGAGGGGGTCTAAATAAATGGCATAACCTAAAGCTTGTGCCAAGACCCCCACTGCAGATGGATAAAAATAGTGCACTGAAGGTTCTTTGGCATTTTCTTCGTGAAGGGTATGATCGAATTCCACACCCTGCACCCAGAGTTGCAGCATATGGCTGAAGCCCATGTGCAGTTATCTTTGCTTTAGTCAGGAACTAAACAACATCATTATCAAATCACAATTCACTTAAAATCTCTGTACAAAAGTAAGTTATGGCTCTTTACTCAGACAATAGAAGACACATAAGAACCAGGGTGGAGGAGTGTCGCCCCACTGCTCTTAAGCAGTGAGAAACATAAAATGACAATAACTTAGAGTTATTTTCATTTTATGTTTCCTGCCCTTACTGCTTTACGGGCGGGTGAGTGGCGCTGCTCTGCTCTCCGAGCAGGGCAGGGGAGGAGTGGTTTGCCCACTCCAAAGTGCGCAATGACTGTTTGGGCCGCCCAAACCAGTCAAGCGCACTTCCCTATTCTCTATGCAGGCTGCATTACAGCCTGGATGGAGAAAATGTCCACCCCTCCATCCCATGGCTGAGCGCCCTAGTGATGGTCTCCCAGGACACTGCACCAGTATCTGGCTCCAGTGGTTTAGGGTCTACAGCTCGAGGAGGGGTGCGTGATGCCCCCTACCCCCATAAAAATGTTGGTCCAGGGGATGGGGTACCTAAGGTCTTAAAGAGGCATGGGTAGGAGGGCCGCATGCTCCCCTCCCCGATTAATGAAAACAGCTCAAAAAATAGGGTTCCCGAGGCCTAAAAATGGCTCATGGATGAGGGATTCAAGCTAGCCTGGCTGATGAGGGGTGTTACCCTGAAACGGGTCCCAGCATGCTTGTGTCCAGTCCAGGGAAGACCTGGCTTGGCAGTTTGGGTTGGGCTGTCCCGATGAGACACAGGGTCAAGACTGATTTGCATATGGCTGGGTCTGAACTGGGGTGGCGAAGTGAGCCTAAGAATGATGATGGATTACACCCAGATCTGTGCCTGGGGGTGTGTTTCTGAAAAGTTTCAGCCTCCGTCCATCATCTCCTTGTGTTTGTCAAGGAGGAGAACCACCAGAAGGTAGTTATAGTTAAAACTTAGTTTCAATAGGAAAAGCATTTTTTAACTTGCCTATCTTCATGAAATTTTCTAAAACAAGTGTCAAGTTGGGTCTTGTTATGCTTGAAAAGTGTCTGGGTAATCCATCAAGCAGGAGGCAATAAAAAGGAGGGGTAAAAAAATGTGTGTTTTCTATGTTAATTCCCATAGGAATTTTAAACACGACTACAGCCTGAACCGCTGAATGGAATCACATCAAATTTGGCAGAAAGCTAGATGTTGGTCCAGAAAGCGACATTTTTGTGATTTGGTGTAAATCCATTCAGTAATTTTATAGTTATTAAAGAAAAACAAATTTGTATATCTAGAGGTGTGGACCCTCCAGGAATCCTCCTGATTTTGTGCAGGGATACCAACTCTTCAACCAGGTAGTGTTGGTAGCCATTTTGGGACTTGGCTTCAGCCGAGTTTAAAAAACAACACAATAATAAAGAAAAGGCAGGAGGGTAGGAATAACCTGATCCCCTAGCCCTGGGGTCACCCAGGGAACCTGCCATGGCAAAAAAGCATTTTATATTTTAAAAATTGCCACGTGATTGTCAGGATTCATGTAGTTGTGGCCAAAATAGAAAAAAAACAAGCACAGTCTCCTGTGCTTGTTTATCTTTCAGCCCCCGGGTGGATATTTGAGCCCCTGAGACTGCCACCTCCGTGAGGCTATATTTATCCATTAGGAGGGGGGCACATGCCCCCCTCCTTAGGCCCTCAAAGGCACTGGGGACCACCACCTCCAGGGGCTTATGAGTTATAAATGAGAGGGGTCACGTAGACCCTCCTATTTTCCTATTGCCACCTCCCCAGGGCTATGCGGCCATACTCCTGGGCCATATTTGGCCCTGGAGACCACCACCTCCCTGAAGTTTGGCCAAATGCACAGGGGGAGGGGGGCCGTGCAGCCCCCATCCTGGGGCATATACTGTCCGGAAACCACCACCTCCCTGGGACAGGTCCATGGAAACTGAAAGAGGGGGCCCCCATCCTGGAGTCATTAATGCCCCTGAGGACCACCATCTCCCAGGGCCAGCTTCTGCTCTCTCCCGTTGTGCCACCCTCAGGAGATAGCTGTTTGCATTTGATTGGCAGATGCTAACAGTAGCCACAGCCAGCTGGGGCTATAAATCATACTAAAGAAAAGTTTCTTAACTAAAGAATTTCTTTGCTGAAACACCTGCTTTATTTCACTTACTGAAAATGAAAAGTTTAGGGGACATGGTGAGGTGTGTTGGCCACCCTTTATTATATTTTCCTAAACTATGACTTTTGAAATGAACATATTGTCAACAACTAATGAATCATGCAAAAATGTAATAGTCTGACCTCAAGAAAAAATATATCATCCAAACGAGGCAAGTATAGTGAAAAAAACTGGCAAAGAGAAGAAAAATAACAAGGGATGTTACTTCAAACATTGTTCATTATGTACATTTTACTGAGCAAACAATGTTTTCTTTAAATAGGCACAATTCTAACTATTATTCAGTATAGGGAGTCACATGGGTAACTGATTGTCATAGTTGTGGAATGCCATGCCACATTGTTTCTATATTTTATAGGGAGTTTCTTTCTTATGTATTAGAAAAGGTTTAGCCTCTTTAAAAGTTTGGTATACCTTGAATGTGTCTAGCATGACTGGACAGATCTATTGTGTTGATCCAGCGGTGAACCAGCCACAGATACTCCAATACCATATACTCACCTGGGCTCATAAACACACATATACACACACACAGGCCAGTAGAACCGCTTGAGTCAAAGTTTATGTTGTTTCTTACTTCAAGGTTAGTTTCCTGTCATTCCTAACTAATCTTTCACTGATCAAAGAGTTCTTTCCTCTGGTCAATGGACCATTAGTTGAACTAGTTGATGGTGAAATGACATGAATTAATTATTTTTGCAATGAAATGACCACAGACTCGGGAATATTTTTAAGGCTTTATCTAAATTAATTTCATGTGAACCATTTCAAAGTACAGTACAGTCTCCATCACTCAAAGGAAGGAAGATTCAATTAATCAATCGATCAAACAAATATATCGTGCTTTACAATGACGTTGCACAAAAAGGAGAGGATAGAGAGAAAAGCACACATGCACATTCATGAAAATATAATTACCTAGGATGGTGTGAAAACCAACCCCCCGGCCAAGGAGTTGGGAAGGGTCACCCGAGAAAGGTTCAGGCGACAATGGCTTCAGAACAGGAATCAGGACAGGATAGATGACCTCTCTAACACTGACGCTTGTGTAGCACCCCTCTCTGATGCTCTCTTCCTCCTCGAGATTCTTCTGCAATCTTCTTCTAATTTAATTAAGTTTAAGTTGATGGTTCTGCAATTCGATTCTTCATCAGCTTTCGCTTGTCACTCCTACAGCATCCTGAGCTCTGCAGCATTCAGCATCTCTCGTACTCTGGTTCACTCGGGCAGCATCCCGGTCTCATGCTAACTAACTAAAGCTATCTCAATTATACCTTTCTATGCTCATGTACCACCCATTAATATTTCAATATCACAAAATTACTAACTCTGATTGGACAGGCAAAGGGGAATGATCATCACACCATGCTTATTTTTCAATGTAGTCTTTCAGTTCATTGTTCAATGATCCCACCCCTTAATTTTTATTCATAAATCTTTATTCCCACCCGCATTCACATCTGAATAGACAGAAAAGTATAAACTTCATATGTTCTCATTCGTTTTCAGAGGGTTTTAGTCCTGGTTCCCAGGATATGTATCATTTCCGTTCCTGGACTGTGTTCAAGAGTCACATCACTTCTTCCGACTCACTCATACCACGCATGTGCGGAGATCACGTGGGTTAAAGACTTTGGATTCATACGAAAGGCCAAATACATACTAATAGGAAAGTCAGAAAGACACATATTAATTTCGAAATAAAATGGTTTCACTGTCTACCACCTATCTCTACTCTAATCCCAGTTACTTATAAATGCTTTCCCCGCATTAGCATTAGTAAAACAGCTTTGGTTTAGTTACAGCAGAGCAGATGCTTAGCATGTGAGCTTTCAAACGGCCATTTTAAAAGCGCCTGGGCAGGTGCAAGAAAATCCCTCCAAGCGACAGATCGTCATACTGCATAGATGCAGTTTACGCATGCGGAATACAGTTTCCTGCGTTAGCAGACATTTTAGATTTCGCTCGAGTTACTTGTTAGTAAGACACATAGGCAAGCTTCTCTTTCTTTTATGTCGAGTGTGATGCGTATTAATTTACACAATACATAGTTGGCACAAGATTATGAGTTAAATGAGAAGATTGCTTCCAAGCAAGTCCCTTTTCTACAAGTCCTTGCTCCATCAATGAGACCTGTCATAGACAGTGTTATTTATCTCTTGCTCTTCAAAAACATTGTAATTTGAGAAATTGACTTTTTTTCTTTTCATTTGACCGTCCAGATATTAAGTACAGCCCAACGTTATGACTGCTCTGCTTTAGTCAAACCTCCATGCCAGGATGGCTATTCATTTTTGTTCAAAGCGCTTCTAATGATGCTGTAGGAGCACTTTCACATTTGCCCAATCCAGAACAGCCCACCATGATATGATGGTATTATAGACAGGCAGAACTTCATACATTATACCCCCCACAAAAATACATGTAACTTCAGTGTCCCTGATTTTCTCCTGTGTGAGCAGAATAATCAGGTTTTTCCGCCCAGACCCCCATGACATGCATGCATGGTGGACTTGGCATGGAAAAACAAGGGGAAAATTACCTTAAAATCCCTGCCTTAAACTCGGGAGGGCCTTCTGGTGCCATAGAGCAGGTGGTGTGTCAGCGGCAAGCCCTCAATAAAGATGTTTCCAATACAAGCAACCTCTTAAAGCAAAGTTCTATCTCCACATAAACTCTTTCATCGGCATAGCCAGTTGAGGCTGCATTGTGGAAAACACTGCGGTTCCACTACCTCTAAATGAGGTGCGTAACCGAGAGGTGGGTAGATAGGACATTCAATGATTTTCAGTAGCTGTCCCTTGACTATTCACCTCTAAATGAAGCTGTATGAATGCAGGATTCAAATTCACAAAGCAGCTCTACTCCTATATTAAACTAAAAACTGTACAGTAACAATGGTTGTAATAAGAAACCTATATTGGTGAGGAATGTGCTAGAAGAGTTTAATGAACTGAAAAATAGTTTGCTATTACTGTTTGTTTAAATCAGTTGCCTCTTCCTTAATTCTAAATATATGTAAGTAATTAAATTGCATGTATGTGCACCTAGGGTTGTATTTCAATATTAGGCATTCTTGAAGCTTGATGTATTTTTATAATCTTTTCCCCTTTTACATACGTGTGTTTGTTCGATCTTGATTGCATTTGCAACACTTGCCTTTCCTTCACTTTCAGGTATGTTGACAATTGCTTCATGGGAGAAATGTGCATCTATTTTTGAAACTATTAAGCAGAGATTGTAGCATTACTTCGAAATATGGTGGTTCTTTCAATTTCAGCACCATATGAAATAATATTACTTGGGCCACAAACAATATGAGTATCTATGTTTGTTCAGAAAATAACCAGTTGTAACACGTGCAACCAAAACATTCATTCTACAGTCTGCCAAGCATGATGAGAAGAACTGTACTATCAATCTTAATATTTCCTTCTACGCTCTAAAAAAGATGTAACTATACTTTAAAACGAGCAACCCTTATACGAAGTGTCACTAGACACTGTTCTTTTATCTTAAAGTTATTGTTTCATCTTGCATACTCTTTAATCTTTTATCAATGACACTTCTGCTTTCTTTGATGCTTTGTTTGATGGTCCTCTATTGATATCATCAATAGAGCCCCTATTTTGGACCAGTGCATTAAATTGGCACATAAAGGATCCAAAGCGTAAGACTGCCTCAGATCTTACAGCAGCTAGAACCCACACACAGTGGGGCTTGGTAATTTGAGCAAGTTCCTCACATGCACGCACATAAATACTCGCACTCACCCATCTACATGTGCACTCGCTCACACCCTTACAATTGCCAGCATGCACACATATATTCACCATTCGCTAGGACATACACACACACACAACCGTTCACAGCACATGCGCCCTAATACACATCCATTCATACATAAACACAAATGCATGCACTGAACATTAAAAAAGAAAGAAAAACTTACTTGGCCACAGCACTGATGTCTGGTGGTGGGAGGGAAGCCTTGACATTTCTGGGAGACTGGGAGTGCTATCTTCTCTCATCGGCTGACTATGGACCAGCCAATTAGAGGAGGCAGCAGTCCTTTACTCATCAAAGAGTGGGATGGGGTCACTAAGAGTTACTGACCCCCACACTCAGTGACAAGCATCATTGATGGACACTCAGCCCTGGGAACTTCAGTAATGTTTCCCTCTTCATGTGAGTGAAGACCTCCAAGCACTTTTACTAGGCTGAGGAGATCACAAACACACACAGCTGGGAAATTCTCAGCCCGGCAAAGTTAATTTACAGCATGTAGAGTGCATGTTTGCCTAACCCAAACATGAAGTCAGCCTGACAGTTACTCTTCATGTTTGCAAAAAGGTGGAGGTCCCACCACTCTTAAGGATGTGCTGCATCTGCCTTTTAACTTGCAAAAGCACCTACTGCTTTCGTATGATGTAAAAACTAGGCCTGTGCGGTAAATTCTGTTCCGCTTGCGGAATTTGGGTGATTTTGCGTTCTGCGGAGAACGTGTATTTGCCCAAAATTCTGCGTTCTGCGGTTTCGCTGACTGTTTGCTTGTTCGTGTTCTCAAAATGTGTATTCGTAAGATATTTCCCCCCGAGCACGCAAACAGTGTTCGCGAACAGGAAAAAGCATCGCGAACATGCAATTCCGCGTGTTCGCGGAATTTCTGCGAGTTCGTGGAGATTTTTCACCGCTTTGTGAAGCTTTGCGTCGACCCCTAGTAAAAACATCCAGTCTAAAGCCTGATTCACAAAAGGTGGCGGGAAGTAGTTGTGTTTTACCTGTCTTAGGTGTGACTTACTATTCCAGGCCTGTATCGCACCACACTTTCCAGGAGTAGTTTTTTACAAGTTAAAACTTTAGTGGGACTACCTTGTGTGTTTTCTTGCAAAAGGGAGTTTGTGAATAATGGGCTAGAGCATTGATAGTCAAAGTATGGCCCAGGGGCCGCATGCGACCCTTTTGACCTTTACATGCGCTCCTCTGGCCAACAGCAGCACTGGGATGATGTTAACTCAACTCAGCACTTAGAATAAAAATATGTTAAATAAATAGGCAAGCTATATAATGGTTAAGGATGTAACTAGGGAATTTTGCATCACTTAACTTTAGGAATACCTTCATTTTTAAAGACATCTTGCAGCAAAAGCATAACAATATGACAAAGTCTCTTCAAAAATTGAAAACATTTATTTAACATTTAGAACCACCTTTTCATTTCAGTACATCAGATTATGTGCATTGAGAAGTATTAATTTAAAGTGATGGTTTTCAAACATGAATTTAGAAACATTATTCCCCCCCCCCCCGACCCTGACAATAATTTCAATATAGAACTAAAGAGGCAAGTCACTTGTTATCCTGAGGTCATGTGTTTCAAGATCCTCTTATATGTGATAAGAAAAACGAGGGTAAATGAAATTTTAAAACATATCTTGGATCACACAATTTGGTGAATTGGGAAGCCAAGATTAATCCCATATTTTCTGGTTGCTTATTGTTTAATTCAGCCACTAGATGTATATGTTTTCCTTGCCCTACATCCACCATCCATCCAATGCCCCTGGAAACCCCTCCTCCCCCAACCACCACCCCTCTGACATCAATATGGCCCTCAGTCACAACAGAGACAGAACCTTTTGGCTCCTGGGAAAATGTTTGTGAGTTCCCATGGGCTAGAGTAAGCATTTCTTTCTCCATAAAATCTTACAGCTAAGCCAGGAGGTGGGACCTGAATTTATGTCAAAGTAAACAGGAGAGTTGTAATGTTTTAGATGATCCTTAATTGCGTAATAGCCACAATACTTTAAAACAAATTGCAGAACACGTTTGGCTGTGCCATCCCCTTTCCATTTTGCTTTCGCACACTACCACTTTATATTTAGTGTTTATGAAATTAACCATCATTTTTGTGTGAAGGTACATAGTACTCCATGAAAATTAGAAAAGCCTAACAAAAGTTCCATTTATCTGCAGGTACAGTCCTAATTACAAAGTTGTTAAGACATGTTACTCTAATGCCAGATTTAGTACTATCTTTTCCCTTAGAGGAAAAGGCAAAGGTGGAGGAGGTGGAGGTGCAGGATTCCAGGGGTTAGTAGGATGAGGAATCTGCGATTTTGGGAATCAACCCAGCCCAATCCAGCTACACAAGGTATCCCCATCAACCCCCACTTGGATTGGTATGCAGGCCCTGTGAAACATAAACAGCACTTCACAATGTCCAATCTAACATCTGTGACATCACACCTATTATCAGACCTATGGTAGGTAGTGTCATAAAAGAACAGGGTCCCATTTCAACGCCCATACATTTAAAGGTTGTTGGAAGTTCTATGCTGGAGGTTCAGCAAGAACAGTTCAAGTGACTTCAGGTAATGGGGAAAATGTGTGCTAGGGCAAAGGAAGTTCCCAAATGAGGTTTCTAGCTAGAAAATAATTATCAAATTGGATTTTGTGACAAAAAGGTATTAATAATTTACATATGTTTATGATCATATGTTAGACTTAGGGCCTGATTTAGATCTTGGCGGACGGGTCATTTCATCACAAAGATGATGGCTATCCCGCTTGCCGAAATATATATCCCAGAGGATATAATGGGATTTATAATTCGGCAGACGGGATATCTGTCACGATTGTGACGGAGTGACCAGTCTGCTAAGATGTGAATCAGGCCCTTCGTCTGACTTACCTTCTACTCCTAGTGGTTGTAAAACTGATTGCTAACCTTCTGATAGAGCCTCTCTATGCCCCACAGCGTCAAGGACCATAAGCTTACTATCTTTGACATAGATCCCATAATAAATGTTATTACATAATGTATGTATGTATGTCGTATATACAGCGCAAACCTAGCTGAAAAGGCAGTACTGTACAGTGTCAAAATGGAGGGAAAACGCACACGGTCTTGTATCACACCATAATTTCAGATTGAACGTGGATTCACAGTCATCTCCCAGAACTTAGCCCAAGTCTCTGCTGATCATTAGAGATGTCAAGACTAAGCTGTAAGGTGAAGGGTCTGTATCTGAGCGCTCATAGTAACATTACAGCACCGTTTCACCAAATATGACTGATGGTTTATATATTAGCCTTTTCCTCTGATACAGAACCTGGATTTCTGGATTCTCTGCTGTGCAAAAATATGCATTGTGGTTTTATTGTTCTTTTTCAGTGCCATTATTGTGGGTACCCAACACCATGTGTTAAAATATTTTGATCTGCAAAATGTGTAAGCCCTAGCTTTCTGGAAACATTAGAATGGGGACTCTGCAACTGGAAGATATGTAGCTTTCCCAAAGTTTTAAGACAGGTAAAGTACAGTATTGTCCCCATTGCCACTTTGAGTACTATCCCTCACCTGGAATAGCAAGACAACACTACGATATCTGTTCCTTTGATTTTTCCATGTATTTATTGTTGACTATACACAAATGTTATGTGATGCAACAATTGTTTACATAAACTTTATATTATGTTTATACTTGGCCAGGTCATTTTTACATTCATTGCGATCATAACACACTGTGAGTAATTATAAGTATTATATTTCCTATAATATTGAATAGTACATGCACATTATTGAGTGCAATTATTAGTACTCCTGTCCATTTGGGTCTGTCTTTCGTTCCTGTGTCATTTCAATGATTGGATTTTGGTGAGTCACTTAAACAATACTACAAATTAACTTTTGATGGGGAAAGACTGCTCATCACCTTGGAAATCTTAGTTGAATATGCATGCACTGCCCACAAAGAACTGCTATTTCTGCAATGCTGCCTGTATGATCAGTGGCTGCTGTACCATGGACTGACAATACACTGTGAACTTTACAGAATGATGGGCAGAGAAGATATTATAGTATTTTTTTTCCAAAAGAAATACTGCTGGATTGGGTGCACATTCAATGAAATTCTATCTGAAATGGCATTTATCAGGGGACTGATCACAATCAGTCATTATAAATGGCATGCTTTATCTTACCATGTGGTGTCTCATTCTAATACTCTATGATGTTCCTTGCCATTATAGTCTAGCAGAGATGGTGAGCTTGCAGTGGGCACTTCATAAAGCTAAATCTGAGGCAGATGAGAAAGCCATAACGTTTGATAGGGAGAACCTAAGACTAGCTCACCAGGAACAAGAGGAGGGAAGAATGGGCCTGGGAAGAGAAATTGCGAGGGAGAGAGGAGAAATAGAAAGGAAGGGAGGAGACACAGAGAGAGTGGGAGGAGAAACACAAGGAAAGGGAAAGAGAGCAGAAAAGAGAAAGGATAGCCATTGACACAGAGAAACTTAGGATGGCAGCAATGACATCTCCATCTGGGATGGGTGACTCTACTTCCAGTTCAGTAAACCCACTGCAGGTCGCACCACTCCTATGAGTCCATAGTCTTAGTAATCAAATGAATGTCCATCCAGTGATGTATATATTTCCAAAATTTCCTCTTTATTCTTCTTTACATTTTCATAGTTCTTAAGCAGCCAACGCGTTTCGTTCTTTTACAAAGAACTTCGTCAGGGCTGTAAAAACATTTAAAATACAAATATAATATAAATTGTAACAATTAAATTAATACATTATATTATATATGAATCACATTATCCAATCAGACAGAAGTTAAAAGTATTGCCATAATGTTGACTTTACATGTCCAATGGTTATGCATACCACCCCTAATATGGATATTGGATTGACAACAACATTATATTTTGTACTTATATACTTTTAAGGCAAGTCATATGAGATTCACATTGTGGCATGACATATCACCAGAAATTTTTTCACCTATCAATTTTAATAGTCTTTTTGGTTCTTGCTTTGTTGTCATTTCATTGCATAGTGTATTTAAGAAAAAGACAATCCAAGTTCATAAAAGATCACCATTTTAAAAACACTCACTATAGGTCAATCTAGGAGTCCTCATCCGACGACATTTTAGAATATCTGTTTGGCCTGACTAATGGCCTCACTCTGTTCAACTGCTATATTCAAAGGTTCAAATGTACCTACCAGTATTTTTTTTTTTTTAGCAGCGTTATTTGTAGACTGTACGACAAAAATTCGGCCGATATTTTTTAAATATCAATATTAATGGTTACTTCACAGCCCTTCTCTGTTACTTTACCTACCAAAGAGATAATAATGATATTATCAAGAACTAACTTGTAACATACTAGCAACCGATTTTAAATGCTATATTATTCCTGAAAAGACAATCCTTACCTAAATCAAGGCGTTGCTGGTCCCGTATCTAATTCCCCTCGATCCTATTAAAGGCTAATGTGTCTGTAATAAAGTAACACCAAATATGTAACGCGCTATATTGTATCATCCAACACCTTTCAAAACAGTTTTATATAAACTCCTGACGCCACTATAAGTATTATCATATTGTGGATATCTAGTAAATGTGAAGTCACAATAATTAGTACTAACTGCTACCTCAATATATTACATACTCAGTCTCGCTACACATCAGGTCTTGACCCAGATCCATGTTGACCACACACCCAGTTAACAGATCCATATGGCCCGATCAACGATCAAGTGCACCTTATGGTCTGTTTGTAGATGCCCTATATTAAGAGCCCAACATGTTCTACTACGGACAAAATTGGCCCGAATTAATCATTTTACAGCCCTTATATAGCGGCCACCAAGATCACCCCATGTAAACACATCATAATCTACGAGAACATACTATTGAACCTGCTAATTTACACATCCCAAATTGGCCCCGCTTTTTACACTAAGTAGATTTTGTCTCTTGTTTGTTAGTATTTTATCGACAAGAGCGCGTTACATTCTTTTACGAAGAACTTTCATAAACAACAAGTGGTCCGTAGCTCAAAGTCGACAAACCCTCCGCATTTTATAACTAAAACGGCCAATGTCACAACAAAAGGGGCCCTAATTACAAAATGTACAGCTTCTTTGCCATGCGTTTTTGAATCTCGCTTACCTCCAATGCAGTGTGTTACGATGACCAGGTAAGTGTTCGGCTAAAGCCTCAAAGAGAGCCGCGCGGGCGTCTTTCCGTCTGTTATTCGTCGAACCACGCAAGTCACATGACCTTACGTGTGTTTACGATTTACTTGGGGCAATCTCCAAAATGCTAGGTGCGAAAGTAAACGTACCTCTCCCATTTTGAATAATGGTTCTTTATAAACAATGCGATTTTCCCTGATTGCAAACACTTACTACAATCAATCTAATGAATCTTATAAATAAACCTTAAATTCGGTATATTCGCATCCATTTAAAAGAACTGCAATATTATTTATTCCCTACGGTCCATAGCAGTTAGAGACATAGTGACTTAGTTTTATCGCAAATTATCAATACGCTCAAAGAAGTATGACCATCCATTATCCACGTTGTTGATGATAATCGTATTCCTTTCCAATACAAGTCAAGGCCCACAAAGAAAGACCAAAATAGAAATCCTAACCCTAGATGTACCCTCCAATGGAAAACAGGTAATCCCCACCAGATTTAATAGCTGTCAACTTTAAAACTATCCATTAATATCAGATATCGCTAAGCCACAGTATTTATGTAATTGTGAACAGCCGTTCACACGTCTCTTTCATATGATTCATACCAGCATAAAGCATGTCAATATATTAAACCCAAGAAAGACCAAAATAAAAATGCTGACCCCAAATATATCATCCAATGGAGAACGGATAATCCCCACCAGATTTAATAGATATCAACATTAGAAATATCTATTAATGTTAGATATCGCTATGCCATGATGTTTATATAAGTGCGAACAGCCGTCCACACGTCACCTTCACATGGTTTAGGCCAACATAAAACGTATCAAATGTTAACCCCATCTCTAATAGGATTACATTATAAACTCTATTGGAACATATTCCGTGTATCAGGAAAGATAAGTGAAAATTTCAAAATTCAAAAGTATCTTTGGTATATCATATCCAGATTTCTCACCTAATGTTCCAAATCTTTAAGAGAAAGACCCTGACCTAAAACGGGGACCCCCACGTCAATACATCCATTTATATTAAATGCATCTTCCAGTTTATTGTTACTTGAGTAGAGCCAGAGTTAGTTTTCAGAGAAAATAGTGTAGTTCATCGTCACTATTATGTCCCTTATTAGTACTCCGCAATCTACAAATCCATCCCGCCTCATTACGTCTAAGGGTAACTTCTCTGTTCCCACCTCTGGGTCTCATTCGGACATGGTCTATACCATGAAACCAAATTTCAAGTCTCCCTCCGTGTTGCTCATTCATGTGTAACGTCATGGGGTATCTCGTGTCTCTGTTACGAATGGCCCGTACATGTTCCTGAATTCTACTTTTAAGGGGCCTAATATTGCTCCCTACATAAATAGTATCACAACTGCAACCTATAATATATGTAACATATGTTGTTCTACAAGTGATAGTATGTCTTATAGTATAGGTCCGTTGTGTATTATAACTAAACTCCTTTAGTTTGTTCTTTCCGAATTGACAGATATTACAATCAGTACATGTAAAAAAGCCATTTAATGGTCTAGGTAGCCAAGTTGCTCCTATGTTCCCCTTAAAGGATGCATAACTGGGACATAGCGTTTCCCTCAAAGTTCTTCCATGTCGATAGGTGATTTTTGGTTTTGGGGAGATCACCTCCTTAACTCCTGGTACTTCATAGAGCAGAGACCAATGTCTATGAAAAATTCTATATACATCTTGGCTCTGCTTATTAAACCTAGTAACAAAGCTAATGGAAGCTGATCGATTTTTATTTTTATTAAAGTCAGTATGATTATTGGTTAACAGAGTACTCTCCCGTGATTTTGCCAGGTTCCGTCTTTCTGCATCATCCAGAGTTTTTTGTTTATATCCCCTCTGTTTGAACCTTATTTTGGTCTGTTTAAGATTATCCAAAAATGAGGTCCTGTCACTACAGTTTCTGCGTATCCTAATCATTTCCCGATATGGGATGCTGTTAATAGTATCCTTGGGGTGCGAGCGAACATAGGAGCAACTTGGCTACCTAGACCATCAAATGGCTTTTTTACATGTACTGATTGTAATATCTGTCAATTCGGAAAGAACAAACTAAAGGAGTTTAGTTATAATACACAACGGACCTATACTATAAGACATACTATCACTTGTAGAACAACATATGTTACATATATTATAGGTTGCAGTTGTGATAATATTTATGTAGGGAGCACTATTAGGCCCCTTAAAAGTAGAATTCAGGAACATGTACGGGCCATTCGTAACAGGGACACGAGATACACCATGACGTTACACATGAATGAGCAACACGGAGGGAGACTTGAAATTTGGTTTCATGGTATAGACCATGTCCCAATGAGACCCAGAGGTGGGGACAGAGAAGTTGCCCTTAGACGTAATGAGGCGGGATGGATTTGTAGATTGCGGAGTACTAATAAGGGACATAATAGTGACGATGAACTACACTATTTTCTCTGAAAACGAACTCTGGCTCTACTCATGTAACAATAAACTGGAAGATGCATTTAATATGAATGGATGTATTGACGTGGGGGTCCCCGTTTTAGGTCAGGGTCTTTCTCTTAAAGATTTGGAACATTAGGAGAGAAATCTGGATATGATATACCAAAGATACTTTTGAATTTAGAAATTTTCACTTATCTTTCCTGATACACGGAATATGTTCCAATAGAGTTTATAATGTAATCCTATTAGAGATGGGGTTAACATTTGATACGTTTTATGTTGGCCTAATCCATGTGAAGGTGACGTGTGGACGGCTGTTCGCACTTATATAAACATCATGGCATAGCGATATCTAACATTAATAGATATTTCTAATGTTGATATCTATTAAATCTGGTGGGGATTATCCGTTCTCCATTGGAGGATATATTTGGGGTCAGCATTTTTATTTTGGTCTTTCTTGGGTTTAATATATTGACATGCTTTATGCTGGTATGAATCATATGAAAGTGACGTGTCAACGGCTGTTCACAATTATATAAATACTGTGGCTTAGCGATATCTAATATTAATGGATAGTTTTAAAGTTGACAGCTATTAAATCTGGTGGGGATTACCTGTTTTCCATTGGAGGGTACATCTAGGGTTAGGATTTCCATTTTTGTATTTCTTTGTGGGCCTTGACTTGTATTGGATAGGAATACGATTATCATCAACAACGTGGATAATGGATGGTCATAATTCTTTGAGCCTATTGATAATTTGCGATAAAACTAAGTCACTATGTATCTAACTGCTATGGACCGTAGGGAATAAATAATATTGCAGTTCTTTTAAACGGATGCGAATATACTGAATTTAAGGTTTATTTGTAAGATTCATTAGATTGATTGTAGTAAGTGTTTGCAATCAGAGAAAATCGCATTGTTTATAAAGAACCATTATTCAAAATGTGAGAGGTACGTTTACTTTCGCACCTAGTATTTTGGAGATTGCCCCTAGTAAATCGTAAACACACGTAAGGTCATGTGACTTGCGTGGTTCAACGAATTAAAGACGGAAAGACGCCCGCGCGGCTCTCTTTGAGGCTTTAGGCGAACACTTACCTGGTCGTCGTAACACACTGCATTGGAGGTAAGCGAGATTCAAAAACGCATGGCAAAGAAGCTGTACATTTTGTAATTAGGGCCCCTTTTGCTGTGACATTGGTCGTTTTAGTTATAAAATGCGGAGGGTTTGTCTACTTTGAGCTACGGACCACTTGTTGTTTATGAAAGTTCTTCGTAAAAGAATGGAACGCGCCCTTGTCGATAAAATACAAACAAACAAGAGACAAAATCTATTTAGTGTAAAAAGCGGGGTCAATTTGGGATGTGTAACTTAGCAGGTTCAATAGTATGTTCTCGTAGATTATGATGTGTTTACATGGGGTGATCTTGGTGGCCGCTATATAAGGGCTGTAAAATGATTAATTCGGGCCAATTTTGTCCGTAGTAGAACACGTTGGGCTCTTAATATAGGGCATCTACAAACAGACCATAAGGCGCGCTTGATTGTTGATCGGGGCCATATTGGATCTGTTAACTGGGTGTGTGGTCAACATGGATCTGGGTCAAGACCTGATGTGTAGCGAGACTGAGTATGTAATAAATTGAGGTAGCAGTTAGTACTAATTATTGTGACTTCACATTTACTAGATATCCACAATAGGATAATACTTATAGTGCTTCAGGAGTTTATATAAAACTGTTTTGAAAGGTGTTGGATGATACAATATAGCGCGTTACATATTTGGTGTTACTTTATTACAGGCACATTAGCCTTTAATAGGATCGAGGGGAATTAGATACGGTACCAGCAACGCCTTGATTAAGGTAAGGATTGTCTTTTCAGGAATAATATAGCATTTAAAATCGGTTGCTAGTATGTTACAAGTTAGTTCTTGATAATATCATTATTATCTCTTTGGTAGGTAAAGTAACAGAGAAGGACTGTGAAGTAACCATTAATATTGATATTTTAAAAATATCGGACTAATTTTTGGCGTACAGTCTACAAATAACGCTGCTAAAAAATAAAAAATAAAACTGGTAGGTACATTTGAACCTTTGAATATAGCAGTTGAACAGAGTGAGGCCATTAGTCAGGCCAAACAGATATTCTAAAATGTCATCGGATGAGGACTCCTGGATTGACCTTTAGTGAGTGTATTTAAAATGGTGATCTTTTATGAACTTGGATTTTCTTTTTCTTAAATACACTATGCAATGAAATGACAACAAAGCAAGAACCAAAAAGACTATTAAAATTGATAGGTGAAAACATTTCTGGTGATATGTCATGTCACAATGTGAATCTCATATGACTTGCCTTGAAAGTATATAAGTACAAAATATAATGTTGTTGTCAATCCAATATCCATATTAGGGGTGGTATGCATAACCATTGGACATGTAAAGTCAACATTATGGCAATACTTTTAACTTCTGTCTGATTGGATAATGTGATTTATATATAATATAATGTATTAATTTAATTGTTACAATTCATATTATATTTGTATTATATTTGTATTTTAAATGTTTTTACAGCCCTGACGAAGTTCTTTGTAAAAGAACGAAACGCGTTGGCTGCTTAAGAACTATGAAAATGTAAAGAAGAATAAAGAGGAAATTTTGGAAATATATACAGCACTGGATGAACATTCATTTGATTACTAAGACTATGGACTCATAGGAGTGGTGCGACCTGCAGTGGGTTTAATGTTTTGGATCTAGATGATCACCCCCGTGAAACGGTGGTGGTAGTGGAGTTGCACACCACGCTAGCTAAACAGCTTTCTTACTTTATTTAAAATTTAGGAGAGTTGGCAAGAGAATTGTCAAGTGAGGTGCGACCTGAACCCTAGGGTCCAGTAAATTGAACTGTTTCCTTTTGGTTTGTGCTACTTCCAGTTCAGGCCAGGTTGAGATCAAGGTTCCAAAATATCTTGTGAGCTTTGAGTTGACTTAAATGAGATTTCCAAAGCAGCTGCCTTAATGGGGTGCATGCCACTGGAAGGGAAAGCCATCATTGGGAGAATTCCTGTGGTAGATCAGACAGTCTATTAGTGAATGACGGAAGCTCTCATTATAAGGTTTGGGCTGATGCCAGCTCAATACCTGGAGATAATTTGTGACTACAAAGGAGAGGATGGTGGTCCATTTGAGGCTTGGAATAAATGGTGTATTACATGATTGGATGACTTGGTAAGAGAGATGGAGGCCAAGGATTTTCAGTCTCTTAACCTGTTGATGGTGAGAGAGCAATTAAAGGATGGGTGCTCTACCCATCTGATCTGACAGAGAGGGATTGAATAAAACTTGCAGTGTTAGCTGATAAGCATTTATGGCTTGGAAAACGTCAGTTGTGTTTACGAGAGCACAGGAAGCACCTTTCTGATTTGCAGGGACTGGGGCAAGGTATTATGTGGGAAAGGGTGAACTCTGGGAAGGCAGGAAGGGAGATGGGGCTGATAAGGCAATCATAAATAGTAGACATGGGGGTTTGGGATTAACTTTTTGATGCACATATCTCTGTGGGTGACATCTAGTTGTGACCTTCGGTAACTCCCATGCACTGTTCAGTGAGACAATAAGCTTCAGAGTCTTGCCCGCAGTGACATGTATTTTTCTTGAGGAAAAGAAGAATTAGAAGTGTCCACTTCAACATAAACAAATCTTCAACAGAAAACTCCAAAGACTAAGACCCTAAATCACATTTGGAGTCTGGAAAAGGACTATAAGAAGGAGACAATGAGTTTCCAAACATTTTCATCTGCCAAGCAGCCAGATCACCTGTGTGAAAAGGGGAAGCCCTGTAGCCCAGGAAAACCAAGATCACCTGTCCTGGAGCACCATAGCCTGCCTGCTTGTCAAGAGCAGTATGTCCTGTAAGGTAGAGGAGAGCAAGGTCCATAGAGGAGTCCTGCCGTGGGTACTCCCTGTGTGATGTGTGAGGATCCAGCACACTACCAATCGGGCCATAACCCATGATCAGGACTATTTTTTGCTACCCCTGTATGCCAGGAGAGGGGCTCCGTAGACTGAGTTGGGTTTTGAGTGCTTTGCAGGTCTTGCTATGCTCATACTGCAGTACTGCTGAGAACCCATATGCCAGAAGGGGCCACGGGTAAAATTACTACTTTGAGGAGTGTCAAAACATATGACTGCCTAGGCCGAACTGCCTGTGCTGGGCAAGCCTGTGCCTGTACTGTAAAGTACTAGAGCAACCCTTATGCCAGAAGTAGTTGCCGGTACCAACGCTGCTACAAGTTTTGCACTTCCACCCAAAAGATAGATTGAGGCTACGATCGGCGGGTTGGACCATCACATATAGGGAACTGTCCCTGACTCACCACCAAGGTCTGCTGGAGATGCCGTGGATGACATCACACCCTCGCTGGTTCCAGTCAGGAGCAGAAAAAAGGATTCCCTATAAGGTAAAAGCCAACTAACTGTGTCTTCGTGAGCTGGGAGCTGCTCCGACAACTGAGAGTCCTCTGGCAGCACCGCTCAGGAGAGCAAACCTGCGCCGTCGGGTGCTATGAGTGGGCTGCAAGCAGCCCGACTTCTCCAGACTGAGCAGGATTCATGGGAGCTTGTTGGAGGTACTCCCTACACTGCTTAACTCTTTCATGGCACGAGAGCAGAGAAGACGTAAATTAGGCCAGTTGGGCCCCTGGGGACTCACTGCTAATGGTGTTGCAGCCCATTGACACTTGACTAAAGTCATGAAGAGTCAAAGGGGAACTCTTGAGTACCGCCTAATAGTGGGCATTCCTGGGATGTGGCCAAAAGTGAATGGGGAATAACCTCACACACATTACACAAAGGAGGGTGGGAAACCAATTTGCCTGACAACTAGTAGAGCTCCAACCTCAAGAGAATTGTGTTGTTGCTTGTGAATGCTGGATTGCTTTGCCTTTGTTGAGTTGCACATAAAATACTTTTTCTTACAAAAGCAAGTTTTTGGCTGGAGATTTATTGTTCATACTGTTTGCACCTTGAGTAGTGAGTTGAATTCTAGACCTGTATCTTCACCCATCTCCCAAAAGAAGCCTTGACTGCTCGACCACAGCTACGACTGAGATTAAAGTACAGAAGGGGTATTTGGCCTAGTTTAGCAGGATCCATAGAAGGTAGGTCCCCATACATCAGGAATAAAAGGCCTCTACAACCACAGTTAGGAACAGTGACCCCTGCATACCCTGTGGTGCTCTGCAAGAGGTTCTGACACTGGGGGTGGCCCACCATGCACAGGGCCATTCACCCACCTCAAACGGGTATTAGAGTACTTTTGTGCTCCCCCCGCCAGGAGGCAGATTGGGGATTTGTCCCCAATTTGGACCTCGGGGGGGAGGGGGGAGGGGGAACGGAAATCCCACTAGGCACCAGGGGAAGTCTTTAGCAGAAAAAAAGGGCGGAAGGGACCCACCATGCATAGGGCCATGCCTTCGCCACAGAAGGGGATTACAGTCTACCTGCTAAATGCCAGGGATACATTTATATTAAATAACAGATGTGGAGAGACAATCTGGCCTAGAACCATATCCCCACCCCAAAGATTGTTAATAAAGGCTAATATAGGCTAGCTGACCCCTTCTGGAGTGCTTACCCCAATGTGCCCACCTAGGGGAGGGCACAGAAAGACCGCTAGACACCAGTAAAAGTTTTAAAAAAAATAAACAAATGGGAGGGGATGGACCACGAAAGGATAGGTTAATACAACCAACCAAGAAGGGGGCACTGTAGTCTTCCTCTCCCCAGCTAGGAAGATTATGGGGGTTTGTCTCATATGTTGCCCTGCTCCGAGGGGTAGAGAGCCTACCAGATGTCAGGGATTGCACATAGTGAAAAATAAACAAAGGGGACCAGCCACCACTGTATAGGGCCATACCCTCACCCCAAAAGTAAGCAATGCCAATGCCCCCTCAATCAGATTGGAGATTTGCCCTCAATCTACCCCGTGCCCACTAGACATCAAGGGAATTCCCCAAATCATAGGGTTGGGGAGGCACACCATGGCATAGGGCATTGCTTTCACCCCAAAAGGGGTATTACAGTATTTCTGCCATCCTGCAAGGCAGATTGGGGAATTGCTCTCGTCTGGTCCCCAGATGGGGGAGTTAAAAGCTCACCAGTCACCGGGGATTTAATTTACTGAGAACTAAATCAAGGAGTGAGGGCTGGTCTCCCTGATATAAGGCCATGCCTCTACCCCAAAAAGCGAGTAATACAGTCTTTCTGCCCCCATGGGGAGCCAAACTGTGGGTTTGCTTCCCCAACCAGGGGGTCACTAGGGAGTTTTCATTGGGCAAAGCAATGGGGTGTGGGCGTCTCACCCTGGCATTGGGCCATAGCCTCACCATAAAAGTGGCACCCAAGTCTTTCTGCTCCCCTTGGGGGTACAGAGGGGTTTTTCCCCAAAAGGCCCCAGTGGGGCAGAAAGCCCACTGCAAAACTGGAATATTTAAAAAAAATATAATGAGGTGGGATCTGGCCCAACCTGATATGAGGTGCCACCCTCACCCCTGAAGCTTCAACTGTTTTTCTGCTCCCTGTGGATTAAAGCATACCAATCACTATAGCAAGGAAGAGGAAATTTTGATTCTTTTGAGCATTGTTTTTACATATTGGCCAGAAGGATTGGCTGCACTAATCGGGCTCGGACATTCACCACTCTGGAAAACATAACAACATTTCTGAAACCTAGACACCAGGGGGGAATCCAAGGTGTTGTCCCTTGCATGGATCTCATGAGGTTTCTTATCCACAATGCCCTGTAAAACTCCAACTTTTACTAAAAGCACACATTTATCTCACATTTCTTTGATCTAAACTTCCAGAATTCGCAGGGATTCACAAAATTCCTACCACCCAGCATTCCCCCACTTTCCCTTATATAAAACACGACCCCACTTGTGTGGCTGGGCCTACCATTCCAGAAATAGGCAACCATTAGCCCTAAAAATACTTAATCCCACATGGGGCCCAGTATAAACTTCCTTGCCAACCAGCAACAAACAAATATAAAGAAGAAAAAAACTATTAATACAAACACTGATGCCTGCCCTGCCTCAAACAACAAACATTTTTCCAATTACTGCACTGAATTTACTTATTTTCCCCCCAAAAACGAATATTTTAAGGGTATGAATGCAGCAGAGATTGCAGATAAAAAGAAAGTGATGCTTTCTCAACAAATTCAGAGGGTCTTCAGTACAGTCAAAAGAAAGTTGCAACTGTATGTACAGTAGCCTCTCAAATTCTATGACACTTTCCTCCTGTAAACAAAAAAAAGAAAAAAAAAATGGGTTTGACTAAAAAATATATCAGAAAGGTCAACTGGAGTGAAAATTCAATTCAAACACGTACGGACGATTTGATTTTCAGTCACACGTGTAAAAAGAACTGATGCTTACACAAAAAGTGTATCTGAATGTTCCACTTGGGTACAAATTAAAATGAACCTGAAATATGTTTTCACCACCTGCATTAAAGATCTGCTGCTTGCGTTCGAAAAATACTGATTGCGTTTGGGCCAAAGCTGGTGTTCGCGGTGTTTTGGCGCTTCTTGTATTGAGATTTTTCCCTGAACAGAATTCATGTTACATTTTATGTGGCGAAATATCGTAATCTCAAGCATTATTATACATATAATTTGTTATGCAAAATTACAGAGATTGCGCCGAATTACGCTGGCCTACCAAATATTATTCCTGGCTCTAATTCCTTTGGCTATATCCATCATTTCTTTCAATCAGATATTGATGGCCTAAATTAGCAGTCTATGATGTCTGGACATCTTAATCTGAACTTGTTGAAATTCTCCCCTTTTAAACATAGAATCATTATGCGTCTTCTTGTTGTCCTTTCTCCCTCTCTATTTGGAACCACTTCTTCACCAAACTAAAGGAACCTATTATTATTATGTTTAAGGTATCAGATTCCTTTAATCATTTTACTGTGTTTGTGGATCAAAAAAACACATGTTGTGTGTTGATGCTACTAATCTCAGAAAGAGCATTTTTATTGTTTCTGAAATATTTTGATAGGAGCTGGGGAGTAACCTCTTATTTTAGGAATGTGATAATTGGTCTCTTTTTGCAGGAATAATTAGTAATGAGTAGACTTCCAAATCCCAGAGATTAAGCAATGACTCAAGCTTGTCTATCCATTACTTTGTATTGTCTCTGATGCAAATCATTTACCTGTCAGTACGGAGAATCAGTACATACTGGTGCCTGCAACCTTACCCTTCATGAGCAATGCAATAAGTCACGGAAGTAGAACAGGCTCGACAAGAAGCCCTTTGTCATTATCTCAAGGTGCTTTGCAAGTAATTTGATGAAAAAACATCTAGCCATTAAGCACATTGGCACCAAGACAGATGCTGTGCATAACTCTCTTGCTTGACAGCATCATCCTACACAGCTCCAAGGTGATCAATTACAATTTAATAGAGTGGGTTCACCACCATACATTAGTGGTTCACCCACCCATCCAAATGTATGCTTCCCTCACACCATTTAAAAGTGTTGAAACTACAGGGTTTCTCCATGTGGTCAAATCCTTTACAGCTACCCAGCCACAGCAGACCTGCTAGTTCATAGTGAAGGTTGCATCTTTCTACCTTTGGATGGGTAACCATAACTATGTTTTACTTCTTGGGACCACCATGTGAAGCATAGCAGACCTGGGCAGGGAAATAAAAGAGTGACCCCAACATGCAGAGAGAAAACCTCAGCTTTGGAATTCCGCTAGGGAAAAATACAAAATCATTTTAGAGTGGGACTAAAACAACCTGGTACCTAGGCCAAGTGATTTGCTTTCAGAGCAACTGCAGCTGTGCTGGTGGATCTGAAGGCAATTAAATTTGCGCCACATTTGTTGGGGTCCCAACATAAGGACAGAGCCCGGCCTGCCACACATCAGGATCTAAATGACCCTCTAAGTCTGAAAATATAAAGTAAGCTGTGACTACGACCAGAGGAAACTTGTCATGTTCAACTGGACACCAACTACATCAGTCTTGCAACTGTGCTCATAATACTGACAAAGCAACTGACTAGGAGAGGTGCCCCCATCAGTCTAAGATCATTGCATTTCACTTTGGCCTGTGCAGAGCCTGCTCCAGTATCCTTCTACTAGGTGCAATTCCTGCCTTACAAGAGTACTTTTCCATTAAAAGCTCTGAGATAAATAGAACTCCATTTTGGCAATGCCTGTCATCTAAATTTTTGAAAGGAAAGAATTTCTTCATCAGCTTCATCCACTATAACTCTCTTCGTCTTTGAGAATATTTCGTCACTTCAGGTGATTCAAATCAATCAAACATGGTATGATCTGAGGCTCTTGAAACTGGTTCAGACACTAGGGCTTAACTATCACTAGGGTAGTAGGTGAAGTGGCATTGAGGCCCAAGGGTCTAAGTGTCCCCTGCAACCAAGTCATGGCTGCTTTTAATTTTTTATAAACTAAAGAACCACAAGATATGGGGGTCCATTATCTGTGCCTTCATTAGGATCTATGGAAGCCTTACTAACACCACTGTTCAGACATCATCTGTGAACTGATATCCAACTGTGTTGTTATGATATATGTATGTTATATTGATTTGGATGACACATTGATCCCAGAAGAGGGTATCCAGGCTCTTGGGAAGGTGTGTAGGTTTGTTGCCTCCAAGGTGCTTATACAAAGAGCCAGGACTTCAGTTTCTTGCAGAACTCAAGAGATGAGGAGGAAGCTCTTATGTGTTGAGGGAGGTTTTTCAATGTCTTGGATGCAATGTAGGAGAATGAATAACATCCTGTTTTGCTTTTGCAGATGCGGGTGATGTGTGTGAGTGAGAGTTAGGCAGAGTTTAGGTGTCTGGTTGGTTGGTGAAAGTGTATGTTGCTGTTCATGTATTCTGGTCCTGTGTTGTGTAGGGCTTTGTATGTGTGTATGAGAAGTTTGAATTTTCTGCGAAGCTTCCTGATGTGCAGTGTGATGTGGGAAGTTAACTGTTCATGAACTGAACTCCTATTTGTTCAATAGCCTAATCCACATCAGAGTCATCCTAGTCTATTAAGGCACCTTTGTTGACAACTTCGCCCACTGATGTCTACGAATAACTGGAGCTGGGACTAGCTGAAATTTGATTTTTGGTCAATACCTTTCTCTTTTAAACTCTATTCCTATCCACCTTACCATTGACTTTTTCACAATCTTTTCAATATATTAAAATGATCTGTTCCAAGCTCAAAACAGGGTAGTACTGTTTATTTTCAAAAACTAACCTATATTTTTCCAGTAGACCAGGGCAAAATGGTAATTATGGAGGCAATATGCACATTTGAGTAACGTTTTTACTCAAGCCTGCACCTCCCCAAAAAGATTTTGTGAGATACAAATGAGTAAATGTCACACCAAGAAGTATTTTCAGCGTAAAACCAGTTTTCTTCTGGGATTTTGCCTGACTGTTTAAGCAAACCTCATTTCACTACAAACGTATTATTTCATTAAAGTTTCAAGGAACTTCAAAAAATCTGGCAATCTGAAAAATAAATGTGTACGATGTTGTACACCTCTAGTTTTCAGATTCTCATAACTTTTCCACACTCCTCTACAAATAATTTCTTTAGAAAATGGAATGGCTGAAGGCCCAAAGAGTGAGTGAATGACATTCACTTAGGGAGTGAGCAGGTGGGTGCGTGAGCACACGTTTGAATGATTGAGTGAGGGGAGAGTCAGTGATAAAGTGAAGTAATTTATACTAAGCCAGTTTTTAACCAACATTGCCTCAACTTTCATCTGACAGCTTAGCACATTTTTCAGAGGATACATTTTGGAAATCAAGGTCTCAAACTCAGTAGTATTGAAGAAAATATAATTTGTGTGTTTTACTTTTCAGCTGTTTTTAATGAGAAAATAGGTGAGCAATTAGATTGTACTTACTCAATGCACACAAACATTTATAGTGATTCAATATAAACAAACATCTGTAGTGATTTAGCCACAAAAGTTCTGCAAAGACTAATGATAATTCAGCTAAAGATTTGGGTCCTGAATACACATTCGCACTTCAGTGAAAACATCACATAACTTGCAAAGCTGTGCTACAGTTCTTGCTCCCCGAGTTCATCCATGTCGAAGGGCATCTTTGAGAGCTTGCTCTTATCATCAATACCCCATTGGCATCTTGAAGGGTATGCTGCTTACCACTTCTGCCACATGGACTACCAGAACTAATGTCTCATTGTTCTCAGGTAGCTTCCCAAGTGCCTTGAAACAACCTTGACATACAACTGCTTAAGAAGCCTCAAGACATAACTTACCCAGTAAACAAGAGGTCCATAACTAAGGGTCATTTTTTGGGAAAGCTGACTAAAAGATGAGCATGTAAGCAGCCTTCTTTGTTTTCATGCACCAGGACAATTTGTCTGATGCCCCAATCGTTATTTTTCTGGAATCAGCATTGAGTCCTCACTGATTGCTATCACGGATATATCAAGTCCACCCCCCTGCTAATCAGCCTCTCAGAAGCATGTAATTCAGTACCACTCTACTGCACTGCCACAGAGAAAGCAGACATTCATCACAGCTCCACCATTTTCGTGGTACTCTTTAATGCAATCTGCAGCCTCTTCTGCTACCAATACACAGATCATTCAGAAACTATAAAAATCAACTGAATTAGACCACTACACAGTCATGTCCTGCCTGTCTGGAATCAGGGAGGAGCACTACTAAATTGGCAAGAGTGCCAGGTATGGGACTTCTCCACTAGAACAAAATATTTTCACTGTGAAAAAAGAAATAAAAATATGTTAGCATGTGCAAATGCACTTTTTTTGACGAGCCTTTACACATGCATAATTAAACACCATGTACAATCACTTGCGTTTAACGTCTTAATCTTTGTGAATAGTCCAGGAGTTCTGTTTATGTCATAGGTGTCAACCTATCAGTATAGATCACAATTTTCTTTGAGAATCAGGTCCTGTGCAACTTGATTGTAGTCTTGAATATTGACTACAAAAATATTCAGCTACCAAAAAAAGGTGAAAATATTGAGTACCAAAATATCTTCAATCCTATATTTATAAGTTAAATAACAAAAATCTGAATTTCAAAATATCATCCTACAAAGAATATCGAATGTTAAAACATATCTAACACATAAGTATAGATTACAATATTATTGAGTTATCAAATTAAGATTAGAAATAACCAAAATATTGAAAACCCAAATATACTGTACAAAATATCGAAAATATAATTCCAAAATATTAAATATATTTAATTAAAATTAGTATCAAATTTTTGAATTCCAATCCACATTTACAAATACAGTTTCTATAATTAAAATGAATTCCTTTTGTGATTTTTCTTTATAAAATATGTATTTTACATTACAAATAATCAAAAAATAATATACCTTTTCCGGAAACAAAATATTTAATTTAAAAACCTTACAGCAATTTGAAAAATATAATTTTGTAAACATTTATCTGTAAATAAAAATAAAATTATCCTCAATATTAAATGTATTTAATACATTTTAAAAATATAAAATAATTTCATATAAACTAGAAAAATGTAAAACAATTCGTAATACACTTAAATCTTTAATATATTAAAATGTATATATGGGGCAGATCTACTGTTCTCACTCCAACCTAAACAAAATTGAGGAAAGTGTTGGAATCTGGTGGGTCAAATTTAATATTCTCACTCCAAACCAAGCAAGATTGGGGAAAGTGTTGGACTTTGGGTGGGAGGACCAGATTACTATTTTCACTCAAAACTAGGCAACTCTGGGAAAAGCATTGGATGCTGAGGCAGTCAGGTGTACTATCCCTACTCGAAATAGAAACAAATGGGGAAATTATGGGCCTCGGGGGGAGGGTGGGGCTGGTTGATTATTCACACTCCAAGCTAAGCGACATTGTGGAATGTAATGGACTTTAGTAGGGCCCGATTTACTCGCTACACTCCAAATAAAGCAACATTAAGGGAGGCATTGGATGCTAGGGGGTCAAATTTGCTATTCACACAGTAAATGAAACAAATTAGGGGGAAGTGCTGGACACTGACGAGATCAGATTTACTTTTCTGACTTCAACCTATATAACATTGGCAAAAATGTTGAATTCCGGGAAGGAGGGGCTACTATTCCTACTTTAGACTAAGCAGCATTGAGGAAAGTAATGTATATCTGGAGTCAGGAAGGGTAGCAAATTGTATTTTATTGTAATTACATTTTTATAGCCCTTAGTACTCCTGACGAGGCATTGAAACACTTTTCCGGTGTAGTAAAGGAGTAGTAAAGGATTAGTAGTGCATTAGTACAGTGAAATATGCACATTGTTTGGACAACATAAAATAAGGGCTTGGTGTCAAGACTGATTCCGGACACCTCCGTAGGATATGTTGGCCCATAGACCAGCAAGCTCACAGTACCACCATAAGCCCCCCTATCTTACCAGGGAGCGAATAGTTTGTGGCAACCACTGGACATGACAACCCTGTTCCCTCAGGGATAGTGGAAACAGTACAGAACCTTTCGCTCAGTAACTCGTGCTTACTTATTCCCAAAGGGACATACAGAGAATACATAGTTGGACGTTTTAATAATATTTATTGAACCAATGTTATTCTTGCATTAAATACGTGTGTTGCAATGATTAGGAGACAAAAGCAGATAAATGTGATTGCAAGCACCAAAAGCATAAATATTAGGTAGAGTTCTACCATGGTACCGAAACAATGTATATATGCATGCATATAAAACAAGGCAGTGATCAGACATACTCCTACTATGCGGACCCTACTCTAAGTGTACCTAGAGAGTGTGCAGGTGTAAAGCAAAGAATCCACCCAAGGGATAATCCAACCCTATTACCTTATGGGAAAGAGTGAAGGACCCCATCTTGGCCACAAACTGGACATCCCTCACTAGATGTCAGACTGCTGTGTGGTGATTTCTCAGCATGCAAGGACCTTTGGGGTCAGTGGAGGTGTCTCCTCTACCAATCTATTGGGAGGCTCGTCTTTTATAATCGAAATAGTTATAGATTTTATCATAGATATTAGTGATGTTATGGATTTGTATATAGCCCTGTCGCCCTGTGGATGAAGATAATGACATTTGTACATCGTGCAAAACAAGATCTTGTACATGATGTTCAGAACGTTGTGATAATGTTGTGCGAAGCTAGATGTGTGAACAAGTCTAGTTTCAGGGAAACTAATCCATCATTGTCCTGCACACAAATATGTGCAAAAGGTTACAGCTGGAAATGTTATTTATGAGGACAATGTAGGAAATAAGCTCCTTTGCTACATGGGCCTAACTCTGGAATATAACACCCCTAATGAGGTGTTAAAGCACTTTTAGGGGAGTAGCATGTTACTCCGGAACCCAAAAAGAATTAGTGGTAAATTAGTCTGGAGAAATATGAAATTAATTTGAGCGGTGGACATGTTAGTCTGTTATTTAGAATTAAAAAGATAGTGGAGGGATAGACGTGGGAAGGGTCTAGAAAGCTTTTTTTCTTTTTTTACATCTAACCACACCTTTACCACTTTAACAAAATATGCTGATAATAAACACTGCATTAAAATCTGGACTTGGCCCCCAACAGTGTCATACCCCCGGGGACAGCCTTCTTTGCCTATCGCTATCAGAACCACCTCCACATCAGTAATCTAGTGGGCATTTTGGAAACTGTGGAACAAGGGGGAATGGTTTTTAATCCTGGTCTTTGAATGGGACTAAGTTGCGTAATCTTAGACATTCATTTTCTGTCTTTATCTGTCTTATCTTTAGAAGATTGGAAGAATTTAGAATTCGGCTGAGAGTTTGTAGAATTGTGTGTTGTATTAAAATTGGATTGGAACCCAACACATGCTCATTGGATATTATGTCTTTAAAGAATTAATGCAGTCTTTTGGTTAACTCATCAAAATGTAGTGGGAAAGCCAAGATCCTAGGAACAAGTAACAATTGTAGTTTTGGTTCCTCAGCTTCATCAGACTGTCCGATCTTGTGCAGGTATGAGGCTAGCTGTATAACGTTTTTATGCTTGCAAACAGTCCAAATAGCTGTAGACACCCGCAGAAACGTTTTTTTGCTATTTACTAAACCCATTTTAGGAATCAGTGATATTTTAAGGGCTTCTAGAATGGGTTAGGACCCCATATCAATTCAGTACTTGGAAGGGCATATTGGGGGTATCCCTTTCAAAAGCCCAATTGATATGAGTTCACCCCGTTTACTTTGAGGAAAATGGTCACATTTAAAAAAAGAATTATAATAATACTCTTCATTTGAAAAGACATGGTGGTCTGCTGGCCCTTGCAGATCATTATCCCTGTGATTGTGTCCAGTTGAATTGAGTTGCTATTTGCGACCTACATCATGAATATTAATTAGGACTCATTCATATTTGTAATTTGTACATAGTTTGGGTCCACACACATTGGAAAAATACTGGTCGCAAATTGAGACTACTTTATGCGATGTAATAGTACACCTGACCCTTAGTTATCCCAATGCCCCTTTATCTTTTGATGAGAAGATTGAGACAGGCTCATTACCTAAATTTGAGCACCAAGGATAGTTTTAAAATCAGGCATGTTTAGAATGTTATTTTGTTCAGCTAAAAAGGAACAGATGGCAGGTAATGACTATCTTGTACACCACGGTCCCTGGATAAAGAATCACCATGTGCATTAAAGTGCTCGTTCTGCATGGTTGCCCCCTAACGTTTTTCCAGCTACCCGATGCAATTTGACTGAGTGTGCCCTGGGTCCCTGCCAATCAGGTTCCCAGTGCCTGTGATGTTTCCCTAACCTGTACCATTGTTTCCAAAATTGGCACAACTCTGGCCTACCTGCTAGTCCCTTCGGAAAGACCACCTATGGTACCAAGGGCATGGTAGCCAGGGAAAGGCCTCTGAGGGCTGCAGCATGTATAATGCCACCCTCGGAGACCTCTCACCACAAACAGGCAAGACTGCCATTGTAGCCTGCATGTTGTGAGGCAGCTAAAAGTGAAGAGCCGACATGGCACACATCCCTGTGTGTCATGCCTGCTCAGCACTGCATGAGGCCTAGGTAAGTCACCCTTAAGGCAGGTTGCCCTTTACCTTATGTAAGGACGTATCTGCATGAGCAGACCGGTCCCTATAATATCTAATGCCATTCTTAGATAGTAAAATTGCCCAGTAAAGCCATCCTGAGTATATTTTTTTAACCTGGTCATTACGAGTTTCTTAGCACCATCATGGCTTTACTGAATCCTGGCATGATTGGTATCAAACATTTCAGAATAATAGACCTGCACTGCTTCCAGTGTCAAATCTATTATTCCATGCACTCAGGGGTCGCTTCTAGAGGAGACCTCTGAACCAAATCAACCGCTGGTAGGTTCCTGACTGGTGAACACCAGCATGCCACCACAAGACAAGTTTCTGGACCCCTGCTGTGGGAACCTTCGCTCCCTGGGCCCAGAAACAAAGCCTTTCCTGGGCGAAGGTGTTTACACCTCATTACGGGGCATATGTATCAAAATCTCCATTTGCGAATCTCAAATAGCGATTTTTTGAGAATCGCTATTTGAGAATTGCAAAACAGGATGTATTTAAAAATTCACACATATTTTGCGAATTCTTAATATTCCTTAATTGCGATTAGCAAATTGCGAAATCGCAATTAAGGAATATCTTCCCATTCATTCCTATGGGCCAGGAGGCCCATAGCAATGAATGGGAAGTAATTCTCAAATTGCGAATCGCAATTTGCTAATCGCAAGTTGAGAATAATTTCAAAGGTGCAAGGGTGTCATGATGACACCCTGATGCACCCCTGAAATTAGCATGTGTGCGCATATGGCGCATATACATGCCCTAAGGGCATGTATGTGCGCCACATGGCACTTTGAAAAATGCCAAAAAGTGCATTTTTCAAAGAAATCGCAAATTACCACCAACTTGAAGTTGGTGGTAATTTGCGATTTCTTAAGGAGAAATCGCACAACTTGGGTGCGTCTTACATAGCATTTAAGGAATCGCAATTTGCGATTCCTTAAATGCTTACGCAAAATTAAGAAATCGCAAAATTAGCCATTCCTTAATAATGCGATGCTAAAATGGATCATACATCTCATTTTGCGATTTTGTATTCGCAAATGCTGTTTTTTTGCGAATCGCAGCGTTTGCGAATACAAAATCGTTTGATACATATTCCCCTAGGTCAGGTAGACCCATCTGTGGCAGGGGAGCTTCGAAGGCCTTGCTACCTTTGCAACACAACCCCCAGCCTCTTCTGCTATCAGGAGCAGGCCCTATTGCTGTCTCACCCCCTTTTCTGCAGGAAGACAGGTGGGAAAAATCAGAACAGCCCAGAAGGTGTTCCCACCTCTGCCAACCCCACCCCTGAGGTGGGGGAGGCGAGGTGAAGCACACTCTTCAGTGCCTGCCATCTTGCAGATGGCGGGCATCCTCCAATTAGGTTCACAAATTCTGACCACTCCCCCTCATGGGGTGAGCACACTTAGGGTGTAGTCAAGTAGCCCATTGGCTACTGCCTTGAGACCCCTTAAAAACGTCCCTTAAATAGAGTATTTATAGGGCAGCCCTGAACCCAGAATTCAGTATCGACCACCTAAGAAGACTGGAACCTGAATACGTGGCAGCAGTAAAGACTCCAGGCCCAAATGACTTGACCCCAGTCCTCCCGGCCTGCCTGCAGCTCTGAATCGCCCTGCACAGAAAATTACACCTCCAAAAAGGATCAGCAACTTGGTGAGGACTGATCCGCTGCTTCAACAAAGACTCGAGACTCCTGAGGACAGCGGCCCTGTCCACAAAAGAAGATCAAGTCCCTGCGGAACCAAGAACCCCTGCTCCAGGACTCTACTCTGCACCCGCTGTCCACGACCCATGTCCAGAGGGTTCACCAGTCTTGAAGTGGTCCCCCAGCAGTCCTGACCTCCAATCCATCGAGGGGTGTCACCTCCAAGGTCCAGTGTTGATGCCTGTAGCCTCTTCACTACGAGCCCCTCGACCGCGATTTCCCGGTAAGTAGAAACTCGATGTACCAAGACACCCCTGCATCCTTTGGTACTGCGTTCTGGTGACCAGAACCAATGGTGCCCCAACATCATCTGGCTTATCATCTTCTTCCCTTGGCTGTTGGCCCTCTGGAAGAGACCTCCTGGTCTGAGCCTGCAGCCTGAAATGGGACCCGACAATCTCTATAGGATAACATTGGCCACCCGACACTGTGTGAGCACCCAGCACCCGGCCACCAAGTGCTGCTGGTGGTGTGGTTTCGGAGCTGCCTTGGGCCCCCTTTGTACCTAATTTAAGTCCTGAAGATTGTCCTCCATGGCGGCTTTCCCTCCCCTTGAGCAGCCTCCAACCAATGTGCCCCAAGTATCCATTTACTAGCATTGGCACACCTGCACTCTGCACCTGGCCACCTTAGTGCCGCTGGTGGTGCACATTGAGTACAGAATTGAATCTTAGGGAACCTTAGTTCTACCCTCCAAAACTCAGTAACCAAAACCGTTTACTTACCTGCAAACTTAACACTGCTTTTTCCTCCATAGGATTGCATGGTGAGTTTTTCTCTGAAAAATGTTGTGTTGACTGCAACAAAAGTATCTTAGTGTATTCAAATGAGTTGACATGCTTACAGATGTACTGCAATGTCCAAACTGTGTGATTAGTTTGTTTTGCACAAAGTTAGAAAAGTAACTGAAAAGTTACTAAAAAGTAATCTAAAGTAATTGCTAATATTCTAAAGAGTGTACAACACATTTTCTCTACTGCAAAGTAACTTGTATGCTTCTACAAAACCAGTACACACCTTATTTACGTATTTTGAAAAGGATTATTGTTCTGAAAGTATCACTTACCTGCTACTAAGTATATCTTGGTTCTAGTGATAAAAATAACAAAGTAACAACTGAAGAATTCTTAATCTTAACCCAAAATAAACAACAATATATAAAATACTTGCATCTGGGGAGATCAAATTTCAAATTTACTGATGATACTCCAAACTAATCAACATTAAAGAAAATATACTTACTTAAATATTTTTACAAAATTGTAAAAATATCAGAGATGCCTTATTTATAAGTGTTAAAAATAGCAGAATACTATTATTAAAAAATAAAACCTACACAAGTAGTAACAATATAAACAATTGAATAAATGTAATGTTTGTCAAATTTAGATGAACAATTTTATTCTCAAAATGTTATTTAAATTTTAATATTCATTAAAATTATTGTTTGCTTAAATAACACACATTTTAAAAGAATCAGAAACAAATATCTTAAATAAAAAAAAGTCATTTATTAAAAACTAAGGGGCATATGCATCAACCAAACTAATACCGATTCCTTAATAGCGAAAAATAAGGAATCGCCATTAAGGAATCGGTATATGGCATGCATCAACAGATTCGGTAAAATTTAGCGATTCCTTAAAAATCGCTAAATTTACCGATTTCTACATAGCGGGGCAAGCAAACTCCCATTAGCAAATAGCGAGTTCGGTAATACCGAATTAGCTAATAGCGAGTTCGGTAATACCGAGTTAGCTATTACCGAATCGGTATTAGCGAAATCGCAATTTGCCGCGTCGCTCCGGGAACGTGCAGATGACATCACCAACCAGGAAATACTGCTGCCCCACCCACATTGCCTCGACAGAGGAGCAGACAGGAGCTGGGAAGGAAGACTGCCTGTGCAGAGTGAGGCCACACCGACTCTGCAAATCCAAAGACACACACATCATGGCGCAGAAAGTGCCATCCAGCGCAGAGTCAGCACGCAAGCGTAAGCGAAAATTTTCTGATAGGGAGCTCGAGTACCTCATCGAGGGAGTCTCCAACAAACACGACCGCCTCTTTGGCAAGCTGTCCCTTAAGGTGCCTGAGCAGGAGAAGCGGCGCATATGGCTGCGCATCCGTGAGAGGGTGAATGCAGTTGGCGTCACGACCCGCAGCATCGACGACCTCAAAAAAAGGTGGTACGACCTGCGGAAGCGTGCCAAAGAGAGGATTGCGGAGAGGCTCCGGGAGGCGAGCAGGACTGGAGGCGGACCATCCACAGCACCAGCCAACACAGCCCTGGAGGACCTTGTGGAAGGGACGATAGAGCGGGAAGCCGTCGTGGGGGTGACCCAGATGGACACGTCCGGCACAGCCACAAGTGCCCAAGGTAAGATGCATGCCTGTGCCCACACCCAGCATTGCGTAAATCCATTCCCATGCCCCCAGCCCGATCTCAGTGTGTCTGCAGCTCTGGCACAGACAGCTTTACACATGACACCAGTGCATCTTGGGAGTTGTAGTCTAGTCAGCCCAGTGTGCATGTACAGGCGTATATCCAATGACCATACACCACATCAGTTGAACATGGATGGAGACTGTTCATTTAGTGGACCACAGAGGGACATTCATGTGTACAACACTATGTAGTTGTAATGATCCCACTAACCATGCACTGTTTCACACACAGATGCATCACCTGGGGATTCGGACGACAGCAGCCAGCTGATCATCTCGGAAACACCCGTTGAGTCAGACCAGGAGACAGCGCAGGACGCGCATGCATCGCCAACACCTGCCACCCCAACAGCACCACCTCCACCAGCGCCACAAGCTACGGCACCTCCACCAGCGCCACAAGCTACGGCACCAGCACCAGCGCCACAAGCTACGGCACCAGCCAAACAGGCTGCAGCTACCACAGCCACAATAGCGCAGAGGCGCAGGTCCAAAGTTGCGCCCTTGCAGGAGATGGAAACACCCACCTCGCAATTGGCACCCAGCCAGCACACATACACACCACCTGATGCACCACCTGGAGGTGCTAGACGCGCACGGCGGCACAGGGCTCGTCGCAGTTCCGTCTCCTCAGCCGAACAGGATGTCCCAACAACCTCTGCAATCGAGGAGAGGATGCTGCGTACACAGCGCATGCAGGGGCGACATGTGGCTAACATTAGCTGCAATATCGTGCGCCTTGCTAGGGAGATGCGCGCCATGACTGCAGCAGTCACGGACATGAGCAAGGCGGTCAGGGACATGACCACAGCGGTTGCAGAGGGCAATGCTCAGCTCAGGGAGGAGGTACATGAGCTCACCCGTGCTACGAGGGAGGGCCATGAGTGCCATAAGAGGAGTCACCGGCAGCAAATGTTGCGTTCCGCCGCCGCTACCAAGGCCATCACACGGCACAGCAACAGCACCGCTGTGTTGGCACGCCGCTCAGTCGCCCTGCAGGTGGACCTTGGGCACTTCTGCAGGGATGTCGCAAAGTCACTAGGACACATCACCAATGCTGTGGAACACCTTCAGAGCAGCACATGCAGTGCTGCTGCATTGGGAGGGGATGACACAAGTGAGGCTGCCTCCAGTGTCAGCAGCGTGTCACAGGCAGAGGCCAGCACCAGGCGCCGCAGTTCGCGTGCCTCCGCGGGGACAGGCAGTGGTGAGGCTTTGGATACACCTGAGCGGAGGCTTGGGGTACGTGGGAAGCGCCACTAGACAGTTGGACATGCATGCAGGACCATGGTGGGGCAACCATGGCCATCCAATCACTGTGTATGCACAGGCGTGACTTTAAGGCACCTTTTATTTACAATAATGCAATTGGAGCATGATTTACAATGCTAGTTTTGTTGCACAATCCTCAGTGCTACTGTGCATTAAACAGTTGCACCCCAAACCAACTTGTAATGTCTCATTTTCCCAAGTATCAAAAATGATTTTGCATTATGTATGTCCGCCTCCTATGGCCCTCTGCTGTGTTTGGGATGTGTGCCTGTCGTTGTTGGGCGGGTGGTTGGTTAGCCCGGTGGTCGTCATCCCTGTCCACCTCTATGGGTATCCCCCTTCTGGTGGCAATGTTGTGCAGCATTGCACATACAGCAATTATCCGACAGCATGTTTCAGGTTGGTATAGCATGGCGCCGCCAGTCTTGTGGAGGATACGGAAGCGGCTCTTGAGAATCCCAAAAGTCCTCTCTATCACATTCCTCGTGCTGATGTGCGCAGCGTTGTAGCGATGTTCCTGCGGGGTTGCTGGATTTAAGTATGGGGTGAGTATGTATTCCCGCAGGGCGTAAGCACTGTCACCTAGAAGATAGAAGCATAGACTTAGCATTGGTGATGTACATACATGTGTGGTGTTGGTGTGGGGAAGCGTATTTCTACGTACCTAGCAGGAGTCCCTCTCCAAATTCTCCGTTGATTAGTCGCCTGTGCATTCCACTGTTGCGGAAGATGTATGACTCGTGTGTGCTCCCTGGGAATTGTGCCACTAGGTCCGTTATGATGTTATTGGCATCGCACACAACCTGCACGTTGATCGAGTGGTATGACTTGCGGTTCCGGAATAAGTACTCATTTGCTGCGGGAGGACATATGGGGATATGCGTGCAGTCGATGCATCCAATCACATGTGGGAATTGTGCCACCTGGTAGAAAGCCTGTTTGGTGCGGTCCAACTGCTGTGGGGTTGTAGGGAAGCTGATGTGTGTGTGGAGCATTGTCAGCATGGCATCTAGGAATTTCTTTAAGAAGCGTGACAGTGCGCTTTGCGAAACACCTCCGGCCACCGCAATTACCCCCTGGAAACTCCCTGAGGCCAGTAGGTGCAGGCTGCATAGGACCTGAACGTGCGCAGTGATTGCATTTGTCCGGTGTGCCTCATTCTGCCCGAGCAAGGTTATGCGCAGTCTGAAAACTCGCTCCTGGACCCTTCTCCTGCGCTGTCCTGCTGCATTGATCCGCATCCTCCTTGCAAGCACGTAGAGGGCAGCCATTTTGTGGGAGCCAACAGGGTCTCCTGGGCCACATTTAAGGGTTTAGTGATTGCCTCAATCATTTGCACATGTTGAATTTTTTTTTGCATTATCTCTTTTTTTTTGTTGTAACTTTACCTCCAGGTTTTGATTCCCCTTATTTAGCTCTTGCAAAATAGCGATTTTTGGGATTTCCGTTATTAGCGAGTTTTGTTGCATTGGGGTGTGATTCGTTATTTGCTATTGGCACTTTCCGGGAGCTAATAGTGAATTCGGTAACTGCTAATTCGGTATTTAGCGATTCGGTAACTTAGCATTTTTGGTATTACCGATTCGGTATGTTAGCGGATATTTCTTTAGCGATTCGTTATTTGCTCACGTTTTGGGTTGATGCATTGGGATTGGGTATTTGGGACTCGCTACCGGGAGCTAATAAAGAATCGGTATTTTACCGACTGGATTTTGGCTTGATGCATGAGGCTGTAGATTACAAAAATAAGAAAAAAAATACACATTTATTTGGAACAAAACCTTTAAAAAAAGAATTAAAAACACATGCCCCGCCTACAGCGGCTCCAGAGAGACGTGTGCCATTAGAGGACCTAGCCTATGACCCTCCTCGTTTGAGCTGCCCTATTTAAGATGATGGCTCTGTTGTGGTTTCTTTATGTGATGCAAAATGCACCATTCCCAGTCCCCAGTGTGTATTTTGCGCAATAGTGACTAAATTGAGGACTTTGTTGTGAGACCGGTGGCCCCTCATGTAGCTCTTCAAAAAATAACACTTGACTGGTATGAAGGTGGTATAGCGTTGCAGGACATCTAAAAATACTATCAGGAAGCACAGCTCCCCACTGTTTCCCACTGGATGCACCACCTTCCAGATGACCTGGCATACAATATGGACCGCTATGTGTTACAACCACATGGTTACAAACAAGCACTGTACACCTCCCCAAAACAAATGACTTTGGGCGTAAGATGGGACAAAGATTTTTCCCTCACAACGCAGGTTCAAACGGTTTCGGCTGCCTGCTTTGTTAAAATTAGAATTATTAGGAAATTCATCAACTATCTGCCTAATGCAACTCGTAAAACTGTGGTCCATGCTTTGATAACCTCTCACCTTGATTATGCTAATGGCCTATACTTGGGTCTTCCGCTGGGCCTGCTCCGTAGACTCCAGATCATTTAAAACGCCGCAGCCCGCTTAGTCTGCGGTGTCCCGCTCCGACACCGCCTTTCCCCGTACCTTCGATAACTTCATTGGCTGCCAATAGCCAAACAAATCGAATTCAAGGCCCTGACATTCGCATTTCGGGCAGATAAAGGAAGAGTGCCGGCCTATCTAAGGAGGAGACTCCGACCCTATCAACAATCCAGATCTTTAAGGTCTAACAACAAACACTTCCTTGCCACTCCTCAGTTTTCGAAAGCTAGAATGGGAGGCAGATCATTTGATGTGGGCACCACCAAATTTTGGAATAACTTACCCTCCCATAATCGTATGATACAGTCTGAACAGGAATTCCGCAAGTCTCTGAAAACCTGGCTCTTTAGTCGGAATGACTAGTCTTTGTGCAATTCCTCACCCTTCTCTCTGTCTGCTACAGCGCCGGGACACCCCGTTTGGTGTAGCTGTGCGCTCAATAAATGCCTTTATTATTATTGTTATTATTAAATGACTCACAGCTCTTACAGTCCAATTGTGGCACAAAACTTTCAAAACACCGGGCTGGGAGGATTTGGAGAAACTGGGCACCTTAGGCAAGAGACCCAACATTAATAAATGGGATCTGATAGGTATCTCCAGGGTTGAGAACCTCTGGAGAGGGGGAACAGTGTTGACGTTTCCTGATTTACAGCATAAACCTGGCTGCCTTAGCAACTTTCCGATACCTTCAGATTCACCATGCCCTAATGGCTGTGGTCCCTAAAGGAGAGGTCCTCCCGGAAGCATCCCTTTTAGAAACCTTACTTTTAGATGACTACATGGTACATAAATCAATCTCCTTCAAGTATAAAAAACTAAACAACAATGTGCCAGACACATTGCTTCGGGCAAGTAAGCAAAAGACACAGAATTGATGGACGAAATGCAGAACAAATCAAAACATTCACCCCCAGTCAAGAGATCTGGATTAAATCCATCATTCTTTTGGTCACCATGCCACCCCAGTTTAGACCTGGCCATATGCAAATCAGTCTTGACCCTGTGCCTCATGGGAACAGTCCAGCCCGAACTGCCAAGCCAGGTCCTCCCAGGACTGGAAACAAGCATTCTAGGACCGATTTCGGAGTTTCACCCCTCTTCAGCCAGGATGGCTTGATTCCAGTGGCACAGTGAGCCCAGGACCCACGTCTGGGCATACCTGGCGCACTTAGGGCAAGAAAGCAAAAGACACACAATTGATGGACGGAATGCAGAACAAATCAAAACATTCACCCCCAGTCAAGAGATCTAGGTTAAATCCATCATTATTTTGCTCACCATGCCACCCCAGTTTAGACCTGGCCATATGCAAATCAGTCTTGACCCTGTGCCTCATGGGAACAGTCCAGCCCGAACTGCCAAGCCAGGTCCTCCCTGGACCGGAAACAAGCATCCTAGGACCGGTTTCGGGGTTTCACCCCTCTTCAGCCAGGATAGCTTGATTCCAGTGGCACGTATGACATTGTTCTGCATTCTGTCCATCAATAGTTCTTTTTGCATTTGTCACCCCGAGTGGGCCGGGTATGCTCAGACGTGAGTCCCGTGCTCTCCATGCCACTGGAATCAAGCTATTCTGGCTAAAGAGGGGTGAAACCGGTCCTAGGATGCTTGTTTCCAGTCCAGGGAAGACCTGGCCAGGCAGGTTGGGCTGGACTGTTCCCATTGGGCACAGGGTCAAGACTGATTTGCATATGGCTGGGTCCAAACTGGAATGGCATGGTGAGCAGAAAAACGATGGAGTTAGGCCCAGATCTCTGTATTGGAATGAATGTATGACATTGTTCTGCATTCTGTCCATCAATATTTCTTTTTGCATTAGCCGGGTGCAACTCAAGATAATACACAGGGCGGGCCTATGACTCTTGTAAAACATTAGACAAGATGGGAATGGGACGTGATTCAGCTTGATTGCTGGGTGTTGGGGTCTGGGACTGTCTTGTAATACAGACCTATTGGATCTTGGTAGTGGCCTGTATGAACCGTGTGGGTGGCGGAGACGCATCTGCCTCAGCAAGGTGGTGTCTTATGAATGTGTGAGTGGCCACAGATCTGGGCCGCATGTAGCAAATATGGATCACCCTGAGCCTCATGGTGGCCAAGAGGAACATAGTCAGAATATGGGGAGCGGGATCACCCCACAGCTCAAAGATTGGAAATGAGATATAGACTGGTGTGTGGTAGCGGAAAAAGGGTAATCTATGAGGGTTGTGGTTGTCCCCATAAGTGGGAAAATATTTGAGGTCACTGGAATGAATAAAGAAGCGGCCTATGCTCTGATTCAGAGAGGAGGTTCTCGACAATTGCCATGGACGTGAGAGTCGCTGCAGTCGAATGTAGTGATGTAGAGTTCTGATACTGTCAAGTTTTACCCTATGGGGAGTTGGAGATTCTATTACTATTATGTATATTTTTGCTAACATGATACGACTGATTGAATTGTCATTGTCGTTATAAACTACATAAAAGGATATATATACAATAAAATCTCCATGCCTAATACCCCTATAATTCTCAGCAACCAGAAACAAATAACATAAACAGAAAAATATATAGACTTAAATATAAAATGGAAAATTAAAATATAATTAAATGTAATTAACTTCTCAACAATGTAAAACATAATTTTAAAACATTCCCTCTCGGACACTCTATAAAAGTCAACATCCCAAAAAATAAATACCATTAAGCTTAAGATATTCATATTTTTTTATGTAATATATAATAATAATAAAATTTACTAATAAATAGTGACTGAATTAAAACCATTAACTTAAGACACTACCAACCCTAAACCCCTTAAAAACCCAATAACCTGCCCGGAGGAGCCTAGCGCGCATCCAAGATGGTCGCGTGAGCACAGGGCTCCCCGGACCCTTGCTGCTCCTCGGAATATATCCTGAGAATATCCTGATGTGGTTTATGGAATCTGGCAGATGAAGACCGGCTGAGCACGTATCTCTTTTCAGAACTCAAATCGGACCTGGGAATCCTGAGTTGTCGTTGTTCGAACTTTTGGGACCCACCCGACGGAGGTGCCCGGGGCGAAGGTGAACCGTGGAGCCGTGTCGTAATTGAACAACAGCGGCTGCAGTGCGGTGCCAGTGGCCGCTTTACCACTTTCGGTTTCACTTTCGGACTTCAGGGGGCTGGCCTGCGAATGCACTTGATGTGGCGGGGTGTTTCCTTGGCCTCTGCGCGAGGCCTTGTCTCCACCTGCCACTAGTGTGCCCATTGCCTTGGGTCCCCCCGCACCGCTATATTGTGGTCTCTGGTGAGGCGCTGGTCTGCGGTGCCGGTGCCCCTGCGACTCTTGATCGGCGGTCCCCTTCGGTGTCCGTGACCACATGGGGGGCAAGGGAGGCCCCGAGGGGCGTAAGACTAAGGCCTCCCTCCGCGGGGGACCGGTCCAGGCCAACAACATGGACCGCTACACTCAGGGCAGAGGGTCCCCTGGAGCGACCGGCCCCCCCCCGGATGCCGTCGGTGGTGGCACGACCGTCTCTCCGGAGCTTTCCCTGCAGGACATCATGGGCGCCATTGATGGCATCAGGGAAACCATCGCCACGCAATACGAGGCCCTGGCCCGTAAAATCGACACGGTGGCAATCGATGTCACCCTAATTCGGGCAGATCTCTCCAAAACTAACGAGAGGGTTCAGGCTCTCGATGTGCGGACCTCCACCCTTGGTACGGATGTGTCGGACCTGCAGGCCGCGCTTGGTGACATTAAGGCGGTCAACGATCAGATGGCCCGGCGGCTGGAGGACTTCGAGGGACGGGCCCGACGCAACAACATCCGTGTCATGGGCGTGCCGGAGTCCTCCGACAGCCGCCCGGTTGACCTCCTGGTCGAGGACCTCATCCTCCAACAGTTGGCCCCTGCAGGCCTAAGTAAGTTCTTTGCCGTGGAGCGGGCCCATCGAGTTCCGGGCGGTCGGCCACGGCCGGGGGCCCCCCCGAGGCCTATCGTGGCCAAACTGTTCCACTATAGAGACCGAGATGCGATTCTGCAGGCCTCACGGGTCCACGGCCCGGTTCGTCATGAGAACTCATCCATTAACTTTTATCCGGACTTTACCCAACTTGTCCAGAAACAGCGGATGGGATTCCAGGGGGTGAAGCGTCGTCTCCGTGAACTGGGCCTAAAGTACTCTATGCTCTACCCTGCAAAACTCCGAGTGGAACATGAGGATCGGACTGCCTTTTTTGACTCTCCTGTGGCCGTGAGTGACTGGCTGGACTCGCTGCCGGACAGAGGTGACCGTCCCGGGCCCTCTGCAGGCGCCGAAGGTGACGGGTCCCCTTTGGAGTGACTTTTGGTCCTTGATTTTGCCATTTTGCATTGTTCAGCTGGGTTTTACTTCTTTTGTTCATTTTGTCTCACTAGGACCTGTGTGGGGGGCGGGCGGGGACGGGTCCCTTTCCTCCTCCGGGGTCTTTTCGTAGAATGGGGTTAGTAGGGCGACAGGCACACTGCAAGTTGGGGGGGTTTTCTGGCCCGCAGGGGTGCAGGGTGGGGGGAGTTGGATTTGGGGGGGGGTTGGGGGGAGGGAGGGGTTGTTTTGCTGTGTGTTTTTTGTTCACAGAGCGAGGTATTGATTTTTATCCAGATTCGGGAACTGTGCTACTGACTGGGGGGCCTTTGATCTATTGGAGGGGATGGGGGGGACGGGTTGAGACTGATGTCATGGAACGTCAATGGGTTGGGGGATCGTATCAAACGGGGGGTAGTACTGCAGTATTTGCGTCGTCTGACTCCTGATGTGGTGTTTATCCAGGAGACGCATCTGGTTGGCAATGTTTGTCATGCAATGAACAGGGGGGGATACCGCCTCGTGGCCCATTCTGGTTTCACAACTGGTTCCAGGGGGGCGGGCATTCTCCTGCGATCCTCACTTCCGTTGGATATCACTAGGGTAATCTCGGATGACAGAGGGCGCTATGTGTGTCTGACTGGGAGGTGGGAGGGGCAGCCCCTTTCCCTGGTCTCAGTTTACGTCCCCCCGGGCCTCCAGAACTCCACCTTCGCGGACTTGGGTCGAATGCTGCTTGAACTTCCGGAAGGTCTTTTGCTTATGGGCGGGGACTTTAATTCGGTGGTTTCGGGTGACCTGGATCGTCACCCACCCAGGGCCCTCCCCGCTGCCCAGGCATGGCTTGGTGGCCTGCTGGAGACCTTCGGCCTGGTGGATAGTTGGAGATTAATGCATCCGACCCAATGTCAGTACACCTTTCACTCTGGGGCGCATGGGAGTCTTTCTAGGTTAGACTATTTCCTTATGCCCGCGGCACAGACTGGTCGGATTCGAGAGGTTAGGCACCTGGCGCGGGGTATTTCCGATCATTCCCCGCTGTGGCTGCTCTTTGACACCGAGTCGCGGTCTGCAGGGCGGATTGCTCCCATTAACCCGTGGTACCTGCGAGACCCTATGACTCGCGACAGCCTGGTTAAGGCTATGGACCAATACTTCCTTGAAAACGAGGGGTCGGTGTCGTCCGCAATGTCCTTGTGGGAAGCCTTTAAAACCGTAATCCGCGGACACGCCCTCTCCCAGATAGTGGTGGCTAAGAAGCTCAAGAGTGAGGCAGTGGTGAAGTTGGAGACTGACATTTCGGGGCTGGAGTCGGCCTTGGAGACGGGTGTCACTCCGGACGGGCTCCATGCCCTCAGCCTGAAACAGTTTGAATACAAGTCTCTTGTCACTGACGCTGCCAAAACGATGTATAGGGAGCAGCAGGGTCGATTGTATGATGCCGGGGACAAGGCGGGAAAGTTGATTGCGTGGCTGGATAAGAAGGAGAGAGTGAATCGTGTGGTCCCGGTGCTGTGTGTCTCGGATGGAGTGTGTGTGACTGAGCCTGGTGAGATTGTGGAATGTTTCGCTGACCACCTCCGGGCCGTGTACTCCCCGGTGACTGATAGGGATGAAGAAGACTCTTGCCTTCTGCTTAGGGATATTGCTTTGCCCGGCCTGTCCGCCGAAGACCGTGAGCAGCTGGACGCCCCCTTGTCTGTAGATGAAATTGCAACTGCGATTCGGTCCCTTCGTTCGGGCAAGGCGATGGGTCCTTGAATTATATAAGTTGCGCCCGGATAAACTCGCGCCCTTCCTCCGTCGTATGTTTCAGGAGTCCCTTGAGGCAGGCTCCCTTCCTGACGACCAGCGTCTGGCTACGATAGTCGTGATCCCCAAGGACGGTAAGCCACGAGATCGCTGTGCCTCCTACAGGCCTATTTCACTGCTAAATGCAGAGCCTAAAATCCTGGCTAAAGTCCTTGCCAATCGTTTGTTGAGCGTCATCTGCGATTTGATTCATCCTGATCAATGCGGCTTCATCCCTCACCGTAACACCGCTCTTAACTTGCGGCGTCTTCACGGCGCCCTCGCCAGGGCGGAGTACCTCTCCGAACCAGCCGTGCTGGTTTCTTTAGACGCCACGATGGCCTTTGACACCATCGAGTGGCCATTCCTCTGGGCTGTCTTGACCAAATTCGGCTTTGGGGAGGGATTTCTTGGCTGGGTGAAGCTTCTTTACACGGGACCCATGGCTCAGGTGGTAGTTAATGGGCGGGTCTCTCGGCCCTTCGCTCTCGGTAGGGGTACGAGGCAGGGGTGCCCGTTGTCCCCTCTGCTCTTTGCTCTTGCCTTGGAGCCGCTCGCCGCTTGGCTCCGCTGGGAGCCCTCGATCAGAGGGATCCGGTGGGCCCCGGGCTTCGAGGATCGGGTCTCGTTGTATGCGGACGATATTCTCCTGTATCTCACCTCGCCGCGGCAGTCGCTTAATGTTCTCTTTGATGTTCTGACTTCCTTTGGGAGAAATTCGGGTCTAACGATCAACTGGTCTAAATCCTGTGTCTATCCTATCTCCGGTGACCCTCCTCTCTTGCCGCCTCGGCTTCCGATCCAATTATCTCTGTCCGGCTTTAAATACTTGGGAATATACGTCTCGATGGACCCGGTGGCTCGCTATGAGCAGAATATCCTGCTTCCACTTCGGCGTCTGAGGGAGGACACGGCTCGGTGGTGTAAGCTGCCCTTGTCCCCGCTGGGTCGGGCAGCACTGTTTAAAATGATGTCCCTTCCCAGATTTCTCTATGCACTTCAGAACTCCTTCGATGTTATTCCTGTGTCCTACTTTCGGGAGGTGGAGAGCCTGCAGAGAAGACTGGTGTGGGACGGACGGGCGCGTATCGCTCTGGCAAAGCTTACTCTCCCCTGGTACGACGGGGGCATCGCGCTTCCCGACATTCGCAGGTATTATTGGGCCTCACAGCTATCGGCCATTAACCATGCCACGTATGCGCCTGGCTTGAATCCGGCGTATGAGATGGATAAATTCCTGCTTCCCGGCGGAAACTATAACAGGGCACTTTACTCCAGCTCGGCTGGACGGACCCTTACGGGCCCTACTAAGATTGCGGTACGGATCTGGAAGGCGGCCAATGTAGCCTTGGGCTGGAGTGAGCGATTAACATGTGCCACTCCTCTGTTTGCCTCCGACCGCCTGGGAAGCCTCTGGACAACGAAGGGGTTTGAACGTTGGGACACGATTGGTATTAGTAGAGTGGGAGACTTATGGATTAAGGGTGCGGTTAAAACATTCGCGGCGCTCCAGTGCGAATACGAACTTACGGAAAGGGAGTTCTTCCGCTACGCCCAGATTCGGCATGCCCTGCTCTCTGTTTTTGGGGAGGGGACCAAGATCCCGGCTTCTTCGCCCCTCGAGGACCGCATACTCGATGGTCATGTCCCCGACAGTACTATCTCATTAATTTATAAAAAACTTATCAATAATCGGGCTGACCTCTTGGTGCGCCTCCGGGAGGCGTGGACGGGGGATGGGGTGGAACTGGACGACGAGGACTGGCAGTCCGCACTGTCGTCCCCCAAGGAAGTGGCCATTCCAGCCCGTCTCCGCCTGGTCCAACTCAAGATTCTCCACCGGGTGTATGTGACGGGTCCCCGTTTGGTCTCGATGGGATTTTCTGAAGACGGGCTCTGTAAGCGGGGATGTGGACTCAGAGCCACCTTTCTCCATATCCTTTGGGAGTGTCGCGAGGTGGCGGAATACTGGCGCCGGGTTCACGTGGTCATGGGACAAGTCACCGGGGTTGTGCTGCTGCCGGAGGTGCGTCGCTGTGTCCTGAATGTGTGGGAGCCCAATGATTATAACGCGGCTCAGACTCGGTGGACGGCCCTGGGGAACATGATTGCCAAGAGAGATATAGCGCAGCTTTGGGGTTCCCAGCGGCCTCCCACCGTGTCCGTATGGAAGGAGAACATGGACTGGTGCATGTTCAGGGAGAAGACTGTGTATGTGGCTCGTGGTAAACCGGGGGCATGGGGTAGAATCTGGGGGCAATGGAACGCGTATCGTGGGGGTATCTGTATTCCCCCCCTAGTGGACACCGATATTGCTTTGTCCCCCTGACCCTTGATGGTTCCTTGCGACTTTTGGAATAACCGAATATAGACGTTCCTCTCCCGTGACCCCCCCCCGACCTATCAGTACTCCTTTCTCCTGATAGCTATTTGAAGGTCTGAAGTAGAGTCCCCCGGATGTAGCCTGACCCACATCTTTTGCCCTTACGCCTCGCCTTTTGTTTTTATTTGTTATTTATGTTAAACCTATGTATCCTGCTTCCCTAGGACTATCCGGAGCCATGTACGGGGCTGGGCCCCGGGAGTCGACTACTGCCTTAACATCTGTATGATCCTGTCTGAATCTAGCGGCCGGCCCTGGTGGTTGTAGGCCCATGCTTGTAATTGATTTATTGTTCAATAAAATTTTCAAAAAAAAAACCCAATAACCTGAAAAACATTACATTTACAAATGTAATATTAAAACATTTCTAAAAATATAAAACTAAAAAACACAACTCCCACCCCAAGCACAAAATTTAAAAACTTAAAGAATATGAAAAATACAATAAACATTAGGAAAAACACCTAAGGATTATCTTAAAAAGCACAACATTAAAATAATAAATGTTTAACACTTCAATATCATATTTAAAAATAGAAAAAAACATACTTTGCATTGCTATTTAAAACTTCAATATTATGGTACCCATAATATTATAACTTCGATATTACGGGCCTTATTAAGAGTTTGGTGGTCCTCCTGTCAGCACGCCGTGCCGAAATGAGGACTTCCAAGCTTGTCAAGCTTATAAAATACCTGCATCTGGAGAGATCAAATTTCAAATTTACAATTCGCACTCCAAACTAATCAACATTAAAGAAAATATACGTACTTAAATATAAAAGAAAGATAGTAAAAATGTCAGAGAGTCGATAATAGCAAAATAATATTATTCAAAAAATAAAACCTAGCCAAGTAATAAAAATATAACCAAATTAATAAATGTAATAATGTTTGTCAAATTTAGTTTAAATATTTCATTCTCAAAACTTTATTTAAATTTTTAACAATTAATTAAACTTATTGTTTTCTTGAAACACGTTTTTAAAGAATCAGAAACAAATGTTTTAAAAAAAAAAAAGCAAACACAAGGAGATGATGGAAATAGCGCTGAAACTTTTCAGACACTCACCCCCAGTCACTATTAGATCTGGGTTGAATCCATCATCGTTCTTTAGCTTACTTCGCCACCCTAGTTCAGACCCAGCCATATGCAAATCAGTCTTGAACCTGTCGTCATGGGAAAGGCCAGTCCAAACTGCCAAGTCAGGTCTTCTCTGTACCGTAAACAAACATCCATGGACCAGTTTCGGGGTGACACCCTTCATTAGCCAGGCGAGCTTGAATCTAGTGGCAAAGTGAGCAAGGGGCCCACATCTGGGTATATCCTGCCAACTTAGGGTGAACAAGGAAAACACAAGGAGATGATGGACGGAGTGCTGAAACGTTTCAGACACTCACACACAGTCACTATTAGATCTGGGTTGAATCCATCATCATTCTTTAGGTCACTTAGCCAGCCCATTTCAGACCCAGCTATATGCATATCAGTCTTGACCCTGTTCCTCATGGGAACAGTCCAGCCCAAATTGCCAAGCCAGGTCTTGTGTTTTCTTTAATAAAAACAGTCATTTATTAAAAACTAAATTACAAAAATAACCAAAAAATACACATATGATGGCCAAGCTCGTCGAGTGCCTGTCTGTCGGATTACAACTGTAATCCAGGGTGAGCAGGCGGTGCTGCAGAAGTCTCATGGTGGCGGCTGTATAAGGCACATAGGTGAGCCTTAACTGCAGGCACTGCTCTGACAGCGTCTGAAGCACATTCCTGTACAGTGTGGTATGTATGCAGCACCGTGCATGAACTGGGGTGCAATACCGGGGGGGGCACAACATGTGCCCCCTGCATGCACCCCCAGGTGCGGCAGGAGGCCCGGTTTAGGCCACCTTAGTTGCCTCTCCATCACCCTTTTCATGGCAGGCTCACTGCCATGAAAGGGATGGTGGGCAGGCAACTCGTAATATGCACATCAGTGCCGTAGCGGCACCGCCAGCATATTGCTGCCCACTTCCACTCCACGACTTCTGCGGGACCCTAGAGTGGGCAGGGGAAAGCAAAAGGCAAAGGATGTGCTGTTCTGCAGGGCACACTGGAGCCTTCTCCCTCCTACCTCCCGTAGCTAACAGAATCACTTGAGCCTCGGAAGGAGGGAGGGGGAATGCTGTTCGGCTTCTGGATTTTCCTGGCCCAGATAAACGAGAAAACTCAGTTTAGTCGAGCCCAGACAGAACCAGGGGCTGACATCAGCTTTCGCAGCTATTGCTGTGAATGAGCACCAGCTAACGGCTGTGACCCTGTGCGTGGCTATTAGCTGTTGAACAATCACAGCAACAGATGTGAATCAAAGGCTTCAGAGTCTCTGAGATTTCACCCCCCTCATGCTCTAAAGAGGTCTTTATTTTTATAATTAGAACATTTAGCCTTCAATGGGGGGGAATGTTCTAATAGCCTTGCGGCCCATCCTAGCAGACTATGCTGGCCATTAAAGACCCGCCCCTTGTTAAAGGCTCTCGCCTTTGGCTCGTGTCTTTAACCCTGGAGCGGGCCTTCAATGGCCGGAATAGCCCACCACGGTGGGCTATAATATCTCCAAGTTAGTGCATGTTTTTCTGACAGCAGAGCTCTGTAACATTGAACAGTTATTGCCTGTTTCGGTTTCCATGCTCTGCTGTCAGAAAAACATGCACTAACTTGGAGATATTTCGAGTTAATGTATGTTCTGAAGATGGCAAACAGAAATGGACAGAGCCCTTCTGCGATGGCACAGTGTAGAAAATGTAATGATGATACGATCACATGTGCAATTATGCATGCTTTCAACACTTAAGCATCTAGTTGAAAATAAGAAACTTTCTGCCCACTTGACTGACAGGCTTGTGAATGTTCCTGGAAAGCTGTGACTGCCCTATGTCTGAACCGATCCCCATAGATCTAGACATTTCTTGGAGAATCTGGTTCTGCGTAAATTATTTAGGGCCATATGTATCAATGTTAGGTTTTGCGATTCTCAAATAGCGAAATTTTGAGAATCGCTATTTGAGAATCGCAAAATGCTATGTATGTAGGATTTGCAATAAATTTTGCGAATCCTACATATTTCTTAAATACGAATCGCAAATTGCGATTCGCAATTAAGGAATACCTCCCCATTCATTCCTATGGGCCTAGAGGCCCATAGGAATGAATGGGAAGACATTCTCAATTTGCGTTTCCCAATTAGAGAATCGCAAATTGAGAATGCAATTTCAAGTGTGCCAGGGTGTCAAAAGGACACCCTGCTGCACCCCTGAATAGAGCATGGGTGCACATGTGGAGCACATACATGTCCTAAGGGCATGGGTGTGCGCCACATGCCACTTTGAAAAATGCAAAAATGTAAATTTTTGAAAGAAATCGCAAATTACCACCAACCTGTAGTTGGTGGTAATTTGCAATTCCTTATGCCATATTCGCACAACTTGGGTGTTTCATACATTGCATTTAAGGAATCGCAATTTGCGATTCCTTAAATGCATTCAGAAAATAGGGAATTGCAAATTTTGTGATTCCTTAATTTGCAAGACAGTTGTGCTTTCATACATAGCACTAGGCCAAATTGCGATCGCAAACACTGAAATTCTGCGAATTTCAGCGTTTGCGATCGCAATTCGCCTTGATAGTTATGGCCCTTAATCTTGCATCTGCAGGAGACAAACTGAAATAAACATGGGTGGGCTTTTCAGTAAATCCATTCGCTACCAAGGGCACTCTTTTAAACTTGGTTAACACATAGGAAAGTCATGTTATTAATAAATATAACCATGACGGCCTTTAAAAAACGTTTTGGGATCAGGAGGCAGTTTGATTTTCAGCATCGGTCTCCATAACAACTTTAAACCACCTTGTTTGCTTTTCCGCTCTAAACTTTAACTACACATCGAAAAGGAAAATATAACAGGAACATGTTTGCTAGGTAAAAAAAAAAAAAAAAAAAAGCAACCAAAGATCGACCCTTCATGCTAACAAGGGAACACACATGCTGAAATGCAAACAAAATTAGACAGGGATGTACATTATATTTCAAACGTAAGCATCGGAAAAACGAAAGAGAAAAGTGACGTCTTTGCTTAAAAAGAATTTTCCAGTAGTTTCATTATTTCACCAACCTCCCACATGCACTGCACGAGTGCGTCACCAACATTTCTTGTAATTCCTTGCATAGCTGAGCTAGATAAGCTGTGCTGCGTGTCATTTCATGTCGGCTCAAAATTACTAGGTACAGTAGCATGCTTTATCTTTCGAAACTATCTGAAACATTTACCCTTTGAAAGTGTCTTTTTATTTGCAAAACTGAATGACTAAGGTTTGTGTTGTTCATTCTTCCTTCAATGACACGGTGCCTTTTACAGATATTTTTAAGGTTTACCAGAACCACGAAACCATAAAAAGGTACATACCTCTAACACCCAAGGCCTGAGGTGCAAAGGGCCGGCAGCAAACCTGCAGAGGCTTTTGCACGAGGAGTAGTTTGCGATATGCCCTATCGATTTACAGTGGGGCTGATGAAATATTCAGCCTCATCAAAAAATGCACAGTTGCAAAAAGCCGCAAAGCCACCTCACTCCTTAATATTTAATATGCAATAAGCTTGTTGCAACCCTCTGAGAATGCCTGTGAATTCATCCCTGCATGTGGGAACAGTATACCCTGCGTTTGCATTCCCTGCATCTCAACATTTTTTTTAAGCAGCATCTGTCCGGAAAATGATTAAAACTAACATTTAGCACATAGGTAATGATGTTCAGGTGGGCGGGGAGACGTGCAGTAGTTGCGTGTTATGTCTTTGCTCCAGGTAAGGCCATCTAAGGCCACACACCACCATTAACAAGGTGGGGCCTGTAAAATGGAGGCAGTTTCCCCTTTGAGAAGAGATCTACACTCTATGTTGGTGGCTGCAACCTATTGTTATTGTAATTGGATTTATATAGCATTTACTACCCCTGACGAGGCGTCGAAGAGCTTTACGGTGAGTAGCACATTACTCCATAACCCAAGGATAGTGGTTGGTCCATTGGTTATTTTGATTAGTCATGTGCTCTTAAGAGAAATGGCATCAATTTATTCCAGTTGCTTTGTTATATATTAATACCAGGTAGGTGTGATCATTAGATGGGGCTATGTGGTTTCAGGTTTGTGGCTGATGAGATAGACAGGCTGGCAGAGCTCACCAGGCTGGCAGAGATTAGTTAGTTATTATTAGATTACAGTGATTGGGATTTAAAGAGGAGAGGTTGTGATCTATGAAATGAGGTGTCAGCCATTTGCAGAATTACATTTAGAAGGATTGAGGCGGACAGGCAAGAGACAAAGCAGACTATTGTTTAATTAAACTACTATAACTTGCAGTAAGGTGAAGGGGAGGTATTATTTCAAGTCAAGAAAGTTATTTGATGAGTTAGTCACAAAGTACATTTAGCGCACTGCAAGGAAGTCTTTGGGGTTACATGCCACATTTTTAGGTCCCGCGTGCGTTGCAGAGCAAAGCGCTGCTCCGCCTCCGCGAGAGATTTTGTAAGAGAGGACTTTTAGAAGAGGGCTTTAAGCCCCGCCCCTCATTTCCATTGGCCGGCAATACCGTTTATGCTAAATGTTGGCCTGCCATTGGAAATTAGGGTGTTCTGTTCACGCCCTTTGTCTCCGAGCCGGACTGGCTCGCCTGCTTTGCGTCTGTCACGAAGACATTTCTTATCAGCTTGTTTATTTAACAAGCTGATAAGAAATGTCTTCACGAGAGCCGTGAAGGAGCATGCATCAGGCTTCCTGCAACCACGCTGGCTTCATGCCTGGAGCATGCGCCAGTCAGCTCTCTCATTAGTCTGTCGCTGTCCAGCTGCCAGAGGGTCCCACACAAGGAAGTGGCTACGTGTCTCAAAGGAGGATGCTCTGAGAAGGCGGGGCAGAGAACGCCGTGGAGTGGAGCTGCGGGTCTGTGCTGAGACTTCATTTGTGTTTCCTCCTCCTCTTTCTTTCTTGAAATCTTTCTCTCCCTCTCGCTTTTCTCCATTCTTTGGTCTCTCTGTGTATCACTACTCCCGTCTCCCTGTTGGGCTGCTCATTATCTTCTCTTTTTCTCGCACACACGTTATTTCCTCTCTCTCCACTTACTAACTCTGTCCCTCTCTTTTTCCTCTACACTCTCCGTATCTTCCTCTGTCTTCCTTCTCCCCTCTTCCGCTCATTCTGGCCCCCTCCTCTCCCTCTCTCCCCACCCTCCACCTGTGCCCCCCCTCTCCCACCCCCCTCTCTTGTCTAGTTTCCTCATATATGTCACTCACATTTGTGGTACTGGAGAGTCTACGGACAAGACTCTATGCTTTTGGGCAGGTTGTGGGCTCGGTGTGTGGTGATGGAGGTATCACTTGCCCCCGCTTTTTGTTGCTTCGCTGGGTGAGGGGGGGCTTAGTTCACGTCACCAATTGATCCCCGCAGGAGCCCCGTTTAGCAGAGCAGCACAGATGTATTTGTTTGCGGATACGCGGCGCTGTATTTGAGTGACTGTGCGGCGCTTTATTTGAGTTACTGCGCGGCGCTTTATTCGTTCACACGGCGCTTTACTTGAGTGAGTGTGCGGCGCTTTATTCCTTCATGCGGCGCTATATTTGAGTGAGTGCAGGGTGCACAGAGTTCCTGTGTCAGGTGTGGTTGGGGGCGGGGGCAGGAGACCAGAGGCTCTTCTGAGAGGCGCTATCTTGCTCAACCGGGCACGACACGCTCGGCTGGGGGACTGGCGGGGGTCTTTGGGGGTGTATTCCACCACAGCAGCAACGGGGAGCAGGCGACGTTGCATATATTACAGAAGTCTCCTTTCTGGGGTTAGCCGGCTCTCTTGGGCAGTCTGGGGGTCTGTGTGATAAGATATGTAAAAGAGCTGTGTGTGGCAGGTATGGTTCCTGCTTTTATATTCGGGGGTGCTGGGGCTTGTAGTGTGCGCTCTCATAGCAGTGTTAGGGGTCCATGGTTTAGGGGCTCCACGTGCCAGATGTGGGCGGCCTCTAGCACCTTGACAGGCTCCCCACCAGGTCAGTGAGACTGGTTCAGAGCCAGCCGTGCGTCAGTTTATTTATTTATTTAATGCGATTTTATATAGCGCGAACATTACCCGAAGGTGTCAGAGCGCTGTACAAAAGAACCAGTTTTGTTACATAAGGACTTTGGATTGCATGAGTTACATAAGAGATACAAACAGAAACAAGCATTGAAAATACAATAGGTCTCGCCTTTGATTAAGTTAAAGCTATTTGCTTTGCTAATGGTATTGTATAGCAAAGCAATGGCTTTAACTTAATGAAAGGCGAGACCTATTGCATTCTTAATGCTTGCTCTGATTACAATGTGTGCAACCTCAAAATCATGCCCTAGGTTTAACATCGAAATTCCTCCTTTTGATGCTAGAATGGAGTTGTGAGCAATCGAAATAAGCACATTTAAAAAGTGATGTAAATCACCTTCAAAATAATTTTATTTATTTCTCCTGCAGAGATTTTACTTTGTTGTTTGTCTGTTTCATATTTGTGCATCTCACCTGCTCCCGTTTTTTTAGCTGTTCTGATTATTTTTGTGCTGATTTAATAAAGGGGGCATGTTAAACTATTTGTTCTAGACTTCAGAGAGGTAACACATGCAGTGTCTTCCTAATGACTTTGGGGGCCCCAGGAGGACATATTTTGGGGACCCCAGTCCACAGCAATTGAATTTTATCACCATTTTTATACTACTACTACTTAACGTCCTATAATGTCAAACAATATAGAATTATATTTCATGGGTGGAGATAAAGAAATAGACCAGAGTAATTTGGAGAAAATAAATCACTTACATTGGCACCCTTGGAAAGTGGGGCTCTTGGGCAATTGCCCACCTTGCACCTACCTTAAAACGTCTCTGAACAAATAAGTATACACTCTTTACACTGAATATTTGACAACCAGTAAACTCTGCTGGTGCCTCATAAATAAATCATGATGTATTCAAGATGTAGGGAAATATTTACTAGGAAGTGGCGGAGCATGGCGTTAGCCTCCTTGGCTTAACGCTGTGCTTCACCATTTCCAAAACGCAGGGCCGCACCATATTTACAAGAATACGGTGCAGCCCTGCATTTCCCCCTGTGCTGGCGCTAATTTTAGCTGCCTAGCGCTAACGCAGACACCCTTGCACCATAGTCCAAGGGTGTCTGCGTTGTAGGGGGAAATTGTTTATGTGCAAGAAGGTGTCCCTTCCTGCACATAAACAATCTGAAATGGCTTTTGAAACTTCTGTGTGTGTGGCTTAATGCAGCACACATAGAAGTTGCAAAACGTAATATTTTTTATTGATTGTTTATGTGCAGAAAGGGTCACCTTCCTGCACATAAACAATATATGGCCTTTTGCTGTTTTTATGTGTGCTGCACAATGCAGCACACATAGAAACAGCAAACACAAGGAGAAATGAAACATTTCTCCTCGTTACACCTGTTTAAGACCAGGTTTTCTCCGGTCTTAATTTTGGCACTGCCTCCTATTTATGCTGCCCTTGGAAATATGGGGCAGCGTCAAAATCAATGGGTGTTGCGGGGAAACGCCCACCGCAACACCCAATGCCCACCCTTTTCACGCTAAGTATAGCGTAAAAGGGCCTTCTTCACAAGGCAGCATTAACGCTGCCTTGTGATTAAGGAGCAGCCCCTATCGCCAACACAACTGCAGAAAAAGTGAGGTTGTGGTGGCGATAGGGGCTTGTATATATGCCCATCATTTCTTGATGGTTAGCTGATGCATGGAAAGTAGCACCAACTATTTAAGTGGATGAAATATCTGTGATGAAAACAAAAAAATATGCAGCATAACATCAATATTTTATGTATGAAAGCATTAGTGGCCAGAGTTTGTGTTGGTGCAACTGGCCCCCAAATTCTTTCTCTGTAACTATAAAATATTCTAAAAGTGTTCAAACAATAGGGAGGAGCAGCCACACCAATGCCCCTCAAGATCGGCATTATCCCAAAATATTACAATTAAGTCCTTGACAGCACAAAAAAGAACAGAGTTAATTCTTGTCCAGTGTATCAGAAATGTGTTTGTTAATTTTCCTTCCTTATTCACAACATCTAGCCAACACGTGTTTTGTCAGGCATCATCGTCTAGACTTCTTCAGGGCTTTGAACAAGTAGAGTCTCTCATGAAAAGTAGGCCTTCTCCAAAGGGTAGGCATGCTCACAGTAATTCTGTAGTGAGCTATAAGGTTCAAGGTAACCACATTGCACTAATGAACAAAAACAAGCACCCGGCTTTTATTTCCAGTTGAAATGCACAAAAATGTTGCATAAAATAGTAAGGACTGGCTGGAGGCATCACAAAAGAGGAGTGTGTTTGGTTCTGAAAAGTTGCATGCCACATAGTGGACATTGTCACCAGATATCATTAAAGTACAACAGTTCAACGGATTGTAAATACACAGCTCTAAAGTGAAAAATGGACATCCATGAGAGGGTCCCTATCCTCCAATATATATAGTAGAACAGAAATGCTTTATCCGTATGTGGAATTGCTAACAAGGCCTCCCAATCGGAAAACGTCTCACCAAGATACACTCAGACAGGAATGTATGACGTTACAATGCAAACATTTACAACGCATGCCTTTACAATGCAGTTTGTACATCGCAACATCCATTACAATGCATTATTTTACATCGCATGCCATTACAACGCATTTTAGAAACTACATTTACAACGCATTCCATTACATCGCATCATACCATTACAACGCATACCATTACAACGCCTACCATTACATTGCATTTAAGGTAAGTGTTGGATAGTGTAGGGGTAAAAATAACTCCAGTGCCTGCAATGGTAGGGTAAGTGTTGGATAATGTAGGGGTAAAAATTACTATTGTAACTCCTGTGTGTGCAACAGTAGGGTAAGTGTTGGATAGTGTAGGGGTAAAATTTACTATTCTAACTCCAGTGAGTGCAACAGTAGGGTAAGTGTTGGATAGTGTAGGGGTACTATGCGTTGTAATGGCATGCGTTGTAATGACATGCAAAGTAATGCCTGCGTTGTAGTGACATGCATTGTAATGACATGCGTTGTAGTGACATGTGATGTACTGGCTGCGTTGTAATGCCTGTGTTGTAATGACATGTGTTGTAATGACATGCGATGTAAAGGATGTTGTCTTGTAATGACTGCGTTGTAAAGGTAGTGTGATGTAATGACTGCGTTGTAAAGGTTGTTTCCCCTCAGACAGCTGCGAAACTGCACTATCAATTCGGTTTTTAGCAGTCTGATGAGTACAGGGAGATCAAACGAACGAAATAGATAAGCATATGCAGTGCCAATGGAAGCGCATCTGCACTGATTAGTGGCTTTGTGTATGTTTGTGTAGTTGGGTAAGTGGGTGAATGTGATAAAAAATCAGTGGCTGGATGCATGGATGGACGAGAGAGAAAATAGATGGGTGATTCGGTGTATGGAGTAATAAGTGTTTCATGCACTTACTCACCCCTTTGTTCAGCTTTCAAGCCATCAACCCATACCCTCACCTCGTTTACCTATGTGCAAATCCATTCATACAGCCGTCTAAACACTAGGAAAAATAGGGGCTTATTCAAAGAATTATCTTTGTGTACGTTTAGTAGTACTTCAGTAGGACAACGTTAGATACTAAAAAATGCTATTCACTAATCTTCAGGCAGAGATTTCCTCTTATGCCTGCCTTATCTCTTAAATGCGGAGCTCTTTGCCAGTAGTGTGGAGAACTCTACACACAAGAGGTATATGTCTTTTTATGTAAATATGAGAGAGACATTGGGGAAGCAGTTGGTAAATAGGGCATCTGTCCTCAAAATGCTTCTGGTTAAGGAAAGGTTAAGGCAGTGTTTACTGAGGGGCGTGCACATACTAAAAGACCCTCAAGGAGGTTGGGGAGAGGGCAGAGCCGGCAAGGTGGCAACCACTAACATAGCCCAAAAGCTCCCTGTCCCCTTTATCTAAATCCTGTAGAAATCTTGTCTTGGTGCCCCATCTGCAAATGCAGACGTCCGAATCAAGAGCCCTGGACCATCTTACTGTGACAGAGGGGACTTGTGAGGTGAAGGGCACTCTCTGTAATGTTAGATAACAAAAAAAGTGTAGATGGACCTGTCTCTACGGATGCCCAACAAAATGGTAGTTGATGATGGTTATAACCAACTCCCCCAGCCACGGCACCGGGCATGATGCCCTGCCGCGTTAGGTGGGGCATGGAGTTGCTGCTAACTTTGTTTGGGGAGGAACAGCATGGATGAGCTCAGCACCCGTGGTGGTGAGTCAGTAAGGAGGCATGCAGGACTAGGCAGTGTGCCATGCATGCCCAACGTCTTGCTTTGATGCTTGAGGAGCAGGGCACTGTGCTCTGCAGTGAAAGACTACATACTTGGAGCAAAAAGCACAGCGAGTTGGCATTTAACGCAGGGCTTGGCCCACCTTCTCCACTGTGAAAGGTACTGAGGGCTCTATTATAGCTGCTGCAATTGAAAGATGTCATACATGGGCACTGACCATTCATATCTGAATGCCTTGAGACAGGCACCGCAATGCCATGTAAATCAGTTGAGACAAAGCAACAGTATCTCAACTGGTATCACTAAAGAGGATGGTTAGACATGTATGTACAATACATTACACGAAAAGAAGACGGGAGACTGCAAGTAGATTTTTTGAAATGTGCACTTGGCATCATATAATTAGGATAAAAATGAAGGAAGGTACAGTTGTAACCGCACTGTAGGCAAAAAATGCGTGAGCAACCCGAATTGGACTTGGTGCTAAATTGTGTTTGTGACACATGAGGTGGCGACGCAAGTGACAATGTGCAGTCAGCGAAAACGGCGCGAAGTGCAGATGTGAACAGGTATGAACAGTGAATATTGTGGTTCAAGACAGTAATTTACAATGTTAAGATAAATAATGACAACAATTTCAGTTGAACCACAAAAGGTCAAGACGTTTCGATCCTATTACTCAGGATCATCTTCAGGACCGGGTTGCACTTGCAAGTTGGGCGGTGCTGAACAGGGAGGGAATGGACAAGGGTAAGGGAAGGAGGGAGGAAAGGGGAGGGAGCTCATGGCTTAGAGGGCTACCTGAGGGTCAAGGTGTGAATGCCGCGTGCGAACCATGATAGATAACGTCCGCGAAACCAGGTGGTAAAAGTAAAAGCGGTATGTAGCGCGAAAGGTTGGACGCTGGAAGGTAGCGAGGTGTCTGTCTCTGAGGGACGTAGTCTCGTAGTCACCGTTGACGCTGAGAGACTGTATGTGAATGGGGGGTGATCTCAAACGCATTAAGTTAAGCGAGTGCAGGTTGTGAAATGAGTAATCTCACTAAGAGGGGCACAACGGTTTTTCCATCAATACATCAAGGGGAGGTACGTAAAAAAGTGATGGTGGAGTGTTGCTGGCTACATGCGGGCAGTGAGAGGTCGAAAAAAACAAAATACCTGAAAGGGACACGGGCCCGTGTCCACGAATTACAGGGAGATTAAATCTGGAGGTTCAAAGGTTTGTAATGGGCTCCAGCGGATGTGGGAGGTCCTAAGGGGAAGGTGGAGAACGTGAGCAAAATTTGCGAGTTACGAAGACTCACAGGGGGGGGAAAAGTGAAGCGCGGGGAGAACGTGGAATACCTTTGTGCATTACACGTCGGAAGGACGTGTATATGCGGGTGCCATGTCAGAGGTACGGCATCGGCGGTTTGCAGGGAATTCAAGTCAAGTGCTCCTCTGTGTAACCCGGTTTCGGGTACAAATGGGTGAGACCTATGGCGAGAGTTACAGGGGGGAATTACAATCTGGGTCGGAAGAAGAGTCGGACACTCTGCACTGGTAGTCTCGGAGCTTACCTTTGGTGGCGGAGTCAATCCAGCGGGGGGATGCTGCGATCAGCGTTAGACCGCCACGTTCATGTGAGGTAGGTGGGTCTGAGCAGCAAAGGCTGTATAAATGAAGTCGTAGGTACTTCCGGGTGAAACTGCGTCACATAGTCATGTGATCGTAGTGGGGAACGTGTCTAGGGTGACGCTGCACGGAAAGGGGTGGGGTAGGGGAACAGGGGGAAGGGATGTTTGCATACATGATAGGGAAAATAATGTGAGGGTTCACATGTGGGTTATTGAAGGAAAGCGATACCTCTGAGCAGTCATCACATGAATGAAGGTGCAAAGAAAATGGATGAAGGTAATATACATACCAAAATGAATCACAAGTTGCAAAAATGAAAGGGCTATATGAAAAGTGTTTGCATACACGATTGGCAAAATATAATGCGAGGGTTCACATGTGGAATATCGATGGAAAGCGATACCTCTGAGAAATCATAACATGAATGAAGGGACAAAGGAAATGCATGAAGGTAATATACAAGAAAATGAATCACAAATTGCACAAATGAAAGGGCTATATGAATAGTAAAGATATACCAATAACAAAAAGAATTTGGTATGAGGGACGTGGGAGTTACTAGTGTAACTTCTGTGCAGACAAGAGACAATAGATCATTAGCAAGAGGGCCGAGGTATCAGATTCGTGCAGACCTAGTGAACTCAGGTCTAAGTAACATCAGAGGTGCAGGGCAGTGTTGAGCACGGTGGAGCCTGTCTTTTGTGAAGATGTTGAGGGGCATTCACAAAGGAGAAAAGCATGGTGTCTGGGGGTCAAAGTCGGATAGTACTGTTCTATTCATCAATTGTGTTCAAGCCAGTGTTGACTGAGTTACAAATGGTGATCCATTTACATTCACACTTGCTGCTGAGAGCTTGGATGTCACCGCCTCTGATAGGAAGTGTCGGTTGGTCTATCACCCGCCAGGTGATGTCTGTCTCGCAATGATTTTTCTCAATGTAGTGGGAAACCAGTGGGGCAGTGAGGACTTTGCAGTGGATTCTGCTTCTGTGTTGAATTATCCTCTGTTTGACCATTTGAGATTAACACCGATCTCATGGTTGGATTAGACATTGAATCACTATACACCAACATCCCGCACAATGAAGGACTTAAAGTCATTGAGGCATTACTTAAGACTAGGCCAAGACCCACCTTGATCCCAACTGAATTTGTCATGGATTTACTACACATTGCCTTAGAAAACAACTATTTTTTATACCGCGACACTTTCCACCTCCAAGTCAAAGGTGTCTCCATGGGAGATTGTTTCACCCCAAACTTTGCTATTCTCTTTGTCCACAACCTGGAGATGACTCACATACTCACCGCCAAAAATCCCTTTCTCAGTCACATCTCTCTCTGGCAACGTTACATCAATGATATTCTTCCACTATGGAATGGTACCACACAGACTCTCAACCCCTTCATCGAATGGCTCAATCAGTCCCAAATCCACCTTAAATTCACCTGCGACTCTAAACCGAATGGCCTTCCATTCTTAGATGTCATTATACATGCTGAAGATGACAAAATCGGTACTTGCCTCTACCGTAAACCAACTGAAAGAAACACCCTTCTTCAGTACCCTCGAGGTCTGCGGGATGGCCTGCCTTGCGGCCAATTCTTACGCATCAGAAGGAACTGCAAATGGCGGAAAGATTACTTCCGGGAATCGGACATCCTCATTAAAAAACTTCTTGACAGGGGATATCCAAAGCGTCTAGTCACAAGAGCCCGCAAGAGAGCCTGGATAATGCCACCGTGAACATCTTCTCACGCCCCAACCCAAGAAAACCATGACCAGGACACCATTTGTCTCCAAATTCAGCCCCAGCAGCAATAAAGTCAGTAAGATCATCAAACGCAGCTGGACATTGCTGCGACCCTTCGAAACGTTCAGAGAACCCCCTCTCTTTTCGTACCAACGCGGCAATAATCTAGCCACACATCTAGTACATGCCATTACATGGCCCACAAACATCACAGGCAAAAACACCATCACTGCCGCTTGGGGTTTACCCCCCGCTAATGGACACTTCAAATGCCAAGCCTCTACCATATGTGATCTCACATTGAACACTAAAGATTTCAAAACCAACAACAACTCTTACAAACTCAATACCCTAACCAACTGTAGGTCACAAAATGTCATTTACGCCATCCGCTGTCCCTGCGACCTCATTTACATTGGCCAGAACACCCAAATGGTCAAACAGAGGATAAGTCAACACAGAAGCAGAATTCACTGCAAAGTCCTCACTGCCCCACTGGTTTCCCACTACATTGAGAAAAATCATTACGAGACAGACATCACCTGTCAGGTGATAGACCAACCGATACTTCCTATCAGAGGCAATGACATCAAAGTTCTCCTCAACAACTGTGAATGTAAATGGATCACCATTTGTAACTCAGTTAACACTGGCTTGAACACAATTGATGAATGGAACAGTGCTATCCTACTTTGACCCCCAGACACCTTGCTTTTCTCCTTTGTGAATGCCCCTCAACATCTTCACTCCAGACAGGCTCCACCATGCTCAACACTGCCCTGCACCTCTGATGTTACTTAGACCTGAGTTCACTAGGTCTGCACGAATCTGATACCTCGGCCCTCTTGCTAATGATCTATTGTCTCTTGTCTGCACAGAAGTCACACTAGTAACTCCCACGTCCCCCATACCAAATTCTTTTTGTTATTGGTATATCTTTACTATCATATAGCCCTTTCATTTGTGCAATTTGTGATCCATTTTCTTGTATATTACCTTCATGCATTTCCTTTGTCCCTTCATTCATGTTATGATTTCTCAGAGGTATCGCTTTCCATCGATATTCCACATGTGAACCCTCGCATTATATTTTCCCAATCGTGTATGCAAACACTATTCATATAGCCCTTTCGTTTGTGCAACTTGTGATTCCTCTTGGTATGTATATTACCTTCATGCATTTCCTTTGTCCCTTCATTCATGTGATGACTGCTCAGAGGTATCGCTTTCCTTCAATAACCCACATGTGAACCCTCGCATTATTTTCCCTATCGTGTATGCAAACATCCCTTCCCCCTGTTCCTCTACCCCCGCCCCTTTCCGTGCAGCGTCACCCTAGATACGCCCTCCACTACGATCACATGACCATGTGACGCAGTTTCACCAAGAAGTACCTACCACTTCATTTATACAGCCTTCCCTGCTCAGACCCACCTACCGCACACAAACGTGGCGGTATAACGCTGATCACAGCATCCCCCCCGCTGGATTGACTCCGCCACCTAAGGTAAGCTCCAAGACTACCAGTGCCGAGCATCCGCCTCTTCTTCCAACACAGATTGTAATTCCCCCCTGTAACTCTCTCCATAGGTCTCCCCCATCTCTACCCGAAACCGGGTTACACAGAGGAGCCCTTGACTTGAATTCCCTGCAAACCACCGATGCCGTACCTCTGACACGGTGCCTGCATATACACGTCCTTCCGACGTGTACGGCACAAAGGTATTCCACGCTCTCCCTACGCTTCACTTTTTCCCCCCGTGAGTCTTCGTAACATGTAACTTTTGCTCACGTTCTCCACCTTCCCCTTAGGACCTCCCACATCCGCTGGAGCCCGTTATAAACCTTTGAACCTCCAGATTTAATCTCCCTGTAATTCATGGACACAGGACTGTGCCCCTTTCAGGTATTTTGTTTTTTTCGACCTCTCACTGCCCGCAGTGAGTTTACTTGTTTCACAACCTGCACGCGCTTAACTTAACGCGCTTGAGATCTCCCGCCATTCACATATAGTCTCTCAGCGTCAACGGTGACTACGAGACTACGTCCCTCAGAGAGAGACACCTCGCTACCTTCCAGCATCCACCCTTTCGCGCTGCACACCGATTATACTTTTACCACCTGGTTTCGCGGACGTTATCTATCACGGTTCGCATGCGGTATTCACACCTTGCCCTCAGGTAGCCCTCTAAGCCACGCGCTCCCTCCCCTTTCCTAACTCCTTCCCTTACTCTTCTCCATTCCCTCCCTGTACAGCACCGCCCAACTTGCAACCCGGTCCGAAAGATGATCCTGAGTAATAGAATTGAAATGTCGTCAACTCCTCAGCGCAACTGATGGCGCACTACCTTTTGTGGTTCAACTGAAATTGTTATCATTATTCATCTTAATATTGTAAATTAGTGTCTTGAACCACAATATTCACTGTACATACCTGTTCACATCTGCACTTCGCGCTGTTTTCACTGACTGCACATTTTCACTTGCGTCTCCACCTCATGTGCCAAGAACACAATTTAGCACCAAGTCCAATTCGGTTTGCTCACACATTTTTTGCCTACACTGCTGTTACAACTGTACCTTCCTTAATTGTTATCCTAATTATATGATGCCAAGTGCACATTTAAAAAAATCTATGTGGAGTCTCCTGTCTTCTTTTCATGTAATGTATTGTACATACATGCCTAACCATCCTCTTTAGTGATACCAGTTGAGATACTGTTGTTTTGTCTCACGTACCTACCCAAATCTCAACGTGGTTAATGGGTTATACTCCTGTTTCTAAATGCAATGTAATCAGTTGAGCACAGTTTAGACCTATTCAGGGAGGTGTCGGCAGACTATACCGGTACCTGGGACTGTAACATAACAAGCGAGCACTATAGAGAAGCACCAGGATTCGATTCTCTACCCATGCACCCAGGGATCTGGGTTGAGAAGGCTGCCAATCTGGTGCTGGCATGATGATGGAAGATAAAGAACTAAAAGTACCCCAGACCAATAAAATCTTGAACTATGTTCTGCGTCAAACACATACCACAGAGAAGGATATGGTGGAGGCATGCTATTGAACTAACAAGGAGCAGACCTCTGCAAACCTGCATGCAGCCAGAAGTAAATTGAGGCTGCCCTCAAAGAGAACATTGACACAGCGACACTTGAGATGAATCTAATACACACAGATCTTATAAAGGTAGCAGACCAGACTACAGCTATCAAACAAGTGGTAGACACCCTTACTGCTAAGGTGACAGACATGAGGACAACAGTTATTGAGCTCCAAGAGATCATGCGGACACTAGGTGCTTGAGTTGAGGATGCAGAGATGAGGCTGAGGTCCAATACCTTGCACTTTGGGGGCTTTTCTGGGAGGTTTGAAGGCTGTTTCAAAGAGTTATTTCTCGAGGATTGGACTCTGAATACACTGTTGCTGAAGAGGCTCCACACACAAAACTGTTTTCCAAAAAATGAGCAAGAGGGGATATTGGGGTTGAGTACGCCTATATTATTTAACCAATGTCAATATAGACAAAACTATAACATGGAAGAGGGGATAAAGTACCTACACTAAGTGCTACAGAATTCTTTCATTCCTGAAACACCAACCAAGCCAAAGGCATAGCAATCTTGCAGGAAAGCCACTTGACACACAGAAGCATGGCAAATTAGCAGATTGTCAAAGAGTAAATGGGACCCCTGTACTCTGCATTGTATTCATCCTTTTTTGGGGGTGGTGGCTGTATGGTGCAAACGAGGGGTGCCACTTAACGTCAAGTCTATACTGCAAGGCTGCTCTAGGGTCAATAGGGAGTGCTTTACGATATGTTAGACAGAAGGGAAAAATGTACACTCAATGTCTATGCTCCAATCATAATAGATATGACCTTCTTTTCTGGACTGACAAGGGCAGTGAGGCATAAGCTGGATGTGTCCATGATCTGCAGAGGAGATGTCAACTGTGTTATGTCTAGAACAGATGACAGGCATCCCTCTAAAGCCTCATATGGCGGAGCTGCTGGGTTAGGATCGGGTGCATGCAAAATGGTATGATGGACTCAGGTGTACTCCTGACCATGTTTTATAGGTTTGCTTCATCCCTGTTGTTAAACAAATTGCTAGAGGTCTGGAAGAAGTCCCTGAAGGGAGGAGTGCACCTAACCACTACGTGTGAGGCAATGGTAGTACTGATCCTGATACTGATTCCAATAATGGTGTTTGAAGAACTTCTGGGCCTCAAAACAAACAAGTCCAAAAGTGTTTGTTTCTTCTGGGGCCTTAGCTTGGGTGCATGAAAGAGTATACAATATTTAGGGATGCATATTACAGGCAACCAGGATGACGTTGTCTCCCTGAACATGTGTAGAATAATTGATGGGATACCCAAATTATAGCCTTTTGGGCCAGCACTTCCATTGTCCCTGGTGCAGAGGAAAGAACTTGTCAAGATGATTGTATCGCCTTGCTACCTTTTCTGTTTACACAAGTGATATGCTTAGAACCAAAAGAATAGTTTGCTGTCCTAGAGAGCCTGATCATTTTGTTGTTGTGTGCAGAATCAAACTACTGGACAAACAAGGCTATTGCAACAAAATAAAGAGTGCTACAATTTAGCTGCACAATTGCAGCATCTCTAAAACTAGCCAAGCACAGTGCAAACCAACAAAAGGACACTGTTGATGGGTTGTCCAGGATATGAACACCTGGCATCCTCCTTTATGTCATTGGGCATGGATCCCATGAGAGGGTACAACCAATTCATCTGATATCCCAGGTGTGGGAGAGTATGACAAAGCAAGTAAGGAAGTGCACCCCTTTCTATGTAGATGCAGAAGGGGTGGCTGCTGATGCATGGATGACCTGTATGTTGATTCAGGCTTTCGACATTTAAAGAGGCAAAGGATAGGTTTTGGGCCTGCCCTGGAGAATTCATGATAGGCTCTTGCCTGTCAGGAGCAGCTAAGCTAACGTGCAGCAGCTTCCTTTGAAGGCCTCCTAAATCAGCTGCAGAGAAGGAATTACATGCACTACGGGACTGAGGAAGATTGTGTCAATGCTTTACAAGACACCGTGCCGTGATATGCCTAGTACAGAGTTGAAGATTATAAATTATAGGAACAGGATGTGAAAGAGTGGTGTAGGACAGCCATTCTGAACCAGTGGACCGCAGACCCTAGCAGTCCATGGCACCTATTCATGGGGTCTGCAACTGTTTAGAATGTTAAATAATATTAGCAGATTCAATATTTATACAAACCTAAAAGAGCAAGATTGAAAACTGAACATATTGAAAATGCCAAGTGCACATTTAAAAAAATCTACGTGGAGTCTCCTGTCTTCTTTTCATGTAATGTATTGTACATACATGCCTAACCATCCTCTTTAGTGATACCAGTTGAGATACTGTTGTTTTGTCTCACGTACCTACCCAAATCTCAACGTGGTTAATGGGTTATACTCCTGTTACTAAATACAATGTAATCAGTTGAGCACAGTTTAGACCTATTCAGGGAGGTGTCGGCAGACTATACCGGTACCTGGGACTGTAACATAACAAGCGAGCACTATAGAGAAGCACCAGGATTTGATTCTCTACCCATGCACCCAGGGATCTGGGTTGAGAAGGCTGCCAATCTGGTGCTGGCATGATGATGGAAGATAAAGAACTAAAAGTACCCCAGACCAATAAAATCTTGAACTATGTTCTGCGTCAAACACATACCACAGAGAAGGATATGGTGGAGGCATGCTATTGAACTAACAAGGAGCAGACCTCTGCAAACCTGCATGCAGCCAGAAGTAAATTGAGGCTGCCCTCAAAGAGAACATTGACACAGCGACACTTGAGATGAATCTAATACACACAGATCTTACAAAGGTAGCAGACCAGACTACAGCTATCAAACAAGTGGTAGACACCCTTACTGCTAAGGTGACAGACATGAGGACAACAGTTATTGAGCTCCAAGAGGTCATGCGGACACTAGGTGCTTGAGTTGAGGGGAGGGTGCAGATATGAGGCTGAGGTCCAATACCTTGCACTTTGGGGGCTTTTCTGGGAGGTTTGAAGGCTGTTTCAAAGAGTTAGTTCTCGAGGATTGGACTCTGAATACACTGTTGCTGTAGAGGCTCCACACACAAAACTGTTTTCCAAAAAATGAGCAAGAGGGGATATTGGGGTTGAGTACGCCGATATTATTTAACCAATGTCAATATAGACAAAACTATAACATGGAAGAGGGGATAAAGTACCTACACTAAGTGCTACAGAATCCTTTCATTCCTGAAACACCAACTAAGCCAAAGGCATAGCAATCTTGCAGGAAAGCCACTTGACACACAGAAGCATGGCAAATTAGCAGATTGTCAAAGAGTAAATGGGACCCCTGTACTCTGCATTGTATTCATCCTTTTTTGGGGAGTGGCTGTATGGTGCAAACGAGGGGTGCCACTTAACGTCAAGTCTATACTGCAAGGCTGCTCTAGGGTCAATAGGGAGTGCTTTACGATATGTTAGACAGAAGGGAAAAATGTACACTCAATGTCTATGCTCCAATCATAATAGATAGGACCTTCTTTTCTGGACTGACAAGGGCGGTGAGGCATAAGCTGGATGTGTCCATGATCTGCAGAGGAGATGGCAACTGTGTTATGTCTAGAACAGATGACAGGCATCCCTCTAAAGCCTCATGTGGCGGAGCTGCTGAGTTAGGATCGGGTGCATGCAAAATGGTATGATGGACTCAGGTGGACTCCTGACCATGGTGTATAGGTTTGCTTCATCCCTGTTGTTAGACAAATTGCTAGAGGTCTGGAAGAAGTCCCTGAAGGGAGGAGTGCACCTAACCACTACGTGTGAGGCAATGGTAGTACTGATCCTGAGACTGATTCCAATAATGGTGTTTGAAGAACTTCTGGGCCTCAAAACAAATAAGTCCAAAAGTGTTTGTTTCTTCTGGGGCCTTAGCTTGGCTGCATGAAAGAGTATACAATATTTAGGGATGCATATTACAGGCAACCAGGATGACGTTGTCTCCCTGAACATGTGTAGAATAATTGATGGGATACCCAAATTATAGCCTTTTGGGCCAGCACTTCCATTGTCCCTGGTGCAGAGGAAAGAACTTGTCAAGATGATTGTATCGCCTTGCTACCTTTTCTGTTTACACAAGTGATATGCTTAGAACGAAAAGAATAGTTTGCTGTCCTAGAGAGCCTGATCATTTTGTTGTTGTGTGCAGAATCAAACTACTGGACAAACAAGGCTATTGCAACAAAATAAAGAATGCTACAATTTAGCTGCACAATTACAGCATCTCTAAAACTAGCCAAGCACAGTGCACACCAACAAAAGGACACTGTTGGTGGGTTGTCCAGGATATGAACACCTGGCATCCTCCTTCATGTCATTGGGCATGGATCCCATGAGAGGGTACAACCAATTCTGCTGATATCCCAGGTGTGGGAGAGTATGACAAAGCAAGTAAGGAAGTGCACCCCTTTCTATGTAGATGCAGAAGGGGTGGCTGCTGATGCATGGATGACCTGTATGTTGATTCAGGCTTTTGACATTTAAAGAGGCAAAGGATAGGTTTTGGGCCTGCCCTGGAGAATTCATGATAGGCTCTTGCCTGTCAGGAGCAGCTAAGCTAACGTGCAGCAGCTTCCTTTGAAGGCCTCCTAAATCAGCTGCAGAGAAGGAATTACATGCACTACGGGACTGAGGAAGATTGTGTCAATGCTTTACAAGACACTGTGCCGTGATATGCCTAGTAAGGAGTTGAAGATTATAAATTATAGGAGCAGGATGTGAAAGAGTGGTGTAGGACAGCCATTCTGAACCAGTGGACCGCAGACCCTAGCAGTCCATGGCACCTATTCATGGGGTCTGCGACTGTTGAGAATGTTAAATAATATTAGCAGATTCGATATTTATACAAACCTAAAAGAGCAAGATTGAAAACTGAACATTTTGAAAATGCACAATTTGAGGGATTTGATATTCTAGGCTAATAATTAAGTTGGTATCCCTAACTTGATTAGTGGGAGCAGCACAAGTACAGCAAATGGAACCTACTTACAGCCTTAATTGACACACTGGTATGTGCTGATAAAGAGAGCATGTAACAGGAGCAAAAAATAAAGTTATGTGCTGGAGTCCTATCATATTACTTCACATTTTAAACATAAAAGTACATTTTAAAACACTCCAACCTTTCCATTAAAATTAAAACTCTTTTGCATGTTTTGTTTGTGAATTAAATAGAATATTCCTTAATTTGTGCATTTGATGTATGCTTGTTTCTGTTTTTTGTGTATTATTTTGAGGTTCAAATCATAGAAATTGCTTAAGTGAGGTTCCTCGACTGTATCATGCTGTCATATACTAGGGAGGTGATGAGCAATGCTCTTTTTCGATACACCCACTATAAATACATAATTTACTATATTATACCCCAGATATACTACACAGATTCTACCCGAGTAGAGTAGACAGTTGTCCCAAATGTCTGGTGGATGATGCCAATCAGATTAATATGATATGGAAATGTAGAGTGCTGCTAGACTACTGGATTAATGTGCTACTGGCGAGGGCACTGTCCTATTGAATAAACAATATATTCTTGAGCTGCACCCCAGTTAAAGAAATTCTAAAATATAGAATAATTGCGCTATCCCTTGCTTCATATACTAGGTTCAAACTATCAGCCTGTCTTTTGAGGGGTGGTGTAGGAATATAACAATGTATAGTGGCTAAAGAAATACATATGTAAAGTGTCTGAACAGAAGATAAAGTGATGGAAGATCTTAGAGATTGGAGGAAGTAGTACAAAAGTGGAGTAGGAGGTGGGTCGGATGCAGAGTTGTCGAGTGGTGAACTTAAGCCAGCGATGGCTTAGATAGTGAGGGATGGAAAGCTCAGTCTAAAGACCACTGTGATATTTAACTTATATAGGGGATGTATTGAACTGTAATGAGTGTAGCATGTTACCAACTTGTTGGAGAACCTATGGTGAGGAATATGTATATTGTACCTGTTCTGCCTATAAAATGATAAAAGAAATATTTAAAAACACAAAAGAGAAAGAAAGTAGTTACTTACACAAGTTACACCTAAATCTGCTACAATAGCTAAGCCGTGGAACAAGTCACATATAACCCTGGGCAATGAACTCCGCTCCTGGAGTTAGCGTAGATTTGTTAGCAGAGTCAGCTTCTAGACTGCACGCACAAATGCTTTGATAAAGCAACTTTGCATGTTAAAAAGCATATAATCAATTCACAAAAGTGAACTTTGAAATTGAAAAATATCAGGCAATGAGAGAGGTGATTATTTTGGGGTCCCTCCTAATCTAGGGGGAGGACCAAGCACATGCCTTGAACACAAAGAGCATATCATGCTGAACGTTTCAGTGGTGGTCCCATCCTCTTAGGACCACCCCAAGCACAGTTATTATGGGCAAAAATACAATCCCAACCAAAGGCCCTGCAAAGCATTATGGGATGAGATTAGCAGTGGGCAGTGAATATTATAGTATCCAATGTCAAAATAATTCTACATTTCAACTGTCGTTACTAGGTGTCCCTCACGAGTCAAATACAAAAGCATTGAATCAAGCTGCAGTTCCACTAGTCGTTACTAGATGTCCCTCACAAGTCAAATACAAAAGCATTGAAACCCTTTCATTAAGCTGCAGTTCAGCTCTTTGTAGAATTTATAGTATTAGCTCTCAGCTCAGGGTTTTGATGCTTTTGCATTTGACTCATGAGGGACATCTAGTAACGACTAGTGGAACTGCAGCTTGATGTAATAATTTCAATGCTTTTGATTTGACTCGTGAGGGACATCTAGTAACGACTAGTGGAAAAGCAGCTTGATTCAATGCTTTTGCATTTGACTCATGAGGGACACCTAGTAACGACAAGTTGAACTGCAGCTCTTTGTAGAATTATTTTGATATTGGATACTATAATATTCACTGCCCACTGCTAATCTTGTCCCATAATGCTTTGCAGGGCCTTTGATTGGGATTGTATTTTTGCCCATAATAACTGTGCTTGGGGTGGTCCTAAGAGGATGGGACCATCACTGAATCGTTCAGCAAGATGTGCTCTTTGTTTTCACGGCATCTGCTCGGTTCTCTCCCTAGGTTAGGGAGGATCCCAAAATCATCACCTCTCTCACTGCTTGCTAAATTATCACTTTCACTTTTGTGAAATGACTATATGCATTTTAGCACTTAAAGACAGAGATACTTGTTATTTTACCCAAAATATATGAGTTCTCTCTTGTCGGAGCGAAGTTGTGGAATTCACAGAGTGTTTGTTCAACTTCGTGGAGTTCTGTGTAGTAGTACTCCGCCAACTACGCCCACCCTTAGTCACATACCCCACATGGCTAATGACTGGTGCTGCAAGACACCGTCACAGAAATCAACGGAGACAGGGGAGAAACTAGCACTTTGGAGCTTATTATGATGGCGGGTGGATTTGGTAGCGGTGATTGGATCCGACCGCCATGCGCGCGGTGGTCCCGCATATACAATTATGATGGGACCGCCACTGCTGCCATCGGATTCCACAGCAAGAAAATGGGACCCCCTTCAAATGAACTTCAGGTCAGGGAAAAAGGGGAAATAAACACTAACATATAGTAAAGCTTCCCTCACGACCTCTTTTTTTCAAACAAACAAATTAATTGCAAACAAGGAAAAAACAGGCCTAAAATCAATGATGCTACACACAAAATATTTTTTTTATAAAAAAATGTTTTGATAATTTGATTTTTATTATTTACCCTTTTCAATTTGTCTTAGATCAACTTAATACATTTCTTCTTTTCACATTTAAATAATATTTAAGAATCACTGACTAGATTCATTACAGTGATAATGCATCATATAAACAGAAATCCTAGGGCACATTAATGATAAAGAAAGATCATTGTGACTTCATACCATCTCATCTACATCCATACCGACACATTCCTCATTCATACATCTAACAGAATCAACAAAAAAAAGAAGTTTTATCATATACTAGACATTTGGAGCATGAAATACATAAATGTCTTCTGTAATTAATGAGACAACTGCAAAAGCAGGATGTTAACGTCAAAAGGTCAGTGGTCGACGCGTTTCGATGGCAATGGTGCCACCTTCATCAGGACCAGAAGTATATTTCTAAAACGATAAAGCCCAAGGAAGACTTGTTATTCTAGAAAAGTCAGTGTAACCCGTCACACATGAGACATCCAATCATGGTTTATAGTCATTCGAGATATCCTGATAAGCGGGAAAGAGGTCTTTCTACTATTCTCCACGAGTCACGGTTACTTGATAAAGGCACTGACACAGTACCAAACTAAAGTACCAGCATTTACAAATTTAGTCGGAAGGCCAATGAGAGATCCCCTTACTTTTATTGCTTTTGTTAAATTGTGGAGCGGGTCAGCTCACGGGACAGAAAGTCAATATCGGTGCTGCGTCGCGGTATCTTCTTTGTAAGTCTCTTGTAGCATACGTAGTCCTTCAAGTAAACCGGCAAACGCAAAACGGCAGCCACACCTTTAACATTGCGGCGGTGGCTGCCGACAGAAGCACCGCCGCGATGGTAAAAAGAGCATGTTGTGTATTTCATTGCACTATGTGGCAGGCACTACACTGTGCCTGCCACTTGGTGCAGTGAAATGTAGGGGGTACCATGGGTACCCCCAGTGCACCCACACCTCCCGCAACACAAGGGGGGCCCGCAACGGGTCCCTGAAGACATTCTCCGCAAGCCTTTCAATGGCGGTTCAACTGACACGGAAAGGCTGGTTTCCGCCGGCATCATAATTGAGCCAGGCAATCGTGACGGATGCTACCAGTGGAAAAGCGGCAGGTGGATTTTCCGTCCGCCGCGATACCCACCGCCATCCCAATGTGGCGGGGGGTTCATCTCATGACGATAGCCGAACAATTGCCACCGCCGGCCCGGCGGTGTCTATTTTTCCACCATCGTAATGAGCCCCTAAGTAGGAGAAAATAGGAGAAAGTAAAGATATTTTTTAAATTAAAAATGTTTAATAACAAGAAATTAAAAACATGTATCAAAATACGGCTTCAATGACATTCATACCTGCCACTGCAAAGGGGCAAGGGAGAGAACTGTCAGGACTCAACCACATCCATCAACATATGAAATTCACTAAAACTTCAAATAATCACACACAGGCTGTACACATAAAGCAAGACACAGACCAAAAACAATGTTTCTCGTGTTTTAGTGAACTCCTTTGTTGCCTTAACCCTCATTCGAGGAACAATTGTATGTGGAGCAGAGAGAGGATTTATAGGCGAACAATCAGCAATATTGGTATGTCTGGGGAGGAAGCAGTCATCACTAAGTACCGCTTCACAACTGATGTGATCTTTAATGTGGATGTAGATTGAGAATAGGAGCTGAGTTCGCCTACAGCCCACTCACAGGCCATCCTTGCACATGATAAAAATACTGGCTGTACTCCACTTATTGTCAACAGCATCAAGAGGGTCACTGCGTACACTGAAGACATCACACAGGCAAACCAATGACAATGGTTATGACAGGTGGTGAGATGCTTCACAAGTCGAGTGCACCAGTTTAACATTTTGCCGCGGTCACTGGTGAAACGCCAACAGGTGGTAAGGGAATGTTGTGTCCTTACCCACTGGTACCAGTGATTGCACACATGTGGCCCTTCAGCCACTTTCTCAAAGGGAACACCAATTCCATAACAGACACACTAGCACTCTGTCCACATGCGTGCTGGCTAAGACACCACAAGCTGCTTCATTGATGTGTACTCTTCCTTTCCTGGGTGCACAGACGACAGTTACATCTTCCAGAAATCACCTCTTGGACGCCAGTTGATTTCAGCAATATGGGGCTATTAGGTAAGTGCAATTAGCTCACAGTGAGACTGCATGGGTACAAGCCCTGGAAAAAATTCAAATTACATCAGCGTAATTCACATAATTTTGCGAATTTCATGTTATGGTTGTTAAATGAAATTCCCCAAATAGCGTCATTATGTCATTTAGTCTTATTGCAAACAATTTATGGGAAAAACTTACAGAAAATGCACCAAATTTACTATGAATGCATGAAAACAATAGAACATGAGCACCTGTCCGGTGCTTTTGTTTAATTGTACTATTTGTTTTGAAGGCCTTGTACATGGTGTGTAAAAAGGCCTTGTACATAGTGTTCAAGGCAATGTGATAATGTTGTGTGAAGCTAGATGTGTAAACAGACGTAGTTTCAGAGAAACTGATCCAACATTGTCACGCAAGCGAAGATGTGCAAAAGGTCACAGCAGAAATTTTATTTTGCAAACTTAGGACAATGTAAGAGAATGTGCAGCTTTGTTACTTGGGCCTAACCTGGGCAAAAAACATACTATTTCTGCCTGAATGCAGTTTTAAACTGCCAATTTGACTTGGCAAAATGTACCCGTTGCCAAGCCTTAAACTCCCTTCTATTGTATCAATGTCATCTCTAAGGTAGGCATTTGGTAGGCCATAGGGCAGGGTGCATTGAAATTAAAAAGTTGGACATGTACTTTTAAATTTTACAAGTCCTAGTAGTGAAAAACTCTGAAATTCGTTTTTCACTTCTTTCAGGCCTACCTCTCCCAAAGGATAACATTAGGTTGCTTTAATATATTTAATAAGTGTGAACTTTTGATTGGGAACAGGTAGACATTTGATGCTTGGTCTATGAGAAATTGTAATTAAAAATCCACTTTAATGGTAAAGTCAGATTTTAAGTTACAATGTTGAACATGCCACTTTTAGAAAATTGGCATTTTCCTGTCCTAACCTTTTGGTGCCTGCAGCCTGTTCCTGGGTCACATGACTGGGTGAAGATTGCAGTTGGACTTTGTTTATTCGCCATACAATAGAGGTATTAGGTGTGTCTGGATGAGCTATCACTGGCAGTATGGGGGAATGGAGCTAGTCACAGCCCCACTTGCAAATCAATAGTCTGTGCCCTGTCTTCACACAAAGGACTTGTTGCCACTGCATTGTTCATGCTGCCAGCTTGGAGCCAGGGCAGGGGTGGCAGGAAACCTCAAACACTTCAAAGAAAGTTCTTCAGAATCTTCTCCAACTTCAAAGAAGGCACCAGGTGTACAAAGCGGACCGCACTCTTCAGTTCAATTTCTGGACCAGTAGAATGACCCTCAGAGGCCTGCATGCTGCTGTGGCCTACTGTGTAGTCCACCAGACAGCTTTGCTGTACCTGGAAGGACTGCTTTGCTGTCTGGAGCCTGCCTTGAACCCGCAGAAGCCTGTCCTGCTCTTTGAGCCCTGTTCTGCTGCTTAACCCAGGACTACCAGAGTGAATTCAAGGGCTAGTTGGCTGGCCTTCTGATCAGAGCCTTAGGGACAGGAAAGGCTCCAACCATCTTTAACCTGCACTTGGGCCCAGCCTGAGTGAGTGCTAACCCCCCATTTAGTACCCCATCAGTCCTGGACCCTTGGTGGCAGTGCCAAAGGTGACAATATAGACAAAAACGAAAACTTGGGACTTGGAACATATTTGGCTAAACACCAAGAAGAGACCAGCACCAACGTATTTGTCTATCAGCCCAAGGTGCATTGCCGGTCTGCTTGACTTTGCTGCAGCTTTCGCTACGATCTTCTCTGCAGCAGCAAATCCTGTTCAGCGGCTCTTCATCAAAGGGGTATCCGGCCTTCTGGAACTTTTTTTTGGCTACAGGCTCCAGCTTTGTCCCACTGGAGATTTTTTGACTTCCAAAACAGTGGCTAAGTGTGAATTCATAAATTTTCACCACAACTTTGTCCAGTGGCTTCCCAACGACAAAGTTCCCTCCACTCCTCGGACAGCGCCTGCAGCCTTGCCCCACTGAACTTTACCTTCTGACAACATTTTGCTTTGAAATTTCTTCTCGGTCCGAAGGTAAGCGCCGACCCAACCCACTATTTGTATCTGACCCACGCGCCATTGTGGTCGTACATATTTTTTTACTTTGACCCGGTCTCGCGTGACTAGGTGCCCAGGTTGGTGCTTTGATGTTTTAGGCACTAGTTATTACCTTAAAATGTAAAAAATAATAACTCCTGTTCTATTGATTGGATTTTTGTCAGTTTACCGTGAAATAATTTATTAAAAATTACTTTATTTTTCTAACCTGGTGTGGGGTTTTTCTTGTGTTGTGTATTCACTTAATTACTGGTTGTGTGATGCATAAATAATTTACACATTGTCTCTAATTTAAGCCTGACTGCTGTTGTGCCAAGCTACCGGAGGATTAAGTACAGGTTAATTTAATTACTTTTGTGGTCTACCATGACAGCGATTGTGGCTGTTGCTTGACAGGGTTAAAACCCTAGTCAACCAACAACCTGGTTTCTCAGAGGGCCATTTTGTTTTTAATTTTCCAACAAGAAACTCCAGCTTCGAGAGTTTGCTTTTGGAAAACAGAAACTTTGGAGTGAGCTTCCAATGCCAATGATGAACGCACATCAAACTTTTAAACTTTGTATGAACCACCATCACCCAGAGAGTTCACCCCAGTACAGGGAGTGAGCTCTAAATGGTGCAGGGAGAAAAGGCAAGGTGATGGACGTAAAGTCCTCCACCATCCTTTCTGACGTTACTACATCAACCAAAGTCTAAATCTGGCCCATAGTTTATTGCAAGGTTCATTAGTAACAAAATAATTAGTGACACTGTGAGTGATGTTGGATTAATGGCAGTAAAAATGCTGGAGGAAAGTGGGGTGTCTATATTCATGGAGGGACATGTATTTCAGTTTTGGTCAGAGCATTCGGAAAACTAAAGGACTGTGCTATCAACAAGCAGCGGGTGGTTTTTTCCGCACAAGATGGCAATTGTGTAGTAGCTAATCTAGCCTGTTCCGGGGCCTTGTCACTGAAAGGACCACCAAATACACAGAAAATGTCAAAAACTTAAAGGAAATGAAACAGTGAGTGAGTGAGTGCTCTCATTCTCTAATGGAGGAAACACCCAAAGACATGTGCTAACTCCCCCATGACAGCGGATTACAGAGCAGACATCGGGTGGGCACATTGAAAGAGGCAATGACCAGGGGCACTGGGCTCTAAATACGAAGTCTGGTGTGTTCTCCATAGCCGCTCAACCAGTAGAAGAAGCTTGACATTGCTGATCTGCTCCCATCATGAAGACTCTGAGAGGAATCACTGCAGAAATGAAAGATGGTGTAAGGTCTACTCAACTCTCATGTGTATTAAACCTAGGAAGGCTAGAAAGTATGAGTGTTCTGATTTGAAACCCCATCTGGAGAAATCTATTGCAAATGTACTTAGGATGGCTCTATAATTCACTTAGAAATGTTTTGATCAAGTGAAAGATTATCGGAGAAAGCAAAAGAGCTAACAGAGATAAGAAGAGATATGCAAAGTAAGCCAAAGACTTGAGGCAGTTGAAAATCAACTAGAAGCTAATGCATTCATAAAACAACGGCACCACAACTGTATTGAGCATTTGTAAACAAAAGCCAAACAAATTCAGGTCAAATGTGAAGACCTTGAAAACAGGTCGTAGAGGAATAATATCTGCATCATCAATTTGAAAGAGGGACGTAATGAGAAAACAAGAGATAACACCTACACCTGCAAGTTACATAGTTTTTAATCAATTAGACCTTCGAGAGGCAACCGTCTTCATAGTGAGAGCACGTAGAGTTGGGACATGGTCTCCACTGGGTGCTACCAGGGAAGCAATTGCAGTGATAGTAGAAAGGAGAAGACATGAAATATTAATAGAATATAAACTAACAACAAAACTCTGAGTGTGTGAGAGGTTAAATAAGCATGAACCAACCTTGAGAAGCTGGCAGAAGCTGTTGATACTTCACTTTGAATTGAATAACTTTAGGATGACCAGGGTCAAGAAGATTATTATACAACTAGGACATAGAACATGTTGGAACTGGCATGTTATGGTTGGCTGAGGTGAGGCCCAGCCAGGCAGAACCTACCACTCCCATCAGGGGTGGGTGATTATACTCACTGTATAACCTGAGCTCACCCTTGGATATCTTGCCACTGAGCAGTCAGACTTATCACAGAAGCAATGTGTAAATCATTGGAACAGCACTCTCACACAATAAATACACTGAGCATCAGAAAAGAGACTTCACATGTGGTGTATATAAATAAAGTGTGTATTCAACATACACACACATTAACTAACACAACATGAACATCATGTCTTTCTGGGCATAAATCACATTTGGAAATATCACTAGCAGTACTAGGCCCAACTGTGTGGAAATTACATCAGTAATATGCACACTTGGGAAAGATCCTCTTTTGCCCCTAAAGCACCCTTATGTGGTGACAAACATTGTCAGAACGAGTCCTACCCTGGCAATTATTATAGTTCAATACCACACTGTTATATGGGGCACCCTAGATCACAGCGATAACAGAAATATGTACACACAGATAATTACAACACTTTTAAACAGCACAGTGGGCCAAGGAGGCACCAGTGATAACCAATGTCAAACGTAGTATTGTTTTGACAACAAATCAACTTGTAAAGCAACACAGTGCAGTGCAATTAATAACAGGTATTTATGCCTACACACTCACTCAGCACCGATACACGTTGCAACGGATTTCAAGCAGGTCTAAATGGAGCGCACTCGCGGACACACGCGCATAGCACCATAATGCAGTGCCACTGATATCTGGCAGGCCAGTTGATAATGCAAATGCAGAGCCCATGGCCCAAGGCCTCCTCCACCATTCAGCTAACCCTGATTACTCTACACCCACAGGCTGGAGATAAAGAAAACCTTTCCAGAAGATTCACACTTAGTCAGGGTACCAGGGTGGAAGATGGGGGTAGGTAGCAGGGCTAATTCGGTGGCAGTCGATAAATAGATGTGTGGCCACTACTCTGGAAGTTCCCCCACAGGATGCAGGTGGTGCAGATTGGGGTGTACAAATTCTCCCTACTTCCACGGATAGAGTAAATTTACAGATACACGCACATACACTCATCATACGCTTGGGCCCATTTCACTAACATACACTCAGATTACTCTATTAGCACTGAACCTGTGGAAAGAAAACCTTCTAAACACCCTGCATCTACACTTATGGTCGATAAGACCTAATTGACACTGTCTTGAGTCATGATTTAACCAATAATAATCAACAATAATCAAAATAGAGTACTCAATAATTGACAAGAAATAACCACCAACACAGTATCTCAAATAATGGTAATTTATATAAAATTAGTTCAAGAAAATCAATTCAAAAGCAAAATCATTATTCTCATAATTACCTATTCTAGCTAGATGTCATAAATGGGTCAGGACAGGTCTCTCGATAAAAGTCTCTTAGGTCGCCGTCCTCACAGCATCGATCCTCACCAACGCAAGTTCGGAAAGAAGAGGCCTCAGAATCCAAAATGCAACGAACAAACCCTCTCTAAGCTAACAATATTTATAATGAATTTAACAATAGAAGGCAACATAAAATGTTTTCGATATCCGCTGAACCGCTGAGCAAAGCGAGCAGGAAAGGATGTAGCATCGCTACATTTGGAAAATCTCCGCTCAGAAAAATCACAAAAATAAAAAGACGGAAGACGGAACTAAATCTTAAAAATGTTTCTTTTTCATGTTCATATTTCCTCGGAACCAGCATGATGATCATAATGTTCATTGAGGCTCCTTTGTCTTCCAAGGACATTTGGATGTCCGCCCAGAGCTGCTGTCCTCACGGAAAACTTTTAACCAGGCGAAGACTGTGGTCAGATGACTCTCGACCATGTTCAGCAAGGCCTTCTCATCAAACTCTCAGCACTCAAATTTAGGCTTTAAACGGTAGCCATTTTCCACTAGACCAAAACGTATCATCTTAATAAAAAGAGACAAAAACAACGTTACCACAGCATAGTGATTAAACAGTGTTAACCCCACTAATACCCTTATATGTATGTAATTATCTAGCCTTTGCAACACAAGAAAAGCATTAGTACACGACATTTAAAAAGCATTTTTTGTGCTTTAAAATAAACAGCACTTAGCAACATTTATTAATAAAACATGCTCATTATTAGTAAACGACACAAATGCTTCCCCACGTGTAGTTTTCTCTTGTTATTCCGTATTGGTTAATTAAAACATTTACACAAAACAAATAATTAGTAATTATGAATTAATAATTTTAATTTCTTTCGACAATAGACAAACCAGAGCTTAAAAAACCCAATAGATTTTCAACAGAAAACTCTGCTCCAGCAATCCCCCCTTTGGTGATATTATCACCAAATAAACAACCCAAAAAAAAAATTAGTAAAATTTAATCCCAATTTTTAGGAGAAACTGGAAATGTCTTTTTCTTTTTCACAACACTAGACACCAGACTCCCTTTCTTCATCCCTCTTTGTCTCCAAATAAACACTCTCCCTCAATTCTTCTAATTCTATTAACTACTTTTTGTGAACTCTTCTCTACATTAGTCTCATTCTCAGTATGTATTTCAAATGTACCTATTGTAACTCTAAATGTAACTAATAAAGCTAAAACACCCCATAGTAGCATTAATAATCCAGTACAGCAACAGCACATTCTACACCATCTTTTCAAGAAGGCACATCTACTTTGATTATTCTCTATGTTAGCCATTTTACTACTTTGACCGTGTCTTTTGACTTAGCCTCTACTACTCCACTACTGTATTACTCTTTATTTCTGGATTACTTCAGACAGCTAAATTTCAGACTTTCTCCTTTTCACTTTTCTCCAAGTGATTTCTTCAGTTCACTCAATTTGGATATTCATCACTTTTCACTCCTTCTTCTTCAGCAACATCAAATTGTATCAGATCATCAACAACATCCTGTGCATCCGACTCTTCTCCAATGTTAGTCAGGATAACTTTTAAGATTCCAACAGATTTTTCCTTTTCCTCAACCACTTTTCTCAAGATCCCCTCCGGATTGTCTCGATTCACTGTTTCTTCTTCTTCTCCTCCTTCAGACAGTGCCACATAAGACCATTCCGGTGATCTGTACTTTTGGTTGGGTCTCCTAATTCTCTTTATCTCCTCGGGTTCTCTTGACTCCTTTTGCTCCTTTCTTTTTACTTCGTTTTGACTCGACACCTCATTCACTTGTTCAGCTTTCGATGTATTTGCTCTTATCAGTCTGTATCTCAGCCTCTTTACTCTGTTGTTAGGCCAAAAATCTCCTCTTACAACCTTTTTCGGTCTTGTTTCTGTATTGTTTCTTTCTCCAATCCAAGTTCTCTTTCTCAGAACTCGACCTTCTGATTTTTCATTCTCACTTTCATCCGATTCTGTCTCAAATGCCTCTTGTTCTTCAGCAGTTTTCTTTCGCTCCACAGTCTTTTTCACCACTGTTTGAGACTTCCCTACTTCTTTCCCTCCTCGAGTCTCCGACACGCAATCTTCTTGCTGTCTACTTGTCCCTTCACCTAGCTTATCAGGAATGTTCCCTACACCTCCTCGGGGGTCTTCCGCAATCTGTCCCTCTCTATCTTCTTCTGACCCTACTTCTTCAGATATAATCTCAAGTGGTTCTTCAATCTCTTCTTCTGATTCAGGAGTAGTCTCTGTGGAATTACTCTTTTCTCTTCTTTTTCCTCCACTGCTTTTTGGAACTTCAGGCTCTCTTACAGAATCTGATCTCCCTTCTGAGACTCTCAATGGTTCTCTTGAAGTCTTTTCTGCTTCTTTTCCTGAACTTTGATTTTTTCTCACTGGTTCTGGGTCTTCATCATCACTGGAATCTGATTCTTCAAAATACTCCTTACCAGTCCCATCCTTTGGGTTTGGAACTCTCAGAGTATGACTCGCATGTACCCAGTTTTTCACACCAGCACACTTCACTGCAGTTGTCGTAGTCAAAATAACTTGTCTTGGCCTTCCCCACCTTGGAACCAAGCAATTTCTTCTTCTGTGTACTTTAATCCTCACCCAGTCCCCTGGACTCAGATCATGAGCTTGCTTCTTCTCAAGTGTGGTAGCTTCTTCTCCAACCTGGTGAAACACAGAATGAACTGCGTCAGCCAGGCCTTTACAGTAATCCAAAATCATGTCATCAGTTATTGTCATCAACTTATTGACAGGCACATATGCATGTCGCATTGCGCGTCCCATCAAAATTTCATGCGGACTCAACCCAGTAGTTCTAACTGGAGTAGATCTAATAGTCATTAGCACTAGAGGCAAGACATCAGGCCATTTCATTCCAGTGGCTAAACACATCTTACCAATCCTGTTCTTGATTGTGCCATTTATCTGCTCAACAACACCAGAAGCCTCTGGCCTGTATGCACAATGTAGCTTTTGCTGTATGCCCAATGCTTCACAAATTAAACTCATGAGCTCATTATAGAAGTGTCCACCTCTATCAGACTCAATCGTTACTGGAAACCCGTACCTAGGAATCAACTCTCTTAACAGTAACTTTGCCACTGTTATTCCATCATTTCTCCTAGTCGGATAGGCCTCCACCCATCTTGAGAACAAACAGACTACCACTAGAACATACCTCAGTCTGTTCACTTGGGGCATTTCAATGAAATCTACCTGCATTCTCGTAAAAGGACCACCTTCTCTGCCTATCGTTCCCAGACTCACCACTGTCTTTTTCCCAGTGTTAAATTGCTGGCAAATCAAACATCTCTGACAGATGCTCTCTGCAATTGTCCTGAACTTTGCATTGTACCAAGTCTGTTTAAAAGACCTGATCATCGCATCCCTTCCCAAATGTCCCTGGCCATGATACATCCTTGCCATTGTCGACAGCATTGAGTTTGGCATGACTGGTCTGCCATCTCTATAGACCCAAACATGATCTGCTTCTCTTGGGGCACAACCTGCCTTGATCCAGTCTTTCTTTTCTTCCTTTCCTGCCTCATCCTGCAACTGTTTCACTTCATCCCACGTCTCTAGGACATTAGTAAACATCACAGAACAAAAAGACATTTCCCCTTCTCGTTCCCTATTAATTGAGTGATTGTTCTTAGCACAATATTGTGCAATGTCGTTAGCAAATCTGTTTCCAACTGTCACAAAATCATCTCCTTGTCCATGAGCAGCACATTTCACAACTGCTAATTCTTTAGGCAGCTGTATCGCCTCAAGCAATTTCCCAATCACTTCAGCATTCTTTATTGGAGTCCCACTCGACGTCAAGAAACCTCTCTGTAGCCAAAGTTGGCCAAAATCATGCACAACTCCAAATCCATACTAGCTATCAGTCATCACAGTCACTCTCAGATCTTTCCCAATTTCACAAGCTTTCGTCAATGCCACCAATTCTGCAACTTGTGCAGATTTCACTCCTTTCAATGGTGATGCTTCCATAACTTCTGAAACCTTGCACACTGCATATGCTGCACTCAGCACACCCTCATCATTCCTCAGGCATGATCCATCTACAAACAGCACATGATCACTCTCAAGTAAGGGAAGATCCCTTATGTCTGGTCTCGGTTTTGTACAGTAATCCAGCACATCCAAACAATTGTGATCATCTTCTGTCTTCACACCCACATTTTCAATATCCGGCAACAATGTCGCTGGATTCACATTCACACATCTCTCCAGAGTCACATTTGATGCTCCCAGAATGACTTTCTCATATTTAGTCAACCGACTATGTGACATGTACTGAGTTCTGCTTCTTGTCAAAAGAATTGCCACATTATGAGGTACGAATACCCTTACAGGATATCCCATTATGATTCCCTCACTCTGTTCCAGACTTCTACATGTTGCAGCCACAGATTTCAGACAACCTGGTAAACCCACAGCTACAGGGTCAAGTGTCGATGAGAAGTACGCAATAGGCCTTCTCAGTAATCCATGCTTCTGAATTAACACTGAAAGTGCACATCCATTTCTCTCACTGCAGTACAATTCAAACTCTTTCTCATAGTCTGGCATACCCAAAGCGGGGGCTTCACACATTCTGCTCTTCAGCTCCTCAAATGCTGCCATTTGTTCTCCATCTAGTTCCAATGGATCTGTCATCTCACTTTTTGTCAGCTTAATCAGTGGCTTTGCTATCAGCGAGAAATTAATTATCCACTGACGACAATAACCCACCATTCCCAGGAACATTCTCACTTCCCTCTGGGTCTTTGGGGCTTTCATTTCTCTGATAATTCTAATCCTGTCATCAGTCACTTTTCTCAGACCTTTTTCAATATTGTGTCCAAGATAATGCACCTCTTTCTTGCAGAATTGCAATTTAGCTGGAGATACCTTTAACCCTCCATCTGCCAGATGATTCAGTAAAGCTATGGTATCTACTTCACAAGCTTCACGTGTCTTCGATGCCACAAGTAGGTCATCAATATACTGCACTAGCACTGAGTTTTCAGGCATAATCAAACTCTCCAATGATTTTTTCAATAACTGATTGAATATCGAAGGACTCTCCGTATACCCCTGTGGGATACGACACCATGCTAAAATACGCTGGACAAACCTAAATGCAAAAATCGGCTGGCTGTCATGATGCAATGGAATTGAAAAGAAAGCATGACACAAATCAATCACTGTGTACCACTCAGCATCATGTGGAATCTGATACAAAATCACTGACGGATTTGGCACAATAGGACAACATGCCACCACAATTTGATTAACTTTTCTCAAATCCTGTACAATCCTGAACTTCCCATTAGGTTTCTTTAGCCCCATTATCGGTGAGTTACACGGACTACTCAATAGTTCTCTTAAAACTCCTTGCTGAATCATTTTCTCAATAATAGGAGTTATTCCCTCAATTATTTCTGGTGTCATTTTGTACTGAGGAATGTTAGGATAAGTAATTCCCTCTTTCACTGAAATTTTCACAGGATCTACATTATTCATCAATCCCACATCCTCTCCAGTAAAATCCCAAACTGTCCTTTTCACTGTGTCTCTCAGCTCTTGAGGCAAATCCTCCGGATCAAACACAGCATATGCACCAATTAACTCACTCTCTCTATTTTCTAGAGTCATTCGGTACAAAACATCCTCATCTGGTGTTTCAAAAGCTATTCCATCCGGTGTACAAAAAATTGTACAGTTCATCTTACAAAGCAGATCCCTGCCTAACAAGTTCACTGGACTAGTGTCACAGACAATAAATCTGTGCATGTTTGAAAATTTCCCTATTTGTACTCTTACTGGTTCAGTAAGACGTGTCTTGATTTGTGTATTGGCTACACCAACTACTTGGATTGCTTCATCCGAGAGAGGAAGATTTCTAATATCTGTTGACCTGACAGTTGATCTCGTCGCACCTGTATCTACTAAAAAAGTAACACCTTCTTCATTTATTTTCCCATCCACAAATGGTCCTGCCTGGTCTATTTCTAGAGTTGCACCAAGTATGCACTCTTCCTCCTCTCTTCGGCATCGTCAATAATCACCTTCAGACTCACTCCCTTCATTCTTTAACAAGTACTGCTGTACCTGGTTAGAACGCCTTGGTTTGTTTACCTGCTCATCGTTGTAGAATCCCGAATCCTTATTATACTTTTGTAATCCTCTATTCTGCGGCAAGGGCGGTTTTGGCTCTTGACTCTGCTGTTTCACAACAGAAGGTTGTTGCTGCTGTCGATTATTCCCTTCGTTCTGCACCTGTTGATTTAAGGGTTTACTCTCATTATTCGCTAATGGTGGATTGGTACATTCAGATCTCCAATGTCCCAGTTGGCCACAGTTGTGACACGGGAACTTTTTTTTGGCTTCCTCAAGATTCCCCTTTCCTTTCCCTGCATATCTAGGCCTATTCCCTGGATTATTCCCTGCATTATTCGCCTGTTCCACCAACTGTGCTTCCTGTCTTTCCGCAACTTTCACTTGTGCCCACATTGCTTTCTCTTTCAGCTTTCTCTGTTTTGCTTCAATTTCATCACTGAAGTATTTTGCATGTCTCAAAATCTCATCTATTTTCTTACTCTGCCAGTCCACTGTATGCTCACGAATTCTCTCACTAATCTCAGGTCTCAGGCCATATACAAATCTGTATACAAAATGACTCAAATCCTTGTCACCCAGGTGTTCATCCCCACTGAATTGTTTAAAAGCCAGTATCAGCCTCTAATAAAAAGCATGAACCGATTCTTTTGCTTCCTGATGTGTTCGATCGATTTTAACCCAATCTGTCTCTTTTGGAGGTACTTTATTTTTCAGGTATACGATCACCTGCTCATACTTTCTCATTACCTCTGGATCTGGTGCTCCTGTTCTCTGATCTCTTGGATATTCCTCAGTAGGCCAACTTACAACTATTTTACACTCAGCCCACAAGTCTGCTGGAACAATTATATCAAACAGACTATTCAGGTCAATTCACAGCACTTTTGACAATTTCACAAACCTGTCTACCTGCCTATACCACTCGACGGGCTTTTCTCTCAATCGAGGGAAATCATTCGTAAATGATAAAATATCCTGTCTGGTCCATGGAACATGTACATATCCTCCTCCAGGTATTTCTCTCATAGGATAAGCATCCACTGTTTTCTCTTTTTCTCTCACAGGAAATGCTGAATAAGTCCTATCTCCCGATTCTTCTCTTTTCTTGTACCACCTATCCTTCCACTTCTCAACATCACCCCATTTTCGCAATAAAGCAATCATCTCTTTAATCTGTCCTGTTCTACCAGCACCATTCAGATTTTCAATATCTTTGTCTGTGAAATCCATCCTGTAAGACTTCTGCAAAGCTTTCACTTTATCAATGTCAACTCCGTGCTCATTCGCTATTGCTCTTAATCTGTCATGTGTATTTTTAGCTCTCCAGGTGATATTTTTACACATAAATAACAATTCACCATCATGATGGTTTTTCAGAATTTCTGTAGGAACTGTCCCTGCAACAAGCTCTTCTAATTCTACACGTAACCTAGCCACATCAATTGCCTGTGAATCTTTATCCCTCTTTTGAAGAACTTTCATCCATTCATTCAAATCTTCAGCTGTTATTTCAGTAGATTTTCTCACTGGAACCACCTTCTTCTGCGGTTCTAAAATCGGCATCCCTGAACAACTAGCTTCACCAGCATCCAATCTTGAATTAGACTGTATCTCTAATCCTTCACTACATGTCTCATGTCTAGATTGTCTCAAATCATCATTTTCTGTCCTTTTTCCTGAATCTCCTGAAGGACCAGCCAAACTTGTCAATCTATTCCCAACATATGGAATCACCAAACTATTTTCACCCGTCCTCTGCTTATCAAAAACAGGCATAACCGGACCTATGGTTACAGGCACCGTAACAGCTTCTAGATTCTTTGTCAGCTCTCTAATCTTTTCAGTCAACTCCGATGTAGTTCTGGCTAATTCTCTCGTATTCTCGCCACCGCTTCTATTCTCTCTTTCCCTGAAAGGATTACCACTTCTTAACTCAGGTGTCACATTTTCTGTCTCAATGATACGCAATGTATCTCTTATCGGAGAAACAACTGGTGTGCTCTCTTCTGGTTCTGGTCTATATGGAGGTGGTCTTTTGTAAATCATGTCATTCAAGACTTCATCCTCATACTCATTAACTCCATATCTTCTCACTTCTGCCTCAGGAACCCTTTCTGTACCCTTCTCTTCAACTGTTCTCATAGGGTATAATCCCTCTGACATACTAGCATCTCGCCATCTCTTCATTCGATCATGATGAGTTTCACGATCATGTCTCCTCCCAAACATGTATCTATAATTTCCCCCAGACCTCTGTTTTTCTCGCTCATGTACTTCCTCTTCCCATTCCACTAAAGCCTCAAACTGTGTCGGCCTTGGTCTTGGGTCAAGACACAACATCTTTTCCCGCAAATTTTTCAACACGGCCAGATTAAATGAACCATGTTCTGGGAATGCTAGGACACCATCTTATTTAGTATACCTAACCCAATTTTCCAACCATATACAGGTATGATACCCATATCTCGCAGCCATGAAGGATGCAGGCGTTTTCGATGGAGGTAACAATTCACCTTCTCTCGTTTTAACATCTTTATCCTTGTCGAACCAATTTTTAATCTTTCTGAACAAAGATTTTTTCTTTTTCTCTTCTTGGTAATACATTTTAGCTCTTACCAAACTTTCTAATCCCTTCCGTAATACAACTAAATAGTACGATGTTTTATCCAATAACAGCGCGACTCACACTAACGCACCAATCCTGGAGCGTCTACGTCACAAGAATACAAGGTGACTCTTTCCAATCCTTGCGCGGCTCACACCAACGCACCAATCTCAGCGCGAGCACTGTTCTGATCTAATATCCAATCAGAGCGCGGTCTGTTTGACGTCAGCAGTCGCTGCAGTTTCTCCTGCTCCTGTCTCCTGTCAGTCGTGTACCCCTCCTTTACAAAACTTCTCAGTAGACTTCGTGTCAGATTCTACAAAATCTATTAGTTACAACATATAAACATCTCCATTGTCTGCTTCGCTAACCAAAGAATAGTAAAGAAAATCTATTTCACAAGAATCCCGTTGACACAGTAGCACATCCCTCTACTCTGCCCTTCTAAAATGCATTCATTAACTGTTTCCTCTAGGACTGCTCCAAAGAGTTTTACAATCAACTAAATATATGAGCATTCACGCACATTCATACAAGAAAATGTAGTACATACACACAGAATCCTGCCTTTCCCAAGAACAGCGAACAATCTGCCCCACTACAGAATTATAACATACGTTAACCAAGCAGTGTTTACCTCTGCCCAGTCCTTCAAACAAGCTCAGAGAATACCTATTACTTCTCCCGCGATAAGCTTTAACGGTGAACCTTACGGATCCCTGGGACTTAAGACCAGAGTTTCACAGATAACCTTCACTACCATACACACTCCTTTTATACCAGAAATATATCTAATAGTAACACACAACGATGTCACTAATTCCAAACACAGACAATGTGACGCGCAACTTCAATTGTCACACGTTTTTCCTGCATACGTACAGGACCAACAATCCCGTCTTTCCCGAGAGCAGCATATACTTCCCTCTGCCCTACTACGGAACTGCTACCAGCTCCCAAATTCCAGAAGCACTACATAAAACTCAACATGACGACTTCAACATATAGTATTAGTACATATACCATCATCAATCAATAATCAATAAATCAAAAGCCAATGTACAAGCAATCTAATCAGATCAAGACAATCATCAATAACCATCAAATTCTGCTACCAGGAAATTGGTGCAGATTGGGGTGTACAAATTCTCCCTACTTCCACGGATAGAGTAAATTTACAGATACACGCACATACACTCATCATACGCTTGGGCCCATTTCACTAACATACACTCAGATTACTCTATTAGCACTGAACCTGTGGAAAGAAAACCTTCTAAACACCCTGCATCTACACTTATGGTCGATAAGACCTAATTGACACTGTCTTGAGTCATGATTTAACCAATAATAATCAACAATAATCAAAATAGAGTACTCAATAATTGACAAGAAATAACCACCAACACAGTATCTCAAATAATGGTAATTTATATAAAATTAGTTCAAGAAAATCAATTCAAAAGCAAAATCATTATTCTCATAATGACCTATTCTAGCTAGATGTCATAAATGGGTCAGGACAGGTCTCTCGATAAAAGTCTCTTAGGTCGCCGTCCTCACAGCATCGATCCTCACCAACGCAAGTTCGGAAAGAAGTGGCCTCAGAATCCAAAATGCAACGAACGAACCCTCTCTAAGCTAACAATATTTATAATGAATTTAACAATAGAAGGCAACATAAAATGTTTTCGATATCCGCTGAACCGCTGAGCAAAGCGAGCAGGAAAGGATGTAGCATCGCTACATTTGGAAAATCTCCGCTCAGAAAAATCACAAAAATAAAAAGACGGAAGACGGAACTAAATCTTAAAAATGTTTCTTTTTCATGTTCATATTTCCTCGGAACCAGCATGATGATCATAATGTTCATTGAGGCTCCTTTGTCTTCCAAGGACATTTGGATGTCCGCCCAGAGCTGCTGTCCTCACGGAAAACTTTTAACCAGGCGAAGACTGTGGTCAGATGACTCTCGACCATGTTCAGCAAGGCCTTCTCATCAAACTCTCAGCACTCAAATTTAGGCTTTAAACGGTAGCCATTTTCCACTAGGCCAAAACCTATCATCTTAATTAAAAGAGACAAAAACAACGTTACCACAGCATAGTGATTAAACAGTGTTAACCCCACTAATACCCTTATATGTATGTAATTATCTAGCCTTTGCAACACAAGAAAAGCATTAGTACACGACATTTAAAAAGCGTTTTTTGTGCTTTAAAATAAACAGCACTTAGCAACATTTATTAATAAAACATGCTCATTATTAGTAAACGACACAAATGCTTCCCCACGTGTAGTTTTCTCTTGTTATTCCGTATTGGTTAATTAAAACATTTACACAAAACAAATAATTAGTAATTATGAATTAATAATTTTAATTTCTTTCGACAATAGACAAACCAGAGCTTAAAAAACCCAATAGATTTTCAACAGAAAACTCTGCTCCAGCACAGGCAGAAGCGGGGTGAGGGAGATAGTCGTTCAATTAAAGGATTCAAACTGTTCCTTCCAGCACCAGCCCAATTCTGTGAAGCACGGGGGGGGGGTCAAACAGTCTCTTGACCCGCGGGATCGCTCTCGAAAGCATTTCTAAGCCCAGTCATTTACCCTCACCTCCCAGGCCCAGTATGGGCAATACTACCTGTCATCACAAAGTCATCGGGCCAGGTGAGGAGAGGACAGTTGGTCCACAGCAGAAAGTGGTTTGCCCAGGCAAGCCACTATTCAGGAAGGGCGCACGGTCCCTTCCAATGGCAGTAATTCTCCTTTTGCACAACAGATTCCTCTTGCAGTTTGCACCACGCAGTTCCAGGATCTCGCAGTTGCAGGATCTCCGGTCCCACATCCCCACAAGTGTATCTCTACCCTGCTGAAGTATGGCACAGGAGTTATGTGGTTGTGTGCCTTTGAAGTTGGGGGTGGTTCAGATGGATTCCCTTTGAACCACAGATGCCTCCACTAAATTTCAGTCCTGTCTGCCATGTGGCTGTGGAATGCAGATCTTAATCTTAAGTGGGGCCATGATCTGTCTTCACGGAGGCCAAGTGTTAAAACCTCTAGTTCCAATCTATCCAGCCAGGCCCTCAAATGGCAGAGGTCTGTCATTCCAGTTTCATGTGTAATGTTTATAGCTGTCTCTGGGGATGGCACAGATGTGCTACCCCAGCCTCTAGTATGGACTGGAGTCAAACTGAAAGGCACACTGTGAGAAGTTGGCCTGGTATATGCTGGCCACTAGTTATAGTGGGCACCTTGCACCAGTCCAAACAACCCTTATTGATGATTAGGTTTAAGACAACGTTTATTGAAAGCTAAGCTGGTGGTAGCTATGGAGAGCAGCCTTCAGGCTAGGTCTTGAAGGAGTGTAAAGCAGCTTGGTTTACCAGATTATAACCTCTTGAATAACTAAATGAAGGAGAACCACACAAGGTATATATATAAAATATATGTAGTTATTTCTAAACACTCTCTACTAACCTCTTTCTGAAGTTAGAGAGCAAAGCACACAATAATACAGTTCTTAAACAACAGTAAATAGCATAATATGCAACGGGCTCCAGGGGAGACCAAACCCTATATTAAGAAAGTGGTATAAGAACCACAACTTGACTAGACACAGTGCCTAGAGCACGTAGAATCGCTGGGACCCCAAGGAACCACCCAAGACAGTGACACAGGAGACCCACGTGGGACGTGTGCAGTGTGAGAACACAGCGCGAGCCCCGTACAATTCAATAGGAAATTTGCGGTTGGAATTTTAAAGAATAAGGACACTTAGAAGTGGACTTTGAGCAAACCCCTTTAGACTTAGAGAGTTCTAGGGCCAGCACCCACGGGAGCACCGGAGTACTCGTGTTACCTCACCCAGGGAAGCCGGGTGCAAAGGTGTCAAATGGTGCCAGGAATCGTCGTTGATTTCAATGGCGATGTACGGCAAAGTGCTGTTGCCGTGGAAAGGAGAAGTGTCCGGGGTGATCCAAGCCTGGATCAAAGATGTGAAGAACCAGAAAGCAGAGGTGACAGAGTCTGGGTCACTTGCCAGTAACCAGGGGCATGATAGACGAATGCCCACCGATGTCGGGTGTTTCAGGTGTGAAGAGGTGAAGCTTGACTCCATTGCCACGGGGACCAGGAGGCATTGATGAGAACCACAGTCCACCTGCGAGCTGTCCCACAAAGGGTGTCGAGTGCTGGGGGGTCAGTTTCTGGATTGGAGACCAACAAGCCTTGGCAATTGCAACCAACGCGGTGAGAGAAAAATGGCTTCGGTGTAGACCAGCAAGGTCCTGGGGACTCCCCAAACAATGGAGAGTCAGGGCACATCTGGAGCAACCAGGTAAGCCCATTGAAAGTCAAAGTACCTTTCTCAGGGACCCACAAGTTGACAGACAAGGGATCGTGAAGGGACCTCAAGAGGAATCACTAGATACCAGCCCACGGGTCACTCGAAGAGAGTAGGCCAGCAATCTTCGGTGGAATCACTGCTCGGGGTCTGGACTACAAGTAGCCCAAAGCACAGCCTCAGGGATTGCCAAGAAGCATATGCTGCTGCAAATGGTTGTGGTGTCCAGGGGGTCGGTTTGCACGGCCCCCACAAGGGCTTTGGATCTCAGGTTTGCTGAGAGCACAGATCGGCCTCGAGGAAGCTTGGAAACCCACCTCCTGTGTTGCAAAATTGTTGGTGTCCTTCGGGAGCAGCATCGATGCAAACCGGACAGATGCGTCTTTGGTGCCTGCCTTGGAGGGGAGTAACTCCTTTACTCCAAGGGAGATTCTTCGGCCATCCAATGTTGTGTAGATAGTAGAAGTTATGGGATTCTGTAGCAGAGTTTTGTCCAGGTAAATCTAAAGTCCTGTAATCAGGGGTTTCTATTTTATACCCAAGGAAGGGGTGGGACAAACTCTGGGGACCCACCTATGGGAGGGTCAGGACAGAGGGGTAGCTACACCCATGTCCTTTGTCCAGTTTGGTGCCAGAGCAGGGGCTGAGTGCCCGTGCAGCCGTTTTGAGCTGGACTATGCACAGGGACACCAAATGTGCCCCCAGTGCAGACTTCAAAGTACTCTTGGAGTGCATCCAGCCAGCCCCAATACACTAAAGACTGTCTGGGAGGTGGTCACACCTCCCTGTGACAGGAATCCTATTGTCGAGGCCTCCCCTGCTGGAGTTTCGTCCAGCAGCAGGAGGGCAGAGTTGTGTCTGTGGCTGGCAGCATCCATTTTGTGATGCCAGGGCTTGCAAAGCGGGTACCGGGTATACTGGTGCTGTCATATTTCTCCCTCTAGTAGGGTGGAATCATACCTCCACACAAGAGACTGGTGTGGAGATATGATTCCAAGGTGTTTGACACCAAACACGACATGTTTCCATGCAGCCATTCCAAAGTTAGCATTTAACGCGAGGTTATAATGCACTTAAGAGTATATGGTCTGGCTGCATCACAAACAACCCCGGAATTAAGATTCCGAAGGCTGCAGAGGGACCCTGCTCATGCATGGGCACCCTCTCCCATAAAACCCAGCACCCTGCCTTCAGGATTGATAAGGCCTGCCATAGGGGTGACTGATAGGTTTATATGTGCAGTGATATGGAGAGATATAGGGAACCTATATCTCAGTAAGGGGTATATACACCACCTTACACAGGCTGCAGTAGCAGACCTGTTGTGTCGTTTTGAATGGTTTCCCAGGGGTGGCATAATACATGCTGCAGCCCCTGGTAGGCCTCTGGGGTACCTATGCCCTGGGTACATAGTATACCATATACTAGGGACTTATAAGGGTACCCCACAATCCACTCTGGAGTGTACCCAAAGTACATGGGATCCATTTAGAGAGGAAGCAGCTAGGATGGGGCCCTGAATAGCAGGGTCCCAGCCAGACCAAAGTCGAAAAACAGTGAAACATCAGCAAAAAGTGGGTGTGACCATTAGAAGCAGATCCTACTCTCCTACACACACAACGAGTTTTAGAGCAATAAAAATGTCCACTTTCTAGAAGTGGCATTTCTAAGCTATTAATGACAAATCCCTCTTTACCACAGAAGCGGGTTTGTCATTGTGAATCCAATGAAAGGAAACATTATGAGTCTGCTCCACTGTAAGCCACTATTGCAGCTTGAAGTAATTTCAACCATTTCCCCATGTTAACCAATGGGAAGAGCAAACCACATGAGTAGTGAAAACACACATGGGTATTCTTCACTACCTGGGCAGATAGCACACATGTGTACCTTCCCTACCTTTCACCTATCACTTGCTTCACCCCTTAAGACGTACCCCAGGGGTGCCCTAGTAAAAAGTCCCCTCAGGATTAACCAGTGGTTTCAAAAGGCCAATCTGAGCATAAGTGCAATTGCACACCCACAGACATGCAATGACAGGCCTCTGGGAATTTTTAAAAGCATCAGGTAAGCACCACTTCCTAATGTGTGTATGAAGGGCCGCACACTTTCACACTGCATTTACAGGGAAAAGTGCCCAGGGCCTTAAGGCTACTAAAAGAGAATCAGCAAAACCCCTGAGGAAAAAGCAAAATGTATAGGGAAATACTACTAAAAGCAGATCAGGTCTAACAGAACATATAAAAAAGTCAATAACATAGGGACACTTCTAGCCAGATAGTTAAAGATACAGAAAAGAAAATATGTATATATGGAAAGCTAGACTCCTTGGGGGAGCATGAGCCGTTAGAGAGGAAGAGAAACAAAGTTTTTGTTCAGAAATTGAATTCACAAAGATAGGGAAGACATGGGGAAAATTAGGGAATTTGTGAGAAAATATGAAATGTTGGTACTTATACTACCATGGAAAGAAGAGTCAGACCAGCACACAGAAATGGCCGAAGTTACAAAAGCAGTCAAGGAAGTATCCAGGCCCAGAAGGATTCAGCTTTATTTTCTAAAATATTCTTGCCCCAATTAGCTAAGCAGGTGATTTCCCTTTATAACTCAAAGACCAGAGAGTCAGCTGTTACACCATGACAGATGCTGAAATAACTAATTCATAAACTGGGAAAAGACCATGAGCAATGCTCAAGCCTACTGGGTGATAGCCCTACTCAGTGTTGACAAAAAACATTTCAAAAGTCTTGGCCAAAAGATTGGCCAAGTTGATACCATCCTTGGTTGAGACCAACCAAATAGGCTTCATAAAAATTAAGCAAAGTGAATGTAAGCACAGCTAATATCACACATAGTTGAAAAGATTTCCCTTCGAAAAAATTATTGAAATCCTCCTGAGTGTGGTTGCCAAAAAGACTTTTGGTAGGATCAGTTGGATCTATTAGAACAAATCTTAAAATGATGAGATGAGAGGGTGGATTGTGGCAATGGTTTAACATCACATACATTTGTCCTCTAAAAAGGAACAAGGTAGAGTTACCCCTTATCTCCATAATTCTTTGTTTTGCTTGTAGAACCACTTGTGAATGCAATAATTATGGTAGTCATGGAATTATGTTTGTAGCGGAGCAACATAAAATATACCTCTTTGCCAAATCCATCTTGCTAATGCTGACAATAAAAGAGAAGCAACTACCAGTGTTCCCAAAACTTCAAATGGAATTTGAAAAGGAATATAGGTTCAATATCACCCAGCAAAAATCAGAGACACTAAATGTGTGTCTCTGTGATCAAAAAGGACAAAAACTTAGCCCCACATGCCCATATAATTGGACTTGGCCTTGATATGGTATATAGATCTGCATCTAAATAACAACCCAGAAGAGTGTTACATGGTGAACTAGCCAGATCTAAAACGTTAAATGAGAAGAGAACTGGTGAGGTGGGCTGCACTAATCTACCTCTTGGTGACTAGATTTCATGTGAGCAAGATGACTACCCTTCTTTTATATCTTGTCCAGACTCTTCACGTGGCAATCCCTGAAAAGTAACTATAATCTCTTCAGGAAGAATTTATGTCTTTTATCTGTGCAGGACGTAGGCCGAAGTGCAAAAATACTGAAAGCGCCATACGGAAATGTAGGATTAGCATGCCAGGACATCCTAACATACTACAGAGCAGCATATCCCAGGATTCTAATAAAATTAACCACGGGAGACACAGAGAAGAAATGTCTGTTTATGGATAAGCAATAACAGGGCATTATTTATGTGATCTCACTTGGTTACACAAATCCTAGAGGCCCAGAAATACATATATATATATTTCAGTAAAGACCGTGCTACAAGTAGGGGTTAAAGGAACACAAGGAAGCAAGTTAAAAACCTACCACTCTGACACCCCGATACACAACAACTCCTCATTTACATCAGCTGCCCAGAGAAAAGCCTCTAACAACGGGAAAAGGGAGAATGTAGAATGCAGAATATCAGATATGTTCAACAGGTGTAAATTATAATAATTTGAGGATTGCAACAAACATATTGAATAGGTGAAAAAGGCTGATTACATTATATTCAAGTAGGACACTGGCTGCTAAGCCCAAAATTAAACTCAGGGCAACAAGAGACTCGACAATTATACAAAAGCTTGTGCAAAATAATCTGGGCTACAGGGGCCTCAGAAAACACCATCAAAACATTTCTAAAAGATTAACCTAGCGCAATCCCATGGAGTTACCAAAAAAAATAGTCCCAAACCCGAAACAGAGAGAGTTCCTAGAGAGTGATTGGGAAGAATGCGTTGGGATATTCTGTCAAGTTTCTGAGCACTAACCTGTTTATGGCATGCAAATGCAATCCTGTGAAAGCGAGATGCTGGTTCCCAACTCCTAGGCGAGCCTGCATCTAACCCAAAGACAAATGGCAATTGGAACCGAGTCATCCTCACAGGAGAAAGTGTGCTAGGAATGAGAGGGGGAAGAGAAATGGTGACTTCAGTTGGGAACCTTCAAACTTCCAATCAGGGTCTGGTGAAAGTCCATTCCAATACTGAGTATTGCACCTTTTGAACTTGTCCTAGTCAATACAATCAACAACTGCGTGCCTAAAAAACACAGGTTAGCAAGCATGTGTGTATGAATCCTCAAGGTAGCTAGTTCTCTTTTCTAATCTTGATTCTTCTTCTTCTTACTTTAGCATTCTTCTTTCCCATGGGATGATCACTGATTCCAGGGACTGGGTATCAGAATACAATGTTCCTAGAAAACCCACATGATTCATTGTTGACAGAGTTGTACACCTTCCTTAACCCTTCTTATTCACTAGAAAATCCAACTTTGCCTGGTTTTGTTATTGATCTCCTATTAAGTTCTCTAGTCAAGAATCGGTCTGATTCCTTAGGAGTTTCTAATTTCAAAATATAGTTTGAGATGGTGAAGACATTTGTAATCAAGGTTTTCCCCCCAAATGTTAAGGAAAAACAAATGTTTATTTTACCAAATGTCAAATGTTCGTATTAATACTCATCTTTCCACAGTCTACTAACATGCTCAAAAGCTTAAAAGTGCATTCAATCATTCAATCAATGCATTCTAACATTATCTTTTTTCCCTTCACCTCTTAGGATGGTTCAGTAGACTGAGGAAAATACCCTTTGTATAGTCTACCCAAAGTATTCGTAGCTGATAACGCTGCGTATTTGCACTTTACTGTATAAGGGAGCAGTCCTCTGTTGTTGATTTTTTTCTTATCTTTACAGGTGAGCAGCCCTGACTTGGAAAAGCATGGGACTTCACCATCACTAGAGAAGAAGAAAACTGGATTCCGGCATGAACAGTACTTCTGGACCCTCAACAAGATTTAGAAGGTTCTTGTTTCATGCCAATACAACAATAACAGGGGCCCCAGGTATAACAACCGGAGATTGGAGCACCTGAGGCCTTTCACACCTCTAGAGTTAGGGAATAGATTTGATGTTTTTTCTGGCATGGATGATTGTGATTGAAGGTTACAGTTCGGGCAGGGTAAGAGGGAAAGCCAAAGTGCAGGTAGTACAGAGGGAAACGTTATTGTGTCAACAAATGAGGTTGTTGACCCCCAAAATAGTGACGGGTTTCTTCTGGATCCGGAAACCAGGGTTGCCTTTTGCTCCTTTCCCTCTACCCACACTCCGTCTGCGGGAGCCAGTATTAGTAATAACAACCAGCTAGTAAACCAGGTAGAGCAATTTGAAACACCCACTTTAGGGATAGTGGATATGGAAATTGGAGTTATTCCAGCTCCGCCCACTAGTGGGAGAGACGTTATTCGACTGTTATCCTGGAACATAGCAGGTTTAGAAAGAAAACTGACTATCCCGGACTGGAACAACTTTATCGAAAAATTTGATACATGTATGTTCCAAGAAACCTGGAGTTTATTACCAATTTATAAAACGGGATATGCTACCTTTTGTGTACCTGCCTACAGTAGTGGTAAGGGCAGACCCTCTGGGGGCTTACACATTTGGATAAAAGTAGATCTAAACTGGAACATTTCAGCACATGATTCAGGGTGTAGGGATATTCAACATCTTTCATTACCAGGACAGGTGCGGGGAAGCAAGATGGAGTTATTTAATATCTACGCTAGAGGGACCCAGGGAGGAAAAATGTCTTGTACTTTTACAATTTTGGACCAGCACTAGCTAACTGCCCATCAAATTCTAAAATACTTGTGGGGGGGGATTTTAATTGTACATTTGAACCCTTAAGTGAGGATGACCCCCTGGGTTTAGAGGAGGACGATGCTAGCTGGTCTATTCCTGCATTGGCACTACCCCCGATTAAAAATTGGTCTGCAAAAGCGCTACAGATTAACGCCCTTACGGTGGACTACAATTTAAGAGCAGTAAACGGTAGATCCCCTTCCGATCGGGACGGGGCAATGACGTTTAATAGACTCAATAGCCCGTCCAGAATTGACTATATTTTATTGGACGTCACTATGTGGCGTGACCTGGTCGACATGGAGGTGATCCCTTCGCAGGATAGTGACCACAATCCCTTATGTATGTCGTTGAGGTGGAGGGATTTAAAAAGTGGCCAAAACCCAGCCCAATTGAAGATAACAAAGGAGGTGACCCCATATGACGGCAATCGAAGATTGAAATGAGATAAGGTAGGCTCTCACCCAGATAAATTGGCAAAGATTAAGACGCACATTGGTGGGCTGATTATTGAGCTGGAGGCTATAACTATGGTGACAGGGGTGGTCCACGACTCGCTCTTCCCACAGATTTATACTAATGCTATTGAAGAAGTTGGCAAATTATTTTTAACCCGGAGCTCAAAAAAAAATGCTCCTAAACCCAGCAATCCCTGGTATTCTACAAAATGTCGGGCAAAAAGACGTGAGCTAACTGTTGCCCTTCGTAATAAGAACCAATCACTGGTGAGAATAGTTAGGAGGGAGTATGTGAACGAACAAGCTCGGGCTAAAAAAGAATGGGAGGAACAGTATTGGCAGGACCTTAAAAATGCATCAAGAATGAAAAATGGTTCACTGTTTTGGGATCTGATCAACAAAGCCAGAAATTGTAATAGGCCTCTGATGGCTAACCATATTACCAGCCAACAATGGTTTTCCCATTTTTCAACAATTTACGGTGACCATGATGCACCCAAATCTCCTCTCCGAGATCCAGTATTCTCGTTTGAGAACTCATATGAGCCTTCCGAGGTTGTAGAGGCCATAAGACACCTAACCCCTAAGAAGGCAGCAGGGCAAGATGGTATTCCGGGGGATCTTCTTATGAAAGAACCAGTAGTTTGGGCTACAGTCATTGCATTAATAATGAATTTAATATCCAAGGGACATCCTGTCCCAGATTCGTGGAAGGGGGCCGAAGTGATTACGGTCTATAAGAAGGGGGACAGGGATGACCCTGCCAACTACAGACCAATCAGTCTGATAGATGTGATTCAGAAAGTGGTCGGCAGGGTCATCATTCTGCGAGTCGGTGCGTGGATGGATGAGAAGCAGGTTCTTTCTCATTTCCAGGCCGGGTTCCAGAAAAAAGTAGGTACAATGGACCAGGTCTTCCGTTTTTTTGCGATCTACTGGAAAACCGTGTCAATTAATCATGGTAGTCTTTACCTGGCCTTTATAGATCTCAGGATGGCGTTCGACCTGGTCCCCCGTGCTAGGCTATGGGAAGTTTTGGAGGAGATGGGCTTGCCAGGCTACCTTCTGGACCTTATAGTTAAGCTCCATGAAGGTAATTACGCAAGAATCAGATGGGGTACACAAGGCCAATTGACCGAGAGGGTGCCCGTGAGGAGGGGAGTCCGCCAGGGTTGTGCCATGGCGCTGACTCTATTTTCCCTATTTGTGAATGGTGTGGTGGACCACCTTGGGGACGAGCTGGCGGATGCACCATCCCTGGCTGGGGAGAAAATACCAACGCTCCTCTTCGCGGATGACACCATTCTGATATCAAAAACCCCGGCAGGTCTCCAAAAGCTATTGCACCGATTTAGTGATTTTTGCAATGATAGGGGCCTTACAATTAATACCTCGAAAACCAAACTTATGGCCATATCCCCTTCTAGAAAAATTTGGAATAATTTTTCGCTCAATGGTGAGTCCTTGGAGATGGTGGAGTCCTTTGACTACCTGGGAGTTAGGGTGAACAGTCGGATGTGCTGGAATGACCATCTAGCTAAAATGTCATTAAACTTTAAAAGAGTTGCAGGGGCGGTAATGCGTGAGCATAGAGTGTCAGTGAGTAAACCTGTGGCCCCGGCCCTAGGCATTTACGAAGGCCAAATATTGCCTAGTGCTCTGTATGGCTCTGAGCTCTGGGGGTTCGAAAATATTCCGGATTTAATAACCTCTGAAAACAAATTTTTGAGAGATTTGGTTGCCTTAACAGTTTCCACCCCATTGATACCTTTACGTTTAGACATGGGCAGGCGTCCCGTTAAGGATATTGTGCGCTTGCGCCCTTTACTTTTTTGGGCCCGGCTGAGAAGAACTGAGGAGCTTAAGAACTATGCTGCTGCACTGGACGAACTTATCTTGTTGGATAAAGGTAACAGGATTAAGTGGTTGAGTAACCTGCGGCAGCTGGTGGGATCTATGGGTCTAAGCGATCTATGGAAGAGTCAATCTCCCCCACCTAAACTAGTTATTAAGAAGCTTTATTGGGAGTGGGTCCAGCTGGAGACTTCTCGTAGTGGCGCTGGGGGCTCTCTCACTGAGCGGTTCTTAGATCATAAGGGGTCAAGGCTATTTGAACTATTCCTTGACTACATCGAGAAACCCCTTGATAGATCACTATATTTAAAAATTAGATTTGGAACCCTTCCTGTAAATGCTTTTACTTCTGGGTGGAACTCGCAAGGTAGTTCAACAAAGGCGTGCCCGTGTTGTGCAGCCCCCATCGAGTCCATGGCACACCTTATGTTTGCATGCCCGGCTTACAAAGTACCCAGGAGGATATGGCTAAAACCATCATGTAGGGGCCTGGGCCTTCGCTGTCACGCAATGGCCTTGCGAGTACTCTGTACCGATACATCCTCCTCTTCATTGGTGTGTGGTGTCGCTAAATTTATTGGAAGTGCTTGGGTGATCCGCATGAGGAGACTTAGGCTCCAACTTACTATGTAGACCGGGGTGTCATAATGAGGGATTGGCCTTAGGACCAGGTTACCGATGAGTTATTATGCTGCAAATGTAGAGCCATTGACGAATTTTAACATGTTTTTTTTAATGTGAAATTTTATGCGTTTATGTGGTATAAATTTTAGCGATTATACTGTTTTTTTAACGTGTTTATTTAGGTCATGTTATTGTATACTTACTTTTATGATGAAAATTTGTATCGAATAAAGTATTACTGACTGACTGACAATAACAGGCATTGAGTCCGATGATGATGTGTCTTTTAGAGCCAGCAATGGCCCAAGATTGCTGCCTTGTCTTGTGAGACTTCAAGGTCTCGTAAGATCATGTTTAAAGTGTTTCAGAAGAGGAGGAGAAGTATGTGCTGTGTGCAGTTCTTCAATTAAAGCCTAAATTGCTCCTAAATCTCAATGCACCATGTGGGGGAAGACTTGAATCCTCTCTAGCATATTTTTGCTCATGAATCAAACTACATGTGGCATTTGTTACTCCTGATCCAAACTATACCGGTTCTCATGCCCATTGGTGTTGGGGCACAGTTGGCAGCTGCAACACATTCACAGATTACATAACAGCATTCCCTGCATAGAGAGAAGTTGCAAAGTCATGTATCATTGGGATATGATCTCAGAAAAGCTGCACCACATTTTTCTAAAGATCTCAGATAGTTCTTGGAGATGTATCACAGAAAAGGGCACTATAATACACTTATGGTAAGGATGACTCATTATACAACCCTTCTGGAAGGAGGTGATCACAGCAGCAGCATACCCTCCTGGCATATGTGGTCACCACCACAGTACTCAGAAGTGACCTGGATGTGATGTTCTTGGTGGCCCCATCTCTCCCACATAAGGCCACCCACCACAAGGTCATGCAGGCATGGTATCCTCCACACAACCCTCACTCGGTTCAGTCCATGGTGGCCCCTCCTGACACAAAGGGATTGTCAAATCAATCCAGCACACATACTAATGACCCATCTGTGCAAGAGATGATTCCACACGGAGTACTCATAACAGAGCTCCCCCTAGACCTTGCTCCTTCCAACGCTCTCCGCTTCCTCACAGGACACACTGGTCTTGGTGCTCAATCAGGCGCTGGTGCTCCAGGCTCAGGCCAGGTGGTCTTGGTGTCCCTGGGTGATTTCCCCTCACCCAGCAGGGAGACTACCAGCCCTGGGACTCCCGTCCTGATCAGAGGCAGATGTCTTACAGAGCTTCTCCTCCTCACGCAGCCCATCTGGCTGCTCGGCAGATGACAAACTTTGTGGTCTCAAACTCCCCAGCTTGTAGTTCTTTTCCAGATACAAAATGTAATTTAGTGTCTGGGTCTTTGAAGTTTTATGTTTGGGGCTGCTTCTTTGAACTGGACATCTTTCCCCATTCTGCTTACTTCTGAAGGATGTCTGTCACAACAGGCAGGACTCCAACAGAGATTTTTCCATAATAAGATTCATGGGATTGACACCTGGATGTCAGCCATAGTGACATGGGCATCAAAAGGTTAATCCTGGGCTCCCAGCCCTACTCTTTATGATTCCCTTATAAGCCCCATCTCTCTCTTCCTGAGCTGTGTCTAGGCACCTATTCTGAGTTTTATTATTGAATCAAAGAGCTCTTCGAGATGCACAGAGAAAGCCTAGCTCTCCCATCCTCCAATGCATGGCCCTCCCAGCTTACAGGCATGCAGCAATACAAAACTCTGTATGAGGGGTTCCTCTACTCCTCATGTTTTCCTCCTGACAGGACAGGGGTTCCCATGTAATGTACCAATGCAGGCACACTTGCACTCAGAGAACATCCACAGCACACTTACTGCACAGCACTGTTATCCTCATGTGTTATGCCAGCACAAGCATAACTACATGCATACTATTCAGTACTACAGCCTGTATGTACTGCACCAGAGTGTGTTATTCTACAAACACACACTGCCAGCATACACACATTCACCATGCACACACAGTATCACACTTCACCCCTTGTGTAGTGTACTTTTTGCGAGCAAACATGCATCTAGCCCATTTCCATCACACATGCCCTTCCACATCTACCTGATGTAGGACAGGGGTGAGTTAAGCACACAGCTGTGGAGCTTTAAAAAGGGGATGAAGCCTTTAGGCCTCACTCCATTGACACAGGGCAAAAAGGTCCTGTTCACCACTGCTGATCACTAAACGGTATGCTGCCACCACCGTGCTTCTGATGCTTAACGCCTGGTGATGGCAGTAGCCTTCTACCACTATGAGGGCAGAGCTTTAGGTGCCCCTCCCGCCCGAACAAAACTGCACTCTGTCAGTCAGGGTAATGTCATGACACACATGCATGATCTGTAATAGCCTATGACAAAGAATCAGAATTAGGGATCCAGACAAAAGTACAGTTGGGCACTCAGGGCACGGGTACATGTATTTTACCATGCTTGGGACTTTTCCATGCCAACAGAGGGCCCTCTCTGATCAGAACACCCCAAACCAACTACTAACATGGAGAGGTTGGGTAGTTAGATTGTTAAAACCAGCAGAAACGTCAGCCAGCATTTCCATGGCTTGATCTAGCTCTGTGCCCCACTATAAAGTCTAACTCTTGCAAAGAAATAGGCCATCTAAACAATTTGGGAATCTCTCCCTTTACAGCAATCAGCCATTTCAGTGGCTTTTGATCTGTCTGCATCACAAACTTAGTGCCAAAAAACAAGAGCGGAACTTACGCATGGCCCACACTATGGCAAAGCACTCCTTCTCAATAGCCACCTAGTTCTGCTCACTGGATAGTGATGTCCTACTAAGAAAGGCTATTGGAAGCTCTGTACCCTTATCATCCAATTGACCTAATAGCGCCCCATAGCTCTTGTCAGATGTGTTCATCTGTACAATGAAAGGCCAAATGTAGTTAGGCGCTTTCAGTTCCTTTTCAGTGCATAGTGCCTTGTTCAGTTCCTCAAATGCCTTTTGGCACTCTGTAGTCCATATTTCCTTCATGGACTGCTTCCTAGATATCAAAGCAGTCAATCGGGCAACTATTCATAGCTTGACACAAAGTTTCTGTAATACCCAGTGAGGTCTCAAAAGGCCCTAATTTCAGTCTGGGTAGTAGGTACGTAACACTCCATCACAGATGGAATTTTGGTATCCAACAGGTGAATCCTCCTGCTGCCTACCTCTTGCCCAAGGTAGACTACAGAGGTCTGTCCCACCTGACATGTAGTTGCTTTGATGGTCGGTTTGCCTCCTGTATCCTAGCCAACACCTGGTCCAGGTTTCTCAGGTGGCCTTTGCATGAATTGCTGAATACCACAATGTCATCCAAATAGGCAATACACAATTCTTCCAATCCTGTGATAACACGGTTCACGAGGTTCTGAAATGTGGCAGGAGCATTTTTCAACCAAAAAGGGCATCACCTTGAACTGTTATAGCCCCTCTGGCATAGCAAATGCGATCTTCTTAGCATTTGGTGCCAATGCGATCTGCCAATAACGACTGGTCAGATCAAAGGTGCTCAAGTATTTTACAGCAGCTAATCGATCCATAAGTTCATCCAGTTGGGGGACTGGATGGACATTGGTTTCTGGTTACCTCATTGAGGGTTCATCAATCCACACAGAAAGGCAAGTCAGTAGATCCTTGCTTTGATACTCAAACCATTGGACTAGACCAAGGACTACGAGATCTCTCAGTGACTCCCAGGTCCAACAGTTTGGCAACTTCCACCTGAATGCATACCTGAACATTCTGTACATTCTGCCCTTTACTGGCAGACTGTCACCTATGTCTATGCACACAGACAGATGTTAACCCTGGAGTCAGCGAGAAGAGGTTGGCAAACCATACCAACACCTCTCTGCATTCTCTCAGCTGCTCAGGCATTAACTCAGGGGCCAACTGCACCCCTTCCACAGTGCCATTCTTCATGTCGCTATGCAGCAAGTCGGGAAGAGGCTCAGTTTCTTCCTCCACTTCTCTCTGCCATTGCCATGATATTCACTGTGTCGTTTCTGCAGAGATAAGGCTTGAGCCTGTTCACATGGAACATCCTCTTGGGTTCCCTTGTGGCCCACCAAATAGTTTACCTCAGACACTTTCTGATATACCTTGTATGACCCACACCATTTGTTCTCAAAGCCCTAGGACAAATAGGCTTCAGCACCAACACCTCCTGATGTTCTTGATACCCAATCAGCGTGGCTTTCTGCTTGTTCCATTCCTTCATCAGCACTTGGTTAGCCTGAAAGTTTTCCATTACCTAACTCATGTATTGAGATATCACCTTCATGAGGCTGATCACATAGTTTACCACATTCTTCTATGGAGTGCCCAAGGTTTCTTTCAACCCTTCTCTCACAAGAATGACCCTGCAAGCAAGTGGACCCTGCACCAGGTGTCCATACAGAAGTTCAAAGGGACTGAACCCCACTCCCTTCTATGGAATTTCCCAGTAGGCAAATAAGAGATGTGGCAGGAGAAGATCATACTTCCTCCTAACGTTCATGATACTCTTCAGTAGTTTGTTAAACCACTCCACCAAACCATTGGTTTGCGGGTGGTATGCTGTAGGGAAGTGGTAGGTCACACCCACTTGCTCACACAACTCTTTTATGTAAAATGAGATTAAGTAGGTTCACTGGTCAGAAATTAGGGTCCTTTGGAACCAGACGGTAGAAAAAACCCCAAGTAGAGTTCTTGCTACTACTTTTGCAGTCATGGTCCTCAGAGGTACATTTAAAGGATACCTGGTGGCATGATCTGCCACAACTAAGATATACTTGTTGCCTGACTGTGAAGGGGGATTGAATTGACCAACTATGTTTATTTCCACCCCCCCCATATGGAACACCTACCACTGGTAGAGGCACTACTGGTGCATTGCTCCTGTCTTACCACTCAGCTGGTAAGCTGGGCCGGTTCTACAGAATCGCTATGTGCCTCTGCGCATTCCTGGGCAGTAGAATAGAGAGTTTAACCTATCCTGGGTTTTTCTGGTCTCTAAATGTCCTGCTAAGGGCACTTCTTGGAGTAGTGACAACAAGAGGTTCCCGTGTTTCCCAACCACCACTTTGCTGACATGATCCTGGGCCCTGTTCTGCCTTTTGGAAATCTTCCTGTGTAGGCCCTACAGCATCTAAAAAAAACATGCAACTCTAGAAACAACCCAGATTCCAGGACATGGTCTGCCTCAGGTGTCTAATCCTCCTCTCCCTTTACAGAAAAAGAAATGACCTCCACAGCCACTGCCTTCCCAGATTCTGCCCTCTTCTGCAAACTACCTTGTCCTGGTCCATGCAAATCAGAGATGATCCCAGCCCCACTTCGAGATTGTGGTGCAGCCTATGCTCTGGTCAACAGAGCTGATATTACCCAAGTCATAACAGCTTGTGGTCCTAGCACCAAGGCAGGGACAATCAAATCATTGCCCAAGAGACATCCAGCTGCTCCTTACTTTTACCGTACCCTGACATTAATCATGGCCACCTTGTCATTGAGCTTATTGACAGCCTTGGCATGCGGATACTCCGTGCCCTCTACATTGGCTACAAATCGTATATCCTTGGTTCCAGGGAGTACCTCCTTAGGCTTAAGGTACTTCTTTGCAGCCATAGCACAGAAGGCTCTAACATCACTCAGAGCAGGCCCTTTCATCCCAATTATATTAAATTCCTGTAGAAATCCCATTGAGTTAGGATGGATGTGCTTCAGAGCATCTGGGTCCCTCTCCCAAATTTCCATAGCTACTAGGTTGAGCACAACTGGTCCCTCTTGGGTACCTTCACCCATGTGTACATGTTTGCTAACATGGGTGTGGCTATGTCAAGTTCGTTCTCATGTCTCTCCTGTAGTATCCCACCTTGTGGCACTTAAAACTAGTCACCACTTTGGACTTAGAAGTGCTTTCTTGCCTTCTCTTTTCACGGTGCTCCTTTCCGAACACACCATTACCATTATCATTCCCATGTTTCCTGGGCCCTCCTTGAGTCCCACTGGTGTTACACTAGCTCTTACACTCTGGTTTGGAGCTAGCCTGTGTGGAGTTCTTCTCCCCCTTTGTTTAGAACCATGCTGCTCCAACCCTTTGTGAACCCTGTTAGCCACTCACATTTTAGCTACCACTGCAAATTTTGTTGGATCGCTCTCTGTCAGATCAGACAGGTATTGTCTAAGTGGCGTAGGTCACTCCTCCTTGAGTCACTCTGGCACCATCAACCTGTTAAGAGACTGAAATCCGTGGGCTTCATCCCTCTTACCCACCCAAGCATGCTATACACCATGAATCCAAGTCTCATACAGAACACCATCCGCTCTCTTGCAATCACAGGTATTAAGGTATTAAGCTGGTTTGAATCCAAACTGCCTAAAAAGAGATTTCTTCATTCACTCATAGACCAACTGGTCTGCCACAGGCATCCTCCAATTGATGGCTGTTCCTTTTAATGGCATAAACCTCATTATGGCAGCTGCCTTAGACACATCAATTAAGGCCTGCGCTATACCAGTGATGTCAAAGCTCACAAACCATTCTAAAATATCTTGCCCTTCCATATACACATGCACAAGATCTTTTGGAACGCTGGCCTTAACCTGGACTAAACTAGCAGTAGAGCCACTTATCCCAGATGGAGTTGTCATTGCTGCCATCCTAAGTTTCTCTCTCTCAGGGGTTATCCTTTCCTTTTCAGCTTTTTTCCCTTTTCCTTCTGTTTCTCCTCCCACTTTCTCTGTCCCCCCCTTTTCTCTCTTTCTCTCCCCCTTCTTGCAATTTCTCTTTCTGGGCACATTCCTCCTGTCTCTCCCATCCCCTTTCCTCTTGTTCCCAGTGAGCTAGTCTTGTTTCTCCCTATCGAACTCTCTGGCATTCTCATCTTCCTCAGCCTTAGCTTTTTGAAGTGGCAAATGCAAGCTCATGGTCTCTGCTAGACTTAACCCACCCAAGGTATTTATTCCTTGAAGGGGGGACAGTTGTACCCTAGGAATTCAAGGGGGTGTACACATCTGACATATTCTAGAAACCAAAGGAGAGTGTGAGTGTCTTGGTGAAAGTCTGGGAAATGCATTAGGGGACACACTTGGAGTGTGGCTGGGATATATCTCAGCCATAGCCTTCTCCCTTTTACTCAGTATCTCAAACTGGTCCCTAATGAAATTTGAAAGTATCTCTTTGTCCCTACTCCTGGGAATCCTCCACCCTTTGTCTCTACATAAATCCTTCATCTGATCTATGGACATGGTGTTGAGGTCAATTCCCGGGAGGTTGCCTTTGTGCATTAAAGAAAAAAAAATCAGAACTTATTGCAGCACTTATGCAAATTGGAGAAGGCCAAAACCACCTTTGTATCTTTTGGCCATCCCACCACTTCCACCAATTGTCCAACCCCTTTCAGTGGGCCACGGCCAGACGTTACCTGGCCCACCCATGGTGGCTGAGGCCTTGTTCTCTCAATGTCCTGGAACCTGACCTACAATGGATCCTGCTCAACTGGGCCATACACCACTTCTGCACCTGACTTTCAGTTATGTAGTGGCGGACAAGCAGTCAAGGCTCCTTCAGGGGAAGCGCAGATACAGATCAGTGAACACGACTCCTAACTCAACATGCAAGCAGCGCGAACAATAAATCAATGTGCAGTTAAACACTTATTTTTATATACCAAGAAGTCATTTCATTATTATTCTACACATGCAAAGGTGAACGACATGCAAAAGCAATAATACAATCCCTCTTGAGGTTGAGACTCCAGTATTTGTCAGGCCACTTCCTGTTCCACTAACTTTAGTGCAATGGGTTCAATGTTATTCCCCTTTCCCTGATGGCCACATCCAGGGAATGTAAACTATTAGGCTGTACTGAAGAGTTCTACCCTCTGACTCCTTTCGGAAGTTCAGTCACAAAAGCCTATGGGTTGCAGAAACAATCGCAGTATGTCTCCCAGGGCCTCAAAGGCCCAGTTCATAGCTTACTAGGGTTATGCAACTCCTCAGCGAAGCAGCAAAGTCCTTCTCCAGAGTGGCTAAGTCAGGTTATGCATGGTCACAAGTGGCAGCACCCTCCAGGTGCAAGCTCTCTCCTCATCACCATGCAACTGGATGGTCCTAGCGATCGTGGTTGTTCGTGCTCTGGTGTTCACATGGTAAGTCACAATTGCCTTTGTGGGGATTGATCTCCTTACATTATGACATGGCTCTAGCAAGGGTGTCCGTTCCATGGGTTTCCTTCGTGAAGTTCACAGTATGCGGACCAGACCCGCTTTGGTCACAGCAGCAGTTTCTCTGTCCCAAGTGACGGCCCAAATCCTTGGCCTCAGCATCTCTGGTGGCCCCTCCTGGCATACAGGGTCACCTCCATGGCACTCACAAGTCTGTTCATGCTGACCTGGAATTGATGTTTGTGGTGGCCCCTCTCTGGCACACGGGGCCAGACACTATAAGGTCGTGCAGGCCTGGCGCTCAACACATAACCCTCGCTCCTCAGCTCATTCCACGGCAGTCCCTCCTGATAGACGGAGGTCACTAAATTGAATCCAGCACATGGGCCACGGCCTAATCTCTGCAAGAACTGATTCCTCACACGTCACACAGAGAGTCCTCATGATAGGGCTCCCTCTGGACCTTGCTCATTCCAATGCTCTACTATTCCTCACAGGGCACCAAGTTCAAGGACAGGTGATCTTGGTTTTCTTTGTTGAGGTCCCCTCACCCAGCAGGTATACTAGCAGGCCTGGACTCCCAGTCCTGGTCACAGGCAGAAGTCTTCCAGTGCTTCCTCTCCTCACACAGTCCATCTTGCTGATTAGAAAAAGACACGGTTTTGAGTCTCAAACTCCCCAGCTTATAGTCCTTTTCCAGACCCAAAATGTGGTTTGTATCTGAGTCTTTGACGTTTAATGTTGTGGTTCTGCTTCTTTGAAATGGACATCTTTCCCCTTTCTTTTTCTTCCTGAAGGATGTCTGTCACAGGAGGCAGGACTTCGGAGCTGATTTACCCACAATATGATTCATGAGAGTGACCTGAATTCACACCTGGATGTCAGACACAGTGATAGGAGCATCAAAAGGTTACTCCTGGGTTCCCAGCACTGCTCTTTAAGATGTCTTTATCAGTCCCATCTCTCTCTTCCTGAGATGTATCCAAGCCCCTTCCCTGTGAACTACAATTGAATCAAAGAGCTTTTTGCAATGCAGAGAACGTATCTGGCTCTCCCATCCTCTAGTGCATGTCTCTCCCTGCTTACAGGAATGAAGAAATACACAAATCTATCTGGGGGCATTCCTCTAATCATGATGCTTTCCACCAGGCAGGCCTGGGCATCCCAAAATAGAACCCAAGGTCCTCCATGTAATGCACCAGTACAGACACACTTGCACTCAGTGTACATCCACAGCACATATCCTCATGTATTATGCCAGCACAAGCATAACTACATGCAGCAAGCGCATTTGCTCTGCGCACACTGTCTAATACTGCAGAATTTCTGTATTCTAAAAACATACACTGCCAGCATACACACATTTACCATGCGCGCACTGTACCACACTTCACCCTTTGTGTAGTGTACTTCTTGCGAGCACACATGCACTCCGCACGTTTCCATCATGCACACCCTTCCACATCTACCTGATGGAGACCAGGGGTAAATCAAGCACACAGCAGTTGAACTTTTAAAAAGGGGAGTGAACATGTATTCCTCACTTTAGTGACACAGGGTAAAAAGGCCCTGTTCTCTATTGCTGATCACTACACGCTTTGCTGCCACAACCGCGCTTGTGCTGCTTAGCGCCTAGGGAAGGCGGCAGTCTTCCACCATTATGAGGACAGCACTTTGGGTGCCCCTCCCGGTCCAACACCACCGCAATCCATGAGAGGGGGCTCTGTCATGGCTCACACGCATGATCCATGTTCGCCTATGACAAAAAATTCAGTATTAGGTATCAAGACAACAGTACAGTTGAGTAATCAGGGCAGAAGTACACATCTCTTACGAAGACAACTACATCCTCGACTCTTCCCAATCCGGATTCCGCAGCAACCACAGCACGAGACCGCCCTCCTCGCCACCACAGACGACATCTGCACTCTCCTCGACCAGGGCCACACGGTGGCCCTCGTCTTACTGGACCTTTCTCCAGCCTTCGATACTGTCTCCCACTGCACTCTCACCGCCAGACACCACGACGCCGGCATATAAGGAACTGCCCTCAGCTGGATCTGCTCCTTCCTCACCAGATGAACCCAAAGAATCAGACTCCCGCCCTTCCTCTCCGATCCCACAAATATCAACTGCGGAGTACCCCAAGGATTGTCACTCAGCCCCACGCTCTTCAATATCTACATGGCCCCCCTAGTCACCATCGTCAAACAGCATGGACTGAGCATAGTATTCTATGCCGATAACACCCAGCTCATCCTTCCCCTCACGAGGCAACCCGACACCACCAAACACAGCTTCCAGGAAGGAATGAGAGACGTTACATCCTAGATGAGCAGCAGCTGATTCAAGCTTAACTCAGAGAAGACAGAAGTCCTTGTCCTCGGACCTACCCCCTCAGCATGGTACAACACCTGGTGGCCCTCCCCTACTCCCACGGACCACGCCCAGAACCTCAGCGTCATACTCGACCCCACTCTCACCATGACCCGACAGATCAACGCCATCTCCTCCTCTTGCTTCAACACCCTCTGCATTCTTTCAAGACTTTCAAGTGGATCCCCCCGAATCCAGAAGGATCATCACCCACGCACTCATAACCAGCAGACTGGACTACAGAAACGCCCTCTACTCTGGAATCAACAAATCTCTGCTCCAGAAACTTCAGGCTAACCCGGGTGGAGCTGGTAGAGTGCAACTATGCGGAGGTCCACGGAGTTAGGGAAAAACTCCATGGAGCTCGGCTCCAACATCCACCTCCACCTCCCAATAAAATATTACTTACAAAGTAATTTAAAAGAAATAAATTGACTTAACTGTATTGTGGCGTCCCCCCCCTGGACTGCCCTCCTCCTCCACGCCGTATATCTTGCGAGAACTGTGCATGCATGTGCGCATGCACAGTTCTCGTGGAAATGCACATGCGCAGTTCTCGCAGAATGTATGACGAGGAGGAGGAGGGCAGCCCGGGGACGCCGCAATAAAGGTAAATGAATATATTTATTTTAGATTACTTTGCAAGTATTATTTTATTAGGGGGAGTGGCGATGGGGAGCCAATTTAGCGAGGCGGGCTGGCTAACTCTGCTCTGCTGCAGAGTCTGAGTTTTGCCCTTTACTCCGCCTTCTCAGCGAAGCGGGCAGTAGGGAAATCTCCGCACACTCCGCTGGTGGAGCAGACATTCCAGAACACCGCTGCCAGGCTCATCGTTGGCATCCCTCGACACACACACATCACCCAGCACATATGAGACCTCCACTGGCTCCACGTCCAGAAGAGAGTCACCTTCAAGCTACTCACTCATGCCTACAAATCCCTCCACAACACTGGACCCCTATACCTCAACGCAAGAGTCTCCTTCCATGCACCCAAGAGAAAACTCCGGTCTGCCGACCTTGCCCTTGTCGAAACCCCGCACATCCACAGAGGCAGAACAAGTGGAGGAGCCTACTCCTACATTTCAGCTAAGACCTGGAATGAACTCCCCCTCAACATCAGACGTTCCCCCACTCTGCACATTTTCAGGAAAAGCTTCAAGACCTGGCTCTTCGGTTGATTCGGAGCTGCAAGACCCTCCCCACAGCTCCTTGAAACCCTCTTGGGTGAGTAGAGCTCTTCACAAATCTCTGATTGATTGATTGAATCCATGAGACAGGGCTCTGTCATGGCACACGTGTATGATCCATGTTCACCTAGGATAAAAATTCAGCATTAGTGATCCAGACAACAGTACAGTTGAGTACTCAGGGCAGACGTACACAACTCTTACCATGCAGAGGACTTTTCTGTCTCCACAGAGTCCCAGAGGGTTGTGAGGCGAATTACATGGCTGGGTTTCTGACTGCTTCCTCCTAGAGATCATTGGTCTGATGGTCACCCCGTTGGAATTCCAACTGGTGCATCAAATTCATTCCAGAAGGGATGAGAACAGAGCCTCCCCCTGGCTAATCATTGCCTGCCTTTTGCAATACCACCAGGTTAGACTCATTGTGGCGATGAAGCAACACAATGGTCCTTTTGTGTGCAAGGACACTAAAGTACATGTAGCAGGAAATGAACGTCTGAATGAAAAAGTTAATGGTGCTGAGACCCGCACTTTTTGGACCCGTCCATGATGTTGTTCATGATCAATGGAATACACTGGATGTTTGCGGAACTGGAGGCTTTTTCTGGCTTTACTGGGCAACAAAGACATGGACACAACAAGCCCAACAGATACCAAGGATGATTGGGCTGACAGGAGCACACTGTGGCCTTTGGAAAGAGAGAACATAGATAACGATCCTGCTGTGAAAAGATTTTGGTTAGACATTGTGACCATAAAGTGGGTGGAGAATCCCACAAACCAGGTGCCCGAGACAGAGACAAGTCCAGTTCCCCCTTGAAAGACTGAAGGGATACCCAAGGAGGAAGGGATTTGAGGAGGCAGCTGCACCCCCTGCAGAATGGCTGGTAATATCTACCTAATATGAGAACTACCACTATAAATGTACAGTAGTATACTCAACTGCTCCACCCTCTCCCTGTAACATGGGATATTAGTAATAGCATCAGAAGCATTAGCAGCCAGACAATCCATTGAACATTGAACCACTAATAGATGCTCATACTGATTGTTGGACTTTGCTGATGCCACTTCCTAGTCTGCTGTATATAAATAGAAACCTACATAGGTCCCAGGGGCTGTTGGACTTAACATCTTGATGTCTAAATAAGTGCCTGAGAAATGAAGTGGAGGGAGAAGTGCCTGCCTGTTCAGCGAAAATAATAAATTAGGAGTAGAAGGAAGGTTTTCCAATTACAATAACTGACTCTGATAACACCCTATAGGTATATCAATCATAGACACAAACCCGGCAATAATCCCATTACTCCCCATAGCTTCACACCCTCATGCAACACCCACTTTGCCTAAATGGAGACCTCTGCTATATTTGTATCTTTGGACCATGATTATACCTGCCCTAGGTCTCAACTGATGCCTAGTGCCGTCAGGCAGAACCTCACTCGTCTCACAAACCGATGCCTCTTTACTTCCTGGTAGAGCCTGTACCTACACAATCTATAGGTAGTTCACTGCTTGACCTGGAAATTACACCACATGCCTGCCCTCCAAGTTATAGTCATTGAATCTAAACAGCAGGACCCATTACATTAAGCAGAAACGGTGTTAATATACATAGCTACAAAACCCCCACACATAGCCTTGTTGCAGGAGGCCTATTATCACAGATAGAGTCAGAGAACCTGAAAAGGCTGTGGGTGGGCAGGGTAATCTCTTGTATCATTACCAAAGGACAAGATAGCCTATCAGACACTACTACCACTCCATGTTCTAATAAAGGTTGTGGTGTAGCAATCCTCTTCAAAAAATCACTTCAGTACTCAGTCCAAAAAGCATGGGCAGATCCAGGAGGCTGATATGTGATTGCAAAGATCAAAAACATGGGCATGAAAATGGTAGAGAACTCGATCTTCACACCCATTACAGGCAGGGTAGCTTCTTATCACCCCTCTCCAGACTTTTAACTGAATTTGACTGAACAAAACTAGTGCTAGGAGGGGACTGGAACATGGCCCTTGGCGCCCACATAGACGTTCAAGCACATACCACAAGCAAAACACTAAGGACTGTACGATATGGACATATTTAATGCAGGACAATGGGTTAATTGATCCGTGGTGCCTGCTGTACCCAAGAGACAGAGTTCACCTTTCTTTCATGCACTCTTGGGTCATACTTGAGAATCAATTAGTTTCTACTGAACCACACACTACTTACATCGCTGAGAAATTGTAGGATACTAGAGAGGGATGTTTGGCCATGCCCCGGTGATGAAGACAGGAGGTTGCTGGAGGGGGAAATAATGGAGTGAGATATATTGGATACAATAGCAGACATTCTCTGCAATAAGGCTCCATGGGATGATGGATAGCCTACTCAATTCTATAAATTAAATATGCATAAAATGGTCCCCTTGCTTGATAAGATATTTAAAGAACGTGGGACACCTGTGTGCAGAGTATAATAAAGCAATAATTAGCCTTATTTTAAAACCTGGCAAAGACCCTACCAAAGCGACTCAGCCATTGACCTATGCTGTATGCTGTAGCGGGAAAATGTGAATGAATGTCATTTGAAAAGACCAATGGATGAAGAGAGCAGAACCCAAAGTCCTTCTATGTATGTCTGTATGTATGTATGTATTTTTTGGTCTGTCATTAGCCAAGGCCTTTTAATTCTACTATAAATAAATATATAATAAACTTATAGGGGCATTCAGCCAACTTTCTTTATCTATTGGTCTATTTTTGTGCTAGTCTAATCTGGCACATCATATACTGCAAATCACACGAGGGATCTCTAGAATTTAGTAAGAGATATCCGCTATATTTTCATTAACTTTGTTGCCAAAAATCCTCATGTCATATGTGTCACCACCACCTAGATCCTGTTCTTCTCAGCATGTACAGCTGTTTAAGTATAGCTAGGGCTGGCCAAAGGCTCAGGTGGTACTCCTGGCAATTTTGCTATGATATCTCTGCAAGCAGCAAATCTGATTGTTAAATGATGTGCAATTTATGTGCTGAGAAAATGCAATGTTTAAAAATCCCCGACTGCACATTTGCCCTTCTGTTTTACTGCACTAGAATGGAAAGAGTGCCACAAAAATAATGGCTGTTAAGCCGACAGACGTCATAGGTGGCACCTACAGCCAGCTTCCTTGATCAGCCCAAAGCATGTACTTTGCTGCACCTTTTGAATGTATACCGAAATGTTAAAATTGGAGCTTGAAGCAGTACAACCCGGAACTGACTGGAGGTGCCAAGCATGACGCGCTTCAGCTATGAATGGCATTTTGTATATTTGCATATTTCAGGATTTCTGTACACGAATGCTGTGCCTACAGAAGTGCTCGAAGAAATAAACCTTGGTGGAAATATAATCTTAAAATAGGCAATGTATAAAATAAAACAGGCATTTCTCGTAATTAAAATTAATTTCTAATTAAAGTGTAATTTAAAAAATAAGCCATATTGGTGCCCAGTGAATGAACAGGTCTACTTCCAGCTACGCATTAGAAAAGGAAACTTGACCTATATAATTATGGCAGGTGTTATTTTAAGAACGCTTGTTCCAAGTAAACATACCTAAACGGAACTAATTGTACCACACCCTCCCGTCAGTATTTTTGGGTCAAATAAGACGCATGGGTGGCTTCTTTTAGCTGCCTTTAGAATTGGGCCTCACGTTTTCTCTCTAGGAGGCGTCTTTTCTCCGAAGTCTGTTGACGTTCTAACGTGATGCAGCTTTCAATGGTCAATTCTAAAGCCGCATTTCTATTCTTAGCTGATGAAAAATGTATTCTCGAAGCCAGGATCCAGCTCCTTTGTCTGAAAGTCACAAGAATGTCTTTTTATATACACTAGGTAAAATGGGCGAAACAAATTCAAATAACAAGTCACTGACAACTATTCCACGGCCCTAAGAGTTAACACACACTCTTAAGGCGAAATTAGTGGTAGATGTCTTAAACATCAAAGTTTTTTTTTTTGCGGGTTTATATATCGCAAACTCGACACGAAGGTATTGGAGGCCTTTAGAAGAGAAACAGTTACGTTACACAAGGACACATTCATTTTTTGGTAGATACGGGGAGATTAAGGGCCAGATGTATCAACATTGTATTTTGTGATTCTAAAAATGTTAGCGATTCACTATTTTAGAATTGCAAAATGCAATGTATGTAGCTTTTGCAAAAAAAGTAGCGATTCCCACATATTTCTTAATAGCAAATTGCAAATTGTGATTCGCTATTAAGGTGTAGAAGCAAACCTCACCAGGGCCTACCGGTGCTAGGGGTTCGCCCTTCTTTGCGCACTAGTCCTCAGATCAATAAAAAGAGATTAGCACGGAAGCTGTAATATCAAAAAGAAGTATTTATTAACCTCACATGAGGGAGACTGCATCATACAGCACCCTACGGACACTGTAGGAGACAGTCTAAGGAGTACAGAGAACAGGGGCCTTTTATACCCACACAGGGACTCAAAAGGAGGCGGTACAAGTACACATGAGAAGAGTTACACACATAGATGGTCATACAGAAAATGCACAGTCAACAAGTAGGAGGAGTAATGAGTTGCTGACATCAGTTAGAACAGCCTGACAGTTACAGTCTAAGGCAGGTGCATGAGCAGCTACAGACTCTTCTGAGCATGTGCAAGGCTCTGGCTCAGTGCTGAAAGAGTTAACTATATCACATGACACATGCAGAATACAAGGGCAGTCAACAGTGAAGAGGGAGGAAGCACATGGTGAGCACATGGCTAACTAAAATGGCTGCCACAAACAAAATGGCTTCAAACAATGCTAACAGCCATGGCGACTAGTTTCCACAGACGGCCGTTTTAGCATTAGCTGAAGACATCCGCTATGATCTAGAAGGAATATAGGAGACATTTTACACATTTATTCTCATAAACTAACATCTTGATCCATTGCTAGGTGGGCATTTACATTCTAAATATTGTTAATCGGACATATATAAGGTATAGACAGAAGCACAAAGGGAACAGAGCTTGAGGGCTAGAGTACCAATTAATATATTCAGGAAGAGGGCAAAGAAGAATTTATCAACTGTTCAACAAAACGCCGAATAAACATTACTAATGCAAATATTAAAGAAAATACAAGGATCATTACAAAAACTATCTTCGTTCCATGGGACCAGGAGGACCAAACGGGGCCATGGGAATTAGGACAAGGAACAGCAAAGGGCTGCTCCTCCTCAAAAATGGGACGACCAAAGGGCTACATTGCTAACAAAAAGTCCTTGAGAAATTGAAGCCGCCGTGCAACCAGCCAGAGGAAGTCTTCTCCCTGTGTTCGCCTGAGCCCCACAGGCAGGCTCTTGTTGTTCCCACGGTGGAGCTGCACAACTTGCAACTCAAGAAAACAATTCCAGCCCAGTTTCAAGGGAAAGGTTTCTTCTTTCAGGATAGGGCAATCACCTTCCGGGGCAAATGCCCTTAGCAATCCTGTCCAGGGTCTCAGGCAGTACACCAGTTTTTTTCACGTTAATCTAACAGGCACCAAAGGCACAGCACCTGTACCCTGAACTCAAGTCCTTCCCTAACTCCTGTATTACTCCGCTGGCGCACTGCTCTTTTGTTGGGGCCACAGATTGTACCCAGTATGCCCAGGCATTCCTTGATCAACAAACAGAGGTGCAGACTTCTTTCACTTTAGGATCAGGATTCAGGGGCGTGATGCTGGGATCTCTGAAGCAACCCTTGTTTCAAAGGGGGTCACCTCAAGCAAAAGCCTCCTTGCCGTCCTTGTCGGTCTGTGACTCTCTCAGCTGGGCATCAAAAACTGGATCCACGACTTCTCCATTCTGATGTGTGACCCCGTCTTTCGTCCAAGACAGTGGCAGGGGTAGACACTTCACGTCCCAGTGCTTCCGGCCTTCTACCTTCACTGAGGTCCTAGATGCCCGCAACGCCTGTGCTGGTTACCTTCACCTTGGCTTCAAGCTGGACTGGTGCTGACTCCCCAGGCTGGATCTGATGTCCGGGCCCCTCTGGCAATGGTTGTAAGGCAGCAGATATCTATTGGTGGACAGAACAAAAGGTCTTTAGACAAGGCACAGAAATAATCTATCAACAGAGAGGATATTCTATTTCAGAAAACTTCTTTTAGTCCTGACGCACCCCATAGTTTAGCAGGACACCCCAAGAATCACTTCATCTATCTGAGAATTAAAAAAAAAACACCCTGGACCTATTGGCAAGTATAAAAGGAACTTTTTGGTGAACTGACAAGAGTAATACGTTACATTATTTGATTTGTTTCTCCCAATCCCAAGCAGCCAAGGAAGTCTGTGTTCATTTACTAAATTCTGAGGAAAAAAGAAAAACACTACAGACATATTCCAAATCCTTACATTTGTGTATTCCTATATTATTCATCTGAAGAACCTCAAGAAAAAGGACATTTTCTACACTTTTACTTATGAACCTTGCACTACTTGTACAGGACTGCAGACACTTCTAAAATTATTTCTCTTAATAAAAGCACCTACATTTTACACTTAGGGTCATGCTTTCATGTTATAGGCGCAGCAGGAAAATCTAAAACTGCTAATTTAACAGGGATTCTTATTTCATAAAGAACTAAAAAAAAAACTCAACATAGTGGGTACATACATTTCTCCAGCAGAACATGTTGTGACAAACAAACTCCTATAAAACAATATTTTCCTTCAAAAATGTTTGCTGAGGATCACATTATAAACCTTGTGCATTCTACTTTTCACGATCCAGACTATGCAACATCATTTTCAAAGAAAAAAACCCTATTCACCAGCTCTAATAAGGGCTGTCAGCTTATTTACACAGACTAACTAATAAAAGACTAGTAATGCCTTTGCAAAACTATATATAGCATGAAAATAACATATAGTTCCCCTTAAAGGTCAAATAAGGGAACAGCAATCTAGATACATCCTTTCATAATTTCATCAGACAGGATGGGCAGTAACATGGCGTATTTATTTATTCATTTTATTAATCTTAATAATTTTAAAACAGTATTACTTAATAGCCAATTAGACGTACACTGATAGGGTGCTTTGTCTCTATTGATTCAGAAACATATTAACAACATCTTGTGGAATGAATGACTAAGGCGAGCCCAACCAATTGTTTCATAGCTGTCCCTAGACAGCTTAGACAAACTCGAGAGAGAGTGAGAAAAAGAAAGTGAAAAAAAAGAAAGAGAAATCATAAATTTGCTTACCCTTAATTTGCCCAGGAGCAAACCTCCTTTCCCCCATTTCGACAGTAGGAAACCTATACAGGTGACCCTCTGTCGAAAGACTTATAGGAGGTAAATAGCTAGGGGAATCCATATCAAGGAGGCCATATCCAATATATTGAACTTTACCACTTTATAAATATTGGTATTCAAACTGTTGGAAATGGCCCTTTTTTAAGTGTTATCCCCAAACTATTTTGCATCTTCTACCCTTTATTTTAATTAAGTATCTATGATTGACTTATTTGTCTTACCAGTATTTTCCTAGTAAAGTGCACAGAGTATATCAGGGCTGGTGATTCAAATGCTACTAGTGGGCATGCAGCACTGATTGTGCCACCCACATAAGTAGTCCTAAAATGGTGTCTCAGGCCTGCCACCACAGTGCCCCTGCACAGTCTGTGAACTGTCATGTTGTCTGGCCAGTGTACACACGTGCCAGGCCTTACCCGTCCCTTTTCTCACACATTGGACACTCCCATGGTAGGCCCCAAGTATTGCCCTGAGCAGGGTGCAATGTATGTAAAAGGTAGGACATGCACTAGTGTGGGTAACATGTCCTGATAGTGAAATACTGTCAATTTTGTTTTTCACTATTGAAAGGCTATCTTGGCCACAGAATAACATGGTAATGCTGTGTAACATGTTTACCTGCATATTTCCCCATAACGGCAAGATGGACATATAGAATCTGGCATCCCTGAACTCAGAATCTAATAACCCATCTGTTCGGAAGGATTGTTCCTAAATTTTGCGTTTGAAAATAGCACTTTTAGAAAGTGTCTATTTTCTTGTTCAGCCTAACACAAGCACATTGAGTTAACTTAGAAAGCATTAATAACCAATTACCAATTCCCTTAGCAATTCTACTATTTTAACATGAGGGTGCATGAATGCAAACTAAATTCCATTGCCTCCTTATCTCAGCCCTTGTACAGTAATCTTTAAGCTAAAGCCATTATTTTTATATACATGGCAGAGCTATGCTCTACACAGGGCCCACATACGTTACTGCTTTTCCTTCTCTTCCTAGGACTGCACAAAACTTGCTTTTGCCAAAAATAGTAAGCAAAGCTTCTCTTTCTCTCCCTGCGCTGTCATCTCTTCTTTCAGAATTTTTTCGGATGTCGAAGTGCCAAAGCAAACCTTGCCCTTAGCGCTGCTAGGCTGCTAAATGCAGAACTCGACCTCTGACCCTTACCAGCTGTCCCATCTTTGTGCAAGGCTTTCCCATGCGGTTTTTCCAATTCAAAGTAACTCTGGAGACTCACAACTGAAAGGCAGTCCTGTTCCGTCTAATAATTTTAAAGGTAGGATCTAACTTCTGCTGTTTTTTTATACTACATTTGTGTGCAGTGTGTGGTGTGCTTTTCTAGCATTATGGAGGTCAGCTGCTAGTTCTATACTTGCATGTGTGCATTACTGAAGCCTGAGATCAGTTTAAAAACAGTTGTTGGGGGACAGGACAGCTTTTAAAAAGTAAATTGTGCCCAAATTCGACTTTGGTGGTAGTGGCACTTAAAAATGGTTAACCTACAATGTTTTGGCATATTACAGACCCCCATGGTCTCCCCTAGATATCCCAGAAATGGGGGATCAAAAATGTATAAGGTACACCCTTATAAAAATAAGTTTTTATACACCTGGGTAAAGTGAAATTTCACATTTTACTCCCCCCATTGTGGTAAAGCACTTCTCAACTTTCAACTTTGATGCTAGGAGCTATATATTTTTCACAGTATGATTATTAGACATTATAGAGATCAAAAACGATGTTAGCCCTTTAATATTAATATCTAAGGATAATACTGTAACATTTTATATAGAGTCCTAGTTATGCAAAGCACACAATTTCGTTTTTTTCCCTTTCAATGAGGCCTATTTCCACTATTGGGTTTTAATTCTTATTTTGTGCTTTACCACTGTAGCGAGATAATAATGAGAGGTTAACACATCTATTCTCTGTTACTACTTCATTGTGAATAGTACTGTGTAGCTACCTACCATACGCTATATTTTTCATTCTTTAAATCTTATAGTGTAATTTCCCCAATGGCATCTGCAGAACACAAATGACGACAACAAACCAAATTGAGCTCATTCCAAACATTTTCAACAAGGGGGCCACACATTCATAACACACAACATAGCGTGCTTAAGGCTAGCCATTCTTACACAAAGAGCGCAATCGCTACTCACTCACACAAGTACCACCGGTGTCAAACCACAAACCACATAGACATTCAAACACATAACCAACCCACAAATCAACACTTAGGACAAAAACAAGAGGCAGTCCACAGACTGCACTCAAACCAAACCATTTGTAAATACCAATTGTAAATTATATTTACAAAAAGAAGAGGACTCTCAAAGAAAAAAAAATAGTCCACAGACTGCACGAAAAACAGCGCAAAGATTGCTGCATGTTCTAGCCTTAGACCTTTTAAAAAATACTGAATTACCAGTTGGGCTGGCAAAAGACTCAAAAGCGCTCCATATTATTTCTTACGAATTTTGCTAAGTGCATAAATGAGGATCCTCCTTTTCCTATATATATTGGTTCCACAGTGTACTTTTACATGATGGAAGAAATACCATGTTTAATGTACATATCCCTATTTGGTGTCCCCTCAGGGGGAACCAGCTGAGTTCGTTCAAGATTCACATTGGTACCTCCAAGAAAGCAGCACATTCAACGAAGTGCCCTTCAAACAGGCATGCCAAGAATATTGTAGCATATACAATATTATACATAAAGTGGCACTTAGCTCAAAGTGTGCTGTTCAAGTTTTCACAGTTTTCTCATTAACTGCCTATATAAATTGCAATTCATATATACTCAGACAAATCACGTAAATCACGTTTTTGGCCAAACAAGCAAACAAATGTCAACGACCGTACCATGCACAAATCTCCAGCATACCACTGCCAAGTTCTGAATCGACCAAATGGTCTCTGCACGACGAACACCAGAAGGAATCTCAGTCGAGGACCGGCACCACCTGGATGGTCAAAACGAGAGAAGTGGAAAGGCACTTTGGCTGCCAAGACACGGGTCTCCTCAGGCAGTGATCATCCGTAGCGAGATTCCAATCCTCCGTCAAGACCACTCCGTCGGGCATCCGAGTCGCCGATGAGCCCCACAGGTTGGGCACCAATTTGTAGAAATAGACCTCACCAGGGCCTACCGGTGCTAGGGGTTCGCCCTTCTTTGCGCACTAGTCCTCAGACCAATAAAGAGAGATGTAATATCAAAAAGAAGTATTTATTAACCTCACATGAGGGAGACTGCGTCATACAGTACCCTCAGGCCACTGTAGGAGACAGTCTAAGGAGTACAGAGAACAGGGGCCTTTTATACCCACACAGGGGCTCAAAAGGAGGCGGTACAAGTACACATGAGAAGAGTTACACTCATAGATGGTCATATAGAAAATGCACAGTCAACAAGTAGGAGGAGTAATGAGTTGCTGACATCAGTTAGAACAGCCTGACAGTTACAGTCTAAGGCAGGTGCATGAGCAGCTACAGACTCTTCTGAGCATGTGCAAGGCTCTGGCTCAGTGCTGAAAGAGTTAACTATATCACATGACACAAGCAGAATACAAGGGCAGTCAACAGTGAAGAGGGAGAAAGCACATGGTGAGCATATGGCTAACTAAAATGGCTGCCACAAGCAAAATGGCTTCAGCCAATGCTATCAGCCATGGCGGCTAGTTTCCACAAAGGAATGCTTTTCATGGGTCTAGAGGCCCAATGGAATGAATTAGAAGGCATTTGCAATTTGCGATTACCAAATAGGTAATCGCAAATTGCGACTGCAATAGCAAGGGTGCCAGGGGGCCATAAGGCCCCCCTGATGCACACCCAAAAAAGATAAGTGTGCACATGTGGTGTGCACACACATTAGGGCATGTGTATGTGCCACATGGCACTTAGACAAATGCAATTTTGTGCGATTCCTTAAAGCAAAGTTGCATTCTAAGAATGCTTCTTGCATTGCATTTAGGGAATCGCAAATTGGGATTCCCTAACTGGATTCGCAAAAAAGGTAATTAAAAAAATTGTGATTACCTATTTTGCAAATGCCTTTTGGGTTGATACATCCCAAAAGGCTTTTTACTATTCACAAATGGGCCGATTCTGCTGATCGGCCCATTTGCGACCGGTAAAACCCTTGATACATCTGGCCCTAAGTTATTTGCGCAGAATCAGAGGATGTTAAACCGACACTGAGGCTCGATCCTGGCTTACCTGCTCCAAAGACGGCAGCTCTGGCCGTTATGCTCACAAACCTGTGGCTGGCTTAACCCTTTTGCACTGAGCACAACCACGCCTCCAGACACCTGAGGTGTTATACAAATTTCAACCAAAGTAGCAATGTGTCATCCTGCTACTCGTTTATTTTCTTTCTGAATGACAGAGTAGGGTTTCCTGTGCAGTACATTTGTGTCTGAATACCGCTGATGATTTCTCTGTATGTCTTTTTCTGTTGCTCACAGACACAATACTAAATTCTATTAAGTGATGGGACTACACCCAATATGGAACTCATTAGATCAAAAGTAACTACCAACCCCCCGACCAGGCAATGACATGACTAACAGTTAATGGCAGCAAATTATCAATGGTGGTTTCAGCAGCAGCAGGATCATTCTCAATAGCATGAGTTAATGGTAATTGTTAACTGTAGATATTCAGTGATTGAAGGACAGACACTCAACAAACTGAACTCCACATCCTAACTTATCGATTACATGAGTCAGACATGGATGGTTTTTATATTTTGCCTTTTCTTGTGTTAGAGATATACAGTCTACAATTCCAATAATAAAAAGTCCCCAATTCCACAATTAAAAGTGCAGTGGCAGGATACATCACTTCCAAGTATTGCTGTGAAACATTCAGTCACTTATATAGTGCATTCTTCTGTAAACGTATATGATCACTCACATCTGTGGTTACGTTTTGTTTCGCAATTATAACCAATCATCTCCCTTATTCCAGGTTTTTCATCCAATTAACTTTCTAATGTGGTTATAGTCATACCCCGGCACTAGCTCTGCTGTGAATAAATCCTCTTGTTGTTTCCAGATAATGCATTCAGCAATCTCTGCATATCCAGTTCTATGTTTCAATTGTCATTGCAGCAGCTGATTTGCCTCTTTTTTTACCAGGTTAAGCCTAATGCTATCAATTTTCCCACATGTTTCTCTTTCTTATTGCCTGGTATGATCGCCATGAACCATATTCAAATGCCTCGCATTAGTTCCTAGATTTGTCCCACCACTGGCTGCTGTCAGTATTCCTGGATTTTGCTGCAGTCCTACCATAAATTAAGGTATATTTAGGACATCCATTAGTGATGTTTGAGTGTTTAGGCAGAAAGCACCACGTAAGAGCGAATCATAAATCAAGTTGGTGCACGTGATCGACCACGCGCTGTGTGCCATTTCAGGCAAATGACAATGGAGCGGCGGGAGGTTAATTTTTGTGTATCATAAATATCATTCATTTTTACCTTGAGACTGAGGAACTCATTATAAAGTTTCCAGATTTAAATGCAGGAATACCTTATGGCAAGTTATTTCCCCTAGAATGGGGAATTACATGAAAACCTAGGAATACCAGATCCATACCTGTGTGCTTTTCTACTTCTGCAGGTAGTGTAGGGAGGGGTGGATAAGGGCAGACTGGGTGAGGGGGGATGCCTACTGCTCCCCGCTATGCAAACTCGATCATGGTTGGGGACAAGGTGCAGCAGATGCCTGAAGTTCCAGAACTCTGCTGAAAAGTCTGGTCCCGGTGTGTCCAGGCCCAGGATTATCAGGTATAGAGTTTGCAGCCCCAGTAATTCCAGACACAGAGACACTGGGAAAGTTAGAATGGCCTGGAGCAGTGTTTCCCCCAAAAATAATGTTTCAGGAAACTCTCATTTGGCTGTATGCCTTTTTTATGTATTCAAACTGCTACAGCAGGACACGGTGTGGTGATGGAATTGTTATGGAGATCCTTGAAGATACCAAAATCTCTCAGTGGGAGAAAGCTGGATTTCCTCACCATCGAGGTTGCTTTGCACCTGGTGTGTGGTCAGACTTAGGGTTTCATTTAGAGTTTGGCAAATGCAATACTAGTTTGGATAAAGTGATTTCAGCAGTAAATTTTGCTTTCCATGATGTTGAAATAACAGGTGTTGCTATTACCTACCTCAAAGGCGCTGTTTTCATCCACCTCAGCAGGTAGAAAGACACAGTCCGCTCTGCTAGAGTCATACCAAACCCAAAAACGTATACAAAGTCTTAAGAGCAAATGCTTAACTCAGTAGTCACATTTCAGAGCTTTTTATGGTGTATGAGTTTAATCATGATACAATAAATTCAATAAGCATCTTGTCAAACTAAAATAAATTATAAGATCCTTTATCAATTTATTAGTATAATCCCAGGAGTTAATACCAATTTCGAAGCCCCTGGGGCTATATTGTGAGATTATTGTCCTCATCATCGCAAAAAAAAACATGTTGCTCTTCAGTCATTTGTCAAATATATTTAGATTCTGAGTCCATATATCTTATTTTTTCAGTTTTCTGCAGAATCGCTCTAATAGGGAGCTTACTGAGAATTGGTCTCCAGCTCCTGCTCTTTACCAAGTCTCTGCGGAGTGATCCGCCAACTCTTCATGGCACAGCTGATAATTTCATTATTTTTGCCAGAAAAGCAATGTTCAACAGCTGAAGGTACGGTGCTACAGGATTCTTCACTGAAGATTAGATGCTGGCATTTTTTGCATTGGTCTATAAATGCAGGACAAAGACAGGTTAAGTTGTGAATTGTCTCTGAACTTAAGGTGCAGAAGTGACACAGATGCTTTTACATGAGAATTCCACTCCACTAACCCTCAAATTCTTCAACAGGAATGAATAGCAGGTGTAAATGAATAAAGTCATTTTGTGCATGGAACTCCAAACATGATATTAAATAGTGTAGTGTGTCTGAGGTACATGTTGATATTAAGTGCTTGGATCTTTGTCTCAGGGTGCATTTCAAAGGTCACTCCAATAGCCATTGTTTGTTTCTTTTTCAAAGCAGCACTTTCCAAACTTTAGGGCCTATTACGCGGGTGGATCGTCACCGCCCGTCCGGCGGTGGCGATCCGCCCACCAGAACTCCCCGCCCGACGGCCATTTACCTCCCGCCACATTAACATGGCAGGGGGGGTACCGCGGCGGACAGAAAGACCGTCCACCGCTTTTCCGCAGGCAGGCAATCTTCACGATTGCTTGCCGGGCGGAAAAGGCCCACAATATGGTGGAGGTGCCTTGCAGGCACTGCCATCCATATTAGGAAGGGGGCATGGGGCATGCCTTTCCATGGCGGAGACTCCGCCATGACAAGGCATGCAGACAATGCCTTCGGGGGCCCGTTGCGGGCCCCTGCGGGGTGTGGGGGTGGATGCCTGCACTTGGGGGGTACCCATGGTACCCCCTTCATTGGCATGCACAGGGTGGCAGGCACCGCGTGGTGCCTGTCACATTGTGCATGCCAATGCACAACATCCATATTTTGCATTGCGGCGGGTACTGCTGACAGCACCGCCCGCTGCAATGCATAATATGCAGGATGCGACCGCCAGGGTGGCGAGCGCATTCCAATTGGCACAGCGGGACAGCCGCTCCTCTGGCGGTTGGTCCCGTTTACCGTTACGGTGTCCGCCCGCCATCGTAATGGGCCCCTTAGTTACACAGGTTCAACAGTATGCCCCCATGCTTCCTAACTTGTATTTCTCTGTTAATAAGGCAATCTTAGTTTAATTGCAAGAGAGAAAAGGAGCTATTCATGGGCTTGGCGATGCTCACAAATAGTTGTGCTTTGAGGACGTCTGGAGGATATTTGGCGCATGCTCTGTAATAAGCCAAATATATTTTTATCCAAAGGCTGCAGAAATTGTCATAAGACTTATTTCTAGTTGTATTTTGTGCTGTGGAAATGATCAACGAAGATTTAATAGCTGTTGTACACAAATTATCAGAATTGTGTCTAAACAGTTGTCTAGACACTCAACAAATATTAACATTCCTTTTCGCATGATTGGGTCAAATTTAGTTCATATTGTAGTTAATGCTTCTAAGGGGGTCGCCCCCATGTGAAAGAAAGAAATAATTACAATCCTCTTATTATCAAGGTATCTAGCTGATAATATTTCAACTACGCTTCATCCTTTAATCTTTTGTCAGTCGTCATACTTAGTTTGCTCTACTAGGGACCTGATCCATTTTAGATGTTTATTTTCTGTAGAAAGTGGATTTTTTTTTTTATTTGAGAACACTAGACTTTTTATTTTTGAAAGATTTACCTCAGGTAGTTCAAGTTGTTGAAGTTAGCTAAATTGATATGTAATTTCTGTAGACCAATAGAAGTAATTGATAGAAGAACTAAGGGACTGATTTATATATTGGCAGATGGGTTACTCCGTCACAACAGTGACAGATATCGCGTCCACCGAAATATAAATCCAATAGGATAAAATGGGATTTATTTTTGGGCAGATGGTATATCCAGGACTGTTGTGACAAAGTAACCCATTCGCCAAGATCAAAATCAGGCCTTAAGTCATCTGCCTAAGTCATACAGTAAAGGTGATGTGAGCATACTTTTGGTTGGACAGTCTTATTTTTGGTCCGAAATCTTCAGACGTCTGTGATGTATGGAAAGAGCGAAATTGGTGCCCAATTTGAGTCCAGTGAACAGAGAGATTTTTGGTGTTAGCCTGCCATTAGTTCATTATTGAACTTAATCACTTGGGTTCATGTCAAATGAATATAAGTCCATCCCCCAGGTTTGCAGCTTGGCCCAGGGCTACACACATTCAACCAGATTATATGCAGCACTGTAGTCCATGAAACATGCAAAGAATTGACACTTCTTTGGTAGCTAGTGATGCAAGCATGAAGATGGTGTTAAGTACATTTATTTGCCTGTCTGTATGTGTTTTCCATGCAAATAACTCTTGAGGAAAGTGGTCCTGATGAAATCTTTTAGTAAAACTAAAACAGGCAAATTGCTCTTCAAGAAGAGGTTTACCCAATTCTATGAAACCAACTTGGTACACGCCTTTCAAAATGATATTGTTTAGGCTGGGTATATTTTAAGTTGAGTGTAAGAAGCGCGCATGCGCTTTCGCAGGACCTGATGTAATCAGAGTAGTGAGTGTAATCCCACCTGCAGCTTGCCATTGGTCCACTCCTCTGTTACTCTTCTTTTCTGGCTCCTTATTGGTTAGTGCTCCTGATACCTTATTTCCGGTATTTGCTGAGCAGCACCAACCAACTACAGTTTACTTACGCTGTATCTGGTTGTCTTCCTTTAGGGGTGTCTTGCTTTTTTCTTGCTAGTGTTTCACCACGGTGCCTGTTTCATCCGCTTTGGTGGTCGGACGCTCGTGATCTGACATCGCATGCCACTAACAGCAGAAAAGAAGCAAAGTGCAAAGCAACAGTATCATTCAAAAGCATTTTTGCCTGCACTCCAATGTAAGACTAATTGTTCTTTCTTTTTCTGGCACTGGCATATTCGTCTCCAGTTACAGCAATGGTGCTCCTTCCTCACACTTATTTATGTAATTTCCATGGTGGGCAGTGTACGCAGCAGTATTAAAATCATTGTGCTGAGAGGTCTCCCATACACAACGGTAAACATACACGTTATATTTATTGCCCCGCCTCATCGCGTTCAGAACAACTGTGATAAGCATCGCTTTCCCATGGTGCACTGGGGTTACCGTTCCACGTAATGTGATGGGACAGGCCTGGTCAGCTCTGCCTGGTGCTGGATCGCAGTGTCCGGAGGCTGGCTGTTGCCAGTTGCTACCTCAAGGTGAGACTTGTTTACGATTGTTTTACTCCAAATTATATGGCATCCCCAGTGCCCTTCTGCCGCTGCTTGTATGTTAGAAGCAGGTATTATTTGGGAGGGTTGCTATACAACATAAAATGGCAGATAGGCATCTGTGAATAATGCGGGTGCTATTCATCTTGCAGTTCTAAGTGACATCATAGGCAGCGCGAGTTTCACTCTCGGCCATCGGATGTCACTCAGAAGCCGTCGGTGATTAACATCCTATTATTCCCATTTCTCCTGCTACAATTCTATGTGTGACCATCCTCCCTGGCTCCTACTGTACCTCATAACCATCTGCACATTGTCTTTTCCTTTCGCTCTTGATAGCTTTTCATGGCTTCTGCCATCAGTCCCTCCTTCCCCCCAACATTCCCTCCACCTTCTTCCCTCCTTTCTACTTTTCATCCTTGCTTTTTACCATCTCCCTGTTCTACTTTTCTACTGTTCTCTCTCGTATTTATTGTTCCTCCTCTCGGCTGTCCTTTCCTTTTCCTCACTTCTTTCCCACTCACAAAGTCTATCCATCTTTACTTATGATGTCCCTGCTGCTTCCTTTCATTGCCCTCTTGTCTTCTCCAGTCTTTCTTCTCTGTTCTGCTCTTCCTCACCTTGGATTTATTCTTTCCTGTTCCAACAGTATCTCCCCTCCCTTTTCTCATCCTTCTGTCTTATCTCCATCCTTGTCTTCCCTTTCTGTCTTTCCCTCTCCCTTCCTCCTCTTCCGATTCGTCTGTTCTCGACCTCTTCTTTTTACTTTGCCCCCCTGCTCCATTCCCTCTCTTCTCGTGTTCCCTGTCCCCCTTCACTCCCCTTTATATACGCCTCTTTCCTTTTCTCTCCTTCAGTGTACATCTTTCCCTTCACTTCCTCCATTCCTCTCGCCATTACTCCTTCCTTCTCCCCTTTTACTTCCTTCCCTTGACAATCTCGCCCTTCTTTACTTTTCCTTCCCCCATTATCGCCACATGATATCATACAGGTGTTTGGGGGGGCTTCTGGACACTGTTGACATATGCCTTTCCATCCATTGGTGCATCATCCTAGCCCTCCCCTCCCGCCCCGCTCTTATCATTACCTCCTCTGTTTTCACAATTTGTGTGACTCTTTTCTGAGTCCAGTCTTGATAAAGCAGGGGCCTAAGTCTCAAATTCCTTCAAGCCTTTGAAGGTCCGCTGATAGTGTGCTCTAAAGATTTGTATCTGAAACCTGTCACTTCTTAGGAGGCCCAGGCAGAGCTGGAGAGGAATATTAGCATGGGCCTGCCTCTAAGTCAGTCATTAGAAAACAAGCATTAGTAGGGCCAAGAGTTCTGACTTTAATGTGCTAAAATATGTGAACAGCATTTCTATATGACTGTTTTGACATATTACAGTTAAGTCTGTTGGATTTGGCAATGCTTGTTTATTAGTGTATGGAGCGCTTCTGCTTGGAAAGTGATGCTCTTTGGTGATAATGAGGAGGCAAGGGACCCTGATCACAGCATTGAAAGGGGACCACTAGTTCACGGTGCAGAGACAGTTTATCGAGTAAAAAATATCGAGTTGCCCAAATATCGAGTCATTAATCTCGTGGTTCAGAATCGACATCAAGAATATCATGGTCAAGAATACCGAATTAAGGTAAGTAATATCGATTTTAAAAATATCAAAGTGTTTAATGTAATTTGCGAAAATGTAGTTGTTAAAAATATCATTTTTTATTAATGTTATGTATTTTAGTATATATTTTATATGTATGTGTTGTATGTTTTTGTATACAAATTGTTTCTAGTTTTAATATATGTGTTAAATTGTCAACAGTTATAAAGGAAAAAAAATGCGTTATTAGTTTCGTAGCGAGTGGTGGGTTTATAGTAGAATAGGGTGTGAAGAAATGTAATTATATTACATTTATTAATTTTTTTATTAATATTTGTTTAATTGAGATGTTATAGGGGTAAAGGGATGGAAGTAATGCACTTTTAATTTATGAATTAATAATTGGTTGTTAATTAATTAATTGGTAATTAATTATGGTAATTGTGTAATTCATTTAATTGTGTGTTGTGGTGTTTATAGGTGTAAAGGGTGGGAATTAATCATATTGTGGTTTTTGACTGCCAGGGCATAGTGTCCGAGTCGTAGGGCTGCGGGTGACCGGGGGTCCGACGCGGACCCCCATAGGCAACCACCCAGGCGTTTTCCGAGCCGGGTCGCACAGGCTGTCCGACGCGTGCATCGTACTGGCTCGGTCGTAAATCACATCCATTGCATGCCACGGTTAGCTTCTGACCGAGCCGTACGGAACGGTTCGTACCCAGAAACCACTTGGTCGGTGAATTTCACGTAGCTCGCATCGTACTTGCTCGCTCTTACAGCTGTAGGATTCGGGTGGAAAACACGCGTACGGCTGTTAGTTTTTCCGGCCGGATCGCGTTTGGTGCTCTCACAACCCGGATCAGAATCGGCCCCTAAATAGTTTAATGTTTTAATTTATTATAGATTGATGTTTTTTTATATTTTAAATCATTAATATATATTGTTATTTGGTATATTATTTAAAACTTTTAACATAAATTAAAAATAATAGTGTATTAATTGTTTTAAAGTAAATGTATATGTATAAATTATCATGTTTGTGTGTTTCTTTTTTTATTAAGTTTATTTGTTATATTTTATTAAAATGTATATGAAATGTATTTCATTCTGTGAAAATTATATTTAATATTTAATATATTTAATATATATTATTTTATTTTATATTTATATAAAAGTCCATATTTTATACATCTATATTTTTTAATCAATATTTTTGTACCTACCTATTTAAGTATGGCAGTCGATATTTTTGTTGTCTATATTTTTTACTCAATATTTTTTACATCGATATTTTTTACATCGATGTTGTGTCAGTGAACCCTAGTTCGCATGGAATGTGTCCCATTTCAAGAAGTGGTGAGGAGACCCCACAGGGACAGTAATTGTCCTCGTCCAGGCATTATGGATGATGAGAGTGTTGGGGGAGAGGGGGCAAGAAACCTTTTGGGACTCCAAGAACCTTGCATGATCAGAATCAGTCAAGCAGGGGACAGAAAGAAACCCTATCTCCTCCGGAAGAGGAGGAACACTGCTGGAGTCTGCCTTGATACCAAAAGGCTATCTGTATCGGCTGAGGCCACACATTCAACCACCTGGCAGATTAAATGATGATGTATATAATAAATGTTTCAACAATATTGTAAGAAATACTTTAATAATGGGGGGTTGATGAAGATTGATATGTTATCTTTATTACTTGACCTCTCTCAGAGGCGGACAGTTTTGGCAAAAGTGAAAATTTGGAAAGGAATGTAATGTGTCACGTGACCCATGCAATGGTTCAACATGTATCATGCATGCCTGCATCCTGACGTTGGATGCAGCATCAGGGAATTTATTAAGGAACGGAGCAAGGCAGCGCACAGGTGCCTTGGGCTCTTCCCCAGAGATCAGAGCTGTTGCCTACTTCATTGGCTGCCTAGTGTTGCAAAACTATATTCTTTGCATGCCTTTCATACAAAAATATTACAACAGGCGGATGCATAATGTTTATGCAGTATTTACACCAGCATTGCTTTCCAAAATAACCTTTCAAAAAATGAAAGAACTCCAATACAGTGTGATTGTATTGAAGACAAAGAAGATCTTTTTAAATGATTGGTTTTATACATTGGATATTACTAGGTATTTATTTGTTTTTATTGTATATGTCTGTGCTTTTATGGATACTTTGTGTACCCGAATAAAGATTATGAACTGAACTGAACTGAAAAGCAAGAGCTCTCTAAAACTAATCCAAGTTTGCATGTTATCAGTGTGACTTTCAGTATTTATCATGGAAGTATAAGAATATTCTAAACTATTGGCTTGCTCACTACGTCATAACCAAAATAATTTTTTTTTTACTAAAAGCACCCATTTGATTTCTAATATAAAGGGCACTCCAAATAGGCCTTTAAATCATATTGTGGTTTTTGATTGCCAGGGCACTGTGCACAAGGTTCCAATGACGTCAACTTCCCCAGACCAAAATGCTTAAGAGTTCATGTGAATGTTTCTTTTTGGGCTGCATACTTCTGGTGTTCTTCACACATGATAAAAAAAGAAAACATCTTGGCTACTGCAAGACCACACAGACGCTAAGTGAATGCGGATCTCCGCCGCTAGCATGCAACCACTTCCTGTGCACAGAAGGATACATTTCATGAAATGTCTGTGATCATCCCGAGCACAGGAAAGACATAAATTACTGTATCTCGCAGAGAAACGACTCCTGGGAGGAAAGGAATGTACGTTATGATTGAGAGCGTCTGATCTGCTAGGGTCCTTTCGAGGCTGTGCCACCTCCTAGCTTCCACGCAGAGGTTACTACTGCTGCTGCGCTTAAGATTTAAAGGACCAGACAGCTTCCTGCTTGGTGTAACCTAAACATAGCCCCTAATGTGTTTGCCAAAGTTATTAAAACGGCTGGACAGGAGACAGGATGCGTGTAGCCCAGAATATATTTATCCTTTGGACTAGTGTCACATCAAGAGGTCATTTTGGAAAGCAATAGTCCCTCCAAATAAAGCATTCCTTTCTAGGGTTACTTCATTGCACTTTTTTTCTCACTGAATTGTCACATCTTTTTCATTAAAACCCTATGGTTAGATCCATAACTAGGCAAAATAGAAACGAGTTATAAAGTGTGCACTGAAAGCTTTTAAACATATATTCAGTACAATTTCCAACTTTTAGTTCTCATTACGAGTAATTGAATCTTTACAAAACATTCTTTTTTATAGTAGTAACGCACATTGTTCTATATATGCATCTCGAAGTTTGGAGTTCATTTTTTAAATACTTTTTAAGGGCAGCTTTGCAGGAAGTTCTTGCACTCCATGCACCAAAGAGCTTTCATTTCAAAATAAGCACTGGCAAGGCAAATAGGTTTGGTGTTGACCGTAGGCCTTTTGGCTTTGTAAATGCTTGTTATGTGTTGTAATGTGTTTTGCACAACTTTGTTGGAAAAGCTGCCTGGCCACCATCCATTTAAACATTTAAAAAATGGCTACAAACAGGTTTTTTTTGCCTCGAAAAAGCACACATTGCCATAATAGTTGCCAAACCTACAACAAACACTGGCAAAACCAATATGCCTGGAACTGGCAGCAGGGCTATTGACTTGGCCAAAGATTTTTTTCTCTGAATGGTTTTTCATAAAGTATAAGAAAACATTCCAAGTTTGCCCCCATACGTGTGCAGGCCTGTAGATGCCTATTCTTTAAAAGGTTTGTTTAAGTTTACTGAACATTTTTCAGAAGTGACCCTCTAAGGTGCTTCTCATTAAATTGGTATATGTATGTGCTACGGCGCTTGTAGGTGTGTCTGTGTGCCCCTGGATGCCTGTCTGGTAGTATATGCCAGTGTTCTATGGTCTATATGCTGAAGTGGTGAAAGGTGTGTTTTTGTGTACCCATGGTGTTTGTATGCCTGTTGGTCAGTATGCGTGTGTGCCCATATGTATGTTGATTTGTGTTTATTTATGGATACTAGTGTTTTGTTTCCTGTACATATCAGAGTCAGGCGTGGCCGGTGCCGGTAAGAGAGGAGGGGCGGGCGGGGGTGGGGCATGGAGATGTTGACAGGCGATGGAATAGGGAAAATAAAATTAAAATAAATTCAATAAATTCACTTACCTGCTTGCACTCGCTGCATCACTTACTCGGCGATGCGGCGAGCGCAAGGTAAGTGGGTTTTTTAATTTTTGTATTTTATTTTCCCTATTCCGTCATCTGTCAACTCCCCCCACCCCCCCTCCCCCCCCCCCCCCTGCCCCACTGCTCTTACCTGCACCGGGCGCACCTATTTAGAGTATTGGTGTATCGATGTCAGCTTGTTGAAATAAGTGTAATCTAAAGTTTAATGCAAATTGAGCACTGGGATGTGAGGCAGTGTGCTCCCACCCTCCTTTTGTTTGAAAGGGCTCCCTTGAGCTACTGAGCTGACAAGCTTGGGTTGATGCTCCTCCCAGTGAGTAGTATCGAGACCTAAGAAAACTTTGGGCAGCAATTCCAGCACCCCACAAAACAACTTTTTGCTCTCTAATGATGGAGGAATTAATACAGAAACACATGCCTAGAGTTACAAAGCACAAGCTGCACCAAAAAGGGTGAAAAAATAACGACTACTACTGAAGCAAGTACCATGATGCATTGGGGCAAATTGGGAGCGTGGATGTGAGGCAGTGTGCTCACATCCTCCAATTAATTCATAATAGTTGAGGTGGATTATGCATTTGATGTAGAGTACTGCAGTTCACAGGTTGGTATCTAAGTAAAACAGATTAGTATATGAATGCATTGCCATGTATTAAAGACAAATATATCTGAGGCAATAGTGAGAAATATACACAGCTAGTGAGAGAAGAAGAAAAGACACGAAGTGGTGAATAGAAAGTCAGATAATGAAAGCGGAATTAGGACGGAGACCAAGACTGAAAGAAATAAGAGTGAGAGAAAGGAAAAATGAGAGAAAGAGGAAACCACGAAGATGAAGAAATCAGAGAGTGAATAAATATGCAGAGAGTGAACTTTTGTGTATGAGAGAGGCAGTGGGAGATGGATATGGTAGAGAGCTGAGTGGGTGGTTTCCGGTGTGGGCCATCGGCACTCATTTTTGGGGACTGGCACTTATTTTTCCTCATCAGTCTTTTCCTAAGAGAAACCGAGGTAAAACAAGCACAGGGGAAATAAGTAGACAGAGGAAGACAGAAAGAAAAGTTACAAAGGGAGAAAGCAGGACCAGTAGGATTGAAATAAATGGACAGGGGGTGTATGGTGGTCGATTAAAAGAGGCATGAGGTAGATGCCAGAATACACATCCTTGGTAGTCAGAGCAATGAAATGTAATGGTGCTGCTGCAGGCTTCTGGGCAGAGCTTTGGGCACAGCACTCATTATTTTGCAAATTAGGCACTACTTATAGTGTAACCCCATTTCCCTCAAACTTTCATCTGAGCAGTGTCTGCCCTGTCTATACTAAAGTGACACCCACTGAGAACTGTAATTGCATTTGTTGAGAAATAATTTGCATATTGTATTTGTCTCACTAGACGAATATTTGTGCAGTGTTCCACTGTTTAATTGTTTTGTATTTATGTGTGATGATTTTCGGGTGTTTTATGCAATGTCTTCATACACAGCTTTGAAGGAGCTGTTTAATAGTGCACATTATAGTGCAATGTTCATGAAGAGAAAGTGATCCACAGACGACTATAATATAGAAAGCTCACATGGATGTAATAAAAAGAGGTGAGAGAGATGGGGGCTGAAATCAAGAATATATGGAAAGGAAACAGTGAGGCAAGTGTCGGCTTCAGTCAGTGAGCAAAAATGTGTGTGACTGCCTTGGTCAGTGTGACATTGTCTGCCGACTGAATGAACGCGGGAGCACAAGAATGTGAGGATTTGTGAGTTACTGCATGAGTGAGACTATGTGAGAGCATCTGTTTGACGGAGTAAGTGAGTAAATGTGAAGGAGTGTGTCACGGCATGAGTGCCTAAATGAGTATGCAACTGTAGTAGAGATACATAAAGATCGCAGGGAGGCACTGACTTCAAACAACACAGAAGATCGGGCGAAGCCCTATAGTCACCCTCTGAAGGCGACACAGCCATTAGGGGCTCTATTAGGCAGAAGAAAACAGCCGCAAATGGCAAAAGTGTGGCGCACATAATCTACAATCCCGTCAGTAGCCCCGAAACAGCCAAAGGCATACAAAGTCCAAACTCTATGGCTAGTGATGCCATTGGAACAGACACGCAGGAACATACTTCATGCACAACGGCCACACACAAACCCTCCTTATCAAGGAGAGCCAAAAAGAAGCCGAAGAAACAACAGAAAAAGACAAAGCTAAAAGGGAGACAATTGCAGCCATTGAAGACCAACCAACCACCCCCACAAGGGGACACTAAAGTCACTCAGCTCTACCCAATTTTCACAGACAAAAACTGGGGCAAAAAGGTCCCCCTGATTTCCCCACCTTTGGAAATTCAGCAAAAGCCAACCATACCACTAAGTATCTCCAGTGCGAAGGGCCAAAAGCCACTAGCATGGCCAATCCATCCCAGAGGCAATGACCCAATGGTCGGAACAAGCCCGTCCCCCGCTGAAATGCTCGTCCAGACAGTAACGGCAATATTAACGCCACAGCCGGATACCCCAAATCCATCGCAATTAAGCCCAGGGCACCAGCCCGGAATTAGAACAAACAACGGCTACAGCAAGTGGCCCCAGGCAGGACCTGCCTCAATCTACCAAGGAAGCATCAGCACAGGACCAACCCCGGTAGAGCCAGTTCCAGGAAGGGGAGAAACGGCCTAAACTGTGGGCATACCAGCAGTCGTACATGAGGTGGTCCTCACACCGAGATTCCTAAGTACGGGACAGCACGACATCCTGAACCGGAGCAACATTCTACTTCTTTTTAAACATCTGGATACCCTCGATAAGATACAAATGACTTAGAATGGGTGAAATTCCTGAGCATGAAGGGGGATACACATGGAGATTAAACAGTGGTGGGCCTGAAGAGCAAAGAAACACAAGTCGTCGTCGTGAACAACTCTACCCTCCTCGCTAAGTGGGGCATTGATGTTCAGACGTTGCTGCATCCAAAATACCCACATGTCTTAGCCCCAGACATCGGAGGCAAGGCTACCTGGTCGGTCTTGCATGGAAAAAACAGCTTAGGATCCATGGGCAGATGTCAGACGGGCCAAAGGGACCCAATGGGTATCAGAATCTCATGTCAAAACAACCATCGGGTCATTCGCGCTGCCCTCTCTGCCTCGGATCAAATCGGAATTGCAAGAAGGAGGCTGCAGTATTCCTAACTGCGGCGAAAGCCAGCATGGCAGGGGAGAAGCTGGGCTAGGACCACCTCATAAGCAGCAACTAACCATGCTGCTTATGAGGTGGTCCTAGCCCAGCTTCTCCCCTGCCAGATCAGATGGAGGCATTGTCACAGAAACCAGAAGACCTGCTAAACATACACAAACCATATCAGGTTATTCTAGCCGGGGACTTCATTCTGAAGGATTTAGACAAAACGGAATCACCCCCTCGGGGATCAGGTAGGGCAGCACCCTTGTATGACCTTCTCAACAATAACAAGCTGATTTCAACCCACATACTGAAAAAAGCTCGCTCAGCTTCCTGGCATCCTCAGTTCACCTTCCGGGACTCTTCAAGAATCGACTACATCATGGCTAGTGAAGTGATGGCGGCCAGAATGAAAGACTTTGAAGTTGAAGATTGGACGGACAGTGATCACAGGCCATTAAGAGTAATATTTCAGCTGGATGTACCGCCAGCCACCATCTACCTACCCACTGGGGAGTCAAATGGAGAGGAAAAACACAGTGTCCTGAGGAGGATCAAGTGGTCAGACAAGATCGGGAACACACTTCAAATGTTGTTGGATCAGAAACAGGAAGGGAGCCTTTCCCCAGTGCTCCGCCCCATAAAAGGATGGGAGAACATTGCCGAGGACCTACAAACAAAGTTCGGGAATTCCCAGTCCCAATGCCCTAGGCCCAAAGGGAAATTGAGACCAGGAAGAACCTGGCTAACCAAAGATATACGAGAATGTAAAAGGCTCCTTCGTAAGGCTCTCGCACAAAAGAAAAGAAGGGGTAGACAAATAGAGGGCCCATCGGCTGCATCGCTGAGGGCATCCCTAAGGAAGAAATTATGGGAACATAAAAAAGCCAACACGGAAAGGGAATGACTTAAAGTCTTCTCCCTGCTTAAACAAAAGAATCCAGTACGACTCTGGAGACATATAAACCAGCTGAGCAGTCGGGGAGCCTCAAGAGAAAACGTGTAGCAGAAAAAGATTGGATGCTACAGGTGAAGTAGCTATATGTTACCGCGCCCATTAACAGAGACTGTACAAAGGGGACAAGCGGTGGGGGGGGGGGGGGTCCGAGCCGAGCAAGCTAGCACAAAGTCAGGAGTCATGATCCTGAGCTCAGGCAATTCGTCCATGGGCAATTGATCTCCGGCTGATGCACACGGCACTCCATCAGCCCGCATCAAGTCTATCAAGAGCATGAAGAATGATGGGGCTCCTGGGCCAAACGGGATTCCAGCACCGGTTTGTAAACTGGCCCCAAAGTTCTGGGCATCACTTTTAACCCCGCTCTTCAATCACGCCTTTTTGACAGCTATAACCCCTGAGTCTTGGAGGAGTTCCATATTGGTCCTCATTTTTAAAAAAAGGGATCGCCTAAAGCCATCGAATTATAGGCTCATTGCCCTGCTTGATCTGGAAGCCAAGGCAAATGCCCGTCTACTACTGAAAGATCTGGAGAAGTGGGTCGAAGAGAGAAGCATAATACCCTTGTACCAGACTGGCTTTAGGTCACGGTCATCAACCATGGGCAACACTCTGGCGCTAGTGCACCTATCAGCCCAGGCAACCCTGAAGAACCATCCTCCACTCTTTTGCTGTTTCGTGGATTACAGCACAGCCTTTGACAAAGTAGTTAGTAAAAGATTATGGTGGAAGCTAGAAAACTGGGGCATCCCCTCATATCTTTTGAAGGCAATAAGATCATTATATGAAGACACATGGGTGCGGGTCAAAACCAGTGCCCGCGCAGTTTCCCCCCAAATAATCACGGAGAACGGGTTGAAGCAAGGATGTGTGCTGGCCCCCATCCTCTTTAACTTATACACTGCGGATTTAGGGTAGGCCCTAAAAGGAGCCAGTTTAGTAGCCCCAAGATTAGGAAATGTGAGGCTGCCAGTGCTACAATACACCGATGACACTGCCATAATGGACCACATGAAGGTGGGCCTACAAAGAGCCCTAAATGCATTAAACCGCTTTAATATCATCAACAACCTGACAGTCAACCAAGGAAAGACCAAGGTCATCATTTTTGGGTCCTACCATCTGAAGAAAAAAGCACAGTGGCAAATGGGAAATGTGCAAATTAACTTGGTGGCCTCATACAACTATCTAGGGGTCTGGGTGACGGAACGGACGAAGGAGAATGTACATTTAAAACAGCAGAGCTCCAAGGCCAGCAAGGTTATACATTTATTAAAACAACTAAGCCATCATCTGATCAGTCCGTCTGCCAGTCCAATTCTGACAGTTTTAAAAGCGAAGCTTCTTCCAGCAATCAGTTATGGTCACCTTGCCTTCCCCGGGTTACTGGATGCTCTCCTCAATTCAGCCCAAGTCAAGGCATACAAGTCAGTGCTATAAATACCGAGGTCAGCAAGAAAAACAAGGCTAAGACTGTAGCTAGGCTTGGCGAGGCCAGACCTGATATGCCAGGGGGAGATCATAAAGTTATACTTAAGGATACTAAGGGCACCGGTTAACTCCTTAAAACATTATTTAAGATCTATCTTTGAGGGGCCAGGCTCGGCCTGGCACATTAGCCTAGGTAATGCAATCAAAACACTGAAGATCGAGGAAGAAAGCATACCGCGGCTGGACATCCCCTTGAATGCCTTGAAGAGTGCTATCAACAAACAAGTGCGCGAAATCTTCTTTGATTTCGACCTCAAATCTCTCCGTCGAAGCTTTCATTTAGATCTGTTGAACAACTCCTACATGGAAGGAAAAGCACAACCCTACTTATGCGAGGCTCTTACTACACAGGCCCGAAGCAAAATCTTTTTCATGAGGCTGATCACATTAGGGATTGCGGAATTCAACCCCGCATGGGCCCGAGGGGGGGAATCCATAAAGTGTAGATTGTGTTCCTACAAGAGGGAATCCTGGTTGCACCTTCTATGTTGTTGACCCAACCTCAACAACGAACGTCGGTGTCTTTTGCGCCCGATCTGTATCAACAAGGGTATGAAGTCTTGTATCGAAGCATCAGCTTTGTGTTTGTCAACCACTAACACAATGGCTCTAGCAAGACTGGCGAAATGTATCCATCAAATCAGGATTGCCCTAAAAGCCGCCAACAAATGCAGTAAAACACTGGTGAAGAGCTCTGCAAACTTCAGGGAAGAAAGCTGATGGGGTTTTTTAATGATGCATTGATGACTGTACTCTTCCAGCACGCCCTCCAAGAGAGCGTCATTCCATGATAGCTACCCAGTGTGCTATAGTAGGCAGTTCAGAGCTTCGTAATGCAGTTCATTTTTAGGGCTTAAAGGGGGCATCACGAACATGCGCAAGGCCCCATGACAATGACCATAGATTCTGGTGAAGGCCGATCATGCGGGAACTGGGAAGGGGTGTTAAATTTTACTCATCACAAATTGAAGTTTTGTATCACTGTTTTAGCTTTTATATGCTGGTTGTTTTTACTGTAATGATTTTAATTAATTGTACAGTTAATAAAATTCATTCATTCATACGGAGTATGCAACTGAATATGTGAGTAAGCGCAGGAGTGCGGAAGAGAATATGCAAGTGCTTAGGTGAGGGATATCCCGGTTGGCGTTTTCTCTTTCTCAAACTCTGAATGTCTGATTTCCGATGTATTACATTTTTGTTGTAAAAAAGTTAGTCAAAATGGCAGCATTGGCATAAGCGAATGCTACTTCATTTGGATGGATGCTGATTTTACAAGATTGATCTAAGAGAACTTCACTGTGTGTTCTCCAGTCTCCGGTAGAGTTGCCTGTAAATAGCTAAAATGCCACCACTGAAGGCTAGGAAGCCAATGGGTGAAGTGGGCTGGCCTGCTGCCTTATATAGAATGCTGCAATGGGCGTGGGAGTGGGTGAGGGCGGGCAAATGACACTGTAAGAGACCAATGGATGAACATCACTGGCGGAAACGCCCTCTATGTATGTATAATGGGGCAGATTTATGTTTGACTTGCGCCTCATTTACGCCGCCGTTGCGTCACTTTTGTGACGGAGCAGCGGCACAAATCCTGCGCCATGGTGCGGGGTATTTACAACGTGATGCATCTGGGAGATGCGTCACGTTGTAAAGCCCTGCGCCACATGTAGGCGTTCCAGGGCAGGTGGGGGTGTTCCGGCGCAGGAACGCCTCCTAAAAGTGGCTGAGTGAAATCTACAAGATTTCACTCAGTCACTTTTGAGCCCATGCTGCGTCAAAACCCTGCGCCTGCTTGAAGCAGGCGTAAGGATTGACGCAGCATTGTGCAGATAGGGCACCCCAGAGCCTTGCTGGAGCTGCGTCGCGCTTGCGACGCAACTCCAGCAATGCGCCACTTTTACGGCACAGATGCGTGACGCATCTGTGCCGGTTTTGGCCCATGGTGCGCCGCATTATAAATGCGGCGCATCCATGATGGCGGAGCTGGGGCGCAAAATAACTGGCGCATCCCTGCTGATATGCAGGGATGCGTCAGTTATTATAAATATGCCCCAATGTATTTTGTAAGGATTTTATTTTTTGTAGAAAAAAAATCAAAAAAGGGATTGGCTAATGCCAGACATAAAAAAACACACGTGCCCGTGTGACATATGCCTGGGCTTCTTTTCCGATTATGTATGTAAACTTACAAACCAGGACACAGTGACTTGAAATGTTTAATTTTGCAAATATTTAGCCTTAATCACAAAAGTAAACTTGCACTTTTGGTGTAAGTTTACTATTTTGTTACTATACGCAAACTCCGAGTGTAGGTTTACGTAGTATCTTTACGATTGCAACGACCGTCCTATCTTTTTATTTGCGGAGTTCGTTTTAGTTGTAAAAGTACTACACGTACAATTACACTCGGAGTTTGTGAATCGCAAAAAATAGTACATTTACACCACAAGTGTGAGAGTCCCGTAGGCAACACAAAAGAATCTCGAAAGAGAGCTGGACTGTCAGAGAGGATTCTTAGGCGCTGTTTCGTTCTGTTTGCATTAGACATAAAAAAACAATTTTGTATTAAGCTCTGGAAGCGAACGGGCCTTTCATCAATAAAGTAAATTCCCCGGTGTCGATGTGAATTTAATGAAACAGACCTCCTCGGAAAATTGCTTCTCGTGTCCCTGGAGATAAGAAAATCGCACTATTTCATCTCCTAAATCTCTGCCCTTTGAACACGAGAGTGCCTGTTTAACACATTAGGACAGGCTTTGCAGCGGCCATAATTACCAACAGGCACAGGTCTTTCATACATGGTTAAAAGGTCCCTACGTCACTCATCTCCCTTCCCCATTGGTGTAATGATGCGATTTATAAAACGTCGGTTATAGGGCAATTTCTTTAACTGAACTAGTCTTTTCTTTCCCAGGATGTTACACTCAATTGATGCAGACTCCATTCTTAGCTCGAGTTTATCTAAATATTTGGAGTCTCTGATGGCCCGGATGTAAATCTTCCCAAGATTAGCTATCTCCGGGTTTGCCAAAAGTCCCTTGCTCGCATGACACGCGTCTCTCTTCTGGCGACATTCAAAGGCCGCAACTGCTGTCCTCGTATTTACTTCTGGACCTCCTAGGACATCGCGGTCCCATCTCTCACGACGGCTGCGGGCGCTGATAGTGATTGGCTAATTGAAGTTGAAAAAAAAATCCGTTATCTCGTCTCAAGAACAAGGTGTATTTGCGGAGTTGATAATGTTGCTGAGAAAAAGAGAATTCCTGAAAGTTTGGAGGAGTGGGTTCACGCGCTTAGTTTAAGTTAACAATTACTTTGTTAATACAATCTTGATGCGAACAAAGGTATTCGTTTTTGTTCAAAGGGAACCATCTTGGTGTTCTTATTGAATGTAATAATGCATCCAGCTCGAAATGATAAGGGTTCTTGTTTTATAATTTATATCAAGTGATACACACGCAGATCACGTTCAGGTCTGTTGCTACAAGTACAATACTGTCATCACCAGGGTCGGACTGGGGAAGAAAATAGTTCTGAGAGCCTAAATTAACAAGCATTGGCATAGCCAATAGGTCTCGCTGTTGGGACCTTATAAGTATTTAGTTATACAGCACAATATCCTTGGTGCAACAACATCAAGTTTTGCATGGCTAAACACTTATAAGGTCCCAAAGGTGAGACCTATTGGCTATGCCAATGCTTGTTGTATTTGACATAGGTGCTCGTGACATTTGGGGTTTACATAAATGTTTGACGTACCTGAAAGCACCCCACGTAAAAACCTCACATACTAAATCTGAAGATATGTTAATGTGTAACTGTAGGAGAGTAGGATCTGCACCTTATGTTGCCCCCACTTTTTTTCTGATGTTTACACTGGTTTCTGGCTATAGTCTGGCTGGGACCCTGCTAATCAGGGCCCCAGCGTCTCTGTTCTCTCTAAACAACTTGGAGTGCATATTAGGTGCACTAGTGATTGGATACTGTGGCACCTTATGAGCCCCTAGTATATGGTACCTTAGGTCCCTAGGGCATAGTTACTTCACAGGCCTACCAGGGGCTGGAGCATGTATTATGCCACCCCTGGGAAGCAGACTAAATCTGACACCACAGGCCTGCTACTGCAGCCTGGGTGAGGTAGTGTTAGCACTCCTCACTGAGATATAGGTTCACTGTATCTCTTCCTGCACACACATTTAAACCTATCAGTCACCCCTAAGGCAGGTCATATCAATCCTGAGGGCAGGGTGCTTGGTTTTCATGTGAGGGGTGCCTCTGCCTGAGCAGGGTCCCTCTGCAGCTCTCAGAGTCCATTCTCTGGGGCTGTTTGTGAATGCGGTCAAACCATATACTCTTAAGTGCATTATAACCTCGCGGTAAATGCTAACTTTGGAATGGCTGCAGCAAAACATGTCGTGTTTGGTGTAAAACGTTTTGGAATCATACCCCCACACCAGTAACTGGTGTGGGAGTATGATCCCACCCCTCTAGAGGGATAGACATGTCCCCACTGTGGAAACACGGTAGAATCCTGAAGAGCCCTGGCATCACAAAATGGATGCCACCAGTCACAGACACTGGGCTGCCCTCCTGCTGATGACCGAAACTCGCAGTGGAGGAGGCCCAACAATAGGCATCCTGTCACAGGAGGTGTGGTCACCTCCCAGACAGGGTTTAGTGTATTGGGGCTGGGTGGGTGCACTCCTAGAGTGCTTTGAAGTCCTGCACTGGGGGAGCAGTAGGCTCCTCTGTGCATACACCAGTTCAAACCGGCTCAGAGGCTACCTGCCCCTGCTCTGGTGCAAAACTGGACAAAGGGAAGTGGGTGTAGCCACCCACTCCCCTGACCCTCCCATAGGTGGGGTCATAGAGCTAGTCCGTCCCCTCCTTTCAGTATAAGTTAGGGAACCCTTGCCATTGCAAATTAGATATCCCTGGACGACGCTCTGGAGAAGAATCCTGGACCTTCGACGTTCCACTACCTCTTGAAGACTGAAGAATCTCCCTTGGAGTCAAGGAGTGACTCCCCTGCTTGGCAGGCACCCAATCTTGCAATCAATGGTTGCAAACTTTCCCGCTCCCGCCGGAGTTCGAAGTCCCTGCATTCCAGGAAGAGGATTTCCTGACTTCTCCAATGCCATTGTGAGTCCCCAGCGACGCTGAGGCAAGTGGACTCCACGAGTGATGAGGAACCGCAATCCCTGGTACCGTGCACTATTTTCGAGTCCTTGACTTCTAATCTCATAAAGAGATTAGCAGAGAGTTGTTATTAATACATACATATATATTTTCTATATATACCTGTGTGGTGTCCTTTCATTTAGTGATTCAAGAGATTATAAGGTAAAACAAGCTGCTTTACATTCCTCTAAAGACTTAGCCTGAAGGCTGCTCTCCACTGCTACCACTAGGATAGCTTTCTTTAAAAGGTTGTATTAAGCCTACCATAAGAGTCGAATTGTACTGGTGCAGGGTGTCCACTTTAATTAGTGAACAGCATATACCAGGCCAACTTCTCACATTGGTGGGCAGCGTGTGGGATTACAGCTTGCCATTGTTTTTACCAGAAAATCTCTATTTGAATTACTAACTGAAACCACTATAGGTACTCAAGGTACATATAAAGTCAAGCTTAGTATCAATCAGCTCTACTGAACTTAGAGCTGTGTGTAAAGGGATAGCACACCCTTTCTACAGCTCAAGCTAGTATCAGTAGTCCACAAACTAGTGTAGTTAGTACAACACTGCACAACACTAGAATGTCCTTTAGGGTTGGAACCAGTGGGTCCGCCCAGCCTCAGTATAAGGACATGACTTTCTTTGACTTGAAAGCCATGTGTGCTGCAAGGCACCTGAGGATAGGACAGAATCCCTCCACACTACACCTGATAGATCTGCTGACAGCAGATGATCTTAGATTAGCTCTAGGAACTAATGGGTCTGAAACAGTGGGTGGGTCAATTACAGTGTCTGGGTCAGATGATGAAAATCAGGATGACCTGGACTCTGTGGTTGAAGGGCCAGACCCACAAGGGTCTGAAAAGGACAGAGGAATTCTCCCTAAGAGGACTGACAGAGTGGAGGAAAGGCCTAGGTCCCCTTCTAGGGAATCTGACCACTCCTATCACTCTGGCAGAGAATCTGTCCAGCAGAGGAACTCCTACCTTCCTAGAAGGGAGACCTCCTCTGACAGAATGTACAAACTGCTGCAGTATGAGGAAGCAAGATTTGCCCTCAAAACCAAGCAGTTGGCATTAGACAGAGAAGCCTTTGAGCTCTAGAGAGCTTCTAGAAGAGAGGGGTTAAAACCCCCTGGTGGCAGCAACAGTGTCCCTAGAGGTAGAGAATATATTCCAGACCATAGGAACCTGAGCAAGGTTGTTCCTCCCTACCAGAGTGGGGATGATATCCACAAGTAGATAACTGCTACGGAAAGGGCCTGTAGAGTACAACAGGTCCCCCGGAAGCAGTGGGCAGCAATCTTGTGACTCTCCTTTTCAGATAAAGGCAGAGACAAGCTCCTCACTGTTAGAGAAGAGGATGCTGATGACTATGAAGTCCTGAAGAGTGCACTGATAGATGGGTTTGGCTTAACCACTGAGAAGTACAGGTCGAAGTTCAGAGACACCCAGAAAGCACAGACTCAGGACTGGACTGACTTTGTAGATTGTGCAACCAAGGCTCTGAAGGGTTGGCTGGTTGGCAGTAGGGTTACTGATTTCAAGGGATTGTATGATCTAATGATGAGAGAACAGATCCTTAATAATTGCCAGAACCAGTTGTTGCATCAATGCCTGGTGGACTCTGATCTGACCTCTCCCCAATAATTGGGAAAGAAGGCAGACAAATGGATCAGAACCAGGGTGAGGCAAAACACCCAGAACCAAGGGGGTGACACTAAGAAGCAGGATTCTAAGGGCTCTGAGAAAGGTGGGGATAAGTCAAAAGACCAGAAGTCTTCACAAGGGCCCCAAAAATCTGCATCTGGTGGGGATTCACAGTCCAACAAGGGAAAATGCCAAAAGAAGCCCTGGTGCAAATTCTGTAAACAGAAAGGGCACTGGACTTCTGACTGTAACAAGTCCAAAGACCAAACCACCACCACTCCTGCCCCTAAGGCAACTGTTCCCCCTAGTTCAGTTACTGGTGGAGGTGGTACACAGAATAAGGGTGCAGTAGGGTTGACCCTGGGTTCTGAAGTGGACTCTGGCCTAGTCAGAGTACCCACTCAGGCATTGCTGATTTGTGATGGAGACATTGATATGTCCTTCCTAGTGAGCCCCAGTAATCTGGGCAAATACAAACAGCAGCCTATAATAAATGGCAAACAGGCTTTGTCATTCAGGGACACAGGTGCTAGTGTCACCATGGTGGCAGATGCTCTTGTGGACCCTGGGCAGATCATCCTGGGCGAAATGTACCAGGTTACCAATGCAAGCAATGTCAGGACCAACCATAGTCTGGCAGTTGGGAATTTCTCCTGGGGAGGGGTAACTGGCCTCAAGAAAGTAGTAGTCAGTGCAGACCTCCCTGTCAAATGTCTATTGGGCAATGATCTAGAGACTTCAGCCTGGTCTGAAGTAGAGTTATGGAATCATGCTGAGATGTTGAGCATCCCTGCAGAGGTATTTGCTGTGACCAGGTCACAGTCCAAAATGCATAACACTGAACCAGCTCTGGATCCTGAAACTATGGACCAGGTGCTTCCCGAGAAGAGGAGCAGTAGGGTTAAGGCAGTGCCTTGCCCTCTGTCTCAGATCACAGATTCACCTCTTGAGGGAGGAGAAGCAAATGCGGAAGAAGGAACTGCCCCAGAGGGACTTGAGCCTGATCAGGTTGAGTTCTTGGGGGCAGGGGGCCCTTCTAGGGAAGATCTGAGTAAGGAGCAACAGTGCTGCTCCTCTCTTGAACCCCTCAGACATCAGGCTGCTGCTGAGGCTGCTGGGAGTGCTAGTGGGTCCCATAACGTTTATTGGGATGAGGGGCTCCTATATTCTGAGGGTAGAGATCCAACCCCTGGAGCCACCAGGAGGTTGGTAATACCTCAGAAGTTTAGGGGGTTCCTCTTGACCCTAGCACATGACATCCCTGTGGCAGGTCACTTGGGCCAAAACAAGACCTGGGACAGGCTTGTTCCTCATTTTCAATGGCCACATATGTCAGAAGACACCAAGGAGGTTTGTCGCTCCTGTGTTACTTGCCAAGCCAGTGGCAAGTCAGGTGGCACAACAAAGGCCCCCCTGATACAACTACCTGTGGTGGGGGTACCCTTTGAAAGGGTAGGGATTAACATTGTTGGTCCCCTTGACCCTCCAACTGCATCTGGGAACAGATTTTAACCTGGTGGTAGTGGATCATGCAACCAGGTAGCCAGAGGCAATTCCCCTGAGGACCACCACAGCCCCTGTGGTAGCAAGAGCCCTCATTGGAGTTTTTTCCAGAGTGGGTTTCCCAAAGGAGGTCATCTCTGACAGAGGTACAAACTTCATGTCAGGATATTTGAAAGCAATGTGGAAGGAGTGTGGTGTAACTTATAAATTCACTACTCCCTATCACCCACAGTGCAATGGGTTGGTTGAACATTTCAACAAAACCCTAAAGGGAATGATTAAAGGACTCCCAGAAAAGCTTAGGCAAAAATGGGACCTTCTTCTTCCCTGCCTTCTGTTTGCATACAGAGAGGTTCCACAGAAGGGGGTTGGCTACAGCCCATTTGAACTTCTGTTTGGGCATCCTGTAAGAGGTCCATTATGTTTGGTGAAGGAGGGCTGGGAGTTACCTCTCAAACCCCCCAAACAGGATGTGATGGACTATGTACTTGGTATCCGCTCCAGGATGGCCGAATACATGAAGAAGGCAACTACAAACCTGGAGGCCAGCCAAGAATTACAAAAAACTTGGCATGACCAAAAGGCTGTGCTGACTGTGTACCAGCCAGGACAGAAAGTATGGGTGTTGGAGCCTGTGGCCCCAGCAGCCCTCCAGGACTAGTGGAGTGACCCCCATACCATTGTTGAGCAAAAGGGAGAAGTCTAGGTGTGGGCGGAATTTGCGAAATTCCCTTTCGCAAATTATCGCGAAAATGTAAAAAATCTCCGCAAACACGCGGAAATATCGCGAAGATGCAGAAGTTTTTTTCCCGCCCGTTCGCGGTATTTTCTGCGTGCTCGCGGCTCGCTAACTTACCCATGCGGTTGCTCACGGGCGCGGCCATCTTGTTTTCACTTGTCTCGCGGTGCATGATCGCGAGAAGAAAGACGTGATCGCGCGACGAATGACGTTACTGCGGACGCGAACTGTCGCGAGACAGCGCAAATGGCTACCAACAATCCAACATCTCGTGGAGAACGCGACCGGATCGGGAAAACTTGTCGGCGAACGCGGGGATTCAGGTAAGGCGATCGCGCGCACGCGAGAATGTATTTTTTTTGTTTGGTTTGGAGGCCCTGCAGAAAGCAGGCCTCATTATCAAGGCCACTAAGTGCCAGATAGGGCAGAGTCAGGTTGTGTACTTGGGCCACCTTGTAGGTGGGGGCCAGGTTCAGCCTTTGCAGATCAAAATCCAAACCATCATGGAATGGGTTGCTCCAACCACCCAGACACAGGTGAGAGCATTTTAGGCCTGACTGGGTATTATAGGAGGTTTGTAAAGGGATATGGATCTATAGTGACCCCCTTGAATGATCTTACCTCAAAGAAAATGCCAAAAAAGGTTCAGTGGACAGCTAGCTGTCAGAAGGCATTTGAAGACCTAAAGCAGGCCAGGTGCACTGCCCCCATCTTACAGAGTCCAGACTACACCAAAAAGTTCATTGTCCAAACAGACGCTTCTGAGCTGGGTGTGGGAGCTGTACTGTCTCAACTGAATGATGAAGGTCAATCCTCATGGACACCATCCATTAACCTCGTGAATAAAAAAATAGATATTTTTGAAAAAGTAATAGAAAGTAGTATTGATGATCTTTTGACTAAAAAAATGTGGTATCAAAAGAATCTAACCGTCTCAGAAACAAATGCATTAAAGAACTTAGAGAAATGTATTGATTTTACCATCAAACCCGGCGATAAAGGAGGGAGCATCGTGGTCATGGACACAACAGATTATAATAACAGAATGCTAAATTTCTTAAATAATCCGGCCCATTATCAAAAATCAAATAGAGACGAGTGGTTGCTTTTGATAAATAAAGTTACCAGACTATTGGATCATGCCAAAGAGGATAATGTAATATGTGTAGAAGAATATAATTTCCTGAGAAACACGAATCCCAAAATACCTGCTATTTACGGCCTACCGAAAGTACATAAAGATCTTGCAGATCCCCCTATGAGACCTATTGTCTCAAGTATAGACTCACTAACGGAACCTCTTAGCAAATATGTAGATAGATTCCTGCAAACAATGGTGACACAACAAAAAGCCTATATCAAGGACACAACTGCAATGATTAAGAAAGTTGAGAACCTATTGTTTAACCATGAGACCCAGTGGTTGGTCACTATGGATATAGAGGCCCTCTACACCAAAATACCACAAAATGACACCATCGGGATGTTAGAGGGTCTCCTAGCCACAGAAACAGGAGATTTGTCAGCTCACTCAATATTCATATTGGATTGTGTAGAAATCATTTTGAAAAATAATATCTTTCTATTCAAATCAAAGGTACCAGCATGGGCGCAACCTGTGCTCCTAGTCTAGCCTGTTTATATGTGGTGGACTTTGAAAAGAATCACATCTATAATGAAGCTGCTCAATTTTTCGAAAACATCACATGTTGATCAAGATACATAGATGATGTTTTCTTTATTTGGACAGGCTCAGTAGAATCATTAAAAGAATGCATTGAATGGTTAAATCTAGGAGATACCAATTTAAGGTTCACATCAGCAACTAATAAAAATCACTGCGATTTCCTAGATATTAAGATCAAACATCAAAACGGTACATTGCAAGTAGAACTTTTTACGAAACCTACTGATCGGAATACAATGCTTCACTACCAAAGCAACCATCTCAAATGTCAGAAGGACTGAGACTAAAACGTAATTGCACAAATATGAAAGATTTCAATTATCATGCAGATATTCTGACCAAAAAGCTGCTAGACAGGGGGTACCCTAAGAGGCTGACTAAACAAGCATATAAAAGAGCCAAATATTACGACAGAGAATCTCTTCTCAATGAAAAACCAAATCAGGTCAAACAACAACTTCCTCTTATTTTTGTAACTAACTTCAGTAGTGCCAGTAATAAAGTGAAAAACATTATAACTAGAAACTGGCACTTACTAAATGATAAAAATGACGCCAGACTTCCCAAACCAATGTTTTCATTCAGACGAAATCGTACTATTAGGAATCATGTAGTACATACCTACAGAACTGAGCTGACATGTAAACAACGTAGTATTACCAATGCCCCTTTCCCAGTAGGAAATTTTCCATGCAATTCCTGCAAGAATTGCAACAATAAAATTAAAGGCAAGGAGATTACATATATGGGAATCTCACATAAATTAAACAGTTTTATTAACTGCAGGACCAAAGATATCATCTACCTTATAGTATGCCCCTGCAATAAAGGATATATTGGTGAAACGTCACGCGAAATAAGGATTAGAATTACAGAACACAAATCAGCCATTAGGACCAAGAAAAAAACGGCACCCTTGGTAGAACACTGGATTGAACACAACCACACAGTGGAGGATCTCAAATGGTGCGGAATAGAGATCACTCAAGTAAATGCACGCGGCAGGAATCACGAAATAAAGAGAAAGAAACGCGAACAATTTTACATGTCCCGATTTAATACATATAAAACTGGGCTGAACAATAAAGAAGAATGGGAGAGACTTATCTGATCATCAAAAACTTAAAAACCACATTGAGAATACTGACTGTAGCTGTGTTACTTAATGCGGCTACCTGTTTGTTTTGTCATCCCAAAAATGAAGTATCATAACTCGTGTGGGGGGGGACTTCAATCATTATTAGAAATTGTTACAAATTCAGTGATTCCAAACTATATACAATGTTGACCAATGGATTATTACAATTATAGGTTGGTTAGGGACATCAAAAATGTATGGAATAATATAAAATGCCCTGATAGATATCTTGTTTCTTCATCACCCTATTTATTAATAGGCATTTTAAAAATATCATCTTAAACTATAGAGATTTACGATATAACCTGCTATAAGGTGATAATAATAACCATCTAAAGATGGCAGCCGAATGTATTATGTCGTTAAAATGGGCTAAAAAGTATAACTCCAATCTTGTACGTAACAAGATTTTATTCAAATGCTAGCTTGAGATATCATTCTTTTAATTTTTGAATGTAGGGTTTATACAAATATTGCCTGTACAAAACACTTAACATAATGTTATCCATTACATCGTAATCAACCAGACGGACACTCTAAATGTCTTAAGATGGCCACCATGTTTGCACAATAGGGCAAAATTAAACGTAGGAAACCACGAGATGGATTAAAATATCCAATTGCAAGACCAATAATCTCCGATTATAAGTGACACAAGAAATGGTATAAAAAGATGAGTTACATAATCTTTACTTCGTGAAAACTAATTGAATTAGTCACGTCAGGACCGGGCACGCCGAATGATTCAAATAGCCCGGATTTCCGGAAGTCCGTTACAAGAACATTTCCGGAAATTCGTTGGAGCAGGGAGGCCGCAGGGGCTTTATCGGGTAAGCCCTCGTGAAACCTAGCCTAAATTATTGAGAATTTGGTCGCTGAAGCTTGACGAGCTACTTCGTGTGTAGATACCGTTTTGTAGAAAATAGCGCCTGAGAGGAGCAGAGACTATGTTTACCATTAGTAAAAGCTTACGTATGCCAATTAACAACATTATGGAAAAAAACAGGTATTATAGTAGGGCCAAATATTGAGGAAATAAATGAAGTTTCTTTAAAATATCCCATTATCGTAAGAAACGCATAATTAGGGAAGAAATGGATACGGATATAAGTTCCAATATCCATTCTCTTTTAAGAATATATCTATCCAATGTAAGTAACTATGAGATGTGTAATACACTTAAGATGGGTATTTATACTAAAAATGCTCGAATATATACTCCAGCAAAAGCAAAGAATTATGATGTACATTGATAATAGCTAGGCCTTTGGAAATAGGGTTATATATACCATAAACAAGGATATACTAGTTGCAAGAAAATAGACATATAACGCCTACAAGATTTGGAAATAATTGATATGAGGGATGAGTAAATGAATAATAATAAATGAGGACAAACAACGAGCCATGTAGCTCCAATAAAGCCTAGAAGGTAAACTAATAGGGACTAGGTTTGGAATCAGGTCAGTAGTGACTAACAGCGATGTAAAATGAATTCCACAGACTGTATCAAAACGAAATTGTCGTTACCTCAAGCATTAAAGCGCCAATTGAGAAAGCGCACATAGACAAAAACCCAGTGGGAATCTTGAGAGAAGAACCAAATTTGGGTCATCTAATTTGAATCCAGGAATTTATGGTAAGGAGTGGTAATATATGTACAGCCTTATACTGTATACTTACAATACAAGTAAATATAGTAAGTTCTTTCTTTCTAAAACAAATACAGGAGCAAAAACAAAGAGATATATAGATGCTTGATGTCTCCTCACGAAAAGAGAACATATCCATAAAACCCGAATCCACTGATTTAGAAGAAATCGAAACGGTGGCTCTAACGAATTTAAATAGAGATTACGGGAACATAAGGTATGCATTCCAATTATATTTTAGGTAATTTCGTTATTCCATACCGGAAGTTATAATTAACTAAGAGGATTCATATATTTCTGTATCAACGACAGACCAAGACACATATGGTGGTTGCGAACTACAGATACAATATTTATACGCTGTCCCAAACAAGAGAGAACCTCTGTAGACAGAAAGGTACTGTATTTTTGACCATATCTAACACAGCAAAAAATAAGTAGGTGTGTTCTTTCAATTAGCCTATAATGAGTTAATGAATATAAATTATAAGTCAGATAAATGACTAGTATAAGGACAGTCGATAAATCTATATATTCTTTATTATGGAAATAGCTGTCATTAGGACGTGATTATATAACATGGCAAATAATATTGGAGTATTCAGTAAAAAAAAAGTTTTAAAAAATTAAAAGATTAAAACATGTAGACCGTAGGAATATATTTGCCCTAGAGAACTAAGCAAGACAAAGCAGTAACTGTAATATAAGGACAAATGAATTTTTCATGAATGGTTCCTAATTGAAGTATTTCTTTGCCACACAGATTTATGTTTAACGTTGTTAGTCCTGAAGAAGGTGCTAAATGTAAAGAAATCACCGAAACGCTGCGTCGACTCTTTTAACAACCCTACTGACAAGAATAAAATATTTACATGATTGTATTGTTTTTAATATCTGTACTGATTTATTATTGCATTGATTTTATTGTTTTTAAATATCCGTATTGACTATATTTAGTCGAGTACAGTTCGTTTATTTGTGACTATCATGAGAAGTCAATGAGACTTAGATTGTAACCTATAATAGGAGGGAGAGGAAGGCATCTTCCTAAACATAACGTGGCTAAAAGTGAATTTGTTTAACTTTTAATACATTTTTGTGATACATTTTATATATATGTGGTCCTTTGCTTGCTTGTTCTCTGATAATTAGAACTAGAGGGTGGTACTCGAATCAAACAAAGTTGAATTCTTGGAGAGTATTGTTTCCTCCTGTGTGTAAGAAAACGATAGGGACTTTATTTTTCCTAGTAGTGTTACTCTTACCCTGTCCCTTTGCTCAGCAATAGGGTGACTCCCTTTTTGTTTGAACAAAAAAAAAAAAGAGAAGGTCAAGACCAGCCAGTAGCTTTTATTAGCAGAAGGCTGACCCCTAGAGAGAAACGTTGGTCAGCTATAGAGAGGGGGGCCTTTGCTGTGGTGTGGGCCCTGAAGAAGCTGAGGCCATACTTGTTTGGCACTCACTTCATAGTTCAGACTGACCACAAGCCCCTCCTACGGCTTAAACAGATGAAAGGTGAAAACCCAAAACTTTTAAGGTGGTCCATTTCCCTACAGGTGTTGGACTATACAGTGGAACATAGACCTGAGACCCAACATGCCAATGCAGATGGACTCTCAAGTTATTTCCACTTAGAACACGAAGACTCAACTGGTCAAGGTTAGTTTAGTGTCCCTGCGTTTGGGGGGGGGGGGGTTGTGTAGGAGGGTAGGATCTGCACTTTATGTTGCCCCCAATTTTTTTCTGATGTTTACACTGGTTTTGGGCTATAGTCTGGCTGGGACCCTGCTAATCAGGGCCCCAGCGTCTCTGTTCTCTCTAAACAACTTGGAGAGCATATTAGGTGCGCTAGTGATTTGATACTGTGGTACCTTATGAGCCCCTAGTATATGGTACCTTAGGTACCAAGGGCATAGGTACTTCACAGGCCTACCAGGGGCTGGAGCATGTATTATGCCACCCCTGGGAAGCAGCCTAAATCTGACACCACAGGGCTGCTACTGCAGCCTGGGTGAGGTAGTGCTAGCACTCCTCACTGAGATATAGGTTAACTATATCTCTCCCTGCACACACATTTAAACCTATCAGTCACCCCTGAGGCAGGTCCTATCAATCCTGAGGGCAGGGTGCTTGGTTTCCATGTGAGGGGTGCCTCTGCCTGAGCAGGGCCCCTCTGCAGCTCTCAGAGTCCATTCTCTGGGGCTGTTTGTGAATGCGGTCAAACCATATACTCTTAAGTGCATTATAACCTCGCGGTAAATGCTAACTTTAGAATGTCTGCATCAAAACATGTCGTGTTTGGTGTCAAACGTTTTGGAATCATACCCCTTCACCAGTAACTGGTGTGGGAGTATGATCCCACCCCTCTAGAGGGATAGACATGTCCCCACTGTGGAAACACGGTAGAATCCTGAAGAGCCCTGGCATCACAAAATGGATGCCACCAGTCACAGACACTGGACTGCCCTCCTGCTGATAACTGAAACTCGCAGTGGAGGAGGCCCAGCAATAGGCATCCTGTCACAGGGAGGTGTGGTCGCCTCCCAGACAGGGTTTAGTGTATTGGGGCTTGGTGGGTGCACTCCTAGAGTGCTTTGAAGTCCTGCACTGGGGGAGCAGTAGGCTCCTCTGTGCATACACCAGTTCAAACCGGCTCAGGGGCTACCTGCCCCTGCTCTGGCACGAAACTGGACAAAGGGAAGTGGTGTAGCCACCCACTCCCCTGACCCTCCCATAGGTGGGGTCATAGTGCTAGTTCCTCCCTTCCTTTCCGTATAAGTTAGGGAACCCTTGCCATTGCAAACTAGATATCCCTGGACAATGCTCTGAAGAAGAATCCTGGACCTTCGACATTCGACTACCTCTGGAAGACTGAAGAATCTCCCTTGGAGTCAAGGAGTGACTCCCCTGCTTGGCAGGCATTCAATCTTGCAATCAACGGTCGCAAACTTTCCTGCTCCCGCCGGAGTTCGAAGTCCCTGCATCCCAAGGAGAGGGTTTCCTGACTTCTCCAAGGCCATCGTGAGTCCCCAGTGACGCTGAGGCAAGTGGACCCTACGAGTGATGAGGAACCGCAATCCCTGGGTAGCGTGCACTATTTTCGTGTGCAACCCCTTCACGACTTTCTACGAACTTGTGCTTTGGACCACGTGTGGTCCAATCCTCCAACAGAGTTTCCACTGGAGATCAGAGGCCTACCCCATCCCGCGTGACCGTGGGCCCCTGTTGAGTGAATCCTCCTGAGGCGTCTTCGCGATCCCTTGTCGGTTGGCTTGTGGGTCCCCAGAAGACATTTCTACAATTCCAAAGGGCTCCCCTGGTTGCTCCAGACCTGCCCTGACTTACCCTCACTGGGTGAGTCCCTCAGACCTTGCTGGTCTGCACCGCTGACTTTTTACACTTTCCACAAGACTTGCTGTTGCCAAGGCTTGTTGGCTACAATCTGGTCGCCGACACCACATTAAGCTGTAGGCTTTATGGGATACGCTGAATCCAGCTCCTGGTCATCGACGATGCCTCCTGGACCTCATGGCTGAAGAGTCTACACACACGTGGAATACCTGAAATCACCCGACAACTGTGGGCATCCATCTTCCTTGCCCCGGGTCACTGCCAAGTGACTTTGAACACTGTCCCCTCTGCTTTCAGGTCTTCCTTCTTCTGAATCCAGCCTTGGATTCCACAGGACACTTCTCCTGTCTTCACAAGCAGCAAGTCTTCCTTGGCTCCCATTGAAAACGAAGCTGCGACCCGACACCAAAAGACACCTATGCACCTGGCTTCCCTGGGTGAGGTAACTCCAGGACTACGGTGCTCCTGTGGGTGTTGGCTCTAGAACTACTTACCCCGTAAGTGACTTGCTTGTAGTATCTCCCGAAGTATCCTAAAACTCTAAATTTCCAATCGCAACTTGCTCCATTGAAGTCAATTGGGATCCGCGGATGTGTTCTCACACTGCATGCGTCTCCCGTGGGTCCTTTACTTACCTGCCTTGGGTGGATTAGTGAGGCCCCAGCACTTCTGAAGGCCCTAGGCCCTAGGCCTCTCCCCCTTGCAAGTCATTATCTCTAAGTCTCTTTTTTAGTATATGGTCTGGTACGCCCCTAGGGCCCCAGCCATATTTGTGCTTAATTTGTTGTGAAATGTTGATTTGTGCATATGTGCATATTGTTAGTAATAAATACATATATATTTGATATATATACCTGTGTGGTGTCCTTTCTTTTAGTGATTCAAGAGATTATAAGGTAAAACAAGCTGCTTTACATTCCTCTAAAGACTTAGCCAGAAGGCTGCTCTCCACAGCTGCCACTAGGATAGCTTTCTTTAAAAGGTTGTCTTAAACCTACTACCATAAGAGTTGAATTTTACTGGTGCAAGGTGTCCACTTTAACTAGTGAACAGCATATACCAGGCCAACTTCTCACAGTAACTATGTCAGTAAGATGATGAAATTGCCATCTGTCCCTGTGGCGTTGTTTGTTGCATGTGGTTTATTCAGAAGTGTACTGAGCTGTCTCGTCCTGCTATTTCCATCCATTGGCATTTTTAATTCATAGCACATTCAGTCAAAGGGGTCTGAGTAACCATCGGACCTGCCCTTTTGCGCATTTGTATTCTGAATGTTATCTGCTGCAAATATATAATTACACGAGGCGCTTCCGGAAAAGGGTCCATAGATCTCCTCTGAATGAAACTAGCTATTCAGCTCAAATATAAAGTCGCTTACGAGACCAAAAGGCCGCCCCCACAAGCAGGGAAACGATGGTATCTACAAAGGTAATTACGTCATTTACAAACCAAAAGGAGGGCAGATGTAGCAGGGCGAGAGTGGTGGCGTCTAAGGTAACGACGTCAGTTATAAGGCAAAATGCCAGCACCAGAAGCAGGGGCAACAGCGTCAAGAAAGGTAATGACGTAATTTAAAAGACAATCAGACCAGTATCAATATCAGGGAGACAATCGTAGTTTCAAAAGTAATTACGCCATTTACAAGGCAAAAGGCCAGCTCCGGAAGGAAGCATGGGACAACAGTATCAAGAAAGGTAATGATGTCATTTATAAGGCAAAAGCCCAGCACCAGAAGCAAGGAACACCATTATCAAGATAGGTAATGACGTCATTTAAACGTCATAAGGCCAGGATCAATAGAAGGGTGGCAATATTAGCCTGAAAGTTAATGACGTCATGTACAAGACAAAAGACCAGTTTCAGAAGCATGGGACAGCAATATCAAGAAATGTAACGGCGCCATTTACAAGGCGAAAGGTCAGTTGCAGGAGCAGGGGACAATTGTGTAAAGAAAATTAACATCGAGAAGCGTTATTGTACCACGGGGAAGAATGTATGTTATGTTCTATTGGTGCTTGTAATAAGTGCTTTAAATGGAAAGAAATAAGTTCAGGTACTCACCAAAAGGAGCATTGGAAAGTAAAAGCGATCGCGCGTGTGTGCGTGCGCGCGCATTCAGCACATACTCATGCTTGTGGCGCACTACTGCACACTCCCGCAAGCTGTATGCCGCCACAAGCACGAGTATGTGCTTTGAAAAAATGCTGCACGACGGCTAAAGGTCTCCTATGCAGTGCATGCACACTGCTTAGGCGAGACCTAAAAAGTATTGGCAAAGTCATTGGGTCTCGCCTGTGGGAGATCTATTGGGGTTGTCAATATTTTGTTTACCATGTTGACTTGCTGTTTAACATAGCTGAAAGTGAAGGAAAAATATTACTCTGACATGGCCAGTGTGGACCACGCTTTTATTTTTAACTTTCAGCAATGCAGCACAGCAGCCAGACTGATGTCCAATATGGCTAAACAACACACTGAAAAAGTCAATAGATCTGGCATAGGAGAGACCTGTTGGCTTTGCCAATGCTTGTTTTGAATGCTGAGGACAGTCCAAAAAGTATGATGGGTGGAGGCAGGGAAGGGGAAGCAACATGAAGGGAGGGCGGGGTTAAGCAATACAACGCAGAAGGGCTGGGGGAAAAGACAGGAATAACGTACTAGAAAACCAAGAAAAAAGTGCAAGCTCCCTGGGGGAGGAGCAGGCAAGGGGAAAAAGAGAGAAATAGTAGTACCTCCATTACCTCGGGAGCAGTGGAAGCGCACAGATTAACTTTAATCAATCTGTGCTTTGTCCTTACTCTACATCGGAAGTGACCATTGACCTGCATCAGCCAATGAAGGAGGCTGTAAAGAATAGTGACATGAAGTGAACAAATGGTAAGCAATGGGCGAGCTCCAAGCCATTTTTTTATACAATAGTCTCAGATGCAATATGCATGCACTAGCGAATGCACTCACAGGCTCAACCCTAAAATGTGTTTCCCATTAGTGAATCACAAAACTAAAAAAGTGGCTCACATTTGTAATTGGGGGCATTTTCAAACTCATAAAGACACATTGTAGAAGTGTTTTGAAAGATATGGGAGACTGGATTAGTTTCTGCTTGTTGAGTGCAGTGGTTGTGGTAATACCAAGGGAAAAAAACAACAGTAAAAACTTACCCCCCAAGGTCATAAAACAGGCCAAAAAAAGCCCCACACACTGACCAGTTAGACCAGCCCTTGTGCCACTGCCTGTTGTCATCACCACATCATTCTTTTCCTCAGCCTAAACAATCTGCTCATGGAATAGCTGGGCCAATTGAACAGTACGGCTATTGTAAAATGTCACTCCACCTCGCCCACAGCAGTCCTTGAAAATATTTTCTTAGCAGAAAGAAAATGTAAATAAAATGCAAGCAAATAAGGCATTTTGCAGTACTCCAAATATACTGGCTAACTAGCATAGGCAAAGCCGATAGATTTTGCCTATGAGAGAGCTATTGGCCATGTCAATTTCCTTTAGCCATGTTGTATAGCAGTGCGACTGCTGTGCAGCATGGCAGAATTTTTTAAAAAAAAGCCACCGGAGCTGACTGCAAGAGGCAGTGATCCATTGTCTTAGTATGGGATTGTTCTCTGCCTTCACAAAAAAGCATTACATTATCTTACACCCCAGCAGAAGTTTGCCATGTTGGTCCGGAATGAAGAAAGCACCACAAAGGTCATGCAGAACAGGTAGCACAGCACTGTTTGCATCTTTGTAGGTTCTTGAAACCTGTTGTTTTGACTTTTGGGTGTTATTTTTTCTGGCAGGACAGGAGAAGACAAGCAACGAAGGGGATGGTGGTAGGGAGTGGACAGGGCAAGTAACAACTGGGGAAAGGCGGCCTGGACAAGCAACAATTCAGAAGGTTGAAGCAAAAATGTAGGATGGGGAGGATGAAAAGCGGTGCAAGTAAAAGGAAAATAAAGTAGTACTTTGACCATGCTTCAGGGTGGGGACAAACACATGAAGCCATCACTTACTGACAAAAAAGAAGCAAGGAAATGAGAGTTACTATAAGCCAACCAATCGTAAGCAACGGGTAGGCTCTAAATCCCCTTGAAAGTAAGCAAAATCTCTCGCAAGAGACAGCACATGCGTTGTATCAGGTGAGACCTAAAGTATAGCGTTTGAGGGGAGGGCAGGTGCGAGAGGGAGAAAACTGTTGAAGAGGCGGAGGTGCCTGCCTGAAGGGCATAAAACAAACAACAGTGCCCCCATAACATTTAGGGGCGCTAGGGTGAAGGCAGGAGAGTGTTTAAGGAAGGGGCGGGATGTGTTCTGCCTAAGAGGAAACAGTCTTTAACTCGCAGCCTTTACCACGCAGGATGTTTACATGCAAGTGAGTAATACCCAGTTAAGTATTCGTACCTTTAGTATGTACTACTGTACTATGCCAATAAGTATTTTTTTGCTTAAATGACACGTATTTTATCATATTTAAAAATGTGATTTTAGGATTAAGGTAAAAGGAGGTGAGGGTGACTTGACGGTTCAGAGGTAGATAGAGGTAAAGGAGTGTGAAGGTTGTTTGAGGTGCGTGGAGGTAAAAGGAGGCAAGGGTGACTTGAGGACACATTGGTGGGTAGAGGTAAAGAGACGTAAGAGTGATTTTAGAGTTCAGGGGTGGGTAAAGGTAAAGGGAGGTGAGGGTGATTTTTAGGGATTAGGGGTAAAGGTAAAACAAACACCTTTTGAAATCACCAATTGTTAAATGATGAATAAAACATCTTCTCAATTATAAAAGAGTTAACCAACAAATAAGTAAATGTGACACAGTGTCAAAAGTTAATTCTGAAAAACACATACTGTCTGGCAACAGTCTTAATTAAAGGGAGTATGTTTATAGCTTTATCATCAATAAAAGTGAAATGTACGTTTTGTAAATTGGTCACATCCCACGAAGTTCTGTTATAGCCAGTTTTTTGGGTTCAGCTCTTGGAAAGAAAAGGAAGCACAAGCTTCCGCTCTGATGGTTTCAAGTTGTCTTGCAAGTAAAAAACAAAAGGACAACAATCCGAATGCAAGCAACGCGCAAGAACACTCATCAAGAAATTGATCAGTACTTGGTCCATGCTCTAGGGGAGTAAACAAGCACATGGAGAAGTGAAGTCGACTTGCGCTGACATATGCTCTCCAGTGAAAAGGTACAAAATAAGAGTTACAAGCCATGTGAGCAGTATAAGGTGAGACCTAAAACGTTTGGGGGTACGAAACTAAAATAAATTACTGAAATATTTCAACTTTCCAGCTTCTGGCACAGTACATTAATGTTTCTCTGAAACAGCAAAAGGAGCACATATTTAAAAAAGCAGTAGCAAACCAACAAAATAGGGTGAAAATATTAATTAAACATTTTATGGAAAGAGAAAAAATACCAGATTTAGACACTTTGCTAGCATATAATGTCCATTATTGTTCCTTTGTCAATTTGTTTGCCCATCAACATTTCTGTTCTAGAGATTAAATTATTATCGTAATTGGCGATATTGTCATTGTATGAGAAGCTGTGCTACCGCACATGCATTCTTTCAATGTAAATCTCAGTTGAATGCACATATTACAAGCTGCTGTTAACAGTATATTGTTGAATGTGCAGGCTGTTAGGGAATTTGCACAAAATAGCCAGTGCTGCTCACAATGCCTACCTGTGATGTGTGATTACTGATTTTCAAATAGGTAATAGATGACCATTGTGATAGGGGTTGCTCAGCCTGCGGATGACTGCTTAGGGTGCATGGACCGATCCTCAGGGAGCTGGGATGATACACATTACTTAATGCTGGTAGAGTTTATGTCTTTAAGTCTTAGGCCACAGCCAACAGGGTTGTATATGAGCTTACCTTAATGCTGGTTCCCACAGTTCTAAAGCATGTATTGTCATGTCGATTTCCTCTTTATGCAAGGCACCGTTGCCATACAAATTACCACAGTGCTTCCCTAGCACACAAACCAACATTACCTCCATGCCAGTATACTCCTAGTTTGAAAAGCACCATTGTCATAATCCATGATAGTATAATCAAGAACCTCAGTATGAAAAGCATCATTGCCACCATGCCAATACAGTATACTTCCAGTGTGATAAGAACGGTAACCATCATGTCAGTATGTGTGTTGGACCCGGCCTCGAAGAATGGCCCTCCGTGCCCCCGCACCACCGAAACCTGGTGCCTGCAGCCCAAGCACGCGGCCCAGCCGACCCTTCCCACCAGGACACCCGCACCAACCCCGGACATCCCCGTCCCTGGCCTCTCTCCTTTCGGCCACCCCGGGCCCGCGTGCCCACTCCATGCAACAAGATGGCCGCCCGGCTCCAGCGCGACCCGGGCCTCGAGGCGCCACTCCGGCTGGAGGACGTCACGCTTCCAGGGGATGAGAGAGGGAGGAGCAGTTTCTATCGCACCTCTAACTCCCCTGGGACGATGGGTTTCAGTCGGCCCTCCGGCCTCCCTGCGGGCTGGCTCCGTGCCTGCTGGGTGTCTGGGACTCCTCCTGACCCGGCCCTGAAAGGATCAAAAGACAATAGCAGGAAACCCCGACAAGCGGCCCCCAGGTGACAAGACCCCTGCCTGCACAGACTCCGGACATCAAAGCGGGGTCGACCTATAACAAGGGGTGCTCTGAGACTGTCCGGCAGATTCGACGCTGGAACAACGAGAGCTGCCGACGTGGTCGCGGCTCCTGGAACTTGAACCCACCTGAGCCCTGCTGAGTGACTCGCGGCTCCCTGAAGATCGTAAGACCTCCGAACTCGTACCTGAGCCCTGCTGAGTGACTCGCGGCTCCCTGAAGATCGTAAGACCTCCGAACTCGTACCTGAGCCCTGCTGAGTGACTCGCGGCTCCCTGAAGATCGTAAGACCTCCGAACTTGTACCTGAGCCCTGCTGAGTGACTCGCGGCTCCTTGAAGATCGTAAGACCTCCGAACCTGTACCTGAGCCCGCTGAGTGACTCGCGGCTCCCCCAGACTCTCACGGTCCCGCCGGACCCCGACTCCGACCACGTATCCCCCAGCTCGAGGATTGTGAGCTGTGCGCCGGATACGTCCCTGCTTTGAACCGTTACCAGAGACAGTCCCGCTACCCCCTACCTTTCCGAGACTCTTGAGCCCGTGCTCACCTTGTACATATTTGCAGTGATACCTATTTGATAAAGCTTGTTTTCTGAGAATACCCCGTGTGGTCTCTCTGTGTCGTGTGGTGCCAGAAGTACGATCCTAGTTGCGAGATTCCTCCCCCTGGGGAATCTCTCGCCAGTGCCCGGCTACAATACTACACGGGTGGGACTCAGGGAAGTCAGGACCCCCTTCCGGGCTCCTCTGAGGTCGCCGTCTAACATTGGTGGCAAGCGACGGGATTCGGGCCCATCACCTAGAGATCGTACAGTGAACAACGGACGCACGACCAACAAAGATGGCAGAAGGAAGCGCCATGAGCTCCGCAGAAACCAACGCCAACAGAGTGTTCCAGGTGGAGCATCTAGAAGAATACACACACAAAGAGCTAAAGCAATTTTGCAAAGAACTTAAAATCGCTACCACTGGCCTCAACACTAAGGAAGACTTGCAGAAAGCACTGAAAACTTGGGTGGAGACCGGGGCCTCCCGCCCGGAAGGCACGGGGAGCGCCCCGACGAAGCCGAACCCCCTCCAAGTGAAAGCAGCGACAATCAGGTGCGAGGCATTGTACCAGACGGGGGCCTATCCCCGGAAGAACTCGCGGACAGAGAGAGAAGCCGCAGTCATGAACTCGAGTTAGCCAAACTCAAAATCGAGGGCGAATTGAAGTTAGCGGAGAAAAAGCTAGCGGTAGAGCAAATGCGCGTACAAGGCGAACTGGAAGAAAAGAAGCTCCAACGGGAGCACGAAGGAAGGAAGCTCCAACTGGAGCACGAACGCAGCTTAAAAGAACTCGAGCTCAAGGCCCGAAATGAGGACGGGAGGCCCTCGGGAAACCGAGAGACGGCCCCTCCAGCGGAACAGAAGGTCCACATCCCCAAGGATGTGGTCAAGGAATATTATAAAAACGATGACATTCAGCAATGGTTTCGGGCCTACGAGGTCGCCATGACCTCCCATCGGATTCCACAGAAGGACTGGGGGGCGGGGTTGTGGGGGCGGTTTCTGAGCGAAGGAAGGGACACCCTGCTCGACCTACCCCTCTCCCTGCAGACCTCCTACAGCCACATGAAAGAGGCTCTCCTCACAAGATACGGCCTCACCCCAGAAATGTACCGCCAACGGTTCCGGGACTGCAGGAAGATCCCAGGCACCACCTGGGTGGAGTATGTAAACTTTTTCAGTCGGGCCTTCGATGGGTGGGTCAAGGGCAGCAAGGTCACCACCCTTGCCGAACTCACTGATCTCATGCTATGGGAACATCTGGCTGCGAACTGCTTCATAGAGCTACGTCAACATCTGCTGGATAGCAAGCTCACAGATCCCCGGAAGCTGGCTGTGGAGGCTGACCGCTGGACCAACACCCGGGTCTCCCGGGGCATGGTAGGAGAGTACCCCCGAACCAGTCAGGGACCACCTCGCCAGAGAGGGGGAGGGAACCAGGGAGGGCCGAGAGAGTCCCAGCCTAGCCCCCCGAAGACACCACCTCCACCTTTCCCGGCGCCCCCCCCACCAGTAACAGGACCCCCTGGGAGACGAGGACACCGGGTGACCGTCACATGCTTCCGTTGCCAGAAACCCGGGCACTACGCCAATGACCCAGAGTGCCCCATGGCCACCCAAGTCACCCCTGCGAGACAGATAGCCAACGTAGCCCTGGGGGAGGAGGTTGAGGAAGCCGAGGAGTGGGAACCCGCCGCTATGGCCCTAGGATCCCTGGGAGATAGGGAAATGATCCCTGGTAGCCTCCTACCGTCCAACACACAGAAATATGGGCAGCTCGTCAAGATCAATGGCCACCAGGTAGAGGCCCTGCGGGACACCGGGGCCAGTATCACCGGTGTCCTCAGGCACCTAGTTCCCGAGGAGCAGATCCTCCCCAATGTCTTTTGCCCCGTAATATCCGCAGACAATAGGGAAAGTATGTGTCAGGTAGCCCTGGTGCCATTTGAGTGGGGAGGGGTGATAGGTAAACTCAAGGTGGCCGTAAGAACCTCCCAGCCGGTCGACTGCCTCTTAGGGAACGACCTGGAGAGTTCTCCCTGGAAGCACGTAGAGTGCAAAGCCCACCTAGGAATGATGGGACTCCCCGAGTGGGTGTGTGCCACCACCCGATCTATGACAGCACGACTCACTCCCCGGAGAGAAGTCGAGGGCACCCCGGTCGAAGAAACCCGTACCGTCCCCGCCGAGGGTCCTCCCGTTCCCCCATCGGAAGGGTCCGTCGCCAGCGACGAACCCGCACCATCCGACCCCGCCCCGGTCCCCGAGTTGGGGGATCTACCCGCGGGCCCACCCGGGAAGAATTTTGCCGGGAGCAAGCCACCTGTCCTTCTCTGATCGGGCTGCGGCGCCAGGCCGAGGGCCAAGCCGCCGGTGACCAGACCGGAACGCACCGAATCTATTGGGAGAATAACATCCTGTATAGTGAGCAGAAATCGGTGGAGCTGGGATCCGGACGGGTACTGGTGGTACCCCTCCGCTTCCGAGATTTCCTCCTGGGCTTAGCCCACGATGTCCCCCTCGCCGGTCACCTGGGTCAGGACAAGACATACAGCCGTCTCGTGACCCATTTTTTTTGGCCTAAGATGAAAGCAGCGGTAGAGGCACACTGCAAGTCCTGCCCCACGTGCCAAGCCAGTGGGAAGAGTGGGGGGAAGCGCAAGGCTCCCCTCCAACCCTTCCCGGTCGTCAGTACCCCCTTCGAACGAGTCGGAATCGACATCGTGGGGCCACTGGACCCTCCCACCTCCCAAGGTCACCGTTTCATCTTGGTCCTAGTAGACCACGCCACCCGCTATCCGGAGGCTATTCCCCTGCGCACCATTACGGCCCCCGTGGTGGGCCGGGCCCTGATGGGGATCTTTTCCAGGGTGGGTTTCCCCCGCAAGGTCGTGAGCGATCGCGGCACTAATTTTATATCAAGGTATATGACGTCCCTGTGGCAACAATGTGGGGTGTCCTATAAGTTCACCACTCCGTACCATCCCCAAGGGAACGGCCTAGTAGAGAGGTTTAATAGGACTTTGAAAGGGATGATCGCTGGCCTAGAAGAGCCCCTCCGGCGTAAGTGGGACGTCCTGCTCCCTTGCCTCTTGTTCGCTTACCGGGAGGTCCCCCAGAAGTCCTTAGGGTTCAGCCCGTTTGAATTACTCTATGGGCACCCCGTCCGAGGTCCCCTCAGTTTGGTTAAGGAAGGGTGGGAGGCAGCACCCCAGGCCACCCCCCGAGATGTGTTCCAATATGTCCTGGCCCTCCGGAACTAGACCAGGAGGTTCCGAGAACTGGCCGAGGCCAACCTGGAGGCGAGTCAAGAAGAAATGAAGCGCTGGTACGACCAGAATGCTACTCTGGTCGAGTTCCAGCCGGGCCAGCAGGTGTGGGCCATGGCCCCCGTGAAGCCTGGCGCCCTCCAGGACCGATGGACTGGGCCCTACAAAGTGGTTGAGAGGAAGAGTCAAGTCACCTACTTGGTGGACGTCCAGTCGCCTCGGGATCCCCTCTGGGTCCTGCACGTGAACCGCCTCAAGCCTCACTTCGTGCGGACAGAACTGAGCCTCCTGCTGGCCACCGATGACGGGGCCGAAGATGAGTCGGATCCCCTCCCGGACCTCCTGTGTGTCAAGGAGCAGGATGGCTCTGTGGAAGGAGTGAACCTCTCCCCAGCCCTCACTGCCCAGCAACAAGCGGACTGCCGCCAGCTCCTCAGACAATTTTCCGACCTCTTCTCCCTGACCCCCCGGGTCACCAACTGGTGTGTTCACGATGTGGACACCGGGGACAGCCCGCCGGTGAGACACCGAGCCTACCGGGTTCCTGACCGGGTCCGGTCCTGCATTCAAGCTGAAGTCTCGAAGATGTTGACCCTGGGGGTGATCGAGCCCTCTGACAGTCCCTGGGCCAGCCCCGTGATCCTGGTTCCGAAGGCAGCAGCCCCCGGTGTCGCCCCCGAGCTCCGGTTCTGCGTGGATTACCGGGGGCTCAATGACGTTACCCGAGCCGATGCCCACCCCATTCCACGAGCCGACGAGCTCATTGACCGACTAGGGGCCGCCCGGTTCCTCAGCACTTTCGACCTCAGCTGCGGCTACTGGCAGATTGCGCTCACCGAAGGGGCCAAGGAGCGGTCTGCTTTCTCCACCCCCGATGGGCACTACCGCTTCCGCGTGATGCCCTTCGGGATGAAAAATGCCCCGGCCACTTTCCAGAGACTGGTAAATAGGGTCCTGGCCGGGCTAGAACAGTTCAGCGCGGCCTATCTGGACGACATCGCTGTCTTCAGTTCAGAGTGGAGTGAGCACCTCCAGCACCTCCGGAGAGTGCTAACCGCCCTGCGCCAGGCAGGCCTCACCGTAAAAGCCAGCAAGTGCCAGATCGGGCAAGGATCCGTAGTCTACCTGGGGCACCAAGTCGGGAGTGGCCAGGTCGCCCCTCTACAGCCAAAGATCGACGCCATCCTGGCCTGGGACCCACCCATCATCCAAACGGAAGTCCGAGCCTTTCTGGGACTCACGGGCTACTACCGCCGATTCATTCGGGGGTATGGCAGCCTGGTCGGCCCTCTCACCGAACTCACGTCTAAAAAACAGCCAAAGAAGGTGCAGTGGACGGCTGCCTGCCAGGAGGCTTTCGATGCTCTAAAAAAGGCCATGTGCACTGCCCCCGTCCTCCAGGCTCCCGACTACACCGAGGAGTTCATAGTCCAGACCGATGCCTCCGAGCATGGCATTGGGGCCGTCCGGTCCCAAGTGAATGATCAAGGCCTAGACCAGCCCGTCGCCTTCCTCAGTCGGCGGCTGCTACCCCGAGAACAGAGGTGGAGCACCATAGAGCGCGAAGCCTTTGCCGTGGTCTGGGCACTCAAAAAACTACGACCCTACCTGTTCGGCACTCATTTCAGAGTCCAAACTGACCATCGGCCCTTGCGATGGCTCATGCAGATGCGAGGAGAAAACCCCAAGCTACTGCGGTGGTCAATCTCCCTCCAGGGAAAGGACTTCACCGTAGAACACCACCCTGGTGATGAATACAGGCCCCAGCTAGGCCCGCAGGACACAAGGGTTCGCTCTCCTGTAATGGAATCTACAAGGAAGTTGGCACGGAAACTGCAAAGTACAAGGACAGCATTTATTAACCCTTAAGGGTGGTCCTACAATCCACACAACACTCTTCAGTATTGCATAGAGTAGCACAAAGAACTTACGTACATGGTCCCCTTTTATACACAATAGAGGGGCTCATAAGTGGGTGGATACAACATGAGGCCGAAGAACATTACCATTTATGGTCATTTTCGATACTGAATCAATATGTGGGCGGAGCTAACACACTCCTTGAGCCCGCGAGGACATGGTCAAGCAAGGCTAACTGATAACAGATGTGGTCAAGTCTGGGCATGTGCCAGATGGACAAAGGAGCTATTTATAGACTGTTACTAGGCAGATTACAAGAGCAACTAACACAGAGGTTGGACTCTTCTCGTGGGGAACACGTGGAAGCATGACAATACAAAATGGAGTCCGAACTTCGGTCAACATAACAGAGAAAACACGATCCAGAGAAGGGAATTAATGTCTTTAGTGAATGCTTAATCACATCGTCGTTTCAATTTACAACAGACGACCCTTTCAGCATTTACTGAAGACATCCGGTTTGTTAGGATAATCATCATATATGTCAATTGTCATCATTTCTTCAACTTCTTTAGCTAAACGTTTCTGGTGAGCAGCATCGGCAATAGCTTTCTCATCAGGGATACAAAATGATACACATAATGAGCAGAGCAAGGGACCACATTGAACGCAGATACAGCACGAAAACAGAACCGCCACAATAATGCAGAGACCAGTTAGAACCTTCCATCCCCAGGCAGTAAGTAACGCCCAAAACCATCCAGAAAAGGACCAAGTGCCGTTTTCTGTATGGATCTCAGCTGCAATTTTATGCAGTTTATTGATGGCATTATAAACTGATGGCGTATGATCAGGGATAAACACACAACAGCTACTTCCAATAATTTTACATGCTCCTCCTCTGTCAGCTAGCATAACGTCTAATACCATACGATTCTGCAATGCGACAATTCTAGTAATTTGCAATTCCTCCGTAAGATTCCCAAGAGCAGCAGCAGTCTGATTTGTCACAGCTTCTACCACTCTTGTTAATCTTCGGATCCTCCTACTGTTCAGGGCAGCTCCAACAAAGAAAAACAGTCCTAAGTTAAAATCAATATACTGCTGCAGACTGGTATCAGTCTGATCTACGTCGTCAATTGATAGAGTACGTTTATACCTATTTACAGTCACATTATTCAATAATTTCAGATCCTTATGATAAGATGCGGGTGCTAGGAATACAGGAGGTAATAGAAATGATACATAGCATACCCCAGACCACCCAGCCGGCAGACGGTAATAACCTTTATTTCCACACACAAAGTACGTATTATGGGAAGCTAAGAAGGTACTATTGTTCAACCCATCAATATTCAGAACAGTAATACAATCACTAACACCAACAGGGATAAAACCCACACTCTGGACACACAGGTCCGCTTGAGCTTGTGCTACTTGAATCACAAATTTGTCCTTTCCCACAGTGTCTCTTGTATTCGTGAAGATGTAGGGAATGGATTCATTGTCTGGTCGGTACTCTTCCCACTCCCAAATTGTCCCATTCGCTTGTGGATACCCATTTTTGTCTTGATGGCATTCTTTATTAAGTCTAAAAAGCAATCGTCCCACTGTCGGTTTCCGAGTGGCAAAAAGCAAAGTATACCATGCTCTACAAGAGCCATTATGAGAGAAAGGAAGTGGTATGAATGGCGTTCCTCCTTTCTTCTGATGAGCTGGCATCATCCCACATATCCAACAGTTCGTAGCATTCGTAGCAACGTGGGTATGATGCAGCATCTGGATGAAAGTGTTATTCAAGTAAGACTGTCGATGCTTCAACTCTTGATATGGTAAAGTATGAAAGTAGTGCTCCTCAGGCACCGGAGTTGTCAACACAAGAATCTTCCGAGCGGGAGTTACATCCTCCACGAACCATGTAGTTATCCCAACAATGGCTACTGTCAACATGAACCCTAATGCACAAAGGATTTTCTTTCTCTCCATGTCAAAGTAAAAATAAAGAATAAAACCAATATCTTCCTGAAACTAAAAGTCTGTCAGAACTCTTCCCCTTGGGCAGCGGTTGATTTCTTCACCAGCGGGCCAAGACGGGTGTCGCTACACTAATGCAGGGCTGATCCCCCCCCCTTGCCTCATCGGCTCTCCGTTTCACTAACCCAAGGGCCGTTCTGACAGTATGTCCCGGTACTGGAAAACTCACTTCCTTGGTCGAAGATGATATCGCCTTCCTCCAGGAGTCGCGTGGTCCGGAAAGAGCTCCTCAGTGGCGTTTGGCTCCGCAGCACGGCCTGTCTCTGCAGCCAAGATTTCTCGTTGATCGGTCAGCACGGCAGGTTCCACCAATCCGGGCGGCACCTTCCTACAGTGCAGGGAGTGGATCCAATTCTTTCTGTTGGAGACTCGCACAGCCGTCCTCGTTGCGAGGAGGACCTGCTCAGGGCCCACCCATCTCGGCTCCAAACTGTTCGTTCTGTCGAAAACTTTCACCATGACTTGGTCACCAGGCCGGAGACCATGTCCCTCGCCGGTAGACCGATCAGGGAGCGCCTCCCGGACCTGTTGATGAATAGAAACCAAGTTATCCGTTAACTGTGCCAGATAATCACTCATCATCACACAAGGTACATCATGCACAGCCTTAGGTTTTGGCGGACCCCAAATATTCATTGGGCGTCCGAAGACAATCTCATATGGTGTAAGGCCAGTTCGAGAGTGCGGTACCGATCTAATTGACAATAACCCCAGTGGCAGAGCGTCTGGCCAAGTCAAAGACGTCGAAGCTTGAATTTTGGCGATCTTAAGCTTCAGTGTACCATTATACTTCTCAACTAGGCCTGCAGACTGAGGGTGAAACACGGCGTGGAACTTCTGAGTGATGCCTAGGCCCTTCAAGACATACTTTATAACATCCGCTACAAAGTGAGGGCCATTATCACTCCACAGAAGTCTACAAACGCCATATCGGGGGAAAAACTCCTTCAGCAGCAGCTTCGCAGTAGTCATTGCAGTATTGTCTTTCGTAGGGTACGCTTCAACCCATTTGCTGAAGGCGCAAACCACTACTAGAACATACTTCAGATTATTACAGTGCTCCAGCTGGATGTAATCCATCTGCAGAACCTCAAAGGGTGCAGTGGGTGTCACAAACCCTCCTGCTGGAGTTCGAGTACCCTTTCCTGGGTTATACCTCAGGCAGATCATACAGGTCTGCACCACCCTCTTTGCTGTGCTAGCAATCTCTGGATGCTCCCAGACTTGGGTAAGCAATTTCACAATTGCGGAAGCTCCAACATGTGCTAGCCCATGTGCCATCTGAACCATAGGTTGTACAAAGGCCGTGGGTAATTTCCATCTATCCATCTGCTTATTTCTCCAGCAACCCTCATCATCCAATTCTCCCTCACTAGCCCATTGTTCCCGCTCTTTGTCAGAAGCGGTCCTTTGCATTTCTCGCACTTCCTCCTTCGCATCATGCCATCTTTCCACCTGTGACTTTACTACATACATGGCAGTAGTACCGGGCTGCATCGCAGTCTCCCGTGCTACTCGGTCTGCTAACGCATTCCCTTCTCCAACTTTATCAACTACTTTCCTATGGGCGCTACACTTAACGATGGCAATTTTCTTTGGGTATGTCAGTGCAGTTAAAAGATTATGAACTAACTCTCCATGCATTATCTGTACTCCATGTGACGTTAAAAACCCTCTCTCCTTCCAGAGTAGGCCGAAGTCGTGCGCTACTCCGAAGGCATAGCGGCTATCTGTATAAACATTCACACATAGTCCTGTACTGAGCTCACATGCTCGTGTTAATGCTATCAGTTCCGCTGCTTGAGCTGATTTCTGTGGTATGCGTGCTGTCTCCACTATCGTTTGTAATGTGGTAATTGCATATGCTGCTGAAGTCGTACCATCTGGTAGCTTCAGACAGGATCCATCCACCCACAGTTCTCCATCTACATCTGGAAAGGGCGTATCCTGGAGATCAATACGACCCTTTGTTTGTTCCTCAGTCACGAGAATACAATCATGCGCTTTCCGCGCCTCAGGCTGGGTTTCGGGGTATGGCAACAATGTTGCCGGGTTTAACGTTACGCACCTTTTCAACGTAATATGAGGAGCCAAAAGCGTCAACTCATATCCCGTTAAACGGGCGCTGGTCAAATGCTGCGTCTTCGTTTGATTGAGCAGGGCATCGACAGCATGGGGGACTAATACCAACAGCTTATGAGATAACACAATTCCCTCGCTTTGGCGTATTGACACAGCTGTCGCCGCAACCGAGCGAAAACACCCTGGTAATGCTCGGGCGACAGGATCAAGTACAGCCGAAAAGTATGCACAAGGGCGCTGCTTATCGCCGTGCATCTGCACTAAAACTGACAATGCACATCCATCTTTCTCATGCACATACAACGAAAAGGGTTTTGCATAATCAGGGGTCCCTAACACTGGTGCTGAACAAAGGGCCTGTCGTAGTTGCTGAAAAGCAGTATCACACTCATCTGACCAAGGGATTGGGATAGGCGTGTCCTTTGTCAAGAGGGCTAACAATGGCTTAGCTATGTGCGAAAACCCCAATATCCACTGTCTACAAAAAGAAACAAGGCCCAAAAATGCACGCACATCCTTCTGTGTGGACGGTCTCGGTGTATCCAAAATTACTTGGATACGATCCGGTGTGAGTGCACGTCCCTCCTTAGACAAAAGGTGACCCAAATAAGTCACCTTTGGTCTACAGAATTGCAATTTCTTCCTAGATACCTTATGATTGTGGGACGCTAAAAAGGAAAGTAAGGATAACGTACTTTTTTCACACAACTCCAGGGTGTCAGCCGCCAGCAAGATGTCATCAACATATTGAATGAGGGCGACCCCCTCGAGCAGAACAAAGGAATCCAATTGTCGTTTCAAAGCCTGACTGTAAATGCTAGGGCTTTCTGTGTAGCCCTGGGGAATCCTACAAAAACGATAAGATCTATTATTTAATGTAAACCCAAAAAGATATCGGCTATCAGGGTGAATGGGAATGGAAAAGAAGGCATTCTTCAAATCAATCACTGAGAACATGGTCGCCGTAGGCGGGACCAAGGTAAGCAACGTCGTGATATCGGAAACCACTGGGTATTGAGGTATCACGATCTTGTTCACTTCTCTCAAATCAATTATAAACCGATAAACTCTGGCATCCGTATCCTTTTTCAGTATGGGAAGAATCGGACTGTTACAAATGTTGTAGGGGACTTCCTCCACTACCCCTACCGCCATCAAATCCTGCACTATCTGTATGAGAGCCTCCTCGCCCTCCTGGGAAATACGGTACTGTGGGAGGCGTGGTAACACCGCCCCCTCCTGGACACTAATGTGGACCGGTGGAATCACCATTTGTCCCACATCAGTATCCAACGTTGCCCACAGAGCACGAGGGAGGGTAGCTAACAGCGCATCCTCTGACATCGCACACATCCGTTCAGACCGGGGGTAATTGTCATTCAATATTACCCGCACACCAGCAGGGGAGCAGCGGATCGTAGCCCTAAAATGCTTTAACATATCAAGGCCCATAATGTTGTCTGGTGTGTACGGGGCAAGCAGAAACGGACAGGGTGCAGAAAAAGAATCAACCTTAAACATGAGGGGCTGCGAAAGAGGGCTTCGGGAGAGTGTACCGTCAAACCCTACCGATGTGACCATTAAGCCGGATGGGGGAGCCCCCGGAACCAATTGCTTAGACAATGCACTACGTGTCGCTCCTGTATCCACTAGGAACTGATCAGTAGAGCCCAAAACCTCAGCCGATACATAAGGGCCCTTCTGATCGACCGGCACCTCAACTGATTCTAACCCCCATCCAACGCATTCCTATGCATGCTGAGAGTCATGGTACCCCGACCGGTCAATCCCCGACGCTTGATACTGATGCTGGCGATCGAAAACATTTGATCTATCTCGGTGCTGCCCAGCAGAGTCAAAACGAGCCTGTTCGTTAGAATTCCCTCGAAAGTTCGAGAAACCCCCTCTACCTCGCGGGCCACCGTGGGTATGCCCCTGACGCGATGCATGCAACACCGGGCAGTCCCTAGCCCAATGACCCGATTGCTTACAATACGCACATTGGTTCCTATTCAAATCAGATCGGCCCGAGGGAGGACCATAAGATCCTCCCCTACCTCTATTACTACCCCGTCGAGGCGGGCCATAGACTTGTGCCAACATCACCTTTGTTTTCAAATCTTTCGATTTCTTTTCCTCCTGGCCCTTTGCTTCTTGCTCCTGACGCTCATAATACTGGGCGATAGTCAGGAGGGCCGTCGGTGTAGCGGAAGACCAAGAACTTTCACTCGCTTTTAGACGGGCCGCAACTGCCGGCAGCAGATTAGCCACATATTTATCCGCAAAAAGGTGGCGTCCCGTATCGTCGGTAAGCGACTGTCCACTAAAATCATGAAACGTCTCCTCAAAGCGCGTAAAGAAGTCCGCAACTGACTCGTCAACTTTCTGTTTACATGCAGCTAACATATTCCAGTCAATCTTTTTAGGGGGGATAATTGTCTTCAACTTAGCCACAATAGCAGCAGGGAGATCTAGAATATTCTGGGGCGGTTTCTGCGCGGGCTTCCGCTCCCTATCCTCATCCTCAAGCTCAGACCACCGGGCCTTAAAGGCAACAGTATCATCTACCTTTCGGACAGATCGCCACATATCCGGTGGTAGAATGAGGCCAAAGAACAGATCTATATCTGCTAAAGTCATAACGCAAGAATTCAAGGCTCCCTCGACTTCTTCGTAGAAGGCCGCTGGATTCTTGCGGGGGTCAGGCAGCGCATTCTTTAATGCCATAACATCAGCTCTATGCCACGGAGTATAAACCCAATTATACACAAAATATCCCTTAGCATCGGCGGAGGTAATGTCCGAGCTAGTCCCCGCTCCTTTAGGAGGAACATACAAAGGCGCCGCCTCGCGCATTGGCTTAGCATGCACTAGATCGCTCTTATCTGATTGAGAGGTGGATGAATGGCCGCCTCCAGTACGCGAATCCGACCGCTTTTCCTCCTCAAGATGTTGGCGCGCTTTCTCTTTAAGGTCTGCTGCCTCATCCCGCAACGCAAACAGTCGTCGAACCGCCGCAGGCGCCTTAGAGGGAGAAAAAACACCATTACGCAATGCTTTAGAATCTGATACCACATCAGCAGGTTCAAAGACACTGGAATATTTCCGAAAGGCAGTAATCACTTCATCAGAAAAGTGTCCCAAGAAATACAACCTTTCCCTATCCTGCCACGGCTCCCAAGAAGCCAACAGCTCATCAAGGGATAACTTGCCCTTACATGCACGATAGGAAAACTGTCGAAGCTCACCCATTCGCTCGTCCGATAACATGGACCGCGTGTCTACCTTACTCGAACCCGATCCAGAATCTTGTGGCCTCGGGGCAGACGCGCCAACATAAGGAGGCGGAGAGCGATCTAGTAAATAAAAATCATCATCAAGATTATTAAGGACAGGATAAAGTGGCTGCCGAACAGCATATTGACCCGAGACTTGCAGCCTACGCTCTTTCTCTTGTCTCTCTGTCTGTTCTCTGTCTTCCCGACGCTTCGCTTCCTGGGCTCGCACATGATCATTCTTCCGTTGTTCCTTATCAAACAGTGCTTTCTCGTGCTTCTCTCGCTCTCGCACCTCCTTCACCCACAAACGTACACACTCAAACATATCCTGACGAGCACGCCGCTTACACATACACTGTTCCACATACTCAATCTTACGTATATCAAACTATCCATACAAAGGCCATCGCAACTCAGGATCTTTTTTTGTATATTTCCTCCATACTGAGCTGTACATTATGGAAGAAAGACCATGCTTCACATACATATCCCTATTAGGAGTCCCCTCTGGGGGAGCTGGAGCAGATTCCTCGAGGTTCAACCGGTTTCCAAAACAGCAACACCACTTACGGAGTGCGCTGAAAGCAGGCATGCTCAGAAATAATGCAAAATATGCAATATTATAGAAAAATGGCACTTAATCGTTGCGCCGTTCAAAGTTACACAGCTCCGGAGAAATCTCTCCACATTACCTGCCTATATGTGTTGCAACGCATATATATTCACAAAGACAAATACAAAATATGACTAGTCATCACAAATCAAACTCAAATAGCCAGATCAGGTTTCAAAAACTCGGAGCAAGTACCGTACACCGGTTCTTACCAATCAAGAGTCCAGATTCCAACTGCCAAGCTCCACAATCGCCCAAACGGCTTTCACGGCAAGACCGACAGAAGAGGTCTCAGTCGGGGACCGGCGCCACCCAGACGGTCAGCTCGGAAGGGAAGGAAGAAAAACCTCGGGATGCCAGAGCTAAGACGCCCCTGGCAGTGATCACGTCCCCGGCCAAATTCCTCACCTTCGTCGCGACCAGTCCTTCGAGCATCCGAGTCGCCGATGAGCCCCACGTGACGGGCGCCAATTGATGAATACAGGCCCCAGCTAGGCCCGCAGGACACAAGGGTTCGCTCTCCTGTAATGGAATCTACAAGGAAGTTGGCACGGAAACTGCAAAGTACAAAGACAGCATTTATTAACCCTTAAGGGTGGTCCTACAATCCACACAACACTCTTCAGTATTGCATAGAGTAGCACAAAGAACTTACGTACATGGTCCCCTTTTATACACAATAGAGGGGCTCATAAGTGGGTGGATACAACATGAGGCCGAAGAACATTACCATTTATGGTCATTTTCGATACTGAATCAATATGTGGGCGGAGCTTACACACTCCTTGAGCCCGCGAGGACATGGTCAAGCAAGGCTAACTGATAACAGATGTGGTCAAGTCTGGGCATGTGCCAGATGAACAAAGGAGCTATTTATAGACTGTTACTAGGCAGATTACAAGAGCAACTAACACAGAGGTTGGACTCTTCTCGTGGGGAACACGTGGAAGCATGACAATACAAAATGGAGTCCGAACTTCGGTCAACATAACAGAGAAAACACGATCCAGAGAAGGGAATTAATGTCTTTAGTGAATGCTTAATCACATCGTCGTTTCAATTTACAACACTGGTACGGACCACGCCAACGCTGACGGCCTCTCCCGGTTCTTCCGCCTCAGCGAAGAGAACCCCCCAAGGTGATGGGCAGTTCTCTCCGGCTTTCAGCTGGGGGGGACGCGTGTTGGACCCGGCCTCGAAGAATGGCCCTCCGTGCCCCCGCACCACCAAAACCTGGTGCCTGCAGCCCAAGCACGCGGCCCAGCCGACCCTTCCCACCAGGACACCCGCACCAACCCCGGACATCCCCGTCCCTGGCCTCTCTCCTTTCGGCCACCCCGGGCCCGCGTGCCCACTCCATGCAACAAGATGGCCGCCCGGCTCCAGCGCGACCCGGGCCTCGAGGCGCCACTCCGGCTGGAGGACGTCACGCTTCCAGGGGATGAGAGAGGGAGGAGCAGTTTCTATCGCACCTCTAACTCCCCTGGGACGATGGGTTTCAATCGGCCCTCCGGCCTCCCTGCGGGCTGGCTCCGTGCCTGCTGGGTGTCTGGGACTCCTCCTGACCCGGCCCTGAAAGGATCAAAAGACAATAGCAGGAAACCCCGACAAGCGGCCCCCAGGTGACAAGACCCCTGCCTGCACAGACTCCGGACATCAAAGCGGGGTCGACCTATAACAAGGGGTGCTCTGAGACTGTCCGGCAGATTCGACGCTGGAACAACGAGAGCTGCCGACGTGGTCGCGGCTCCTGGAACTTGAACCCACCTGAGCCCTGCTGAGTGACTCGCGGCTCCCTGAAGATCGTAAGACCTCCGAACTCGTACCTGAGCCCTGCTGAGTGACTCGCGGCTCCCTGAAGATCGTAAGACCTCCGAACTCGTACCTGAGCCCTGCTGAGTGACTCGCGGCTCCCTGAAGATCGTAAGACCTCCGAACTTGTACCTGAGCCCTGCTGAGTGACTCGCGGCTCCTTGAAGATCGTAAGACCTCCGAACCTGTACCTGAGCCCGCTGAGTGACTCGCGGCTCCCCCAGACTCTCACGGTCCCGCCGGACCCCGACTCCGACCACGTATCCCCCAGCTCGAGGATTGTGAGCTGTGCGCCGGATACGTCCCTGCTTTGAACCGTTACCAGAGACAGTCCCGCTACCCCCTACCTTTCTGAGACTCTTGAGCCCGTGCTCACCTTGTACATATTTGCAGTGATACCTATTTGATAAAGCTTGTTTTCTGAGAATACCCCGTGTGGTCTCTCTGTGTCGTGTGGTGCCAGAAGTACGATCCTAGTTGCGAGATTCCTCCCCCTGGGGAATCTCTCGCCAGTGCCCGGCTACAATACTACACGGGTGGGACTCAGGGAAGTCAGGACCCCCTTCCGGGCTCCTCTGAGGTCGCCGTCTAACAATGTGCATAGCAAGTGAAGTGCCATTGCCATCTTCTTCATTGCCTGTAGTGTGTAAGGTGACTTAACCATGAATCCAAATGGTCGACCAGTATGTAAAGTACAGTTGGCATTATGCCTTTGTACCCACATATAAAAGCATCAGTGGCATCATCCCATACCTGTAGGATAGAGGTCATTTTTTCGATCATCAAGGCTGGCATCCACAGTATGTTCGGCACCTTTACCACCAAGCCAGTGTGTATCTAGTATAAAGTACCATTGTGTGCATGTTCCCATTCCATTAAACACAATTGCCATGATGCCAGAATGAGTTTAGCATATAAAGCACTAGTTTCATCATCATGCTTCTTGACTTAGCACATACACCACAACTGTTACCATCCCAACAGGTATCATGTTTTTCCCTTCCATCTAAAGCACCACTGCCATTATGCCAGTATTGTGAAGGATGAAAAACACCATTGTCATTGTTAGAACTGGGGGGTCTCTAGTTGGCCGAGGTAGGTACCTCTGTCCTAGGGACCCTTGCTTCTAGTCAGGGTGAGGGGGATACACACTCTAGATAACCCATGCTCACCCCATTGGTAGCTTGGCACAAGCAGTCAGGCTTATCCCAAAGGCCATGTGTAAAGTATTTGTACACCAAACACACAGTAACACAGTGATAACACCACAAATGGACACCACACTAGTTTAGAAAAATAAAGTATATTTATCTAAACTCAACAAGACCAAAACGACAAAAATCCAACATACATGTAAAAATAGCTCTTCAAAACAGTTTTTTTCCAAAATAAAGCTGGTAGAAAACAAATAGCTCTATCTGGGGCTATTACGACGTTGTGACACCAATGAATCAAAAGTACGGCGCTGACCACGAGGTACACAGTGTCAGGCACGGTGTCACATGGACCCCCAAACAACAGTGCCTTGGAAATGAAGTCTATGACGATGCACAGAGTTGAGGAGGTGAGGCGTCGGTGCCAAGGTAGAGGCCCGCTCCTTGGCAGCCACGGGGGAAGGCGAGGCATTGTGTTCACAAGGAGGTGATGTGTGGAAAAAGGAACAGGGGAAGTCTGTTGCGTCAGCGGTTAGGAGTCGGTTCCGGTGACGATGCAAAGTCGGGGAGTTTGTGGAGTCATCCTCGGTGGTAATTTGTGCCGTGATGACAGGATGCAGGCGTTGGTGATGACAGAATCTGTGCGAGTGCTGGCCTTAGGAATGCCGATAACTGCAGGTGTTAAAGGGCATTGGAGCAGCAGTACAGGCCGGCGGTAAGTTGTGCACTTCACGAACGGTGCCCCTGGCCTTGTGCAGGTCGATGCGTCACAGCGGAATTGCTGATGGCGTCAGAGATTGCTTTTCTTGCTTCTTTTAAGTTGCTTCCAGCTCTCAGCAGCAGGAGCAACCTCCAGAGGCTCAAAAGCACACAGCAGAGAGGCAGTACTCCTCCTCACAGCTCTCCAGCTCTTCTCCTTGGCAAAGGTTCCTCTTGAGACTAGAAGTGATCTAAAATTCTGGGGTTTAAGGTCCCCTACTTATACCCCATTTTGTCTTTGTTCTTCTTTGTGCAAAGGTCTCTAAGCCCAGTCCAAACCAGTTCTGTCCTCACTATTGCAGTATGAACACAGGGGGTAGAGACAGCATTGTGCAAGGGAGACAGGCCCTATGCAGGTGCCTGGAAAACTCTGCCACTACTCTAAATGCAGCCAAGGCCAGCTCAGCTCTGAGTAGTCCAGGGAGGGCCAAGCACAGCTCAACCCCCAAGTGGCTGTCTGCAGTGAATGCACATCCCCAGCCCCTGTCACTCCAAAACCAGACAGTCAACCCACAAAGAGGCAGAGGCACACAGAATGGGAAACAAGAAAATGCCTACTTTCTAAAAGTGGAACAGCTAGGACGATTGTCATAAGTACTCCAAAGGAGTATGTTACATAGTATCTCTGGAAGTAATCTCAGTGCAAAATATTGATACAAATTCAGAAACACAGAGAAGAAACCAGAATGCCTAACAGTAAACAACAAAATAATGCAATCAAAGTAATTGATGGCTCAAAAAAATCTTCTTTTTTTATTGAGCTTACTTCATCAGAATGTCAGTCAGTTGTGAAGAGTGAAAATTGACAGTATCTTGCAGATTATAATTGAGACCCAATGCATTTCTGGCATAAACATCTGCCCTTCTTCAGGGATCTATAAATGAATGACCATAATGTCTCAGTATATATGTCATAGAAAACCAAAAAACAGTACGAACATTGCGAGAGTGCATGAGAAATAATAAATATTGCTAGTAGTAACCATAAGGTGAAGATTCCAAGGTCTTGTTGTCATATGCATGAGGATGAAGATTAAAACATAACCTACAGAATGTTAAAGAGTGGATCCCCAGGTGAACAACATAAAAATTATATTGCTTCAAAAAAAATTGTGCAGAAAAAGGATTAATAGTGCCAAAGAAAACATATCACTTCAAGAAAAGGAAAGATATCAAGAGAATGAATGTATCTCTCCACGTAAATGTGTAGTTAAGTGGCCATGCAGTATGAGCTAAACAAGACTAGTGAATACCTGGAGATACAGTAGCTGAACTGCCTAAACGGCAATGTCACGCTGAGGGAAATATTCCCATTGCTCTGAGAAAAAACGAGACCCACAGAGTCAATGTGTATGACATGCCAAAACAAACAGTAAAAAACATGTGGGTGCATTAAAAACATAATATAACTCACCACGAGAGAACCACAGGAGTTTATGTCAAATGATTAAATCCAACACTTGGAAAAGTCTCCAGGTCCATGCGACCTACATGCCAAAAAGTAACGAAATCACAAGTAAATGCCAATAGCTCCAACCGGAACCAGAAAATAGATAAACCAACTTTGACTGAATTGAAAAAATGAAATGAAGAAAATAAGCGTGCTTACCAAGTAATCCTGAAGCAGTGACAAACCCCAACACTTCTGTGCTTGTGTTCATGCGAATGGTAATTAGACGCGTGAGGTCGTGACCAGGACGCATAAATAGGCAGTAGCAATCTTAAAGGCACGGTGCTGTTTGTGAAACGCAAGTGAAAGTGAATCAAATGAAATTACATGTTGAAACCAAAATCAAAAAAGAATTTTAAAAAAGCATGATTATAATGCAAACAAACAAAACGTATAATGACAATCGTATGGCCAATTAAAAAAAGCCTATATGGTCTGCATCTGATAATACAATGAGTGGCCCTATGATGTACATGCTAAATGAAAATACTCAATGAACACGCTCAGCAATGACAAGGAGACGCATATACAATCAAACGCTTGGACATTCTGCAACAAATCATGAATTGTTGATGATGAATATAAAAAACATAAAGAAGCATATATGGACCTGTGCAAGCAAAACTGGCATCAAGTAATTCAATTGGAAGAACAAGATAAAAGCATGTAAACATTATTTCACAAAATAAATGAACATGGGGAAACCAATCATGCCTAATGAGTGGTCATCACTTAGAAACATCTAGCGTGTAGGTGAGAAACATGATTTGCACAAGACCTTGTAGAAAATGAGGTGAAATGAGTTAGAGAACACAGTAAAATTCAAGTTTGTCATGAAGACCTTTGGGCATCAAGATGTCCAAGCGGCGTATCCAATAGGTCTCACATTGAGACAGATATTTGCTCATGTCTCTATCAGTATGTATCATGACAGTCTCTAGAATGGTGAAACAAAGTTGGGCTATCGTGTGGTGATGGTTTTACCAATGTACAGCTTATGGTGAGGTGGTGGTGTTTGTCCTTATGCGGCTCTTGTGTTCTGTGATGTGTGTACGTAAAGGTCTCTCTGTCTTTTCCCACATAGTAGAGCCCGCATGGACAACGTATCGTATAAATGACAAAATGACTATTACAATCTGCAGTAAAGTTCAACTTGATCTTTTTTCCTGACCAGGGGTGGGATATGGTCCCCTGTAAGCACAGTGTTGCAATGCGAGCAATTAGAGCACCAACGCATGCTCTTGTGACTAAGTGTGGTATCAGATCCAGCTTGATTTAGAAGTTTCTTTAAATTCTGTTACCGCTTATATGCAAAAATAGGGGGGTTCGCAAATAAACCCTGAAAATCCGGGTTCGTATTGTAGAAGTTTCCAACATTTAAGAATAGCTTGTTTGATTGTGACAGATGAAGTAGAGTAAGTGGATACAAAAACTTCTCTTTTGACATATGGTTTGTGCTTTTTTGTTAACAGTGCCTCCCTCGGAATGCTGTTAGTACGCTCTTCAGCTTCATTAATAATCCCTGCTGGATATCCTTGTGTGGAGAATTTATCTCTACTTTCTTGCATGCTGTCAGCGATCTTTGACATGTCTGTGGTGATGTGCTTAACACAAAGAAACGGATAATATGGCAGATGTCACTTTAAAGCTGATGGAGAAAAATAGTGAGTTATTGCGATCAGTGGGTTTCTTGAACATAGAAGTTCTGATGTGTGTGCCTTCCAAATCAATGGTTACATACAAATACGAAATATGATGTTGATCCATGTAGTAGGTGAACTTTATTCTGGAATGCCTCCTATTCAACTGCGTAAAAAGGGGACAAGGGCACCCAAAGGAATTAGACAGGGACCTTGGGAGGTTATGTATTCCAGGAAACAATGGTCCCTGAAAGCAAACAATAGTTAAACATACAATGAATATAGCCAAGATTGGTACTATATTATAGCCAATGTCCAGCCGGACACGGCAACTTTAATAAGTAGAAATAGTTAGCAGTGATCCAAAGAATGTAAGTAGAGTCTTAGTGGGACACAAGCCTGTATCCTGAGACTTACATATCGTGAGGACAAAAAATGTGGAACACATTCAGGCAATTACAATGATGTTTCGGTTTTAGAAAATAATGAGTAGTAAAACATCTAATACATATATTGCCACCTTCACAATACGTTATATCCAGAAATTTGAATGTGTAAGGTGGACAACAAAGTCGACAGTCGACAGTCAATCCGGCATTGTCCGAACGCGCTGTCTTTCGCGTGGCCACGGAATTTGTTTCTCCAATCACTTTGAGACGAACCTTTTACCGTGTCCCCCATTCCGGAAATTAATTATCCCAGGCATTGTACCTCCCAAACGCGTCCTTCTGGAATTTTGAGAACCTGGGACCTGCCCAAGACGCGGCGCCCCCTCCGTTGCCTTAAGTGATACCACAAGGCATTTGAATATGGGCAATTTAACTGATTAGTCCTGATGATGATCCTAAATACCCCTGATAAGGATCGAAACGTCGTCGACTTTGTTGTCCACCTTACACATTCAAATTTCTGGATATAACGTATTGTGAAGGTGGCAATATATGTATTAGATGTTTCACTACTCATTATTTTCTAAAACAGAAACATCATTGTAATTGCCTGAATGTGTTCCACATTTTTTGTCCTCACGATATGTAAGTCTCTGGATACAGGCTTGTGTCCCACTAAGACTCTACTTACATTCTTTGGATCACTGCTAACTATTTCTACTTATTAAAGTTGCCGTGTCCGGCTGGACATTGGCTATAATATAGTACCAATCTTGGCTATATTCATTGTATGTTTAACTATTGTTTGCTTTCAGGAACCATTGTTTCCTGTAATCCTATTCAACTGCTGCAAGTTCTCAATCAACTGATGCTTGACGCCTTTCCAGATGATAAAAATATAATCGATATACCTTCTTTAAAGGATCAGATGGTCAGACTACTTGGAGTCAGAAAGAATGTGAGTCAATTCGAATTGCATCATGAAAATATTCACGTAGCTGGGGGCTCCAATAAACCCCACAACATTTGAGTCTAAAGTGGCCCTCTACAGATTCGTGAAAAAATTACACTTACTTTTTTTCCAACATTGATGGCAATCTCAGTGTCCCAGATCCACCAGAGTACCGAAAATTCAAGCCGAAAAGCACCTTTATTTCACCTATGTCGCACAAAGTGATTGATTCATTTGAAACACTTGTCAAAAGGGACATTCTCAAACTTTCTACAGGCTCGACCAAGTATCTGAACATGTCTAAAACTGACAAAGCAACATTGAAGTCATTGAAAAAGAATACATCTCTGTTTCTCACCTCAGCAGATTAGGGCAGGGCGTTGGTGGCAATAGACCGCTCCTTCTCTGAATCAAAGGTCGAGACCATGTTACAAGATGAGGCTACATACTTACCAGTACTTCAAGATCCTACTGAGGAGTTTCAAAACACCCTCTCTGAGATCTTGTTACATGCTAAGGAGATGGCTTTGATTACCGACAAGACTAAGGATTTTCTTTTCACCCGACATCCAAGGTGCCCATCGATTTACAGGCTTCCAAAAGTTCATAAATCTTTAAGTGATACACCACTAAGACCGATTGTGTCAGGGTGCGGTTAAATGCATGAACCCTTGGGCCACTACCTGGATTCCTTTTTGCAGTCTATCGTACAAGCTGGTGATACTCATCTACAGGATACAACGCACTTATTGCAGCTCCTTTAAGCCATTGAACTACCAACCATGACAGAAATTTGGTTATGCACAATTGACGTGCCAGCCCTATGCACGTCCATCCCCCATGTTGAAGGCATTGAAGCAGTGGAATGGGCGTTTTCGCGCAATGATGACATTCAAGCCAATAAAGATTTTCTATTGGAACTTTTACAATTCTCAGCGTTTCACAGTTATTTTAAGTGGAAGGCCAAATACTTTTTACAGACCAATGGAACCTCGATTCAGTTTTTTGGAGCTCCCAGCTATGCAAATATTTTCATGATGCAATTTGAATTGATTCATATTCTTTCTGACTCCAAGTGGTCTGACCATCTGATCCTTTACAGAAGGTATATCAATGATATTTTTATCATCGGGAAAGGCGCCAAGCATCAGTTGATTGAGAACTTGCAGCAGTTGAATAGAAAGGTAATAATGACAGGAGTAGAACCCGTTAACCCAGGTGAGACCGGGTAATTAGTATAACAATATAACAGTGTCTCAACTGGGAAACATTTAGCAAGGACAGTTAGAGAAAAAGTCTCTATCATGCACAAGGGGACAGAGGGAGACCACAAGGAAGTGATGTAATTACGTTTTTAATAATTACAGGTAGTTAAAGCAGCACTACTATACAATGAAAGAATATGGTGACCAAAAAATACACAAGTGGGTACTGGGCGTACCAGTGATAAGTGACGGCGCAGTGACACAAAGTGTAAACAACAGCGTGAACGGCGAAAAATAATAATTACAGACAGTGGTCAATAAGGAGACAAGTACATACACATTTAGTTGCCAATTGCGTTAGTTAAATTGACCACTACAGAGCCAAGGTTCTGTGCTGGGTAGTCGACGGCGTTTCAACCTGATCGATTTCAGGTCATCATCAGGACAATTGGTCACGTAGTTTGTCTGCTATATTGGTGCCTCTTTTATAGGAGAAAAGAGGGGGTTCCTTAAAGGGAGTGTAGGATTGCAGGATGGTCCAGTTTTTTTTGATGACCTTGCTGATCTTATTCAGTCAGTCAGTCAGTCAAAGTTGGCTTTATTTCGATATAAAACATATCTTTAAAAGCAGTACAATACAATACATCTTTTTTTTAAAAACCAATTCATAAGAAAACAGTTATACAAATTCAAAATACGAATGGCATAAATAAATTACATAAAAATTCCAATTTTAAAACCATGATTAAACAACATACAAAAGCCTTTTTGATCTGATCGACCATGCCCAGTTTAAAAACTTCACCATACCACAGATGAGTAAAGGGCGTGTATCGAATTTTAAAATACAGAGAGCCTCACTACATTGTCTTGTGCCTAGCTCTTTACATAGGGGTTTCAGCCACCTGAGGCGAGGAGCTTTATATGCAGGGCATTCAAATAAAAGGTGGGGAACCGACTCAATCCTGGTCTCACAGAAGGGGCAAAAAGGAGTAGTCTGTGCTGGTACCTTCCATCCAGCTGTCAACTCACACACGGGCAGCACACCTATCCTAAATTTAAAATATAAAGCCCTATCTCTATATTTTGAGATGATATCGGGATAAGGCTCAAGTAGTGCCACCTCCTATACTAGTAGGAATTCAGCAGTACATCTACATACATTGGGATTAGAGTTTCTGGAATCCATTACCCATTTCCAGTACAGTTTTTTCAGGACAAACTTGGATGATGCGGTCCTGGACTGCCAGGCCTCTCCAAGACCCAACTCGCCCAGCAATTGCTTAACATCCCTCAACCATCCTATTTTGTACCAGCCAGGCATTGATAAAACCTCATTTAGCCACTTCGCATAACTAGCAAGCTCTGGAACTCTCCATATGCGGCCCCAGAGGAGTAACGGGTGCAACCTTGCCTGGTCTTTAATAGGGCGGCAGCCCATGTCAAGGAATAAGGGAAGGGTGGGGGTACTATGAGGGAGGCCCATTAAATCCTTCAAAAACTTGTTTTCTGAACGGGTCAACTGATCCACATTCTGCGCCCCCCAAAGCTCTGCTCCGTAAAGCGCCGCACTCACCCCTCTTGCCTTGTAGATGTCAAGTACTGGGGCAATCGGTTTGAGGGTGGAGGACCGTTGTTCTTTAAGCAGTGCCCCCACCACCCTTTTATGACTTAGCAGCATTTTATGGAGATGACAATTCCACCTCATGGTGTCAGAGAGGCGGATTCCTAAATAGTCACACTCCTTGACCCTTTCTAGGGACACTGAATTCAGTGAAGGTGGCCTGCCCATTTTCTTCGGGGGATTCAAGACCAAATATTTGGTCTTTCCCGTGTTAATTTCTAATCCCCTCAAGTTACAAAAAGTTTGAAACCTATCAAGGAGGCTCTGCAACCCAACTGGGGTCTTGGAAATCAAGAGGGTGTCGTCTGCAAATAATAGAGTGGGTATTCTCCTGCCCGCCAGGGATGGAGCATCTGAAGGATTTTGTAAGAGATGCTCCACCACTCCATTGACGTACAATGAAAACAGAGTGGGGGCTAGAACACAGCCCTGGTGGACACCTCTATTTACAGTTATTTGGGCGGTCTTTTGGCCCTGTTTACCCCACCGAACCTGTGCAAAGTTTTCTGCATGGAACTTAATTATCAAGGACAATGGGTACGGTGGCATACCTAAATCTGACAGCACCCTCCATAGGCGGCTGCGGGGCACTAGGTCAAAGGCAGTCCGTAAATCTATGAAGGCGAGATACAGACTGCCTTTGCCCAGCACGACCACCTTCCAGTATAACAACAGCAGACGAAATGACTGCTCAATGGTCCCTGTGCCTGACCTAAAGCCCGCCTGAAAATCAGAAAGTATCCTATTCTCCTCCACCCACTGGAGCATCCTCCCTAAAACCACCTTTCCTGCCACCTTTTGCGATGAATCCAGTAGGCTTATAGGGTGATAATTAGCTGGGTCGTCCCGACTCCCTTTTTTGAAAATCGGGATGACCTCAGCGCCCATCCAGGAGTCTGGGAGAGGTGCATCATAAAAACTTGCATTAAGTAATGATGCAATGAGCTTTCCCCATTCCAATGTATTAATGCGGATCAAATCCCCCGGTAGCCCATCCGGCCCGCAGCATTATTTGGGATAAGACACGAAATCGCATCCTCCACTTCCTTCCCTGTAAACAGGAGGTCCTCGCTCAGCCCGAAAAAGTCAACCGAAAAGGTTTCAGCTAGATCTACCCCAACCCCCGTGGCCACAGTATAGAGGTTGGAAAAATGGTCAAACCATGACGCCTCAGGGATATTGCATGTTATAAGGGAATCCATGGGTTTGTCCCTGGTTCTGATTAAATCCCAAAAACCCTTCGAGTCCCTCCCAGCACTTGCCAGTTTTAGATCACACCAGAACTGATTCTCCCACTCTTACTTTGCCTTACCAATAGCACCCCTGTACAACTTCCTGGCTGTACTAATCACTTCGCTATCCTTAAGTTTAACTGCGTTGATTAGGTCCCTTTTCGCACTTCTGCAGAGAGCAGAGTACCAACCAGGGTTACCCTTAGGGTGCCCCATCTTGTTGGCCCTATAACCTGGGTTTCGCACAGTAAAAAGGTCACCTAGTGCTTTGGTAGTATGGCTAAACAGAGTGGAAATCTCATGAACATTTGACACAAGGGAATCTAGTCTGGACAAGGCATTAGCCATGATTGATCTTATTTCCACGATCTTGCCCTCATCGAGTGCTACACTTTTCCATTTTAGATGCCTCCCGCAATTCGAGGGACAAGCGTCGCTTGTTGACTTCCACGCCTGAGGGGCTTGCAGTTTCTCCCCAACTGTCCACATTGGGGACAGTGACAAGGACAGCGGATTATGATCGCTGTCAGATGAAGGGAGGACTGCCATATCCAACAGATGCCCCCAGAGCTTGAAATTCAGCAGGATATAGTCAATTCGAGATGAGTGGCCTACCCTATTAAAGGTGTGGGCCCCACAGGAGTCCAACTTTGACCGTCCGTTTACTGCCCTCACACCATATTCCAGGGTTAGGGCATTTAAATGGATAGCACCTTTGGTCCAGCTCTTAATAGGTGGTATTAACAGGGGTGGAAGGCCTCTCCTAACATCTTCTTCTTGGGTGCCTAATATGTCTTCCTCGGCTAGGGGTTCAAAAGTGCAGTTAAAGTCCCCTGCTAACATAATATACGTTTCTGCCCTACAGGATCTGAGTGCGTCCTCTAAGCCCAGTAGGGTCAATGAGGGCGCGCCCCCTTTCAGGGGTCTAGCATAGATATTAAAGATATCTAAAGTCCGGCCCCCAGAAGACCCTCTGACTACTAGTCTCTGCAAGTCTGGGGACTTAGTTTCTATATTCCTTATGTGATACCCCAATAAAATGCTTACCCAGATTAATAGACCGCCTGAAGGTCGACCTCTTCCGGCAGACGAAGGGGTTGCAGGTACAAAGTAGGTAATATAACCAACCTTGTATCGGGGTTCCAGACACCAAGTTTCCTGGAATAAACATATCCCGAATGACTCAATAAAAGAGTTCCATTCCGGTATGTCCAGGTTGCGAGAAATGCCCGCTATATTCCAGCTGCCAATCTTCAGGACCTCGTCATCAACTACAACCTGCGCAGAGGAAAACCTCTGCACGGATAGACTAACCTGGGATCCAGAGTTGGTTGATAGATCACTCACTGGTTTCAGCTGGTTTGGGGCATCAAGGGCGGACTCATCGGGATTTAAATAACCTGTTGACTCCACAATATGGGACGCAGCACTACCCTCAGAAGAAGATGGATTATAACAGGATGGCCCCAAAACTACCCCTTCACAATCTGAAACACAGGTCTCCTCCACCTCAAATACAGCAGGTGACTTCATGGGAGGTTGATAACTATTTTGTCAACAGTCCTGCCAGGACCAAGTGGGAAATGGGCATGGATTTTGGCGAAACAGGCTGTATTGGGGGAGATTGTGAAGAGTTTGTCTGCCATTCCATCCCTCCCAACTAGCGGCTCTAACAGGACGGACAGGAGCTACATAAGGATTAAAGAAACTAAGGTCACGCGTACCAATTCCTGTGTTAAGGCCCATACCGCCCTCGCTATTGTTGAAACTACAAACATAGCTGGCTACCCTAGGGTCTTCAAAATTGACTATAATACAGTCCCCCATTATGTCTTTGGGCCGGGTGCCTAACCAGCTAACCCTCCTCACATGGATAACCCGACCACCCAGTGAGCTAGGGAGAGGTCTGTTTTCCTTCAGCCAGAATAAGGTTTTATTCTTAAGTTCGGCATATGACTCCTGTTTACCTGGCTTTAGCACGGGAACCCCAGTAAGTACTGTCACAAAGGGCTGACAGTCTGGGGGTAGGTTGGCATTAGGGACAGGCACAATGTTTAGAGCATTTCTTGGTTGTAAGATCGGAGTTGGGGTTATTTGGCCAGATTTGGTATTATTTGTACCAGTGCAATTACTATCGCTAGATTTTTTAGTCGTAGTGGTACCGCTTGTACTTGGGCCCACAGACCCCGCAGTCATCACTGGATGGGCAATACTACCCAATGCTACGTTAGATTGCGCCGGGACCCCCACTGTGGCCACCCCGAACTTTGGGATGGCCCCAGAGGAGGCCGCAGATTGTGCAACAGGGATATTTACCTCAACCACCCCCTGCATTGCCCCACATGGATTAGTTAGACTTATTGGGGCAGTAGATGTCTCTCGAGGAGCAAAATTCCCTACTGAGCCATCCTCCCTAATTCTAGAGTGAAGTTTAATGAGAGATTTTAGGGAGAAGAAATTATCAAGAGTGACTTGCTCGAATCTGTTCAGTCGCTCTGTTAGCCCCTTCACTCTCTCAAGAACTGGGATCAACAGTGATTTCACAATTTTTTCGAGCTGGGTAATTAATAGGGTCTCGGTAGGGGGACCCTCGGCAGGTTCAGGAGGGTTGGACGTCAAATCTACACATGTCTTCTCTGCAATAGCACCAGTAGCTACTCCCCCTTTTAGCCCCTGGGGATGACCGACACCCACCCCTGCACCCTTATTGGACCAACCCACCCTACTTCCAACTCTCCTAGGTTTCTTAAAGGGTTTTAGGTAACTGCCCTTATGTGGACTAGCCAGTCGTTTCCTTTTACTAGAAGCTAGACCATTTACTACCAGTGGTAAGGGCACAGAAGGGGCAGTGATATCCTCCTGACGAGGTGAGATAGCAACAGGGAGCATAAGTGCAGGGGTCTCAATCAGCCGCGGCTCTGGCAGGGCGCTCTCACCTCCCAGCAAAACCGCAGCAGACAAACTCTCTAGCCGGTCTAGGCTAGCCCTAATCGCAACAACCCGTGGATGGTCAAGGTCTAGTGAAGCATTAACTAAGGGATCAGATGCATGAACAGGAGAAACATTAGCTAGAGGGTCAGTTGGACGTACTGGGGAGGGGACTAATGCCAGAAGGCCGAACGATGAGCGTTTACCGGTCAGGGGTTCCCGAGAAAGACGCCGTTCTGTCATGGCGATTTCTTTCTCGATAACCGTAACAACCAGGGTAATAAATTGGTCCATGGTCCCGGAAACACAACCAGCACCAGCCCCGCCTACTCCCCTCAAACCCCTACCAGATCGCATAGACATTGGCATAGAGACCTCAACAAAGATAGTTGAGCCACTAACTGCGTCTCGAGAAGGAGTCCTTCAGCTAACAGTCCAATAAAACACAATACTTGCTACCCGTGCACCTCCTAAAGCAAATATCAGAGGGGAGGCCCGGCCCAGCCTTGGCCAGCCCCAGACGGCCACAGACGGCCCGCCCTTTGCCCGGGCTTAGCCCGGCGCCGCCCGCGCGCGTCCCACGATGCGGAGGGAGCCGCGTTCTTTTGTGCGCCTCCAGCAGCGTGGGTGGCGTCGGCGGCCGCTAGGAAGCCTGGGAGCTGTAGTCTCCCCCTGCTCACGGCCGCGAGATGGAGTAGCGGCGGCAGGGGAGACACACAGCTTGAGGAGCCCTGGAGCGGCGGCGGCAGCGCGGGCAGGACAGGACAGGACAACAACGAAGACCCCCAGCAGGTTTGGCGAGCTTTGGTCTTCTGGAATTTGAATTTCCCACTCCCCTGAGGGAGCCGCGTTCTTTTGTGCGCCTCCGGGCGCGTGGGTGGCGTCGGCGGCCGCTAGGAAGCCTGGGAGCTGTAGTCTCCCCCTGCTCACGGTCACGAGATGGAGTAGCAGCGGCAGGGGAGACACACAGCGTGAGGAGCCCTGGAGTGGCAGCGCGGGCAGGACAGGACAACAACGAAGACCCCCAGCAGGTTTGGTGAGCTTTGGTCCTCTGGAATTTGACTTTCCCGCTCCCCCGAGGGAGCCGCGTTCTTTTGTGCGCCTCCGGGCGCGTGGGTGGCGTCAGCGGCCGCTAGGAAGCCTGGGAGCTGTAGTCTCTCCCTGCTCACGGCCGCAAGATGGAGTAGCGGCGGCAGGGGAGACACACAGCGTGAGGAGCCCTGGAGCGGCAGCGGCAGCGCGGGCAGGACAGGACAACAACGAAGACCCCCAGCAGGTTTGGCGAGCTTTGGTCCTCTGGAATTTGAATTTCCCGCTCCCCCGAGGGAGCCGCGTTCTTTTGTGCGCCTCGGGGCGCGTGGGTGGCGTCGGCGGCCGCTAGGAAGCCTGGGAGCTGTAGTCTCCCCCTGCTCACGGCCGCGAGATGGAGTAGCGGCGGCAGGGGAGACACACAGCGTGAGGAGCCCCGGAGCGGCGGCGGCAGCGCGGGCAGGACAGGACAACAACGAAGACCCCCAGCAGGTTTGGCGAACTTTGGTCCTCTGGAATTTGAATGCTGATCTTATTGCTCGAGGGACAGTAGGTAGATACAAAGGGGATCCGTTGGTTGATCCGTTTCCACGAGACGGAAGCCCAGGACGCTTCACTCGTCTGCGGACATCTCTCATCGTTTTCCCCTGCTTCAGGCCGCGATTGATCACCGGCCCGAAAATAATTAGACACGCACCGGATTGCTACTTACCTGCACGCCTCCATTAGGTGAGGTTTATTCCCCCACTTTCGCCTCCCCCTTGTTTCCCTGCCCTTCCACCCACCCCGTGGCTTCGGTTACATACTTACCTTTGCCTTCCCTCTCTCCCGCAGATTGCCACATCTACTAACGTCTCTGGACTTACCCGTCCTCTACCCTAGGATCAGGTAACGCTTCACTCTCACATGATCGATTCAGGCACCTTCAGCTGCTCCCCTTCGTTACTTTCCATTTTCCATTATGCTTAATTTCTATTATCTTACCCCCACAGCTGCCCCGTGATTCGTTCGTACGCTGACCCTACTTTTGGAACCCATCATAGTTTATACCGTATCTCTGACCGCCCAGATTGGCTTCTATCTTGCGGCTCCCAGGTAATTCTACCGGACCCGGGTGCCTCTCCAACACTCCTCTCTCCCCTTTCGGGCCACTTTGCCTCGTATTCTTTTTCATTTCCTTTCCCCTTACAGCACTACACTTGTAAATTACGTGACCAATTGTCCTGATGATGACCTGAAATCAATCAGGTTGAAACGCCGTCGACTACCCAGCACAGAACCTTGGCTCTGTAGTGGTCAATTTAACTAACGCAATTGACAACCAAATGTGTATTAACGTGTCTCCTTATTGACCACTGTCTGTAATAATTATTATTTTTCACCGTTCCCGCTGTCGTTTACACCTTGTGTCACTGCGCCGTCACTTATCACTGGTACGCCCAGTACCCACTTTTCACCATATTCTTTAATTGTATAGTAGTGCTGCTTTAACTACCTGCAATTACTAAAAACGTAATTACATCACTTCCTTGTGGTCTCCTTCTGTCCCCTTGTGTATGATAGAGACTTTTTCTCTAACTGTCCTTGCTAAATTTTTCCCAGTTGAGACGCTGTTATATTGTTATGCAGTTGAATAGAAGGCATTCCAGAATCAAGTTCACCTACCACATGGATCAACATCATATTTCGTATTTGTATGGAAACATTGATTTGGAAGGCACACCCATCACAACTTCTATGTTCAAGATACCCACTGATCGCAATAACTCACTATTATTCTCCAGCTTTCGTCCACCATCCTTAAAACGACATCTGCCATATTTGCAGCTTCTTCGTGTTAAGCGCATCACCTCAGACATGTCAAAGATCGTTGACAGCATGCAAGAAACTAAAGATAAATTCTCCGCACAAGGATATCCAGCTGAGATTATTAATGAAGCTGAAGAGCATGCAAACAGCGTTCCGAGGGAGGCACTGTTAACAGAAAAGCACAAACCATATGTCAAAAGAAAAGTTTTTCTATCCACTTACACTACTTCATCTGTCGCGATCAAACGAGCTGTTCTTAAACATTGGGAACTTCTACAATCCAAACCAGATTTTCGGGGTTTATTTGCGAACCCCCCTATTTTTGCATATGAGCCTTCATAGAATTTAAAGGAACTTCTAAATCAAGCTGGATCTGATACCACACTTAGTCACAAGGGCATGCGTCGGTGCTCTAATTGCTCGCATTGCAACAACGTGCTTACAGGAGACCATATATACCACCCCTGGTCAGGAAAAAAGATCAAATTGAACTTTACTGAAGATTGTAATAGTCATTTTGTCATTTATACGATACGTTGTCCATGCGGGCTCTACTATGTGGGAAAGACAGAGAGAGCTTTACGTACACGCATCACAGAACACAAGAGCCACATAAGGACAAACACCACCACCTCACCATTAGCTGTAAATTGAAACAACCATCACCACACGATAGCCCAACTTCGTTTCACCATTGTAGAGACTGTCATGATACATACTGATAAAGACATAAGCAAATATCTGTCTCAATGTAAGACCTATTGGATACGCCGCTTGGACACCTTGATGCTCAAAGGTCTTAATGACAAACTTGAATTTTCCTGATTTCTCTGACTCACTTTCAGTTATTTCACCTCCTTTTCTACAAGGTCTTGTACACATCATCTGTCTCGCCTACACGCTAGATCAGGGGTCTCCAACGAGTAGCTCGGGAGCTACTGGTAGCTCGCCAGTACCCTCAAAGTAGCTCTCGGAGATGAAGTCAATCCCAGTATCTCATTCAGAGAGTCTATGCAGAGACTCTAAGCATATTAAAAAAGGCAGCACTTCTCATCTGAAGATCTTTAGCCAACCAGCCTATGGCAGGGACTCATATTAACAATCAAACAAGCACTGTGTCGGCCTATTGAGTCTGCCACATGGTCACCTTTATCCAGTCTCTGACTAAGTCACAAGGTGATTAGCTATGCGGTAGTCCCCTGCGTTATCAATTTACCATGTGTGTGAACTGTGGGCCATAAATGAAGAGTGGCAGTGGTAGCCTGAGCAGTAATGAGGGCTGACCCACTAAAGTGCGGGACTGCAGGAGTCAGAGTGAAAATGTTTCAGTTGGGTGCATGAGCAGCCAAGGGCTGAGGAAAGCTATGATCCTGAGCAGAGAAAATGAAGAGCCTCATCTGCATTTATCTAGGTTTGCGTCCATTATAAACACTGTTGCTTCCTGTAAGTAGTCCTTTGGTAGTCCTTGACACTTTGTGTCAAGGACTACCAAATAGGTATGCTACCCCCATCATATGGGTTTTGTCTGTGGCACAATTGTGTCAGTTCATGGCATAATAGTGCTAATGACATAATTATAGCCATCCTTTACTATTTTGAGTATTCGTGGTCTAGTTATGGTATACTGGCAGCCATCAGTGACATAATAATAGCATGACTGCACTATATTTAGGTGTCCCTGATATAATTGTGGCTGCCCCTTGCATAATAATGAACATGACTAATAATATGGTGGCCATCCTGGTCCTTATGGTGTCCAGACTTGGCACAATTTATACTGGTGGGCATTATTGGCATTATACAGTTGTCCTCGGTGCTATGGTGCCATGGATTATGACTGTAATACCTGATAATTTGAAGCAGTCTGTCCATATGAGGCATTTGTACAGGTGAGTGCCCAATTAAAATGACTAGCTTATGTTTGGGGACTATGTATTTCCTAAAAATAAAAACGTGTATTTTAAAGGCATTTTTTTCAAACAAGGGTGTTTTTCAGGAAAATTTAGTTTGTTTGCCCAAAATGGAAAGTGGTGATAGAAAAATCTGTATATTTTCAGAAATTGATATGCTGATGAAGACGAAAGGTTGCAATTCCAAAACACATTTAAAGTTGATACTTGAAAGATATGTCAAGCTGAATTGAGGAGACTTATTGCTGTGGTTATGTCCTTTGTGCCACAAGGCACGTGAAGATTTGAATGTTACTTTATCAGTCAGGTGGGGGCATTTAATATTGATAAATGTTTCCCTAGCATTTCTTCTGGTACTATCACCTGGAATACTTGGGTGGCACTATGATAATCCTGCTTAGGGTGGTCATAGTGTAATATTTATGTGTGCAGTCAATATTTTACAGTGATAAAATTTGCTAGTAGCTCAACAGGACTTTCCTTGAGCTTAAGTAGCTCTCAATACAGAAAAGGTTGGAGACCCCTGCGCTAGATGTTTCTAAGTGATGACCACTCATTAGGCATGATTGGTTTCCCCATGTTCATTTATTTTGTGAATTAATTTTTGCATGTTTTTATCTTGTTTTTCCAATTGAATTGCTTGCTGCCAGTTTTGCTTGCACAGGTTCGTATATGCTTCTTCATGTGTTTTATATTTATCATCTACAAGTCATGATTTGTTGCAGAATGTCCAAGTATTTGATTGTATATGCGTTTCCTTGTCATTGCTAAGCGTGTACATTGAGTATATTCATTTAGCATGTGTATCATAGGGGCACTCATTGTATTATTTGATGCAAACCATATAGGCTTTTTTTAATTGGCCATACAATTGTCATTATACATTTTGTTTGTTTGTGCGTTATAATCACACTTATTTTAAATTCTTTTTTGATTTTAGTTTCAACATGTAACTTTATTTGATTCACTTTCACTCGTGTTTCACAAACAGCACCGTGCCTTTAAAATTGATGCTGTCTATTTATGAGTCCTGGTCACGACCCCACGTGTCTAATTACCATTTGCATGAACATGAGCACGGACGCATCTCGGAGAAGTGTTGCGGTTTGTCACTCTTTGGTTTCACCGTCGGCAGGCTTCAGGATTACTTGGTAAGCATGCTTATTTTGTTCATTTCCCTTTTTCAATTCGGTCAAAGTTGGTTTATCTTTTTTCTGGTTCCGGTTGGAGCTATTGGCATTTACTCGTGATTTCAGTACTTTTTGGCATGTAGGTCGCGTGGACCTAGTGACTTTTCCAACTGTTGGATTTAATCATTTCTGGGACATAAACTCCAGTGGTGAGTTATTTTATGTTTTTAACTACACATTTACATAGAGAGATACATGGATTCTCTTGGTATCTTTCCTTTTCTCAAAGTGATATGTTTTCTTTGGCACTATTAATCTTTTTTCGGCACTATTTTTTTTGAAGCAACATAATTTCATGTTTTCACCTGGGGATCCACTCTTTAACGTTCTATAGGTTATGATTTAATCTTCATCCTCATGCATATGACAACAAGACCTTGGAATCTTCACCTTATGGTTACTACTGGCAATATTCATTATTTCTAATGCGCTCTCGCAATGTTCGTACTGTTTTTTGATTTTCTATGACATATATACTGAGCCATTATGTTCATTCATTTATAGAGTACCCTGAAGAAGGGCAGATATTTATGCCCGAAATGCATTGGGTCTCAATGATAATCTGCGAGATACTGTCAATTTTCATTCTTCACAACTGACTGAAGTTCTGATGAAGTATGCTCCTTGGAGTGACAGTTTGCGCTCTGCAAATGGACTATTACATTATATTACATTTACATTACAAAAGAAGAAGATTTTTTTGAGCCATCAATTATTTTGATTGCATTATTTTGTTGTTTGCTGTTGAGCATTCTGGTTTCTTCTCTGTGTTTCTAAATTTGTATCAATATTTTGCACTGAGATTACTTTCAGAGACACTATGTAACATACTCCTTTGGGGTACTTTAGAGTAGTGCACTTGAAGGCTATGACAATCGTCCAAGCTGTTCCACTTTTTTAGTAGGGGTGGGCTGTACCCCCTTTTCAGGTGCACACTAAATTTTACAATTGTTTATCTTACTGTTTAAATTTGTTATTAGCTTTGTTTATACTGAGTGCATACTAGCTGTGTTTTCTTCACTCTTTACTTTCTAAAAGTGGCATTTTTAAACACACAATTTAAAAACCATCTTTACTAACAGATGTGTTATTATATTCTGAGTTCAGAGAGCCTACACTTTACACCCCTATCTTGTCCCAGTGGGAAGTCATGCTTGTAAGATATTACAAAGTATCTCCCATGCTATCATACGGGACAGATAGCCTTAAAATAGTGAACAATTGAATAGGCAGCATTTCACTATCAGGACATGTCACACACATCAGTACATGTCCTACCTCTCACATACACTGTACTCTGCCCATGGGGGTACCTTGGGTCTTCCTGAGGGGTGCCTTACATGTAAGAAAAGGGAAGGTTTAGGGCTTGGCAAGTGGGTGAACTTGCCAGGTCGCCATGGCAGTTTAAAACTGTGTGTAGATGCTGCAGTGGCAGGTCTGAGATACTTTATTGGGGCTAGTCATGTGGGTGCTACTGGTAGTATTTGATTTACAGGCCAGGTACAATCAGTGCACTTTACTAGGGGCTTTCCTGTAAATCAAATATGCCAAACACGGATAACCAATTATATTCATAATTTACACAAGAGAGCATATGCACTTTAGCAGTGATTAGCAGTGGTAAAGTGTCCAGAGTCCTAAAGCCAACAAAAACAGGTCAGAAAAAATAAGAGGAAGAAGCAAAATGTTTAGGGATAACACTGCAAAAGGGCCATTTCCAACAGTCATCATACCTGCATGCTCCTGTTAGGTGCATTTTCATTTATAACATCCATGACACCATCTACATGGCCACCCAGTATGTAATGTCCCTTACATGTCATGCTAGCAAATTTACATTATGGAAGGACAAAGCCATCATTCCACTATATCATCGTTAAGTAAAGGCCCAAAGGCATAACAATGAGATCAATGAGATGCCTTAAGAATCGAAACCACATATACCATTCATTGAAGTATGACCCCAATCTGTAAAGCACCACTTGTGCCATGTTGCTATTTACCCTGGCCATTACACTTTGTTAACATCCATATTTTCCCCAGTATGTAAATCACAATACCATCTCATGCAAAAATTTTACATGCATGTAAAATACCATTGTCTTTCTGCCAGAATTTATCCACATTGGCAGTCCCCAAAAAGTACTATAGTTTATAAAACAATTTACATAATGTATCCCAGTGCCTACATTGCACCCAGTTTCTAAAGCACTGTGGCCATAATCATTTGTGGCAGGACGTTTATGTGATTATAATGCATGTTACATAGAAGAATGACCCACTTATATGTTCATATAACTCCATTTAATGTGAGAGAAGATGTATTATGGGTAAGGCCTAGAAAAGCAGTCTGAGTAGTAATGCTAATAGTAAATGTATGCTTGACCGCCATGTTTTTATTTGAGAAACTCCATGTTTTCTTACAGAACATGATATGATAGAGAAGGAAAAGTGTCCTCTTCTCTGGTGCACACATTGCAACTGCCGCTGCACGGAGATGACTTTGTAAAAATCTGTCTTAGAAGGAAGAAGGAAAAAGTAGCATTAAATTCTGTAGCTACTGTAGGCTTCTGAAAAGGGGTATTTTTTTGCAGTTTTTCAGCAAAGCAGGAGCCATACACGAGTGAACCCTCCTCACTCCATAAGACATAGTTGATGAAAAAAGATACATAAAGTACCAATGCAAATGCAGGGTTAGACACATGGGTTGGTTGGTGGGTGACTGAGTTATGACTGCTTACAGGATAAGAAATGCAGGGAAACTGTAACAAATGGGTTCTGCTCATTTAGTCCACCAGAATGTTTGCTTATCACTACCCAATTTTTAGGTCTCGCCTGAGACAACGCATGTACTGACACTTTCAAGACATGTTATTAAAGTTAAATTAGGCTTGAAGTCCACCCATTCCTTACCATTCATTGGCTTCATTGTCACCCTTTTTAGTGCCTCCTGATTGGTCAGCACATGCTCATTTCACATTCTCTTTGTTTATCCGAGGTATAGAGCATGGACTAAGTACCGACTTTTTTGTTATTAATCTCCTTCTGCTGCTCGCGCTGGAATTTAGTTACTTTTTTTCTTCTTCTCCTGTTGTTATTGTTTTTGTTTTTTTCTCCATCTAGCCTCCAATGTTGCTACTTGCTTGTTGTTGCTTCCCCCCTTCCCTGTCACCTTTCATTGCTTGCCCCATTGTCATAGCTCCAGTGGTGGTTGAAGTGTCTGAAAAAAAATATATGGGAACTGTGATGCTCCACACAATGGGTGCGGGGTTAGTGAGCTGGTGGGCGAGGTCCAAGATGTGACTAAAAAAACTAAGCATTCTGTAATTGTTTTTATTCTTTCATCTTCAGGTAACTACATATAAAAAATGCATAGCTTACATGAAAAATACATTCAAGTTAAGTTATTCAGTGTATAATACGAAACATCTGTTAGTCAAGCCACTGCAGAGGTCTTTGTGTAACCAGAGCGGTACAAAAGGGGGTGGTGATGGACGAAGCACCGTTCTTTAGCCCACTCTGCCACCCCAGTTCAGACATGGCCATATGCAAATCAGTCTGACCCTGTGCCTCATGGGAACATTCCAGCCCATACATTCACCCCACATTCCGTCCATCACCACCCCCTTTTGTACCGCTTTGTTCGCCATAAGTTGGCAGGGTATGCTCAGACGTGAGTCCCTTGCTCACTTTGCCACTGGATTCAAGCAAGCCTGGCTGAAGACGGCTGAAATGCCAGAAACCGGTCCTAGGAAGCTTGTTTCCGGTCCAGGGAAGGCATGGCTTGGCAGTTCGGGCTGGACTGTTCCCATGAGGCACAGGGTCAGACTGATTTGCATATGGCCATGTCTGAACTGGAGTGGCAGAGTGGGCTAAAGAACGGTGATGGATCAAACCCGGATCTGTTGACTGGGTGTGAGTGTTTGATTGGTTCTGATACTCCGTCCATCACCACCCCCTTTTGTACCGCTTTGTGTAACCAGAGAGCAACATAATTAAATCCTGGTTGGTGCAGTGGAGAATAGTGACTTGTGTATGTTAAGTGCTATAAGGTCCCAGTCGGTGACAGAAAGCACTTTGAATATGTAAGTCATTATTTGAAAGTTGCATTACACACAGAATAAGGTAGGGTGCTACAAAATGCACTAAAAAATGTTATGATAAAAAAAGTGCTTCCAACATATAGATTTTAGGAAAACCCAGACTGTATGTAGTACAATATTTTTATAACTGTATTTTAAAAGCAAACACTTTACAGCTCAGCTGGTAACTCCCTTGCAGTACCATTAAAAAAAGAATAAATGTGTCATGAGGAAGCTTTAAGTGATTCCATCAATTAAAGCCATTACTGGTTTCCAAGCACCCTTTACATTTGCAGATTGGCCAGTTAGACACATTTACATTTCTTTCAGGCAAGAAGGCATGTTTAGCTGTCTGTCCCTCCCTCGGTTTCACAGCACAGAAGTCTCACTGCTTATCACTTCAGCTTAAGCATTTCAACTGTCAAAATTACCCGTCCCCAGATGGTTGTCCTTTCACAAAAATTAGGGGAACAGTTTTTTCTTAAATTAAAAAGTAATGGGCACTTTGTGCCCCTCAGGTCCTGCATACTTTGACCACTACATTGCTCCCACCTTCTGTGTGAATATTTTCCTGATGTTTTTGCTTGCCCTGTTCCCCCTTCATGTTCTGGTGTCATTGCTTACCCTTTTGTTGCTTGCCTATTGTTGCTTGCAACATTCTAGTTGCTTCCTCTGCCCCCTTCCTGCATTGTTGGTTGCCCGACACCCACACCCACCCCCTGCCACCTGTTGTTGCTAGCCCCATCCCATCGACCCCTCTCACTAGTTGTTGCTTGCCCACCCCACACACACCTCTCCAACCACAAAATAACACTGACAAAGCCAAATTGCTCTCACACATGGAGGAGCTATTTGGCTTTATCAATATACTTTGAGCCATGTTGTGCAGCATGGTTGAAAGTTTTCTTTTTAATTGTTATGACGAGGCAACTGTTGACTGTGCGTAGTGCTTTTTTTTAAACTTTCAGCCATGCTGCACAGCTGTGCTGCTGTACAAAATAGCTAAAATAAAACAATGACAAAACCATTCGATTTCGCATAGATGAGACCTATTGACTTTGCCAATGCTTGTTTAGCTATTACTGTGTGTGAGTTTCACTAGCTGAGTTTCACTACCTGAATCTCATTCATGATAAATTTACAGTAATTGGACTGAGAGAGTTAACCACCACTGTCTACCTTTTAAGATAAGCCTGCTGCTGAGCATCTAGAGTAAGAGGTACTGGTGTGATTAGATGTGAACTAGTGTGCACCACATGTGTGCAGGTTGCATGTGAGACTATTGTCATGCACAGCCAGGCAATTGCACACAGGTAGCCTGGCACAGAAGGTACTCTGCAAGGAAAGGTGTTGACTTGGTGTAGGCCTTGTAATTTGAGTGGGTGTTCATAGAGCATCTAGAACTTCCACCCCCAGTTAAAATTAAAACCCCTTCCCAAGAAAGAGGCAGTTGAGCAGACACTGGTCCAGGGAGGTGGAGACGGTGAAAAAAGATAACCAGCTGGAAAGAAAGGCCACATATTGCCCTGCAAAGATGGACTAAGACCTTTGACTCCAGTTGACCCGCAGAACTAGAAAGGGTCTTGCCAGTGCCTATGGTGTTGGTCCCCTTATACCAACTGAGTACCTACCAGTTGGGGGTAAAACCTGTACTGAATTGCCCCCTCAGATGCACTTTAAGACAGCCAGGAGGCTCTGGGGCCTGGGGAGTGTGGGGAGGAGGGAGTTTTGCTGCCTGTTAGTGGAGGGGCTGTGCAAGATGCACGCACCAGCAGGAAAGGAGCATAAGGATCCAGGCAGAGGAGACAATTTGCGCAGGGATCCAGACAATTCAGCTCCCTGCAGAAAGTGCCCCTTTTGGGGTTAGGTGCCTGTTGAAAATGGCAGCTAGGCCAGGCTACCAGGAGCACAATAAATGAAAGGTGGAGAAAGGTGGCTCAACGAGGCCTTAGAAACGCATTTTTCAAGAATTGCCCTTTTTAGAAAAAGCATGATAGAAAACCGCGCTCATGTCACTCTGCAGCACTTTCTCTTGATTAATTCAGGGATAGGCCAGAGCCCAGGGGTTGGCATTATTTCTCTCTCTTCCAGGGAGAGGGTTGGGCATGTGGTCACCGCCCACAACACAAGTACGCCCTTTGGGTCCCCATCTCCCTGAGTACTGGCACAGGATTGAGTGGAGCCCGAACCCTAATACGGAAGCAGAGTCATTTCAGCTTGGGTGAATAGCCCACCCCCATGTCCATGTCTGCGGGGGCAGGATATGCCAACGTTCTACTGCCCTCCCTGTTCTTCTCACTGGCAGGGGCATTCTGTGCTGCCCCTGTCCTGGGTGAGAGCCAGAAGGAAGGCTGCTCCCACCACGTGGGAGCACAAGAGCAAGGTGCTGCGTGCTTGGAACTGTCCGGGGTTGCGGTGGTCTTGTGGCTCTCCCTCCAACACTTAATGAACTATAAGGTGGGATTCCCCCGGATGGAACTGAGGCAGCCAGGAAAAAGAAAAGATATGTGTTGTGAGGCCACAACAGAAAGAAGACAGAGTGGCTTTCGCACTCTTTAAATATGTATAACATTGGGAGAGAAGCGTCTCATGATCCCTCGGAAGGGCTTTGAAAGTGCATACTGTTCCTTTGGGGTGCCTCAAGTAGGGTCACCACCAATGCTTTGAACACGTGTCGTGAGGGGCTGCAAGAGTGGCAGCAGCTCCCTTTGAAGTGGTTTTCCAATAATTAAACCTATGACTACTTGGGCGTTCGAAGTATGACCCTGGAGAGGTTTCCAATCATTACAAGCACTCCCAGAGCTGGAGCTTTTGCTCTCAGGCTCTGGAGTGCGGAGACTCCTAGTGGTTGGTCCTATGGCCAAATTATGTGGCCTGGAGACCCCGAAAAAGACTCAGATTCACATGTGGCTGCATTTCAAATACTCTATTGGCAATATGTTTGACATTATAGAGAAAGCCTATGACTATTAATATTGCTTCTATTGATTCAAATGGTGTTATAAGGTCCAAAGGTGATATGTGGCTCATTGTATTTACGGGGTAACATCCTGACAAAGCCAGTAGGCCTGCTTATATATTCTAACACCCCTTATAATGTGTAACCTTTACAAAGCATAACATGCAGTTATTACTATTATTATTAAGGTGCTGACCCCCTTAACATAGCCAATAAGCCTTCCTTATTTTAAATGACGCAAACACAAGGAGGTGATGGATGGAGCGCTGAAACTTTTCGGACACTCAACCTCAGTCACAGATCTGGCTTGAATCCATCATTGTTCTTTAGCTCACTTCGCCACCCCAGTTCAGACATAGCTATATGCAAATGAGTCTTGGCCCTGTGCCTCATGGGAACAGTCCAGCCTGAACTGCCAAGACATGTCTTCCCTGGACCAGAAACAAGAATCCTGGGTCCGGTTTCGGGCTACCAGCCCTCATCAGCTAGGCTAGTTTGAATCCAGTGGCAAAGTGAGCAAGGGACCCATTTCTGGGCATACCCTGCCAACGTAGGGTGAACAAAGCAAACACAAGCAGACGATGGATGGAGCACTGAAACTTTTGAGATGCTCCTCCAGTGTTTTCTTTGTTCGCCCTAGGTTGGCATGGTATGCAAGGGTGGGTCCCTTGCTCACTTTGCCACTGGATTCAAGCTAGCCTGGCTGATGAAGGGTGTTACCCAGAAACCGGTCCCAGGATGCTTGTTTCCGGTTCAGGGAAGACCTGGCTTGGCAGTTCGGGCTGGACTACTCCCATGAGGCACAGGGTCAAGAATGATTTGCATATAGCTTGTTCTGAACTGAGGTGGTGAAGTGAGCTAAAGAATGATGATCAATTCAACCCAGATCTGTGACTGGGGGTGAGTGTCTGAAAAGTTTCAGCACCCCGTCCATCATCTCCTTGTGTTTGCTTTGTTTGCCCTAAGTTGGCAGGGTTTTACCAGACATGGGTCCCTTGCTCACTTTTCCACTGGATTCGAGCTAGGCTGGCTGATGAAGGGTGTTACCCCGAAACTGATCCCAGGATGCTTGCTTCCGGTTCAAGGAAGATCTGGCTTGGCAGTTCGGGCTGAACTGTTCCCATGAGGCACAGGGTCAAGAATGATTTGCACATAGCTGGGTCTGAACTGATGTGGCAAAGTCTGCTAACAATGACGATGGATTCAACCCAGATCTGTGAGTGGCGTGAGTGTCTGAAAAGTTTCAGCGCTCCATCTATCATCTCCTTGCGTTTGCTTTATTTGAAATGACATCACATATTGTGATGTTGCATCTGGTATGGGAGGGTATTGTAATTATGAGGTTCAGGACCCACTAGGGGTGTAATGTGATATGAGAGTGTCACCAAACGTATTTTCATCTTGTAAATTAAAGTGTATTTAGTGTGTGTGTGTGTGCGTGTGTAATAAATGTACTTTCCCTTTTAAAAAACTTTTTGGTGTTGTTTTTGCATGCCAAACAAATTGAGATTACTATCCCACACCATCTCCCCTGAGTAGGCCTTGGACTGCTCTGCTTTGCTACCAAGAGACAGTGAAGTGCTACAGTGGGGTATTTGGTTCCCAGTAATAAGACAATGGCGGACCTATTACTTGTAAAGGACTCACATCCTTCATGACTAATAACCCAATTTATTACATAAACTATATGTGGCTTAGTATATTTTAAGCATAGTGAACTAAGAAAGCTACCTAAGTTGGATAGCAGAAGACATTGTAGACACTTTGGAAAGGGAAAAGAGCAACAGGTTAGGGATGTGTGCTGAAATGTGAGTGGAGCCCATTTAACATTTGCATTGATCTGCATATTATCTGCTGAGTAGTTTATCATGAATATGGTCATTTTGATACACTAAAGTGATATGATAGTAAAACAACAACCATTGTGTGTGCATACTGCTTTGGGGGGGGCTACAAGGGTGGTGAAATGCATCATTACTCACAGATAAAAAATTCTCTGACAGATTCCTCTGAATCCTCACACTCCTTCTATAACAGACCATACCTTGCTAGAGGAGGAGTGAGAGACGGCTGCCAGTTCTTCTTATCTCCAAAAGGGGACATTTCATATTGAGGCTAGGCGAGCTCTTGGAAGTGACCCTAATAATATTGGAATGATCATGCCAATCTGGCCCAGCATGAACATAAAATATTGTTATGAAGTGTGTAAAACCCTATTATCATCAATGCCTCAATACACATTGGTCTTTTATAAGTAAAGCAGCATTCCATCATTCTAATAGGTCCCTAATATGAAAAGTTTAATTTCCAATATGCATTTTGTCCCAGTACGCAAAGTGTTATTGACATTTGACAGAACTACCGCAGTAATTACAAGACCATTGCCATCATGCAAATATTTGTCAGTACATAAAGCATGACTTACATGGGGCTATTATGTCCTATTCTGACAGCTTGAAGCAAATGTACCATCAGGAGAGGTTCTGAAATGAGTGCCTCCCTTTCCCCTTAAGGAATCACTTGCCAATATATTAGATTGGATACAAAGCACCATAATTGTGTTCTCCGCATGACATATGTGTTTTATAGAGCCCCTTGCTGTGTAGACTGCCACCTCCTGAAACGACCTCATCCTCCATGGTGCTCTTTCCATGTGCTGTAGTCTTCCACTGTCTCTTCTTCTTCTATCAATGAGGCTGTTTTTTTGGGAGTGGTTACACAATGTCCGTAATAAGGTGGGAGGGTTAGTGGTAGGATGAGAGCAACAGTGCTAATTTCCAACAGTTTGAATCCTCCCAACCTCCTCAATGGCCCAGGACCTCTGGGCGGTATATGTAATAAACATTGATTAGTATGGGGGCATGAGCATACTTTTCTGAAACCCTAGGCTGGTCTTCCAGACTTTCCAAACTACCAAAAAATGCACAGCTTAATCCAGACAACTGTTATAGATTGATTGAACTTCATGGTCTTTGTATTCTACTTGCACCAGAGAGGGCTTACCAGGGACGCATGTAAATACTTGGATTCTTCAGAATAGACACCTGGAAAACCGATTGGCAATTGAGATGGGAAGGTAAAACCAACCATACTGCACCAGGATTTAAGAGTTGTTCCACTTTATATGGGCCAATGTATTCAATTGTTAGCTTGTAGGAGATCATTAACAATTTCAGGTTGATGGTTGCCAACCAAAAGTTTGTCCCGAGATGAAAGAAGGTGTGTTTCTTCAATGGCGATCAGAGAACCATGCCATCTTCTTTAGATTTATGTAACAAGGAAGCAATTTCTTACATTGCTTTTTGAGGAAACGTGTTAAATTGATGTAATTTGGTATAGGAGAAGACAAAGGCAGTAATACAGGGACCATACTTGAATGGTATGCTTAAGTCCCAAAAACAGGGACTATTCTGATGGATGAATGAGTAATATTGCTATATGTATACTCAGCTGGTAATAGTAGATCAACCAAATTCTGGTCTTACAAAAACAAGGGAGATATTGTCTGATTATTATTGCTGACTGCCCATCACTCAAGGGATGATAAGCAAATAAATTACATATTGGCTTTCAATACTCTGTGGATCTCTTTTCAGAACCTAGAGAAGAATTGGGTTCCTCAATCCAACACAAGTTTGTCTGGTAATCCAGGTGCATGGAAGATGTGTTAGACAAAAGCATGAGCAAAGATTCTGGGTGCAGGAAGAGCCTTCAAAGGTACTAAATATCTTAGTGTTCAGGTCTAACATTCTCCACATGGTGTATCATTCTTGCAAAGAAAGGTCTTTAATAAAATCAATTGAGTAGTATGCCAGGGAACTGCAGGTTTCAGCAGCAGATGAAGCAGCCCTTGAGGTCTTTGGGTTTTCGGTTGTGAACTGTGGAGATGCCATACAACTGTTTAATTAGTCCTTTACGTCTCTGGTCTGGGTTTCCCACCAGGTCTGTCCACTGATTAACTCAGGGTTTTAGCTCATACAAAATAGGCAGTACTTGATCCATCACTGAACAATTTAGGGAGTTACTGCCATTTTACTGTAGGATGCCATACCTGGTGCTCATGAAAGTAGATCCCGTTATGATGGTGTGAAAACATCAGTGTTACAAAAAGTTGCTCAATTAGTATTCTGGTAGGTTTCCTGAAGTACCTTTTGAAGTCCTAAAAAGATTTTTTGTACAATTCCTAAGACATTAGTAGATGAAAAATATAATTCATTCTAGTTTTTCTCCTTAGTATATGGATCTGTGAAAGGCATTGTCTTTGGTATTCTGTGAACCTGGTTTAAAGGTTACCAGGACGTTAAATGAGAAAAGAAGTGTATCCAATTGGTTGTCACTGATTGCAGGCTCTGTCTTTTTCAGGAATCCAAGGTACTTATCGTCCATAAGAACAGTGATGGGATGTCATGTGCCCACCAGATAATGCCTTTATACCATGAATGCTTCTTTGATAGAGTTGCTTCTTGAAGATTGTGTAGTTTTTCTTTAATGTATTCAGCTTTCTTGGTAGATACGCAATGGGATGTAGCAGGTGTCCAATCAGTTCCTTTTGTGAAAGGACTGCTCCAACTGCGCAATTGGAAGCATTTGGCTCCAGTTTATACGCTTGCTAAGGATCCAGATTTTTTTGGGTTCTTTCCTAGTTTGAAAGGCCGATTGACAAGAGCAGGTGCACAGGTATGGTAGATTCTTTTGAAAGAGCAGAGTCAATGGGAGGATCAAATTTGAATAATAAGATAGGAGTTGCCATAAAAGTTGGTGAATCCTTGAAAGTTTCATAATACTTTTAAGTTTAAAGAAAGAGCTAAGCTTGAACAGCTTGTACTTTCATAAGAACCTTCTCACTCCCTGTGGGGAACTGGATGTACCCCAAAAAACTAACTGTTTGGTGATGGAACTTGCATTTTGAGAGTTTGGCATACAATTTAGGATGCCTTAACATTTCCAAAAGCTCTTTCACATGGGTCATATGGTGTTTTCTAGAGGAGAAAATGAGCAAACTATTGCCCAGCTATATCACAATATACTGATCCAAGTTATCAAGAATCATATTATTAAAACTTGTTGGAAGGAGGTAGGGGCATTACAGACACCCATGGGTTCGCAGTTTTTGTGATGAGTGTAGAATGCTGTATTACACTTGTCCCCTTTGAATATTAAAACTAGATTATAGCCTCCTTTAAGTACAACTTACTCTATATTGTTCGTGACTTAGCCTGATCAAGTAATACCTGTATTAATGGTAAGGGATATTGATTTTTATAGTATCACATTCAATTGGCGAGAACAGATATAAGGTTTTAACTCAGTCTCATTCTTTTCAGGGATGAAGAAGAAAGGATACCTACTGGTGATGTAGAATGACAGGTGAAGTCCTTGCCCAATTTGTTCTGTAAATATTTCTACACTATAAGATTTTCTTTTCCTTGAGAACATGTAGTATCACCTAGGGAACAGAAGCTACTGGAACCAGATCTAATTTAAAGTAATATTCCCCATGTAGAGCCAGTGTGTCAGCTTCTTTGGCAACAAAGACATTGAGATATGAGGGAAAATCGAATAGAATAACACTTAAGACAACAGCAACTTTATTTGAGTGTGCAGCAACTGTAGGACTGCAGTGAATCACAGACATAAAAGGGGTGCTTTGATTTGGATCCAATTGAGGTCTCATTATTTACTTATCTGAAAGACAGGCTCAGGGTAGAAGTGGGAACCCATGATTTACAACCGTCAAGAGATATCTTGAGGCTGGCATGGAGATTACGGGACCCTGGTCATTTTTTAAGACTATAATTCGAGCAAATCAGAAGGTGGTGGAGCAATGTGTGAGTATAGAGGCCAGTGAGGGATTAGTGGTGGATGCCTATGTCACATTATGTGATAGAATTAGGATGTCTCTATTAAAGGAGGTATGACCTTTGCACAACCCTCCTAGATGGTTTAATTTAAATTTGTTTTGTTTAAATTTGTATATTAAGTTTTCATGTAATTAAACAGGCTTCATTGGTAATCATATATATGCTTACATTTCTGGAAAGAATTATAAATCAAACATTACTGTGCATTCTAAGTAATTTGCTTAAGTGGAGCATGTGGAGTGCCGAGTAGTATAACATAGGGGTAAAGCCTTGTAAATTCAACTTGGTGGGGTAGGAACGTTCGCCTGCTTCAGTGTACCGCGGCCCTTCTGTAATAGGTACTGCTCCCGCATCTGTATGTTATCTACATGCTAGAGTTGTGTATCGCCAGTTCTTGCTGTTCGAATGACTATGATGTGACGTGGATATGTAGGTGAGGCGCATGACATTTGGGGCTTTGCAGGATCCCTTGACAAAAATCACATAATGGTGTCTATTTTACTCTGTGCTATTTGTTTGCTTTTGCACCTCGTTTGGCTCTTGGGGGCTCCCTGTACTTCTAAATTATCCTGCCAGGAGCTGCAGAGATCCGATAGTATTGCATGCTGCTGCCAATGGCAATGTATGTATCCCTAGGGGATCTTCACGGCAGAGCGCTACAATACGAGTGTTCAGTGGCTAATAGGGAAATAAGGGCAGCTTTGGCGCCAAAACCTAGGGATTCATCCCAAGTGCAGAAAACATGCAAGCAATATAAATAAATTACCTCTAAAAGATGGCAGGGTGTATTTATGAGTGAATGGGAGACACTAGTACAGGCGTCAGTGTTGAAAAACAGCAGATCGTTTTGGGTCATTATATCCAAACTGATGCACATAAACAGACCTCTCAGTACCATCGTGTGTCATATTTCTAGTGAATTGTGGGAAGAGCACATTTGCAAAATATACACTTCACCACCAACGACTACAACCTTTGACATGGATATTTGCCTTGTTAAATAGTATCAGGTAACATTTCCTTTATTGTTTAGAGTTAATTGCACAAATATTTGTATACAAAAATAAAGTGCTTACATTATTCAATTTTGATTGACACATACCATCCACAAAACATAATCAAAAAAATATATTTCAGATGTAACGCTGAGGGTGATACTTAAAAAACAAATATTGCACATTTCCCCTCAATAACTTAACTTATCTAATCTACTGGATAGCTTCCTATGGACTTCCAGCATTCCTCAAACTTTGTGTACAAGCCCGACCTTAGAGCGTAGCATCTCCCCAGCTCTCTAACTTTATTTAGTTTAGACTGCCAGCTATGAAAATTAGGTATGTTCTCACTTCGCCAATTCTGGAGAAATATTGATCTTACCACAGGCCACTGGATTCAAGCTATCCTGGCTGATGAGGGGCGAAACACCAAAAATTGTCCTAGGATGCTTATTTCCGGTCCAGAGAGGACCTGGCTTGGCACTTCGGGCAAGACTGTACCCATGAGGCACAGGGTCAAGACTGATTTGCATATGGCCAGGTCTACACTGGGGTGGCATGGTGAGCAAAAGAATGATGGATTTAACCCAGATCTCTAGATTGGGGGTGAATGTTTTGATTTGTTCTACATTCCTTTCATCAACTGTGTGTCTTTTGCTTTCTCGCTCTAAGTGGCCGGGTATGCCCAGATGTGGGTCCCGGGCTCACTGTGCCATTGGATTCAAGATATCCTTGCTGATAAGGGGTGAAACCCTGAAACCGATCCTAAGATGCTTGTTTCCGGTCCATGGAGGACCTGGCTGGGCAGTTCGGGTTGGGCTGTACCCTGAAGGACCAGGGTCAAGACTGATTTGCATTTGGCCAGGTCTAAACTGGGGTGGCATAGTGAGCAAAAGAATGATGAATTTAACCCAGATCTCTTGACTGGGGGTAAATGTTTTGATTTGTTCAGCATTCTGTCCATCAATTGTGTGTCTTTTGCTTACTCGCCACTAAGGCCAGCATATATAGACCTTCCTATTGTATGTTGCTCACAATTAGGTTGGGAAACATCCAAGGGTTGCAATGTATCTATCGCTAGCTATTGTGTATTCTAGCTTCATTCTACAGTATTTCTCAATTTCGTCTGAGAATTGCTTAATCTTTTGGCAATCCCAAACAATATGAGTCCATGTGCCTCTCTCTTCTTCTGAGCATCGAGAACAACTATCCTCTATCTGAGGATATACACTATACAGAAAGGAGGGAGTCCTATATAATAGTCATTTAGTGTAAAATTGCATTCTCCTAAAATTGGCACCACTTAGTAACGTAGTGTTAAATTTGTTGATTCTGTTGCAGACCACCCTTGTAATCTGTAGGCCTTCCTTCTGTTGCCATTTGTCTTGAGATTTTTCGTACACCTTTGAAGTCTTATGTTCATTGAAAATCTTTACCTAACTACTTATTGATCTCGGTCTAGTTGTTTCTAGTAAAGTCTCACTAAGTTCTAGTCTTGCATTTAGTGCGGACGGATCTATATTTTCTAAAAGATACCTTATTTGAATAAAAGGCCATTTAATTATATCTTTAGAATGACTCGGACCGTACTCTATCTATATCTATCCTTTCCAAGTGTCAGAGATAAGAAAATTGCCCACATGTTTATTTACCGTTCTCCTCCCATTTCTTTAATATATTAGATTGGATCAGCCTATGTTCCCAACACGCAGGTTAGCCAAACATGTGAAACTATTTATCTGAGGTATTTCGTAATGCTTAAACAGTTGGGCTTTTTGTTTTAAAAACCACTGGAAGACCTTAGAGTGTACTTTTTTGAGGTTCTTCACCAGCCTCATAGGATCTAACATTTTATATTCCTTCAGTATCCTAATTATAAAAATATTATCCGTACATAGAGGATTAAGATAGTTAAAAAATCTAGGGGCCAGATGTAAGACCCTTTCATTAAGCGCCTCGCAATTTGTGACTCATTGCGAGTCACAAAGTGCGAGGCGCTAAATGAAATGTACAACAGTGTTATTACACTATTTTGCGATTCCCAATGGGGTCGCGAATTGCAAGGCTCATTAATATTAATGAGTCTCTCGCAATTTGCGAGCCCATTGGGAATGCCAGCCCTTCCAGGGATGGTGGTTTGCTGGGCTCAGCAGACCAAAATGTCTGGGACTGCTTTTTAATTAAGCAGCTTTTAAAAAAAAAAAAATGCAGCCTGTTTTCCTTAAAGGATTAAAAGAAAAAAAAGAAACGTTTTCCTTTCATTTTTTAAGGGCAGGCAGTGGTCCAACATTATGTCATGTTGACTGAAGGCTGTTCCCATAACAAATATGTCAATTGGTCCTCAGCTTTTGAGCCACACCAGCCTTTTTCCATATCTTGCCGTGATTTTTTTCAGATGAATTGTCTTTGACGGCTAATATTGCACACCGTAACATGAAATTTGCAATTGCTAATGGCTCCTTGTGTAGCCTGCCCCCAACCAATGGGGTGTGGCTCTCTTAAGCCTCTTTTGCAGATTTATAAGGCGCAATGTGTACCCATCGCCATGTACGGTGCTGAGCTTTGGGGCTTTTCGAATTGAAAGGCTATACAGAGCAATAAAAACAGATTTTGTCGAAAACTTTTGTCTGTTCCAATTTCTACTTTACACTATATTTGCCATAAAGAGCTGAGTCTTCCTTATCTAGCTGCCCGTATTTGGGGTCATCCCATATTGCTGTGGATTGCAATCTGAAAGATGAATATCGTAAAATTGAAATGGAAACTGCTTTCACTGAACCATTGTGTATTGATAGAGATAAAAAAAATAGTAGCACATGCACTTTATGATTATTAACAATCACAGCGTCTAAGGGATACATTGGTGAAGCCAAATGTGTCTGCATATATCGGATTATGTGAATCTGATTGTTCTTCTGAACACATTTGGCATGCACGGAATAGATGGGAGCAATCTTTGCTATTTCGTTTCAGATCAGACACAATGACATACCTGTTGTGCTTTCCCCAGGGTTTTGTCCACAATTTAGAGGCTGTTTCGTGTCCCTGTTATAATGTTTCAGGCTAATCAATGCTCCATTTTATCTACTTTTGTAAACTTTACGTAAGGTATACGAGATTGTTTTTAATTCCGGTTCTAAAAAAGTATTTACAAAGCACTGGACAATGCAGGCCCACCCTTAGACTTTTAATGACCCTTCCTAATGATGAAATTGATTTGCATGCTGGGGCTTTCTTAAAATGTGCTATGTGAGCTCGTAGCTCTATGTCGTCCTAAAATTATTTTAGCAGGTTGCGTTTTAACTTTATAAAATATTGTTTTATTTGTTTTTATGCGTCATATAGTCTGACGTAATGTTGTATGTGCTTTTATGATTGTTATCATACATCCGGATGAGGCTATTTATTGATTGATTGATTTGGATCACAACATCCATGGCAGTATGCCTGTATTTCCAGTATCACTTGTAAGTTGTCAAGTTAAGATGTCAAACAATATTTGTTAATTTGAAGTGCAACCTTTCTCCCCACAGTAAAAACAGAGGCTGTTTTTTTCTTCTGTGCTCATTTCCTTGAACAGTGAAGGGGCTTTCCACCCTTCCCAGCTGCAATGGTTTCAGCCCGGATGTAAAGCTTTCCTTCATCTCCTATAGCTTCCTCTTTCCAGAGGGAAGGAAGAAAACCTCCTCTGCTTCTTCCTGTCTCTGCAAAACTAAGATGATAACGTAAGCTATGTCTTCTCTGGGATAAACTCCTGCTCACTGCTGGACTTCCCATGGAATCATCTTATCCAGACTGCACTAATGCCAATAATCTGAATACCCAGCTTCAACTTTACTCTAGTGTTGATTAATCACTCTGAAAAGTGAAGAGAAGCAGACACAGGAACAAAGGAGTGGAATCAGTCAGAGGGAACCTCAAAAGATTACTCCACTGTATTAAGAGAGAATGAGTCAAAATCAAGGAGGAAGGAGGGAGGGACAGGACCCAAGGGCTGTGAGGGAGGAGAGTAATCAGGAACCTAAACAAAGTCAGTTCAGAATCTAAATATCTGAACTGGTTAGCAGGGAAGCAGGACCAGGTCTGGTCAAACAGCAGAAGTCTAGCAGATCATCTGTTGCAGTGAGCAATTGGCTGAAACAGGGATTTTCAGTGGTTGTTCCATTTTATAGGCTTTTCACCTTATTGCTAAATTGATATTTGGTGCCCTGGCTGGGTGTGTGCGAGAGAGGGTGGAGTCCGACCAGAGTAACTTGCACTGAAAGGGCAGAGCTTCTTTGTCAATGGCTTCTAGGTCCCTGCATGATGTCTGTGTTTACTGGAGCCCCTTGCTTTGTAGGCTTTCCACCACTTACAATTGCACAGTTTTGGTGGTAATCTTCCCCTCCGCTCCTGTCTCCTGCTGCTAAATCCTTCCCTGTGACAAGGCTATGCAGGTGAGTTGGTACATACTGCTTTCAAAAGGATGCAGGGTTGTGGTACTAGAGCAAAAGCATTCCTTCCTAACAAATGATTCCCCATAGAGTGGAGATTTGTTGAGGTAAGAATCAGGACTGGGTGCGTTCAACTTTGTATTTATTGCCGCATCAGCCTCCACACCACATTCGCTGCGAAGACAGCCTCGCAACTGTCACTGCTAACTGACACATAGAATGTTGGTCAGCGCGCGCGGACTGAGCAGAGCGGGAGAGCAGGGAGAGTCCATAGAGAGGGGAAGGCGGGGGAAAGGAGGAGAAAAGACAGCGTACGGATACAATGTAAATCGTAAGAAAAAAAGGACATTACTACAAGATTAAAAAGGAGGTGTGATATTATTTGAAATTTCTTATAGTTCAGCGAGTTTCTATTAGTTGTAGGGTTATGCCATGCATGTGTTCCATGACATTCTGTTCGGTGTATTGGTAATTAATAGTAATAATAGTTTGCTTTCCATTCAGCATGCATACACCTCGTTTGCCATTTCTAAACACTGTAAACAACGTATGTTACTATTACCCACTTTAGTCATAGTTAGGGCCTGATTTAGAGTGTGGAGGCAAGGGTATTCCATCACAAAGGTGACAAAGTACCCTTTCCTCCATTCTGAATGTCCAAGGACCAGGGGACGCTATAGGGGACTGATCCTATAGTGGCCTGAGCACTAGAGCCGAAGTTACCTGGTGAGAAAAATGGACTGCTGAAATTGGAGGGAGAGCCTCAGGCCTTGACCAGAGAGGCTCCTGACTAGTGACTGGCACGAAGCAAAGAGTTAAAGTTTGGATTTTGTGTTCTCGGCTTTCACAAAAGTGAGGATGTGTAGGTCGAATATAGGCAGATTGGTGCACGAGGCTTGGATCATTATGTTGCAATTATGGTACATGGAGATAGAAATGGATGCATTGAATTTTGCAGAAGGTGATATTAAGAGTCTGTGACTTTACTGCCTTCACACCCTTCACTTTTATGAGATGCAGACTGTGACTTTGCCTTCATTATTTCTACCAGGTCCCGTGCCCACCATTAAATGGAAACAATGGTATTGGGGGTTTGAAAACTACCAGGTGGCAACTGGTGGGAAATACCTGTGTCTCTTGTACAATCGTTTAAAGGGTGGGAAGGACAGGGGATATTTGACCACATACCAGAGATTATCGCCAGAAAACTAATTTATCACTGAGATGAGTTCAGATACAGTGGCACCTTGAATTCTTTTTGGGTCTGTTACTTCCTTTTCTAATTTTGATGAACACAAAAGTAATATAAGGAGGAGACAAACCAAGTAGATTAATGTTTTCGATGTGGTTCACGTTTTCGTTGGCCAGCTAGCAGTGGGATAGGTAACAAATGTGAAACAATGTTGTATTATGTGACAATGTTACGAAATCCTCAGAAAGTTTGGGTTACAGCAATAAATCTTAAAATCTACATATGACAAGTCGATTCAGGTGATTACCACACCTCTAAAGGCAGTCTCTCAAATGCATTCATCACACAAGTGAGCGCATAGGTAATGTTATAAGGTTAGAGGCGTCTATCGTCATTATACTCAGAATCTTCTTATTTTGTGGCATTACTTCAAAGATTTATGAAACTGCACACATGAAACATGTGTTGTCTATCTCTCTAGCCACTGCATTCGCTCACGCTTCTGTAGCACTCAAGTACCATTAAACTAGTATGCATCAGCTCATATCTTTTGACTGATTGTTTTGATCATATCGTGTCTCCATTCTCATACACAGAAGGCATCGGTAAAATGACAGCAGTGTGCATTGACAGCAATGGTACGAGCATGTTCAGGCATTGCTACATTTAACTTCTCATAGCTATAGTAGCCGAGCTGCCTCTTGTCCATCACAAACGGCCACATAGCTTGGTGGCAGTCAACCATATCCAAACATAAATGTAGCTCTGCTCTTTCCTGTCGAAGTAGGGACAATGCTACAGTGGTGTTTTGATATCATTACCATCTTTTACTTTCTCCAATCAAAGCATTCAAAAAATGTGTTCAGAAAGTCAAAACAAGAAAAGTTATTACTCATTAAAGCACGTAAACACCTCCAAGCCTTCATGCAGAAACAAAAACTGTTCTCGAGTTCAATGATTGTGCTACTTGCAACAAGACCATATTGTTAAACAAATCTGCAATAATCTTTCTATTTCTTTTAATTGTTTATATTATTTACAGCTCACATTTCGACCACCCCCAACCTTCACTTCCTTGCACTAGAGCTGAACAGGAGCTAAGAGCATCCTTAGGCAATGCTTACCTTCTCCCTCTTGCATATGATTGAGGGCCCCAGTGATTATGGTCACCCTGCAACCATTTACCCTTTGTGAATTAAAAAAGAAAAGCTCCTACTGGAGTAGACAGTGGTCCATGGAACCACTGAAAACATCTCAAAGAAACTTACAAAAAAGTGCAAATGGGCCCCACCTGCAACAACTTGCTTAAATTAGGCGGCGGAGAATGGAAGTGTCCCCGAAAGGGTGTGAATATTTTATTTGTACCAAGAGGAAATTACTTCAAGAACTTGGTCAATTAGGAGGAAGCAAGAGTGATGTATGACTGCGTGGCACAAGAGGTTTGGCACATCAAAGTTCAGATCTATTGAGAAGAATAAACTGCAAATGTCTGTGATACCTGGTTCAAATTTAAAAAAGACTTGCAGAAAGGACATTGATTAAACAGAATGATCTGGAATGCTAGGAGAAGCATGCACGGTGCAAGATGGGTGACATTCAACTCCCCAGGACTCAGCCAGTTGCACTGGCATTTGTTGCTCTAGATTAAGATTAAGAATTCTATCTGTGACCAATCCTGCGAAGAGTTCTTCACCCATCAGTACAGCAATTTGCGTGAGAATAATGGCCTGGTTTTGATTGACCGTTCTTACACAACGCTCAACAGAGGAACATGTTATTGAGAGCCAGAAGGGATTAAGGGATAGTGACGGCAACACAATTCCTTGGTAAATAATCATCTCTATGCAAAGCCTTCTTGTCCACCTTGTTTCACAACCCTGTCTTTCTTTGCTTTATTCACTTTTCCTTTATCCATATTTCTGTTCAAATGGCGTGTGGAGGCATAACCACTTATGATGAGACAGTCACACTCTGAAAGGGAGCTTGAGTTTCTGATACTGGTGTTTAACCTTTCATATTTGACATTTTGTCACGTCCATACGCATTGCCCTAGCCATTAGTATGAATCTGTCTGAGCATGTGTTCTATGGCAAGACATTCAGCCTGAGTACGCAATTGCTCCTTTGCCAGACAACACAATAGAGCACTTGCTAATGAGATCCTGCACAGACTCTCACACAAAGTGACTGTCTCTTGACTCCTTCAGTGGGAGCCAGAGATCCACAAACTGTCGTTTTAGCACCACCTGAGTGATTTTTCAGCGATGCCAAGCCCAATTCATACACGGCAATCATTATTTTGGCTTTTAATCTCTATTCTGTACTCTTATAAACATTTGCTATATACAACAGAGACCCACACCACACCAGGAATTTCTGATCTCTGATTTAATTGGTGTGCCTAAGGTACTGCTGGGCGTGCCTTGATTAACATTACAATACATTCTCTAGGGTTAGTGTTCGAACCATCTTACTCTAGAAAAGGGTGCTCTTTATCCAAATAAGAAAATGAAGAGCCAGTGAACTACCTGATGCAGGCTTAGCAAGGCCAAGAAGCATGAGCTATTGTTCAAGAACACCATCTCTTGGCCAAAATCTATCGTGAGTTTAAAGATATATCTTCAACATAAGTGTATGAAAAGCCACGGACCTTTAACTGCACTGATTGAATTCGTGTTTTTTTTGTCCCTTTTAGATGGACAGCCATCTAATGGAGACTGACTGAAAATCAACTTTAAAAGCATGCATCAAAATGTAATGTCACTGAAAGCCATCAGCAGATCTGCCTTACACCTCTTGGCCAAAATCTATCATGAGTTTAAAGATATATCTTCAACATAACTGTAAGAAAAGCCACGGACCTTTAACTGCACAGAATCGAATTCGTGTTTTTTTTTTGTCCCTTTTAGATGGACAGCCATCTGTACGGAGACTGACTGAAAATCAACTTTAAAAACACTGAAAGCGATCAGCAGATCTGTCTTACACCTGTATTCCAGCATTTTATCACTGCAATTTTGAGGGATTTCATTGATCACTTTCAGAATGTCTAAACTGATGTTACCTTAAATTGCATCTAATCTGAATGCAATCTTGTTTGTCATGTCAAGAAAGCTTTGGCTCAATTACTAGAGCATGGGCTGTTTTGCAAAATTGGAGAAGTGCAATTTCAAAACCCTAAGAGTGGATTTAATGGGCCTTTTACTACCCTGGGAGGCCTGGAAATGGATTTCTAGAATATAACAGCTTAAGGTAATAGCTAGTACCTACTTCAGTAAAAGAAGAGCAGAGTTCTTTTGGGTTTCCAATTCTTTTCAGAGATTCATTGCAAAAAAAATCAAGGACCATTTCCTTTACAAAAGAATGTCCTTCATCTGAAACGAGGAACCTATTAGTTCATGCCTGTAAACAAAGTGATCTCTACACCCACAGTCATCCATACATTTATTGTGGAAGCAGATGCCTTAATTATTGAATGTGGAGTAATCCAGCTCAAACTAACTCAGACACAACCAACTCCACCCAGAGGCCTATGTCAGGAAATTAATGGAAGTGGAAACAAATTATACCATCACTGATAAGCAGAGCCACTGAAATGAGGCGATTTTGTAGCCTATTCTTTTTATACTTAATTATTGGTTAGCTGCATTTGCCACACAATCCATAATCTGCTGCATATTCAGCAGATTTCTACAGCAAAAAAGTTGTGTTTCTAGTTCCAACGGATCAAAAGTTACTAAAAGGTTGCCACATATGTTTGCGCGCAGTGAATGGCCCATGGCAAAGGTTAACTGGTCATCTTCAGTTCGTTATTTCTGTATTTGATTGTTAAACTGGTACTAATAAGATGAAATCCTTAGCCGGACAGTGTTATCATGTGTAAGAATTACAAAATAATTAAGCAACACTATCAGATATTGTGCCGCATTATGTAGCATTGTTTGTATTTTCTTGCTGCATAATTTAGTCAACCCTGCCATATATGTTGGTGCTCCACTGCTGCATAATTCCAAGGGCCCTGCTGATAAGTGACTACTGGCCATAACATCAACTTTCAAGGAATAGGGGCATTACTTGCTAGGCTGCTTACCTGGGCCAATTTAATTTATATTATTTGTATCACCTGTTAGCTATCGTGAACAATCCTTTTTTTCAGATTTAGTCTTTTTAAAGCATATTTTAACTTAGTTTTTTCCCACAAGAAAGCAGAGACACTGTTGCCGCAAGAGGAACAGTCATATCTTCCGCTCCATTACCAGCTCTGAAAAAGCCAGTGGATGAAAATGACTACCATATCAAACTTCAGAATAAAATGTAGATCTGCAAACATACAGCAAGATTGGACTGCAGGGCGCACAGTTCACTTCAATAACTCTATCATTGGTGCTTGTATCTAACAACCTTCATTTTACAAACGAAGGCTGTTCAATGGAAGTAACAAACACTTGCACACAGGCCATGTGTTGAAAATCTATTTCATATTGTCACGGTAGACTGACCGAGACCAATTCCTTCTCACTGAAAATGGATGGTGAGCACTTCCTATGTTTATTAAATGCATATTATGTACTGTGGAAATATATCCAGGACATCGATGAAGGAGTACATCTTTATTACTTCTTACACTTCCTAGTCACTTCAACAAAGAATCATGGAATGTCACCTCAACATTCTAAGGTGAACTCCGGAGCGTACCAATATGGAGGGAAAGAAGGGGTGGAACAAAGGGGAGGGAGGGGAACTGTGGGTGAGGGAGAAATACTAGTATTAAATAAATGTTGTCCCTTCTAACAAATACAAATATAAAAATAAGGTAGATATAGGGAACAAAGGCCCACCTGAAGAAGAGCAAAAGGAACTGGAAATAATGACAGACCAATAAATATACCAGCTCAAGATGTGATATAGTCTTTCAAATATTCAGGTTGCCATCTCTTTCTTCCGGAATGGGGCGTGGAGATTTTCTCTTCAATGCCATCCACACTTCCTGAATTGAAGTCACTGTAATGATTGGTTTCCGGACATTTCACAATTTTGTCCATGCTTCACACCTTACCATCATTTAGGACAACTACATTTTTTCCTACTTCTCTTATAAAGTTTGGCACACAAAATGTGCTGTGGGCATACCCACATGCTACTGAAAGATGTACCATGAACTTATTCCCTACATTCCATGCTTTTCCTACTGAGTGATTTTCGATGTTATACCGTTTTGTGTATGCTCTCTAATGTTCTTGTACCCTTATATCAATCTTCTCTGTTTGTACCCAAACCGGTTGACCACCACCCAGCCAATTGGGTTTCAATTTAGTGCCTGGTATTCTCCCTTTAAGTAATACAAAAGGAGAAACTCCAGTAACACTGTTTGGAGTTGTCATAGTCATAGTCATAGTTTATTGTATATGATTACTTAAAACAATTTACGAAATATAAAAAATGTCATGACATACACAAACGATAAAGTCACCACAACTAAGTCGTGACCCAATAACAAAAAGAACATACCATTTTTTAAATCCGAACAGCATTGATGATGCACATAAGGTGTTAACTGAAGTGCAAGTGCTAAGCCACCGGCATGTATTATTTTAGTTTAAATGGTTGTTATGTTTCCTAGACAACCGCGATTGATCTTCCGAGTGACAAATACCGTTATGGATTCAGAAACAGAAGCCATCTGCGTTCACTGTATTAAGGGAACTCAAGCGGCAGAGTTTATCAAAAGATGTTAATTTAATCTTGCCGTGTTGAAGTGGAAATGTGCCTAGAAAAACAGCGGCTTTATGATAAGGGCTTCCACAGTGGTACTTGTCTCTGATTGTGAGTAAAAGAAATTAAAATAAGAAATGTAAGGCTTTACATTAAAATCTTAATCAATCTTTAAACATTCTACTGTTCAAATTGGCCCGTAATCGGTTGAGCATTTAGTCTGCTTGTTACATGGGCTTGTGAGGTGCTGCAGTGTTTGAGCTATTACCCATACCGGCATTGTTCTTACTTTTTATTTTCCTCTAAGTCAGCTTGCCGTAAAAGTTTCCTTACTTCTGCCAAATACTTTACACCCCGGCAGGACAAGATTATGGAGGAACCTTCCATTCAGCATATTACGGCTGGCCTGCATGTGCGAATGTTCAATTAATTAAAAATGGGTTTTAAAAGCAGTTTCCTCAACTCCTTGACTGCAGGGCATGCACATAGCAGGTAAGTTAATGTTTCATTAAAAAAGCCACATAATCGACAGTGCGCTGCTTGTTGTTTGCTTTTCCATGATGGCTGTAAGTCCTTCGAATCATAATCGTAACCGGTAATAAATAAATCTCTTTTTTAACTCAACGCTGAAATGGGCTACTAAGTAAGCTTGAGGCTTTATAGATGTTGTGAGAAGTTGGCCTGGCATATGCTGGTCACTAGTTATAGTGGCCACCTTGCACCAGTCCAATTCAACTCTTATGGTAGATAGGTTTAAGACAACCTTTTAAAGAAAGCTATCCTAGTGGTAGCTGTGGAGAGCAGTCTTCAGGCTAAGTCTCAGAGGAATGTAAAGCAGCTTGTTATACCTTATAATCTCTTGAATTACCAAATGAAAGGACACCCACAGGTATATATATCAAATATATATGTATTTATTTCTAGACACACTCTACTAATCTCTTTATGAGATTAGAAGCCAGATACACATTCAAAATTCAACGTTTCTCAATACGTTAAGCACAAATATGGCTGGAGCCCTAGGGGCGTACCAGACCATATACTAAAAAAATGGTATAAGAAGGTTGACTTGGAAAATGACAAGGCCTAGGGTCTGTAGAATCATTGGGGCTTCACCACTGCACTGCAGCGGTTTGATTTTGAAAGTTTTAGGGTACTTCGAGGAAGTCTACAAGCAAGCCACTTACAAGGTAAGTAATTAGAGGGCCAACACACACTAGGGCACCGGAGTGCACGAGTTACCTCACCCAAGGAAGCCGGGTGCATAGGTGTCTTTTGGTGTCGGGTCGCGTCGCTGTTTTCTATGGAGACCAAAGAAGACTTGCTGCTTGTGTCGACTGAAGAAGTGTCCAGTGGAATCCAAGGGTGGCATCGAGATGCAGTTGACCTGAAAATTGAAGGAACAGTGTTCAAAGTCACTTGCCAGTGACCGGTGGCCAGGAAGATGGATGACCACAGATGTTGGTTGATTTCAGGTCGTCGATGGTGTTTTGACTCTTCGCTCACGTGGTCCAGGAGAGATTGACGATGACCAGCAGCTGGATTCGGAGTGTCCCACAATGTCTGCAGCTGACTGCGGTGTCGGCAATGGGTTGGAGCCAACAAGCCTTGGCAATTGTAAGTCTTGTGTAGAGTGAAGAAAGTCAATGGTGCAGACCAGCAAGGTCTGAAGGACTCACCCAGCAAGGGTAAGTGAGGGCAGACCTGGAGCAATCAGGGGAGCCCTTTGAGTTGATAAGAAAGTCTTTGAGGGACCCACAAGCCAACAGGCAAGGGATCGCAAAGACGCCTCTTCAGGAAATGCTTCCCAGGAGCCCACGGTCACTCTGGATGGGGTAGACCTCTGGTTTTCGCTGCAAAACCTGCTGGAGGCTTGGGCCATAAATGGTTCAATGCACAAGTTCGTAGAACATTGTGAAGGGGTTGTACTTGACAATAGTGCACGGTCCTCGGGTATTGCTGTTCCTCATCACTCGTGGGGTCCACTCACCACAGCTTTGCTGGGGACTCACAATGGCCGTCGAGAAGTCAGGAATTCCACTTCCGGGGCTGTAGGGACTTCGAATTCTAGCAGGAGTGGGAACGTTTGCGACCGTTGATTAAGGTCTTTGGTGCCTGCCAAGCAGGGGAGTCACTCCTTGACTCCAAGGGAGATTCTTCTGTCTTCCAAAGGTAGTGGAACGTCGAAGGGCCAGGATTCTTCTTTGTAGAGCGTCGTCCAGGGTTATCTGTTTTGCAATGGCAAAGTTTGCTATCTTATACTGAAGATAGGGGAGGGACTAGCTCTATGACCACTCCTCTGGGAGGGTCAGGGTAGAGGGTGGTTACACCCACTTCCCTTTGTCCAGTTTCGCGCCAGAGCAGGGACAGGTAGCCCCTGAACCGGTTTGAGCTGGCATATGCACAGAGGAGCCTACTGTTCCCCCAGTGCAGGACTTCAAAGCACTCTAGGAGTGCACCCACCCAGCTCCAATACACTAAATCCTGTCTGGAAGTTGGTGACACCTCTCTGTGACAGGATGCCTTTTGTTGGGCTTCCTCCACTGCGAGTTTCAGTCAGCAGCAGGAGGGCAGCCCAGTGTCTGTGCTGGTGGCATCCATTTTGTGATGTCAGGGCTCTTTCAGATTTCTGTCGTTTTACATCTCGTCCCCTCTAGAAGGGTGGGATCATGCTCCCAAATCATGGACTGATGTGGGGGTATGATTCCAAGTTGTTTGACACCAAACACGACATGTTTTGATGCAGTCATTCCAAAGTTAGCATTTTAATGCGCTTAAGAGTATATGGTTTAACCGCATTCACAAACAGCCATACAGAATAGACTCTGGTAGCTGCAGAGGGGCCCTGCTCATTCAGAGGCACCCCCTGACATTGTAAACCAAGCACCCTGCCCTCAGGATTGATAGGGCCTGCCATAGGGGTGGCTGATAGGTTTATATGTGTGTGTATGGTGAGATATAGAAACCTATATCTCAGTGAGGAGTGCTAACACTACCTCACACAGACTGCAGTAGCAGGCCTGTGGTGTCAGATTGAGTCTGCTTCCCAGGGGTGGCATAATACGTGCTTTAGCCCCTGGTAGGCCTGTGAAGTGCCTATGCCCCTAAGGTACCAAAAACTAGGGTCTCATAGGGTACCACAGTATCCAATCACTAGTGCATCTAATATGCACACCAAGTTGTTTAGAGAGAACAGAGAGACTGGGGCCCTGATTAGCAGGAACTCAGCCAGACTATAGCCAGAAACCAGTGTATACATCAGAAAAAAAGTGGGGGCAACATAAGTGCAGATCCTACTCTCCTACAGATGTGTCAATCAATGACGGCATTTGGAAATTGCTTTTTTATCTTCCAAAACAGATTTCTTCTTTGCTGCATCATTACCAGATTTACTGAAGTTTACTGAAGTTTACCTGATCTACCATGCTGTCCCACGCTAATTGTATTTCAAGCTCAGCCACAGATTTTCTCAGGTACACTCCCCATGAATTGGATGTTTCTTGATCCATCTGGTTTTTAGTCTCTTCCCAGCGTAGACTATTCGATGAACCAGGCTCAGATTAACAACATTTATGGCATAGCTTCACAAAGCCGTTCATGCCCCTGAATCTCTGATTCTGGAGGCCGAATTCCAGCCGAACCTGGGCTGGGTAGGTGGACTATGGTAGGTTGAAAACATCCTTGTAAACGTTCGTCTGAAGCTCGTTTAATAGTTCAGCCTCCTTTCTGCATCAGGTAAGTAGGCCATATGACAGGGTGGGGAGAATTTGACCTGCCATCACTTTTAAGAGATGGTTGTAGTTCGGACAGCCCAATTTTTTGTTCAGTAATCTATATGCAAAGATTAGCGATTGGGCTTTAGCTCTTAAGTTCATTTTATGTTCCTTGTATGTTGTTCCCCGCCCCATTTTAAGCCAAGGTATTTATAGGATGGTTGCTCTTCTACTATTGCCCCTTTTACGAGCCATTTGAACTTAGTTTTTTTGGGGTCCACTAGGCGTACAACCTTGGTTTTCTCTTTGTTTAGTTCCAGGTTTTCCTGGTCCAAGTAAGTTGCTAAGTTGTTTATCTCTCTTTATAATCCAATGGGGCTTTGGCTCAACACCACAATGTCATCTGCGTACTGTAAGAAGGGGATTAGTTCTTTAGCCAAGTTTTGCGGATGGCAATCGGCTGAGTGCCTGTATTTGACGATATCTGTGAGGAACAAGCTAAATAGGCTCGGAGCCAGGACGCAGCCTTGTTTTAGGCCTTGCTGAGTGTGGATACTGGAGGTTGCACTACACCCATCGCCTAGTTTCACTCTTGCCTAAGTTTTACTGTATAGGGCGATTATTGCTTCCAATAATTTGCTCGGTAACCCCCACGTTTTAACTTTTTCCCAGAGATGATTTCTGCTCACTCTATCGAACGCTGATTTCAGGTCTACGAAACATGCATACAACAGAGTCTTTTTTTTTGCTGCTTTTTCAGTCAAGAGTGCCAGAATAGCCAGATTTGTTGTAGTGCCCATCCCTGGCCTAAAACCCGTTTAAAACTTAGGGATTATGCTCTTTTCATCCATCCAATCTTGAAGGTGAACTAGGAGACATGATGCGTAGAGTTTGGCATCTACGTCAATCAAGGATATCAATCTGTCGTTTTCAGGCTTGCTATAATTTCCTTGTTTGAATATTGGATGGATTATGTTCCCTTTCCAGGATTTGGGGACCTTATTCTGGCTATAAATGTGATTTTAAAGAGATGTAAGATAATTTGCCCAGGAATCTGGAGCTTGTTTAAAAAGCCCATTGGGAAGTCCGTTTGTACCCGCTGCCCCCTCCGTTTTTAGTTTTTTTATTATTCCTCTTAATTGTTTGGTGTCAGTTAAGTTAATTGATTCATTGTTGCTTGTCTCTAGTCCTGGTTCATTACTTTCTGCCTGGGGCTGGGTAGTGATTTTTTCTACCTCAAGCCACTGTTCTTGAGATGTTTCTATAGGCGTCGTCGCTGTAGCTCGCTTTTCATACTCCATGCTATTGTTCATGTTTTGCACATGTTGAATCCAGATCTCTTCTCCGATTCCTGCTTCTTGTTGGAGTCTTGAACCCTTTGTCAAGTTATTTATGATGCCCCAGAATTCCCTGCTATTTGGCAGTTTTTCCAGATTGTTTCTTTGTACTCTGTTTTTGCTTCCCTCTGCGTCTTCTTGTAATTATTCCGTATTTCCTTCAGTTTGCCGTTGTCTATTTTCCTACCTGTTCTTGCCGCAACGGCTTGTAATCGCACCTCTCTTGTGATCCTTCTCTTTTGGTCTCGCAGTTCGATATTGAACCACGGCTCCCTCCTGGTATCTATTTTCCTTTGACTTCCATACGTGGCTGGAAATTTTTTAATGAGAATTAGGCCCAAGTGTTACCAGGTTATAACTCTGTCCTCTTCTATCGGGGTCCTAATTTGGCTTGTGTATTCCTTAAGTGTATCCAGTATGATCTTCATGTCCGATCCTCACCACTTCAATCTCCGAAGGTTAAACTTTTCTGGGTGTTGTACTAGAGAGTTTATTTTTTGGACATGAGCGAGAGTGATATTGATGTTAGTGATATGCGGAAAGTGATCAATATCTATGCGTGGGAAAACTTGAAATGAGTCTATGATTGGGACAAGATTGCTACTGGTAATGGTGAAGTCAATAGTTGAGTGACATTTTCCCCTCAAATGTGTTATAGCCGCTAGTCTATCTCCAGTTACGTTACCGTTCAGGATGGTCAGACCGTGGATTTCCAACTCATGCGTTGGTATTTGGAATCCCCAGTCCTCCTGCCTCTTTCTTTTGTTCAGTTTGTTATTTATAAGATTACTATTAAAATCTCCTGAGATGATCAAGGAGCTTTGTTCATATGATCTTTGCAGCAGGTTAATCAGGTTCATTAATGTAACATTTTTTTCCTTCTGCGTCTTTTTCTCAGGGTGGATATAGACGCTGACTAATATTAGTTGCTAGCTTGACTTGTTAAAATGAAGCTTACCGGCAAGTTTTATAACTTGCAACCAATTTTCCCCCGGCGTCTAGTTCTTCTATTAGCCATCCGTGTTTTTGTGTTGCGTAGATTGATAGACCTCATCTCGGGTGTCCAAAGATTGAGAATCTTTCTGCAAGGATATGGTGTTCTATGTAACCCGCATTTGGAACTGGGTTCATATTCCACATTTCTTGAAGCAAGATTGGGTCTTGTTTTTGAAAAAAATACAGAGTTTCTTGGTCTTGGCCCATGTCTTTAAAGCCATGGACGTTCCATGAGCAAACCTTGATTATGTCATGCTCACTTCTCCAGAGTCACGGTCGTTCCTAGGGCCTTCCTAAAGTTCGTACCCATTGATCTGGCCTAGCTGCCCCCACCTTATGTCATCCAAACTTGACCTTAGATTTTCATCAGGTACACTTATTACTCATTGTTTGGAGTAGTGTTATAAGACCATAATAATTCTCTTAATGAATCTTCCAGTGGTATCCCTGAACTGTCCGCAAGCTGCAAGTTCTCTTTGATCATCCTGTTTACTCTTTCTACCAACCCATTAGCCCTGGGACAGTACAACGCAGTAGTGTAATGAATGATATATAAATGTTTTAGAAAGTCCTCCATACCTTGTGACATGAATTGCACCCCATTATCCATTATTAAAACACTTGGAATACCTTCCACGCAAAACATGTCTGTTAAGAGGTCCTTCATAACCTTGGTGGTTATAGGGGTATTACATGTGTAACTATCCAATGTGAGTGATAGTCGATCAAGAAAATCATATACTTCCCATGCCAAGTAGAGAACTTTAAAGGGCCAATTATATCGACAGAAAGTTTGACCCAAGGTTTGTTAGAAACTTCAACTGGAGACATTGGGGAGTTTCTGGTTACTTTAGACTTATCACTTCGAGCACAAGCCATGCAATTTTTCACTTTGTTTTCTAAAATTGTGTCCATCCATGGGAACCAATAATGTAATCTAGCTTTATTCTTAGTCAAATCCTACCTAGATGTCCCTCATGAGTTAAGTCAGCTATTCTCTCCCACATTTACCTCTCAGGAACAAGTTTGTTTCTACTCCTTATTAAGTTTTCTTCAATGTTCAATTCATCCTTTACTGGCTAATAAGATTGCAAATCTTCATCCAAATCATTTTCCTTAGTAGGCCATGCGTGAATTATTCTGTCCTTGACTTTATTCCAAACTATATCTTCTAAAGTTTCCCTTTCCATTCTTCTTTGCCTATGCCCTCCAGACATACTTCTCAAAAAGAATTAACACTACTGTCCTCGAGGAAAGAGTATTTACTTAAAGGCATTCTAGAAAGGCAGTCAGCTCCAACATTCCTTTCACCTTATATGTGTTCCATCCAGAAATTGTATCATTACAAGCCTTGTTAGAAATGGGATTTTTGGTCGGCTAGGGCTTGTGTCAAAGTTGGGCAGAAACCACCACTCTAGTCAGGATAAGGAAGTTACACTCCTAAAATAACCCCTGCTCACCCGATTGGTAGCTTGGCACGAGCAGTCAGGCTTATCTTAGAGGCAGTGTGTAAAGCATTTGCACATAACCAACAGTAATACAGTGCAAGCACTACAAAAGGACACCACACTAGTTTAGAAAAATATCCCATATTTTTATATACTTAAGACAAGACCAAATACGATAAAAATCCACAATACAATACTTAAAAATCTTCGGTTATCAAAATATGCTTGAGAAACAGTTCCTTGATGTCGAAAGCTCTGTCCGGGGCTATCACGGCATCGTGAGCAAACAGATCCAAACAGTTCTGGCTGACCGCGGTGTTGTGGGCCAGCTACGGTGTTGGGAAGACCCCCAAACAGTCTCTTTTAGAAATGCAAGGTGTCGGCGACCTCTCGTAGAGCTTCCAAAAGCGCGGTATCTGCAGGCGTCTGTTCCGGAGGTCGGTGCAGGAGTCGTTGGGGCCCTCAAAGTCACAAGTGTTGCAGATCGATCTCCTCTCTGTTGGAGTCAGGAGCGCTGGTGTCAGCAGGCGTCGGGTTCTGCAGTGCGAAGTGCAGTGGTGTGGCGTGCAGTGCCCTCAGGTCGCGGTGCAGCAGCAGCTCGTGGCAGTGTCAGATAGCATGGTCAGTGAGACCAGGGTCGCGGTGCGAGGTGAATGCGGTGCTCTTCACGGTGCTGGCAGGTCATGGTGCAGGCAGGGGCGTTGTCGTGGCTGAAGCGCTGTTGTCGGCTGATGAACTGGAGTCGATGGCACCGGCGTGGTAGGCCAAGGCTGCGGTGCGGGATGAGCATGGTGGGTCGTGTAACTTTATGAGCGGTGCCCCCTAACCACGGTGCAAACAGCGGCATTGATTTCGGCGTGGGGCATCGTTGTCTGGGATACCAAGGCGTCGTCGTGAAGTGAGGCGGTGCAGAGTGCGGTCCCCACAGGTCGCGGTGCGAGCAGCGGGTTGGTGGTGGCATCAGCAGGCGTAGTCGGTGAGACCAGGGTCGCGGTCCGGTGTTGCAGCAGTGCCCTCTGTGGTGCCTTCAGGACAGGGAGTTGGCAGCGGTGTCGTAGACGTCATCGGGTTGCTTTTCTTCTGTTGCTGCACAAAACACACAGTCCCCAGTGCTGAGGGCAGAAGAGATTGAAGTCTTTGCTGTTCCTGAGACTTCTTGAACAGGGGGCAAGCTCTACCTCAAGCCCTTGAAGAAACTCACAAAGTAGATTGCGGAAAGTTTAGTGCAGTCCTTTCACTGCCCAAGACAGAAGCAGTCACTGCAGGCCAACACAGCAAAGACACAACAAAGTGGTAATTCCTCCTCACAGCTTCTCCAGATCTTCTTCTTGGAAGTCTTCTTGGTCCAAAAGCGTTCTAAAGTTCGATGGTCTGGGCCCCAATATTTATATCCCAAAATCCTTTGATCTCTTAGGCAGAGAGTGTCTGTGCCTAGCCAGAAACCCGTTCTGCCTTCTCTGGTGTGACTTCCTTGCAGGAGGTCGAGACGGCATGGTCAGAGGCAGACCAGGCCCTTTGAGGTGCAAGGAAATCTCCTCCCCCTTCCTCAATTGCAGCCCAGGTCTATTCAGCCCCTTCATGACCCACCTAGACTATCTGGAGCCACTCCTGCTAACCAGCCTTCACTCATCCAAAACCCAGACAGGCAATCCACATTCCAGCAGAGGCACACAGAATGACTGAGCAAGAAAATACCTACTTACTAAAAGTGGTATTTTCAAACACAGAATGTTAAAATAACCTCCACTAAAAGATGCATATTTAGATTCTGAGTTCAGGCATACTAAACGTAACTTTCTTACCTAATTCCCTGGGCAAGTTATGTTTATACAATGTTATAAACAAACTCCCCATTCTGTCCTAAGGGGAACAGGTAGCCTTGCAATAGCGAAAAACGAAATTGGCCATAGTTCGCTACCAGGACATGCCACACACACCAGGGCATGTCCTACCTTTTTACATACACTGCATCCGGCCCACAGGGGTAGCTTTGGCCGATCTTAGGGGTGGCAGACATGTAAGAAAAGGGAAGGTGAGGGACTGGCAAGTGTGTGCACTGGCCAAGTCGACATGGCAGGTACAAACCGCGCGCAGACTCCATAATGGCGGGTTTGAGTTACCTTTTCAGGGCTACTCACGTAGGTGGCACAATCAGTGCTGCAGGTCCACCAGTAGCATTTGATTCACAGGCCCTGGCACACTCAGTGCACCTTACTAGGGACTAACAAATAAATCAAATATCCAATCATGGAAACAGCAATCCATACCACAATTTACCACAGGATCACTTGCACTTTACCACTGATCAGCAGTGAGAAAAGTGCACACAAACACTACGCCAGCAAAAACAGAGTCAAAACCGAGTGGTCAGAAAGTAAAAACTCAGGGGAAACACGCCAAAAGATGCCAAGTCTAACAAGCCTAATACCCATCTTGCTGTTCTAGATGTTGAATTGTCCATGCCCTTGGTAGTAAATACGTGTATCAGAGGTTTGTGATCAGTACATATTGTGAAAAGAAGTCCCCATACATAATATTTAAAGTGGAAAATGGCCCAGTAGTATGCAAGAGCCTCTCTCTCCATGGTGGAGTAGTTTAATTCTGCACCTCTGAGAGAACAGGATGCAAAAGCCACAATTTGTTCTTCACCATTCACTACCTGATTTAATATAGCTCTCCTTCCTTTGGTACTAGCATCAGTGGTGAGGATGGTTTTCCGATGGACTTCAAAATTCCCCAATGTGGGGCAGCTATTATGGCATCTTTTACTTCCTCAAAGGTTTTTTGTAGTTCATCATTTCATGAGTAATGAGTACCTTTTTTGAAATAGTTCACGTAAAGGAGCTACTCTGTCCGCAAAATATTTGATGGACGTAGGCATGTATTCAAGGAGTCCTAAAAACTGACCTCCGTTCATCTTTATTGGATGGTGAAGGTGCTTCTTTCACCGCTTCTATTAAATCTATTTTTGGCGTAATTCCTTCCTTGGAGATAGTGTGTCCCAAGGTCATCTACTGAACTCACCCCAATGGGAAACTTGTCTAAAATAAGTGTAAGTCTAGCTTCCTTAAGCTTTCCAAAAATACATCTTAGGATTTGATCATGTTCCTCATTCGTGTTTGTATAAATTAAGACATCATCTTGGGACACTAAAACATTTTTTACCCTTTCCACAATTTGCTACATGATGCGCTGAAATACAGTTGTGGCAGAGGCGAGACCCAATGGCATTCTGCAATACCTGTAAGCACCAAACAAGGTGGTAAATGAAGTGTAAGACTTGGACTCAGGGTGTAATTCCACCTGATGGTAAACTTGGGAGAAATCAATCATACTGAAACAACTTGCCTTCCCCATGCCAGCATCTCATTTATTCTAGGTAATGGGAAACAATCTACCCATATGTTGGCATTAAGGTCCCTAAGGTCCACACATAATCTGATCCTTCTGTTACCAGGTTTGATAGTGACTATGGGGCTCATTAGGATGGCAGAAGGCCCGGCCCACCACCGCACCCCATGGCGGTGGTGGGCCCTCCGCCATGTGAATGCCTATTTCGCCCGCCACATTAGGATGGCACGGGGAATCGTTCTGCAAGCATGGCAGGCGCAAAGACCGTCCGCCATATTTCCGCCACAGGCAATCGTTACTATTGACTGGCAGAGCGGATAGGACACGGGAAATGGTGGCGGTGCCAAGTAGGAACCGCCTGCCAGATTACAATGCTAGCATCAGCCAGCCTCACTACAATGGAAAGGCTGGCAGAGCCTGGATTCGAGGGCCCTCTGCAGGCCCTTCTGTGTTGGGGGAGATGTTACTGCACTGGGGGGTACCCATGGTAGACCCCTGCATTTCCCTGCACTGCTTGGCAGGCACCGGGTGGTGCCTGCCACGTACTGCAGGGAAATGAACAGCATGACATTTTGACATTGCGTTCGGTGCTGCAGTCAGCAGCACCATCCGCAATGTTAAATGCCCTGGATGCGCCCGCCACTATGGCGGGAGCATCGTAATTGCAGTGGTGAGACCACCGCATGTCTGGCGGGCAGTCCCAGATACCGCAACGATGGCGGGCGGACTCAGGTCTGCCCACCATTGTAATGAGCCCCTATGATTGGTGCTAGTCATTCAGAATATTCTATTTTTTCAATTATCTTTTGATGTTCTAGCTTCTCCAGTTCTTTCTTTAAGGTTTCTCCCATGAGATGAGGAACATGTCTTGGTTTGTGTACTGAAAGGCGTGCTCCTTTTTAAAATGTTATCTTGTGCTGGAAATCTTTTGAACAGCGCACCCTATCTTGGAACAATTCTGGAAACTTAGGTGAAGGGTTGGAGGGTGGTGAATGGCAAAAAGCTTTGTGCAAACGAGGCTTACTTCCAAGTATACCACGAATATATGAGCAGCCTCAGGAAAGGCAACTTAATTAGAGGAAAATAAAACATAAAACAAGACCACAACTCAGAAAGGAAACCCTCAAAGGATTTTTTAAATTATTATCATCAGCAATTTTTTAATTATTTATTTCATCCTGTGATTTTTTCCATTTATTTTGATTGGGCAAATTTTTTGTTGAGGCTGACAAAAGCTTGACAGTAAATCCTTGTCAGGGAGGGAGTCAGAGGGAAAAAATATTTTCTTAGCCTAGATACTGAGAACTGGGGAAAATATATAAGAACACCGACTTGAGAAAATCCGCTACATAGAGGAAATAACAGAATGTGATGAGAGGGAAAGGAAGTAAGGGGAAAAAGGGAAGCAATAGATAGGGAAGGACAGAGAATCCAGTGAGCATTGTTAAGAATAAAGGACTTACCTGTGCTTTTGTTCTTTCTGATGTCTCCGGATCCGGAAGCTCCACCAACATGTAAAGAAGACGAAAAAGAAAAACTTTACTGCATCAATATAAAACTAATGCAACCACCTCTAAAGAAAGAGAATCTCAAATAACGAAGTGTAATAGAGATTAACAGTGAACATAGCACGTCTGTAAATCTGACACAAAATAAACCACTAACTGGATATCCCCAATAACTAGTCATCGCTTATTTTTAAAGAACCTAAGGTAACACAGACACACACCTTCCCAGATGCCCACAGTGTTTTTATGGATATCAACACATTTTTCTTTACTGCCACTTATTTATTCAGGTAAGACCTTATGCAATTGTTATCTTGAGAGCCTTTGTAATGCATTACATTTATCCTCCAGGTTCCTCCAACTGCGGACAAGTAATCCAAACTGATGTCAACTATTGTATCGCGGTCTGATACATTGCACGGTGTAATCATGTTAGCAACCCTATTCAGCGTTTTGTATGGAAATTAAGTAGTCTAGTTGTGATAGTGTACCATGGAAGAAAGGTAAAAATGTGTACTCTCAGTCATTTGTATGCCTGAGGCAACAGGAATCCCGCAATCCATGATCATCGACAAGATCACCCAAGATTTGTCTGTCTTTCTCTATCATTATTTCTGGATTACCTAATTTACTGAGTATAGGATTAAGAACCATATTTCAATCCCATCCCAGTATTATCACACACTTTTTCTGGGGAAATGGGAGTTTTGAAAGCCCATATAGTTTGTTGCTTACCCTCTTTGGGCATATAAACAGATCCTAGCACTAACCTCTCATATTGCACTTATGCCTTGATCCCAATATAATGTCCTTGTGGGACGGTCTACACTTTCGCCACTCTTATTGTCAAGCCTTTTTAAATTAAAATGCCCAGTTCACCTTTTCAAAAGGCTCCTCTTATCTTGTTGGGGTCTGATGATGTGATTTTGCTGGCAATGCATATCCTGCCCATCCAATCTCAGTGTAGCTTATCATTCTCTACAGAGGACAAATGGGACTCCTAAACCAACATGAGGTCTAGTGTTTGGGTTTAAGAAATATCAGTACATTTTTTCTTTTTACAAAGTGTGTCAAACCAGGCACATTTGGCTACATCATCACCAGATCCTTAAGCTTAGACATTGGCATTATTTTATTCAAATTTGTTCTTCGGCTGAAAAATTAACTAGTACGACTGAGGAAATCACCTATGTATTGAAAGTTAGGGTTGTCTGTTGCGTCTAAGATGTAGCCATGCTTGTGGGGTCCTATCCTAAAGCCATGTGTATGCATAAGGGTATGTTCAGCTGATTGTAACGGGGTGTATTTTGCAGATGATATGAAGTGTGGGGACACAGGCACCTGACTGCCCAATCTGTCAACCTATACACTTAGCCTGCTATCCTAAATATTTTAGTTGGGTGTGAGTCTACCGCAATGTAAGCAGCCTACCCGCAAAGTAACATCGTCTTCAGTTTTAGAAAAACTAATGTCGTTGGGAAGTCCAATTCTAATGTATTGTGACCCCGGTGGTATGGTGAAGACTGAGAGCGTTTGTGTGGCTGAAACATCTTGTGGGAGCAATTGGGAGGTGTGAAAAACAGTGAGCACCAGAGGAAGACTGTGTTAGGATTGACTACACCAGTTACAATATTATGTGCTTAGCAAGCTTTAATTGTGGAACCACCCTGACCTATTTAGCAGAGGGTTTCAATAAGGCGGTTGATTAATTTATTGTAAGGCACTCGATTTGACAGTCTAAATATAAGTTGTTACCATTTTCTTGATATGCCCTAAGCATAAGCAATTTATAATCTTCTTGAACTGGGGACAACAGTATTTTATTTTGTGAATACTAAAATGTATATTGCCATTAGTACACCCTCACAAATAAGAAACAATGGTACAAAATCTAATTTGGTCTTTCAAGGAAGAACTGGGTTTTTCTCTAAATGGAGTGTGTCTCCTCATCTTGTACTTCTCTCCCGCTGACTAGTATTTCACAACCTCTCCCAGTCTGTCTCATTCCTCCTACTTGTCCCTTGATGTGCCAGGGTCCGGTGTTGCCAACGAGTATGATGTCTCCTTGGTGCTGTCCTACATAGCATCAAACAATCTGTCAATTTCTTCTAAAACCCCAATTTCCTTAGTTGGTCCATTTCGTGTAATAATCATCGTGGCAGGTTCCAAGAGACTGTATCTTCAGTCCAATTTCTTTAGCCTCTGTGGCAGTCACTGAAATATCTTCCTCTTAATTGTCTCACACAAGAAATCTTGTGAGATGTATAATAGGTGTACTCCCCATTTCAGGGGGCCGTATTCCTTCTAAAGGCAATTAGTTAGTGTGCTTGTTAAAGTCACAATCAGCTGATTTTACTTGTTATAGGTAGTCCTACAAGGCCTCATTTTATGAGCTCTTTAGACATCTGGCGGTGATAGCAATGTCAGTTAGAAACTTCAGGGATTCATTTGATTGGGAAGTTGATCATATTTTCCCATCCCACTTGATCTGGAAGGCCAATTTCTAAATTCTAGACTTCTAGTACACCTCTGCATGTTCAAAGATGATTTTCTCAGTTTGTTGCTTCAGGGAGATTCTTTCTGTTCAATGGAGTCCACTTTCTCTTCTGTTGCGATTAAATACACATCTAAAGCATACCAGATCTTCTATCTTGCACCACATTTTTTATATTCCATTCTACTGTTTCCATTGTCACTCCCATGGCTGAGACCTCTTTGAGGTCTCTGCCATTGTTTCCTTAGTCATGGAGTTTAGTATTTAATGCCGTTCTGTCCTTTGCCAGACACCACCTCTATAAACAGCATCTGGCTTGCTGGGTACTGGTGTGATATGGACAGCACTCATACAGCATTCTTTAATAGGAAGGTGCTACTATAGTTTCACCTGAAACAAAGGGAATAGCAGTTGCTGTATCAAATGGCCCCTTTGAAACTATTGGGTTGTAAAATAATGGTACATGTAGACCCATTAGCTGTTCCAAAATCCTTGATATGTGCTGTTAGTATGTTCATCTCAACTTGCCTGCCTCAGTACAGTGCTCATAGTCCTCTTTATTATACTTTTGCTGGTGGTTCTCTGGTTTGAGACACCAACTTCAAGTAAGTCTCCAAGCCTGTTGATGTCTCACCTGAAGAGCCTTGACCCATTACTGGCCCCCTCAGCACCAAACCAGCCACCAGGACCTAAGCCACCTACACCCCCTCCTCGCTTCACAGCCTTGTGTTAGTTCTAGTCTGCCCTGTCACACCCTCTCGCTTAGTGTGAGTGGTGATTTGCCCACTTACTGTCAGCCTCCATCATTTGGCTGGCAGCCAAGTTCAGCACTGCTAATCACTGCTGGCATTCTATGGCTACTTCTGTGTCATTCCAGGGCTCCTTCATGAACCTCAGATTATGGGCTGCAAATTAGTACCTGCTGAGGTCTTATTGTCAGCAGCCTCTATGGAGGTGGGCCCAAGTGGATCTCGAGGAGAAGCCACCATGCTTTTTAGCTGAAAGACACACCTCCAGGAACATCCATTTTGATGCACCTCCAAATTACAAGAAATACTACGTTTTTCATGCATCTATTCTCTAGACTGACTCAAACCATGTTTTGACAAGTTGTTTATCTACTGTCCTTGTAGCTGGTACGTCAGAAAAAGATCCAGTTTCTCGTAGACCACAGACTGAAAAGAGGGCATTTATATTAACTATTAGAATGGAAATGATGCGTTTTGAGGATAGGTCTTGGGCACCAATACAGACTATCTATACTTCTATTCTTAATCTTCATTTTAATTTCAACCTTGCCTTCCAAACCCATTTGAGTCTGCAAACCTTGCATTGGGGTATTGTCAAGAAGTCCATACAAGCTCCTTTGGTGGGGTACTAGTCTCCTGGTTTTGTAACCCCATGGTCCTGAAACACCATTGAGATCCCTATGAGAGAAGCTATTTGAGGGAGCATGTCCCACTTTGGTCACACAAGCACTGTCCCACATTGATTAGTAAGTTGCACAACAGGAATGATGCATTGTAGGACACCTATGAGTGGTTTATGTCATGAATTCATATAAAGAAATAGCTTCTAACATAAGCCCTGTGTCCTAAGTATTGTTTATAAGATATCACCTCATTGGGTGCAGATTTTCCTTTTTTTACCCTGCTGTGGTGATACTGAAGATGAGATTTGGGACATGATATTTACACCGGACAATAATCTAACAAGGATATTCTAGTACCACATCCTTTACGTGGGAGTGCCTGCCTGTGCCCACTGTGCACATGCCCGTGTCCCACAAGAATGGAAAACGCACTGGGATTTTTCCAGGAGATACAGCTGATCACTCATATTTTTGCAATTTAGCAGCAGGCATTTTAAAAAGAGAATAAATACAAAGGGCACCCTGTTGCTGACCCACATGCTTGACATAGCAGCTTCAGGACTATGAGAAGTGAGTCTGAGGACATCCATGAAAGGCGCTGAATTTTTTACCTGTACCTTGTGGTAACGGCAGGGTAGTTCGGTTTCAGTCATTTTATATATGAGACTCTTCCACCAATTTCGCCTCACTCTCTTCACTTAACCCTTCTAAAAAAGGCCTGTTTTACGACTCTCTCCAGGGAAAAATATTAGTTTCTCTTTACTCTAATCTTCTGAGTGCAATATATCCTCACTTGGCTTCTCTTAACTATCAGCAGAAGCCACTTAAATCATCACTTTTTTCAGTGCCTTCATGCCGCACCTCCATTACAAAACCTGCAACAGCCTCATGGACCTCATACACTTAATGTAATATCTAATGGTAAAATTTGCAGAAACTGAAATCACTTACTTCCCTGTCTCAACTGAACCATAACCCTACCTCTCAACATTTCGTTTCCACTAGAACACTTTGGGCCATATGTAGGTAATTTCTATTTACCGATTCCTAAATACCGAATTTTACCGATTCGGTATTTAAGAATCGGTAAATAGAATGTAGGTAAAAAATTGGTAAATTTTACCGATTCGGTAATATTCGTTATTACCGATTCGGTATTTACCGAATCGGTAATAAGGCATACCTTCCCATTCATTCCTATGGGCCTGGAGGCCCATAGGAATGAATGGGAAGCCACTCACTATTACCGATTCGGTAAATACCGAATCGGTAATAGGGGGAGCATATTCAAGGGTGGCAGGGTGTCACATTGACACCCTGTTGCACCCCTGAATCGTGCATATGTGCACATGTGGCGCACATACATGCCCTAAGGGCATGTATGTCTGCCACATGGCACTTTTAAAAAAGCACAAAATTGCTTTTGAAAAGGTATTCGGTATTTACCATCAACTTGTAGTTGGTGGTAAATAACGAATCCTTAAACCAAAAATGCACTCACTTGAGTGCTCCCTACATAGGATTTAAGGATTCGGTAATTTACTGATTCGGTATTTTACCGATCTCTTAAAATACCGAATCGGTAAATTACCGAATCCTTCAATCCATCTTCCTACATCTCAAAGGGCTAAATACCGGTCGGTAACGGAAAATGTACCGATTTTCGGCCGTTACCGACCGGTATTAGCCCACCTACATATGGCCCTCAGTCACTTTCAGACTCCATAAGTAATTTGGACAATAGTTCAATTGCAGCACCTGCCTACTACAAACCCAGAAATGAATACGCAATAGTAGTGGCTATGCCAAATGCCTGCTCATCCATCAATAGAATATAATGGGTTATAAAATACAGATCAGTGTACTGACATGACATATACAGAGGGTAATGTTCAGGAAAAGAAGGAACAATAGGTAGTCAAATTGTGGTGCTCACCCGTTAGGTGCAACCAGCCACCCAGGGTGCAGTAAACCCTACTGCATAAAAACATTCAGAGACAAAGCTTGAGCACTAGTACAGGAGCACACAATTATGTCTCAAAGTATTCCTTGATAAGAAAAAAGGGTTTGACAGGTTTGATGATTCAATGTAGTCTCTTCATTTATTGTTTCGTTATTATCGTAGTGTGGATAATTTGATGTTACAGGCAGCAGATACGTGTTTCGTTCACAGGACTTCTTCAAGGCTATTGTAGTTGCACACTGAACTTCCTATAATTCCAAAGTCAAAACAAGCAGAAATGCTGTCACATGGGAAGAAGCGTGTATCTAGACGGATAGTCCATATGCGCAACCGGGGCTCATTGTATACCGGCCCATGAACGAACCCAACCAGGCATAACCAATATAGTACTTTTCACGTACCCAAGAGGAATTTAAAAAATGAATGTATTGTAGCTAATCCCTGGAGTGAAAGGAAAGCGTAGCGTGGAAGCAGTTCCCTAAAGTTATGCGAGACCCAGTTATTTAAAACTGCAGCAGGACCATGATGAGTCAGTGCATAATGGAGTATTGTCACCTACACATCTGGACGATCCATCTAGGTACATGCTTCTCCCCATGAGACTGCATTTCTTTTTGTTTTGACTTCAGAAATTTCTGAGCAAAACACATGTCGGCTGCCTGAAACATCAAATTGTCCACACTACGATATAGTACCATCCCAGAAATGCTTGTAATACCTGCCGATGTTTCCAATTTTTCCAATATCTCCAATGAGTGGGCCAAATTCCTGCTGTCCACTCAAATAAAAATAAATAAAATATAATTTTTTTAATTCTCTTTATTGAAAGTTTACAAAAGATCATTCAACAGAAGCAATGCACTGTCTTACAGTGACACTAGACAACACCTTGAAAATCAAGACAGTAGATGGAGCACACATTAGGGTGAAGGTCCTATTAGACACGTATTTGGAGTATGGATATGTCTCCTATCAGTCATGTGCATAAGTAGTCCACACACCTCTTTCCAAAAGGGCTGCAGTGCCGTTACATATTCTGAAATGAAATCTGCTTGCTCTGTATCACATCCAGCGAATTTATGGGAGGCGGTTTAAAAAAACCAAGGTAGACTAGCCTGAGTCAGGTAGGTCCGGTGGACGTAGTTAAAGTGCAACAACTTCACACAGGCTTTCCAGGAGGCTCTCGGATGAGGTTTAAGATTGTAGCTCAATCGCTATCAGAAGGGTGAATTTGGTGCCACTGGCACCATTGATTCTAAAAGGCTCTCACAGGGAGCACATGTCCCTGCCTCAACGCACTGTATATGTTCGTGATCCAATGATGTTTCGGGCTCCACTTTAGTAATGTATGTAGCATCCTGCCTGCTTCTGTTTCAGCATCCAGATCTCCCCAAGGACTGACTGTAGCCTGTGAATTGCTGCATGTGTCAATAATTGTACTGGAAAGAGCTTGTATGCTTTGCATAGCTCTGCAAATGAGAGAGTAGTGCATGAGCTAAATAGCTGTCTTATATTAAATATGGATGACTATGTCTAATGTAGCTTTTTGGCAGTCAGTCTCATCCTCAGGAAGTGGGGCAAGCACCAAAGTGGGATATCCGGCAAGTACACATTGGGGCGCCACGTTTGGCAGAGGTTATAAGACCAGTTGTGGCAGGCCACCTGGACAAGAAGTGGCATTTCCATGGATCAGGAAGTTTAGCCGTAAATGCCTTGAAGAGTGGACTATCTGCTTGTGCATCGCCAGAGGTGCCCAGTTTCATGGGAGACTGACAGTGTGATCCAAGTCATAATCCATGGCAGCCAAATATTATGTTTGTTAGTCTGACGTGCCCAAGCCTCTGGCACCTGGAGGGAGAAACAATTTGTTTAATGCCACGCAGTGCCTATCCTTCGCCCCCAAATTAGCTTAGTGAACCATCTGTTCAGTTCATGGAACACAGGCTGAAGCAATATTATGGGTATATTAGCAAATAGATATAAGGGCATGTCAGAGTCACCATTTTGGACAGTGCTGTGGATCCCAGGGAAAGAGCAGGAGTCTTCTCCAGCAAAAGGTGGAGGACCAAAGGGATGGCAAAGTTTTACCAAGGTTTCCCATATGAATATCCTCTCATTGCCTGTAAATTTGAATGCCTAAATATTTGAAAGTTTGTAAAGCAGTGGGAATCGCAAAAGGGGCTGTCCTAGTCAGCAAGTTAGCGCATGTGTCTGTCAATAGGAAGATGTAATACTTAGTTTTATTGACGAGTAAGCCCTAAATTGATCCAAAAGAGTCTAATATACCCAGGTCGGGTCAAGGCCGGAGGTGATTTTGACCAGACAGATCAAGATGCCATCTGCATTCAGGGAAATGTAATGGTTTTAACCCACAACCACAAATCCATTTCTGATGCCACTCTTTTGCTGAATGCTGCACACCAAGGATTTCACCACATGTGCAAAAAGAAGTGACAGTGGGCAGCCTTGTCTGGTACATCTTTGTATATGCAGTAAGTCAGAGAATTCCTAACCAGTCCTAACCCTTGACATCGGGTCCGCATATGAGACCTTGATTCAAGACATTCGTCGCAACACTGTGAACAAACACTTCCAGGAAAGGCTATCAAATGACTTCTTCATGTTGAAAGAGAGCACCACCGCCCAAGAATGAACAACCCATCCATAACATTGAAAAGGCATCTAAAGTTCAAGGATGTGCTCCTCCTAGGCACAAAGCCACACTGGTTGGGATGGCAAGGGATGGTAGATGCAACTGAATGTAGTTCACTATTATCTGGCCCAAGATTTTGCAATCCAAGTTAAGAATGGGCAGTGGCCACTAAGACCTTCTGTCTAAGGGGTCACCACTGACCTTAGGGAGCATGACGTTAAACGCCTCCCAGGAGACGGTAGCAGCTACCTTTCTCCCTTGTCTTCTAATGTAGTACTGCAGATGTTTGGTAAGGTCAGACATTAAACATTTGAAAAATTCCAAAGGAAGGCCATCTCGCCCCAGGGGTTTTAGCCGGCGACAACTGTTTGATTGCAGTGGCATGATATGATCCGGCACTCCATTTCAAGTCTATGCCCCTCGGGGAGCTATCCCAGAAGTGTTGTATTCAGATCTTGCTCTATTTGACTATTCTCCGCATCATTGGCACAATTTACAATTTTTTTCAGTATGCAGTGAAGTCCGCATTGATGTCTGCCTGTTTGTCTACCTAATGTCTGTTTGAGTGACAGATTGCCGCAATCGTGGAACAATATTGTTCTGCTTTCAATAGCCCTGCAAGGATACAAACAGATTTGTCTCCCTCTGCGTGGTCTTTCTGGCACAAGGTTGTGGCACATATCAGCTGCTGTCACTGCCTGAAAGTCAAACGGATGCAGATCACATTCCACCTGGGCTACTTGGGTGTAAAGGGTCGAATGAACACAAGAGGAAGTCTTGATGCCGATTCTATGTATGTACACTTTGAAGGCTTCCCATTCGACTAGGGGTCAGATGCCATACCGGGGTTGGCTTCTAAGAAGTGTTTGACTTCATCACCGATATCCTTCAGTATAGGCCAATGAAGAGTGCTAAATATTATGCACCCATTGGCAGCCAGCTGGTTGTATGCTTCTTGTGCCAGCCAAGTAATTGTGCTCGAATATATAACGATACAAAGCAAACTATTACAATGCATACTTTTAAATGTGACGTTTACAATGCAACTTCCATGATAATGCATGCTATTACAACACATGTACCATTAGATCAAAAATTACTATTATTAACATTGCCAGGTGCTTACCTCAGGTAAGGTGCTGGTCAGTGATGCTTATGCGCTCTAATGGCATACTTTGTAATAGTATGCATTGTGATGGAACTTGCATTGTATTGCCTGCGTTGTAAAGGCACTGCATTGTAAATAGATTTTTCCCATTGTGCTCAGTACAGTGACAGTAGTGGTCAAAGCAGCTCATCTGCAGATTGGGGTAAGCTTTTGGGAGATGTCATGCCTTCACTGGAGCTAGTGGGTATCCTTTGAGTCTCATTTGTGGTACTAGAGTCTGATGCAAGAAGTTCAGGTATGTCCTGGATGGCTGTTGCTGCTCGTAGTGCTCACTGCACTTCTGCTTCTGCTTGGCTTTTGCCAGTGCTGTTGCATTGTGATGGACAGCTCTGACGTTCATTCTTCTTACTGGGGCGAGAGTGGCATTGTTGGAGTGACCATGATCTGAGGCCTCCACCATGTCCCAGGCCTCCTCCAGATCCATAAAGGAGAAAGATTTGTTCTCATGCAAGTCTTTCAGATTCGCAGAAACGAGTAGTGTGTATTTGAGCCCAATGTCTCTGAGCTTGTGCTTCAGCTGGTTAATGAGGCTTGATGTCTTTCAACTGCCAAGGTGTAGTCTGTTGACCACTGTGAAGTGCCACACACCTCTAGCTGTACAAAAGGGGGTGGTGATGGACGGAGCATCAGAACCAATCAAACACTCACACCCAGTCAACAGATCTGGGTTTAATCCATCACCGTTCTTTAGCCCACTCTGCCACCCCAGTTTAGACATGGCCATATGCAAATCAGTCTGACCCTGTGCCTCATGGGAACAGTCCAGCCCAAACTGCCAAGCCATGCCTTCCCTGGACTGGGAACAAGCCTCCTAGGACCAGTTTCTGGCATTTCAGCCGTCTTCAGCCAGGCTTGCTTGAATCCAGTGGCAAAGTGAGCAAGGGACTCACGTCTGAGCATACCCTGCCAACTTATGGCGAATAAAGCGGTACAAAAGGGGGTGGTGATGGACGGAGCATCAGCACCAATCAAACACTCACACCCAGTCAACAGATCTGGGTTTAATCCATCACCGTTCTTTAGCCCACTCTGCCACCCCAGTTCAGACATGGCCATATGCAAATCAGTCTGACCCTGTGCCTCATGGGAACAGTCCAGCCCGAACTGCCAAGCCATGCCTTCCCTGGACCGGAAACAAGTTTCCTAGGACCGGTTTCTGGCATTTCAGCCGTCTTCAGCCAGGCTTGCTTGAATCCAGTGGCAAAGTGAGCAAGGGACTCACGTCTGAGCATACCCTGCCAACTTATGGCAAACAAAGCGGTACAAAAGGGGGTGGTGATGGACGGAGCATCAGAACCAATCAAACACTCAAACCCAGTCAACAGATTTGGGTTTAATCCATCACTGTTCTTTAGCCCACTCTGCCACCCCAGTTCAGACATGGCCATATGCAAATCAGTCTGACCCTGTGCCCCATGGGAACAGTCCAGCCCGAACTGCCAAGCCATGCCTTCATTGGACCAGAAACAAGCTTCCTAGGACCGGTTTCTGGCATATCACCTGTCTTCAGCCAGGCTTGCTTGAATCCAGTGGCAAAGTGAGCAAGGGACTCACGTCTGAGCATACCGTGCCAACTTATGGCAAACAAAGCGGTACAAAAGAGGGTGGTGATGGACGGAGCATCAGAACCAATCAAACACTCACACCCAGTCAACAGATGTGGGTTTAATCCATCACCGTTCTTTAGCCCACTCTGCCACCCCAGTTCAGACATGGCCATATGCAAATCAGTCTGACCCTGTGCCTCATGGGAACAGTCCAGCCCGAACTGCCAAGCCATGCAGTTCGGGCTGGACTGTTCCCATGAGGCACAGGGTCAAGACTGATTTGCATATGGCTGGGTTCAAACTGGAACGGCATGGTGAGCAAAAAAACGATGGATTTAGGCCCAGATCTCTGTACTGGGGTGAATGTATGACATTGTTCTGCATTCTGTCCATCAATTGTTGTTTTTGCATTTGTCACCCCGAGTGGGAAGGGTATGCCCAGACGTGGGTCCCTTGCTCTCCATGCCACTGGAATCAAGCTATCCTGGCTGAAGAGGGGTGAAACCCTGAAACCGGTTCTAGGATGCTTGTTTCCAGCCCAGGGAGGACCTGGCTTGGCGGTTCGGGCTGGAACGTTCCCATGAGGCACAGGGTCAAGACTCATTTGCATATGGCTGGGTTCAAACTGGAACGGCATGGTGAGCAAAAAGCGATGGATTTAGGCCCAGATCTCTGTACTGGGGTGAATGTATGACATTATTCGGCATTCTGTCCATCAATTGTTGTTTTTGCATTTGTCACCCCGAGTGGGAAGGGTATGCCCAGACGTGGGTCCCTTGCTCTCCCTGCCACTGGGATCAAGCTATCCTGGCTGAAGAGGGGTGAAACCCCGAAACCGGTCCTAGGATGCTTGTTTCCAGTCTAGGAAGGACCTGGCTTGGCAGTTCGGGCTGGACTGTTCCCATGAGGCACAGGGTCAAGAGTGATTTGCATATGGCTGGGTTCAAACTGGAACGGCATGGTGAGCAAAAAAACGATGGATTTAGGCCCAGATCTCTGTACTGGGGTGAATGTATGACATTGTTCTGCATTCTGTCCATCAATTGTTGTTTTTGCATTTGTCACCCCGAGTGGGAAGGGTATGCCCAGACGTGGGTCCCTTGCTCTCCATGCCACTGGAATCAAGCTATCCTGGCTGAAGAGGGGTGAAACCCCGAAACCGGTCCTTGGATGCTTGTTTCCAGTCCAGGGAGGACCTGGCTTGGCATTTCGGGCTGGACTGTTCCCATGAGGCACAGGGTCAAGACTGATTTGCATATGGCTGGGTTCAAACTGGAACGGCATGGTGAGCAAAAAAACTATGGATTTAGGCCCAGATCTCTGTACTGGGGTGAATGTATGACATTGTTTGGCATTCTGTCCATCAATTGTTGTTTTTGCATTTGTCACCCTGAGTGGGAAGGGTATGCCCAGATGTGGGACCCTTGCTCTGCATGCCACTGGAATCAAGCTATCCTGGCTGAAGAGGGGTGAAACCCCGAAGCCGGTCCTAGGATGCTTGTTTCCAGTCCAGGGAGGACCTGGCTTGGCATTTCGGGCTGGACTGTTCCCATGAGGCACAGGGTCAAGACTGATTTGTATATGGCTGGGTTCAAACTGGAACGGCATGGTGAGCAAAAAAACTATGGATTTAGGCCCAGATCTCTGTACTGGGGTGAATGTATGACATTGTTTGGCATTCTGTCCATCAATTGTTGTTTTTGCATTTGTCACCCTGAGTGGGAAGGGTATGCCCAGACGTGGGTCCCTTGCTCTCCATGCCACTGGAATCAAGCTATCCTGGCTGAAGAGGGGTGAAACCCCGAAACCGGTCCTAGGATGCTTGTTTCCAATCCAGGGAGGACCTGGCTTGGCAGTTCGGGCTGGACTGTTCCCATGAGGCACAGGGTCAAGACTCTTGTGCATATGGCTGGGTTCAAACTGGAACGGCATGGTGAGCAAAAAAACAATGGATTTAGGCCCAGATCTCTGTACTGGGGTGAATGTATGACATTGTTCTGCATTCTGTCCATCAATTGTTGTTTTTGCATTTACACACCTCTAGCTGGCCACATGTAGGAATTTGGCCACCATTGGGCTGGATGGAGTCCTCGGGGGCAGGGGCCTTGCAAGAATATGGTATACCTCTTTAAGTGAGAAGAACGGTGGCAGTCCACAGGACACCACTCTGTGGTCAACTAGTCCTCCAGTAAAACCACCATGTCTTGCTTCTCTGTACCCTCTCGAGAGCCCCAAAAGGTGAGTGTTGTTGCACCACGCACAATGATCAGCGTCTTCTGCTCTTTTCTCCAGGAAGCAGAGACGTATCCGTCAAGTCCTGTACCTTGTGATGGAGTTCTGCAGTGTACGGCTCTTGTTATGATGACTCCACTAGGGCGACTCTCTAAGCATCTTTTGGTCTTTGAGGAGGATCTCCACATCCACCACAACTGTGCCGATTGTGGCTCCCAGAGAAATTGTAGGGGAGTTGAGCTCCTCCAAGATTTGGTTGAATTCCTCTGGGTAGCCCACACTGTGTGATGATAAGGCTATGGATGACTCCCCTGATATGCCATGGGTAGTGTGCTCTCCATGAGTGCTGCTACCAGGCTGTGAGAGAGGGAGGGTGGGCAGCTTGTTTGCTTTCAGCTTCACCTAATGTACGACTAGAAGCCTTCGCCATGTGAGTGGTTCTTGATCTGCTGCAAGAATCTCATCCCCCGTCCCTGGAGAAGAAGTCCTTCACTTACGTATTGACATTGCTGGAGTGTTAGGTCAGCCAGATTACCAGTCCAGGGCACCCTTAACCATGACCAGGCTTTGTAGCACGAGCAGCAGACTCATAGGCCCCTCGATTGAAGACTCCTATTTAGCGGGCAAACTGGCAGGCCAGTAATGCAAACACATGCCAGTGGGGGACAGTGCTGCATGTGGCGCGAGGTCCAGTCTATCCCTCCTGTCTCGCCCCTCTGATTCTTCAAGTCCTGATGTTCACACAAAGTCTGCAGTTTTGGGGTGACTAGTGAGTGCTGTTGACAGATGGCAATTCCTTCAGAAAGTGGAGTTATAAGGGGAGGCCTCCTTTCCACCAACTGCCATCTAAGCCTCTCCACAGGCCCAGCATCTCCCTCGTGGAGGAGTCCACACCAGCCCATAATGTGCACCAGACACTTATTGTAGCTTCTGGTATGGGTCACAGTGGGTCATCACTCAGGGGCATTGCGTCCCACCCCCCCCAAGCTGTTTTCTGGAGTCCCCTCGTCAAGTCAACACGACCCCACTAGTTAGCTAGTTTCGCTCCTCACTGAAGCCCTAATGTTAAAGTGGGCTGTCATTGTTAGGAGCCCAACTCTGCGCACCAAACCAATAAGGAGCCATTGTCCTTGTTTGCAGTCTGAGCATGCAACTTTTAAAAAACACCATATCATAAAGAACCTTCAACACATTTTGCAATGCCATGCAACATACCCTGTCATGTCATACTAAATTACACAGCAATATATCCCTCAACTATGCATTATAACATCATCTTCTTTCACACATCAAGTGATCCAACTACTTCATACAAAATCGTCAGGAATGTGAAGGAACATGATTAATATAGAACTAGCTGTCCGGGGCAAAGGCAGCCTTGACAGGCATGCACCATTGAGTTTCCGAGGGCCTTTGGAAAGGGAAACAATAAGTCTGGGGGATAAGAAATCCCATGTTCAAGGAAACACAGTGACAGGAAGAATATGTCACAGAATAAAGCTTGTACTAGATAAATATCAAATAAAAGGGCATTGTGACAAGAGAAATTAGAACAATAAAGTTCAAGAGGGAAGGAGGCAGATTACATTTAGGAATACGGAGACATGAAAAACAAAAGGACGAGTTGACAGAGGCACAAAATCGATATTTTACAAAAACCTTTCAATTTGGTCACTTAATTACATAGGTTATACAAAATTGTGAAAGATCATCCCCTCCTGTGGAGGTCTGATGGAACACCGAGACCAAAAGTCAGACATGCTTTCAGCTTATCACGCATTGAGATTGGTTGGGTTGAACGTTTTAAAACTCCCACTACACTCATTGAAACCACCACAGAAAACCCTCACTCTACAAAGACAGCACATTAAGGACCTGATTACGAGTTTGGTGGTTGCACCACCTCCGGTTGCGGGACCGAGCAAACCACAGAGCAGCTGGCCTCCCTGCCTCCAAATCAGGAGCTGGCGGTGAATGGTGGCGGAGTCACAACAGCGGTTCCCTTCCCTTAGTAGACGAGCCGAAGGATGTTCAAGTTGCACAGACTACCGACTACATGACACACACGGAAGTGATCTCAGCCAGTCGGGTGCATATCAGCCATTCGAATCCTCCCGCTCTTTGTCTTACGTGACCATGATACAAAAGGTATTTCATCGCATTCCATGTACACCAATGACATTGAACATGGGCGCAATAATCCAAGGCACAAATTTGGCCACTTGAACCACCTTTGTGGCATGGAGGAGGAAAGATTTAAGGAGAATGATTAATTGGCATTGTGATATAGGCAAGGGCGACAAGACCACACTCATTGATAGCAGAAGTGTAACTGAAAGAGTTTTAAACGTAGATAATTTTTAAGTCGAGCATTCGAGACCTCTTGTATATACTTTATACTTATTACGTAATCAATTATATCAAAACAAAGGGCACAGTGTCCTAAGTGAGCATAGAACCTACATATTAAAGGTGACAGTTTGTGACATACATTGGGTTTCTGATTGAACAAACAATGACCATAACTCAGTTCCATAATACTTATGACCAGCCTTCTATCACAATAGTAGGGGCTGGAGAAGGGGTAGTTTTTTTATGCGTGTTGATGGCATCTCGACCCCACAATCAATAGGGGTCTCTTCAGGACCTATCAATAAGGGACACCTGACTAAAATTGAATCGACTGTCAAAGTGGTAAGGTGCACACCAAGAGGCAGTGGCTAAAAACAGAGAAGGGGCACTCCGATGAGGCCCAGTCGGGCACCCTGTGAGTGGAATAGGGCTGACAGTGTTTGTGGCTTATAATTAATATACGTTTGTGCTTCAATCTTAGAGACACACACAGCAATCCGTAGTGTATGAATTCTTGAAAAGTAAGAGACTGAGAAAGAAATCATCCTCTGTGTAATTTTAGGCCACCATAGTAAGCTGTAACCCTGTCCGCTGTCAGGAAACAATAAAAGCCAAATGCGGAGGACCGTGTGAGTCAGCCTCCTTCTGTCGAGTCACAGATTCTGTAAGATTGAAGCACAGACGTAATAGCCAAAGCCAAAAGGACTGTCAGCCCCTTCCCCCTTACAGGGTGCCCAATGTGAGTGGTTGTACAAATACTCCAAAAGTGCTCCTTCAGCCAGGGCTTAAAGTGGGCTGGGTCTCACCGGTGCTGAGCACCAGCAGTTTTTTAAAGGAGACCTCGAAACGGGTGTCTAACGGGCTCTGTTTTGTGCCCTGGCACAGGCGGTCTGTTTCCGGACTGCAGTTACAGCAGGCACATCGATGTGCGCGTGCTCACACTGCACACTTCTCACTAGTGGAGAAGTTACGTCATGATGTCATGCCAGGCGAGCGTTGTAGGGGAAGGGAAATCCTTTAAAGAGAGCAATTTTCTCCCTGGATTTCCCTTCTCTTTTTGAAACTCGGGAGCAGCAACATTGTCGTGGTGTCACCAGGGCTTTAAGTGGAAGCTTTTTTCAATAATATACATGCCATAGTGGCTGCTAATTTATCTTATGCAACTAACAACAATTGACAAAGCCAATAGTCCTGACTTGTTCTAGGGATGATGTTACCTGTTGTATCCTATATCTGGATGCAATGACAGAAACAGCAAAATACAAGTCGGGCGGCACACTATGCTAAGCACAGATTTTTAGTTTATGTGTTTTTAAGCCACGCCCGTAATTACGTCGGCCACGCCCCTTTGAGAGATCCCCCCCCTGCCTTCAGCAGTATCCTGTCCTAAACCTTTTGCCATGATTGGACTTTTGAAATAGTAACTGGAGAAAGAAGGAAAGATGGAAAGAAAGAACATCAAGTTCCTAAATGAAAAATATGATCATTGTTAGTACATGGTAATATGGATAGAAAAAAAAAGTCAATTCCAGATAAAAAAACAACACCTCCCAAATGGACACAGGTAACATTGGACTGGAAGTAAATATCTGCTCTTTCTTAATGCAGTGCCTATCTACTTGTGAAAGTGATTGCACTTGTGTACCGTCAAAAAACTCCATCTGTCCTTTCCTATTGTTTCTCTACTAAAAGTCAGTGCAGCTATTTCATTTTTCAAAGGCGACCCATAATGAGAGTACTAAAAAGTTCACAGCGTGAACTGCACTGGAAAAGAAATATATTAATTAAGTCGCCACATAATAAACAGGGAAACCCTGTTCGCTGCCGGTCATTAGCTTGATTATGAAGGAAAGAGTAATAAGAACTGAAAACACTCAGCAGAGGGGACCTTACATGGACAGCCATTACACTAGCCAACGACCTCTTGATATAGACAAATGTCTGCAGATGTGACGCTTTGCCTTTTTACATAAATATTCCCGCACATTGATCTGTCAGACCAGCCCATAGGGCACTGCCTGATTGCCGTATGGTCAGTTGACCCTGTGTACATGAACACAAACTGGATGGCAGTGTGAGAGGATGGTCCTGGGCTGCCCTTTCTCTGTGTTGTTTCGGTCTTTTGAGAAAATAAAAAGAAAGTTAGAAGCGAAAGACTGTGTGATGAGACAATTGGGAAAGTAAAAATCAAGTCCGAAGTGAAGGGTGGAGCGGGCACTCTGCAAGCATAGGGTGATGTATGAGACAACTATAAAATGAAACATGATCATGCAGATACTGGTCTCAGTGCAGCATTGTGTCCCAGGTGCTGCAGTGCGCCTTTTAAACAACTTTAGAAAGTTTATATCCTGTGGGCAGGGTTGGTTTGGGGCAGAAAATAGGCCCAGGCACCAAAATAAAATTGGCCACTATTAGTGAATGAGAAAGTTACATAAAAAGTGGCCCACGTTTGCAAATTTGGCTGTTTTTAATTCGTAAAGGCACGCCTTATAAGTGCTTTGCAAGGTATGGAAGACTGCGTTGATTTCAGCTTGCTGCAGCCAATGTTTGTTTTGATATCAGGGAAATTAACAGTAAAAACCACCCCCTAGGTCATAAAACAGGCCCACAACCAGCATAAAAACTGGCAAATACACTGCCCTGTCAGACCAGCCCATCGGGCACTGCCTGATTGCCCTATAACCCTGTCCAACCTTGCCAGTGTGGCTCCTTAAAGAAGCCCCTCACATCCTCTAATACAAAACTGAAACAAAAGCATGCATTAACGTAGTAGGCATTGGCATTGACCCAATTTATGAGCAGGTGTGTTAATTGGGAGATAAATACCCAAGATCTTGTGGAAAAAATAAGGTGATACCATTATAGTGTTTTAAAAATATCGTCAACTCAAAAATATTGTCGGACTGAATATACAAGATAAGAATATTGTCTTTTTAAATATATAATACTGTTTTTAAAATATAGTTGTAGATGATGTTGTTTACTTTAATAGTGTTGTATGAAATATAGTTTTTAATTTAATATATGTAAGAAATTGGGTTACTGGTTGAGAGGGTGAAACCTTACTCAAGTAGCAGCCTCAATCTTTGTCAAGGTGAAGTCACAAGCAAACCCTAAATTAGGCTGTGCTCCGCTATTGGGTAGCTTGGCACAGAGCATTCAGGCTTAACTCAGAGGCAATGTTTCAGCTAATCGTGCAAAATTTCAAACAGAAACACAGGGAAAAACACCTCAAAAGAATCCCATAGCAGTTTAGAACAATAGAGTAATTTTTAATAAATAAAACAAGAACAAAGTGGCAAAATTCCAATCAGTGGAACCGGAGACATGCCGGTTTAAACATTTTGTGAAAACAGCGCCACAAAGCACAAACTGTGCATATCTGGCCATGTCGGATCAGGACAAAGTAAAAATGTCATGCCGACTGTGATGGAGCATGGGTCGGCTACAGGGACCCAGTTAGGCCTGCTGAACAGAGTGCTTTGATCCTAGTTGCGGAGTGTTGCGATGTCCCACACTGAGGATGTGTCCCGCAGCCAAAGAGAATCATTTGTTCTTAGGAGCTGCAGACCTGCGATGCAAGGTCCTGCATCGTTGTCGAGGATCCCATTGATGAGAGCATGCAATTCGTAGTCTGATGTCGGGGATGTGATGCGTCGGTTCAGAGGAGCTATGGGATTGCAATGCAAAAACCTGCATCATTGTTGAGGCTGCCGTCTACAAGAGATTTTTATGATGCGAGGGCTTGCGCCAGTAAAGCTTCAAATAGACGGTGGTTCTGATGATGCTGCAAGGTTGATGAAGAGTCCTATGCATCGGGACAACCCTTGCAGTAGAGGCGATGTATCAGTTCTGCTCAGGTTTGCGCCACTCAGTAGAGGAGATGTATCCGTTCTGCTTGGTCCACAGATGGGTGGCAGAGCATCTTCATTTCCACTTCCAAGGGTTCAGGACTGGGGTAGAATGGCTTGGCGGGGTAGGACTCACAGCTGCCAGAGTCTAGGTGCTGGGTTCAAGGTGGTTGGAGCCTCCTGCCCCTGAAGCTCTAGTCAGGAGTCCAGCCAACTAGCCCTTGGAGTCACTTTGGGGTCCTGGGTTCAACAGATGCAGGTCTCGTCCTTTTCACCCATGCAAGAGGGCAGCAGATCAGCACAGCAGGGCATCAGTCCTCCAGAGCAGCAGTCAAGCAGAGTGGCAGTCCTTTCAGCAGGACAGCAGTCATTCTTCCTGACAGAGTAGCCACAGGTCCAGAAGTTTACCGAACAGGTGATGTCAGAGGTCCAATAGTTATACCTGGTGTCCTTCCTCTGGAAAGTGGGAGAAGTTTCTAGAAGTTTCCCTTTGAAGTCCCCAAGCATCCTGCCTTCCCTGTCCTGGTTCCAGATTAACTACAGGGGGTAGGCAGCTTTTAGTGTCCTACCAGGGAGGACCTATCCAAGCACACCTAAGCTCCCAATTGTGTGTGGCTGTCCAGGAGGAACGCAAAGCTCAACTGTCAGATACACCCAAGCATGTGTCCAAGGGACAGGCTAGAGGCACTGAATGGCTAAGCAGGAATATTCCAACTTTCAAAAGGTGTAATTTTCAAAATTGACATTTAAAATCTGACTTTACCATGAGAGGATTTTTCAGTACAATTCCAAAGCCTGCAAATATGAACTGGTTACTGGAAATTTTGCTTATTAAATTTAATAAGGTAACTCCAATCTTATTCTATAGGAGAGGTAGGCCTTGCAGTAGTGACCAGGACATTTAAAACTTAAAATTACATGTACTAGTTTTTAAATACACTGCACCCTGTCCTTTGAGCTGTCCAGGGCTTACTCAAGCGGTGACATATATATTAAAAATGAAGGTTTCAGCCTGGCAAAAGGTTTATTTTACCAGGCCGAAATGGCAGTTTAAAACTGTACACACACAGGCTGTCATGGCAGGCCTGAGGCATGTTTAAGGTGCTCCTTAAGTGGGAGGCACAATAAGTGCCCACTTGTAGCATTTCATTTACAATCCCTGGGTTCATGTATTACCACTTTACTAGGGTATTACAAGTAAATCAAATATGCTAATTGGGGATAAGACAATATTACCATGCTTTAAGGAGAGAGCACATGCATTTTAGCACTGGTCAGCAGTGGTAGAGTGTGCAAAGTCCTAAGGCCAGTAAAAATGCAGTAGGAAGGAACATTTGTGGGGAAGACCATCTTAATGCTGACAGATCTAACAATACATATTAGTTATATCATTTGTAGGTATTAGAATTATTAAAGCTTTTAGTATAGTTTGTAATATGTGATTTACATTTTCTTACATTTAATTTGCATTTGTTAGGTTTTGCCTAAGACAGCACATGCGCTGTTGCTTACAAAATAGTTTGTTAACTTGCAAGTGGCTTAGAGGCCGCACATTGCTTCCAATTGGTTGACCTCATTGTCACTCTCATTTGCTTGCTTTTGATATGATTGTGCGTGTAGCATTCGCTTCTGCGTCTTGTGTTAGTTTGTCCTCTGGAGCATGGCCCAAGTACTTGTGTTATTCCACTGCTTCATTAATAGGCCACAACATTTTTCTTTTTGTCTAAGCACTGTACAAGACTGTACATCTTTTATAGCAGTTTCCCTCATGTATTCATCATCTGTGTTGCTTCGGAAACTCACCCCAGGCTTCGCTCCCCATTTTACTTACCCCCTCCTACTTTCCTTGTTGTTGCTTGCCCCTCCCACTTTCTGTGTTGTTATTTTCCCCACTAGATGTCCATGTTGATGCTTGAACCAACCAGATGTTCATGTTGTTACTTGACCCCTCCTGCTGTTCGTGTTGTTGCTTGGCAACACCTGCTGTCCATGTTGCTGGTTGCCACCAGCCACTCTCCATGTTACTGGCGTCCCTTCAACCCCAACTACTCTCCATGTTGTTGCTCTCTCTCTCCCTCCCCATGCTCTGTCTATGTTGTTGCTTCACCTCCCTTACACCCCTATCTCGATGTGACCTCCTGCCCCACTCCGCAATAAAAAGCCCTATGACGCAGCCAGCGCTGGCAACTTCATAGCACTTTCTGTCCCCTACACCCTCCAGCCTTGTTGCTCTCCCATACACGTTCCATCTGTGTTGCCGCTCGCCCCCCTGCACAATACAAAAAAAGCACTATGAAGCATCCGGTTCTGGACATGTCATATCACTTATTTTTTCAGTTCTGTTTTACTTTGTCAATGTTATTAGACATGTTGTACAGCAGCATGACTGAGCTTTAAAAAAAAGAAAGCGCTATCATGTGGCCAGCGCTGACAACATCATAGCACTTAAAAAAATAAATTACATTCGACCATGCTGTAGAATTACTGCATTGCTGTACAACATAGTTAAAAGCATTAACAAAGCCAACGGCTATTGTAGATGACACGTATTGGCTTTGCCAATGCTTTTTTGAAGCCATGCCGTATGACAGCCCTGATGCTGTAAAATATTGCTATATATTTACAGTTCTAATAGCTCTCATCTCGTAGCTGAGACCTACTGGCTTTGCCAATGCTTGTTAATTTAGTAGCAGGTTGTTGGGTTTGTAGGGGATTAGGGTGGGAAGTTATTGTTATTGTTATTGTTAATTGTCACTTATTAACCCCTGGCATGCTGCGCGCATTTTCGTGCTGTGTGGGCGATTTAAATAGTGGGCGGGATTCGGCCGGCCCCCGGCCGTCCTCCGCAAACGCCCACTGTGACGTGTGACGGCCGGGGGCCGTCCGAAGCATTCAAGGGGTTAATACCTACAAGTCTCTAAGCTATATCAAATATAAATGATTGTTTTTAATTTTTAATGATGTTTTATAACATTAAAACAAATTGTAATCCCAGAGGACTGCCTAGTAAATAGTAGGTGCCCTGGAGCCCACCCAGGGCACCCACTTCATATTTTAAAGGGGGAGGGGAGTACGCCGCCCACTTCCCCAGGTTGAATTTGGCCAGGTACCACATCTCCTGGGTCCTGGCCTTATTCTTAAGGAGAAAAGGGAATGAAACTGCCCTCCCCAAGCCAATGTTGGCCCCGGGACTCCATCCCTCAAGGCCTGGCCGCTACATGGTGGGTGTCCTTGAGCCCACCCAGGGCACCCACTGGCTCATTGTTGTAAGTCACGGGGGCCCCAATGCCCCACGGCCTCAGCCGGCTCCCCACCTCCTGTGGAAGCTGACATTTCTCCCACCCAAAAGGAGCAACCTAAAATACTTCTCCCAGTGGGCAGGAGCAATTCTTTCATCTGTTTGCCTGCCCGCTGATGGCCAGAGAATTTTATGTACTTCCACCTCGAGAACAACAATGACGCCAACTCTGCCACCCTGATCGACAACCTCTCCAACCTCGGCCTCAGACAACTCGTCACTGCTCCCACCCACGCCGCCGGCCACACGCTTGACCCCATCTTCTCCACAAGCACCCACGTCTCCTTCAACCGCACCACCGAACTCCACTGAACGGATCACCGCTGCATCCATTTCTCCTACAAGAAGCCCACAATGCACCACCGCACCCAACAGCTGCCCCGCCGCTGCTGGAACAAAGTCACCGAAGACCAGCCAGCCACCACCCTCGCCCAGAACCCACCCACCGACCCCACCAACCCAGACGCCGCTGCCAGCAACCTCAGACAGTGGATCAACAACTGCACCAACACCCTCGCCCCGCTCAAGAGACCCGCCAACAGCCGCTCCAGCAAGAAAGCCACCTGGTTCGCCGAAGAACTCCAGACTTCCAAACGAGTATGCCGGAAATTGGAGAAGAAATGGCTCCACGAACGAACACCGGACAGCCACGCAGCCCACAAGGACGCCACCCGCAGACATCACCATCTCATCAGATTAGCCAAGAGATCGTCCTTCAAAACCCGCCTGGACAACAATGCACACGACAGCAAAGAGCTTTTCAGCATCATGAAGGAACTCTCCAACCCCAGCGCCAACGGCAATGACATCCCACCCTCACAAGAACTGTGCGACTTGCTGGCCACCTTCTTCCACCGCAAGATCGCTGACATCCATGACAGCTTCAACACCACCACGACCACACTGACAACGTCAGACTCCACCCCCCCTACAAACACCACCCGCATCAACTGCCTGACCTCCTGGACCAACGTCAACAACGACGAAACACGCAAGATCATGAACTCCCTGCCTACACCACATATTCAACAAAGCAGACGCAGCCATCGCTCCCCAACTACGGAAAGTAATCAACATCTCCCTAGAGACAGCTACATTCCCGGAAAGCTGGAAGCACGCCGAAATCAAAGCCCTTCTCAAGAAACCCAAGGCGGACCCCGGCGAAGGTTATCGAGAAAATCGTCAACACGCAACTGACCCGCTACTTCGAGGACAACGACATCCTACACCCATCCCAGTCCGGATTCCGAAAAAACCACAGCACCGAGACAGCACTCATCGCCGCCACAGATGACATCAGGATCCAACTAGACAATGGCGAAACATCAGCCCTCATCCTCCTGGACCTGTCAGCCGCCTTCGACATGGTCTACCACCGCACACTAAAGACACGCCTCCAAGAAGCCGGAATCCAAGAGAAGGCCCTGGACTGGCCCACATCCTTCCTCTCCGGCAGAACCCAGAGCGTCCGCCTCCCCCCCCTCTGCTCCGAAGCCACTGACATCATCTGCGGCGTGCCCCAGGGCTCATCCCTCAGCCCGACGCTGTTCAACGTCTACATGGCCCCCCTAACTGACGTCGCCCGCCAGCACGCCCTCAACATCATCTCCTACGCCGATGACACCCAGCTCATCCTCTCCCTCACCAAGGACCCGCACACCACCAAAACCAACCTCCACGAGGGAATGAAGGCCATCGCCGAATGGATGAGAGGCAGCCGACTGAAGCTGAACTCGGACAAGACGGTGGTCCTCATCCTCGGATCCACCCCTTCAGTAGTAGTAGAGTTTAAAAAAAATATTTTGGGGCCCCTGGCGGGGTCCCTGTCAGACACCACTACCAGGTCTTGGGGTTCATTGTATTTCTACCCTTGTATTTTTTTTTATTGTTTTTCTTGAGACTCGACTGAGTCCTAGTCCCACGATGGCTGCCAACACTTCCTGGTTGAAGTGTTGGCAACAATCAGATCTCAGCATGAGATCTGTCGAATCCAGAGAATTTGCATGCTGAGATATACACATTTCTTTTTTCTTTAATAACTCCAAAACTACTGAACAGATTTACACCAAATCACAAGAAGGGCTCTTTCTAGACCAAGAGCTACCTTTCTGCCACATTTGGTGTAATTCCACTCAGCTGTTCGGGATGTAGTTGTGTCTAAAATCCCTACGGGAAATTGTATGGGGCCCGCTTGATTAATCACCACAAGACTTTCCACACAGCAGCTGAAGTGAGTTGCATACTAGTTTTGAAAATATCGTGACGATTCATTAAGCAGTGCCAAATTTATTATCAAAACAAAAAATGCTTTATCTATGGAAAATAAGTGCCTGCTTGAGATCTCGCCGGACGGGTTACTTCATCACAACATTGAAAGATATCCCGTCCGCTGAAATATAAATCCCATTATGTCCTATGGAATTTATATTTCGGTGGACAGGATATCCGTCACCGTTGTGACGGAGTAACCCGTCCGCCGAGATCTGAATCAAGCTCTATGTCCCAACTACAACTAACTTCTGGTGAGTTACAACTGTGATTATCAATTATGATGTATCTATGAAGTTAGTATGACACAAAATAATTAGAGGATTTGCACATTTATGTAATGAATGTGATTAAGTGCATGATAATTTGTGATGTAGGCTAAACCAAGGCCCACTTGGGCTTAAGTTTGCCATCAAGCGATAATTTTAAATTCACAATCTTTTGCTATTATTCATGTAGATACTAGTTATTTTATTTAGACTACAGGGTATTGCAATATGTATCATGTAGATATGTTTATTTTATTTTTTATTGTTCATATTTCTAATGTATGTTTTTAATTACATTTTTAAATATATTTTACTAAACTAAACCTATCTTTAACTATATTAGTATAGACATCAAGTTCAGCTCCTCTGAGGATACGACGCTTGATGTAATGGAATTTCATAAACAAACAGTGAGGCACAGCAGAATTCCATGTGTGTGCTTTTTTCTCTTTCATACTAGCAGAGAAGCTTACCTTTATGTAATGAGCACACACACCAGTGAACACACCACCGCATCTTGAGCCCCAGGCCAACTTCTGTGTGATGTTGCTGGATTGTGATATATATATTCACATACTTACTTGTTTTTAATGATGTTCGTTTGTTCAATATTATCATGCTGTCTGGTAGAAAAGACAACGAGGCCTGTTCAGAACGATATTTTGGAGTACATTTAATCTATGAGTACAGGTAGTATAGCTCCTGATGAACTCTTTTACATATTCCTAGATGTCTTTGTGAATTGGCTTGAAAACATTTAAAATGAGAATAAAAGTGATGGGAATATTCAAAGAATACTTATACACAATTAGTACAGATAGAAAGAAGTGGCCTTCTTTGCACTTTTATTATCTTGTAGTATGATGTACTGGGTCAGATTCACAAAGGGAAATGTAAACAAGTAGATCTGTAGGACTATGTCCAGTGCTCATAAATGCTTTTGTGAATCTGCCCCAATAACTAGAATACAGGATTAAAAAATGTTGAGACTAAGATACCATTAAAAACTGTGAGACATTATGCATTGTTGGATAGATTACTAAAAATTATTTTGCATTCCAGAAAAAAAGAATACCCAAGGAAATGGACCTAAAGTGCATTAAAGATAAAAGACTAAGAGACACCTCAACTGGTGATTGACAGAAATAAATAGAATTAAACAACAGGAAAAAGAAAATGTATCAGGCCATTGACAGACCTTTTAGTGAGGACATGGGATTAGCTACGGACATTGTTAAATTAGCATAAATTAGTATGTGATTGGGCGCCATTTTGCCGCTTTTTGCACGCGTTCCTACATGGCTCTGTTCTCGTAAATATTCTGCTTGCGCTTTTTCACATGAGAACTGTCTGCCTTTCACACATTTAGCTGTACACTGTGCTCCTTGTCTGCACAGCGTGTTCAAGGTTGAAAAACAATGAAGGCTGTTGAATCCCTTTGGTCAGTCCCACGCCCATAGACATAACATAGAACACAGCTGCACGACTGAAACTCGGATGCTTTTTAATATGGCATTACATGCATGAAAAGGCACTTGGAGGAAATCATTCCAACGAAGAAGAGCTGTGCTTGTCCTGAGATGTAAATCCTTGCATCTAAACTTGGAGGTACGGGGTCCCCATGACAAAGCCCAGAGATCATCTATAATTATAATAAACTAGCTTATAGCAAGGGGAGGGTGGTAAGGCGCTGTAGTCCTGTTTCCACTGTCATTATAATATGGTTTCCCCTTTTGTGCTTTATGGAATTGTAACAATGCTGACTATATTGTTTTTATGCATTTTGCTGCTAGTATTGGCTCGTGTACTGAATTATAGAGCACGTTAGTTGAAATAAACTTTTTAAACTATGCCGTGTCTCTGTTGACTCACGTTGTGGACAAGTATGAGTGTTTGAACGAAAGTGTTCATCTTCCCCCGATTCCTTACAGGATCGGAGAGACACTTTATTAGAAATCTCTATCATGTGATTCCAAATGTTATTTTATTGTGACACTGATTAACCAGACTAACTTTCACTACTTTCTAACTCAACTTCAAAGCTGACTGGTGCAAAACGTTTTATGCTTGAAGAGAAGAGAGATTTGAGAAGACATGGCAAGTGACAATGATAAGCTCATTTGTCTCATCAACAAACATAGTCTTGGAAAAAAGATGCCATTCTACTCAATGCTTTATATCTTTTCAAGCTGCATTTGCTCTTTTTGATCTTGATTTGCTGTGGGGAAAACTGACTGAGGAGCAGTGAGCCCTATATGATTATGACCCTAAATGTAGAGATGTTTACACAAGTAATATGTGGTCTGGAAGATCAGCTATGGTCAAAGTCCATAAAAATAAGAAGATAAAACAATGCTGATTCATAGCTCTAGTTTGAATTATGTTTAAAACACTCATATATTGTATGTTCTAAGCACTATCAAAAACACCATCATTTATACCAGCAGAAATGACACTACTGAGAATCAGGGCACATCAATATGGACAGGGTGAGAAGCATAATCTGTTCAAATCTGTTAAATATTATATACAGTCCATCGTTAGAATAGGGCAACAAGAGTACGAAAGTGAATAGGCAAAAAGTATCATTATGGGAGAAAAGAACCATTTGGCCATGGTCAGAACTTAGCCACAAGTGCCATAGCTTGAAAGGACTAAGGTATCTATACCTTGGAATTTTTCAATAAAATTATCGGCAAACATGTTGGTTGACATAGTCAAAATAATGTACAGAGAAAACAAAATAAGCTTAGTGATGAAATATGCTCTGTAGAAAAGATCATCTGATGTGCTGGGGATAATTTGTAGACCCATGACTATGTGTTCCCCAAAATGAAAAATTCAGAGTGAATTTCTGTGCTTACGTGCAACTGAAATCTTTCTGTTATGCCATAATTATATCTCATGATTACATGCAATTAAATTAGTTTGTAACAACTGGTTAACTCAATAAGACTGGATGAGAACTGGTGGAATATTTTTATTGAGCAGGTAATTCAAGAAAATATTTGTAGCTGTAGGCTACTATAAGACTCAGCATGAACACTAGAATAAGCTATGAATTTGCCAGAAGAAACCTCATGACTATTAAAGAAGTAATAATAAAAGATGAAAGGACAGGTGAAATTTATCTTTGTGAAAATAATCAGATGAATATCTCAATTATGCTTCAATCCTTCCCCAGTGCCTGAAATCATAGAGAGAACATTTTGAAAGCTGAAGAAATCTATGCAATACTCATTTTTAATGAAAAACAATATTTCTTTAAGGAATCAATTTCTGGAAGTGATGTCAGCAACTTTTATTGTGCTAAAGGGAATCTCTAAATACAATTTGAAAAATGTCAAATCATCTGGCTGCAGATATTTCAAAAAGGTGTGAATGCAAAGTGTGGAAATGTTGTATTCCCAACTAGAAGAAACTTTTTGAAGAGCCCTCTTTTTAGGTTTAGCTTGCTCAATGGTTGTGCTGAGCTTGTGAACTCTTTTGTGAATAATTTTAACACAATCTACACACTGATCCTGCACCCGGGAGATGTGTATTTATTCTATACCCAATATAGTGTGGCTTATTGTGGTAGAAACAATACAAAATAACACAGTTATTACTCTTCCCATGCATATATCTATTTATAAACGACGTAAGTCTTGATTGTAGATTTATTGAAAATCAATTATCTTCCTTTAAAATCATCAAATGATTGCTTTGCCAACGCGTTTCATCCCTCATGGGACTTCTTCAGGGGTCATCGGCGTGCTGTCTTTTTTGGTAATGAGTATAGTGCCAGAACAATGTTGACAGCACCGCAAGTAAAATTCTGTATGTTAATAGAATTGAACGTGGTTCATTTGCATAAGTCTCTGTGCGGTCACTAAATGTTTTAAATGTGGACTTCACTTTATAAGTAAAAAGCGTGAATTCATCTCTGGTGTCAATATTGCTATGTTGCCTTCTCCAAGTCCATACCGCACTGGAATCGAAAACCACGTTTTCGATTCCAGTACGGTATGGACTCTCTCGGGTGCAGGATCAGTGTGTAGTTTGGCAACTGTGGTTTTTTAACCACCAAATTGGGGTGTATGTGGGTCACACCCCAGATCTTACTGCACTGAGGCACAATATTAATACAAAGCAGATTTATTGGTGACGTCTGGTGCTTTCCTCTAAAAGCTCTGACCCTGTTTTTTGGTTAATAAGTTTAAAACAATCTTAAAAGGGACTTTCAGCCTGCCCATTGATTATCATTTGTTGGTCTGCTTGTCACTCTCATTTCTTTGCATTCTATTGGTTATTGTGTGTGATTTCCTGTCTCCCTTCGTTTTCCTTCATGTGTTTGTGTTTTCTGTTGAGAATGAAACAGGTATGTCTTCCTTTTGAAGTCTGCATCCACTGCTATCGTTGCTGGTACTTTTTGTTTTTTACTTTGACATGCACCCCGCTCTCCGTTCTTTTCTGCTCACTCCTGATCCAGCGCGTTACCAGCCTCAGATACTCAAACACCATATACTCACCTGGGCCCATAAACACATACGTTTACATAGGCTAGTAAATGTCGCTGGCGGTCAATTTTATAAATGCCTTTTTGTGAGATTAGTTACCTGACAAAATTTAACTAATCTTTCACTGATCAAAAAGTTCTTTCCTCTGGTCAATGGACCTATTAGTTGGAACTAGTTGATGGTGAAATGACATTTAGATTTTATATTTCTTACTCTATTTGAAATACCCACAGACTCGGGAGAAGTTTTAAATGTTTATCTAGTTAATTCATGTGAGCCAAAACAAGAATACAGTACGAACTCTGTTTCACCAAGGAGGAAAAGTCAAGTCAAATATTTCAATAATCAGTCACCTATATTAGAACGATGTTTCACAATGACAGTACTCAGGAGAAAGAGGATAGAGAGAGCAGTACAATGACATACTACACAGAATTATATTTACCTAGAATGGTGTGGAAACCAATCCCTTGGCCAAGAAGTTGGAAGGGTCCCCTGGGAAAGATCAGGTGACAAAGACTTCAGGACAGGTTTCAGGACAGGATTCAGGACAGGATGGATGACCTCTTCTAGATCCGACACCTGCGTCGCACCCCTCTCTGACACTATCTTCCTCCTCGATTCTTCTGTGATCTCCTTCTAATTATTTGCCTTATTTCCCTCCTCAATTCTTCCCCGATCTTCTTCTAATTAGTTAGCTTAAATTCTAAGTCTGCAAATCGATTCTTCTTCAGCATTCGTTTAGCTCTCGGACAGCATCCCGGTCTCTCAGCATCTCAGCATCACTTTGTGTGTTCTCTCTTCTAACTATCTAAGCTACCTCAATTATACCTTTCATTGCTCATGTACCACCCATTAATGTTTCAACTTTATGAAACTCCTAATCCTGATTGGATAGGCAAGGGGTGAGGATCATCACACCATCCTAAGTTTTAATAATTTTCTTTGGTTCTTTGTTTAATATTCCCGCCCCTTAATTCTTATTCCCAAGTTTTATTTCCCACCCGCATTCGCATCTTTATCAGACAAAAGAATACATACGATGTTCATTTCTATTCAACTTCAGGATGTCCATCAGGTTCCCAGGACATGTAACAATGATGGCCTTGGACGGGTTTCAAATCACAACATCATGGCTTCCCGGCTTGTTATTACTGCGCCTGCGTAAAAGTCACGTGTAGTACAGGCTTCACTCATTCTCGGAGGACCAAATACGAAGTAGTAGAGAGGTCAAAAGAAAACATTTTCCTTTCAGAATAAAATGATTTCACTGTATACCACCTATTTCTACTCTAATCCCATTTACTTATAAATGCTGTCCATGCATTAGCACTTAATAAATATCTTGTTTTAGTTTTGGCGAAGCAGATGCTTAGCATGTGGGCTCTCAAACGGCCATATTAGATGCATTTGCGCAGGTGCAGAGATTTCCCTCCAAGCAAAGACTCGTCATTCTGCGTAGATGCAGTTGACGCATGCACAGTACAGTTTCCCGCATTAGCAGGCATTTTTAAGTTTCACTCGGGTTACTTGTTAGTAAAACACATAAGCAAGCTTCATGTAGCTAAAATATGTAATGAGGTGCATGTTAATTTACAAAATACTTTATTAATATAGTGTTACAAGTTATATGAAAGGACTGCATCAAACGAGTCCTTGCTCCATCAATCCCCTCTCTGATAGCATTTGTGCCATCACTAAATTACCCATCACCTAAACCAGATGCCAACTTTAGCACATCTCAATTCCCTTTCCGGTCTTTTCATTCTCTTCTGCATTTTTATCTTTTACATTTTTCATTTTCTTATATAGTTCTCCTTTCATGTCTTCTAACTGAAATTCTTCATACTTTCTTTTCTTCCCCTTTCATTTACTTCATATCTCTTTCTCCTTCTACAACATTTACACCATGTCATTATTGCTGGTACTAATATTATTATTCCAAGTATAGGTAGTATTATTTGCCCTACAAGACCTTATCCTATATTAGTAAACCAAGTTCCTATTGAGGTAATACTATTTGTTAATTTCTTCCATACACTGTCAACTTCCAGTGGTTTCAAATCTTCTTCCAGTTTTGAAATATTTTTAATGTATCCTCTAATTTCTACACTTTTATCTGGAATATTAGTGCAACAATGTTGTGCTTTCAGCATTTTACAGACTCCACCCTCTTTTGCCAATAAAATATCAAGAGCAAGTCGATTTTGTAAAACCATTGATCTAATTGCAACCATTTTGGTATCGATCAATAAAAACCCTCCAGCAGTATCAGTCGATAGACAGTCAATTACTGTAGATAATTGACAAATCTTTTGTGAATTCAGAATGACTCCCGCTGAAGGTATCAATGCACTAAATATATCACCTACTATTTCTGAAAAACTAGCTCTTTTCCTACGGGTTAGTTCATTTGTGTTTACATTGCTTCCAGTGATTCTTTTCACATGATAGACTTTTGGGAATACTATTCCAAAATAGCAACTCCCATACCAACGTGCTGGCAGCCTAAAATAAGCTTTATTCCCACACACATAATAAACTCCAGGAAATACTGGATCTGTTCCCTGTTTTAGTCCCCATCCTCTAATAACCAAAAAGTTATGTTCACATTCACTGGAACCAATAAATACATTGTTATAGTCAGTCTTTAATCTATGGAGGCAGATCTTCCCTTTCTTTTCAAAATCTAGGGACATCGCAGCATGAGTCTTGCCAGCTGTATATATTTCTTCTTTCTCAGCCCATTGAGGGATTTGAGGTTTCTTTTCAGAAGCCTTTCTTTGGAAGTCCTGTTTCCTTTCTTCAACTAGATTCAAATATATCTTTTCTTCTTCATGTAATGAACATGTTAGATTGTTTTTGTGTGCTTCTGCTATATCTATTAGTTTCATAGTTAAGAAATATTCACCCATAAACTGTGCATCTTTAGTACTAAGAACTGGATTCATACCCTTGCGAATAGGAACCTCTGAAAATATCACATCTACATTTGAATAATAATACTGTAATTTTCCTGTCCTATAAAATAAACTAGTTAATATAGTACATGAAATACCATATGTTAATGGTAAATGGTGATAAGTTACACCTTCTGCTACTGATGCTGGTAGTTTCATACATACATAACAATCAATAATCTCCATGGTGTCTACGTAATGAACTAATAGCTTTGTGAATACATTGAAAGCAGTGTCATTATTTGTCACAGTGTGATGTAAATCTACCTCATCTTGTGCTTCTGATTCTACTCTATTTCCTTTTAGGTTAGCCATCCTTTCATTAGTATCTGTGTTATTTTTCTTTTCTGTCACCATTAAATAAGGGATTGCTACAGTTAAAACTAACCAGAATTTAAGTACTAGAAATATGCTACATATACATATTCTACAACACTTCTTTATACAATTTTGTTTTGGTCTTCTAGCAACTCTATCATCCTCCATTTTTATTTAAGAAGATTTCTCTTCTTTCTTTGCTTTACTTTGTGAAATGTTATTTATTTGATCTTCAAGGGGGTCTCACTTCTCCTTCATCAATCTGTTTAACAATTATTTCTTAGTCACTTTCTTCATTCATATCTCGATTTTCAAATTCTTCAAGAATCACGTAGGTCCATTCCGGACCTTTGAACTTATTGTTCAAAATTCGCAGTCTCTGACTCCTTCGCCTGGGTTTTCTAGTCAATTCCCCAGACTGACTAGTGACTTCGTTTGGTTACTCTGGTTCCTCACTTATTGTTTTTAAGTGATACTTTAATCTTTTAACACCACCTGGCCAATTATCACCTTTTCTGACCTTTTTGGCTTGTACTGCACTTTCACTTTCCTCGTCTCTTCAAAGTATGCTTTTATTTTCGTTTTGTTGTGGCACAATTTGATCATCTTCGTCTGCAGAGTCAGTCTCCATCTGTCCTTGTTTAGGACTTATTGTAGTGACTTAATCTGCCTGAACGTGTTCTTCTTCCTCTATCTGGTCCTGTTCAGGTCTTATTTCAACTTTATCTTCTTCGTTCTGAACTTGTTCTTCTTTTCCTAACTGGTCCTGCTCAGGTCTTACAGCAGTTTGCTTTTCTGCAGCCTGAACGTTCTTCTAGGTCTATCTGTCCCTCCTCAGATTCGTGAATGTATTGATTCACCTCTGTCTGAGTATATTTTTCTCTCCTTGTCTGATCCTGCTCAGGGTCTCCAACAGTGTCATTCACCCTTTCCTGAGCTTGTTCTTCTACACCTGTCTGATCCTCTCTAGTTTCTTGCCTTTCTAATCTGGTTCTGCTTCTTGTTTTAATAATCACCTCAGGTAGGTCAACCAATGGAAACCAGTCTTCCTGACTTGTGCTCGGTTGTTGTTGAACAGCTACTTCAGAATCTGTTATTCTAGATTCTTCAGCCGGACAACCTTCAGCATCCTTAACTGCTTGTGTCTGTTGTGGTTCCCCTTCCTCAGGAGCTGGTACTCTTCTGGTATGACTGGCATGGATCCAGTTAGGCAAACCTGCACATTTCACTGCTGTCATTGTAACCAGTATGACCTGTCGCAGCTTATCCCACCTGGGTGCTAGGCACGACTCTCGAGTGTGATTCTTCACTACCACCTAGTCTCCGGGATTTAGATCATGTGCCTGGCAACTGCGTCTTCTCCAACTTGGGGAGAGACAGAACGCACTAGGTCAGCCAATCCTTTACAATAATCTAGTACCAGATCATGTTATACTCAACAGTTTGTGTCCTGGTATGAATGCTAATCTCATTGCTCTTCCCATGAGACTTTCATGGAGACTTAATCCTGTGTTTCTATCAGGAATGTTTCTGAGTCCCATCAGAACAAGAGGTAATTCATCTGGCCAACACAGTGATGCGGATGCACACATCTTTGCCAGTCTTGATTTGATTGTGCCATTCATTTGTTCTACCACTCCAGAAGCCTCTGGGCGATAAGCTCAGTGCAGTTTTTGTTCAATTTTAAATGCTTCACAGATTAACCTAATTATTTCATTATTAAAGCGAGATCCTCTATCTGATTCCACAGTTACTGGAAAACCAAACTGCGGAATTAGCTCCCTTAACAGCAGTCTGGCAACTGTTATGCTGTCATTTCTTGTAGTAGGGTATGCCTCCACCCACCGTGAGAACAAAAATGACAATGATGTACTTCAATCCCCTGCATGGTGGTAATTGTATCAAATCTATCTGCAACCTCACAAATGGCCCTTCTGCCTTCCCTATTCTTCCCCAACTTACTACTGTTTTCCTGCCTGGGTTTATTTGTTGACAAGTTAAAAATCTCTGGCAAAGACTCTCTGAGACAGCCCTAAATCTTGATTGTACCAATTCCTGTCTTAAGAGCCTGATCATGGCTTCCCTGCCTACTTGTGTGTCTCCATATACATTCAAGCCATTTGAGAGGGTAAACAATTTGGCATTACTGGTCTGCCATCTTGGTAAATCCACACGTCATCCTCTGTTCTCCTTTGATACCCTGTTTTGATCCACTCCTCTTTCTCACTCACTTCCACCTCATCCTGTAATTGTCTCACGTCATCCCATGTTTCTAGTGCTGAGTAGCATAAGTTGGCATTTGATTCCACTTGTTTCAATTTTCCTGTTTAGTGCCATTTTATTCTTGGCACAATACAGGGAGACCTGGTCAGCATATCGATTACCAGCTACCACAGAGTCATTTCCTGACTGATGTGCAGCACACTTGACCACTGCCACTTCTTTTGACAATTTTATTGCTTCCAACAGTTCTTTCACAAATTTTCCATTTTTAATAGGAGATCCTGAAGAAGTCAGGAAATCCCTCTGCATCCAGAGCTGGCCAAAGTCATGCAAAACCCTGTAACCATACTGGCTATCAGTGTAAATGGTTACTTTCCAATTTTTCCCAAATTTGCATGCTTTAATTAAAGCTATTAATTTGGCTACTTGTGCAGACTTGACTCCTGGTAAATAGGATCCTTCGACTATTCCAGCCAATGTGCATACAGCATAAGCAGCACTTAATCCTCCTTCCTCATGTCTCATACACAAGCCATCTACAAACAGCTCATGTTCTGATTCTTTCAGGGGCTCTTCCTGTATGTCTGGACGGGGCTTGGTACATAACTCAGTGACATCCAGACGATCATGTTCAACTTCATCTCTTACTTCTTCCCCACATACATCTGGTAATAAAGTAGTAGCAGGATTTAATATAGTACACCTGACCACTGTCATGTTTTCTTCTCCTAGAATGATTCTTTCGTACTTAGTCATTCGACTAGGGGTAAGATACTGCGTTCGTGATCTAGTCAAAAGAATCTCCACTGAATGTGGAACAAATACCTTTACAGGATGTCCCATCACAATGGACTCACTTTGTTCTAGACTCATTCAAGTAGCAGCTACTGCTTTTAAACAGCCAGGTAATGCTGACGCTACAGGATCTAAGGTAGCAGAAAAATATGCTACTGGACGTCTCATCAAACCATGTCGTTGGGTTAACACTGAAAGGGCACCATTTTCTCTTTCACAACAGAATAGTGCATATTCCTTGGTATAGTCTGGCATACCTAGAGCTGGAGCTTCACACAACAATTTCAAAATTTCACAAAAGCTTCCATGCTTTCATCACCCCAAACTACTGGGTCCTTTGCCCAGTTCCGTGTCATCTGTATTAATGGTTTAGCTAACAAAGAAAAACCTACGATCCATTGCCTACAATACCCCACTACCCCAAGAAACATTCAGATCTCTCTCTGGGTTTGTGGTAACTTGATTTGTTTTATTATTTTTATTCTTTCAGGGGTCACTTTTCTCACTCCTCTTTCTATTTGGTGTCCTAAATATTTGACTCCAGTTCGACAAAATTGTAATTTCTCTGGAGACACTTTGTGTCCTCCATCAGCGAAATGATTTAACAAGGCAATTGAATCAGTGACACAATCATCTCGCGACTTTGATTCAATTAGCAAGTTGTCGATATATTGGACTAGAACTGAATTTCTGGGCATCACAAGTGTTTCTAGACACTTTTTAAATTTTGGCTGAAAATTGAAGGACTTTCTGTATACCCTTGAGGAACTCGATTCCATGCTAAAATAATGTCCTCAAACTTAAATGAAAAAGATACTGGCTGTCTGGGTTTAAAGGGAAAGAGAAAAATGCTTGGCATAAATCAATTACAGTAAACCATCTTGCATTCCATGGGATTTGATACAGAATCACTACTGGATTTGGTACTGTTGGGCAACAAGGCACAACGATATTATTAATTTTTCGTAAATCTTGCACTATCCGGTATTTCCCGCTAGGCTTCTTAATGCCAATTATAGGTGAATTACAAGGACTGCTCATTATTTCTTTTAAAAAGCCTTGCTTAACCATTCGAACAATTTCTGCTGCAACACCTGCTTTAACTTCAGGGCTCATTTTGTATTGCCTAGTATTTGGGTAGACTGCACCTTCCTTTACAGTCACCTTTACTGGGTCTACATTTGTCATTAACCCTACTTCTTTTCCAGTGAAATCCCACACCTCTGGATTCACAGTTGTTTTTAATTCATCTGGTAAATCATCTTTTGTCATCATTGAATACATCTCGTCTACTTCTGTGCCTTGTTTTGCCAGCATTATTTTATAGACACCGTCTTCATCAGGGGTCTGAATTGCAACACCATCCAGTGTGCAATAAATTGTGCAGTTCATTTTGCACAACAAGTCTCTTCCTAGCAAGTTTACTGGACTAGAGTCACATACTACAAATTTGTGCATTTCTCTAAAATTGCCAATGCGTACCTCCATGGGTTCTGTTATTGGGGTCCTAATCTGTTTGTTTGAAACGCCAACTACTTGGATGGCTTCTCGCGAGAGGGGTAGGTTTGGGATGTCTGCTGTTCTCACCAGTGTCCAACAAAAAGGTAATATCTTTTCCTTCTACCTTCCAATCAATTTATGGACCTGACTGATCTATCGTTAAGGATGAGCCAAGTATGCACTCCTCTTCCTCCCCTCTCAGGCACCGTCATTGATCTTCCTCATGAAGGTAACTGTTCTGCAAAAGAAACTGTGAAGTTACAGAATTGTTCTTACCACTTTCTCCTGGAAATCCAGTGTCCGCACTGTACCTTGCTCTGTTCACAAAATTTGGCGTAGGGGCAGGTGGCAACTGACTCTGCCGATTAACAACCTGCTGCAGTTGACTCATTATCACCTCATTCTGCATCTGTGGTTTTAAATTTTGATTTGGGCCATTATTATTCTGAATATTCTTACACTCTTTTTTCCAATGTCCTAATTTTTGGCACCCATGACACGGAAATTTCGTCTTTGCTTCCTATCTTCTCATTCTCCCTCTTGGTTTTCCCCCGTTATTATCATTCTGGCCCTGTCCTTTCGCTTGATCATCATTCTGACTATTTAATTTAAGCTCTTGATGTTCTGCCAATTTCACTTGTGCCCACATCACTTTTTCTTCCAACTTTTGACTTCTATTCTCTATATCATCTTCACAATACTTAGTATATTTTAACATTTCATTGATAGGTTTTTCCTGCCAGCACAACATATGCTGTTGAATCATTTGGGAAATTTCTGGTCTTAAACCAGACACAAACCGATACACAAAATGACCCATACTTTTATCTCCAATGTTCTTGAATCTGCTATACTGCTTGAATACCTGTAATAGGCATTCATAATAAGCATGTACAGACTCATTTATGTCTTGGGTTGGTCTATCTATTTTTACCCAATCTGTTTCCATTGGTTGAATTTTCCCTTTTAAGAAAGTGATCACCTTGTGATATTTCTTCATTACCTCTTCTGAAGGGGCTCCCATTTTTTCATCTCTTGGGTACTCATCACTAGGCCAATCAACTGTGATTTTACATTCTGTCCATAAATCAGCAGGCACCACTATGTCAAACAGACCATCCAAATCTTTCAACAAAACTTTAGAAACTTTCACAAACCTTTCAACCTGCCTGTAACATTCAACTGGTTTTTCTCTCAACTTTGGAAAATCATTAGTAAATGACAAAATATCTTGTTGAGTCCACGGAACATGCACAAACCCCTCCTGGAACTTCTCTCATTGGGTACAATCTCTCTGCTTTTCCTGTTTCTTTCAACAAGAATTCAGATGTTGTTCCACCTGCCTGTGCTTCCTCCTTTTTCCTCATCCACCTAGTTTTCCACTTGTCTAAATCTCCCCATTTTTGTAAGATGGTCATTAATTCCTTAATCTCCAATTTTCTTCCAAACACATTCATATTTTCCAAATCCTTATCAGTAAATTCTGCTCTATATGGTTTCTGTAATACCTTTGATTTCCCTATTTCAATTTCCATTTCGGAGGCAAGATCTGTCAAATTTTCATGGAATATTTTTACATTTCTTGTGATGCTTTTACAAATGAACAGTAACTCTTCTTCGCTGTAAGTATTTAGCCTGTCTAGTCCTAAATTTCCAGTATTCATTTCTTCCAATTCCACTTTCAATTTGTATATATCTAAAATCTTTGGTTGTTGGTTCGGTTTGTCTATTCCCTGTGCCCATCTCTCTAATTCTTCTGGAGATACTATTGTGGCACTTTTGGTTCCTGTAGAAGTTTCTAATCGTATTTCTTTTGAACAGCTAGGTGTAACTCTTTTCGGGGTTTCATTTATCTGTCCTCTTATTGGCAAATCCATTAATTAAATTACTGAATCGCATTCACTGACCTGATCATCAATTATTATATTTTCTTTTCTAGGTTCAATTATGGGAGTTGTCATAACTTGTGGTTTGGGACAATTTGCCTTATCCCTATACAATGGAACAACAGGACCTATAGTCACTGGTATTGTTAATGCTTCAGGATGTGTATTTAATTGGGTTATTTCCTGTATCAATGTTTCTCTATTTTTATTTATTGCTTCTCCCTCCTTTTCCTGGAGTACTCTTCCATTCATTGAGTCATGTATCACCTGTGGAACCAAAGGTGTTACCAAGGCGGGGGCACTTTGAGGAGTTCTACTAGGTCCTTCCTGATATGGTGGAGGATTTTTCGTTAGGATATCTTCCATAAACTCATCTTCTGACTCCCCACAACCTGTCATTGTTAAATGCTTAGTTTTCCCTGTACACTTGCCTCCCAACTGTTCCTCTTTCATTCATACAGGATAGAGTCCTTCTGTAATCATTGCTTGTCTCCATTGTTTCATCTGATTTTCTCGTGATTCACTCATCTGTTTAGGGAAAAATCCTCTATAATTCCTACTACTTCTAGATCTGTCCCACTCAAATGACTCAGTTTCCCATTCTTCTAATGCCTCATACTGTGTTAATCTAGGTCTGGGTTCTAATTCATTCATTCGCATTCTTAAATTATGAAGGATTCTCCCATTGAATGTACCATTTTCTCGAAAAGCTAACACTTCATTGTTTTTAGTATATTCTATCCAATTTTCTAACCACACACTGGTATGGTAGCCTCTCTCCATCATCATAAATGATGCAGGTGTCTTCATTGGGGGGGATAAGAATTTCCTCTCTAGTCTTAATTGGTTTATCTTTCTTGAAAGAATTTTACATTTTCTGCATAAACAACATTTTTCTTTTTTCTCCGTACATTTTAGGTGATGATCTTTGTATATATTCGCCACTTGCAAATCCTGAATATCTTCTGTCTGGGCGATTCCCTATTAATGTTGGATTGTATTTCCACATATAAACTCCACTATCCAACACTATTACGGATTCTATTTTTGCCAACCAATGAGATTTTTGTTCTCACCCGGGTTTACACCAATTCTAGTGCGGCTTCTATTCTTTCATCCAATCAAGTTTGTGCTTACACAATTCGTTTAAGCAATACTAGCGTGGCCTTTTTGTGATGTCAGTATCACTCCTCACTACTGACCCCTCGTTTACAAATTTGCGTCAGTCACACACCCGCTGTTTCAACCAATCCCAGCGTGACCCTATGTGACGTCAGTGCAACTCCGGCAACTGACCCTCCCTTCACAAGATAGCACGAAAAACTTCTTTTCTTACAATTTTGCAGATAATTTTCATTAATAACAATGTAAAAACATTTGCTACTCTGTCTGTTCCGCAAAAACCAAAGGACAGTTGATTTCTTTTGCTACGAGTAAGACCTTCTGATTACTCTTCACACACTGCGAGTAAAATCTTCCATTTACCCTTCACTCAAGCTCAGACGAACCTTTTACTCCTTCAGTGTTACCCTTTCTAGGTGATATAAGACCAAATTTTCACCAGCAAACTCTTTCGCTTTCAACCACTCTCACTTTTATACAAAATGAATCCCTAATTTAACACTGCCAGCCCTGCATAGCTTCTCATTGCTATTCCAACAGACGAGTAACCTCACTGCATTTACCACTGGCGATTCACTTCCCGGGAATTTCCAGACAACGTAAAACAAAATACAAACAGGTTTGTTAAAACATGAAATTAATAATCAATAATCACCAAACTAGTCAATATTAACCATAGCTCTGCTACCAGAAAACTGATCCAGCGGTTTACCAGCCTCAGATACTCAAACACCATATACTCACCTGGGCCCATAAACATACACGTTTACATAAGCTAGTAAATACCGCGGGGGGTCAATTTTATAAATGCCTTTTTATGAGATTAGTTACCTGACACAATTTAACTAATCTTTCACTGATCAAAAAGTTCTTTCCTCTGGTCAATGGACCTATTAGTTGGAACTAGTTGATGGTGAAATGACATTTAGATTTTATATTTCTTATTCTATTTAAAATAACCGCAGACTTGGGAGAAGTTTTAAATGTTTATCTAGTTAATTCATGTCAACCAAAACAAGAATACAGTACGAACTCCTTTTCTCCAAGGAGGAAAAGTCAAATATTTTAATAATCAGTCACCTATATTAGAACAAAGTTTCACAATGACAGTACTCAGGAAAAAGAGGATAGAGAGAGCAGTACAATGACATACTACACCAAATTATATTTACCTAGAATGGTGTGGAAACCAACCCCTTGGCCAAGATTTTGGAATGGTCCCCTGGGAAAGATCAGGTGACAAAGACTTCAGGACAGGTTTCAGGACAAGATACGGGATAGTTGACCTCTTCTAGATCCGACGCCCATGTCGCACCCCTCTCTGACACTATCTTCCTCCTCGATTCTTCCGCGATCTTCTTCTAATTATTTGCCTTATTTCCCTCCTCGATTATTCCGCGATCATCTTCTAATTAATTAGCTTAAATTCTAAGTCTGCAAATCGATTCTTCTTCAGCATTCGTTTAGCTCTCGGACAGCATCCCGGTCTCTCATCATCTCAGCATCACTTTGTGTGTTCTCTCTTCTAACTATCGAAACTACCTCAACTATACCGTTCATTTCTCATGTACCAACCCATTAATGTTTCAACTTTATGAAACTCCTAATTCTGATTGGACAGGTAAGGGGGATGATCATCACACCATGCTAAGTTTTAATAATTTTCTTTGGTTCTTTGTTTAATATCCCCGCCCCTTAATTCTTATTCCCAAGCTTTATTTCCCACCTGCATTCGCATCTTTATCAGACAAAAGTATACATATGATGTTCATTTCAATTCAACTTCAGGATGTCCATCAGGTTCCCAGGACATGTTACAATGATGGCCTTGGACAGGTTTCAAAAGACGACATCATGGCTTCCCGGCTTGTTATTACTGCTCCTGCATAAAAGTCACGTGTAGTACAGGCTTCACTCTCTCTCAGAGGCCCAAAAAGGAACTAGTAGAGAGGTTAAAAGAAAACATATTAATTTCAGAATAAAGTGATTTCACTGTATACCACCTATTTCTACTCTAATCCTATTTATTATAAAAGCTCGCCCCGCATTAGCAGTTAGTAAATAGCTTGTTTTTGCTTCGGCAAAGCAGATGCTTAGCATGTGAGCTTTCAAGTGGCCATATTAGATGCATTTGCGCAGGTGCAGAGATTTCCCTCCAAGCAAAGACTCGTCATTCTGCGTAGATGCAGTTGACGCATGCGCAGTAAAGTTTCCCGCATTAGCAGTCATTTTTAAGTTTGACTCTGGTTACTTGTTAGTGAAACATGTAAGCAAGCTTCATCTTGCTAAAATATGTAATGAGGTGCATGTTAATTTACAAAATACTTTATTAATATAGTGTTACGAGTTCTATGAGAGGATTGCATCTGAGCAAGTCTCTTTTATACAAGTCCTTGCTCCATCACTACCGCCCCACCACACTTTGTTGTTTTTAATCCTCCTCCCACCCTGTTTTCTGCTTTCTGTTTTATTTCATTACCCTCCCACTCTCCCTTGTATCAAACCCTACCACCACCCTGTTCCCGCTCTCTGTTGTTTTTTTATCCTCCGCCTGCCGTCCATTGTGTAAAAATCCACCCATTGACCGCGGTGTGAAATTTCACCCCACACTCTGTATTTTGTGAAAACCCTCCCCCTCCTCCTGCTTTCCATTGTGTGAAATCCCCAAGCCCTCCTTCCGCTCTCTCGCACCGCTGTGCATCATGTTAAACAACATTACCAATACTAATAGATTTTGCATAGGCAAAACTTATTGGCTTTGCCAATGTTTGTTCTCTGTGGATGAAGGAGTCAAACTGTTGAATAAATGCTTGACATTATAATATTCATACCAGTTGGAACAAGTTTGTCTTTATTCCCAATTCCTTCTGAAAATGTCCTTGCTGCTATGGAGGAGATTTCAAACTTTTACAGGATTCACAAATATCCATGAAGTAATCATAAAATTCTACAAAAGTCAAAAATTCCTACTCCATCTCAATTACTACAGCGCTCTGTATTTTAAGAGTAAGAAATAGCATTGAAAGGTTTTGTGAGTAGTGGCAAAGTCCCTCTTCTGTTGCTGGAACTCCTGTTACACCTTTTCTCTCCATTTCTTGATTTTAATGCAGAAAAGTCAACCAAATAGTTGGATATTTCCACAAAAGTGGATTTGTGTTGATATAAATACACAAACTCAGACTAAATGTATAAATAGATTTGGGGCATAACCATATTCTCCTTTGTAAAAACTTTGAATAACTTCACTGTGTAAGTTGTGAATTAGTATGGTGCTTTACCTCAGGGAGTTCTATTCTAGGTCCAGGAGGACACAGTTCATGACAGATTTTCAGGATAACCCCTATCTACTTAGATAGATTCAGTTAAGATTAGTTATATGTAAATGTCTTTTATGCGGATACCTTGAAACCCTGGCACAGAACCCTCCTTCTAAACCTTCGTGAGAAGTCGGATTTGCATAAACACTTTATTTACAATTTCATGGACAATGTCACATTTACAGGTTATTTATGCCTGTTGTGCAGGACAGAATGGTGATCAAAATAAGGAAAAATGCGAGGAGCCGAATATGAGGACTGCATATCAGCTCTCACAATTAAATTGTTTTAGGACACAATTCTCCACAGGTGAGTGATGTATTTCTCGTTATCCACATCTAAACTGCTGTGTGTTTATTTCGGGTAACGATATGCCCCATTAGTGTTACTAACCCAAAACAACAATTGCAGACATGGTAAACTGAGTGCTTTCCAAACATTGTGTGAGCCTGTGTCACAATATTAGTATGGACGGTAAATATTGGATAAGCGCGCTCTGTGTTGTAGAATGCTATTGTTTTGGTAACTAACACCACTGATCCACTCAGGGCTCTCAACACAAAACAAATAATCAACGAAATTAGGAAGGCGAGATAGAAAACACGACCGCTGGAGCAAAACTAAAACAATGTCCTTTCAGGCCAGACCAACAAATCCTCTTTCAATCATTTAGTTGAAAAAAAAGTGTAAAAGCAGAAGGTATCTGAATGCTGGCGGTGGCTGTTGTAGGGAACACATGAACTTACTTGAAAGGAAGCGATGTGGAAAAAAAACGCAAACATGAGACCTGCCACATTTTGAACATTCTTTCTAGCGTAGTACGATGGAAAGGTGAAACAGAAGAGACGTGAAAATACATTTGTAACAAAATATGCATCGCATGGAATACAGTCAGTGAGGAAATCCGAGAGGCGTAACAACACCCACAGCAGGCAATCACAGAAACTACGGGAGGAACATCTGGGAGTTCGGCTTTCTCAAAAATGAGCTCAGACTTGAATCTCTGGCAAGGAAACTGAACTAGTAAAAGCAGGAAAAATTGGGCTCTAACCAAAGGTGCGAAGAAAACAATTTCTTTGAGAAGCCACCAAAATCAAGAGATATTTGTGCACAATTGAGGCACATCTGCACGAATAAAGATGTGTATATTCAATAAAGATGATGCTCAATCAAATTCGACTAACTCACTCTACCGAGTAACTTTAGCGACATAGTAGGGGACAACACCGCAGTGAGAAGACCAAACACATTAATTGATTCAGAAATTAGACGATGGTGAGGCAAGGGGTTCTAGGCCAGATGTGTCAAGCTATTTTGCATTCACAAACACCGCGAATCGCAAAAATAGTGCATTTGCGAACGCAACATACCATGTCCCAATGTATGACAGTTTCTCGCGTCGCAATATGGAAAATCGCAAAAATTGCGATTTCCTATTTTGCGAAGCGACAAATCTGCGAATAACCCTTAGCGAATTTGCAATTTGAGAGTCCCAAATTGCGAATTCACAAAAATGTATGTCGCAGATTGCGAATTCACAATAGAATGTATGAAATATTTGTAAATTGCAAATATGTAAAATTCGAAATTTTGCACCTCCGAATTACCACCAACTCAAGGCAGGTGGCAACCAGGTGCAACCTATTTAAACAGGCCCAGAATGCCTCAGCGTCTTTCACAATGGCAGCGCTGTATGTCATATTGAAGAGGATGCGGATTCAAGCAGCAGCACAGAGAAAGAGGAGGAGACAGACACGCGTTTTCAGAGTGCGCATTACCCTGTTTCAGCAGATAGAGGAAGAAGTACATGAGAAGTATAGACTAGACTCTGCAACTATACTAGACCTGATATCTCACCTAAAACCAATACTTGAGCATCCAACCCGTAGGACCCAAGCCATTCCAACACATGTTCAGGTCCTCTGTTGACTGCACCTACTAGCATCAGGGGGTCATACCTACAGCAGGAGGGGTGTCCCAAAGTTGCCTGTCACGCTTCTTTAATGCATTCTTGGATGCAATGGTACAGACGATACACCATTACGTCAGATTCCCCATCACACAACAGGCATTGCAGCAGACCAAACTGGATTTCTACCAGATAGTACAGTTCCCACATGTAATCAGGTGCATTGATGGGATACATGTAGCCCTCTGTCCCCCCTCAGATAATGAGTACGTATTCAGGAACAGGAAATCATTCCATTCACTCAACATACAGGTCATATGTAATGCAAAACATATAATAACTGATATAGTGGCAAGATATCCTGGCAGTACACACGATTCTTTCATTTTTAGACACAGTAGAATATACACACGTTTCACTGGGGGTAAATTTTGCGAAGGATACCTGCTAGGTAAATGTATTTTACACACTCTGATGGATTCAATACTACTGCATGAATAGGACAGTGATTAACCATATGCCCTTTCATCCTGTAGGTGACAGTGCATATGCTGTGCGCTCATTCATCCTCACACCGTACCTCAAACCGGCTACTCACAGTGAGAGAAAATACAATGGCGCACAAAAGTCAACGCGCAATGTCATCGAGAAGACATTTGGAATACTGAAGAGCAGGTTCCACTGTCTGCACAAAAGTGGAGGAGTACTGCAGTACAGGCCTGATACCTGCTGCAAGATCGTGGCTACTTGCGCCATGATGCACAACGTCGCAACAAAAAAAGGCATACCAGTAGAACTCACAGATTCCGAATCAGATGAAGATGAGGAACCAGGTCCACGTCTCAGACCAGCAGGTGGTGTAGGTGCAGCAGATGGCAGACATAGACGTGATGAAATAACACACAACTATTTCTAGGTGAGTAATGATGATACAAAGTAACTCACGACTGTTGAATAATTGTGTTTTAATATACCTTAACATCAGGTGAATTGTCTTCACACAGCCTACAAGTCACAACAAATGTGTGGCTTTTAGTGTTTAACATACCATGTACACAGTCCATGCACATTTGCATGACTCTGTTGCAACACTGTCTATCTTTTGCGCCCCCATAACGCAATTGCACTGTCAATATTCACACTGCCCTCTCTTGATGAGGCATCGGATGCTGTTCCATGCCTCACACTTCGCCATCTGGGTTCAGTCACGGGTGGGGTAATTCTGCTGCAGCTGGAGACCTCCTCACTGTCCCCTGCACCCAGAATACCTGTGGCAGCTATGTTGGCTGTTCAACTGCAGTTGTGACCTGCACCATCTCCTTGGCAACATCCTAGCTGCAGTGTGCCATTTCAACCTGCACGGACATTGTACATCTGGCAAGGACAGCTGTGGCATTGCACAGATGGTTGACTGACTTAGTGTAATGATCCAGATGGGTAAATAGGCATTGCTTTTCTCTGCGTCTGGAGGCATAGTCCTCTGCATGGTGTCACAGAGCTCTTTGATGGCTATGGTCATTTCCTTCATGCTGTCTGCACATGCCTTGTTACCCTCGGCCACTGTGTTGTTGAGCTCCCTGATGCCATCCTTTATGTCAGTCAGATTGAGATTAACAGACACCAGCTGCCTTTGCATTGACCACATGCTTTTTGCTTGCAGCCACTGCACCTTCAACATTGTGCTCTCCAGCCCAGAGAAGACAGAGGATTCGTCTCCTTTGTTAGCGTTGTGTTGTGCCCTTGGTCTGCATCTCATGCAACTGCTATCACTACGGTACACAGGAGACTGGTCATGTTGGTCCTGTGCCTGCTCTTCGTCCCTTGGCTGTGGCTCATCCCGGATGGCTTGCACTCCACCCTCCAACTGCTGTAGCAGAGCCACAGTGTAATGGTGTGGTCTTGGTGCAGGTGTTGTCTGTGTTGTGTGGTCAGACTCCTCTCCCCCTGCCTGTTCCTGTAGCTGTGGTGCCTCATCAATTGAGGTATCCTCACCCTGTGTCACAGGTTCATCTATGAATACAAGAGAACTACTTATTGTGTGTCCTGCTTTGTGTTATTTCCAAAATAAATTAACTTCAGTTCAGTTGGTATACCTAAATGCTGTGCTTGAATTGGTCTTTCACTGGTGTATCTCAACTTCAGATATGTTACTCTGTATTGCTGGGTGTTCACTAAATTGTGGCATGGAGTAGCTATCCTACGTAGATATTGAGTCATTCCAGAGTGGGGTGTTTAGGAGGTAATGGGTCAGGGGTGATTAAGCATGCATCCGACCTTGTCTGGTGGTGGGCATGGCTGAGCTGTCAATGTCTGCTACGCTACTGATGGTTTGTGGCTGTAGCATGGACTCCACCAATTCCTCAAGGGATGTTGAAGCTGTTCATGGCTCCTCACCATCTCCTCAATGAGGACCTCTAGTTCTTTTTCGCTGAATTTCTGTTTCCTTTTTCTTACTGCAGCCTCCTTTGCCTTCTCCTGTGTATCCTTGGTGGGTTTGTGGGTGTATTTTTACTCCAGGTGGGCTTCAGAGTGCTGTGCTCCTGCTCCCAGCCTCTTACACAGCCTCAGGCACTCAGAAACAGCATGGGCAGTCACACTTCCTGGGTGTGATGTCATCATGCTGCTCCTGAAAGGCAGATTCACAATTTTGCGATTTCTTAATTGCGAACTCGCAATTACAGAATCACAAATTTAAAAATCGGTAATTGCGATAGTGAATTTTCCTGAATCGCTATTTTTTCAATTTTGTACCAGCATATCGTTTTGTGACTCCCAAATAGCAATTCTGTAAAAATCGCTCTTTGGGAATCACAAACTGATTTTTTGATACATCTGGCCCTCTGTGTCTAATCGTGGCAACGGGTGCTGGAAAGGGGTAATCAGCAGCACGAAAATGACTATTGAACATTTAATAGTGTATAACACCTGGGCTCCCCCTTCTCCAGGCAGGGGAAATGGATCTTGCACATCCCCTGCTCACTTGCAGTCACATTTCAATACCAGCTTTAAAATGGTTTAGTTTTTGCTTTTTATGAGGCACTTTCTCTGCACAATTGTGGTTACATTGTGGGAAAGAGTTTTCTACTCCTTTCTTATATTCCTGCAGCTCTTAGTTGCAATATCAATGAGCCAACTCATGAGTGTAGCAACTGTATGCATTATGCAACACCTTTCTTCATCACTGCCTATTGTATTTATGCACTTTGGTTCAAGGTGACCTCTCTACATACAAATGCATGGGGAGGGGAAGGGTCTAGCCTGCAGTGGCAGCCAGCATTAATAATTTATAGTAGGGCGTGATAGTGCACAACTCGCCATAAAATGGGGAGTGGGAGCACGACCGGTGTGGTACTTCTCTGCCAGGATCCTGGTTGTCCACAAGCAGGGAAGGGAAGGACTTCCTTCCTGCTCAGTGGAATGTGATCCAACCAATCCTGGAACTGCTTTCATGCTGAGAGCAACTCTAGGATTGGGCTAACCCCACGCACATTTTGAGGCAGGGGGGCTGTGCCAGCAATCTCAGGCTGTTTGACAGCCATTGGATTACTGGGTCTACAGTGCACATGGTGGACTGGCCATTGCAAAACGGAAGGCCAATCCAACATGCACATTGCAAACCACTGCAGTTATCCAGCATTTGCAGCAGTCAGCCCCACCCCCACCTTCGCACTGTACACAGCGCAAACCAGTGCGGTGTCAATTAAATAAAATGGTAATGTCATGCCAATTCTTTTTGTGTTGCGAGCTGCGCTCGCAGCAGGTGGGGTGATGCTCCTCCACTCTTTAGGAGGAGCCACCCCTGCTACGCTGAAGGAGACAGTCTGGCACTGCCACAACCAATGTATCCTCCGACTTGAAGTTGCGTTGCTCTTTGCGAGCTAGGCCAACCCCTCGCACCACACACTTTAAACACTTAGAATTTGGTTTTAATCCCTCTTTCACTCATGCACTCTCAACCCATGAGGTTTTCACCAAAACAAACTCTTACTCCCCTTCTCACTAACGGATAGATCTTGTGTTTTTATAAACCATTTTAATGGGATAGTAAAATATGGCTTTTTAGTAACTAGTATTTGGATGGATATTGCAAGTTAATATTGTATGTATCTAAATTGTTATGGCTTTTATTAACTAAACAATAAACTGGCATTGACATTAACAGATACAGCAAAATGGCCATAATTATAACTATGGGGATAGTTCCAGTTCGAGTGCATGAATAGTAATAAGATAGTCCCCAAGTTTTCTTTGATTAGGTACCATCACAGGGAGGGTGGCCTGCTGGGGATAACACACCACCATGTCTGTGATCACATTTAAATAATGTTTTTTTTTATGGTATCTATATATAATTGTAAATGCAGCCCATAAAGGAAAGAGGGGCTGCACTTTAAAAAAGTTTACTTTGAGAGTTGGCAGTGGTCCCCTGGATCACACCCTACTAGCTAGTTTGTTTGTTTTAAATTCTCAATACGGAAGGGGTTTTGTACCACTACTACTACTACTACTACTACTACTACTACAGAGCTTCTCAGCTCAGGGGGATTGGAGAATGGTTCCTCAGGGAATCGAGACAGCACTATATGCACTTGGACCAGGCAGTAGCAGGGAGCATGTTATGGAACATCCAATTGATACCAAAGGAGGACAGACGGCAGAAACTTTATTGTAATCAAATAACGAGTGCAGTTTTGGACATTTGGGGTAATATAACTTACCCATTGGAACCATGAGCGTCCTGTTGCCATTGACTCCCGTTCATAACAACAAAGACTGCACAGTGCCCACCTTTATAAAGGGAAAATGTACAAGACCTGGTTACAAAGGGAATTTAGGATACTTGTAGACCTATAGGAAGCTGGACAGGTTAAAACATTTGAGGACAGTAAATTGGTATAGAAGGTCTTAGAAAAGGAAAGATTTAGCCATTATCATTTGCAGCATTGCTCATTAGTGCAGCAGTCACCAGAGAATGGACCGATTTAAAAAGTCAATCATGACAATGTTGGTCAAAAGAGGGGCAGTTTCACAACTGTAATAAGTATAAAATGGTCATAGAAAATGCAGAAACCGGTTATTGTGAAATCCTGGGAAAAGACACAAGTATACCAGATTTATTGTGGGAATATGTTTGGAGAAACAGCGTCCAACAACAGGTCAGTTTTGAATAGAAGCTCACCATAGGAGATCATTTGTTGGTACTTGACACCAGGCACAATACACAAAATGTTCTTTGCTGCGACGGACTGATGTTGGAGGGGAAGTAGTAGAAAAGGCACAATGCTCCATATTTGGTGTGAATGCTATAAACGTATGTATTCGAAATGAGGTGATATCAGTCAATAGAAAAACTGTGGGATATCCTGTCATTTAGGACCCAAGAATAAAAGTGCTCTGTCTAACACCAGACACGTGGGATCAAGATGAAGAATGGTTGTTGATTTTTCAACTGTTGGTGGAGGCAAAAATCATTGATAACAATCCATTTTAAATATCAGATTGCCCCTTACTTTGCTCTTTGATGCATTAAAACATTTGGAACACGTTGGTGAAGAAAACAATAACAGGATGACTCAGTGAATTTGGCTTTCAGTATTACATGGGGAAAGAATGAAGAGAGGTAACATGCCCAACCATGATGAAGACCTTTACATTTGTTTGACTGAACCTAGAGTACCCAGTGAAAAGGAACTGAAATGAACAATAAACAAGAGAGACAGCAAAACACCATATCAAAATCACTTTGGGGTGGTATAGTGTTTGGGGAAGAGGATGTTAAAAAAAAAATAGTTACACCATAACTGCACGTTTATTAAAAAGAAAATCCTAACTTCATAGTTAGTTGCCATGGTAGCCATTCATCTGGAGATTGTAGAGATTTCAGTAATGTTGTAGGTGGATGGTGCTACTACACAAATGGATGGTACTACTACTACAAGAGCAAAAGTTTGATTATTGCTTTAGAACACCACACTTTTGGATTACTGTATGTTATGTTAGTTTATATTTGTAGAGCGCCAAATCACCAAAAGGTCTCTAAGCGCTTACAGCATAGACCCTGAACCCGGGAATCCCTTATTCCTGCTGGGTTCAGCCTCAGTGAACAAGATGGTCTTGAGTTTCCTCCTGAACGGGAGTAAGGTGGCTTCCCCACATATACTGTCCGGTAGCTTGTTCCGGAGATGGGGAATCACAGAAGAAGCAGGACTGGTTGTGTTGCATACAAAGGGCTACAAGTGGAAGGAGCTGGAATCTTAAATATTTTATTCTCTCTCATAATGTCTATAGCAGGTGTTCACCATGGTTCTTCACGATGCCTGGTTGATTACGATGTTTATCCTGAGGAGCAGTTGTATCTTTTTTCAACAGACTACAGTGTACTGGGCTGGAATTCCAAAATACCAGAGAAAGGGTGTGATTCATCCTGCCAGCTTGTGCTATACGATTTGTCCATGCCTACAAGCACAATGGATGATTCCCTCCAGTTAAGCCTCCAGTCATCTCATCTTTGTTGGCACTATGTTGAGGCACAAGCCTGGAGTGCAAAGATTACCTTAGATCCCTTTAATATTTAAGATCTTTATGACATAGCTCAGAAATACCCTGGACTAGGGCCAGGTGGAATTTAATTTATGCCACATAATTAGTGTAATTTTGGGAATTTTGCATTATGAAAATTATGCCATGGCATGTAATTAGATGTCATTTGTGGTAAAAATGTACTGTAAATGCTTTTTTTAAAACTTTAATGCTGTTTTTTTGTAACTGCAAAACATGTCCTTGTGACGCATGCCATGCTAAAACATAGCATAAAATGACAGATTTACATTTTGCGTGACTAATAATAATTTTCCCAAATTTTTGCATACTTAATCAAAAGCCAATGATGCTAATTTCACACATCCTACACTCAGGATTTGTGAGTGAGGTCTCTATTCTTACACCAATGATATTGTCGTACGGTTTGCACCTCATTTGTAAAACTGTGTGTTTGTGGGACAACATCAACATCAGGATTGTGGCTGATTGATTCCATGCACACTCTCTGGATATGCTGGCCTGTTCCCCTGCTAGCACACAGTGCACCATCTGGACTCCCTAACCTTACAGGGTACCAAACATGTGTGCAAGCTCAGAACGTGACTACCCTGATCACCAAAGGAAATCATGGTAACAGATCTAGAACCCTTTCATTTGGACTCTCATGCTTACTCAAAGAAATACACAAGAAGTGCTCAGCAAGGGGTGTCAATATTTATTAAAGCATTGTTATTCTTGTATAAAATCGGTGTGCTGCAATAGTCAGCAGAACGAAACAATATAGCGTACTTAGCATCATAAGAACAGTGAAAAGGTTAAACATTTCCATCATTGTGCTATGACTGAAAATATACCAGCCTATAAGTACTGTGTATAGTGTACTCCTACCTAGCACTCCCTAAAATTGTCTTTCCTAGGGTGGGTGGTCTGCCAAATTCCTGCCCGGGTGGTCAAACTTCCCATTACGTGAGGGTAAGTGTCATCAGACTGTCCGTCTTTCTGTAGAGCTGGACATCCCTTGTGTTCGTAAGCAGGAATCAGCTGAGCTGGAAATCCAGCATGCAGTGACCTCACGGTGTCAGCTGAGTGCTCTTCTCCTTCAGCAAGGAGGTGGTTCTGTTTATATAATAAACGGCACCTGTGTGGCCAGGTCGCAACCCTGTCAGGCTATAATTGTTTATCTAAGTTGGATAGCATTGTCGCCTACCGAACAATAACAATTATGACATATGCGTAGTGAACATTATCCCTTGTACTAAGGGCCATATGTATGAACACATTTTCCAATGGACACAGAATGGGTAAAACCCTATGATGCATCTGGCACTAAATGTTTGAGGTATCGTGATAGTGTGCCTACGAAGCAGAAGCGTAGGAAATGCTGATTCAGAGAATGTACTCCTGCTTTGCCACAAACACGCAAATGTATGTCAAAAGCCATTGTGTGTAGTAGAGAAGATAAATTAAGAAACGTTATTATGTAAATAGCGGTATTTCTTACCAGGCCGATCATGACCACGTGACACCCACTCTTGGACATGAGTTGATGAAAGCTATCCCTAGACAAGTGCTAAAACGTAAGAGTATACAAACCCTACTAAAATCTATTAAAGCATCATGCTTCTTTAGTAGCAAAGAGCATAGTGAAAGTCACCTAATATTTGTGAAAAGGTATAAAAACATGTATTAGGACAAATTTTAAAAGCAATTTAGCATAATAGAAAGCTGAATCAAAAATTATCCCATGACTTGAAACCGCCAGATTGTTTATGTGTTCAGAGAGGTAGACGAAACATTCCTGTTCACAACAACCACAGACGATGTTCCCATATGCACCCATCAGATCAGATCCATTAAGAAAACATTTTCCCATCCATCCCCCTCTTCAGACACCAAAGGAAGAGCAGCCAGTGGGGTATCCACAGAAGCCGAGCCAAGATCCTGATTACTAGGTGCAGAAGCATCCCAGGAAGGCTCGTAGAATACATTCAGAAGCAACGGCAAGCGTAAGGGACAACAGTACAAGTGGGCCATTAATGGGCTCACAGAAGGTCAATGTCCGTAGACTGAACCAGTTGTGTTCCTAGGCATATGTCCAGGGTACGCTCGAAAGTGCACAGAAGACAGCACAATATGGGCTGCACAAAGTGTATCCATACAGGCCAAAAGGACAAGAACCAGTGTTCATTTAGCTGCTGAAGCAAGGGTGTGTCAAAGCACTGTATCATGCATTCACCACAAAGGAGCACATGTGCAAGTGATAGTTTCATTTGGCTTCTTGATGTGACATTCACTGCTGATTAAAAGCAAAGTCCGACAATCAGGAACAGGACCAATGGAAGACCTCCAAAAATGCTTCCTAACAATGACTGTATGAATGATGGAAATACTCCGAAGACTGTCTGGAAGGTACTAACTAAACCAGTGTGCCACTTCCACGGTACTAAACATGGTAAAAATGCAGTGCACTGGTTACCTAAAATGTAGCCAGAAATTAGTGTGGAGTAGCGACTGTATCTAAGAGGAAGACCTTGCAACTTGAAGAACAAACATCTCCTATACAGATGTTAAGGCTACATCATTCTGGAACAATAAGACTTTCAGTCTACTCAAAGCATCAATTCAAAAGCTTTATCGAAGGCTAAGGGTCGCATCCCTAACTGCGTGGGCAGGTGGAAACAGTACTTGTGTGCAACAGGTCCCGACTGCAGAAACTGTCACCAGATAGGCAATGCCCAGTTTCATACTGCAGCAGCTTTGATTGTTCAACATTAAATATCTCCCATTCAAGAGCAATCTGAAAGCCGGATGGATCACTGCAGCTGGAGAGCCCTTCAGATAGCAAGACAAATCTGCCATGCAAGCATTACATGCACCAGGAAGTGAAACCTGAATACACACTAAGGAATGCCCCAAGATATTCTTGCAGTCAGTCCCGCTAAGAAAACCTTAGTCCTGTCATTCCGACAGCGATATCTAAAAGGTAAGATTCATGACTCGTGCACAAGGCCTTCTCCTATTGCTTTCTATCTGCCTACTTCAGGATATTGTAAAGAGTATTGGAATTTGCAGAAAAATAAACCTGTGAAATGGATTTCTGCAAAACTGAATGGTATTTTCTCCAACTTCTCTATATGTAACCTAGTGTATGTTGCATCCTTTCTTGCCATGATGCTTTGCAGGTTTGTCAGATTGTTAGATTGTAATGTCATAGCATTGTGGTGTTGCCAAGGTGCGCGACCAGCATGAAGAGTCTGTAGAGTCCAGCTCAGTAACATTATTGATCTAAGTTGTGACTGCCCATGTTGCAAAGAGGACAGGTCTTTCTATATAATGTCTATTGCAGATGACACAATATTACCCATAGAGTATATTCTAGTGGACAATGTAGTCATACTATTATCAACTACTGCTAGAGCCCTTTCTAAATTAACCCTGTCAATTTTGTGCAGTTTCACAGCAGCCTTCTGCTGGGAAACTTTCCATACTTCATTGTATATTGCAGACAAGAAGCATTTTCAACGTGGTTTTCAAGGACCCAATATAAAAGCCTGTAGTCCCATGTCACAAGAAAGAAGGGACAAGTGTTATTTCACCTGGGACAATGTTGAGGTTTTTTAGCCAATCAAGGCACTACTTTCCAACACTGTAAGTTGTTACCTTCCCTGAGTGTTGTGTCTGCGCATAACGTGGGTCAGGCCTGTTAATCCTATACCCTTTAGTCTCACCTAGGAAACGTGCATGATACCCGTTAGCATTTAACAACCACACACTAATAGTACCCCGATTGGTCCCTGAAGAAGTGTATGAACCCTTGTGAAGCATGGTGTCTAATGTATCCTTTGTTTGAGTTGTGAACCATTGCCAGTTCACAAAACGTGCAAATGTGGGAATGTTAGGTGTATTTAAATAATTTATCTTATCCAGGCCAAGACATGACAAAAAAATGTTGTTCCACTGAACCTGCCAGTCTTTAGTTCCCCCAAATTGATTTCAACTCAATTGTGTCCAGGGCTGGCTGGAATGCAGCCCTTGCAATATTCTCAGACCAGCCCCACCCTGGGGGAGGGGTTTGAGGTATAAAGCACTGCTGCTTTTGTTACTGGGGGGCCAGTATTGCAGCACTATTTGAAAACCAGCCCCCAGAAACAAAACCGGCCCCCACCACTACAAAACTGGCCCCCACCCTTCCAGCCTCCCGGGGAAATGCCCAATGTCTGCCATGGCCATTCCAGCCCTGACTGAGTCCCTTCAAAAGTCAAACCCTTGTGTGGACAACTGGAAAAGAAAAGATTCAGAATATGTCGGTTTTGTATCAGTGAGCATATTGTTCTTTGCAGGTGATGGTGTAAGTTTATACTAATAAGACACTGGGTCAGCTGTAATGTGACCAGAGATAGGAAAACGTCTGTGCACACGTTTTTGAGCTACACAGTGGTGGTGAAGGGCAGTGTCGTATGTAACTAAATACTGCATGTGGAGTACTTACTTTATGCAAGAATGGTGACCACAATGCTGAAAACTGAACATTTCATCATAATTAGTAGTACATCATACTTTTCATCAGAGTTAAAAACAGTGGAACACTCTAGGTCTTTTAGCATTTATGCACTCTATCAATGTCCCAATCATCGGAGACAGTACTAAGGGTGATAATGTCATTGAAAGAAATGCGGAATACATATGGTATTTTCAAAAGTCAGTAGGACTGAATATATCATATGATACCCTATCCCAAACTATTTCATCAGGAACCGGAAGAGCAGAAATGTTCACTAGGTACAAGCCTCTTTGAACAATGCATAATGAAGAATGTGGTTTTAAAAGCAAGCTCACCAATTGTACAGCAGAGAGTTCTGGGAGATAGTGTCCATTCAGAGGCAGGAAAAAGGATGTCACAAAACCAATCCAAAGAACAAGGAAGAGTAATCCAAAGGTATAGGCATGGAGGAACAAAGTACTTCTTCTTCAGCCAAAAGTAGACTACAAGCAGTCTACCTCAGAGAGGTGGTGGTGGAGGTGGCTCGGATGAATCCGAAGAGTCAATGAAGTAGCCAGAGGCTGATTAATCTATTTTTGGCCACTCTGGAGGTTATGTAGAACCTGGAGCAGACTTGAATTGTGGTACATTGATGTAGACTCCCTCCAAGTCAGGTTTTTGCATAAAAAGTTGTTTGTATAGTAGTTGTTGATGTAGCAGGTGAAAGAGATACTTAATTACTAGGTATCCCCAGCCGGAGAATAAAGGCTTCATCATTGACCAAAGCCTCCAATGGGACCTCTTGTATAGTAGTGAGAGGAGACAGATAACTACTCAGGATCCCACATGGCCTACTGTGTAGAACCGGCCATGTGATGTGTTTTGGCAACCAGCAAGGGGCGACAAAAGTACAGTTCTGATACCTTCAACAGCCAGGACTGATACAGGTGCACTGTAAGATGGCCCAAATTCTTTCTTGTCCACTATTTTCTCCCCAACCTTTGGGATCCAACCAGGAACAGCTGGCACTTTCTTCACTTTGCCAGTGGTGGCGTGATTTACTTAGACGTTGCTTTATTCATTCCGTAAACTGTTCAGAGCCTTTATAACTCTGTGTACTTTCACCCTGCTAACCAGTGGTAAAGTGCCTATGCTTTCCCTTTAAACATGGTAGTATTGACATATTCCTAATTAGTATATTTATCTTACCTACAAGTTGCTAGTATATTGTGCAAAATGTATTCAGGGCCTGTAAGTTGAGTGTCACTAGCGGGCTGCAGCATTTATTGTCCCATCCAGTGACAGTAAAAATATGGCTTACCTGCAATTCGACCTGTCAAAATAAACCCGTTTGACAGGCCAAAAACCTCACATTTAAATACTAATAAATGACCCCTATGTAGGCCTAGTGGTCCACAATGTAAGGTGCATTTAAAAGTAAGAAACCAGAGTTCAGATTAGAATCCTAATACTGTATCTCATGAATGGGACTGATTTGAAAAAAAATTAAACAACTATTTTTAATTACCTTTTCTCTGCCTGAGGTTCCTGGAATCTTAATGTACATTTGCTCACCAACTTTTGCCAGCCAGTAATAAGCCTTTGAATAGGTGTGAAATGCTTCTGAAGAGCAAACAATGGGCTGACCTGAATGGGCAGAGATGATTAATCTGAGCTTCACAAGATATGCAGGCTGGGTCTGTGAGCAGCCTTTTTCATATTACAGTTTCAAATCCTCATGGAATATCAATTCCTGCTTGGCAGGTCTGCTAGGTTTACATATAAAAATGGAGGTGAGTATGAAAGGACAGGAACAGGATGGCAAGACATTCTTTTTATCCACTGTCTGGTTGCCAATGAACCTTACTTTGTTATACCAGAATTCTATCTCTGAGTTTATTGTGGGTACAGAGGTTGTTCCAAAATGGATTTTAATCTTGAATATCAATACCATGCGAGGGAACATGGCAGCCGTGAAGTAAATGGCTGCGGATGGCCAGAGAGAGGAGATGAGGAGGACGGGAGTGTAAGCACACTACTTCCCCCTTCCCCCCACAGTTACGTTAAAAATTGAAACGGTGAAAATACCAACCGCATTGGTGTGTACTTTTTGTTTTTTTTCGCAGGACTGATGTATTACCGGTCCAGGAGTAGCGAGGATTATTGGAGCCCCTCGGAGCCCAGGAGCGTAACCCTGACGTGGAGGAGAGCTGCAGGGCAGCTGTGGCGTTCACGGACGACGCAAGCCCTTTCACACTGCGGCTTAGGCAGGGCCGGACTTGGAACCAAAACCGGCCCTGGCAAAGTGCACGGCCGCCCCCCAGGGGGTTGGGGATGCGGCCGAGCTCTTTGCCAGGGCTGGTGTTTGGCCACTTTTGTTACAGGGCCGATTTTGCAGCTAGGCTGCAAAAACAGCCCTGTAACAAAAACAGCCCCCAGTGGCCCAAAACCGGCCCGATGCCTGCTACGGCCAGTCCGGCCCTGGGCAGAGGCAGCACAGGCTGTGTGGATGGACAGGGTGTAAAGGCTGGAGACTGTAGCGCAAAGGGAGCTCTGGACACAAGCGGTGCTGTAGCCTCTCAGCCCATGAACAAAAATTGGAGGGGGTGCATAAGAGGTCAAGGAGATCCCCAAGTACAGTTGAGTGCCCATATGGAGAAAAGTGCATCGTCATCTGCAAAATCAGGTACCCTGCCAGACAATATATCTAGGTACACCCTGCGTACTCGTGCAGTTGGAAAATCGGGGGTAAGTTCTGATTTACAATTGCCTTTAGTTTCAGAGGTCTCAAACAAGCCCGTTATTAACAAGGCTGGTCAAACAAAACCGTTAAGGGCTGGAAAGTTAGTAAGGCTTTGTCCAATACAACAATATTAGGGGCAGATAGTGAGAAAACAGCAGTTATGTCTCAAAGGGAGTTGGAGAAGGGAGAAAAGGGAGAGGCTTCAGCAGAGGCTAACATAGCCTGGGTAGCTGCGGGTGGCATTGAGGTCACTAGTGGATGCAGAGTATCATCTGGAGAGGCATTCCAGATCTCAACACAGAATAGGTTCAGTGCCTTGGAAGTAAGAGATGAGGTTGATGGTGAGGGAGGGCCAAGACAGTTGGACCACACGGTGATGGAGACAGAGGCAAGGGGATCAAATTTACATCTTTAAACCCCTTTGGCTTCCATCCTCCTAAGATTAAAAGAGGGGATCAGAAGTAGGTTTAAAACATGTGAACCCAATCAAGCAGATATACAATTCTCCTGCACCGCTTTGGCACAGAAATTAGAACGCGTCACAGCACAGACAAATGCATTAGACAAAGAGATAGGGATGATGAGGAAAGACATCACAAAAAATACTGAGGGTCTGGGAACATTGGTCAAGGACAATATAGGGCTCAGGGAAGATCTGGAAAGAGTTGAGAACCACTCAAGAAGAAATAATTTGAGAGTCCTGAATATTCCGGAGGCTGAGGAAGGGACCAACATTAAGGCCTTTGTAATTAAGTTGTTAACAGATCCAAGGAAAATCCTTGTAAACTTTCTTTCATATACAGTTAAAGAAACGATCTTAACAGCTGCCTTGAGAAATGGTCCGTATACAGTCCAGAATTATACCTACTCTATCAGATCTGACGTGTGCTGAGCTACAGATCAGAAACAATGGGAGCTAGGCAAAAGGATGGATGAGCTAAATAAACTTGGAGTCAAAGCCCAACTGAAATTACCTGTGATGCTGCGTGTCATGTGGGATAACCAGATGCAAAACTTTCGGATAGTGGAAGAGGCAGGTGATTTAACTGAAACTATAAAAAAGATGGGAATATCCTGAAGGGTATAGCCCTCAGAATTAAGAATGCATATTTGGCACAATTTAAGAAATTACACAAGCACAGGGATGGTTGAATAAATGTGGGGGGGTTAACCCCTTCGCTGCTAGGCCTTTTCCCCTCCTGTGCTAAGCCTTTTTTTTGGCTATTTGGGGTAGTGAGCGCTTAGGCCCCTGTAACCTTTTGACCACATAAGGTATCCACGCCAAATTTGCATCCTTTTCTTCCAACATCATGGGGATTCTAAACGTACCCAGGGTTTGAGGATTCCCCTGGAGGGGTCCCAGAAATTAGCCAAGATACAGCAAAAATTTGTTTTTTTTGTGGTTTTTCCCTGCAAATGTTAGAGTTTGCGGGGCTGAAATCACCATTTTCCCAGCTTTTAGGGAATGACAGACTTTTTTCAGAAAACCAACATTTTTTACACAGTTTTGGCATTTTTCTGGGACATAGCCTATTTTTGCTATTTTTTGTGCTTTCTACCTCATTCCAGTTAATGGTAGAAATGGGTGCGAAAGCAATAATGGATGCTGGAAAGCTATACATTTTAGAAAAGTAGACAACATTCTAAATTCAGCAAGGGGTCATTTGTGTAGATCCATCAAGGTTTCTTTATAGAAACTAACAGTTAAATATTAAATTAATTAGTTGAAAAAAACAGCCTTTTGTGTCAATGTTTTCACCTGTAACTTCTACTAATTATGACAGCTCTTTGAAAGCAATATACCGTTACATCCGCTGGACCATCCTGGTTGTGGGGATATATAGGACCTTTAGGTTCACCAAGAACCCGACGAACCCAGAGTCAAAAACTGAGCAGCAATTTGCAATGGCTTTTTATTATGTACCGGGCATATAGCAATTATTGTGGGAAAATGTAAAAATCGGTATGAAAGACACCTATGTATTTCTGAAATGGGAACAAACTATAGAGTTTAGAAACAGTACATATTTGCACATTTTCGAAATTGGGAATACTCATACTAGCATGAGAATTATCGGTCATTTTTCAAAACGACTTCTTTTTTACACAGTGTCTTTCATTTGGAAGGCAGGAATGCATCAAAATGCAATAGGTAATAACAGTTGCTTTACAAATCTGAATTACCCCAAGTCCCCCGATAGAAATGGTACCTCACTTGTGTGGGTCGGCCTAGTGCCCGCGACAGGAAACGGCACAAAATGCAACGTGGACACACCTCAAATTCGCAGTGAAAAATGAAATTTTTTGGGCAAAGTGCCTAGCTGTTGTTTTTTAACCATAGGTCTGCTGGCACCTAGGGAAACCTAAAAAACCTATACATTGTTTAAAACTAGACACCCAGGGGAATCCAGGATGGGGTGACTTGACTGCCTCCCACCAGGTTCTGTTACCCAGAATCCCTTGCAAACCTAAACAATTGTAAAAAAAAACCAACAGATTTTCCCCACATTTCTGTGGTGGAAAGTTCTGGAATCTGCGTAGATCTACAAATTTCCACCCACCCCACGTTCCTCAAAGTCTTCAGAGAAAAATGGTACCTCACTTCTGTGGCTCGGCCTAGTGCCTGCGACAGGAAACGGCGCAAAACGCAACGTGGTCACACCTCAATTCCGCTGTGAAAAATGACCCTTTTTTGCCAAAGTGCCTAGCTCTAGTTTTTTAACTCTAGCTCTGCCGGCACCGAGGGAAACCTAGCAAACCTATACATTTTTCAAAACTAGACACCCAGGGGAATCCAGGATGGGGTGACTTGACTGCATCCCACTAGGTTCTGTTACCCAGAATCCCTTGAAAACCTAAACAATTGTAAAAAAACCCAGATTTTCCCCACATTTCTGTGGTGGAAAGTTCTGGAATCTGCGTTGATCCACGAATTTCCACCCACCCCGCATTCCCCAAAGTCTTACGAGAAAAATGGCACCTCACTTGTGTGGGTCGGCCTAGTGCCTGCGACAGGAAACGGCGCAAAACGCAACGTGGTCACACCTCAATTTCGCAGTGAAAAATGACCCTTTTTTGGCAAAGTGCCTAGCTGTAGTTTTTGAAACCTAGCTCTGCCGGCACCTAGGAAAACCTAGCAAACCTATACATTTTTGAAAACTAGACACCCATGGCAATCCAGGATGGGGTGACTTGACTGCCTCCCACCAGGTTCTGTTACCCAGAATCCCTTGCAAACCTAAAACATTTTAAAAAAACAGATTTTCCCCACATTTCTGTGGTGGAAAGTTCTGGAATCTGCGTGGATCCACAAATTTCCATCCACCCCGCGTTCCCCAATGTTTTCCGAGAAAAATGGTACCTCACTTGTGTGGGTCGGCCTAGTGCCCGTGACAGGAAACGGCGCAAAACACAACGTGGACACACCTCAATTTCGCAGTGAAAAATGACCCTTTTTTGGCAAAGTGCCAAGCTGTCGTTTTTGAACCGTAGGTCTGCTGGCACCTAGGGAAACCTAGCAAACCTATACATTTTTGAAAACTAGGCACCCAGGGGAATCCAGCATGGGGTGACTTAGCTGCCTCCCACCAGGTTCTGTTACCCAGAATCCCTTGCAAACCTAAAAAAATATTTTAAAAAACACATTTCCCCCACATTTCTGTGGTGGAAAGTTCTGGAATCTGCGTGGATCCACAATTTTCCACACACCCCGAGTTCCCCAAAGTCTAACGAGAAAAATGGTACCTCACTTGTGTTGGTCGGCCTAGTGCCTGCGACAAGAAACGGCGCAAAACGCAACGTGGTCACACCACAATTTCGCAGTGAAAAATGACCCTTTTTTGGCAAAGTGCCTAGCTGTAGTTTTTGAACTCTAGCTCTGCCGGCACCTAGGGAAACCTAGAAAACCTATACATTTTTGAAAACTAGACACCTAGGGGAATCCAGAATTGGGTGACTTGACTGCCTCCCACCAGGTTCTGTTACCCAGAATCCCTTGCAAACCTAAACAATTGTAAAAAAAACAACACAGATTTTCCCCACATTTCTGTGGTGGAAAGTTCTGGAATCTGCGTGGATCCACAAATTGTCACCCAACCCGCGTTCTCCAAAGTCTTCCAAGAAAAATGGCACCTCACTTGTGTGGGTCGGTGTAGTGCCCACGACAGGAAACGGCGCAAAACGCAACGTGGTCACGCCTCAATTTTGCCGTGAAAAATGACCCTTTTTTGGCAAAGTGCCCTAGCTGTAGTTTGTGAACCCTAGCTCTGCCGGCACCTAGGGAAACCTACCAAACCCACATATTTCTGAAAAGTAGACTCCTGGGGGCTTCTAGGGAGGTATGGCTTGCGTGGATCCCCCAACGTTTCCTTACCCAGAATCCCTTGCAAACCTCAATTTTAGCTGAAAAAAATCACTTTTTTCACACATTTTTGTGTGGGAAAGTGTGGCATCACCGGGCTCACACAAAGTTTTCTATCCTTGCCTGTCGCGGGTACTTGGGCCTCCCACACAAGTCAGGCACCATTTTTATTGGGAGACCTGGGGGAAAGCTGGGTGGTAGGAAATTTGTGTGAGCCCGGTGATGCCACACTTTCCCACACAAAATTGTGTGAAAAAAGTGATTTTTTTCAGCTAAAATTGAGGTTTGCAGGAGATTCTGGGTAAGCAAATGTTGGGGGATCCACACAAGCCATACCTCCTTGGAAGCCCCCGGGTGTCTAGTTTTCAGAAATGTGTGGGTTTGGTAGGTTTCCCTAGATCGCCGCAGAGCACGGGGCCAAAAACCCAGGTGACCCCTTGCAAAAGCAAGTGGTTTTGAGATAGGCAATTTTGATGTCGCCTCACTACGTTTTGGGCCCTTGCCTGTCACGGGTACTTGGACCTCCCACACAAGTGAGGCACAATTTTTATCAGGAGACATGGGGGAACGCTGGGTGGTAAGAAATTTGTGTGAGCCCGGTGATGCCACACTTTCCCACACAAAAATGTGAGAGAAAAGTGTTCTTTTTAGCTACAATTGAGGTTTGCAGGGGATTCTGGGTAAGGAAACGTTGGGGGATCCACGCAAGCCATACCTCCCTGGGAGCCCCTGGGTGCCTACTTTTCAGAAATGTGTGGGTTTGGTGGGTTTCCCTAGATGGCCGCCGAGCACGGGACCAAACCCAGGTGACTCACCTTGCAAAACCAGGTTGTTTTGAGATAATTAGTTGTTTATTTCTGCAGAGTGAGAATTTTGGCACAATATTGCAAGGAAAATGTGACAAACATTTTGAGGTTTGCAGGACATTGTGGATAAAATAACTTGTTAGGATTCACAAGAGAGACATCACCATGTATTCCCATGGGTTTACGACAATATCTACAGTTGTTAGGTTATTCTTAGATGGAATGTGCACCTTGGCAGAGAGACTAAAAAGACAAAGATTCCTGCACAGCCATCTATTCCTCAAAAACACACACATACTGGTTGGATTTGGCACGAGGGCGAATGATGGTTCAGTATATAAAATTTTATTAACAAGAGATTTCACAAAAATGAAATGCACTGTCAATAATTAAATGGACAAACAAATGAACCAGTGACTCTCAGCTCGTGAGCTGTAAAGCCATGGCAAGGCACCAACCGCTTTACAGGCCATTCACACACCTTTCATACGTGATACACACAAGACCATTCACACCACCAGGCATGAAACCAACACATTACAACATTCACAAAAAGGGACAAGGTACACCCTGCTTCAGAAAGAAAAAAATATATATATTACTGCGCAGCCATCTAATCCTCAAGCACACACACATACTGGTTGGATTTGGTATGAGGGTAAGTGATGGTTCAGTATGTCCAATTGTATTAGCAAGTGATTTCACAAAAATGAAATGCACTGTTAATAATTGAAAGGACGAGAAACTGAACCATTGACTCGCAGCTCATGAGCTGTAAAGCCACGACAAGGCACCAACCTCTTTACAGGCCATTCATATACCTTTCATACATGTGACTCATACAAAACCATTCACACCGCCAGCCGCGGGCCCAACACATTACAACACTCACACCAGCAGACAGCGCCATTCAAGGGCCCATCACTTTCACATGCCCACATTCCTGGCACAGCAACCACACAAGCTGATGGATTGCGTGGAGTGGCGCTCAGCTAGCAGTGTGTGTAATGACCAGCAGCAAGTCACTACTCATACACCGCCAGCTGAGTGCCAGTCCATGCACACCACTAGCCAAGCGCCAGTCCACGTATACCGCCAGACAAGCGCCAATCCACGCACACCGCCAGCCAAGCACCAATCCACGCACACCGCCAGCCAAGTGCCAGTCCACACACACCGCCGGCCAAGTGCCAATCCACGCACACCGCCAGCCAAGCGCCAATCCACGCACACTGCCAGCCAAGCGCCAGTCCACGCACACCGCCAGCCAAGTGCCAATCCACGCCCACCGCCAGCCAAGTGCCAATCCACGCACACTGCCAGCCAAGCGCCAGTCAACGCACACCGCCAGCCAAGCACCAGTCCATGCACACCGCCAGCCAAGCCCCAGCCTACACACACCGCCATCACATTTAGGATTTTCTTATACAAAAAAAACCACAAAAAAATTGTAAATAGATACAAATCTACTAACACAAAATCTGTAACTAAATACATTGCCCTAATGCCAACCTTGAAACAGAACAGAAAATGTTAAACAATACAGGCCAGGCAGTTCACTTTACCACTCATGGATGCTCCCAAAAATTCTTATGCGTGTGGTACGATTTAAAACAAAAAAACACACACAGTCCAGGGTTAGAAGGACAGTCAGGGCAGTACATACTAGTCTCCTTCCGCACACCTCTTCGCCAACAGACTCTACATCTCCTAGTGGGAAAGTCTTTTGAGGTTGTGGGAGGAATGTATTCAGGAAAGTGGCGATCTTTCAATCTTGCCACATCCTCCACCACTCCAACTCTAGGAACACTTGCCTGTTCCACTAGAACAAGGCTGCCTATTACAGACTCCTGAAACTTAGCAAAAGTCATCTTTGACTCAGGACAAGAATCCTTGAACACAACAAAAGCATTAAAGGTTGCCAAGTGGAAAAGATGGATAGCCAACTTCCTATACCAATTGTAAGCCTTACGAAGAGCAGCGTAAGGTTCCAACCTCTGATCTACTCTGTCAACACCACCCATGTGCCTATTATAATCTAAAATGCACATAGGTTTTTGCACTTCAGCAACCTGACCCCAAACAGTCACAGGTGCAGTGCTTTCATCATGGATGTTAGTCAGCATGCAGACATCTCTCCTGTCTGAAAACTTCACAGCTAGAAGCTCCTCGCAACACAACGCACTGCACTGTTCCCGCACAAGCTTTTTACAAACAAGTTCTTTTGGGAAACCTTTACGGTTAGAGCAGATTGTGCCAAAAGCAACAGTTCCCACTTTGGCCAATTCCCTGAACAACCTCACACCAGTGTAGAAGTTATCTACATATAAATGGTGGCCTTTGTTAAATAATCCTCTACCAAGTTCCCACACAATTTTCACAGTCACTTCAAAAGTGGACGGACAACCAGGGAGGTTAATCCTGGATTCCTTTCCGGTGTACATCCTGAAATTAGAGACATATCCAGTCCTACTGTCACACAGCATATACATCTTAATTCCATAGCGTGCCCTCTTACTAGGAATGTATTGCCTAAAAACCAAGCCCTTGAACAACACCAAAGACTCATCCACTGCTATTTCTTTTCCTGGAGCATAGATCTCAGAAAATCGATCAACAAAGTGATCAAGGACAGGCCAAATCTTAAAAAGACGGTCACAATCAGGGTGATCTTGTGGCAACGCTAAACCATTATAGACAAAATGCAGCATCCGAAGCAGAAGCAAATACCTATCACGACTCATGACTGCTGGAAATATAGCCGTTGCCATCAAGGGACTAGTAGACCAATATGAAGACATTGATGGCTTCCTTAGCAAGCCCATCAAAAAAGTTAATTCCAAGAACTTCTTCATCTCTTCAAGATTTGTGGGAGTCCACTGGGTAGCTCTAGAATGGGGCTTAAGACTGGCACTGTTGTCCCTCAAAAACTGTTTGCCATACAAATTAGTCTGCTCAACAATCTCTGCCAAAAACACATCGTCCATAAACAACGGCAAAAAGTTCTCAGTATTCACTCTACACCCTGGAACACCAGTAAAGTCTGGCAATGCCGGCTGCACCATGCCAGGGGCAACCCAGAGGTCATCACTTTCAACTGGATGCCTCGCAGCCCCAGCCTGCAGCCCAGATGCGTCTTGCCGCACTACACCAACGGGAAGCCTAGCAGCCCCAGATGCCTCTTGCCGCACTACAGCAATGGGCAGCCTTGCAGCCACAGGCTGCAGCCCAGATGCCTCTTGCCGCACTATCGGCACATCAATGTCCTCCTCTAACACAGGCACTTCATCTGCACTGAGAGAAGCTTCATCATCCGATGATGCCATGTGGAGAGAAAACTCACTGCCTGAATCATCCCCTCCCACCTCTGCCTCAGAATCAGAGTCAGTCTCTGAACCAAGGTCAGAGGAAGACTCAAAAAGCATACCAACAACCTGCTGAGCAGTAATCCGGCGGCTAGCCATTATCCTTACTAAGAAAGGAGACTGCACAAACAAGTCAACAACAACCAACACTGTGCAAAGTAAGTCGTAAACAAAGTGTGACTTTAGCACAAAGATCTATATACTCAAAAACAATATAACTCTTACCAAAGAAAGCTACACTCACCAGCACCTACTCTGCGTAGACACAGCAAAAAGCAACAATATCCCACTAGAAAGAAAAAACAAAACCAATTACTCATAAGACAACAAAGTACACATCAAGCACTAATGCAAAAAGATTTTGACACTCAAAACACAGAAGCCAAACATTCTGCTATTACTACACCATTTGCAAAAAACATATCCATGTAGGGAAATTAAACTAATTTAAAGTAAATAGTACAAAATAAATTTGCTTACCAAGCACATGCAACTTCACAAGCTGCAAAACCAGCAGTAATAAAACCGCAACCTGGAACAGTCTAAACTGCAAAAGCCTTGAACTAGAATAAAATAGAGAAATAAAAAAATTACTATTACATTTCACAAACAATATGACAATTAAAATTATAACACACAATATCGCTACCCAAATGGTCATTCGGCCAGATGGGCCTTCAAATTGGGCTGAGAAAAATGAGGATTAGGTGAGGTTTTCCACCAATCCATTCTATCTCCCAGGTGGGGCAGAAAACACAGATATTTGTCGCCCCTTGGAAAAAAATGGATCCCGGGTGCCGAGTAGGATTTTCTGCCTTACCCTCCCACCTAGGGCAGAAAGACCTAAACAATGGGGCAGATCTGTGGGGCCAGAAAATACACAAACATATTTTAACCCCCTTGAAAGCGACCCTTGGCCAAGAGGTCGCTTCCATTACCTATAAAAGAAAATTCCTGGTGTCTACTGGAGTTTTCTGAACCCCCCCCACCCGGGGGCAGTAAGGACAAAAACAATAGACCGACTGCCACCAAGGGGGGCGGGCAGAAAAAAACATCCACAAATATAACCACCTTTGGAAGCGAACCTTGCCCAAGGGGTCGCTTCCACACACTACAAAACACAATCCCTAGGGCCTAGTGTGCCAGAAAGGCCAAAAAATGGGCAGATCTGCCCCCAGGCAGACAAACATCAACAAAAAATGCTCCCCTTTGGAAGCGACCCTTGCCCAAGGGGTCACTTCCATTGACTTTAAATGCCCCCAATTGGAAACCCTGGTGGCTAGTGGCGTTTTCTGCCCCCTCCCCCCCCCCCAGGGGGAAAAACAGCCAAAAAAATGGGCTGATTTGCCCCTAGGGGAGGCAGGAAAACATTACAAAACACATGCCCCCTTTAGGGTGGCTTCCATCAAAAATAATGGCCCCAAAATTAATCCCTGGTGCCTAGTGGTGTTTTCTGCCACCCCTGGGGGCAAAACGGCCCAAAAAAGGCCTGATTTGTCCCCAGGGGGGGCAGAAAAACATTACAATACACAAGTCCCCTTTAGGAACCGACGCTTGCCCAAGGGGTCGCTTCCATTACCTATAAAAGAAAATTCCTGGTGTCTACTGGGGTTTTATGCCCCCCCGGGGCAAAATGGCTTAAATAATGGGCTGATTTGCCCCCAGGGGTGGCAGAAAACCATTCCTAATAAAATGCCCCCTCTAGGAAGCGACCCTTGCCCAAGGGATCGCTTCCATAAAAAATAACTGCCCCAAAAGTAGTCCCTGGTGCCTAGTGGCGTTTTCTGCTACCCCTGGGGGCAAAACGGCTGAAAAAACGGGCCGATTTGCCCCCGTGGGGGCAGAAAAACATTCCTAACAAAATGCCCCCTCTAGGAAGCGACCCTTGCCGAAGGGGTTGCTTCCATAAAAAACATTTGCCCCCAAAGTAGTCCCTGGTGCCTAGTGGCATTTTCTGCCCCCCGGGGGCAAAACGGCCAAAAAAACGGCCGATTTGCCCCCGGGGGCAGAAAAACATCCTAAATATTAGCCCCCTCTAGGAAGCGAACGTTGTCCAAGGGGACGCTTCCATTACACAAAAAAAAAATCCCTGGTGCTGGTGGGGGCATTTCCGCTGCACGATCGCGACGCTGTGCGCGATCGTGAAGCAGATATGCCCTGCAAAGACACATCAGGGGAGAGGAAAATCTCCTTCCTCTCTCCCGATGCCTCGATGCATTCCCTAAACCCCCCCAGGAAGGAGGAAACCTACCTTCTTCCAAGACGCTCAGGAAGCAAATGGTTTTCCGAGCGGCTGGGATTGTGAGCGCTGACGTCATGGGATTCCAATGGGGGGGTAGGGGGTGGCAGCGGAAACTCTTCCGCTGCCATCACCCTTTGTGGGGGCAAAATTGGACACCCGTGGGGGAGCGCCAGCGCTTCCCCCGTGGGTGGGTTCCATGATGAGCTGGACTCGTCATGAGCACACGTCCACTGTGTGCCATGACGAGTCCAGCTCGTCATCAGCAGGGAAAGGGTTAAGGGAAGGGGGTAGGGGAAGCACTTTTATTTATCTGTGGAGACAACTCCTCCTCTCTGGTGGCCCAAATAGGCATTTATATGCCTGAAATTAAAGGGAGGGCTCCCAAGGGTAGGAGGGGGGGTGGAGCTAGAGGGTGGGGCACAGGGTGGGGAGCAGTGGGAGAAAAATCAAAAAAATAAGCCTTCAATGTCAGTATTATTAATTCAGCCTTGGGCCACTATGAAAATAAAACCCTGTAGAGATGGGAGGAAATGACAACATACTCCAGGTATTGACGTGGAATGTGAACGGCCTTAGATCAAAAGTCAGGCAGAGGTTGACAATTAAATATTTAGAGGAATCTAAAGCACAGGTAGCCTTTCTGCAAGAAACCCACTTAACTGCAAGCAAAAGCAGAGAGATCTCTACAAAAGTAAGGTGGATAGAGAGCTACGCTGTTTCTGACCAAGTAGAATACTGTAAAGGGGTGGTGGTTCTGGTCAGGAGGGGTTCGGGAGTTGAGTTAATCTCCTCTAAATCAGACAGTTCTGGGAGGTGAGTCTTAGCGACTCTTAGATTTTCCGGTATAGAATTTGTCTGTGTGGCTTTTTATGCCCCAATGTGGATGATCCCCAGTATATAGTAGACTTACAACTAACACTTGCTGGAGTAACCACCCCCATAGTCATTGGGGGTGATTTCAATACTTAACTAGATCCATCCTTAGATAGATCTAACAGTCGGAGGGGAGGCCAGGCTCAAGCACCAAGGACAAGGCAGGCTCTGAAACATATGTTATATGAAACGGGTTTGGTTGATACATGGAGACATTTAATAGGGCAAAAACAGGGATATACCTTCCACAGTAAAAAAATATAACCATTTCTCCAGGCTGGATTACTTATTAGTGGATAGAATTTGGGTTGGGAGATTAATAGAGGTCAATATATTGACGACCCACATTTCGGATCATGCTCCGGTTAGTGTAACATTAATCGGGGTGAGAGCAAATCATAATGCGAGATGGACCCTGAAAAGGTCCATCCTATCAAACTTAGATGTGTCTACCCTGTTGAGAAAAAGATCAAAGGAGTTCTTTTCAGATAACGCTTACTCATCCCCTATAGGAATAATCTGGGATGCCTTTAAGCATATATACGAAGGGTTCTACAAAGCCAAATTACATATAAGAACAAGCTAGACAGAGCAGAATTAAAAAGTCTGGAGGAAAAAGTGGGGATGCTAGAGGCTAAATTACAGGAAGCCACAGGGCCTACCCAATATGTAGAGACTATAGCTAAACAACTGGAAGAGGCAAGACTAAATTATAAGATTAATCTAGAAGCAAAGTCAAGAGCTGATAGATCATGTAACCATATTGGGGAATTAATTATTAACACTGAGGGTGAGATTGCTAATAAGGAGGAGGAGATGCAGGCTCGCCTGGTCTCACTCTTCTCTGAAATATACACAGAGGAAGTACGATCAGACGAGAGGACCCTAAAGCATTGGCTGGATAAGTTAGAAAGTCCAGTGCTTATAATGGTAGGTAGGAAGATATTGGATGTTGCAATCACTGAGGGTCAAATAAGAGAGCAACTTGCCCATTTAAAGAACGGGAAGGCTGCTGGCCCGGATTCACTGCTGGTAGAGCTGTATAAACTAATCACCGATTAAATAGTTTTGAAAATGGAATTATTGTTTAATTCAATCTATAAGGGGGAAGAGCAGATTCCAAGTTCATGGAGAGAAGCTACAATAACTTTGATCCTTAAACCTGCAAAGGATCCGAGGAGTGCAGATTCCTACCGGCCCATCTCCCTGCTAAATGTTGATTATACAATTTATACTGGCATTTTGGCAGGGAGACTGACAAAGGTAGCCCCACAACTAATACATGTAAACCAGAAGGGATTTATCCCATAAAGACAAATTCAAGAACTAACACCGTCTTTGATTGGGACTATAGATATAGCAATTGCACGTTCGATCCCCTTAGCGGTAATTACCATCGACGCCGCTAAGGTATTTGATCATGTTAGCTGGGCTTCCCTACGGGCGGTTTTGGAATCAATGGGTTTTGATATAGGCTATATTATGGCATTAAAAAAACTATGAGAATGTCCCACAGCTAAGATCATAGTAAATGGCATGCAGACTAAGAGTTTTAAGATCTTAAGGGGTATGAGACAGGGTTGCCCGTTGTCCCCCCTCCTCTTTGATATTTATATTTAACCGCTGGTGCATCTCCTGAGGAAAGACGATCAGATAACACCTATCCATGCACTCCCCTCCTGCAGTAAAATAGCACTATATGCGGATGACTTGATAATCTATACTTCCCATTCATCCAGAACACTACCTAGGGTGAAGCAGTTAACGAAAGAATTTGGGGAAGTCTCCCTATATCTAGTGAATATTGCTAAGACAGAGGTGATGGTTTGGAATTTGGAGGATTGGGGAGGCAGATTGTGTGATGAGATAAAATATCTAGGGATCATCATAGTCAATCAAATTAATGAGATCCCATTGCGGAATCTAAACAGGGTGGTTAAGGAGGTTGATAGGTCCCTGTCTAGGTGGAAGAGCCTTCCATTAACTATCTATGGGAGGGTCAACCTGGTAAAAATGTCCATCTTGCCAAAATTGACATATGTATTTAATTGCATCCCGTTGAAATTCCGCAAAGATAATTAATAAAGTACAAGGAAAAATAACCAGATTTATCTGGGCTTCCCGTGGAATACAACTCTCATGGAAAAAGTTGAGGCGTCGGCTACAGAAGGGTGGATAAGCCCTGCCGGACCTCAACCTTTACTGTATGGCATTTCAATTAAAAAACTTTCAAATGCTTATTGGGGAGCCTGATTCATCTACCTGGGGGAGCCCTACTAAGGGAAATGATCAATGAGTTTGGGACAACAGCCTTTCTATATAAATTTGGTGCTCAGAAGTTAAAAAAAAAAAGAAAGATTGAAAGTCCTAAATGCAGCGTTACGCCTTTGGTGTGCAGTGAGAATGATGCTAAACATAGGATATTATTCGGAATTTGCACCAATATGGGATTCCCCAGGTACACCGGAATGCCTAAAAGATGGATTGACTGTGCCTTTGAAGCAAGCTGGGCTGTCTCAGTGGGGGGAATTGATATCAGCAGGTGAATTGCTGCCCTGGGAAGTGTTGAGTGCGAAAACTGGTAACAGGCTATCTAGATTCAAATAGGTACAGCTCATGTCATGGTCTTCAACAATCCTACAGGAGACCGGTGGGTTATGGGACTTTGAGACTGCTATCCAGGACGTAAGGGTATAAAAACAAAGTAGTCTCAAAGTGGTATGGGCAATATTTGGATGCAGAGGAAATTAAACTGGAGACTCCATACGCTATCTGGCAGGAAGTACCCACAAATTTTAAAAGACATAATCTTTTAGTAATAAATAGACTATATTGGACCCCTCAAAAAATCGCTAAGTTCGTATTACAGCCTGTTCCCAGATGTAAAAGATGCAACTTGCAAACAGCCAACAATGTACATATTTTTTTTACATGCCCCACAATAAAGGAATATTGGAAGGCTGTAGAAACTATTGGAAGAGACATCTTGGGGGAACCCATAACCCTGTCAGCAACCCTGGTACTTCTAGGGATAGATCATGACTCACTAACCATGTTAGATAGGACACAAAGGGGTCAGATATTTTACCTGTTACTATTGGCTAGACAGGAGATATGTAAACACTGGACAGACCCTGTGCCTCCACACCCTACAGGGTGGTTAAAAGTAGCCAAGTGGACAATCAAAATGGACATTCATTGCAATCCACTAAGGTCGAGGGACATTTGGGAGGAATTTTTAAAATGGTCGAGTTGGTATGGAGATACAAAAACTGGGCCGTGGTGAAATTAAATAAAATGAATCTTGCCATAGTCCTATGATTACACCATATCATGGCAGCTTGGGAGGTAAATTCCACCTCTTGGAAGCGATAAGAGTCTTGTAAAAGACTTGGGCGAGTGAACGCAATGGACCATGAGACGAACATGGGCACCAGAAAATAGTCCAATACTTGCAGAATGCCATGGTGACATGAGGACAATTTTTATTTTTTAAATAATGGATTTTAATGTTAGATGTGAAGGACACCAGAATTCTCACAGTATGGTCCCCCACACACACACCCTTGCCCTTAGAGCTGCAGTTTGGTGTAGCTGAAGACTTTTGCCATCCTAAAAATTTCCCAAAGTGGGTAGGTTTGGCCCCAGGAACCTTTACCCCACTGGTTAGCGTGTGCCCAGGAGTCATTCCAACTCACCAACTAGTGCCAGGCATAAATGAGGTACTTCTAGGCACCCACTTAAGAACACATGCTGGACCAGCACAAGAACAGAAGAGGACTGGACCTGCTGTCAGTGACCTAAGAGGAGCCCTGAAGGACTGGACCTTCTCCCTCTTGCATCCAGGACAAAGAAGTGGACTACAGGGGTCATAAGGAATACCTGTTGAAGCTATTGTTATGTCCATGCTGTGCAGGAACTAAGAGTGCATGCCTACAGGGGGGTACAATATGTGCTCTCCTGCATTCATCCCCTGAGGTAACAGGGGGCCCTGTAGGCCCCCCTTAGTTTCCTCACTTTTCATGTAGGGATCACCCCAATGAAAACTGTGCGGGTGAGGAATCTCGTAACCTGCTTGATGGTGCTACAGCATCACCACCAGCATAATTTGGGTCTCAGACTGCTGCAAGACTAACATTGATTGCAGATCCCTGGTGGTAGCAGTGGTCCTATGGTGGTCTGACTGCCCAACTCGTAATACAGCGGTCGGACCACCAGTGTGCAGTAGCCACACTGCCACCACGGGTTTGGCAGTCCATCAGACTGCAAAACTCGTGACCGGTTCCTAAATCAGTAGGAAAAATCTTTGACCAGGATGAACCTAGTTGGTCTAGCCAGCCCGCACTCCATCACGTCAGTCTCATATCTTAAACTGTACTCTGTTTTCTACTTTGATTTGGGATTTTTATTGTTTTGCATTTCAACGTTTTACTGTTGTGGTACAGCATAAATACTTTGCCCTAAATTAATTCTCTCTACTCAGTGCCATAGCTACCAGGGGGTTGAGCTGAGATTAATTTAGTGACTTTAAGGGTTCACCCTGAGAAGGGATTTGTTTATTTCTTGAGGTGTGTGGTCATCTACCCCAATTAACCATCCAATTTCTTAAAATAGGTTGAAATACATTTACAAAACAAAACATAAAAAAAGAAACATGATCTTGTCTTCTACATAAAAGACATTAAATAAAAGTCATTAAATAGCTATTTCCTCAGTCCCCCATACACCCCTCGTGTATGTTCTTCCTTGGATTGACTTTTGTCAGTTTTAGTAGACAACAGTCAAAAGCAGTATCATCTTTCAACAGATGACTGGAAACCATTATTGTATATCATTGTTCACTATAGAATTAATCACCCCCCTATGCGAATAGAAGAACATTGTACATGTTCATGCAACACAATTGTAACATTTCCCCCCAAAAATCAGGGTTTGAGGTCACCGTTTCCAAGTCAAATTGCATGAATGTGGGTGACTGCAATAAACATCAGCCAGCTCTTTATTTAGTTGTATGAATGCCATATATATAAAACTAATCTGAGATGTTTTTAAACTCAATCGGTACCTGGTATAAACCATATTCATTGAAGGTATATACAACATATTTCTGCACAATGCATAGATGTGTCAAATTCCATGGGTCAAGATATTGAATATATTTTTACTGATCTGTAAAATTGAGAGAGCCTGAACATTTTACCCTCAGGACATTTTTATACAACTAGTTACATCGTTGAATCGCAAAGTCAGCAATGTAGAGTTCTCATTTTAACTCCTATTACTATTACTAAGTACTATTCAAGTGTAACCATTATAAGCACAACAAATAACACAAAATCCATTAATTTCCATGAATGTATAAATATAGAGATACAATCCATGTATTAGTAAAAACATACCATAGATTAAAATTTAAACCAAGTCTCACTGACAAATCATGAGGAAACACCTTTATAAAAATTGTTAAACATTGTTTATAATCACAGCACTGCACCTCATGTCAGCTGCAGTTGTAGCTAGTTGTGCTTTTGCCATTAGAGCCAGGCACTGTGCTGCCCTACTTGTGTTGTCGCTCATTAGCTCCCCACCCAAACCATCTCCCTCTCCTTTCCTACCTGGGTATCCGATGGCAAAGGGTTCTGGGAAAATAAGCCTTGGGGAGCCTCCCCGGCTGTAAGAAGGTGGCACCAGTATGGCTTGTGGTGCAGCAGCAGGAACAAATTGCCACGTATCTTTACACGTGGCACTCACCACCGCTTTGCAAGTGCAGAGGATACCCCTCAAGGCTGGCTATGGCATACCATGGTAGATTGTGACACCCAAAAGTAAACTACTTCCATGCACTGACATTTGAGGGCTTGGAGGAAGCTTGGATACTTCATCCTCTGGTCTCCCAACTGAGTCTGAACTGTGTCCGCATTGGTACCATTGACATTTCCCTCCAGGACTCCGCTATCCTTGAACAGGCCTACTGGTGTTGGGTCTCACTGTATCTCCTGGAATCCAGTGAGCCAGAAGGTAGGTTGTGCCACCAGTGATTGTGGTGGACACATTATGACATTCTAGTTTGTGGGATTCTAAATTCTTGGAAACCAGGAATCATAGGGGCAGCAATGGCAATTACAACTGTGTGTACAATTCCATGCAAGGTAATCAGTGATACTGCTGCAACAGAGGCTCCAAATTTCCACAGAGTAGCAAAAAACAGCATACCTATTCTCTGGTGCCACTCTGGAAGCAAAACTTACAAACCCATATAGATGGCATTCCCTGGGATACTCAATAGAACTATTAGAGACCACTAAAGCCCGCTTGCATCATGCTTTAAAGCAGAACAAACCACAGATTCAAACACTGCATTGACCCCAATGTAAGTTCCTCAGAATAAACATCCTCCATCAGGGGTCACTGTCATGGTCAAACAGTCTGACTCTGATTAAATTTACAGCAGTCAAGAAACAGAGAGTGTTGTCACCGACAACTAGTAAATCTAAACTCCATGGTGAGGTCACTAGAGAACTCGGAATTGTTATTTGAGCTAGATGGTCTAGCAGCTGTTTGACCAATATGAACACATCACCTGTACAAGAAACAGTTGAACCATTTCTTTTTGTTGGTCATACACCTGCTCTTTACATCAAGATGGATTGACACCGCCAATATATCTACTTCTGAATGCAATGGGAGCAATAAGCTCAACACTTACAAACATGGCAGATCTAGTAAACCTATCAGCATTTTTATAACAACAAGAGGCATTATTAAAAACATAAATACAGAATTATCCAAATATTGTGCAGGCTTTACAATCCTTTATATCAGTACAATATCAGTAATCTAGCTCATCTGGATGACAAAATAGGTTTGATACAATTAATACCAAAGAAAATTACTTAGGATTTATTAATATAAAGTGCACCATCTCAACTGCAGTCACAAACCGACTTAGACACTAATATATTTACTCCAGAATCAATCACTATCACTATGAGGTCTATGATCACACCCAGTAACACACTTCACAAAAAAACTCATGCGCTTAAATAAACCCAAGTTTGCACGAACGACTCTCTACTAAGGGACAATCACTTACAAAAATCTGATACATAAGCACAAAACTTAAACAATCCTCCAGCACAAAATAAATCAAATGCAGCACCAGTTTTGAAGAAAAGCAGAAAACAATGACAAATTCCAGCCTTAGATTGGCAAACATCAACTATATAAAAGCTAAAGGAGCTAAACGAAAACCTTTTTGCGAAGTGCACAACACCTGCTAATCTAACACTGACAAGGGACCCAAAAAGTTACAAAGTCTTTCTGATCTTCAAATCAGCTGAACTGAGGAATTCTAACCTAACACAGTCCAATAACAACAAGCTATGAAATCACTAATCGAGAATAAACACAAGAAGGCCACCCAACACAACATCTTTCCATGCACAACTCAACCATCCTTTCATACAGAATCCAAGTCTCAAACCAAATCGTAGTCAAGTGGTCACCAATGAGTCCACAGTAACTTCAATTTTTCACTCTTGCATCTGATATAGTAAAAACATTTCTGAGGGATTTGCGCTCAAATTCTCTAACTCAAGCCAGCAACTTCTTAGTCTATCAAATGACTCAACTAACCTCAAATTCCAACGGTAACGTTGGCTTGACTTTACCACAAGTAGTTAGAGAATAAATAACTAGTTTAAGAAATTGGGTTGTTGGTTGACTGGGTGTGAGTACTAGTCAAGCAACAACCACAATCCTTGTCAGGGTGAGGCACAAGCCAACTCTAAATTAACATGTTGCACACCCTGGTCGCTTGGCACAGAGCAGTCAGGCTTAACTTAGAGACAATGTGCAAAGTATTTGCACAGCACTTCAAACAGTAATACAGTAAAAACACCCCACAAAAGGTCCTCACACTAGGTTAGGAAAATAGAGTAATTTTTAACAAATAAAACAAGACCAAAATGACAATGAGTAGAACCAGAGATATGCAATTTCAAAGATTTTAGTCAAAATAGCGTCAAAAAGCACAAAGTTTCAACTGTGGAAATCTGATCGTACTGGACCAGGACAACGTCACAAGTTTAGGCAAACAGTGATGGTGCACGGGCCAGCCACAGGGACCCAGTTAGGCCTGCTGAACAAAGCACCTTACATCCTGGTTTGCAGAGTGTTGCGAGGATCCATGTCGAAGATGCGTCGCGCCGCTGAAGCGATGTGTCGGTTCCAAGATGCGGTGAGGCTGCAATGCAAGGCCCTGCATCGTCGTCAAGGATCATGTCAATGATGGCTTGCAATGTGAAGTCTGATGCTGAGGATGTATCACGCAATCAGGGTGATCTTTCGGTTACGAGGAGCGGTGAGGTGGAGTCCAGCATTGTCATTGAGGCTGCCGTTGATGTGGGATGGAAGGATTCATCGCATAGCACCGGTTCTGAAGAGGCTGCGGAGGCAATGTGGCTCTTAAAATAGGTCTGATTCATGCAGCAGCTGTGATGTATCGGTTCTGCTGGGGTTGCGCTGTGCAACAGAGGAGATTTGTCAGTTGATCTTGGTCCACAGAGGCTGGCAAAACATCTCAGGCCCATTTCCAAGAGTCCAGGACTAATTCCAATTTAATTGAATGGATTGGAAATCAGGACTGAAGTGACACCACTTGGCAGAGTAGACTCACTGATGGCCGAGTCCAGGTGTAGATGCAGGGTTGTTGGAAGCCTGTCATGTCCCTGAGGCTTAAGATCAGGAGGCTAGCCAACTAGCACTTGGAGTCACTTTGGGATTCTGGGTTCAAAGGATGCAGGTCCAGATCCTTTTCACACAGGCACGAGGCAGCAGCTCAGCACAGCAAAGCAGGAGGCCAGCAGAGTGGCTGTCCTTTCAGCAGCGCAGAATTACTTCTTCCTGGCAGAGTATCTACAGGTCCAGAAGTGTTCTGAAGAGTTGGTGTATGAGGTCCAATATTTATATCCAGTTCTGCCTTTGAAGTAGAGGAGAAGCTTCCAGAGGCTTCCCTTTGTAGTGCACAGGTACCCTGCCTCCCCTGCCCTGGCTCCAAATTAACTACAGGGGGTATGGAGCCCTTTATATGGAGGCAGGACACAGCCTATAAAAGTCAAACTAGGGTTGTGCCCAGCCTCTCCTATCCTGCCAGTGATGGCCCATCCCGACCTCTATTGTGTACAGAGGTCTAGGAGGAACGCACACAGCCCAACTGCCAATTACACCCAGTCATGTGAGTCATAGACAAGCCATAGGCATTAAATGGTTAAGGCAGGAGTTTGCCAACTTTCTAAAAATTACATTAGTTTAAATGGCAATTTAAAAATCTGGCTTCACCATAAGTTATAATTTTTCATTACAATTCCAAACATCCACTGATTACCTGTTACCATTTGGAAATGACAGCTTATTAAATGTAATAAGATAACTCCAATGTTGTCCTACGGGAACGATAGACCTTTCAGTAGTGAAAAATGAATTTGAGAGTTTTTCACTACTAGGACATGTAACCTTAAAGGCACATGTCCTATTTTTTAGGTACATGGCACCCTGCCCTCTGTGCTGTCCAGGGATACTCTAGAGGTGACTTAGATGTATTAAAAATAAAGGTTTAGGGCTGTCAAAGGGGTTATTTTTCCAAGTAGAAATGGCAGTTTAAAGCACAATGCACAGGTTGCAATGGCAGGACTAAGACATGTTTAAAGTTCTACTTAAGTGGGTGACGCAATCAGTGCTGCAGGCGCTCTAGTAGCATTTAATAGAAAGTCCCTGGGTACAGGTGGTGCCACTTTACTATTTACTTACAAGCAAATTAAATATGCCAATTAGGTATAAGCCAATGTCACCATAATTTAAGGAGTGAGCACATGCACGTTAACACTGGTTAGCAGAGGTAAAGTGCCCAGAGTCCTAAGGCCAGTAAAAACAGGATCAGCAAAAAAGTGGGTGTGAAGGTAAAACGTTTAGAGTGGACCACCCTAAGGCTGACAGATCTAACACATGACCCCCTCAGCTGAGAGTGGGAATATCTATCTAACCTCCTGGGAGCGCTCATCACAAAGATCGAAAAACCTGGAGAGGCCATCAGTATTAGTGTGGTCTGATCCAGGGCGGTGTTCCACCATAAAGTCCATTCTCTGTAGGGAGATGGACCACCTCAACTATTTGGGATTCTCTCCCATCATCTGCATAAACCATGTAAAGGGACTGTGGTGTTTCTGAACCAGGAAGTGAGTCCCAAACAAGTATGGTCTCAGCTGCTTCCGTGCCTAGACCACAGCAAATGCTTCTTTCTCAATAGCACTCCACCTCTGTTCCCTAGGAAGTAGCCTTCTATTAATGAAGGCTATGGGCTGGTCTAGATACTCCTCATTTAACTGTGACAATACTGCTCCTATGTCAAGTTCTGAGGTGTCAGTTTGCCCAATAAATTCCTTGGAAGAGTCAGGGGCCTTGAATACCTAGACTGTATACATGGCCTGTTTGCGGGAGTCCAAAGACTGTCTGATGCGCCTCTGTACAGATCACCATCCTTGGCTGTCTCTTCGAAGACAGCTCAGTCAAGAGGGCAACAGGGGTGCAATATCCCTTGACAAACCTCCTATAGTACCCAGCGAGGTGGGCAGCAAGGTCATAATGGTTTCTATCTTGGCCTGAAGGGGTTGCACCTTACCCCTGCCCACCAGGCGTTCCAACTACACCACAGACCCCCGCCCTAGCTGGCATTTACTTGCCTTGATAGGCAGGCCTACTTGTTGCAGAGTCTGAGGCACTTTCTGGAGGTGAAACAGGTGGTTCCCCCATCTGCTATTCAAGACAGGTATCTCAGCAGAGATGTGTGGTGCAGCAGCCAGGGCAGCTGACTTCGGAGTACAGGGCTCACGGTTCGATCCCTGGCTCTGGCGGCAGATCAGATCAACACCATGTGACTCTGGGCAATAGCTCACTTAATTTCCATGATGGCCCCAGCGCCCTGAGACCCGTAAGGGTGAGAAGTTCGCATTTTACAAATACCGGATTTACGATCCAAGTAAGCATCGCTGAAGGTTTCCATACGAGTCAAAACCTGGTTCACCAACCTTTGAAAGGTGACAGGGGCATTTTTAAGATCAATGGGCATTACAGTAAATTGGAAGTGGCCATCGGATATGGAAAATGCTGACATCTCCTTGGCCCCCTCAGTTCAGGAAATCTGCCAGTACCCTGAATTCAAGTCATAGTACGCAGGGACTTAGCAGCCCTCAACCGATCAATGAGCTCATCAGTCTTTGTAACTATATTGAGACCTCTGTAGGTCACAAAGAATCAAAGTTCTGGTGAGGTGCCCGGTGGGGCAGCCTTTGGAACCAGCAACACTGACCTGGGATAGGGACTACTAGAGTTCTCAATGACTCCCAGCTCAACATCTTGGAGAACTCCTCCTTGATGCTGGCCCTCACCTTGTTCGACAGTCTGTAGATTTTGTTCCTGACAGGGGTAAACACGTGTCTAAACTCAGGGGTGAGGCAGCACAGCAAAGGGAACTGCCCTAATAACTGGTGACAGTCCCTATGATGCTCTAGGGTCAGAGTAGGGGAGAGGTTGACACCGTCAACTGGCCCTGCTTTCTTCTTGGATGACTGGAAATCTCCTTCACGCCATCTTCTGTCATCAATAACATGGTGATCTCAGGTCTCTCATAGTTTAGCTTTGGGCAATTGAGGTGGAGGACCCATGGAGAGTGTCTAGGGGCTTGAGGTCCACCATGTAGGTGGCCTCTCCCTTCTCAAAGACCTCCTAGGGCTCTGCCATGAGCTCAACTAGCTCCATCACCCATACCTTCTGGCTAGTATGGAACAGAAACAGAGTGGCCTTTTGGTCATGCCATTGTTTCATCATCTCTTTCTTCCCGAACTTCTGCATTTGGTAGTGGAGGGCTAGCATGTAGCTAACCACATCCTGATGGGACTTCTTGGGAGCTTTCTCCCAAACCTCACTTACCAAACTGAGAGATCCCCTGACAGAGTGACCATAGACCATAGAAGAGCTCAAAGGGGCCAATCCCTGCTCCTTTCTGTGGTACCTCCCTGTAGACAAAAAGTAGACTAGGCAAGCAGACGTCCCACTTCCACCTCGTGGGCTCTGGAAGGCTCATAATCATGCCCTTAAGAGCCTTGGTGAACCTACCAACAAGCTCATTCATCTGGCAGTGGTAAGGTGTGGAGAACTTGCAGGTTACCCCACATTCCTTCATGTATGCAGACATGAAGTTGGTTCCCCTGTCTGTCACCACTACCTTAGTGAAACCCACTTGGGTAAAAATCCCATCAAGGCCCTAGCCACTGCTGGTTCAGTTGTGTTGTGACATGGCCCACCAAAACCAGGATACAACTATTGCCCAAGGCTTTTTTGGGCTCCAAGGGCCGAACAATATTGATGCCCACCCACTCAAAAAAGGTGCCAATGACACGCATGGGTGCCAGGGGAGCCTTGAGCTTCTTCCCTGTCTTTCCACTTGCTTGGCAGGTGAGTCAAGTCCTACATAAAGCATCTGAGGCTCTCCTCATCTGAGGCCAGTAAAAGTGGGTGACATGCCTGTCAAATATCTTGTTCTACCTCAGATGTCCTTCTAAAGGTATCTCATTAGCCAGGCCCAGTAGAAAGGCCCTGTAAAATTGGGAGACCACCGGCAAACCTCCTTCTCCATGCAAAGGAGCCTTAGACCCACTATAAAGGAGGTTGTTCTCTTAGTATATCAGGTAATCTCCATAGGCGTCACCAGTTGCCTGGGTTTTGGCCCACACCTCAGCCCCTCAAGGGTTGGGCACTCTCTCTGCACTCTGAAGAATTTCACCCTCATGGGCCCACCAGCAACTTGCCAACTAGCAAGCTCAGGAAAGTCACCTAGGGACCTTTGCAGCTGTCTGAGACGTTTTTCCAGGCTCCAGGCACTCTTGACTTTCCTCCCAGGCAGCCATGGACCGGGTGGTCACGCCGACCCTCTCAGGCAACCCCAACTTTTCCAGGTGAGACTTGAGGTCCACTTCCTTCCAGACTGTTTGCTCCAAGTCATTTCCTAGCAAACACAAACAATTCACAGGTATGACATGGCTCACAGCAACTTTGAGAGAAGCTGAGACTCCCGCCACTCTAAGGGAACCATAGCCACCGGGTAGTGACTCTCATGGATATCTGCTACTACAACCTTGTGAAATGTATCAGGTATCACCTGTTCTGAGGACACCAGATGACACACCTTACAGTCATAGTGTCACCTGTGTCCCTCAGAGCCTCCACTATCTGCCCATTGATGGTGACCCACAGCCTATACTTGGAAGTATTTGCAGGCATGTGGGCCTTAGGTACCTTCTCTCTATCACTTAGGGACACAGAGGTTACCCTCAGTTATCTCTCATTCACTGAATGGGACCATCTCCCCCAAGCGCTACACTGGCCAGCCCCTGGGACTTCCCACCAGTGGGGGGCTCTGACCTCTTGTTGCACTTAGGATCCTCCTTGACATGCCTATATTGGTAGCACTCGTGGCACTTAGGGACAAATTCACCAGAATGTTTGTCCAAAAACATCTTTCTTCTGATGCCCAAATTAGAATTGTAACCCCCTTCCTCTATACACTGTTTTGGGGCCTTGTGAGAATGCCTTTTTGTTTTTGTCTCCCCTCTCCTTCTTCTGGTGGAAACCATGACCACCCTTTTGGTAGACCCCCCTTCAGATGCCTTCTTGGACACCTTGGTGCTGACCCAGATTTCTGCCTCCTCAGCAAGCTTTCTGGGGTCAGTCATCTTTCTATCCACCAGCTGCTGGCACAGCTCCAGAAAACAGATACTGAGCAGATTTTCCATTTACAAGTGTCAAGGGTGCATCTGTATTTTAATTTACCAAATTTCAACACATTTCAATGCGGTGTTCGAAAATAAAAATGGAATGACCAAGTGGTGGCCTTCTTACATTGGTCAACAATTACTTTTATTTAACCCCTTCCATGCTGCGCAGATTCCGCCGCTGTGCTGACGGAATCTTGCGCGGGCGTGGTCATGACGGAACGGTTCCGTCATGAGCACAGCTCAACCGTGGCTCATGACGGAACCGTTCCGTCATGAGCACCGAAGGGGTTAAAAAGCACAGCCATTGACCCAGCCACTAAACATCTTCTCTGGAGGAGGCGAAGAAAAGGCAACTACTAATCATAAATATTTACCTTCCCTTCATAGCAAAAAAAAAACAAGACCAGCATACATCAGGTGACTTCAATGGGAACCTACTAGAAATCTTGACAGTGGGACCACAAGAGGATGGCTTACTAGATGTGATTTATAACATAAAACTATTGCTGTATGGTAAAACCAAACGGAAAATTACCAAAACTGCAAATGATCTCTAACTTTGTGTATAAGTTGGGATACAGGGCACTTAATGGACAATTTAAAAAAAGACCAAGCTTTGAAACCAACCTTTGTCACTAACAGTTGTTAAACCACCCTAGATTATATCTTCACCGTGAAATGTTTGGAATACTCTTGCAAGATAGATACACACAAATACTTTCCACAAACAACAGGATACTCATTTGGAACAGCCGCTTCAACCTTAAATTTTTACAATTGAAAAAAATACTTTATCACAAGATTGCAAAATAGCACATATTCAGCACTGAAATTGTGTGAGTGGGTGGCTGACTGGGAATGACTACTTTGCTCTACTCTTAACTACATGTCTTCTCAAACAGGCAACTATCATCCATTTAGCGCTAACAACCAATAAAACCTACTGTTTAATTGCTTTGACCAAAAGACAGTTTAGGAAATATTTGAGGCACATGATATTGGAGCCATGCTCTGTTGATTGTGTCAAACAGCTGAAATACAAAATACAGATCAATGACAAAACCCGTTGTATGCACTTAACAAGAACATGCTTGTACAAACCTTAGGGTAGCAATGAGAGCAAAAAACTCAAAACATTGTTGGTCCCTCATAAGGGAAAAACTGGAAATGATTATTTTTTAACAAAAGTCACATAGGATGGGTACCTAAAAGATCTTTTCACAAGCAATATTGCCGCTTTTTTCACAACAACTACTCATGTACATAACAGCCACAGAGTCAGCCAAAAAGAAGTTATCACCTTGATTAAAAAAAGGACGTCTTCACATCTTGCCAATCCAAACGGCTTTTTAATCACATTGATGAAACATGATCTCTTTATTATGCAGTACCTTCTTATCTCAACTTGTTAACCAAATAATACTTACGGGACATATTTCATCCAATTTATAACAAGCATTGGAAATGCAATAGGTCTCGAATTTGCATAATTAAGAGCTATTGTCGTTGTAAATGACTATAGGCCTTATGTATGAAAGTGTCACTTTGCGATTCTCAAATAGCGATTTTTTGCAAATCGCTATTTGAGAATCGCAAAACACTATGTATGTAGGATTTGCAATAAATTTTGCGAATCCTACATATTCCTTAATTGCGAATTGCAAATTGCGATTCGCAATTAAGGAATACCTCCCCATTCATTCCTATGGGCCTAGAGGCCCATAGGAATGAATGGGAAGACATTCTCAATTTGGGATTCTCAATTAGAGAATCGCAAATTGAGAATGCTATTTCAAGGGTGCCAGGGTGTCAAAAGGACACCCTGTTGCACCCCTGAAATGAGTTGGTGGTAATTTGCGATTCCTTAAATCAAAATTGCACTTTTTCTGTGCTTCTTACATTGCATTTAAGGAATCACAATTTGCGATTCCTTAAATGTAATCGCAAAATAGGGAATCGCAAAATTTGCGATTCCTTATTTTGCGAGGGGTGTTTTGTGTCATACATTGGACACTGCTGATTTGCGATTGCAAACGCTGAAATTCGGCGAATTTCGGCGTTTGCGATCGCAAAATTGCCTTCATACATATGTCCCTAAATCTTTAATCCATGTGTTATGGAGTGTATGTGGTGTGTAGTGTTAGTGTAGATAATACAAAATATAAGTGTAGACAAGGTGCTTAGACTCAATTGAGCATACAGTGAAGCGAAGTGACAGAACCAATGGTGCTAATCTGTTGTGCAGCATGTACTGGGCAGAAGATGATAATTTTGCATAATTGTGTAATTTCTATGTCTCTAAGATGTTTCGACACATGGGAGAACAAAGCGGGATAGGCTTTTTTTAAGAAAGCAAATTAAAAAATTGCGCTTCAACTGCTGTATTTTTGCAGGGGACGCTGTTCGCCTGTCGACTTTCCATACCCACCAACCTTCCAAATTAAACCTCTCCTCCTCACAACGACAGACTTCTGTGAGAATTGATGGACATGTTATTCATTGTATCCAAATACTAATGGGTCTTCCTGCTTATGTTGTCAACAATGTTGTGTATCTTAAAAACTGTCTTCACAATACGATAAAAAAGAAAGAAGACATTCCAGTTTGTCGCCTGAGCTGTAAGGGCATTGGAATACAGGAAACTGAAGAGTCGAGCTGGTGCACCTGAGCCCCTCAACAGCCAACCAGAGCACTGGTATCCAGGGGACCAGATGAAGACATAGCCAGATGAACATTAAACCCCCAAATTAACTGAGCAGAGAATACAAAGACTCTGAAATCACACAGACAGCTCCCGGAACACGAGGCTCCAAGCTGCCGTGTATCTGGCTTCTGTTGGAGCCGATCTCATGGGACTGGGGGCGGAGGCAGCAGAACGAAGTGCCCACATTGCGGATGAGACGCTTTTTTTTTTGCATCTTTTATTTAGCGCGAACTCGACCCAAGGTTTGGAGTGCTGTACATGAGCACCGTATTTACATTACATATTCAGGCACGGGGAGATGAAGTGATTTGCCCAGAATCACAGGATGTGGACGCGACACCGAGGCTCGAACCCTGGTTTCCAGCACTAAAGTCGGCAGCCTAGCAGACGGACCACACCAGGGGAAATACAGTTTAAATAGAGAACACAAACAAAACAAAAAAAAATGAAACAATGGCAACAATAGCGAGAGCGTGTCCTGCAAACAGGATGAAAAGTATAATACAGAAGGGGGGATAAAGCTCTCCCGTCATAAAGGAGAGCAGTCTGATCAGTATAGAGAGTGAATATGTCACAGATTTCAGTGTTTTGCAGTTATGAGAAAGAATTCTTCACTATAGCTCGTGTGGGTCTCTGTCTGGACTACGGCGCATGATGTGGGTTTTTGGATGGATGCAGTTTCACTGAAGCTGATCTCCGCTTAGATTAGCCTTTATTTCTTGAGAAATGCCCGGCCACCAGCCACGCATCTCAGCAGCAGAAAGTTAACATGAAAAGCCCAGGGCTGCCTGATCGTGACTCACGGCCGGTCATGGAGAGAGCTGACAGGCGCCCTGCTGGCCTTCTGTGGGGCACAGTAACCCATTCGCCCTCCGGCTATGTAACCTGAGCTCCACAGCTTTTCAGCTGAATCGAGGAATGCAAGAGACCGTCACCAGGAGCGAGGCGCTGGCTGCAGCTCCATTCATGCGAGGAGACAGAATCCAGTAACGCGTTTACTATTACGTTAAACGTGGCTGCCATAGTGTGTGATGTATTATGTTAAACGTGGCTGCCATAGTGTGTGATGTATTATGTTAAACGTGGCAGCTACAGTGTGTGATGTAGCACACGACGCGACCTGAAGCATTAAGCATGACTACAAACGTCCTTGTGCCTGAAGGGGGAGAAACTCAATCCCGAAAATAGTGCTTACAAGAGTAGATAACAGCCAGCAGCGGAATTACACTGTAGTTGGTCGGTGCTGCTTCCTGCTAAATGGAAGGAAAACGGAAGTGAGGTATGGGACCACCAACCAACAGAAAGCAAGAGAACAACAACCATGCCATGGTTAAACCAATCACAAGCAGAATGACAAATCACACAGAGTTTCACACACAATACACATTACATTAAGTCTCGCTGAGACAGCGCATGCAGCGCATGCGCTGCCAATCCGAGACCTAAAAAGGGCCCTAAAAATAACCCAAAAAAACGTCCTCCTTATAGCCTTACTCAATGCAGAAGGAAAGCTATTTCCTATATACTTATGGAGGAAGCTAACTGATGGGGCGAACAACAATAACTTATTGACGGAAAACCAAACAGGATTCTGAGCAGGATGCTCCACCACTGACAACATCTAGCCCTTACTCTCCCGGCCAACAAATCATCCAGGAATAACAAGTTCCTTTATGATTGCTATATAATTTACAGAAAGGCCGTCGAAAAAGTCAATCATAATCGTTTATTGAAGATCACACAAGGGTTGATTATTGCTACAGTTCATAATTGTCATGCACAAAGAAACCTGGCTAAGGATCAAACTGTCAAGTAACAACAAAATCTCTTCCAGGATTTACACTGATAATGGTGCCAAAGAAAGTTATGTGTTTTCTCCACTGCTGTTCTCCCTATAGACCTCGGATCATTCAAACTACTCGAATTGTCTCGAAGATCATATTCCAAAATTAGGCAACTCAACCATCAATCATATGGCCGTTGCGGACAACCTGGTGTTGTTTGCTTGAACCAGGACTACAGAACAAATCGCTGAGCTCCAACAAGTTAAATATTGACAATCCTCTGATAGAAAATGCCGTAAAAATCAAAATAATGGCTTTTTGGGAAAAAAGGGAACATTTTGAATGGAAGTGAGGACAGCAACACATACACCCAGGACTTAAATATGATTATTTGGGAATAACTATTGATGCCAAATTATATTGGGCAGATACATCCACTAGCTAAAGCATAAAGCAAACAGGACAACCACATCAGTTAAACTGCTTTCACATGTACATGGCAGAAGAACCATCAGCCCTTCAATCATGACATTGAATTCTAAGCTCCCATGTGCGCTCTAATATGCCCTAGTAGCATTCAGGGACAACACATTCACAACTTAAAACCACCTAGAGGCAAAACGTAAGATCACTGTTAACCCCTTGAGTGCCCCGCCCTTTCCACGCCCTGTGCCGGGCGTTTCATTAGCGGGCGGGTCTCATGACGAGATAGTCTCGTCATGGGCACAGCGCAACCGCGGCCCATGACGAGACCATCTCGTCATGGGCACTCAAGAGGTTAAATGTACAGTCCTCAACATCTCATGCAAAACTCGCCTTGTACTGAACTTGAACTCACTAAATACCTTGCACATGGCCTCCATGATTATCCATTCCTGGGAGTGCTGCACGGCGGGTGAGTATATCCTGAAAAAGTTCATATAGAAACATATACAGGAACACAAGCTATCATCATTGGACTCATTGATAAAGATGTCAAGATCCACCCGCAAAGAGACATACAAACCACCCTATGGACTAAAAATAGTGAAAGCGATTTAATAACCTTACTGAACAACAAACACTAATAACATTCTAGACTGATACTCTTTTAACTCACACCTGGAGAATGCTAAAAAGCTGAAATATCTGCGATTCTGTTAACCTACAGACCAACCGTTTCATTAGCAAATTAGTGGCGTTTCTTGGCTTAGCCTGTCAGAAGCATGAACAACCGACAAAGCTGTCTCATCACAGCGAGGCAAATCCAACTAGAGTCTTGGACCCCAAGAATAATACAGGGGGTCATCAGCTTATGTCATGTTGTTTAAACTTTCAATCTGTTTACTCTATTGTTTGTTTTAACTTGGTTTCATTTTTGTATTTGATGTATATAAATATAATAAATATCTACTTATTTTACTTAAGTTGATAAACACTGAAAATGCACGTACAATAGTCACAGCGCCTGCAAACATAATACCTAATAAAGCACCAAACCTAATTGAAAGCTGGGGGTGACTACTTTCCTAAAGTGATATAAATCAATTAACTCAGATGCTTAAAGTAATCATCAAAGAGGCCAACAAACCAAGTCCATAGGGCAAATAAATGCCTATGGGCCTCATGTAGGTAAATAAATTTTACCGGTTCTTAAATACCGAGCCGTACCGAATCGGTAAATTAGAATCGGTAAGTTATATGTAGGTAAAAATTCGGTAACAGTTACCGATTCGGTAACATTCGGTAATCACGAATCGGAATTCACCGAATCGGTAAATACCGAGGTGGTATTTACCGAATCGGAAAATACCGAGGTGGTATTTACCGAATCGGTAATTACCGAGGTGGTATTTACCGAATCTGAAAATACCGAATCGGTATGTACGGATTCGGTAAATAAAATCACATGACTTGACGAAACAGCTAATCCTGTGCAACGACAGCCCACCCAACCGGGAAGTGCCCACACCCAGGCAGGTGTACATAATTAGCCGAAGTGGCCACACCCAGGCAGGTGTACATAATTAGCCGACCCTGGAGAGGCTTGGAGTGCAGAGGAGAGGCAGGGAGCCGTTGCATGTGCGAGCGGGTAAACGAACAGCATGTCCAGCCAGAGAACACAGAAAGACGGAGGGGAAAGGAGGAGGAAGCTGAAATTTAGCCCCAAGGAACTCCAGGTGCTGGTGGAGGAGGTGGTGAAGCAGCACCAGAAGCTGTTTGGAAGGCAATCCCTGCAAGTGCCTGAGGCGGAAAAGCGCAACATATGGCTGGCCATCCAGGCGCAGGTCAATGCTGTGGGAGTGACCCACAGGGACATTGAGGTCCTCAAAAAGCGCTGGTATGACCTGAGGATTGTAACCAAGAGGAAGATGGGCGACATCCAGAAGGAGGCCAGCCAGACCGGAGGTGGAACCAACAGGGCACCTGCCCTCACCGAACTGGAGGAGCTGGTGGCGGCCACAATCGAGCAAGAGAGCGTCGTGGGTCTTGGGGACGCCGACAGCTCTGCCAGAGCCGCAACACACCAAGGTAAGACGAAAGCACAGCAATGTAGTCCCCCTACCCCTATCCCACATCCCCCATTGTGAAACGAGAATCACACTGCAGTCCACACGTGTCAGTACAGACAGGCAATGCATTCCGGGAGATGTAGTCAGGGCAACACTAACCATGACGTAAATGTTACAGGGCAACAAGGCATGTCACGCACTCGAGGCACAAGGAGACAGAGGACATATTGGAATGTGAAATGATTGATTGTGACGCTTGCAATGCAGCCCTTCGGGGACACTGAGCCAATGTTGTATTTCTGTCCACAGATGTGACATCATGCAGGACAGGGCATGCTGCAGGAGAGACGGCACACCGGCCACAAGTATCACCTCTAGCCAGCACAAGTTCAGACCAGGGAGCAGGCCCACTGGCAGCCGCACCACCAACACAGCCAGCCTCGCCGCACCCAGAGCCAGCATCACCTCACCGAGAGCCAGCTGCACCACAACCAGAGCCAGCATCGCCACTCATGTTCGAATCACCGGCCACATCTCCGCTTGCAGGTGTGAGAATGAGGAGGCGTCCAGCAGCCAGGCTACGAGCCTTAGACACCTCGTCAGACGACAGCATAGGCCCAGAAGACCGCACCGGGCCCCAGGAAGGGAGCCATGCCACTGTGCTCCACACCTCACAGGCAGCACAGACGGGAGCAAGAGGGCGCCGCAGGTCGCGTGTCCAGAGTCCACCAGCACCCACTGACGGCCATGGTGTCTTCTTGGGGCTCGAGGGCCAAATGTTGAAGCAACAGCGCCTGCAATCAAAGGCAGTCATGTCAGTCCAGAGGCACATGCGGGTGATGAGGACAACATTAGTCAACATGGACAGTAACATTAGCGGCATGGCTGCGGGCATTCGGGACATGTCCCAGTCAATCCAGCAGTTGTGCAGCAAATTAGATGCTGACATCGAAGCACGGCGCCGGGAACGCCAGAGAAGGGACACTACCAGCAGGGCACTCAACCGTCTGGCAACTGCGACTTCTCTACTGTGCCGGCGCTCTGTGACGATGCAGGAGGGCCTAACACAGTGCTGCAGCGACCTGTCTCGGGGGATGGTGCAGGTGACAAGTGCACTAGGGGTGCTATTGACTAGTCAGGCGTCGACAACTGCTGCAGGGGATGCTGCGGAGAGCATCGACACCAGCAGCAGCATCACACCCCCCGTCCCAGAAGCACGCAGGAGCAGCAGGCGGCTTGGGGTTGGCTCTAGTGAGGATGCACAGGCCGTGCAATCCACCACTGCAGCGCGTATGCGCAAACATTGATGTAGCCCTGCTTAGCCACTTCCCATTGGGTGACGTAACCCTGGACATACTCCTTGTATAGATGGTATATTGCCAGATTGGCCTGTTCATGTGTTCATGGCGTGGTGCCACATTAAAACTACGTCATGACTTCTCACAACTCGCTGTGTCCCCTCACTTACTCAGAAATAGTTGCATGTGATCTCTGCCCGTCTCTCTCTCCCATCGATTGCAGTTGGCACTCTAGCTGCGTTGCCCTCTGGCTGGCCTGACTCATCCTCGTTGTCCTCAAAATATGTCAGTTCCACATCTGTCCCTTTTTTCGTGGCAAGGTTGTGCAGCATTGCACAAGTGGCAATAATCTTGCAGCAGGTGATGGGTTTGTACTGGCGTGCGCCTCCGCTCTTGTGCAGGCAGCGGAACCTGCTCTTCAGTAGTCCAAACGTGCGCTCCACCACATTGCGTGTTGTTTTGTGTGCCACGTTGTATCGTCTCTCACTCTGGGTTGCTGGGTGTAGGTAGGGAGTGAGGATGAATGAACGGCATGCATATGCACTGTCGCCTGGATGAGTAAAAGGGAACCATCAGTAACATGCCTCTACACACTATGATTTGCAGGTTTCAAGGGGCGTCACTGTTACTTACCTAGCAGGTATCCCTCTCCGAATTCTCCGGCACTCAGTCGTGTGTAGATCCCACTATTCTGGAAGATGTAAGAGTCGTGGGTGCTCCCAGGAAACTTTGCAACAATATCTGTGATGATGTTCCCTGCATCACAGATCACCTGCACATTGATGGAGTGGGTGGACTTCCTGTTCCTGTAGATGTGCTCTGTGTCAGCTGGTGGACAGATTGGGATGTGTGTACCATCAATACAGCCGATGACATGGGGGAACTGTGCCATGTGATAAAAGTCTGTTTTTGTTTTCTGCAGTGCAGCCTGTGTGTTTGGGAAGCTTATGTAGTGGTGCATTCTCTGCATCATGGCATCCAGGAACTTCCTGAAGAAACGTGACAGGCAACTCTGGGATACCCCACCCACCGCAGCTATCACCACCTGATAACTGCCGGATGCCAACAGATGTAGGCTGCAGAGCACCTGCACATGTGGGGGTATGGCGTGCGCCCTTCTTATTGGATGGTCCAGGAGTGGGTGTAGGTCCCTGATTAAGTCCATGATGGTTTCGGGGTGTAGCCTGTACCTCTCATGTATCTCTGCATCAGTCAGCTGGAATAGTGTGATGCGCTGTCTGTGGATTTGTTCCACCCGTCGCCACACCCTCAGTCCTGCTGCCTGTAGACGTAGGCGCCTTGCAATGACGTACATAGCGGCCATGTTGTCCACGCTGTTGCATTTTGGGATTGCTTATGTGCACTGTTGATGGTTACCACCTGCTTTCAATCCGTGTTAATTACCGACTCTTATTTACCGATTTTCCTGGATTTCTTAATTACCGAGTGCTCCTACATGTCATTTTAATTTTTACCACTTCATATTTACCACTTCATATTTACCGATTCGTTAAGTATGTATTCGGTAAATCTGATTCGGTATTTTAGAATTCGGTAAATATGAATCGGTATTTACCGCCTCATATTTACCGAAAAGTGGTTTTTGGACTCCTACATCTCACTTGTCTGAATACCGGTCGGTAACGGCATATTTACCGAAAATCGGCCGTTACCGACCGGTATTTGGCTACCTACATGAGGCCCTATGTCATTATTAATATTATTATTATTTGTATTAATGGTTATTATGTAGTGCAAGGTGCACAGCCCTTTACAGTGCAAAAACTCTAACTAGTAGGCAACAAACAGTTCTTCGTTTCAACAAGGAATATGATCAACAAGGAGGTTTACTGAAGTTCATTTGTAAGTTGAAAAATCAAGAGTGGGGTAGTTTCTTTAGCAACTCAACTTTTGGTTAGTCATAACCATTGCATTGGCAAATGCTGAATCACTAAATGTTGTGTGAATAGAATGCTTTTTAGTTTTTTTTGGGAAGGAAACAGATTGTCTTCATGTCTGGTCTCTTCAAAGAGAGAGCTCCAATGCGTGGAGGCCTCCCGGGAAAATGATCTGCGTGTTGCTTGACTAGATTTAAATGTCTTGCTTTTAAGGTGGATGGTTTCCTTGCTTTTCCGTGTTCTTCCATTACTAGAGATGTGAAACTGGGAGTCAAGGTAGAATGTATCAGTCTCCTGGGTACCTAGGAGACGATCACAGGCAGGATCAGGTTATCACTGAAATATACATCCTAATGGAAATGGGTAATGAGAAGTACCATTTAAACTCCTCACATATACACAATTAGCTATGAATGCAGGTTACAGAGAACGTAAATGAAAGTGTGGTACATTACTATATCAAACCCGTGTAGTTGCAAGGCAAGCCCAGCCAAAAGAAAAGCAGGAAAATATGAATAACAAACACAAGGAGAAAATAACTATTTAAATTAAGAAGTTGAGGAAGGAAATTTGACCTCTGGCAGAACACTGAAGAGAAAATGCGAGTTATGAATCAGAGCTTCTTGAATGATACTTGAATTGCAGAGGACTCAGGCTACCCATGAAGCAAAAGTAGCATAAAAAAGAAACACATCTTGGACAAACTATGGGGGTGAAGGCAGAATACGCTCAATTCACCATGTCAGCTGGACAGCAGTTCACAAGGACAACTAGAAAACAGATCATAGTCACCCGCAGGAAGAAGTGTTTTTATCTGTCTCACAGACCGGCACACATGCTGAGAGATAAAACACGACTAGAGCACTGCCTGATACAACTGCTATGGAAAAAGTTTAGTCATAACGCAAAACAGTCATTGCCAATGACAACAGGTATGGGTTTAAAGGAATGTTGTTTGGTAACGTGAAGCATTAAAAGTAGTTAGCATGGGAATGGATCTGTATTTGTGTTGAAGCAAAGAACTGCAGAATAAAATTGGTGTAGGTTAAAAGGTCAGGTAACAGTTGCACTGTCAAACCAGGCCTAAAGATCCATATAGATTAATGACCGCCCTCCAACCATCTGTTCTGCTGCTTAGGGAAAACACCATAAATTATCTAGTTATCTAAGGCACTTTAATAGCTTTCAGTGTTCTGTGTGCCCCTGAAAGTATGAGCTCAGGCAGTGAGATAAATAAAGAAAGTGATCACTGCTGTGTGGAGGGCAGGCACTCTTGTGAGGAAGCACATATCTTCTAGCCAATCAAAAGATCTACTCCTGCCTCCCAACAAGTTGGCAGGGCCAAAGCCCCTATGCTTTTCACATAATTGTCTGGTGACAGCTGCGCTGTTAAGCCAGACCATAAAGACGTCATCAATGAGCAGAATGAAACCTTCTCCTAGAAACCAGGTGGATAAATGCAGCAGGGAGAACTGGAAAAGAATATAATACTCAAAGAGAAAAAATATAAGGAAAGTAATGAACACTAAACCCTCACTTTAGTGGAAATAGATACACTATTTAGAATGAAGGGATATATATTCAATGCTCTGGTGTAGACTTGAGTTTGCTGAGTCACTTTCCTTTGTGAGATAGTGCCTGTTTCATATTAGTGACTTTGAAAAAACTAAGATGCATTCAATACTTAAACATTTCATGTCACTGGTAGAAGGTTGTTTGGCAACATAATGGTCAACCAATGGACATTTGCACCACACATTAATTTAATTCGCAAAATAGATCCTAAGGCATTCGCTATTATAGATCACACAGTTAGACTATAATTAGCGTGGCTTATTGTATACCATATTATAAAATCTTTAATATAAACTGGTTTTCTATCCACCCTTCTACTCCTCCAACAACCACAACTGCCCTTTAAACTCTGGTCCTCCCCATAGGCATCCACAAGATGCTCATCAAGATCTTGTTCCAATTGACTCTGCAGCCCCTGGTATATGGAGGAAGTCTCTTGAACAGTTCAAAGGGGGACTTACCCATTGAGAAATGAAGGGGACATATGCTAAGCTGTCATGTTTTTGTAGTTCCACCCTCCAATCCAACCCATTGGATGATGTCAGCTGAATGCCTTCCCTAATTGTTTTGTTTATCCATCATAACTCTCAGGTAACAAGAGCCCTGTTCCTCCCCAGTGGGTCCCATCATGTCTTTGATGACTTCCTCTCATGGGTAATTCTGTAACAACCTATACACCAATAGCATTTGGTTCGCTTTCACCTTATTATCACTACTACTGCATTCCATACGTTCCTTTACCAATCGTTCCTCCTCCAGGTCTTAGCATGCCACCAGTAGTCAGCTCTAAGTCTTTACAATACTGAAGTGCCTCTATTGGGTCAGCACTAAAAGACACTCCAGAGGTATCAACATTGAACTCCTAAATAAAATCAATCCTCGGGTAACTCATTCCTCCCCATCCTCCAAGTCGTTCTCCAGTCATACACCGTTCTGTTGGGTGAACCCTCTTTCTGTTGTGCTTTCATCAATGCACATATTGTCTTCTCTCTAGTCAACCCTTCACTCCATCCTACTCTGAAATGGTACAGAACGTTATGACAAAAACAAAAACTTCTGGCTCTTCTTCTGAAATAATATACTCCTCATCACTGCTAAGCAATCTTAGCAGACAATCACCAGAACTGTTTGGACCCTGGGAATGCATTCAACAACAAAGATAAATTCTGATAAAGAGATGAGACATCTACTGAAGCCAGAAGAAATCAAATGTAAGCTCTTTTGCTAATGAACACCTCTTTAAGAATATTATGATCAGTACAAACCTGGAACCCCAAGTCGAATTTTCACACTTCTTCAGTGCTCAGTAAAAAGCTAATAACTTTTTTTAATTACAGAGTAGCTGTACTCCGAACCTCGCAAACTACACAAAGCAGAAGTTATCAACTGTTCCTCAATGATCCAGTTTTAAAGAAGAACAGCCCTACTCCTAATGAACTTACATCCATAACAATAACAGTCTCCTCGTCTGGAACATACGCTTGTAAACAAGGTGCAATCCTCAGTTCACACTTCAACAAAATTAATTTGTCCATACACTTGACATGCACTTCACATACCACCATTTTGCAAGCAAACGTCTCATGCCTTAAGTTTTGACTATGTAACTATGCATGAATATGGCCTTAATAACCACATACGACACTTGTTCATCTTTGATGGAGAGCCTACACAAACCTTTGATGGAGTTAACCAAATCCCATTTCAGACTAATAACTTCCCCCGAAATATGGGACTCCAAAAAGTTCACTCACATACAAATTTTACTCCACTCATGTTTCAAAGTCAATCCGGCCTGTATTAATTTCCGGAGTACGGTTTTGACACAATCATCACGTTTGTTCTTCATGCTACCATGCATCAAAAGGCCATGTTGATAACATATAATCTTTAACAAAACTTTCGAAACTGATACCATGGCACAGAGATGGTTGAAATTAGACCAAATAACAAGTTTAAATAAACATGGGTGACAAGATCTATGGTGGTAAAATATATTGCCCCATCCAGGGTCATCACAATTTCATCAATATTGGAGAGGGGATACCTGTCCATCACAACCTCCAGATGTAAAAACCTTAAATTAACACACAATCAAATTCCTGCATCAGACTTCCTGGCAACCCCAATCGGGGTGAGCTACTCAAATACTTTAACGGCTACAATCATACCAGACTCAGTCAACTGCTCGAATTCCCTCTTGACCTCATTGTGCATACTCAGCAGAATGAGTCTTTCTTTTGATAATACAAGAACCAACTCCCCTCTTTAGTCTGATCCTGTGCTTAGAGTCCTCCAATCAACCCAGTTCTTTCCAACACAGTACTGTGAATGCTTTCTCAAATCTGAGTCCTTCTTCTGACATATCTTGGACTTGTACCTAAGGTGAGGTGTTTGGATTAAGTGTAACTCCCAGCAACATTTGTTGTGGCCAGACAATTCTGTACTTACATTTGTACCAGACTTTTAGACTTGTAATTCTTAGGGTGGTCCTCCGCAAACGTTTAACATAACTCCTTAATTTTTGCTGCACTCATTTTTGTTAGTCTTAGGACTCTGTGCACTTTACCACTGCTAACCAGTGCTAAAGTGTTTGTGCTCATACCCTAAAACATAGTTACATTGGCTTATACACAATTGGCATACTTAATTTACTTATATGTCAGTGTAGAGTGGTATACCATATAACAAGAGCCTTTAAATGGAATGCGTTTAGTGGGCCTGCTGCAAAAAGAACAGATGATTAACGGAATGCTGAACCAATAGATCATTCACCCACAGTCACAGATCTGGGTTAAATCCATTTTTTTCTGTATGCCACGCCATTCCAGTTTAGACTCAGCCATATGCAAATCAGTCTTAACCCTGCTCCCCATGGGAACAGTCCAGCCCTCCCTGGACCAGAAACAAGCATCCTAAGACCGATTTCAGGATTTTACCCCTCATCAGCCAGGCTAGCTTGAATCTGGTGGCGTAGCGAGCACGGAACCCATGTCTAGGCATACCCTTCCCACTTAGGGTTTAAAAAGCAAAAAGAAAAGATGATGGATGGAATGCTGAACGAACCAAACATTCACCACCAGATAGAGATCTGGGTTAATTCCATACTTTTTTCTGCACGCTACACCATTCCAGTTTAGACGCAGCCATATGCAAATCAATCTTGACCCTGCTACCCATGGGAACAGTTACAGCCTGAATTGCCAGGCCAGGTCCTCCCTGAATCGGAAACAAGTATTCTGGGACCGGTTTCGGGGTTTCAACCCTCATCAGCCAGGCTAGCTTGAATCTGGTGGCATAGCGAGCACGTGACCCACGTCTGGGCATACCCTTCCCACTTAGTTCAACAAATGCAAAAAGAACAGATGATCGACGGAAAGCTGAACCAATCAAATGTTCACCCCCAATCTCAGATCTGGATTAAATCCATCATTTGTTTTGCATGCTATTCCAGTTCAGAAGCAGCCATATGTGAATCAGTCTTGAGCCTGCTCCCCATAGGAACAGTCCAGTCCAAACTGCTAGCCTCTTGACTGGGATGGAGTGTTTGAAAAGTTTCAGCACTCCGTCCATCATCTTGTGTTTGCTATGTTCACACTCAGTGGCAAAGGGTATGCCCAGACATGGGTCCCTTGCTTGCTGTGCCACTGGATTCAAGCTATCCTGGCTGATGAGGAGTGACACCCCAAAACCGGTCCTAGGATGCTTGTTTCTGGTCCAGGGAGGACCTGGCCTGGCAGTTCCAACTGGACGGGTCCCATGGGGAGCAGGATCAAGAATTATTTGCATGCAGCAGGGTCCAAATTGGGAAGGCATGGTGAGCAAAAGAACAATGGATTCAACCCAGATCTCTTGACTGAGTGTTTGAAAAGTTTCAGCACTTCGTCCATCACCTTGTTGTGTTTGCTTTAGTGGGCCTGCAGCACTGATTGTGCTACCCACTTAAGTCTCACTTCCAAACAAATCCAAGGTCTGCCACTGCAGCCTGAATGCAGTTTTAAACTGCCTTGTTGACTTGGCATTTACATCCCCTTGCCAAGCTTTAAACTCCCCTTTTACTACATATAAGTCACACCTAAGGTTGGCTCAGGCAGCCTATAGGGCAGAGTCCTGTGTAATTAAAGGTTGGACATTTACTGGTAGTGAAAACCCATAAATTCATTTGTCACTACTGTGAGGCCTACCCCTCCTATATGATAACATTGGGGATTCCTTATTACATTTAATAAGCTGTAATTTCTAATTGGGAGCTGGTAGCTGTGTCATGTTTGGTGTCTGTAATTGTGGTGAGGAGCCCTATTTAATGGTAAAGTCAATTTTTATGATTACAATTATAAAAAGCATTTGCAATGCAATAGGTTTTGCATTTGCGAGAGTTTGAGCTATTGGCATTGTAAATGACAGTGCCTTTTATTTTTGTGGTTTTTTGAAAACCTGCAAGCGGTGCATAAACACGCACATTGTACTTATAAGCCTTGCATATGAGAATCAAGGCTGTCAGTAAAAGAGGCGCAGTTATGTACTTTGCAAATCTCAAGATCACCATGAGTGCAGCCATCTATCAGACTGGTCAATTTTAAAGAACACACTACAGTGCCTTCTGGCAAAGTTAATTAACCCCTTCACTGCTAGGCCTTTTCCCTCTGTGTTAAGCCTTTTTTTTGGCTATTTGGAGGTAGTTCGCGTTTAGGCCCCTGTAACTTTTTGACCATATAAGGTATCCATGACAAATCTTCGTCCTTTTCTTCCAACATCATGGGGATTCTAAAGGTACCCAGAGTTTGGGGATTTCCCTGGAGGGGACCCAGAAATCAGCCAAACTACAGCTACATTTTGTTTTTTGGGGGAAAAATGGGAAAAAGGTGCTGCAATTGAAAGTGTCTGTTTTTTCTCCTGCAAATGTTATCAACAAAGGGTTTGTGGGGCTGAAATCAACATTTTCCCAGCTTTCAGGGACTGACAGACTTTTGTCAGAAAACCAACATTTTTAAAACAATTTTGGTATTTTACTGGGACATAGCCTATTTTTGCTATTTTTTGTGCTTTCAATCTTCTTCCAGTTAATAGTAGAAATGGGTATGAAAGCCATAATGGATCCTGAAAAGTTATACATTTTAGAAAAGTAGACAAAATTCTAAATTCAGGAAGGGTTCCTTTGTGTAGATCCTTTAATGTTTCTTTATAAAAACTAACAGTTGAAAAGTGGAAAAATTGAAAATGAGTTGAAAAAAAACAGCCATTTGTGCCACCATTTTCACCTGTAACTTCTTCTAAATATGACAAATGTTTGAAAGCAATATACCGTTACATCCGCTGGACTTATCTGGTTGTGGGGAAATATAGGACTTGTAGGTTCACCAAAAATCTGAAGAAACCAGAGCCAATAACTGAGAAGTGTCTTGCAATGGTTTTTAATTATGTACCAGGTATATAGCAATCAGTTTGGGAAAATATATACAGTGAAAAATTGGGATGAAAGACACCTCTGTATTTCTGAAATTGGAACAAAATATAGAGTTTAGAAACAGTAGCTATATGCACATTTCCGAAATTATGAGTACCCATACTAGCATGAGAATTATAGGACATTTTTCAAAGTGACTTCTTTTTTACACATTGTCTTTCATTTGGAAGGCAGAAATGCATCGAAAGTCAATCGGTAATAACAGTTACTCTACAATTCTGTGTTACCCTAAGTCTCCCAATAAAAATGGTACCTCACTTGTGTGGGTAGGCCTAGTGCCTGCGACAGGAAACGGCTCAAAACCCAACGTGGACACACTTCATTTTTACAGTGAAACCTGACCCTTATTTTGCAAAGTGCCTAGCTGTAGATTTTGAACCCTAGCTCTGCCGGCGCCTAGGGAAACCTAGCAAACCTATACATTTTTGAAAACTAGACACCCAGGGGAAATCAGGATGGGGTGACTTGTCTGGCTCTCACCAGGTTCTGTTACCCAGAATCCCTTGCAAACCTCAAACTTTGCACAAACAAAACCACATTTTCCTCACATTTCTGTGGTGGAAAGTTCAGGAATCTGCGTGGATCCACAAAATTCTACCCACCCCGCATTTCCCAAAGTCTTCTAAGAAAAATGTTACCTCACTTGTGTGGGTAGGCCTAGTGCCCGTGACAGGAAACGGCCCAAAACTCAATGTGGACAAACCACATTTTCAGAGTGAAAACTGACCCTTTTTTTTGCAAAGTGCCTAGCTGTAGATTTTGAACCGTAGCTCTGCCGGCACCTACAGAATCCTAGCAAACCTATACATTTTTTTAAACTAGACACCCAGGGGAATCCAGGATGGGGTGACTTGTCTGGCTCTCCCCAGGTTCTGATACCCAGAATCCCTTGCAAACCTCAAACTTTGTAAAATAAAACACATTTTCCTCACATATCTGTGGTGGAAAGTTCTGGAATCTGCGTGGATCCACAAAATTCCACCCACCCCGCATTCCCCAAAGTCTTCCGAGGAAAATTGTACCTCACTTGTGTGCGTAGGCCTGGTGCCCGTGGTAGGAAACTGACCAAAACACAACGTGTACACACCACATTTTCACAGTGTAAACTGACCCTTTTTTTTGCAATGTGCCTAGCTGTAGATTTTGAACACTAGCTCTGCCGGCACCTAGGGAAACCTAGCAAACCTCTACATTTTTTAAAGCTAGACACCCAGGGGATTCTAGGATGGGGTGATTTCCCTGGCTCTCACCAGGTTCTGTTACCCAGAATCCCATGCAAACCTCAAACTTTGTGAAAAAAACCACACTTTCCTCACATTTTTGTGGTGAAAAGTTCTGGAATCTGCGTGGATCCACAAATTTCCTACCACCCAGTGTTCCCCCAGGTCTCCTGATAAAAAATGGTACCTCACTCGCATGGGTCGGTCAACTACCCGCGACAGGCAAGGGCCCAAAACATATTGAGGAGCCATCAAAATGACCTATCACAAAACAACCTGGTTTCGCAAGGGGGGGTCACCTGGGTTTTTGGCCCCAGGCTCGGCCGCCATCTTGGGAAACCTACCAAACCCACACATTTCTGAAAACTAGACACGCAGGTGAGTCCAGCGAGGCAGGGCTTGCATGGACCCCCCCAACGTTTCCTACCCAAAATCCCCTGCAAACCTCATATTTAGCTGAGAAAATCAATTGTTCCTCATATTTCTGTGTGGGAAACTTATGGAATCCGCATGGATCCACAAGTTTCCTACCACCTAGCATTCCCCCAGGTCTCCCAATAAAAATGGTACCTCACATGCGTGGGTGAGTCAAGTACCCGCCACAGGCAAGGGTCCTAAATGTATGGAGGCGACCTCAAAGTTACCTATCATCAAAGCAACTTGGTTTTGCAACGGGGGGTCACCTGGGTTTTTTGCCCCAGGCTCGGCGGCCATCTTGGGAAACTACCAAACCCATACATTTCAGAAAACTAGACACCCAGGGGAGTCCAGCGAGGTATGGCTTGCGTAGATCCCCCAAATGTTTTCCTACTCAGAATCCCCTGCAAATGTAGCTGAAAGAAGCACTTTTTTCTCAAATTTCTGTGTTGGAAAGTTCTGGAATCTGCATGGATCCACAAATTTACTACCACCCAGCGTTCCCCCATGTCTCCCGATAAAAACTGTACCTCACTCGCGTGGGTGGGTCAAGTACCCGTGACAGGCAAGGGCCCAAAACTTATTGAGGAGACATCAAAATTACCTATCACAAAACAACCTGGTTTTGCAAGGGGGGTCACCTGGGTTTTTGGCCCTGGGCTCTGCAGCCATCTTGGGAAGCTATCAAGCCCACACATTTCTGAAAACTAGACATCCAGGGGAGTTCAGCGAGGTATGGCTTGCGTGGATCCCCCGACGTTTTCTTACACAGAATCCCCTGAAAACCTCAAATTTAGCTGAACAAAACACATTTCCACATATTTTTGTGTGGAATCATAATGCTGGCACAAATGTCTGACCCCAAAGTGTACACCGCAATATCCCGAGTAAAATTATACCTCACTTGTGTGGGTGTCCAATGCAGAATTGGCTAAAAACTTAATTTAAAAAAAAAAGGTAGTGCTTAGAATTACCAGTGCTATACCCTTAATACCTTTGTTTTTGGCTCTTCCCAGCCACAGGCCCTTGCCCCACCCTATCCTTGCTTATCCACACCTCAGAATCTGTTCAACTCTTTTTCCAATACCAATCACTTCCTCTAAGGGTGGCTAATCTTTCAACCAAGGTTCATCCCTTATTTTATCACGGTTACAACTCAAAACAAATATATACTGTATCTTTTCTTTCATTGTTGCTTCAAATTTGCAACTAGAGGAATGTATCCTCAGACCTGTAGTTTATTCCTCAACCAACTCATTCATCCCTGGCACCCTTAGCCCAAAGTGACAGCACTCAAGAATTGTGTTCACATGAAACAAGTAGTGAAAACCCAACTTCCTTACGTAATTCTCTTACTCACTTAGAAGCCTCTCTTCCTCCATTATTTGCTCTTGTATGTTTTTTAAAGCTTCTTGCCCCTCTGTGCTTAAGCAGGGCAGTAACATTGAGTACTAGCGTTTGGCAGTCATATTTATCCAACATACCCTTGCATAGTTCTTACATTTGCCCAGTGTGTTTCTAGTTCTCCTGGAAAGGGATGGAAAAAAAGGGAAGGAGAAACATTCTACATGGAGTTCAACCACCAACAGCCTATCTGCTCTACTGTGGAAAGTACACACAGGTACTTCCACACTGTTACTATCACAATTTAGTCCCACAAAAATGTTGCTGAGAATGGTTTCACTCAAGAGTTAGATGAAAATATGTCAGAAACCTTTCATAAAACAGCTACAGCTTAAGTACGCATAATGTTTGCCCTTCACAAAATAATATGTACTTGCTTTCATAGCAAGGTTGCCACAAACATTATAGGTTGCTTTGTTGAGACTGCACGCTTAAGGTGTGCTCATAACTGTAAATACACCACACATGTAGTACCAATGCAGTATCCGTATGGACATGATTGTGCCGTAGTTTGTATGTGTTCTTTATTTGTAACAGATTTTGCTCTCGCACAAATTCACATATCTGGTAGTCACCATTTCAAGAACCACATATTCAGTAGTCACTTAAGATGTGTCTATCGCCTAGTGGAATATGCACCAAACAGAGGGCGCACACTCTGCAAGTTTTGTTCTCAGTGCCCTTTTTCTCCCTTCACTAAATGGTTGTTCAGCCACACAGACATGAGTTGCCACACCAGAGAGCTACACCTTGTGATGTGCAGTCCAAACAATAAGCTCAGCGTAAAACATTCCTCCACAAATGCTTTCTTTCCTCCTCCAAGATGGCTTTACAATGACACAAACATGTGACGCAACTCCACTTGTGTGTAATCTGTCCCATCGAGCGATCCCATTAGGAGGACATCTACTCTGTTGCACTTCTTAGACCCTGCCTGATCTGCTCATGGAATCTGCACCTAACATTCTAAAGGTCCTTGTACATTAACCGCCTACGGCACTCACTCATTCTGCCTCAAACTCTCCCTTGTATAGCAGGCAAAGACACAGAAGCAGCACCCAGCTTCCACTCCTTACTAGATGGTTACACCAATGTTCTGGTTTCACCATCCACTGCCATAAGCACACAGAGGCCACCTGGTTTTGTTTTTTTCGTGTGGAAGCTGTCGTCAAGAGGCCTTAAATCACTGCAAGTGCGCTGAAGTGTGTGTGTCTCATAGATAAGACTGTAGACTTCAAAGAAGTTTCACCTCCCGTACATTACACCTCATGCAACGCTGCAACTAACTAACCAATTATACATATGAATATTAACATCCTACAAGTCCAGATTTCATGACAGAACTCACATGGCAATATTCAACGGCACCTGATCCTGAGAGGGGATACAGCATATGGTTGAACACTCAAAGAGAGTACTTCTCTTTTAGTTTATGGCACATCTTGCTATGTAGTTCACCTGTCTGGGCAATCATTTGGAGGTCCAAAATATTCAAGTTGGAAGCATGGAATTCCCTGTTGAAATGTAAGTCGATGCATTTGCTTTTAAGACAGATGTGGAAGTCCATAAGGTACTCCACATTGCTTTCCATATCAAAGCCATGTTATACATATGACACTTCCAAAGTGTTACACTGTAAAAATGTATTGTTTTCATTATTGATCTTTTTCTCAAATTAGGCCACAAACAGGTATATCAGAATCAGTGTGAATGAAGCATTCATTGGAGTGCCCTTAATCTGAAGATGAAAAGAGTATTTAAAAGATAATTATTTAAAAGTAATTTTTGCACCAACCACAATGAATGAGGTAGAATCTTTAAGAAGGAATGATGAGACTCAAAAATCTCATGAATGACTTGGACGGATTCAGGATGTGGAATGTTAGTATACATTCTGATAGACTGTTAGAGTGGAGATTTCGTAATTGCATTTTACTCAATCGTAGGGGTGCATCATAATCACGAGTAGAGTGCACCCGCATATAATCATGTTTTGTGTAACCATGTGTGTTCAAATTGTGAACTGTGCTAAAGTATCTAGGTCACATATTTAGTTTGCCGACAAAGTGGTATGAAGAATTAACGAAGGAATTAACTGTAACTAGCAGAAAATGCTAACATGAAGAAACTGTGTTGTGAAGTTTAATACTACTCATGTGTTAGATGTGTTTAATATTAATACTTCTAAAATTTGTAAAATGTCAGTTGAAATGAAATGTAGCTATGCAACTCGTAATGTCTAAATGATTCCTTCTTATGTTAGCTAAAACTGTAGGCCTAAATTTCAACCCCTGGCAACTCTCACTTTAGGACTAATGTTCTGAATTTGAACTGTGGAAGCTGTTCTTTCTCACGTTTTTGCATTGCAGGTGGAGAAGCATTCTTTTAGACAATGTCATTTCTTTATTTTAGCAGGTGAGAAGAAGTGACAATCATAGGACTTGGAGGCGATAAAAGACTGAAGTTGGTTTTACATGGGATAAGGCATGAGAACCAAGGACGAATCGTTGCAAGGGATGTACATGGAGAACACAGTGGAAAAGTATGCCCATGACTATACCCATTGTGGAGTACTTGAAAGAGGTGCACAATGGGAATTTTACCTGTGGATAACTGGTTATTGGAATTAGGGATAGTGTCCACATCTTCCTTGCAGTTGGAGAGGGAGCATCTCAGTACAAACTCTTGCTCTTGCGATAGTGGCTTTATGCTGCTTGACCTATCTCAATAGTGGAGAGACTGCTTAGGAAGACTCCATGACTGACACCGTTCCTCTAAACCAAAATGCCTGCGTACTAAAGTAGGAATGTCATCTTAGTGATAGAGTAGGGATAGATTTAAATGCTTTTCGCCCACCAACCCTCGATGTGAGGAAATTTGGACTCTTGCTTTTTGATACTTTGCATTTCCCTTCTTGAATTAATAGTTCTACTAATGATGCGCTGTCTGAATTTGGTGCAAAGATTTGGCTTTGGCTCGTAGATGTGGCTTCATGCTGTTTCCTTCATACTTCTATAACCTTGTATTGAGGTGTGTTGTTCAGTTATTTTTATTTTTAGCTTTGTAATAAACCTACCTAATCTTTCCCAAATGGTCCTTTGGTTATTATGTATCCATAGTCAGTGTTTCTAAATCCACTGTTTCTAAATCCACTGTTGATTTTCTCCCCTCCACACTACCATGCTGCGAAAAAGATCCATTGGAATGAGACTCTAGAAAAGTTCCAGAATTACTAGAATCAACCCTTTCAATTCCCTGCATATGTTGTAAATTGGAGTTTAGAGTCTATGTCAAAGAGTACCCATCCAGATCATTAAAGACCAACAGTCTGTCTTGTATAAAAGATTTTGTCAGAGATACAAAGATTTTGATGAGAATAACAACACACTTACAGAGTGCTCCAGACCAAAGTGAAAATGTCAGGTAACAAATGCACTAACCTTAGCACTCATTTGAAATCTAACAGAAACAGTGCACCAATCTCCTCACCCACAAAAACCACAGAAGCCACCAACAGAATGAGCACAGGTGCCCATGGGGAAAAGGGACATAGAGAAGAGAAGCAAACACACCACCAATCAGGTGCAGGTTGATTTCACCTTAGATAGGTCTCAGTGTGGCTTCTCTCCTTCTCTTGAGTTTCTTAGGGGATCATACTAAGGTTTTCTTGTCAGCTTTGAAGCTGCACCTAGAACTGATTACTCACAGTTTGGGTAGACTATAGGCACATTATCGCTTGTTTCAATTTACACTTTATATCAGGGTCTCCAAAAACTATCTCAGTAGCTACTGGTAGCTTGCCAGTACCCTGGAAGAATCTCCCTGACATGTAGCACAGTACATAATTCATAGGGTCTAGCCATTTTGACAATGGCAGTGCTACACAACTCCATATCCTTTGAGTGAGTGGCAGGTAATCCAATAGCAGGGCCACATGCTTACTTACACACAGACACACTGTGAATGCTTCTGACTCCTGTAACATGAACACCTCTCTCCACTCTCTGCTTAGCAAATTTATGTGGAAATTGAACGCTTTGCAAGTCCCCTTTATCAATCGTACAGTACCTGTGAAACCTGGGACATAGAAGAAGTGCCAGCAACAGCCAGAGTGGAGTCTCTAGATATCTATATATACTTGGTTCCAATCTGATTCTCAAGTTGACGCTTTGTGCAATCGTGTCTATTTGCTCACTGATTCTAGACAAAATCCTGTGAATGACGTGTTGGTTACAATTTGGCTTTAGATATTACTTTTTCCCAAACCTGATGCTATGTTTTAGGCATTTTCTCAGTACCTCATGGTAGCGACTACATCACCACTCCATTTTAATGTCTTCTGATTTCAGGACAGAAGCTTAGTTGAAATCCAGAGTCTCTGAAGATCCATTAGGTCATGGAATATCTGGTTAGTTTCTGTTATGTCACAGATTTGAATCCAAAGTGTTCTCTCTTAATTAAATTCTATGCATGAATTTGCACATCTTGGGTGTGTCTCTCCAACTGCCTTTGACTAATATTGATCAATCTCACAAATCCATGTCTCTCCGGTTAAGCCACCAACCTTGTTCATTGTATTTTGCCTTTTCAGGTTTACCTTCTGGATCAGATGTGGCAGCACAACTTCAGGATGTGGTGGGCTTGCGTAGTAATCATAAGCTTTAAACTATCCATGATTCTGATTGCCTAGTAAAGCATGTGGACCATAGGTCCTGTTTACATAGTGTGCGGATCATAATAACTGCTGAGGTTCCTAATGCTCTTGGATGACTTTGTATTAATCCTGCAAGAGCACCAGAGAACCCAGCAACAAAATAGACCTTGCAGTGCTGGAGCAGGGTTTTCCATTGAAACTTGAACTCCAGTTTATGTTTTATATGTCATAATTAAAATTACTAATAATTAATTACTAGGTATTAATTATGTTGAGTTTCTGACTAGTCAACCTTACTAATGAAAGAATTACACGCGGGTTTGCAATTGCATGGCTTAATTAATACGTGAACTAAGTTGGTGAGCAGATTAATTAAATATGTGTGCCTAAAGTGTTATTTGTTATGTGTTTGCGCTTTGAAATAATACGCTTTAATGCTTCTTTATGTTGCAGATGGCTAGATAATTACATACACATAAGGGTATTAGTGGGGATTATCACTGTATAATCATTATGATGTAGTAACGTTGTTTGTGTTTCTTTTAATTAAGATGGTCCATTTTGGCCTACTAAAAGATGGCCGATATTTACAGCCTGCATTTGAGTAGATGAAATACGAAGAGAGGCCTCGCTGAATATGGTTGAAAACCACCTGACCTTGGCCTCTGACTGTATTAAAAGTTTCCGTGAGGACAGCAGCTCTGGGCTCGACTCCAGCTATCCTTGGGAAGGAACAGTAAACACAATGAACATTTGATAATCTTGCAGTGGCTTCACTATAATTCCGGAGAAGAGCATCCATGAATGTTGCATTTTTTAGTTTGTGCTTCCTTCTTCCGTGTTTTTATTTTTGTGATATTCGAGAGCGGAGGGTTCTTTCTAAAATGTTGCGAATCAACATCCTTTCCTGCTCGCTCTGCTCAACGGACGTTTGGAGCTTGTTTGTAACTTTTAATGTGTAAGTTTTAGTATAAATATTGTTAGACTAGAGAGAGTCTGAGGCCACTTCTTCCCGAACCTTTGCTCGAGAGGATCGATGCTGATTGAGAGGACGGCGACTCGGGAGACTTTACTGAGAGACCTGTCCTGACCCAAATACGACATTTACCTAGAATAGGTAACTATGAGAATAATGATTTTGGCTATTGATTGACTTTCATTTGAACTAATTTAGATAAAATAACCTTTTGTTTGAATTCCGGTGTTGGGTGGTTATTTCTTTGTCATTTATTGAGTTCTTAATGTGTCTTATAGTTTAAATCATGACTCAAGACTGATCAATTAGGTCGCATTGACCTCAGTTTAGATGCAGATTGTTTTAGGAGTTCTCTCGTATATTCAGCGTGGATAGAGTAATAGAATGAATGTTAGTGTGATGGGCCCTAGCGTATGATGAGTGTATGTGCGTATGACTGTGAAATTACTCTGTCCGTGGAAGTAGGGAGAATTTATATGCTCCGATCTGCAGCAGCAGCAACTATGTGCGTGTTAAATTCATGTAATTTGCTTTCACTTAAGTACATTAAATGTTGTTAAAATTCAACTAGTCAGGTCGAACTATATTTCAGTGCAAAATTCTCCCTTGTGTAAATTTTTGATGCAAGGATGCATTTTGCCCTAAAAAAAGATCGGAAAAGCGAAAGCATCATTAACAACAGCCACTCGTGTTCTGTTGTTCCCCAGTATTCCCATTTAATGAGTACCGTGAATGACATATTTATGGTGAATTTTTACTACAAATGGTGCCAAATTAAGTGAAATGGCATAATGGCATAATTTCAGAAATGTGTAACCTCTATCATGCAAACTTCTCGAAATTATGTGTATCACATCTGTGTAATTTAAATTGCTCACAAAAATATTAGTAACACTATGAAGCATACCCTACCTGTCCTCAGGGAAACAGTCTTCGATAATCACAGAAAAGGCCCATGATCCCAGAAAGAACCTGTACTTGCAATGTCCCTGTCCCTTAGAGTAGTGACTAAAAGAATGAAGGGGGATATGTGGCATGGGCGGATTGAGCAAAAGAAGCAAAGCAGAGTCTCCTTGGTCCACAGAGGATCTGAGCTCATCAAGCGACCAAGTCAAGAACGCCTTGTGCCGGTTTCTGGGCAAACCTCCAATTACCAGGGTCCTGATAGTTGGTTTGCACTAGAAATTTGAATAGTTGGGTAGAATTTAATTGACGACAATAAGGCAGTACAAGCCTCAGAACCCATGCAGTTGACAGATGTGTGAGGACCATTCATCAGGAAAAAACATGAGAAAGAAGCAAAATGTGCCTGTGCATGTTTGCAAATGATTATGTATTTCATGAAGGATTGTAAGTCCAAAGCCAATCCACCTTTGGACCGAACCGTCACTAGAATTCAAGTTGGGGCAGCTATAGAGGAAGAAGACATGGTAGAATCAGAAAACTGAAACACTATACAGATGACAGACGGGATTGCTTTGTCTGGTGCTTGGCCAACATGCAACAATCCAGCATGGCTCATCTTACACATGTAGTTCATCAAATGCTCCTAAAAAATAACAAAACTAGCCGAACCGTTGGACTCCAGAGCCACCAGAAACATTATGGCATTACAATTTACACAAAGGTTGAGCATCCTATACATCAAGAAGAAAAATAAAGCACCTATAAAGGCAGTAGACAGTACTGCTTTGCCAATCTAACAAGATTCCACAAAAATGATTTATAAAAAAAACTTTCATTTCTCCCAAAAGAAATGATTGTCAAATTTACTTTATCTTCCTGTCTATACAACGGAAATTTGCAATCTGTAACAGGAATAAGCCTGGAAACTATTATTTTTAATAATCTTGGCTGAGCAAATTTTCAACATTTAACATTGGCAATTCCCGGAGGCTATAAAATCTTTCATTTTAACAGAAACACCAGAAGAGATGTCAGACTGGCCTTTGATTATAGAGACAATTTAAACTGTTCCTTGATTGATTCCCTAGTTGTGTGTAGCTTGGAATATCTAATAGGTACATTTCTAATTTCCCAAGACGTTTCTGCACACCTTTTATACATTTACCACCCCCAGAAGACAATTGCAAAGTCTTTGACAGACATATATAATGTGATTAGACCTGCAACTCTGCACCATAGAAGACTTGATTGTCTTGGGTGACCTTATCCTTTATGTTTGCTACGAATGCCATTGGATTATCTCAATATATATGAAGATGTCTACAAATATTGAGGGCCATACGCTCAAACAAATTTGGATGCTGGATGTTTCTTATCAATCTTTTTATTCCAGTGATGTGTCATGGCCAGATCATAAAGAGAGAAAACCTCAGCCCCCTGGTTTAACGAGAAATTGCGAGCACTCAGGATGGGTTGTAAAGTGGCTGAAAGAGCCTGGAGAAAAGGATATAGTGATTCAGACAAAAATACTTTTAAGAATCAACTTAAGCTGTACAAAAACACTATAGCGAAAACTAAAGCTGAGTATTTTGCTAATACCATTCTTCTAGCAGCTAATAGCACCAAAGCTATATTCAGCTTAGTAAAGAGTCTGTCTAAACCTGACTGTGCTAATAACAAAATACCTGTTACTCAAGCTTTATGCGATGAGTTAGCTTCCTATCTGGAGGATAAAATCGACAAGATAGTTAGGGATTTTGATCCACTGACAGCGGTGGAAGAACATGATCCTCAGTTGTCCAATGCTGAGCAGTGTTCTCTGCCATCACCAGACTCTAAGCCCAGCAACCCTACCATTCTAAAACACTGCCAGCATACTCTGGATTGCTGTCGCATTCCGGACGAGGAAACATTTGATACCTTAGCCAGGGGTGTCTCCTCTGGGTTCCCCCTGGACCCCCTTCCCCACAGAATCTGGAAGGAATATGGGGCTGAGTGCTTTCCCTATTTACGACAGATCTGTGGTCTATCCTTGAGTACGGGGGAGGTCCCTAAAAACTGGAAGGAAGCAGTTGTGACCCCTCTTCTAAAAACAAAAAACACGCTTGACCCCGGGTGTGTGGCCAACTATCGGCCAATTTCTTTATTGCCATATCCTGTTAAAATTCTGGAACGCATCGTCAGTAGGTCTCTATCCCAGTATCTTGAGGAGTATTTGCTCCTTGACGAGATGCAATTTGGCTTTCGGCCCAAGCACGGTAGTGAAACACCACTTGTTACCGTGCTTGATGATATGAGGATGCGGTCAGACAGTGGCCAGTCAGTGATCTTGGTGCTGTTGGACATGTCAGCAGCTTTTGACACTGTAAACCATGGTATACTGTTGGAGAGACTTAAAGACCAGGGTGTGACCGGTCGCGCCCTTGACTGGCTTTGTTCTTATCTAACAGACAGGACACAGACAGTGTGCCTTCAGCCGTTCTCCGCTAACAAGTCTTCCTTACGACAGGAGGTCCCGCAGGGCTCAGGGATTAGTCCTGTGCTCTTTAACATCTATTTGCAGCCTCTCATTCTGCTTATTAGATCTTTTGGAGTGGAGGTGGTGAATTACGCGGATTATACCCAGCTCGTGTTTTCCTTGGAAGGGAATGATTCCATTTCCTTGGAAAGATTTCACAAGTGTATGACTAGCACCACGAAGTGGCTTAAGAAGAACTGGTTACAATTTAACAGCTCTAAAACGGAAGTGGTCCTGTGTTCTTCCAGAAGATCTGATCAGCTTGTTTTACCCATCTTTCAGCTGTCCCCTACTGGTGCACCTATTACCCCTTCTAGCACAGTACGCAATCTGGGGGTGATGGTGGATCAGGATCTCCAACTGAATTCTCAGGTTAACAAAACGGTTGGCACTTGCTTCTCGCTAATCCGAGTGCTGAGAAAGATCCTCCCTTTCTTGCCTAACTCTGCTAGAATGCAGGTTGTGAGATGCGTAATTCTCAGCAGACTTGATTATTGCAACTCTCTATATCTGGGTGCGCCTAACACCCTTTTCGGGAAGCTGTACAGAATAAAGGCCATTGCAGCGAAACTTGCATTAAATAGGCAGCGAGGGACCTCAACCACATTAGCCTTGCGAGATTTGCATTGGCTGCCGATCCAACAGCGAATTCAATTCAAAGCTCTATGCACTGTCTTAAGGGCAGCTCATGGAATGGGCCCTAAGAACCTGCAAAGAAAATTCAGCTGGTATTCTCCAACTAGAAACCTTCGTTCTGCTTCTGCATTTCTGATGAATGTAGTCCGGTTCAGTCGGTCCAGAACAGGGGCAGATCCATCTCTGCCGTTGCTTCTCGGCTATGGAACACTCTCCCTTTGGATCTAAGTCACGTCCAAAGTCTTATGGATTTCAGGAAAAAGTTGAAAACGTTTTTATTCCCTAAACTGGAGTAATTTTTCCCTCTGATATTATCTATCTTTTCCTCCCTTCCCGTGTCACACCTCGGCTGCCCCTATTAACTTCTGGTGGGGACTCTCCTTTTTAAGCGCCAGGATACCCGTCGGGTGAAAGAGCGCTATATAAGCACCTCATTACATTACATTACATAAACTAATGCGATTCTGGTTCTACCTGGGAAATAAAACATCTCCCCCAAAAAACCTAGTGCCAGGATGGTAAGAATTAAGTAGATGAACAGGTAAATTATATCAGTGACACAATCGGTAAGGTGCTTGATAAGGAGACCCTAAAAAAGCTCCTAAAAGGGTCCTGTCCCAAATAACTAAAAATTGGTATTCAGAGGAGCTGATGAGCAGTTGACGCTTTCTTGGAAAACTAGAACTGAATGTCAGACTTCATATGATGCCATCGACCTTTCCGCATACAAAAACTTTAAAAAATCTATATGAAAGCTATTCAAAGCCAAAGCATCCTTTCAGCAGGATACTATTTTGAAAGCTACTTCACGTGATAGAGAACATTTCGTTCCAAAGACACTTCACATGTCATCGCTATTCTGTGCACTTACCTCCCTCATTACAGGAGTTTTGAGATCAGCTTTTTTTCTGTGCAATATTAGGACGATCTCTGAAGGTATCAAAAACCACTGTGTTCGTTCTAATGAAATATATTTGGCGCAACCTTTTTTCTGAAGCTGTACCTGGGCACAGTATGTCGGAATTAATCAGGTTGAGATGGAAGCAGCTTTGAAAGCTGACATCTAAATCCCCAGGTGACCCATGCCTTGTTTCCACCCCACAGTCCTGTTCTTCAGCCATTGATCTCGTTGTGACAAACATACTCAGTCTTCCGTTTCCATATACCTTGCAGAGTTTTTAACAATCTTACAAGAGCATCAGAGAACCCAGCAATGCAATCAAACTTGTACCAACTCCATGGAACTCACCCTCCCGATCATCAGTGAATACGTCTCCTCCTCCAGGTATGTACAGAAAAAGCGCACGTCCTTGGACTAAACCTGCACTTGTAGCAACTCCAACCCTTAGAGTGGTGAATAACAACATGAAGGGGCATATGTGGAATATATGGATATGAGCAATAAGCTGCTATTGATGTCACGGATAATGGGTACACTGTGATGAAAAAAAAGCACTGCTACTTCTGGTTTGTTTAAATTGTAGTGCTCAAACAGTTCAATTCCTTATCAAAGTCTTTAAATCTCCTTTTGGATCTTTGGTAGTGTTTTCTATACTGCAACTCTTGTACAGGTTATTATTATCATTGCTATTATGCAACACACTGACACTTAATTTGTCTGATGGCTTAATAACCACTCCATGCATTTGAGACATCAGTTACAAAGAAAGTCTAATTTATGAAAGATTAAAGAGAATGCAATTATTTTGCTTCAGTAGCATGTCTGCTTGACTTACAACTCAACTTGATACACACGAAGAAAATCAATTTGATGTCACAATAGATATTTCTTCAAGCTTCTACTTTAGAGTTCACCACCTGTTACAAATTGGTTTACTGGTTGATTGGGGTGTGAGCTCCGGTCAAGCAGCAACCACAATCCTAGTCAGGGTAAGGCCAAAGCAAACCCCAAATTAACATGTGCTCAACCCCCTGGTAGCTTGGTATGGAACAGTCAGTCTGACCCCTTAACTGCTGGGCCTCCCCCCCCCATACTGAACCCTTTTATGGCTAGTTGGTATAGTTTGTGCTTAGGCCTCCATATTTTTTGTTTACATAAGGTATTCATGCCAAATTTACAACCATGTTTCTAACATCCTTGGGATTCTAAAGACACCCAGGATTTGTGGATTCCCCTGTATCGGACTGAGAAAATAGCCAAAATAGTGCTTAATTTTTTAGATTTTGGGGAAGAATAGGAAAAAAGAGTTCAGGATAAAAGTGTCTGTTTCCTTTCATAAAAATAACATCAATGAATGGTTTGCTGTGCTAAAGTCATCATCTTCCCAGCTTCCAGGAGCATGCAGAGCTGAATCCAAAACCCAATTTTTGTAAAACAGTTTTGGCACTTTTCAAAGATGTAGCCCATTTTTTCTATTTTTTGTGTTTTTAACCTACTTACAGTTTGTTGTGGAAACCAATGTGAAACACATGGGTGATCCAGGTAAGCTATAAATGTTTGAAAAGTAGACACAACTCCAAACTCAGCAAGGGGTCATATGTGTAGATCCCTCAAAGTTATCCTACCAAAGCTAACTGTTAAGATAAAGAAATATTGAAAACGATAGGGGAAAAGAGCCATTTGTGACAATGTTTTCATATATAACTTTTTGTGATTTCTGATTTACAAAAGCAATGTACCATTACGTTTTCTAGACCCTTTTGGTTGTGGAGATATATAGGGTTTGTAGGTTTACGAAGAACCCTGGTACCCAGATCCAACAACTGAGCTTCACCCTACAATTCTTTTTCATTGTGTATGGATTATAGACCAATTCATATGGTAAGATAAGTAGAGTGATAAATAGGTATCAAGGTAAATTATATATTTCTGAAATGGGTACAAGATATGGAGTTTAGGAGCAGTGGTTATTTGTAAATCTCTGAATTTGTGGGTACTGGTACGAGCATATGATTTAGAGCAGAGCTTTCCAAACTCTGTGTGGGTGTGTCGCGCGATGACTGTGCATGCGCCGTGCGTGGGCCCGCCCAAGCGTGAGTTACCAGCCCAAAACTCACCGCCTCTGCCAGAAGACAGGCTCGAGGCTCAACCAAGTTAACCCCAAGCCAAGGTTACCTCTTTGGTACGACAAGCCTTTAAAAAATGCTTTACACAGATGTAATTTCTTATGGATCTCGGGGGATACTGAGTCTGCGCTGCCCGTCGGTTACCCACTGAGGTCGCAGTGTTGGCACTTAGCCGGCTGTATTATTTTGCAGCACCTAGAAAAGCTCAGATCTAGCTGAAAAAGGAGGTAATAATATTGAATTTTTCCCTGTTGGGTGGCTGTTCTCTGCGCGCACAGGCTGCAGCACACGCAGTCCTTCCTGCTGCCCCTACCCCTACCGGCTGTGACATTGTTTCTCTCTGTTAATCCCCGGCCACGGCACTTCCCGGCCCCCTCCCAGCACCAGAAAGGCCCCGCGCCTCACGCGACAAGCGCAGCAGTCATGAGATGTGATCAGAGGTCAATCCCGTGACATCACACAGGCAGGGAGGCTTGTGGAGACCCCGAGGATAGGCCGTACGAACGGAAGGGGGTTTGTTTACGTGCGCACGGTCTGACAAACATGCACGTGTATGTGGCACTGTCCAGCAGCAGAAAGAGGGGTGGATGAATGTGACACAGTCCGCACAGAGATAGAGAGGCATGTATGCGCCTCCGTCAGCGAGCAGAGCAAAACACGCTGTTTATGTGGCATCGCTGGGGAGCAGAAAATGGCATGTATATGTGCCCACGGCCTCCGAAAAGAAAAAGGGGCTTGCGTATGTATCACTTTCTGCCAACAGAAGATGGCACCTATATGACCCACAGTGTAGCACTAGGAAGAGTGGCCTGTGAAGGACCCACTGGCTGCGAACAGATAGGCAAGTGAAAGTGTTCACCGCCTCGCATCAGGAAGAGGGCATGTATATGTGTCCCTGCATGCCGACGGAAAGATGGCACGAATATGTGCCAACAGTCTAGCATGAGGAAGAGGGGCATGGTCAGGACCCACTGGGCACTGCCTGGCATCGGATAAAATTTGCTTGAAAATGCACCATTTGCCCACTTTTTTTTCAAACCTCCCTTAGGTGGTTCAGGCTCGCTCGCTACGCTCGCTCGCTACACTTCTTTACCGTGTCGCAAAATGATGCTTGTCTAGAAAGTGTGTCACCAACATGAAAAGTTTGGAAAGCTGTGATTTAGAGGGTATTTTTCAAAACGTCTTCTTTCTTACACACTGGTTTACATTTGAAAGACTCAAATGCCGTGAAATCTAATTGGTAATAACAAATATCCTACTATGTTATGCTCCAACATGTCTCCCAATAAAAATGGTAACTCACTTGTGTGGGTAGGCCTAGTGCCTGCGACAGGAAACGATCCAAAAGCCAAAATAGAAACATCACATTTTTCACTGAAAACTGACCAATTTTTGTAAAGTAGCTGTGGATTTTGTGCCCTAGGTCAGCCAGCCCCCAGGGAAACCTACCAAACCTGCACATGTTTGAAAACTAGATACCTAGGGGAATCCAGGATAGGGTTACTAGTGTGGTTCTCACCAGGTTGTTTTATCCAGGATCCCTTGCAATCCTCAAAGTTTGGCTAAAAAATCAAATTTTCCTCACATTTCTGTGGCTGAAAGTTTTGGAATCTGCAGGGAATCACAACCCCCTTTTCACCCATCATTCCCTAAGACTTCTGATACAAATGGTACCATACTTGTGTCGGTAGGCTTAGTGGTGCATCAGGCCATGGCCCAAAATGGTACAAAACATTTTTCCACTTCAAACAAACCCGTTTTTTTCAAAGTGAGTAGCTGTGGATTTTGGTCCCTAACTCAGGGGGCACCTAGGGAAATCTAGCAAACCAGCACATTTCTGAAAACTAGACACCTGGATAAATCCATGATGGGTTGGCTTGCATGGATCTCACCAGGCTGTTTCACCAAGAATTGATTTCAAACCTTAAATCTTTACTAAGAAACAAATTTTCCTCACACTTCTGTGATGAAAGTTTCTAGAATCTGCTGGAAGCCACAAGCTTCCTTCCACCCAACATCCCCCTAAGTCTTCCAACAAAAACAGTACCTCACTTGGGTGGGTAAGCCTAGTGCCCGCAACAGGAAACAACCCAAAACGTAACATGGATACATCAAATTTTTCCACTCAGAACTGACCCGTTTTTTACAAAGTCTGATCCTGAAAGTACATCCCCTCCTTTACCGCTCTCACAGCTTCAATGTAAAGAACTGGCTTTTTTTTAGTAAAAGATGGGGAACATTCAGACCTCTCTATCATCCATGTCCTGAAACTTTCAGCCTCAGTCAGATTGTAGGTTGGAAGGGATCACGGCTCTTGCCACCCAAAAGGAATTTGCCACTGGCACATGTCTGGTCAAGGCCCTAATTAACTAATGGAATCCTTTTCACCTTTGGATTCTCCTGCCTTCCTCTCTCTGCTTAACTCTATAAAGACTGGCTCTCCTCTAAAAACTCTTCCACCATCATTTATGAGCAAACTGTGCCCTGTTTATTTGCAAAAGGTGACCGCCCTGCTTAGCTCTTCACTCTTACAGGGCCTGGAAACATTTTAGGATTTTGACTCTAATTATAAAGGCAAATCTTGACCCTCTTAATTGGTCTCATTATAGAACAATTTTGTTGCTACCTTTGTTTTCGAAAATTCATAAAAAACATTTCTGTCAACTAATTTCAGCTTTTGTTGAAGCAAATGATCTTCTCCATCCATCTCAATCTGACTTTAGGGTTGGCTACAGCACTGAATCCGCTTTGTTGGAAGTCACTGAGCAGCTCAGACTTCATCTTTACAATGGTGGTACTGCTATGCTCATACATTTTGATCTCAGTATGGCTTTTGACACTGCATCAGATGAATTACTCCTCAAAAGACTAGAAGATGTGGGTTTTTGTGTCCTGGCTCTGACCTGGTTAGCTTAATTTCTACATGATTGGACTTTCCGGGTATTTGCACAAACCATACCAGTTTTCATCTCTCTCATTAGGAGCCCCCAAGGGGTCAGCTTTGAGTCCTATGTTGTTCAACAGTTATGTGTGCCCCCTGACTGACATTGTGCAAGGCTTTGGCCTTTCTCTGTTCTCCTATGCAGATGATACCCAGATCATATTTTCCCTTTCATCTAAGAAAGGTTTCAACTCTGACACCTTGGACATCTACGGCAACGCACTCTACACTGTAATAAACAAGAACCTCACCCGCAAGCTACAGAACATCCAGAACACCGCCGCAAGGCTGGTCTTCAACCTGCCAAAACACTGCCACATCTCCCAGCACCTGCGCACACTCTACTGACTACCCATCGAGGCAAGAGTCACCTTCAAGATGCTCACCCACGCACACAAGGCCCTCCACAACACCGAACCAGCATACCTGAACAGCCGACTCAAATTCCATGCACCCCAAAGGGCCCTACGATCAGCCCAGCTCTCCTACACCGTGGTCCCACGCACCAGAAAAACTAGATCTGGAGGCCGCTCCTACTCCCTCCTCGCGGCCAAAGCCTGGAACGCCCTTCCGCTCCACCTCAAACAGACAACATCACTTCCCATCTTCATAAGAGACCTCAAAACCTGGCTCTTCGACAAACCCCTCTCCTTGATGGACTGGAACCTGCACCACCCCACCCACAGCGACTTGAGACCCTTACGGGTGAGTAGTCGTGCTTAACAAACGCCTGATTGATTGAACATCTGTTTCCTGAAGGTGGCTACCTGGATGAACAACAATTCTTTGAAACTTAATGAAGATAAGACAAAGGTGTTGATTCTGGGCAATAACAACAAACTGTGCTGGCCAGATATTTTTGGCACTCCTCCAGCTCTTTTTCCCGTGGTTAAGAATTTGGGTTTCTGGCTCAATGATGTGCTCTCTATGAAACTTCACATTTCTAAGGTAGCCTCTAGTTGTTTTGCTGTTTCAAAGTGGGTTAAAAAATCTTCTGGATATTACCATTCTCGGCACAGTGCACAGTAATTCTGGACCTAATTCTGTCCAGATTGGACTATGGTAATGTTCTTTATCTTGGAGACTCTAAATCCTCACTTAAACATCTGCAGGTGGTCTAGAACACAGCTGCTAAACTGCTAATTCAGCTCCTTAAAAAGGGGTCCATGTCCACCTTCTTCGCAACCTCCACTGGTTGCCTGTGGAAAAACATGTCCAATACAAAGCTCCATGCTGCATGCATAAAGCCATGTCAAATGTAGGTCCTCAATACCTGATGTCATTGGTGACTCACAATCATCCCAGTCATTTCCTTCGCTCCAGAAATCACATTCTGGGGCCGATTCCGATCCTGTATTTTTTTTTCCCGTACGACTCGTATCGGTAAATTTCTCCATACAAATCGTACAAGTCCCGTCCAACCCGTGAAGTACGATTTGTACGGGAAAAATACAACTTTTCCCGATCTGATTTGTACGGATCGGCCCGATACATACAAATTGGATCGGGAAAAGTTGTACGAGACGGACCCGGACACTTTTCAGTACAAATTGTAAAAATGCAGTCCGACCGTACTAGTACGATCCGGACCGGCTTTCCGATTTACCATTTGTACGGAAAACATCCCGTACACGGGGATTGCCATCACCCGCTACAAAGCGAACTTTGTACGACTCGTATCCCAGGAAAAGTTGTTCCCGGGGTGCGAGTCATACAGGGGTACGAGTCGTACAGGCATACACCCCAGTGCATTGTGTATGTACTGTGCGTACCCCCAGTGCGCATGTACTGTGCGTACCCCCAACATCGCATACCCCAACATCGCATACCCCAACATCGCGTACCCCAACATCATGTATTTACTGTGCGTACCCCCAACAACGCATACCCCAACATCGCGTACCCCCAACATCATGTACCCCAACATCACGTACCCCAACATCGCGTATGTACTGTGCATTCCCCCAACATCACGTACCCCAACATTGCGTACCCCTAACATCGCGTACCCCAACATCACGTATGTACAGTGCGTACATACGCGATGTTGGGGTACGCGATGTTGGGGTACGCGATGTTGGGGTATGCGATGTTGGAGGTACGCACAGTACATACGCAATGTTGGGGTACGTGATGTTGGGGTACGCAATGTTGGGGGTATGCACAGTACATACACGATGTTGGGGTACGCGATGTTGGGGTATGCGATGTTGGGGATACTCACAATACATACGCGATGTTGGGGTATGCGATGTTGGGGTACGCAATGTTGGGGGTATGCACAGTACATACTCAATGTTGGGGTACGCGATGTTGGGGTATGCAATGTTGGGGTACGCAATGTTGGGGGTACTCACAGTACATGCGCACTGGGGGTACGCACAGTACATACACAATGCATGGGGGTGTATGCCTGTACGACTCGTACCCCTGGGGACTCTGCTTTTACAGCTGTTTTTGGCTCCCGTAAGAAAAGAGCCGTACGGAGTGCCGTAGGGACGAATCGTAGTTGCTGGGCCGGAAACCGCTGCTTAAATACGTACAGACGTCGCGTACAAGCTGTTCCGGATTAGGATCGTTGGTTTATTTTAGCCGTATGGTCTTTTGTACGATTTGTATGGAAAGAGGCTTTCTGTACGAATCGTACTTCCTAGGTTGTAAGAAAAGTTTACCAGGTACGAGTCGTATGGGAAAAACGCTCCATACAACGATTTCTACAGCCTTTTTCCAGGATTGGAATCGGCCCCTCTGTGTGTTGTCCCCAGAATTAAAAGATCGCATCAGGTTAGTCTTTCTTTTTCTTACTTGGGTTCTAATCTTTGGAATGCCCTTCCTGACTCAATGAGAATTTGCCCATCCCCTTAGTGTTTTTCAAAAATTACCCAGCATTACCTCACTTGTGCCGATAAAAACACTGCCCCACCTGTGTTGTTGGGCCTCATGCCAGTGACAGGAATGGATCAAACCAAGGTCAATGGGTGCCCTTGTGTGTTGACTCCTATTGACCTCAGTTTGATCCGTTCCCAGTGTGGGCACTATGCCCAACCACACAAGTGGCACAGCGCTTGTATTGGCACTAGTGGGGCAATGCTGGGTGCTGGGAAATTTCAGGATTCCTACAGACTCTGGATGTTTCCATCACAGAAATGTAAGGAAAATGTGTGATGGTGATTTCAAGCAATGTTTAAGGTTTGCAGGGCATTGTGGGTAGGAACCCCTCATGGGATTCACACACAGCACACCACCATGGATGCCTCTGATTGTCTAATTTTAAAAAATGCCTGTGGTTGGTAGGTTTCCATGGGTGGCAGCTGAGCGCAGCCCCAAATCCCGCAGCTAGCTGCATTGCCAATCTCTCTGTGTAGCACTTTATGGCATTTTGTGTCAGGGTCTCTTTGTGCACTCACAAAAGTAAGGTACCATTTGCATCGGGAGACTTGGGAGAATGCTGTATGATGGATTTAACCCAAATCTAATGGTGACTGGGGGTGAGCGTCTGAAAAGTTTCAGCGCTTCATCCATCATCCTATTGCATTTGTATTGTTCGCCCTAAGTTGGCAGGGTATACCCAGACATGGCTCCCTTGCTTACTTTGACACTGGATTCAAGTTAGCCTGGCTGATGAGTGGTGTTACCCCAATACCGATCCCAGGATGCTTGTTTCTGGTCCAGGGAAGACTTGGCTTGGCAGTTTTTGATGGACTGTTCCCATGAGGAACAGGGTCAAGACTGATTTGCATGTGTCTGGGTCTGAACTGGAATGGCGAAGTGATCTATATAATGATGATGAATTTAACCCAGATTTAATAGTGACTGGGGTGACTGCCTGAAATGGTTCAGCGCTCCAGCCATCATTGTGTTTGCACAGTTTTCAGAACTGCCTGAATCTGCAAGGTTTTTCCAGGTGGCAGCCTACCTCAAGCACAAAAAGTGCATGATATTGGAAGTTAGCCACACTCTCCTGGCCCATATGTACAAACAACACCCAAAAGAATCAAATGTCCTCTCGCCTGCCACTGGGGAGGGATGCTTTAGTCCTCAGCAAAGCAGAAAGACTGTTGAGGTTTTAGGGGTGAGGGTGGGGCCTGATGTTAGGCTGGGAAAGGCCCGCCCTTTTATGTTGTTAAAAATTAGTATTGCTCCCCAAGTACTGAGGCTGGCAGGGGGCACCCTGGGCCTCTGTCCACCAAAACCTCCCTTCCTACTCTTAGAAGGGACATGGGAACCCTTTCCCCCATACTATACTGCAACCTGCCTGGGTCACTGCATACCACCCAGTCAATATGATAGAGGGAACCTGAGTTACCCTCCTTAGGATCACTCTCCAATGCCTGCTCAGACTCTCTTATACTTACCTAGTGGTCTGCCTCCTTTGCAAGCTCCCTGGGGTCAGAGAGCGTGCAATCAACAAGGTATTAGCGTAGCTTTGGAAAACAGTGACTAAACAGGTGCTCTCTGGTGATGAAAGTGTGTTAATATTCATTTTGATGCATTTATCGGCACAAATGAATTATTGTCTTTATTAATAGAATCACTCGTACGAATCTCCACATCTACCTCAACACGCCCAAGTATACAGTCAAACGGGCCTTGCAACCTAGGCCCCGAATTACGGATTGATGGGTCACAAGTGGGAGGGTGTTTAGCTGGACAGGAAACACGGGGAAAGGAAAATCTTGATGAATCCTACAGATAGACTGAGTAACATCACAATGGTCAGGGAAGATTTCCCCCAATAAAGCAGACATGTCTGGAGGAGGTATGCGTGCTTCAGAAAATACCATACAATCAGATGCCACATGAGTTAGGAACACTTAGCCAATAAACACCTAGCACACGTAGTGATCACGTGCTCTCCATGCCAGACATCTAGACACATTCACCACTAAGGTTGAGACCCAACCATTCCTCACCATATATGGTACACCAGATACGTTTATGGCTTGTGTAACATTGCATATAAGACCAATATGAATGAATGAATGAATACAAGCTTTGTAAAGCGCAAACTTAGCCCAGGGGCGTCAAGTCTCTGAATGCTGATGAATTCAATGTAAAGTTAGACATTTCTCAGACCTTGTGCCTGTAACCAGACCCCGGCCGAATTGTTAAAGTAAATGAAACTGTTCCTATTTGGCCAAAAACATCTTGTGTTCTGTTTTTTTATGGAATTTGAAACCAAGCAACAATTGAAGAGCTCCACATACGTTGTTATCTCACTACCCTTCCCCCATATAGTGCCTTACACAAGTAACCCACAAAATCCCCCCAGGACTGATGAGACAGTTTCTGACTGTCCCTGAACCTCAACCTGTACTCTTCCTGGGTGAATCCAAATCTTTTGAATAGGGTCTCCATCCTGCCCTCTTCTATAATGCAAGTAGGGAATCCCCTCCCATCAGTATGTATTTACCTCCTAAGGCCAGTTCTCCAATCCTCCTCAGGGATCTTGTGCATCTCTAGAGCACCTTCATATGCCCCAAACCACCTGTCTATGCCATCCTCACCTCAAAGCCAGTCACCAAGTCTTTAGGAATGTGGGCCCTTCCATCAACACTGGGCACTTTAGTTCCGCTGCCACCATTCCTGCTAGACTCTAACAGTTGTTTGGCCTTCATGTCCAGCTCTTTAAGACTCCATTCATGAGCTAACAAGATGTTTCTTTCTTTCAAGGTACTTTCAGCCTCCATGGCAAGTTTTTCCTAGGCTAAGGCCCTTTCAGCCTTCGACTTTCTGTCCTCCATCAGGACCCTTTCAGCCTCAGCTTTTCTCTCCTCATCATACAGCTGGGCCAGCTGCAGCCTCAGGTTCCTCTCAGTGTGTCTGTCTTTCAGCTCCTCAGGAAACAATGTGTGGGAGGAGACACAGCCTCCTGAACTGGATCCTGCAGGGGACTCTGTCTCTGTGTGCGCCCCCTCTCCTCTGGAGCCCTTGTCAAGTCATTTTCCTGCTCTTCCTCACCCTTCTCGGGGCCATGAAATATAATGGTATACCAGCATTTGTAAAGTGCACAGCTACCTCCGGAGAGGTGTCCCGGCACTGGGGGCCGTTGGGAAGATTAAGCAAGCAATTGCCCAGAGTCACATGGTGCTAGGCAAACCTGCCGCCAGGGATCGAACCATGAACCCCATGGTTCGGAGTCAGGCACCCTGGCCGCTGCGCCACACCTCTTCCACTTCCATCACCCTTCAGGGGCCCTCATTCTGAGGGCCAGGAGTAACCATTAGACATTCTCTAGTTCTAGAGCTGGAAAGTAGTCCAAGTCAGACTCCTACCCAGAGCCATCCCCTCCTGGTCCTCTGTTGAAGCCCTTAACCAGTGGACTTCCTCAGGAGCACACAGGTCTGTCTGAAGGACCACTTCTTCATAGTCAGTCCCCTCTTTTTGCAGAACTCATTCAGCTCCCTTACAGTGTAGTATGCTAGGCAGTTGAGATTCTGGAACATTCTGACAAATGTATTACACCTACTACAACAAAAGAGGTCCAAGTGTATGAAGGTGAAGCAGAAATTAAAATTTGGAAAAATTATCAAATGAGAAAAAAAGAATTTAAACAAAACTCTCAATGGTCTCAAACATGGGTTGGAAGTGTACACCAAATCACTGTATGTGACTGCATAAATGCATGTCCTATCCTCACTGCTGATCACCAATGTTAGAAAATGAGTTATTGGTTGACTGGGGTGTGAGTCCTGGTCAAGTAGCAACCACAAGCTTAGTCAGGGTAAGGCACAATTCAAACCCTAAATTAACATGTGCTCAACCCCCGGTAGCTTGGCACAGATCAGTTAGGCCTAATTTAGAGGTAATGTGTAAATTATATGTGTAACACTTCAAACACTAAAACAGTGAAAACACCCCACAGAAAGATCAGACACCAGATTACGATAATAGATCAAGATTTAATACACAAAACAAAACCAAAACACCAAAAATCCAATCAGAAGAACCAAAGTAATGAATTTTTAAAGAATAAACTGCAAAATAGTGCCTAAAAGCATAAAACACCAACCATCTGGCCGCACTGGACCGGGTCAAATTCAAAGGTTCATGCCAACTGTGGTGGAGCGCAATTCAGATGCAGTCCAAGATTAGTCCCTCTGAAATGTTACCATCTAAAAATTTGCACCAAGAGCCTCGTTCACGTTGGAGAGGATCATGAGGATCAAGGAGAGCATTGCAGTTGGTGTGGTGTGAAGAGCAGGCCGAACGTCGCAGATAGACAGGCTTGAGCTTTGCATTGGTGGTCCCCATGGACTGTCGATACTGCTGTGTGAAGAGACAGGCTGGCAGTGGCTCACGCAGATGTAAAGAGCTCAAGAGCAACACCAAGAGTCCAGGGCCTGTGAGGCACCACTTGAGAGTCAGGAACTCGCTGAAGACCGGTCCAGGATCTTTTGGGGAACCTTTATGTCGCTGAGGCTCAGATATGGAGGCCAGCAGACTAGTCATACCTTTGAAGTCCTCAGGCAATCTGCCTTCCCTGCCCTGGCTCCAGACTAAATGGAAGCCTTTTGTATGGAGACAGGACACAACCTATTTAGGTGAAAGTGAGGCTGGGCCCAGCTCCTTTCTCCCATCCTGCCAGTAACATCTAAGCTCTTATTGTGTGCTGCTGCCTAGGAGGAATACACAAAGCCCAACTTCCAACAACACCCAGTCATGTGAGCAGGGAGAGGTTACAGGTAGGCCTGGGCTAAAATTTCGTTCCGTTCGCGGAAATTGCGATAATTTGAAATTTTCGCGTTCCGCGGAAAGCACAAAAATGTCAAAATTTCCACATTCCGCAGCTTGGCGATAATTTGTTGCTCGCGCTGTAAAATAATACATTCTCGCGCGCGCGCGCGATCGCCTTACCTGAATCCGTGCGTTCGCCGACAAATTTTCTTGATCCGGTCGCTTTCTCCATGAGATGTTGTATTGTTTTTAGCCATTTGAGCTGTCTCGCGACAGTTCGCGCCCGCAGTGACGTCATGCGTCGCGCGATCACGTCTTTCTTCTCGCGATCATGCACCGCGAGACAACTGAAAACAAGATGGCCGCGCCCACGAGCAACCACATGGGAAAGTTGGCAAGCCGCAACCATGCAGAAAATCTCGCGAACATGCGGGAAAAAAACTTCCGCATCTTCGCGATATTTCCACGTGTTTGCGATCATTTTTAACATTTTCACGATAATTTGCGAAAGTGGATTTCGCAAATTCCGCCCACCCCTAGTTACAGGCACCAAATGGCTAAGGCAAGAAAATGCCAACTTTCTAAAAACTGCATTTTCAGAAATTTTATTTAAAATCCGACTTTAACAAAGATAGGATTTTAAAATAAAAGTTCAGAGACAACAAACATGAATCAGTTTTCTCTTCCCATTCGGAAATTACACTTATAACATGTAATAAGGCAATTTCAATATTATCCTATGGGAGGGATAGGATTTGCAGTAATGAAAAACAAATGTTGGAGTTTTTCACTACCATGACATGTAAAACGTAAAAGTACATGTCAGGCTTTTGAAATACACTGCACCCTGCCCCTGGGACTTCTAAGTACATTAGATATGCCAACTGGGTAGAAGCTGAATCTACCATATTTTAGGAGAGAACACAGGCACTTTAGCACTGGTTTGAAGTGGTGGTATGCTAGGCAGTTGCGATTCTGGAACATTCTGGCAAATGTATTACAGCTACTACAACAAAAGAGTTCCAAGTGTATGAAGGTGAAGCAGAAATTAAAATTTGGAAAAATTATCAAATGAGAAAAAAAGAGAATTTAAACAAAACTCTCAATGGTCTCAAACATGGGTTGGTAATGTACACCAAATCACTGTATGTATGTATCACTTTACAGAGTCCTAAAGCCAACAAAACAAATTCAGCAAAAAGTAGGAGGAGGAAGGCAAAAGGTGTGGGGATGACTCTGCAGAAAGGGACAGGTCCAACACCACCCATTGATGCCAAGTAGTTGGATGCTCCTCAACTCAGTTGTAGTTCACTATTAGAAAGAGAAAATTGAGAAAGTTGTTTTGTTGCAAAATGCTACAATGTGGCACTGCAGCTACTTCAGAGCACTAGTTTCCTCAGTAGAATACAAAAAGGTTGGATTCTGGGTTCAGCAGCTGTGTGTTGTCCAATAATAAGTGCAACACATCCAATATACCAATCTTGTTTAACCTTCCTTGATAAGTAGTTTGATGAATGTATGCACATGGCATTTATTTCCCCACTTTGTTAGCCTGTTGGGTGCTATCGACATGACCTCCACAGGCGCTATTGACATGGATGTCATGTCCATAGGCCAGCTGCTGTGTGCTCCTCCGGTGCTCCCACCTTGTCATGCCCCCCTGGGTCAAAGCGGGAGACTTCCCCGTTCTGGCGGCTGAACACCGCCCAATTCTGTGCACTCCCAGGAAATTGTGTACAAAGGGAGGTATAGCTTGAAAGCTTATAAACCCAGAGCCCATTTCACAAAGGGAAACTAAGGGCCAGATGTACGACCATTTTTTGCATGTGCAAATAGGTTTGCGACCTGTTCGCGTATTCAGAAAACAAATGGCCCATGTACCAACTCTATTTGGCGAGTCGCAAATAATTTGCGACTCGCTAAATAGGATTAGTGACTCGCTATTAGGAAGGGGCGTTCCAAGGGCGTCCCTTCCTAATAGCAAGTCTGAACCCTATGTAAGACTATGTCGCAAAACAGTCGCAGTTTACCACACTTGCAAATGGGAAGGAGTCCCCAGGGGACCCCTTCCTTTTTAGGTCTCGCCTGACCCAGCGCATACGCTGGTCTGGCGAGACATTTTGTGAGGGCTCTAAAAAGTGCTACCAGGCCAGCCTAGAGCTACAGTGCATGTGCGCGGGCACGCGCGTCGCGCTTGACTGAGGTTACTTTCACTTTCGCGGCCGCTTTGATGTTTGATCGCGATCACTTTCACGGCTGCACGTCCGCTTGGCATAGCCAATTGGTCTCGCTTTTGGGACCTTATAAGTATTTAGTTATGCAACTGTTGCATGGCTAAACACTTATAAGGTCCCAAAGGCGAGACCTATTGGCTATGGCAATGCTTGTTGTAAATGCAGGGGATAATATTTTTTAGGGCCAGGCAGTGGCCCCAGGGACCACTTCTTGTCATTAAAAAATGAAACGAAAACGTTTCATTTTTCTTTTTTTAAATGCATCTCATTTTTCTTTTAGGAAAATGGGCTGCATTAAAAAAAACTGCTTTATTTAAAAGCAGTCCCAGACATGGAGGTCTGCTGAGCCCAGCAGGCCACCATACCAAAGAGGGCCAGCCATTCCCTATGGGGTCGCAAATTACGAGTGCCTCATTAATATTCATCAGGCATGCGATTTGCGACACCATTGGGAATCGCAAATAGTGTCAGAGACAATGTTGTACATTGCAATTTGTGACTCACAAATTGTGACTCACAATTTGTTGCAATTTGCGAGACGCAATTCCCAATGGTCGTACATCTGGCCCCTTAGACCTGAAACCTAAGGGCCTAATTCTTAAAGGTAAACTTGGACTTCAGGTGCACCTTTTACAGCATATGGTAGCAACAGCATATGGTAACAAGTTAAGTGTGTCAATCAGAAATTATCCAATTTAACTGTGGTTAAAGGGAGAGTAAAGGCACTTGGTAACATGCACACAGTTCTAAAGCCAGCACAAATATAGGGTCCAGCAAAAGGAGAAAATTCCTGTGTGCCCACACAGAAAAGGAAAATTTCCTTCAACTAGTAGACTGGCCTTACATTACAAGTTACTCGACAATTAAGCATTATAACCCACTGCTGAGAGAAATAATTATCAAAGGCCCAGAGTCCAAATTATTTGACTGAGCCACAGGCAACAACCTATAACAAGGGTCGGGCCCTTAAGATCTGTTATAACCTGAGGCTATAAAGCTAGTAGAACATTTCACACACAGGAGTTAGACAAACCTTGAAATATCGGAAGCAGAAGCTTGGTAGCAGCCATTTTTGGTCCTGAGCACCTCCACTGTCTTCAGTGGAGCGCTCAATATTTCAATGTTGTAATATAGCCTTGTAAAAAGCTCACTGCAGAGGATTATACAAGTTGTTATAAGTCATGAGCCAGAGTTATAGGCCTGAGCCATAGAGTAGTCTAAAGAGGGAGATGGCCTTTAACAACCAGTATAGCCTGTGGAAGAAAGGCTTAGGGTAAAATTGTCTACATTGAAAAGATAGAAAAAGAAAGACAAATAACGAAGTTTTAGGTAGACCCTCTATATATCCAAAGTATTGTGTTGTCACAGATTCAACAGATAAAAAGGTGGACTCTACTTTGAGGAAGTCATTTTTAGAAGAGAATTTGGCCCTGAAGGTGGTACTTATTTGGCGTATTCTGCTTAACACATGGTCAAGAACTTTGGCAATCTAGCTGTACCCATTCAAAAAGGAATGGTCTGGTCTGAATTACTGGTGGCAATGGAACAGCAAACTAAATTCCTCATCAGCCCTAACTACAGCAACTGCAATAGCCACTGGTACAGTAGTCTCTGCCACAAAAAACATCTTTGGGTCAGGGAATGAAATGCAGAGGCAGCCGAATATACAGTGCCGCTAAAAATGTCTTTGGATGCGTGAATGCTTTTTGTTGTACAGCTTCATGCCATGATCACCAAGGGGTTCGAGGCCCGGACGCACGCCTTACCTTATAAAGGCAGTTCATCAGGTTCTCAAAAACTTTGGTGTGTCTCCTGAGGGTCTCTAAATATATTTCCCCCAGAAGAAGAAAATATAAATCAAACATTTCTTCATCCAAAGGGGAGGTCTCAAGGCATACCAAATCAGCTGAGATAAAATTCTGACAACCATGGTGTTTCCAAAACCTAGAGGCCCATAGGATGAAGAATTCAGGAGTTCAGCCAGGTCTCGGAAAGGAATGTAGCAGATTGTTTGGTCTTGAGTGTGTTGAGGACAGGCTATGCTATAGATTTCTTGGAGTGGCCACCTGAGATGGGTCTCATCTGTGCACATTTGACTAGAGAAATGGCAAATCACTCTACTTGCAGGATGAGACGAGCTCTTGTTGAAATTTCAAGCATAGAGGATGGACTTGGGGCCTACTTGATCCTGTTTCTGGTCCAGAAGAATTCAGGCTCAGGGTTCATAGCAGTTGTGGGTTTGAAGTGGTGAACTCCAGGGTAGGACATTTCATATCTGGATGGTCACCCTTCAGTCCATAATGTCTCTGATAAACATCCAGGACTTTCTTGGTTTAATAGATCTGCAGGATGCATGTTTGCACATCTGTATCCAAGAAAGCCACTGAAGGTTTTAGCAATTCGAGGTGGAAGATCACCACTACCAATTCAGAGTGCCACCCTTCAACTTAAAATCTTCTCCAAGGCTGCTTACACATATGCTGGCTTCAGTAGTATCCCTGCTCCATCAAGAAGGGATATGGCTATACCCTTTTTTTAATTACTTTACTGCCTTTCCAATGCACATAAGTAACAGAACCACATCTTATACACAGTGATAATACTCTGTATCGGAGGAAGGAATTCAGGTACAGTCCAATCGCTGTTGTCCTTAGCACCTTCTAATACAGCATGCATAGTTTGTGCACCCTCCTACATAAGTCCATCATCTCAAAAGGGCAATTGCACCCCATCAGAATGTCACTAAGTATTTGTCAATAGCTATTGAGCATAGCAGCTCGTCTTCAACTAGAGGACCCATTATAAGTACATAGACATCTCATTGCGAGAAAACGAGCAAGGAATAATAACAGACAGGCCCTCCTCAGAACGAAAGAGAAAGAACCAAGAAACATCATCACGTGTGTCACCACCTTTACACCCCTATCCAACAAACTTAAAAACATTATTAGACGGAACTGGAAAATCCTACATACTGACTCACTAAACCTGGAACAACCACGCTTTGCATTCAAAAGGACGTCTAACCTACGTGATACCCTGGTCAACACACGCCCACTGAACAAGAAGAAGAACATACAGAACGCCACGCTCTGGAACCTACCACCAGTCTCAGGGCATTACCCATGTGGTGACTGTAATGCCTGCTCCACCACTACCCAGACTAAAACATTAACTCTAGACAAATTTGTCTGGGAACAACGGGGACACTCCAACTGCAACACTAAGAACTGAATATACCTCATCACATACCCATGTGGTCTCAGGTATGTTGGTAGGACCTCACGCCCAATCAAGACACGGATAAGTGAACACAAAAGTACCATACGGCGGGGAAGGACAGCCACCAAGTTGACTAACCGCTACCTAGAGATAGGCCACGACTGTGACCAGATTGCATGGACAGTCCTAGAATCTAGACCCACTTGGAGCATGTAAGCCCTTCTACGACAAGAACAACGTTGGGTCTTTCGCTTACAGACCCAGATAAGAGGGCTAAACGATGAAATACCTTGGGTGGAACTGTAACCTTCCACAAAATGCGATCTGAGGACCAGTACATGGCACATATATTCCCTTGACCGCTATCATCAGTAGCCCTGTCCACCCCTGAGCTTGCTTTCTATTGTTTCAAACCAAAATCTGTTTCCACTACTTCATACTCGTGACAATTCACCAGCAGCAAGGACCATAATGGCCCTTAGTGAGTACATACATTGGGATTGCACCAATGTTATTCAGGGTTGGGAGACATCAAGGGCCATTGACAATTGTCTAACTTTTATTCATATGTGCCACCCCATGTAATTACAACACCTACATGAGGGAATAATGTTCCATGACATTCATACTACTTTTACCTCTTGAGACATACGCTCCTATGTATTTAGCGTACTTCGCACAAATCAAATACTGACTCCCTAACCCGGGGAACCAACAGACCACCACATGCGCATGTACATCAGCGAGACACCTCCAGAGCATGCGCGCACTCTCCTTCAGACACTACCTTCTGAACATGCGCATCTAGATCAGACGATGACTACGTGCTACACGTACACCAACAGGAAGGAGGAAACGCCTCAGTTCACCACCCCAACAACTATGAATACTGCGCGGAGGCCACACTCACTCAATGCAGGCAGTCGCTGGTAGAGGGTAGGTGCTAATGAGCCGGCACCCGACGCAACCGTGAGTAAGAACCACCACCACGGTGGAGGTCTGTACTTAATATACTCTATGCAATAGGCTTTGATAATCTGTTCCGCAATACCGCAGTTGATAGTTACTGTTATTCTGTCCACCTTTGGACTTTCTCCCTTGTTTATAGCCAATAAGGTGCGGGCATCCAGAGGACACTAGCCTTGGGAGACTCCTCCCGTTAATGTGAGGGTAAGCTGTGCACTGCCTTTCACATTGTTCTTTATGTGGTTTCAAGAGTATGTTTCAAATATGTATGGCTCCGACCCACATTTGTAACAATTAAAGATTTAACGATACATAGATGTTCAAGTACTGGTTGCATGGCATACCGACTGTGGGGTGCCGAATTTCGATTCTCCCGGGAATGTCCCATACCATACGTTACACCTATGCTTTTTGTTGGATACTTCTCCGTTTGTGCAGACAACTACTACGACGATCACCCTCAGGGGACAAGCGGGATACCTCAAGCATAATAGCCAGACTCTGTGACCATTCCTTGTGGCCTAGAGCATCTGAGGGATCTCCGCATGTACCTACGGGGAATTGGCTGACGACTGTTACTAGTTATAAACACAATCACTATGAGTCTGCACCACCATGTTCAAATGTCCATTGGTGTAGTTATGCTGTTTCAGACGCTACTCCGTTTAATGTACAAAGGTTCACCGCGCACTTCTGCCATGGCACGTATGACACAAAAACCCTTTTGTCTTTCTTTGTTTACCTGTCATCCCCTCTAGGTACCCCTTTGGCTTGGGTATATCTACAAGTCGAGATTTGCACCACATATATGGGAACATAGCCCTGTGGTTACCCCCAGGCCACCTCTCACTTATGCGAGTTACCATTCCCACTCCAGAACCCCATTCTTACGTGCACTACTATCAAATCAGCTAGGTCCTGAAGAAACGCCATTGATCATTTAGACAAACCAGGCGTGAAACATGTCGACCTTTTAACAGTTACACGGGCACATTAAGCCTTACTGTAACTCACCAACCTTCGGGTTTCTTAATCTACCAGGGGTACCACACTATTAAAGAGTCTTCCTGTGTATACTGCTAGGTAGTTTTATTAACTTATTTTTGGACTGCTTTCACTGTACGCACTTCACCGCTTTTGCTACTGGATCCACCCCACACACCCGCACTCACCTAACAGCTTCTCTCTTAAAAGATCTCCGTGAGAGTGGCCCTTCGGGGGACCCGTCAAACATTGCAGCGCCGGCCCGATGAGGAGCAAAAGCCCAATGATGAAGCATGACATCCTTCGGGGTGTGTGAGGGCAACTAAGAGGCAAGACTCAGCCCTCCCCTTCGGGATTGGATCCTTGATACTGGGGATGAACCTCTGCCTCTCTCTCTTTCCTCCTCCTCTCACCATCTACTCTATTCTCAATCTTTCTTTTTGTTGATTGGGTGACACTCTGCACCCTCAATTTGGAACAGTGTCCCCTATGATTTAACAGTAATCTGTCGAGCAAGGACACTGGACCCAAACAGGCTCCTGGTCCCCCCTCTCTCCTTTGTTGATGTAGCATAGACATCTCATGACAAACAAAACAACACCACAACAAATTTAACATTAAACCCCCCTCCCCAAACTGGACGTGTGGGTCCTTGGGTGTAATCGCAGCCTAGTCTACAATCCCTGTGTAGTACTCAAGCATTGGCTACAGTATTCCAAAGCTAGCGACACCGGTATTGCTTCACAAGGGGTGATCCGTACCTTTTTCAACCCAGTTTCTCAAGTTCCCCAATCAGTAAATTTTGTCCTCGGCCTAGTGAGGAGCCCTATCATCTCCGCCCGAGTTGGGCCAGTGACAATGCTATCAAGGTGGGTAGTCATCCGAGCATGCTTCAAGCTTCTCTGTGATACACCCTTAGTTGGACGACTGGTTACTCTAAGCATCCTCAATGGAGCTAGTGCTTTATCGTACGCACAGGGTCCTTAATGAGGAGCATGGTTGGAAGTTTGACAGATCCCAGGATTGGGGTCCTTTCAACAGAATCAGAGAACTTCCAATTGAAGGTAACTGGAAGCTGTTCAGCTGGCTCTAAAATCCTTTGCTTCCCAGATCAGAGGGAAGCATGTATTTATCAGGACAGAAAAAATAACGGACAAACTCTTTATCAAGAAGCAGGGTGAAACAAGATCCCGCTCCCTGAGCAGGATATCAGACAGAATGGGCTCAGAAGCAGATTGTGTCAGTGTCAGGGTGTCATATTCAGGGAGTCTATAAGTAGAAAACCTGAACAGATAGATCCTGCCATTTGTGGACTTTTCCCTTCATCCAAGGGTGTACGACCTCATAGTTTATTAATAAGGACAACCAGTGATGGATCTCTTCTCCTCCCAGAGAAATTTGAAGGTGCAGAAGTCCTTCTCAAAGGAAAGACAGGAAATGTCTTGGGCATTCAATGCTCTTTCACGCAGGTGACTTCCGGGATCCCTGTATGCAATTGTGCATGTTTCCCTGAGTCAAGCCTTTCTAGTGAAAGTAAGGAGACAGAAAACACAGGTGATTCTGCTAGGACCAGCAAGGCCCCACTCTAATTGGTTTCCTCTTCTGATGACCCTGAAGGAGACCCGCCACCTCGAGGACAACAACATCTTAGACCCATCTCAGTCCGGATTCAGAAGAAACCACAACACCGAGACAGCCCTCATCGCCGCCACAGACGACATCAGGCGCCAACTAGAGAACGCCGAAACATCAGCCCTCATCCTCCTGGACCTATCAGCCGCCTTCAACACGGTCTGCACTGCACACTAAAGACACGCCTCCAAGAAGCCAGAATCCAAGAGAAAGCCCTCGACTGGACCTCGTCCTTCCTCACCAGCAGAACCCAGAGCATCCGACTCCCATCCTTCCGATCTGAAGCCACCGACATCATTTGCGGCATACCCCAGGGCTCATCCCTCAGCCCGACGCTGTTCAACGTCTACATGGCCCCCCTCGCACAAGTGGCCCGCCAGCACGACCTCAACATCATCTCCTACGCCGACGACACCCAGTTCATCCTCTCCCTCACCAAGGACCCGCACACCGCCAAAACCACCCTCCACGAGGGAATGAAGGATGCCGCCGAATGGATGAGGAGCAGCCGACTGAAGCTGAACTCAGACAAGATGGAGATCCTCATCCTCGGACCGACCCCCTCAGCCAGGGACAAGTCCTGGTGGCCGACCACGCTGGGAACAGCACCAACACCCACTAATCACGCATGCAACCTAGGAATCCTCCCTGACTCCTCCCTCTCCATGTCGAAACAGGTCAACGCCGTCACCTCCTCCTGCTACAACACCCTCCGCATGCTCCGCAGGATCTACAAGTGGATCCCCACCGAAACAAGAAGAACAGTGACACAGGCCCTCGTCAGCAGCAGGCTGGACTACGGCAACGCACTCTGTGCAGGAATCCCAGCCAAACACCTGCGACAACTGCAACACATGCAAAACGCCTCCGCCCAACTGATCCTCAACATCCCTTGCCGCAGCCACATCACCCCCCACCTAAGAGACCTACACTGGCTCCCCGTCAACAAGAGGATCACCTTCAAGCTCCACATCCATGCACACCAAGCACTCCACAACACCGGACCAACCTACCTTAACAGCAGACTCAGCTTCTACACCCCCACCCGCCAGCTCCGCTCCGCCAGGCTTACCCTCGCCTCTGTCCCCCGCATCCAATGAATGACCTCCGGCGGCAGATCCTTCTCCTTCCTCGCCGCCAAGACCTGGAACACCCTCCCTACCTACCTACGACAGACCCAAGACCTACTCACCTTCAGAAGACTCCTCAAGACCTGGCTCTTGGAGCAGTAGCTGCAACCCCTCCCCCAGCGCCTTGAGACCCTCATGGGTAAGTAGTGCGCTTTACAAGTACTGATTGATTGATTGATTGATTGATTGATTGATTGATTGACAGAGGAGTGGAGAAATCCTTCCAAACCACTTCCTCTCCTTTTACCAGCCTTGAGACAGGAGTCTTTGGGGAAACTCAAGCTGACTGCCTGGAAGTTGAGAGGAGGGGTTTGAGAAACAGGGGTCTGTCTTAGGATTTAACACTCTTACCCTACAGGCGTGTAGAATGTCCTCTAGCCTTAAGCCTTATATAAGTCATTTGGGAACTTTTTTAGTATGCGGTGCGATACAAGACGCATGGATTCGACCACTGTGGATTTAGTTTGAATCTTAGAATTCCTACCGGATGGTTCTGAATTGGGCCTGATAGTAGCCACTTTAAAAGTCCAGTGGGCTGCCATCAAGGCGTTTAGAAGTTCTTGGAAAAATCCATATGGGAATGGTTTAGTAGTAGTTTCCCTTATGGGATCTTTTGCTGGTTCTGGAAGTCTTGAAATATACTCCTTTTGAGCCCCTAGAAGTAGTGGATTTAATGTTTCTAACTCTTAAAACCTTCTTGGTGGCCATCACATCGACTAGGAGACCGGGGGAGTTGAGAGCCCTTTCATGTAAACATTTGTTTCAGGATTGTGCTGAAGACAATTCCATCTTTTATTCCCAAAGCAAATGTGACCTTTCACAATGATCAGGACATAATCCTACCTTAATTATCTCTGTCTCTGGATGACAAACGAAAACTTCTTTATCTGACGTAAGAAGGGATCTGCTTACATCTTTACAGAGGGTAACGCCTTTCAGGGTGTCCAAATCAGGGTTTGTTCATTTTGGTCCAGCAAGGAAGGGTGAAAAACAGGCTACATCCTCTTAAAGCAGATTGGTCAGATCACTAAATTTGTTGGTCGATAAGGCTGCTAGTATGGTGCCTCCTTTAGGCATACAGGAAAGATCTACTTGGGGCAAGTCCTCCTTTATGGTGGAGTTGGGCGCCTCTATTACTGAAATATGTAGGGCGGCCAAGTGGGCTTCCCCTTCTACTTTTATCAGTCACTATGGAATTTCACAGTACATAGAAATAGGTAGGATTTTGGGGTCCAGTATTTATCCTCTATGGAGTTATAAAGAACATGTCAGATGAAACGATTCTTCTTCATTTCAATAAAGGCCCTTGTTGGGGTTTAGCATTCATCTACAGTCATCTGGCTGTTATTGTTTGCTAGCTCTCATAGATAACGAATTCAAATGAGGGAGGGATGAGAGGTAATGAATTATAGCAAAGGAGTGAGACTTGGAGTAATGGAATTAGCCGTAAGTAATTAGGGCATTCAATATTATCTCCTTTGCTGACATTTCCAGGACACTAGAGCGGAATTTTTCACTATCTGTAGACGACAACTTTACACGACTGGCACTGCAGGAAAGGGGCGGAGATTCATCCAAAAGGTTTTGCTTTGCTCACTTGCATAACAAGTGGAAGGTCAGGATTTTTATAAGAATGTAATCGAATGCAGCTGTCATCTAAGACAGTGGTTCCATTTCTACCTAAAGAATGTCTCAAGCCACCGTGTGAAGTTAATTATACGGTTATGATGCCAAAGAGTGAATACAACCTCGCATGTGACAATTAACCTAGGTGGAAAATGATATGCAGCGACAGGCCCTGATGTTTTTGCTACCTCTGCGGACGGCAGTAGCTGGCCACAGCTCCGCTCCTCTGCCAGTGGAAGCACGGAGTAGACAGCAATCATGCAGGTATTCGCACACTGTCAGCACTCGCTCCTCTGCATCCATACTGTAACCAGCTTGCTTATTTGTTTACCATAGGTATAATTAGTTGGCCCTGAACAAAAGTCCAAGACGCATATTGGCTGTCACCTGTAAGCGTAATGCGCAGAGCCTGCTTGGGGTAATGTTTGCAACAGCACAGTTGTCAATTAATTCTGTAAATCCAAGATATACTAAGATAACTATTCCTACAAAATCGGCCCCAGTCAGTTCCAAAAAAAAAAAGAAAAGTAATACATTATAAATTATAAAATAAACTAATGGTGGAATGACTTCTACCGTCGAGAGAAGATATATTTGTATAGCAGCACAATCAACAAGACATTTAGGCTCCGATTACCAGTCAAGAAAGTATGCAAGTTCCACACGACTCGGAACACTTCCGAATCCTTCCAAAGCAGCCGTGGAATACGACTGATATGTATAGAATAAATTCCAATAGGTTCTATTTACGACATTTATATTGTATACTAGAATGTGGGAAATACCAATGTATTGTTAACGTTTGTGTATGTTATTACATGTAGTAAATACAGATGGGCTATTCAGCATATGTATTAAAGAGCACATGCTGTGCAATGAAATAATGGTAAGCAGAAAAGGCAAAGGTATATCTGGGTTAGCAATAGAATCTACCTGCCGAAAGTAGGTGGTACATGTTCAAAATGCTCAGGAAAATAAGCCACCATTAAATTGGAATCTTGAATATTACCATCCCTTGCATAAGGAAAATGCAAACAAATACACAGCAATCCTAAAATGTTTTAGCTAATCACAGTTGAATGGAGACATACCTTCATTAAATACAGATGCTCTCCAAACAAGTCCTTTTAAAAGTACAAGTCACTCAAATCGTGATGGACACTATGGAACTCCACTATGTATGCAGCTCTACTAGGACACTTTATGCACATTCACCAGACGCCTGTGCTACCACAGTATGCGGTACAAATAGATGCATGTAAACAGTATGCTCAGCATCTTGGCCCATGCTCACTTCAAAGATGCAGGAGAAGGGTAAGGATTGAAAGAACCAGGTTAGATGCACTAAACTTCACTGAACCTGAAAATGTAAAAAACATATAAGCTGAGCACGAGCACTATACACGCCCACCTAGCATGTTAGTGCCTACTATAAGCATATGGACGGCCATACCACCTTTCCTGCAAATATTCGCTGATGCTTAGATTTGTAGCTACTGGCTGCAGTCAGCACACAGTGGGTGTGGAGTATGGTAGAGAACAGCCAACATTCTGCAAAATGCTCAAGCAAGTTATGGATCCTTTCCGAATATTAGCCATCAAAACAGTTCCAAAAGGCCCCCATCTGTGCCTATATTACCTTGGTCCACTCGCCCCGTGAGCAAGTATACCGAAATTGTAAAATGCACACAGCATAGATATACAAATGGTGTACAATGATACTTTTTGTTGTACACACGTCTGTGCTAAATATCCTGGTTCAATGACTGACTCACTGATACTGAAACTGCTTACACCACATAATGGAAACACAACATCCACAACAACAAACTTGACAACTTGGTAAGTACACTCGACCAGGGCCACACCGCGGCCCTCATCCTGCTTGACCTCTCTGCTGCCTTCGACATCGTCTCACACCACACCGTCACAGCCAGACTCCACGATGCCGGAATACGAGGAACCGCCCTCGATTGGATCCGCTCCTTTCTCTCCGGCAGAACCCAAAGGATCAGACTCCCTCCCTTCCTCTCCAAACCTACTGAGATCAACTGTGGAGTACCCCAAGGATCCTCGCTCAGCCCCACACTCTTCAAAATCTACATGGCCCCCCTCGCCGCCATCATCAGACAGCATGGTCTCAGCATGGTATCCTACTCCAACGACACCCAGCTCATCCTATCCCTCACAAAGGACCCCGAAGACACTAGACTCAGCTTCCAAGAAGGAATGAAAGACGTTGCAGCCTGGATGAGCAACAGCTGCCTTAAGCTAAACTCGGAGAAGACAGAGGTCCTCGGACCCTCCCCACCGCATGGGACAGCTCCTGGTGGCCCCCGGCCCTAGGAAGCCCACCCACCCCAACAGACCACACCAGGAACCTCGGCATCATCCTAGACTCCTCCCTCACCCTGACCGGCCAGATCAACGCCTTCGCCTCCACCTGCTACAACTCCCTCCGAATCCTCCGCAAGACCTTCAAATGGATCCCCCCTGAATGCAGAAAGACCGTCACCCACTCACTCATAACCAGCAGACTAGACTATGGCAACGCCCTCTATGCTGGAATCAACAAAACCCTGCTACACAAGCTCCAAACCATCCAGAACACCTCTGCCAGGCTCGCCCTCTGCACCCCTCGACACGAGCACATGACCCAACACCTACGAGACCTCCACTGGCTCCCCATCGAGAAGAGAGTAATCTTCAAGCTACTCACCCACGCCTACAAATCCCTCCACAAAATCGGACCCAAGTACCTCAACGAAAGAGTCTCCTTCCACATACCCAAAAGGAAACTCCGCTCCGCCGACCTCTCCCTGGCAGAGACCCCATGCATCCGCAGGACCAGAGCAGGCGGAAGAGCTTTCTCCTACATCACAGCAAAGACCTGGAACGAGCTCCCTGTTAACATCAGACGCTCCCCCACGCTGCACACCTTCAGGAAGAGTCTCAAGACCTTGCTCTTCGACTGATCTGGAGCCTCAACCCCCCCAGCACCTTGAGACCCTCACGGGTGAGTGGCGCACTTTACAAACCCCCTGATTGATTGATTGATTGATACATCTACCTCGAATTTCTGTAAATAACATTTCATGCTACACAATCTAGATTTTAAAAAATAGAACAGAAAAAGAAATAAATTATGTGTGTTGTAGTATAAATTCCCTGATATCATTGTCTTGTTATCAGATAGCATCATGATTATACTTTTTTATCCTATGTGTCTTTGGGGACAGTGAAGTATTTGGCTCACAGTGCATTAGTGTCCCTAATCTGCATCTCACCATGTAACGTTATGCATGTCAAAACACGTGTTATGAAGTAATTAATCTCTAAATATTAATATATATATATTTTTAAAATTTGATATAGGTTTTTAATTTAGGTGATGCCAGTTACCCCTTGAAGCTTTAGCTCATGTCCTCATTCCTTGAACCATGGACCATACAGTTGGAAGTATGCCTGAGGAGCAAGAGGCGGAAGAAAGAGTAATGATGATGACGACCCACAAGAGGATGTGAGTACTGATGCCACTAGAAAAACTATCATAAATGAATAAAGATTCATTCAGCGAAAATTGAAACCAAACACCCATGTCACCCATGTCACCAACCATTATATACCTATATTTACTTGGTGTATCTTTCAAAGCAGCAAACCAAATTTGCAGCTCTTCCTCAACTTACCGCCATTTAGGGGGTGCCTTAGTGGACAAGGATGGTGATGATGTTGAAGGAACAGAAGAGGATGTGGTGCATGGCCTTTATGCAATTTGCATAATCTGTGACATCGTCATCTCCTAGCATTGCAACAATTTATCTAGGTTACCTCAGGTATTTCCAGCAGCCATTAGGCCTTCTGCATTGTGCCAGCTTATTGTAGGAATGATAAATCATTCAGAAGCATGTGTGTGTTAGCTGTTTCAAGTAACTAGTCGGTTGGCCCTGAAGAAGCACATTTGTAACACAGTCGCGAAACATGCACTGGCCACGCTTTCTTACTGATAAGGATCATTAGTAAACAAAGAAGACACTATCAAAGAGAATGGATTTTCGAAAGAAAAAAATCCATAAATGAACAGTGTTCTTCCGGCCTTGAAACAACCTATCTTTTTGCAATTCATGCAGATAGCACTAGGGAAGTTAAGCACTATATCTACTTCAAGAGACCAGATGGTCTTCTGTACTGAGCTTCTTACTCTCTCCTAGTTTCCTTCGAAGGTAACTTGTTAGCGGGACTAACCTGGTCACTGCATCTGATCCATACTCTATTATGGTCTGCGTGCACTTGTCACTTTCCCCCGGACTAGCGTGACCAGATGACTGAATATCTCAACTTCTACTGATTGAACTTTTGTCATTCTGGTATCATTTTAATACAATTTCCTCGTTTTTTATGAATTGGTTTGGGATCTGTATTGTGGTGTGATTTCACTTTCTTACTGTTTGTGCTGAAGAAATTCTTTATACTTTCCCTTTAAGTTAGGTCTAACTGGTTTTGTGCCATGCTACGAGACAGTTAAGCACAGGTTCATTACTGACTTTTCTGGTTCACCCTCACATGGACTGTCGTTGTTGCCTTAGTGGGGCTCGCCCCACACAACCAATAAACCAATTCTTACAAAGGTGAGCTGTCCAGTAATCTGGTATTAGTCTTACGAGGTGTTTTCCTTATTAGATGACCCATCAAGCAGACATGACATTTGATGACTTCCTCTGCCAGCACCATTAACTCAGGGTCTCTGCATTTCTACTTCTTTTGCCTACCAGCAGCCGTGATAAAGTATGGAAAAGACACACAATTGATGGACGGAATGCAGAACAAATCAAAACATTCACCCCCAGTCAAGAGATCTGGGTTAAATCCATCATTCTTTTGCTCACCATGCCACCCCAGTATAGACCTGGCCATATGCAAATCAGTCTTGACCCTATGCCTCATGGGAACAGTCCAGCCTGAGCTGCCAAGCCAGGTCCTCCCTGGACCGGAAACAAGCATCCTAGGACCGGTTTCGGGGTTTCACCCCTCTTCAGCCAGGATAGCTTGATTCCAGTGGCACAGTGAGCCCAGGACCCACGTCTGGGCATACCTGGCGCACTTAGGTCGAGAAAGCAAAAGACACACAATTGATGGACGGAATGCAGAACAAATCAAAACATTCACCCTCAGTCAAGAGATCTGGGTTAAATCCATCATTCTTTTGCTCACCATGCCACCCCAGTTTAGACCTGGCCATATGCAAATCAGTCTTGACCCTGTGCCTCATGGTAACAGTCCAGCCTGAACTGCCAAGCCAGGTCCTCACTGGACCGGAAACAAGCATCCTAGGACCGGTTTCGGGGTTTCACCCCTCTTCAGCCAGGATAGCTTGATTCCAGTGGCACAGTGAGCCCAGGACACACATCTGGGCATACCAGGTGCACTTAGGGCGAGAAAGCAAAAGACACACAATTGATGGACGGAATGCAGAACAAATCAAAACATTCACCCCCAGTCAAGAGATCTGGGTTAAATCCATCATTCTTTTGCTCACCATGCCACCCCTGTTTAGACCTGGGCAAATGCAAATCAGTCTTGACCCTGTGCCTCATGGGAACAGTCCAGCCTGAACTGCCAAGCCAGGTCCTCCCTGGACCGGAAACAAGCCTCCTAGGACCGGTTTCGGGGTTTCACCCCTCTTCAGCCAGGATAGCTTGATTCCAGTGGCACAGTGAGCCCAGGACCCACGTCTGGGCATACCTGGCACACTTGGGGCGAGAAAGCAAAAGACACACAATTGATGGACGGAATGCAGAACAAATCAAAACATTCACCCCCAGTCAAGAGATCTGGGTTATATCCATCATTCTTTTGCTCACCATGCCACCCCAGTTTAGACCTGGCCATATGCAAATCAGTCTTGACCCTGTGCCTCATGGGAAGAGTCCAGCCTGAACTGCCAAGCCAGGTCCTCCCTGGACCGGAAACAAGCATCCTAGGACCGGTTTCGGGGTTTCACCCCTCTTCAGCCATGATAGCTTGATTCCAGTGGCACAGTGAGCCCAGGACCCACGTCTGGGCATACCTGGCGCACTTGGGGCGAGAAAGCAAAAGACACACAATTGATGGACGGAATGCAGAACAAATCAAAACATTCACTCCCAGTCAAGAGATCTGGGATAAATCCACATTCTTATGCTCACCATGCCACCCCAGTTTAGACCTGGCCATATGAAAATCAGTCTTGACCCTGTGCCTCATGGGAATAGTCCAGCCTGAACTGCCAAGCCAGGTCCTCCCTGGACCAGAAACAAGCATCCTAGGACCGGTTTGGGGTTTTACCCCTCCTCAGCCAACATAGCTTGATTCCAGTGGCACAGTGAGCTCAGGACCCACGTCTGGGCATACCTGGCACACTTAGAGCGAGAAAGCAAAAGACACACAATTGATGGACGGAATGCAGAACAAATCAAAACATTCACCCCCAGTCAAGAGATCTGGGTTAAATCCATCATTCTTTTGCTCACCATGCCACCCCAGTTTAGACCTGGCCATATACAAATCAGTCTTGACCCTGTGCCTCATGGGAACAGTCCAGCCTGAACTGCCAAGCCAGGTCCTCCCTGGACCGGACACAAGCATCCTAGGACCGGTTTCGGGGTTTCACCCCTCTTCAGCCAGGATAGCTTGATTCCAGTTGCACAGTGAGCTCAGGACCCCCGTCTGGGCATACCTGGCACACTTAGAGCGAGAAAGCAAAAGACACACAATTGATGGACGGAATGCAGAACAAATCAAAACATTCACCCCCAGTCAAGAGATCTGGGTTAAATCCATCATTCTTTTGCTCACCATGCCACCCCAGTTTAGACCTGGGCATATGCAAATCAGTCTTGACCCTGTGCCTCATGGGAACAGTCCAGCCTGAACTGTCAAGCCAGGTCCTCCCTGGACCGGAAACAAGCATCCTAGGACCGGTTTCGGGGTTTCACCCCTCTTCAGCCAGGATAGCTTGATTCCAGTGGCACAGTGAGCCCAGGACCCACGTCTGGGCATACCTGGCGCACTTGGGGCGAGAAAGCAAAAGACACACAATTGATGGACGGAATGCAGAACAAATCAAAACATTCACCCCCAGTCAAGAGATCTGGGTTATATCCATCATTCTTTTGCTCACCATGCCACCCCAGTTTAGACCTGGCCATATGCAAATCAGTCTTGACCCTGTGCCTCATGGGAACAGTCCAGCCTGAACTGCCAAGCCAGGTCCTCCCTGGACCGGAAACAAGCATCCTAGGACCGGTTTCTGGGTTTCACCACTCTTCAGCCAGGATAGCTTGATTCCAGTGGCACAGTCAGCCCAGGACCCATGTCTGGGCATACATGGCGCACTTGGGGCGAGAAAGCAAAAGACACAATATTGATGGACGGAATGCAGAACAAATCAAAACATTCACCCCCAGTCAAGAGATCTGGGTTATATCCATCATTCTTTTGCTCACCATGCCACCCCAGTTTAGACCTGGCCATATGCAAATCAGTCTTGACCCTGTGCCTCATGGGAACAGTCCAGCCTTAACTGCCAAGCCAGGTCCTCCCTGGACCGGAAAAAAGCATCCTAAGACCGGTTTCGGGGTTTCACCCCTGTTCAGCCAGGATAGCTTGATTCCAGTGGCACAGTGAGCCCGGGACCCGCGTCTGGGCATACCTGGCGTTTAGGGCGAGAAAGCAAAAGACACACAATTGATGGACGTAATACAGAAAAAATCAAAACATTCACCCCCAGGCAAGAGATCTGGGTTAAATCCACATTCTTATGCTCACCATACCACCCCAGTTTAGACCTGGCCATATGAAAATCAGTCTTGACCCTGTCCAGCCTGAACTGCCAAGCCAGGTCCTCCCTGGACCGGAAACAAGCATCCTAGGACCGGTTTGGGGTTTTACCCCTCTTCAGCCAACATAGCTTGATTCCAGTGGCACAGTGAGCTCAGGACCCCCGTCTGGGCATACCTGGCACACTTAGAGCGAGAAAGCAAAAGACACACAATTGATGGACGGAATGCAGAACAAATCAAAACATTCACCCCCAGTCAAGAGATCTGGGTTAAATCCATCATTCTTTTGCTCACCATGCCACCCCAGTTTAGACCTGGCCATATACAAATTAGTCTTGACCCTGTGCCTCATGGCAACAGTCCAGCCTGAACTGCCAAGCCAGGTCCTCCCTGGACCGGACACAAGCATCCTAGGACCGGTTTTGGGGTTTCACCCCTCTTCAGCCAGGATAGCTTGATTCCAGTTGCACAGTGAGCCCAGGACCCATGTCTGGGCATACCTGGCGCACTTAGGGCGAGAAAGCAAAAGACACACAATTGATGGACGGAATGCAGAACAAATCCAAACATTCACCCCCAGTCAAGAGATCTGGGTTAAATCCATCATTCTTTTGCTCACCATGCCACCCCAGTTTAGTCCTGGGCATATGCAAATCAGTCTTGACCCTGTGCCTCATGGGAAGAGTCCAGCCTGAACTGCCAAGCCAGGTCCTCCCTGGACCGGAAACAAGAATCCTAGGACCGGTTTCGGGGTTTCACCCCTCTTCAGCCAGAATAGCTTGATTCCAGTGGCATAGTGAGCCCAGGACCCACGTCTGGGCATACCTGGTGCACTTAGGGCGAGGAAGCAAAAGACACACAATTGATGGACGGAATGCAGAACAAATCAAAACATTCACCCCCAGTCAAGAGATCTGGGTTAAATCCATCATTCTTTTGCTCACCATGCCACCCCAGTTTAGACCTGGGCATATGCAAATCAGTCTTGACCCTGTTGCCATGGGAACAGTCCAGCCTGAACTGCCAAGCCAGGTCCTCCCTGGACTGGAAACAAGCATCCTAGGACCGGTTTCGGGATTTCACCCCTCTTCAGCCAGGATAGCTTGATTCCAGTGGCACAGTGAGCCCAGGACCCACGTCTGGGCATACCTGGCGCACTTAGGGCGAGAAAGCAAAAGACACATAATTGATGGACGGAATGCAGAACAAATCAAAACATTCACCCTCAGTCAAGAGATCTGGGTTAAATCCATCATTCTTTTGCTCACCATGACACCCCAGTTTAGACCTGGCCATATGCAAATCAGTCTTGACCCTGTGCCTCATGGGAAGAGTCCAGCCTGAACTGCCAAGCCAGGTCCTCCCTGGACCGGAAACAAGCATCCTAGGACCGGTTTCGGGGTTTCACCCCTCTTCAGCCATGATAGCTTGATTCCAGTGGCACAGTGAGCCCAGGACCCACGTCTGGGCATACCTGGCGCACTTGGGGCGAGAAAGCAAAAGACATACAATTGATGGACGGAATGCAGAACAAATCAAAACATTCACTCCCAGTCAAGAGATCTGGGATAAATCCACATTCTTATGCTCACCATGCCACCCCAGTTTAGACCTGGCCATATGAAAATCAGTCTTGACCCTGTGCCTCATGGGAATAGTCCAGCCTGAACTGCCAAGCCAGGTCCTCCCTGGACCAGAAACAAGCATCCTAGGACCGGTTTGGAGTTTTACCCCTCTTCAGCCAGCATAGCTTGATTCCAGTGGCACAGTGAGCTCAGGACCCACGTCTGGGCATACCTGGCACACTTAGAGCGAGAAAGCAAAAGACACACAATTGATGGACGGAATGCAGAACAAATCAAAACATTCACCCCCAGTCAAGAGATCTGGGTTAAATCCATCATTCTTTTGCTCACCATGCCACCCCAGTTTAGACCTGGCCATATACAAATCAGTCTTGACCCTGTGCCTCATGGGATCAGTCCAGCCTGAACTGCCAAGCCAGGTCCTCCCTGGACCGGAAACAAGCATCCTAGGACCGGTTTGGGGTTTTACCCCTCCTCAGCCAACATAGCTTGATTCCAGTGGCACAGTGAGCTCAGGACCCACGTCTGGGCATACCTGGCACACTTAGAGCGAGAAAGCAAAAGACACACAATTGATGGACGGAATGCAGAACAAATCAAAACATTCACCCCCAGTCAAGAGATCTGGGTTAAATCCATCATTCTTTTGCTCACCATGCCACCCCAGTTTAGACCTGGCCATATACAAATCAGTCTTGACCCTGTGCCTCATGGGAACAGTCCAGCCTGAACTGCCAAGCCAGGTCCTCCCTGGACCGGACACAAGCATCCTAGGACCGGTTTCGGGGTTTCACCCCTCTTCAGCCAGGATAGCTTGATTCCAGTTGCACAGTGAGCCCAGGACCCATGTCTGGGCATACCTGGCGCACTTAGGGCGAGAAAGCAAAAGACACACAATTGATTGACGGAATGCAGAACAAATCCAAACATTCACCCCCAGTCAAGAGATCTGGGTTAAATCCATCATTCTTTTGCTCACCATGCCACCCCAGTTTAGTCCTGGGCATATGCAAATCAGTCTTGACCCTGTGCCTCATGGGAAGAGTCCAGCCTGAACTGCCAAGCCAGGTCCTCCCTGGACCGGAAACAAGCATCCTAGGACCGGTTTCGGGGTTTCACCCCTCTTCAGCCAGGATAGCTTGATTCCAGTGACATAGTGAGCCCAGGACCCACGTCTGGGCATACCTGGTGCACTTAGGGCGAGAAAGCAAAAGACACACAATTGATGGACGGAATGCAGAACAAATCAAAACATTCACCCCCAGTCAAGAGATCTGGGTTAAATCCATCATTCTTTTGCTCACCATGCCACCCCAGTTTAGACCTGGCCATATACAAATCAGTCTTGACCCTGTGCCTCATGGGAACAGTCCAGCCTGAACTGCCAAGCCAGGTCCTCCCTGGACCTGACACAAGCATCCTAGGACCGGTTTCGGGGTTTCACCCCTCTTCAGCCAGGATAGCTTGATTCCAGTGGCACAGTGAGCCCAGGACCCACGTCTGGGCATACCTGGCGCACTTAGGGCGAGAAAGCAAAAGACACACACTTGATGCACGGAATGCAGAACAAATGAAAACATTCACCCCCAGTCAAGAGATCTGGGTTAAATCCATCATTCTTTTGCTCACCATGCCACCCCAGTTTAGACCTGGCAATATGCAAAGCAGTCTTGACCCTGTGCCTCATGGGAACAGTCCAGTGTTTGATTTGCTCTAGCGCTCCGTTCATCATCCCCTTTGGTATCGCTTTTTTCGCCCTAAGTTGGCAGGGTATGCCCAGACGTGGGTCCCTTGCTCACTTTGCCACTGGATTCAAGCTAGCCTGGCTGACGAGGGTTATGAACCCGAAACCGGTCCCAGGATGCTTGTTTCCGGTCCAGGGAAGACATGGCTTGGCAGTTCGGGCTGGACTGTTCCCATGAGGCACAGGGTCAGACTGATTTGCATATGACCTTGTCTGAATTGGGGTGGTGGAGTGAGCTGAAGAATGATGATGGATTAAACCCAGATCAGTTGACTGGGGGTGAGTGTTTGATTTGCTCTAGTGCTCCGTCCATCATCCCCTTTGGTATCGCTTTTTTCGCCCTAAGTTGGCAGGGTATGCCCAGACGTGGGTCCCATGCTCACTTTGTCACTGCATTCAAGATAGCCTGGCTGACGAGGGTTATGAATCCGAAACCGGTCCCAGGATGCTTGTTTCCAGTCCAGGGAAGACATGGCTTGGCAGTTCGGGCTGGACTGTTCCCATGAGGCACAGGGTCAGACTGATTTGCATATGGCCATAGCTGAACTGGGGTGGTGGAGTGAGCTAAAGAATGATGATGGATTAAACCCATGTCAGTTGACTGGGGGTGAGTGTTTGATTTGCTCTAGCGCTCCGTCCATCATCCCCTTTGGTATCGCTTTTTTCGCCCTAAGTTGGCAGGGTATGCCCAGACGTGGGTCCCTTGCTCACTTTGCCACTGGATTCAAGATAGCCTGGCTGACGATGGTTATGAACCCGAAACCGGTCCCAGGATGCTTGTTTCCGGTCCAGGGAAGCCATGGCTTGGCAGTTTGGGCTGGACTATTCCCATGAGGCACAGAGTCAGACTGATTTGCATATGGCCATGTCTGAACTGGGGTGGTGGAGTGAGCTAAAGAATGATGATGGATTAAACCCAGATCAGTTGACTGGGGGTGAGTGTTTGATTTGCTCTAGCGCTCAGTCCATCATCCCCTTTGGTATTGTGATAAAGTATGACACTGGCTGGTGGCTGAGTGCCTGGATGTTGGTGGATGAAGAGGATTGTGACGCTTACTACATATTTATAAACTGGCAAATTTTGTAAATGGTATTTATTAAGCCCAATGTTATTATTGACAAATATACATCGAGTTTTGGGATGTATTAAATAAAAAATGACAGTTTGAGTCACACAGTCTGCATGTGATAAATAGCACATGCAATATTTAATCAACATTGGTTAGTATTATTTCTTGCGGTGTACACAAACTCACAATGACACTAATTTCACTCTGTGAAATCAGTGTTTACTGATGCAAAGGATGGTATGATATTTTGCTCCACACTCTTAAACAGGGCTTTATGCCTCTAATGTGATCCAAGAATGTGGAGGGAAGCACATATGAATTGCATAAAAGACAAATAGCAAAGACAGCACCACCAAGGAGAGTGTTTTATGTTATTTTTAGGTCTCGCCTAGTAGACAGCTGAAGTAATGTCTGTTTATGAGACATATTCTCAGCTTAAAGTAGGCTTAGAGCCCACCCACTGCTTACCATTGGTTTCCTACATTGTCACTCATTTGCTTGTTTCATATGTGTTACCTTGTGTGGGCTTTATTTCTTCTTCATTAATGTGTCCCTCTTCTGGAGTATGGGCATGTTACCTGTGTCCTTCCACTGCTCACTTCCACTGTTTTTCAAGTGCTACTTTATATTTTTCAAAACTCCACAAGAGTGCATGTGCTTTCCAGATGTCTCTCTCGTGTACTACCCCAGGTCTGCTGCAACTACACTCTTGCTATTCTCCCTGCCTTCATCCATGATGCACTTTTAATGTGTGTGCTTTTTCTCCCCCTGTTGCTTTCTTTCCCCGTGTGCTCCCCACCACCTCCTCGGTTTGTCGACCACCACTCCATGTTCCTCTCTCTCCACTTGATTCCCCCACTGGCACCCTTCATGTTGTTTCTGCCTGCCCCTTGTTGCTTCCCCACCCTCCTCTTGGTTCCCAACCCCAGCCTTTGTGTTTATGCCTTCCTCCTTGTTGCTTCCCCAACAAGCGTTTCTTGCCCCCCACCCCTGCTTGTGCTACCTTTTCGATTTTATTCGTTGTGCAAAGCATTTGGGATGCTGTACCACTTGGCTAAAACCTGTGGCAAAGTCCACAGACGCCAAAGGCGAGCCCTATTTGCTTTGCCAATGCTTGCTGTAGTGTGGTTTGTCAAAGGGTCATAAAGAGTCGACACTTAGCTGAATATCAAAAGAGGAGGAAAGGCAGCCAGTTATAAATCAAAAGGGGTGCAGTTCAGAGAAGGCAAGAAGGAGGAGGTGAGTAATATTTTCTGATCACTGGTCAAAGATATTCTTCAAGCGGTAATATGGAAAATAAATTTGCCTGCCCAGGAGAGAAAATATTAGAAAAACAGAAATTAGTATGGGAGCGTAGATTGCATTTACCTGCTTAAGGGATCATTTAAAAATCTGTCTGGTCTCTTTCCTGTGCAAGTTAGCAATGCGCCGTTGATGTCGAAAAGCATTAGTCAGAAAAGAGGGGGTGAAAATTAGCCTTTTCCTGTTGGTGAGGCCATGGGACTCGAACTGCAACTGGTCGCAAATATTGACATTTCCTCTCGGTGACCATTATAAGATGTGTCATACAGGAGAATGGTATTCCACTTTACATATTGCAAGGACAGACAGCCTTAAAATGCTCGATTATTTATGGCGCATAAGTACGTTAAAACTTCTTATGTCAGGAGAGGCTCGAACCAGCTGTCTTCGAAGCAATTTATGTCGTAAGAACGGTTTGTCTGACTTGTTCAAAATCTTTAAGTGCTAATCATTTTATAATATTATCTAGACACAGCTGTTTTTACAGTTATCTGTATCGTTTAGATACAGTTACCTAGAAATCCTCAACTTCAAAGCACATATAGCTAAACCATCATATTCTTTCTCAAAGGATTTTGGCTTTGATACAAAGCAATTTAAAGACTAAAAGCGAGTCCTGTTCACTAGTAAATAATCTTTCCAATGTGGCATTAATCTAATCCAGTATTAAATCACAATCACAGCCATATAAAAAAATTTAAAAAATGGAAATTGCTCGATTGAGTATTTAGTTAAATGAGCGGTTTGTCAGGCGTTTCCTAAATTAAGTTTAAGTAAATTTGATGTACTCTGTTTTAATTTCAATTGCGACTAATTATGTATAACAATGAGTTGATAGTTCTAACCGGTTACAAGCAAAGGGTGAGAAAATACACACTCTGCAGGGTGAAGAAAACACACACTGTAGTGTTAAGAAAATACGTAAACACGTCTATAATTAAGGACAATGTCTTTCTCCTACTACACTTTACTATGAATGTTTCAGTGCATTCATTTTACTTGCAATTAGGTTGGTGTTTGATTTGTGGCCATGTCAAGGCATTGATTGCTCTTCAAGTACTTTTCATATTTCCCATTAAATGCTCCGAAGAAGGGAAAGTAGCATAGAAATAGCAAAGCTGCAATCATATTATCAGCAGATCTATCAGAAAAATCTGCCACTCATAAATGAAAATCGAATATTACAAAAGCGAGCATGACTGGCTGTGGTAAAAAAAACTACTTAGCCAACCCAGGAGGGAGCTAAGGCCCAAATTCATAATCCTTTGTATATTTACACCCGACTATCGATGTCAGCTTCACAAAGCACGTCATGTCAGAAGTGGTGATATTTTTACTCTTGCATTTCTATGACAAGAACCTGCGTACTCACAGGAGAAAGGTTTTGCGATTCACAGACATGTTTCCTTGAGTAAGCACATCTTACTTTTAGAAGCACAAAAATGAGATAAATCTAGGACTGTAGTAAATATAATTACTCACAAAGTGCTTCTTGAAATGCGCCAGGAAATGCATGAGTAATTCATACATGAGACAGGATTGATACAGAATTAAACATTACAAAAAATGGCAGGAAATGGTTGGTGTGATAACTAACAAATGTTAATGACCATGCCACCACCTCCAGCCACAAAGTGCAATTAAATAAAGAAAGCCTCACATTCTGCACTGACAGTTGGTTAATTTTAGTATACACGTTAAACTAGTGACAAAAAACAAACCATGCCTAAATAACCTTTAGTGGACTCATCCCCCCAGAAACAAACAAAAATGCATTTACACGAATAATAAACTACACACAACTGAAAAGTAAAGTGATTTTGAGACCATGGAAAATTGCTAAGCAAGCAAAGAAAGACATTTGCCAACAACTGATTTATTGACTATGGCATTCAGTAAGAATGGCACAGCATCATACAAAACTGCATGAGCTTTACAAAGTAAACATATAAAGGCTATAAAAAGGTTGAAAAACAGCAATCCTAAACACCAACCAAATACCTCAAATAAAAGCAATGTTGACACCTTACAGACATGTAATTCTGATGGTGTCCTGGGTGTATTCAGCGTGCACAAATGGATGCAGATAAAATAACTATATGCAGCTAGGCGTGACACGCTTCCATGTACACACTACACTGAACAGTTTCATATGACACCAACCACTCATTATTTCCTTCTTTTTGGTGACAGAGGGTATACACTGCATACATGGTTGGTAAGGTCTTACTAAACCAGGTTGCCATGGAGCAGAGGAGATATAACAGGGCACACCCAGACACACACACTCACAAATATTTAATTGACAAGCATTGAGAGAACCGGTGGTGTAATCAAAATACTTCATCTGACTGCATGGTGTTTTCGCCCGAACTCGGAGAGCTGAGCAGCAGAGCAGAGCACCAGCGGGAGCGGGAGCAGAGGGTAGCGAGAGCAATAACGGCCGGTGGTTGAAAATCACACCCGCGTACCCGCAACACCCCGCACTTCTGTGCCTCCGGAGCTGTCCCTGCACTAGGGAAGGGAAAATAGACAACAACGGCGACAACGCTGCAGATTGTCAGCCGGCGGTGATCCACTCCTTTCATCCGGAGATCACCGTTACAGCTGCCCAAGGACGGGACGGGGGAGGAGCGAGGAGTGAGGAGTGAGGAGTGAGGAGCAAGGAGCACCAACATTCGCCGAGAGAAGCCGGTAGAACCGAACAGCTGTGAGCGGTGAGCTGGCCATAAACATTCATAAATATTCTGGCTGCATTTAGTAGTTTTTTAACTTTTTTAAGCATATCTTTAAATGCTTAGCTCTTAGTGACTTACCGCCTTAGCCTGCCAGCCAGCTTAAATCCGCTTAAGTCACCAATCAGCAATCCAGGCACATAAGGCCAAAGAACCACCCAGCAGACCGAGGACCGGAGAGATTTGAGGATACACACTCACAAAACTTTGTTCTCCTCCGGCTCCCCTCCCCCAGTCGAGGCACATTTAGCGACAGACTGGGACAGCTTTTTCCCTAGGGGGTGCCGTTCGTGGTAGGAGTTTGAGACTGTTTTTACCCAAGTGCTTTTAACTGAGGGGTCTATTGAATGCTGAGGAACGGAGGAGCCGCCTGAACCCCTATTGGTGGCTGTCACCCGAGGAAGTGAGTGTAATGCGGGACTGCGAGGACCAGCTGCCCCGCGATTGAACACAGCTGTGTCCTCTTCCCGTACTCCCGCCCTGACGCTATAACACTCAGCACGGTCCCCGCTTCGCGGGACGCGCGCGGGCGCGCGCCGGGCGAAGCCCGGGCCAAGGGCGGGCCCGTCTGAGCCCGTCCGAGAACGTCAGAGAACGGAACGGGACCCTTCTTTAACACCTGTTGCTTGTAGCTTTGGATGCTTGGTAAGTGCAAGCTAATTACTGCACCTTTGTAACTCAGTGGGTCTTTGCCTAAAGACGTTGCAACTAGATGTCAAAAATGGATAAAACGCAGAAAAGGGACGGTCCTATTTTGCAACCGACTGGGGGCGCACTAATGGGAACATTGGATAATTTCTTGGTGAGAGTGCAGTCAGCCCTTGCTAAGGACATTGAATTAACTGAAAAAAGACTATCATTAGACCTCCTCTGTGACAAGAGGTCCTCTTTGGGGAATATGGCTAACTCAAGATCACCTCCCTGTGGTCAGCCCGTAAGGTTGGATTCTTCGAGTCCAGTGTCTCCCGTGATGGAAGAACAAATTAATGAGTCAATGATTTGCCCCACGTCTCTGATCGAAATATTGGATGATAATGTGGACACTGCAAATATGGGTAATGGGGTCCCCACTTCCAAACCTTTGTTAAGTATTAAGACCCGCTCAACCAGCAACCTAAATGCGGCTTCCGGCAAGCAACAACCAGCCATTACTCTGAAAAAAAACTGTAGGGGTAACCAAAAGAAAGCCGCTGTGAAGATCGTTAACACTAAGGCTGGTCAATCCCTCGCCTCTGTTTCAAAGAAGGTTACACCTCCGCATCCCAAACCCCTAACAACTGAAACAAGGGCACATCCATTACCATCATTGGGGTTGTCAGATGTGGAAGTATCTTTTTGGGATAAAATGGAAAGTATTGTTAAGAAATTATGTGATCCCATCTATGAAAGGTTAGGTTCTATTGAAAGTAGACTTGTATGTATGGAACTTTCACTTGCATCGGGTAATTCCCGGGGTGGCAAACAAGGCCAGAGCTCGTTAAAAGAGCGTTCTGGCACAACAGGTCAACGGATTGAGACTAAATCCACTGCCAGTAATTTGATTAATTCTGCACCAGATAATCGATCTATCCCCCAGGAGTCTAATCCTACTTCAGTAGTGGACACCCGGGTAGTAGCTGAACATCTCTCCCCACACCCGATACCAAGTAGTCCTAGGGAAAGTAGAGCAAGAACTGACAGGCAGCTACCAATCACTCAGCCTGTAGTACAGGCCTCTCCAGGCCTAATTGATCTACATTTTCCCCCTGAAGCTGCCCCCTACGTGGTGATTTTAACTGGGGTTCCCAATTTGACGAAGGGAGCAAGGGAATCCTATTGGGATCTAAAGAATAAATGTACACATTGGCTTAATGCCAAACGACCACTGCCGGCCCATATGCGTGCTGAGATCTTATACGCAAGGCGTGTAAACTGGGTGGGCAGTAGTACTAAGTCATGTAAGGGGGATTGTGTTGTTATTAATTTTAGGGATAGGCGGTGTGTGGAATATATCTGTTCTTGGCCCCAAAATGATCCTTCGGCTCTGATATGTACAATGCCACTGTCTTACTTTTATGTACCTAAGTCACAGCCTTTAGGTGGGATTACACGCAGGGGCCCCTTGATAAATGGAACCTTTCTTGAGGACATAAGATCCATCAACAGATTTGATGTACTCTCTGGGCTAGCGGACTGCGACTGACTGATTGATGGTAGAATACACTCCAATGATGCAATGCCACATGTATCCTTAATGACATCAGGTAACTGTGAAAAATCAAATGTGGCTTTAATGGCAGATGAGGGTATGTGTGATAGTGATCCGCCTAATGGTAGAGATGTTAATATATCCCTTGACCAAGTAAATATGACAGGGACTAGAGAACAAGGCATCCATGCTGAATGTCAAAACGAAATTTCAGGCATTAATTCCATCCCTTGCCTTGGGCAAGATATAGCCCCTTCCCCTATATTTATCACAGGGAGTATGGAAGGGGGATTCGTCTCTGCAGGTCATGTATTGCTTTTATCTTGGAATGTGGCGGGTATAAACTCTAAACTATCATCTCCCCTTTGGGTAGATTTTATCAGCAAGCATGACATCTGTCTTTTCCAAGAGACATGGTCACTTGACCCGGTGTTCATGTTGGGATATTTGAATTTTTTTGTTCCGGCAGAGAAAAAACCCAGGGGACGGGCATCAGGAGGCCTGATCATCTGGGTTAAACAGAATCTGGAATGTAAAGTTCAAACTACTCATACACAGAACCCTGACATATTGGGAATTAGGCTGACCAGTCCGCAAAACCTTAAAATTGACATTTACAATGTATATGTAAGGGGTTTACCAGGCGGGAAAAAATCTGAGGTGATAACCGCATTAAATACCATTGTAGAATCTAGCCCCATTGATGTGCTCCCACTCATTGCGGGAGATTTTAACACGACTTTCGAGCCACTCGGGTCTCAAGACATGCTTCTGACAGAGGAAGAGGATGCAAAATGGGGTGTCCCACAGCTTGAGACAAAGATAGTCGGCAAGTGGACTGAGGCGGCCCTGTACCTGAAAGGGTTCTGCCTGGGCAACCAGTTGAGGGCAGCCAATGGCAGAACCAAATCAGATAGGATGTGTAATAAAACGTATGACAATGGTACTAGGGCAAGTAATATAGATTACCTCTTAGTCCATCTGAGGATGTGGCATACATTAGTGGACATGGTGGTCGAGACACGAATTGAAAGCGACCACAATCCCCTAGTAGCCGTGTTTGATTTGGGAATGGGAGCTAGTAAAGATCAAACTCCTGATAAGATTGGCCCAGCTGTAGTTCTATCAAATAATGAACGCCACCTCAAATGGCGTAATGTAGTAGAACACCCAGATTTGTTAGGTAGTATCGAGTCCCATGTTGAAGAGGCGCTGTCGTTAATTACGGCAGTAGGTAATTTAGGACAACCCTTAGTAACATTTGAGGAAATTCATGGAAAATTAGTTGAAAAACTAAAATCATGTTTTTGCAGACCCCCTGTAGTACAGAAAGCATCAAGAAGTAAACAGGAGGGTTGGTATAATGCCTCCTGTAAACAAGCCCGTACCGAGCTGGGACTTGCTCTAATATCAAAAGATCCGAGCAAGATCAAATTTGCTCGTAATATCCATAAAAAAGTCCTATGGAAAGCAAAAAAGGATTGGAATGAATGTGAGTGGCAAGACCTAAAAGCAGCATGTGCTGATAAAGACGAGAAAAAATTCTGGAATATTTTTAAATGTAAAATGGGCGAAATAGTTGACAGTCCTCACAATCATGCCCCCCAGAGTTCTTGGGTAGACTTTTTTAAGTCTCAGTATTCGATAGGCCCTGAGGAAGCTAGTAAGCCTTATCAGGAGAGGCCGTTTTATGATACCCCTGTGTTTAGTGTCGGGGAGGTTGACATTGCGCTTGACAAGGTCACCCAGGGTCGTGCACCCGGCATGGATTGTATCCCGGCCGATGTATTTTTGTATAAAAGAGCGAGGTGGTCATTATATATTATGCACCTAGCTAATGCTATAGCTCAGGGAATGGCGATCCCGTACTCTTGGAAATGTGTAGAAATCGTCCCAATATACAAAAAAGGGGATAAATCGTTGGCTTGCAATTATAGACCCATTAGCTTGATAGACGCTTTACAAAAGATTTTGGGTAGGCTGGTCTTGGGCAAAATCCAGACCTGGATGGAATCCAGTAATGTGCTAAGCCCATTACAGGCCGGGTTTCGCCCTAAAACCAGCACCATAGACCAGGTCTTTAGGTTCATTGTCCTCTATTGGAGGACAGTGGTTCTAGAAAAAGGGGTTTTGTACGCTGTGTTTGTCGACCTGCGGGCGGCCTTCGATTTGGTCCCTCGTGATAAGCTGTGGCAAGTGTTGGAGGATTTGGGGATGGCGCCGGAGTTATTGGCATTGGTCGTCCGCTTACATGAGAGCAATTTTGCTCGGGTCCGGTGGGGAAAGCAGTGCGAGGTTACGGAGTCTTTCCCCGTACCGACCTTGTTCTCACTCTTCGTGAACGGGGTGGCCGAGTTCCTCTCCAGGGTCCCTTCAGATGCTCCGGCAATGTCCGGTACCCGCATTCCTGTTCTCATGTTCGCGGACGACACGCTGCTGATTTCCAAAACTCCGAGTGGCCTACAGCTAACCCTCCGGCGCTTTGAAGAATTCTGCTTGCTACGTGGCTTGGAAATAAACGTCTCCAAGACCAAGTTTATGGTTCTGAATGGCCCGAACCCGCGTAGATCGCACAAACCCTTTAGTAGTGTAATTGTCATGAATGGCTCACCCTTGGAACAGGTGGATGCTTTCACTTATTTGGGAGTAACATTACAGAAGAATATGCGCTGGAAAAGCCAAATAGACTTTTCTATCATGAAGTTCAAACAACAGACAGGTTTCCTTCTAAAAAGATTTTAAAACTCGCACACCCAGCCTATAGCCCCACTCCTTGAGGTCTATACGATGAAGATACGTAGCTCATCCCTATATGGTTCTGAGCTATGGGGATATGGAAATAACCCAAAACGATTGAATGCTATGGAGAGCGAGTTTATAAGGAAAGTTGTTGGCGTACCACAAAGTACTCCCTTGATACCTCTTTTCTGGGACCTAGGTTTGAAAACCATACAAGATGCCGCCAATTTGCGACCATTGCTGTATTGGCGTAGGATCTGGTCAACTGAGGAGCTAAAGCATTATGCGCTGGGCCTAAAAGAAATAATGGAGAAAGACCTCTTTCATAGAATAGACTGGTTGAGGTCTATCAAGATGTTACTCTATAGATTGGGATGGAACAACCTTTGGGATGATCCTCAAAATGCTGTTTTTCCCCCAAAAGAAATTGTCAAAGCCAAGTACTGGGAATTTATTGCCATGGAATCTGCTGCAAAGGGGTGTACATCCCAGCTAACAGCTAGATATCTAGAGATTAAGGCTTCTCCCAGACAGGAACTTTATTGGGATTTGATAGAAGCACCAACTGATCGTAAACTCTATTTTCAGTTTAGGATAGGTACTCTCCCTATCTGCTCATTTACATCTAAATGGACTAAAGGGTCCCTGGATAAATGCCCAAAATGTAGGGACATGATAGAATCTTTGAGCCATTTTGTTTTTTTTTGTCCTCTTTATGAGCTCCCACGAAAAAAATGGTTATTACCTGTTTTAGGCTTTTAGGCACCCGAAGGCACGTAGAGGCACTAAGAATCTTGTGTTCAGATCCGAGCCCATTAATTGCAATTGCAATGTCAAAGTATATAAAGTGGGCCTGGATAATACGATCCAGACAGTCAAATATTAAAAGCACCTAATGTAGTGGCGCTTGTTTGAAGTCATGTATCTATTTATCTTCTAATTTCTGATTTATCTGCTTAAATTAAATTAAATTGGAAAGTTTCTTTAATCAATTGTCGCATTAGATATTAATGTTGTTTATTTAAACTGATGATTAGCACAGGAGTAAGTCTGAAAATTGTGTGCCTATGGAAATATGTTATGTCTTGTTGTAATTTATGTTTTAACTTATGTGTATGTTGTTGGCTAATGTATGATACTTTCATGACTTAATTGTCGAATAAAGTTTTTCAAATCGGTTGGTGTGATAACTAACAAATGTTAATGACCATGCCACCACCTCCAGCCACAAAGTGCAATTAAATAAAGAAAGCCTCAAATTCTGCACTGACAGTTGGTTAATTTTAGTATACACGTTAAACTAGTGACAAAAAACAAACCATGCCTAAATAACCTTTAGTGGACTCATCCCCCCAGAAACAAACAAAAATGCATTTACACGAATAATAAACTACACACAACTGAAAAGTAAAGTGATTTTGAGACCATGGAAAATTGCTAAGCAAGCAAAGAAAGACATTTGCCAACAACTGATTTATTGACTATGGCATTCAGTAAGAATGGCACAGCATCATACAAAACTGCATGAGCTTTACAAAGTAAACATATAAAGGCTATAAAAAGGTTGAAAAACAGCAATCCTAAACACCAACCAAATACCTCAAACAAAAGCAATGTTGACACCTTACAGACATGCAATTCTGATGGTGTCCTGGGTGTCCTGGGTGTATTCAGCGTATTCAGCGTGCACAAATGGATGCAGATAAAATAACTATATGCAGCTAGGCGTGACACGCTTCCATGTACACACTACACTGAACAGTTTCATATGACACCAACCACTCATTATTTCCCTCTTTTTGGTGACAGAGGGTATACACTGCATACATGGTTGGTAAGGTCTTACTAAACCAGGTTGCCATGGAGCAGAGGAAATATAACAGGGCACACCCAGACACACACACTCACAAATATTTAATTGACAAGCATTGAGAGAACCGGTGGTGTAATCAAAATACTTCATCTGACTGCATCAATGGATATGTAAAAGCCAAATGCTCGCAAGAAGTCAGGGGCCTAGTGAAGCTCAGTCTTCCATTATATTTATTATATGGCTATCAAAAGATAAATCTATCCTTAAAAATAAAGGATAACCATTTTCCACAATCACAAATGTTTCATGGCCAATTCTACAACTGCTCAAGCAATGGCAGTCTGGCAATTACCCCAAAACCCTTATTAAAGATGCTCAGAGGAGCCGAGGAGACCAGCAATTGTTTGTGGCATATGTCTATGACACACTGACAGATAGATGGCATATGTCAATTACACACGGACAGATAGAGTGTTGATGAACCTACAATTGGTCAAGAGAGTGCAGAAAATAATGGCACCCCTTAGAAGAAGAATTGCTATTCTTTCTAATTTTTGGACCATGGCTGTATACTCTCACAGGCACACTGCCCTTTATAAGCATGTTACTACATGCAGTCACACACATTTAACCTCTCACAGGGCTGGATAGTATCAGAGGGCCCAGTGCACTGGACACAAAACCACACAAACGCCAGGTATGGACTGTTCTGGAGCAGGCCGGGGAGAATGTGCAGTCTGGGTCTAAAGCACATTACTAGAGATGCTGTACTTACCATCCGTACAAGGAGACTCAAGGAAAAGCGGGCAGAACATTTCATACATCTGCATACACTTATGACCACTGCCAATGGGATGTAGATGTCAACTCTCATATACGTGTACAGTTGCTCGCAGCACCTAAGTTCCCTAGTAGGCTGCAGATGCATAAACCATCCTCCGGCCCCATTAGGCAAATGATTTGGTAGTGCACTTTTAATACCAGATCCTTCTCGAGGATGCCTGAATGCCATGTACATTTAGGGTATTTGTTGCCTGTCATATTTAATCAGAGAATAATGAAAGGAGAGAGTGTAAAGAGTAAAGGTTACATTTTCTTCCCTAAACAAATCTGTCCAATGAAAACGAGCTACCAAAGTTCAAAACATCTTGAGATGCCCCTCACTCACGTGAATTGGAAAATCCTTTAGGTTTGAAAAAGAACCCTCCCCCACTAACACTAGTTGGCGGCATGCTTCATCATAGGGTTCCCACCAAAGACGCATAGTGCATCTGGGTGTGCTGAGACGCCTGAATTACAGGGGAGTGTTTCTTGATGTTTTATTTTTTATTTTTGCAGGGGTCAGATGGTTAAAGTTACCTCAACGTTTCTCTGATCTACACAACGTGCATCTATGAGAGTAAAAAAACTCCTGTCAAGGTATTCCGATATTTACGAGGCCACACTCTCGGTATCGAAATTTCTCTACTCTGTCACGATTAACAAGTAGTTTGACAAAGAGTGCCTTTAACACTAAAATAAAATAGCAGAAAGCCAGGGCTTAACTTTTAATGAAGAAGATGTGAACCAATTTCTCTCTGGTCCGCCTGTTATCAGACCTCAATGAGGCACAAACAATAGCATAGACAAAGGACTGGGACACAGTTACAAAACAAAAATGTAATATGAATAGAACTATACTACACAGGATAATAATGAAGTATTTAAGACATAACTTTGCCCCAAGAGGCCTAATACTTAGTAATGCGCCCAAGATTTTCTTGGAAGATGCCTCTTTCAGAAAAGACTGGGACCAAATAGCATGGCATTGTACCAGAGACTGATTAATTAACATTATAAAAACAGCCAAACGCCTATCAGAGGCAATGCTGGTTGTGATACAGATCTCTCGATATAATTTCAAAACTACAATAACAACATTCAAGAAGAAACTAGATGAAATAAACAAGATCACAGAATATAACGACTATTTGACTCAATCCAAGATTCAAACATTTCAGAAAGACCTGAAATGAATCTCATGTAAAATCATAACCATATTCTGCTCTCAAATATATTAGAACTGAGAAACAATACGAGACAACTGACACCAACTCATCTGATGGTAGATCTTCTGACACAGATAGTGGGTCGAGCGAGGATGGGAAAAGAAGCAAACAAAGGGAGAGAAATAGAACCAGACCATGGGCACAGGTATGGCAGGGCTTCGCTCCCTTCCAGAATCCGATGGGCATACCCTAACATTTCTACCCACCTCCAAAAGCGCCTCAGTTTTTTGGTTGCGGAAACCAGTTTCAACAAGGACCTCCACCCTGATTCTCCCTTAATCAGCAATTTCCTTTTTTAGGGAGAGGAGGAAGAGGCAGGGACAAGAAAAGAGAAGATAGCCAGGTACACTGGGAAGAAAACCCAACAGGGGTACACAGCAGAAGCATGTCGAAAGATTCACAACCATTGACCAGCAGAAACACATCATGGCCAACCTATCCTCTGTGACACTTCCTGACACAAAATTGAGAGCCCTGAACAAAGGACTAGGGTTTGTACCCACAGCTGATCAAGATAAATTCTGCTTATATTGTGATCTAGCTTGGTTTTTCAGAAAACTAAAGCTTAAAGCTTTTTAAAAAAACAGAGGCCCCCATTGAAACAGAGCATAAGGGTGATACAGGGCTAAAGGTGAAATCCACATTCTGTCCCATATGACAACTATCCCTATAGAGGTACTCACATTTGAAAAAGCGTTCTTCAATGAGGTAGAGACACAACAGGAGGAAGATAGGAACATCTTCCACAATATGAGTAAAGAAGAGACAAAAGTACTGAAAGATCTGAAATCAGAGAATAAAATCATCATAAAGCTGGCAGACAAGGGGGGGAAATTGCAATACAGGACAGGCAGGATTACACTACTGAATGTAATCATTTCCTAAAAAACAGTAAAAGTTAGAGAGTCCTCCCCTCAGACCTAACACTTCAGTTAAAATCCATATAAGGAGAGGCAGAATTCCTTTTTACTGTCAATCCTACATCACCCTATTTTTATACGCTTCCTAAAATTCAGAAGAACAGAACCTCTCCTCCAGGACGCCCAATTGTATTGGGGATAGGCTCACTATTGGAGCCTCTCTCCCATTTGTGGAACTTCTTTCTCAAACCCCCCCCCATACAAGGTACAACTACATACCTCCAAGACACTAAGGACCTGTTGATCCTGCTGAACAAGATTGAGTATGACCCAGAAAAGAATTTTCTGATAAGTCTGGACAGCGAAAGCCTGCATACCATTCTCCCACAGAAGGAGACATTCACATTCATTAAAGAAGCTTTAAAACAGGGCAGATGGGAATACACCACCCTGCCATCATTTATTCTTGACTGTGCCCAACTAGCACTAACTATGAACTTCTTTGAATTTGAACCCTCTACCTACAAACATTTGGCACTTCAATTGGCAACACATTTGCAGCGCTGTTGATGTTCAATTTTGAAACAAAGCATATTCTACATAAAAACAACCCATATAAAACAACATATTGCAATATAAGCAGTACAGAGAGAACATCTTGATTATTTAGGAGGAAGACAGCACTGCTACCATTCTCTTCTTCACCTGGAGTCAATCAAATTTTTGGATGTGACTATCTTCAACGCCCAGGGCAAGCTACACATCAAAACGTGTCATAAACCTACGGATTGGAACAAACTGCTAAAATTTGACTGTTTCCATCCCTGAATTTTGAGGGGAAATCTGCCTTAGGGGCAGTGCCTTTGACTCAGGAGAAACTGCAGTAAAACAACTGACTTCAACCTTCAAGATAGGAATTACGGGCCCATGATTACTCAGAGAGGTTAATAAAAAAAACTTGTAAATGAGCCAGGAATCAAAACAGGGAGGCCTTGTTAGAAAACAATGCCCACATAAAAACTAAAATCCCCCTCACATGCATCACAACCTTCAATACCATCTCTAACCAAGTCAAGAAGGCCAGCAACAAACATTCGGCGAATCCTACAGACAGCAAAATTAAAATGGGAAAAATAATTATTTTTCTACAAAAGAGAGAGAAGATGAAGCATAACTTCATGTCCACTCACCCCAAAAGAACATAGAAACAAGAACAGTTCTCAACTACTGGGGTCTTCCTGACTAGGCACGAGCGGAGACCTCCACTCCTCTGGAGGAGTGTGCGGGGATTTCCCTACTCCGCGCTCCACTAAGAACGCGGAGTAGGGAGAAAATCTCCGACTCCGCAGCGGAGCGGAGTTAGCCAGCCCCCCCGCTAAATTGGCTTCCGTCTCCACCCTCCTAATTAAATAATAGTGACAACTTAATTAAAAATAAATAAAGTCACTTACCTGTATGGCGGTCTCCCCGACGAGGAGCAAAGCCCAATGATGAAGCATGACATCCCTCGGGGTGTGAGAGGGCATCATGAAGAAAGACCTGCCTTTCCCCCGTCCATTCTAGGAACTGCATACCCTTTGCAGCACAGGCCTCCCCGGGCTGCCAGTTCATGCAAGATGTTTGGCGAGGAGGAGGAGGGCAGCCCGGGGACGCCGCAATAGAGGTAAGTGACTTTATTTTCTTTTAAATTAAGTTATCACTATTATTTTATTGGGGGGGTGGAGGCGGGTGACGGAGTGGAGTTCCACTGAGGTTTCCCCCAACTCCGTGGAGCTTTGCATAGTTGCACTCCACTAGCTCTGCCCAGAGTAATTACTGACATCGTGGAGCACTACACGTGTGGTAACTGTAGTGTTTGTCACTTGACTTCCGCCACAAAAACACTGTGTCTAGAACCAGGGAGAGTGTGGACCATCAAGGAACACACTCCACTAACATTGTCTAGATGATAAATTGCCCCTGTGGGCTCCACTATGTGTGGATGACGAGCAGAAAGATAAAGACAAGAATATGTGAACATTGGAACAACATCCGATGTAAATGAAACACAACTAAACTGACTAACCACTTCATTAGAGAGGGACACACAATACAAGAAATAGGGTGGGTCAATATTGAACAAATAGAGAGCAACATTAAAAATTCAGAGAGTCTCCCCTTTGAGAAAGAACAGTGGTGGATATATCACTTATCCACACACCAAACAGGCCTAAACGACAACATACCATGGAATACCATTCAGTTGCAATCCTGCAATTGGTCCAGAAATATAGAGGTCCGATATCCATCTATCCTTAATAGCATGATCACGTCATGTAGACAACCCTAACTCATTTTAAGTGACCACATTGGATGTGCCCTTTTATGCCCACCATGCAACACATGTAGGTAAGGGCTCAAGTTGGTTATATATCAGTCCAGGGCCCCCTATTTCATTGGATTTTAAAAGGCTCCTTCTCCGCTAACTAGTGTTGATGTATAAGTCACTATATGAATAACAGGTGTTGAGTATTGGGCACTCACATGACCAAATATCATAAAAACCTGTGATGTTCTTTACATTTTGTTTGTGATCGCACAACATATGCAGAACATTCACTCAGATGTAATTACCAAGGACTACATCGCGTTTTCTACTAAATATCACTTTCACCAGTCGTTGTTTGAATCAGCACGAGCTGAAGCGAAATTCTGTGTTTTGTCACATTAAGCCCTAAATAGGGTGTGATTCAGACCACATCCATCAGGGGCATGGCCGGAGGATGTACCTCGTACAGTGGCTACCATGCCCTAATGCCACAGTACACGAAAGCCCGGCTGGCGTAATGCGCAGACACAGGCCCATGTGCACGTGGATGCACAGACATGGAAGAATACTCACCCTTTTGCTGATAGCAGTATTTCGTCCAAGCAAGGCAGGGGCAGAGTAATATGCTGAACACCAGAGAACCAAAGAGGTAGTATACAGGTGAGACACCTTGACAAAGTAGTCGGGGTGGGTACCTCTGGCAATTTATTCTCAGACGATCAGGTGCATTATTTCACAAATCTGTACTCCCATAGTGTGCGACTACAGGGCCGCCCCCTCAAGGTATCCATGTCGAATGGAAATACTGCACTAAAAGTAGGTTGTTATTCCTTTTAAGAAACAGCGACATATGAGAAGCAATTTAAAATAAAAAATGTTTATGTTCACATTAGGCCTTATTGTACACCACGATGCATGAACATGTGTATCGCACTGCCTGAGATTGATCATGATTACATGAGGATGTAGGAGATCGTCACCATCTCATATCACATTCATCTCTGTTTTTAATCTTACCCAAGGTTTCCATTATTAAAATTGTCTTGAGTGGTGGGTAACCATTAGGTAATTTTGATCCTCTTATCCCTGCAAAACTCTGAAAAAACACAGCTCCGCTGTAATTTGGGCATCTCAGCACACTCAGATGCACTAGGCCTCTCGGGTGGGAACCTATGATGAAGCATTCCACTAACTAGTGTTAGAGGGTGAGGGTTTTAAAAAAAATCTAAAGTGTTTCCCAGCTCACATGAGTGAGGGAATTCTCAATATGTTTGGAACTTTGGTAGCAAGTTCATTTTCATTGGTTTGTCAAAATTAATCTACTGATAAAATTATGTTATTGAATCAAAATGAGAAGAAAATAATCAACATTCTTTAAAAGGAGTTACAATCCATGTCTTTGGGAAGCTCTTAATAACCAATACAAGCTTAAATTTGGCCTAATTTGTTTCTTACTGGAAATCGATAGTTTATAACCTATCTAACCAGTTAAAATTTGAGAATGCAACAGAAGAAAGGATAGTAGGAAGGAATGCACATATGAAGGTGAGAGTAAACCTCTAAGTAATCAGGCAAAAGACAAGGTTCTTCAGAGGCACTGGGTGAATGACTTGAGGAAATTTGAAAAAATTGAATACTCCATCCACAGTCAAAATTGGCTACATGCTATATACTGGGTGACAGAGGAATTGCTGTTGGTGATTCATGCTCTGTATGTCTTCTCTAGTTAGTACAAATAGATTTATATGATAGTATTTCTGCGATGAGTTCATAAGCAATTTAGCATCTTGGAGCTAGATTTACAGTAACTAGGCAAAAAGCATCTAAAAATGCACAACATAGTTACGTTCCAAACTCTAAAGAATTGCTTAGCATTGGTTAAAACTGAATAGTTGAGTTTTTGGTTTCCTGGATTACACAGACAATTAGCCCTATATTTTTTGCATGTACTGATGTGTTTATGCATTTTGAAATGGGAGCATGCATGGGGGTTTAAGGGCTCAAATTTGTGGTTGGTAGGCTCCTTGTTTTGAGGCTGAAAGCAACCCATGCCAATTTGAAGTATGTTCATCTAATTAGTTGATGGAAAAGTTCATAAACAAGATCAGGATGAAGGATGATGCCTCTATATTTAACAAGCATTGGCAAAGCCAAAAGGTTTCACCTATTCAAGAGCTATTGGCTATGCCAATGTTTTGTAGCCATGTTGTATACCAGCGTGGCTGCTCTTCAGCATGCCTATAAGTTAGTGGCTTAGAGGAGAGTGGTATGGAGTGGAATGTCAAGTGTAGTAGGAGAGAGTGGAGTAGAGTGGCGTGACATGGAGGGTTGTGGAGTGGCGTAGAGTGCAGAGGAGGGTTGTGGAGTGGCGTAGAATGGAGTGCCGTGGAGTGACAGAGTGGAGTATCATGGAGTAGAATGGAGTGCCAGGGAGTGAGATAAATTGGAGTGGAGTGGAGTGGTGTAGAGTGGAGTGGTGTAGAGTGGCGTGGAGTGGAGAGGTGGAGAGGCACAGACTGGAGGAGCATAGATTGGAGGGGCATTGAGTGGAGTATAGTGTCATAGAGTGGGATGGGGTAGAGTGGTGTAGGGTGGAGTAGTGTGTTGTAGCTAGAGTGAAGTGAAGTGGCATAGAGGGAGATGCACAGAGTGGAGTGGAGTAGAACGGAGCAGAGCAGCATGGAGGACTGTAGAGTGAAGGGACATAAATTAAAGTGGCATAGAGTGTTGTAGAGTGAAGAGGCATTACATGGAGTAGAGTGGAGTGGCGTAGAGTGAAGTAGGGTGTTGTAGAGGGGAACAGAGTAGCATTGGGTGGAGTAGAGTGCTGTAAACTGGAGCAGAATGTCACAGAGTGGAGTGGGGTTGAGTGTCGCAAAGTGGAGGGTTGCAGAGTGTCATGGAATGGTGTAGTGTGTCATGTAGTGGCACAGAGTGTCATGGAGTGGTGTAGAGTAAGGTGGCATAGAGTGGAGTGGAGTAGAGTGATTTAGAGAGGAGCAGAGTGGCATAGAGTGGAGTGGAGTTGAGTGGTGTAGAGAGAAGTAAAGTGGCATGGAGTGGAGTGGGATAAAGTGGAGTCTCTGAATGTAGTGGCGAATTGTGGAGGGGCATAGAGTGGAGGGGAGTAGAGTGTCATGCAGTGTAGTTTTGTAGAGAGGAGTTCTGTAGAGTGGAGTGGAGTAGAATGGAGTGGTATAGAGTGGAGTGACACAGAGTGGAGGGCCGTAGAGTGGAGTGGAGTGTCCTGGAGTGGCATAGAGTGGAGTATAAATGGTGAGATTGCGCACTGCCAATACAGACAACACATTTTCAATTGAAATGACCATTACATTATGCATATACAATTTTGCTGATAAAAGTATGCAGCGCACAAACTATAATGTGTGGAAATGGCATCACATAGTGTACTAATTTATTTTGATCGTATTAAAATATTAGTTTCCACCACATTTCAGAGTTTCAGAGTTACAATGAAAGTGACAATGTGTTTTCCTAATTCTGAAATATTTGCAAAGTTCATTTGCAGACATTTACATTTTGTTGAGTGCTAAAAAAAATTTTTACACACCACATATTGTCAGATAAATCCTCTCAGCTTTTTAAGCCTCAGCCTAAAAGAAATTGCTGCTTAATGGAGATTAATGTGGGATGTGTGCAAGAACCAGTGTGGAGGCAGGCATTAACACCAGCAATACTCATACAGGATTACCTTTCCACCAAAACAAAATAATTCCTCATCTACTTCTTGGTGGATCAAGATATTTTTTGTGGAGGGGCCAAGAAGGTCCACAAAAAAACCCTTGTAAAATGTAAAACAAATATTTCATGGCAGAACAGGGTAGGGAAATGGTTAAAGCAACCAGAGGTAAGGGAGAAAATAAAGTCTTAACAGAAGAATTCCGAGAGCGGAGTGTGGGGAGGGGGTAGTCAAAGAACCACAGGAGTGAGAGAGATCAATAGGTGGCATATAAAAACAAGAGGGAGGGTAGAGAGACTTACAAGGAGGAGAGATAAAGCACATGTGCTTTCATCAAGTGCTTCAACAAAGAAGACAAGCATTGGCAAATCCAATAGGTTTCCCGTGGGCAAGAGCTATATGCCTTGTCAATGCCTTGTAGGCATGTTGTCCAGCAGAGTGGAGGAAAGTAGAGTAGAGTTTAGTGGAGTACCATGGCATAGAGTGGAATGGACTGGATTAAAGTCGTGTGGAATGCAGTAACATCGAATGGAGTGGAGTAGAGTGGCTTGGAGTGGCATACAGTGGACTGGCGTAGATTGGAGTAGCCTACAGTGGATTAGTGTAGAGCAGAGTGGCGTAGAGTGGAGTAGCATAGAGTGGAGAGGAGCAGAGTAGAGTAGAGCAGAGTAGAGTGGAACAGCGTAGAGTGAAGTGGTATGGCGTAGAGAGGTGTGGATTAGAGTGACATGGAGTAGAGTGGAGTTTCTTGGAGTGGTGTAGATTAGAGTGCCAAAGAGTAGAGAGGTGTAGAGGGACATAGAGCAGAGTGGTGTAGAGTGGATTGGGGTAGAGTGCATTGGTGTAGAGTGTTGTAAAGTGGAGTGGCATAGAGTGCAGCGGCATAGAATGTAGCTGCATAGAATGCATTGGTGTAGAATGCAGCGGGTTAGATTAGAGTGGTGCAGGGTAGAGCAGAGTGACAGAGTGCAGTGGCATAGTGTGTAGTGGCATAGAGAGTAGTGGTGAAAAGTGCTGTGATGCAGCACAGTGGCACAGAGTGTCAAAGAGTGCAGTGAGAGAGTGGTGCAGAGTAGAATAGTGTAGAGTGCAGTGCAGTAGATTATAGTGGTGTAGAGCAGAGTGGTGCAGAGTAGAATGTAGTGCTGTAGAGTGTAGTGCTGCAGATATAGTAGTATAAAGTGTAGTGGGTAGAGTGCATTGCCGTAGAGTGCAGTAGAGTGGCATAGAGTAGAGAGGTGCAGAGTAGAGTGCAGTGGCAGTGTTCTGGGGTGCAGAGTAGAATGGTGTAGAGTTCAGTGGCATGGAGTGCAGTGTGGGAGAGTAGAGTGTCGTAGAGTGAAGTGCTATAGAGTAAAGTAGTGAAGAGTAGAGCAGAGAGGTGTAGAGAGCAGTGGCATAGAGTACAGTAGTGCAGAGTAGGATAGAGTGGGGTAGAATGCAGTAGCATATAGTGCAAGTGTTTAAATTGGGGCAGAGTGCAGTGTTGTTAGATGCACTGGTTTTGAGTTGAATGGTGTAGAGTGCCTTAGCATAGAATGAAGTGGCATAGAGTGCAGTGGCATAGGGAAGGGTGGCGCACAGTGCGGTGTTGTAAAGTAAAGTGGCGCAGAGTAGAGTGGCGTAGGGTGATGCAGTGTATATTGCAGTGGTGGGGAGTGCAGCAGAGTGGAGTAGCGTTCAGTGGCGTGGAGTAGATTGTTTCAGAGTGAAGTGGCATATAGTGGAGTGGTGCATGGTAGAGTACAGTTGTGTCGAGTAGAGTGGTGTAGAGTGCAGTGGTGTAGAGTGCAGCAGTGCAGAGTAGATTAGAGCAGCATAAAGTGGATTGGCATAGAGTGCAGTGGCGTAGAGTGTAGGTAGGGAAACAGAGTAAAGAGCATTGGCATAGAGTGTATTAGTGTAGACTGTAATGGCGCAGTGACGTAGAGTGCAGTGTTGCAGAGTAGAGTCGTCTAGAGTAGAGTGGCTGAGACTGGAGTGGTGCAGAGTAGAGTGGAGGGAGTGGCCTAGACTGAAGTGGTGCAGAGTATGGTGCAATGGCAGAGTGTGGTGGTGTGGAGTGGAATGGCGCAGTGCATGGTGCAGTGGCATGGAGTGGTGCAGAGTAGATTGGAGTGGCATAAAGTGGAGCATGCATGGTGTGGTAGTGCACTGCCATTAAAGACAAAACATTTTCAATTGAAATGACCATATTTGCACAAACATAAAGGTTTCCTGACAAACGTATACAGTGCACATATAGTAACATGTGGAAATGTCATCACCTACTGTATTGATTTTTTTTTATTGTACAGAAATATATGCTTCCACCACACTTAGGAGTTGCAAAACAAAATGTGCATCTTTTGTGCTTTCCTAATCCTGATATATTCTGAAATAGCTGCACAGTTTATTTACAGACATTTACATTTTGGTGCATTCTAGTAAAAAATCCTTTCCTTTTACAGAAAGATTGTTACATAAATCCTATCACTTTGAAGTCAGAGAAAGATAAGCAAACTCCAGCTCCCATTGGAAGACAGAGATTGACATTTGACCGTTGTCTTTGAATGTACACTAAATGTGACAAGATAAGAACAAAATGTAAAGGCCTGTTTACAGAAAGAAAGAACTGAGTAAGGATACAGTTGTACGGAATTGGGTTGTTGGTTGGTGGGGTTAATCCCTACTCAAGCAGAAACTACAATTCTTGTCATGGTGAAGTCACAAGCAATCCCCAACTTAACCCTGTACTCAACCTCCTGGTAGCTGGGCAGAGAGCACGCAATGTGTAAAGTATTTGTGCAACACGTCAAAGAGTAACACAGTGAAAGCACACCACAAAAGGATCCCACACCTGATTTAGAGAATAGAGTAGAGTCTAATAAATAAAACAAGACCAAAATGACAAAACTCCAATCAGCAGAACCAGAGATATGCAATTTCAAAGATTTCAGTTAAAATAGCACCAAAAAGCACAAACCAACAATTGTGGATATTTGGTCACGCTACACTGGAACAAAGTCACAAGTTCAGGCTGACCATGCTGAAGAGTGGGTCAGGTACAAGGACCCAGTTAGGTCAGCAGAATAACAGCACCCTAAATTCTGTTGTGGAAATTTGCAAGTCGTGCACCGAGGATGTGTTGCGTAACCGAGGCGATGCGTCAGTCCTGAGGAGCTGAGAATCTACAATGCTAGATCCTGCGTCGTCAAGGATATCGTCGACGAGGGCTTGTGAGGTGAAGTCGAGCTGATGCGCGTGCTCCAAAGAGCTGTGAGGCTGCAATGTGAGAGCCTGCGTCTTTGCTTTGCTGTCGATAGGAGATTGGCGATGCAAGGGCCTGCATTGGGAAACCTCCACAAGGTGGTGGTTCCGATGCTGACTGCGTGGTGGATGCAAAGTCCTTAGGTCGAGACAACCCAGACAGCAGAGACGATGCATTGGTTCTCACCTGGATTTCAACGCTCAGCAGAGGAGATGCGTTGGTTCTGCTGGATGCACAGATGAGCTGGCAGAGCACCTTCAGGTCCACTTTAAAGGGTCCAGGACTGGGGTGGCACAACTTGGCAGGGTAGGACTCACCGATGGCAGAGTCCAATTGCTGGGTTCAAGGGTGTTGGAGCCTTCTGTCCATGAGGCTATGGTTAGGAGGCCGCCCAACTAGCCCTTCGAGTCACTCTGGGGTCCTGGGTTTAACAGGTGTAGGTCCAGTTGTTCTCACCCAAGCAAGAGGGCAGCAAGCAGCAAAGCAGGGCTGCAGTCCTTCAAATAAGAAGTCTAGCAGAGTGGCAGTCCTTTCAGTAGCACAGCAGTTCTTCTTCCTGGCAGAGTATCCACAGGTCCAGAAGTGTACTGAAGAGTTGGTGTCTAAGATCCAATATTTATATATGGGCCTTCCTTTGAAGTGGGGGGGAGCTTCTGGTTTCCCTTTGAAGTCAACAGGATTCCTGCCTTCCCTGTTCTGGCTTCAGACTAACTACAGGAGGTATGCAACCCTTTGTGTGGATGCAGGTCACAGCCTGTTGAAGTGCAAGTAGGTCTGTGCTCAGCTCCACCCACCCATCGTACCAGTGATGGGCCTTCCAGGCACACCTTAGCTATCTATTGTGTGTGGCTGTCTGTAGTAACACACAAGGTCCAACTGTAAGCTACACCCATCCATGTGACCTAGAGACAGGCTACATGTACTAAATGTCCAAGACAGGAAACTGCCAATTTCTAAAAGTGGCATTTTCTGAGTTGGAATTTAAAATCAGACTTCACCACAAAAGAGGATATTTTCATTACAGTTCCAAAGACACCAAATATGAACTGGTTGCCTAGTCCCATTAGGGAATTACAGCCTATTAAATGTAATAAGATACCTCCAATGTTAGCCATGGGAGAGGTAGGCCTTACAATAGTGAAAAACAAATGTAAGAGTTTTTCACTATTAGGACATGTAAAACTAAAATGTGCATGTCCAACTTTTTAAATATACCACACGCTGCCCTCTGGGCTGTATAGGGCCTACCTTAGGAGCAATTTACATGTACTAAAAAAGGAAGGTTTGGGGCCTGGCAAAAGATGTAGTATGCCAGGTCGAAATGGCAATTTATAACTGTGCATACAGGCTGCAATGGCAGACCAAAGGCATGTTTAAATGGCTACATAAGTGCATGGCACAATCAGTGTTGCATGCCCATTAGCAGCATTTAATTTACAGGCCCTGAGCACATTTAGTACCACTCTACTCGGAACTTACAAATAACTTAAATATGCCAATAGGGTATTAGCTAATGTTACCTTGTTTTAAGCAGTGAGCACATGCACTTTAGCACTGCTAGTAATGGTAAAATGTCCTATTACCAGCAAAAACAAGATCACTAAAAAAAAAAGGTGTGAAGGCAAAAGGTTTGGAGGAAGACCACCCTAAGGCTCACAGGTCTAACATAGGTAAACAAGCTTTGTTCACAGGAGGGACAAACTCAGACTGGACAGCTTAAAACAAATAAAGCCAGCAAATAAAAAGCAAGAAAAAGTGAGTTACAAAATACAAAGAAAATGGCAAGGAATGGACGGAATGCATTGCCACGAAAGCTTTCCGAATGTCCCCAAGATGTCTTCAGCAAACCAGACTTTGTCTTTAACCTAAAAATGGAGGTCATTAGCAGGCCAGCATTGATGAGAATGCATTAGACGAGCAATAATGTTTGACTGTGTGTTTGGAATCTAACAGGTCAACTCTACTTAGTTAAAGGAATTGGAGAATCTGATGGCAGTATGGGTGGGGGGCAGCCAAATATGTGGGATTAGGATTGGAGTGTGTGGAAGAGGACATGTCTTGTAACAAAGGAGCACATATCTTATGTTATGAGACAAAAACAAATCATAGGCAGGATGCCCTAAATGTTAAGGGGTGAATCTCTTATACAAAGAAGTGTCTAGTAAATGAGAATTTGCTAAGCAACATTTTAAATCCTGTTTCTGTATGAGATTTGCTGAAAAAAGAAGAGCTTTCTCACTACAAGGTAGTCCGAGAGATGGGTGAAACCAGTTTAAGGGATTGAGAATAGAGAAAGATGAGGTCCTAGAAGTATCTACAGTCAGAGGAGATCCAGAGGAGAAATTTGACTCTCTCAGTCAGTCGCTAAATGAGAGACACTGGGATATTTACATACAGCTAGCCAGGGCTTGTTGGAATTCCAAATAAACACTGCTACAGTTCTGCATATTTTCGGACATTGAGTCCAATATTATGAGCAGACTTTAATATTATATGTAATATGATGTTGGATAGAGGTTTATAAACAGTGCAAATGAGTCACATGCCTGAGTATCACCAAAATGTGGCTGGGTAAAAAGCCCAGGACTGCGCAATTTGTACCCATTTTGAAATACCAAGTTAGGTGCAAATGGGAGCCTGTGCTTGATTTTATATTTGCCAACAATCGCATTGGGCCTGAATGTTTATTCTAAATTCGATATAAAATCTTTAAACATTGTTAACATTTTGTTAAAAACAGGCAATACAAATCAAAAGCCTGCTTTTTAAATTGATAAAAGAGGATCAGGAGAGGCATAAATCTGAGCACTGATACTACGTAAGTGGTACAAAGGGAGGTTGTGAACTCCATCCTGTTATCTTTAGGTCCTTAAAAGGGGTGTGGCAGAATGAGACATCCTCCTCGCAGTGAAATCTTGGGATATTTTCAGCTGAAGCTGTGATTTCTGTTTTCGGACAAGTTCCCCTTGGCAAGAGTGATCTCATCAAATTAAATTTAAGACATGTGATCTGCAGAAGACGAGTCTACTTTCTTTTGTCCTTGTTATTTGCTAAAGAATGCAATTGTGTGTACTATTATGAAATACGTAATTGCAAGAGTACAAGAAAAAAATGTCACTACTTGTTGATGACATGCTGAGGCAATTCAGGCAAGATGATCTAGCAGGCTGAAAAATAATACACATAAAACTAGTGTACTCCCATGCACAGAGTTGATGGGTTGGTATGCAGTTTGGAAATCTGGAAATGTATTTTGCAATCTAATATTGAAATACATGAGTCTATTGCCCCTAGACACCAATCTGTACTCTCCTTGTGTAGTTGTTCACCCTTGTTAGAAGCTGAAAATGAAACTGAGCAGAATGACCTCAGTTTAAATGACTTAGCTAAGCCCTCAGTGGAAATTCCAGAGTGTGTTTATAAGAAGGTTGAGGCCAGGGTTTGTATAGGAAGTCATGCACCTTGCGCTGTTATCTCATTCCCAAAGAAGGCTTAGTAAGAAGAAGAATTTTAATATCCTGACTTCAAACATCACTAGGATGCTCAGATTTGGGTTCAAAGCTCATAATCATAAGACCTACAGAAGGAAATGGGTAATTTTGAAAGTGTTTTTCACCCTGCCATATTATGCAAACAACCTCTTGGGAATGCATAAAAAAGAGATTTGTGTTATTTATGTGTTGAACAAAAAATAATAGAAGAATGCAAGGCCAACGCAGCCTTCCCACCCGAACTCCCTAGACTTTGCAGGCTTGAATTGAAAATATTTCAAAGTTTGGTGATTTGGTGAATTGAAAAGATGTTTGGTTGTTTAACAAAAAGACTTTGATCTAATTTGATGATCTCCAGATAGAGACTGGGAGGACAGTCTTGACAATCTGGTCATAACTATAGAAGAGGAAATCTCAGTCAAGACGTGGCCACGTAAAAAAGCAAACTGCATTTGACAACACTTCCTAATAGAAGGAACATAAAGATATTTCAGTTTAAAATGTTGTTGCATACTTCAAGGAATAAGGCATACCATTCATCTGTAAGGAGGACAAAGGGGTAGTACATTCACTTTTTCTCAAGAAGAGGTCAGTATTTAGAGAGAGCACCAAATGTTGGAAAATCTCTTTATATAATTATGTAAATTTAAAAATACATTTTAGTATGGAGCCTTACATTACTGGAAAAATGGGCAGATGGAAAAGGTCACTTTTGTTTCGTTTTAGGAAGGGTATTGTCCACCACCTGCTTCATTTTTCTCTTGGATTAGCCAAAGATGGCCATTGGCACACTTGTCCCTGCGACCATATTTCAAAGTAATCGGCTCCATTTTATCTTCTTTTGTAAATTCGGCTTTACACTAAGCATATTTTGCTGCCATTTTCCAAAAAGGGTCGCTTTGTTCAATGCAGGGCTGCCCTAAGAGTTTTCGAAATGTTAAATATAGAGGAAGTCTTGTTTCTGGATGAGTACTTTCTTGAATTTTAGCTGTTCTCTAGGAAAGATATGATCAACTGATTCCTTTTGGTTTTTACGAATTGCTAAATTGTCTATTTTACGGATCATAGAAAACATACGTATCTATTTCATTATAATGCTGTCTTCATCTTGTTTGTATGTATCTTTCCAGTATATTATGGAAAACACTGCATTCATTATTCTGTTTTTATGCACACCTACGGTAGGCGAAACGAAGTTTGAATTGAGTTTGTCATTCTTTTCAAATATGCAAGATTTGTGTCCTGTTCTTCTGTTGACCACGGTGAACGGATTTATATAGCACGAACAGCGACTCCGATGTGCAATCTGGAACTAAGTACCACTTGATCGAGGAATGCAATACACTAGGGGCTAATGCAACTGGCTACTTTTATGTCTGGTGATAGCCATGACCTTTTCAATTGAATTTAAAAAGAGGATGTGGTCTCACGGCTAGACTGCCGACCTTGGGGCTGCGAAACCAAGGTTCGAGCCTCGGGTCGACTACACATCTTGTAATTCTGGGCAAACCACTAAATCTCTCCGTGCCTACCAAAAAAATGAATGTGCCCTTGTGTAATGTAACCGGTGCTCATGTAAAGCGCTCCAATACCTTGGGGTGAGTCTGCGCTATATAAATCTGCATACAAAAAATATATGAATGTTATGCATATAAACCTGTATGCATAACATATTTACTAATATAGTTTTTAGTCAGCCCTCGTCATCCATTGGTCTGTTACGGTGCTATTCCCATTTTTCTCCCACCTACTACAGCATGAGGCAGTGATCCAGCTCGCTTAAGTCACTGGATAACTTAATTGTCAGTGATGGTATTCTGAGCACATCCACCCACAAAGAAGTTCTCTTAAATGTCAAGGACTACTTATGCACTGTGTGCTTTTAGAGACCAAAAAACATTTTTTTTTGCTTTTTGCCTTGCTTTTTTTTTACATTGATGAAGGCCCAACAGCTTCCCCCAAAACATTCTGTACGAAAATGTCAAAACAAAACAAGTACTGACAAAGGCAAAAGACTGGCGGCCAAAGCGATACTTCTTGATTTGGCCAATGCTGTTTAAGCAGTTTGTGAAAATGTGTAGGTGATTAGATCTGCTCGAATAGAAAGTGGAAAAAAAGATTTTGAAGTTAAATAAAAATGTGTGGCCTTTTTCTTCACACAAAGTGGTGAATATTTTAAAGAGAGAGGGCAAAGGTCGACTGGAGGCTGCAACTGGGACTGTATTATTTGAAGCATGATTATAGAAAACAAGTCTAAGGTTATGGGTGGCTTGATGGTATACAAAGAACTGTTTAAGAGTAATGTGTTTGTTAACTTGGGACTTATTAAGAGTTTGCAAGAAGCAGGAGGTCGGCCGAACGTGGCAGATTTCATGTCCACCCTATTTAAAGCAAACAGGTCCTTTATGGAACATCCACCGTATTTTGGTAGATCTGCATTGGCCAAACTCTAAAAAAGGGTCTTTGAGTCAATGAAGTTCTACCAAATGGGGAGAGACATGGCAATCTGCTATGGAAAACCAGTGTAGCATTTTCAGTAAAGCTCTGAATGAGTTGAATTTTTGCTATGAGACATTTGGTCAGACTGTTGTATAGGGGGTTGCCATAGTCGAAGCTAGAGACAACACCAGACTGAATAATATTTAGTAGCAGTTAAAGGGAAGCAATGGGGTGAAGGCTCTTGTATTGTTTGGAGAGAGGAAGCAGGAAGTGAGATGTAAGAAAAGGTTCATTGTCATACAGAAAGTCTAAGCAATGGAACATACTTACATGCTGTCAGAAACAGGCTATTTATAAAGGAAGCCACCCGGTACCTGGCTATGTGATGGGATCACCAACTAGACTGAGGACTTCAGTTGTACCCTGCTAGCAATTGGGTTTCTGGTTGACAGAGGTGTGCACCCTGTCCAAGCAGGAACCACAATCCTAGTCAGGGTAAGTGTGGTATACACTAAAAGTCTACCTGTGCTCACCCACTGGTAGCTAGGCACACAGCAGTCAGGCTAAACTAAAGAGTCAATATGCAAAGTTTTTGTGCACACACACACACACACACACTCACAGTGACAACACCACAAAAAAGTACTTCATACCAGTTTAGAAAAATAGCCAATATTTATGTGAGTAAAACGAGACCAAAATGATAAAAATCCAACATACCCTAGTCAAGATATGAGTTTTGCAAGATTAAATCAAAATGCAGTGCTTAGAAACCAATAGCTCCAACTGGGGCAATCTGGTTGCGCTTGACTGGGGCAAATCCAAAAGTTCAGCAGAGTGGCTGACAGTACCTTGGATGCATCGAAGCTTGGGGACGATGCATTGACAACGGAGGGGATACGTCACGGTCTAAGGCGATGCATCGGTTCAGAATTTGGAAAATGTTGATGCTTCGATGTCAAATGTGCTGTGCATCAGTATGGGCTGTTGGAAATGTGTTGGCGGTGATGTGGTGTTCGATACTCATGCAGCAGCGGTGATTTGGAGGTGCTGCGTCGGCAAGGTCAGGGATGCATTGGAAGTTAAGGTTGTTGTGTCGCACAGTCAGAAAGCGGCGTTCACGACTTTGGTGCAGGCAGCATCGATATTGCAGAGACTGCTCCAGTTTCAATCGATGCTTTGGTGTTGATGCATTGGTTTCTTCAGTTGCAGCACCAGCCACTTACTTCCATGGGCCCAGAACTGGATTTGGCACCATTTGGCAGAGCAGGACTCACAGCAGAGTAGCAAGATGCAGGCAAATTGTTTGATATCCCTGAGACTTCAGAAACAGAAGGCAAACCCAACAAGCCCTTGGGGAACCTTTAGAGATGCAGGATGTAGAGAGTCAAGACAAGTCTCACTCCAAGGCAAGAAGCAGCACGCTTTCAGCCAACACAGAACAGCAAGCCGCAAGTTGGTAGTCCCTCCTGGCAGCACAGCAGCTCTTCTTCCTGGTAGAATGTCCCCAGTTCCAGACGTGTTCTGAGTATATGGGGTCAGAGGTACAATGCTTATACCCATTTTAGTTTTTGAAGTTGGGAGACTTCAAAGAAAGGTCTTTGTAGTGCACAAGACCCTGCCCTTTTCTGCCCTGGCTCCAACTCTTTGTGTGGGACAGGCACAGCCCTATTCTGGTGCAAGTGCCAGCTCCTCCCTCTCACTCAAGCTGAGGAAGAGCCATCAGCCTGATGATGGGCCATCAGGATATGCAGGGCACACCTCAACTCCCTTTGTGTGTAACTGCCTAGGGGGTGCACAATGCCCAGCTGTCATCCAACCCAGACTTGTATTCCAGAGACAGGCAGAGGCACAGAATGGTTAAAGTAAAGAAATGTCAACTTTCTGAAAGTGGCATTTTCAGACCTGCAATTTAAAAGACAACTTTCCGAAAAAGATGACACCAAGTTTCCTTTACCTAAATTTTCCTAATTGGAAGCTACACTTTTGAAGTGTCAGAAGACAGATCTGATGCTAACCTAAGGGACAGATAGGTCTTGATGTAGTGAAAAATGAATTTAGCAGTTTTCACTAACAGGACATGTAAAACTCAAAAGTACATGGCCTGCCTTTTAAATACACTGCACCCTGCCCATGGGGCTACCTAGGGCCTACCTTAGGGATGACATATGTAATCAAATGGAAGGTTAAGGTGTGGCAAGTGGATGAACTTGCCAGGTCAAAATGTCAGTTTAAAACTGCACACACAGGCAGTTTTGAAGGGTTAGTCATGTGGGTGGTACAATCAGTGCTCCAGGCCCACTAATAGCATTTGATCGATAGCCCCTGGACACATATATTGCACTGTATGAGGGACTTATCAGTAAATCAGATGTACCAATCATGGAGCAACCAAATGCCCATACATTTTAGACACAGAGCAAATGCGCTTTAAAAGAGGTCAGCAGTGAAAAAGTGTCCTAACGCCAGCAAAAACAAAGGTCAGCACACAGTCAAAACAGGACGTCAGAAGGCAAAATGATAGGGGAAACCATGCCAAAAGATGCCAGGTGTAACATACTCATGTTCAGTTTTTGTGAGTTATAATAATTCTAGCTCCCTTATACTTTAGGTAGTATTGGTAATGGGTTTGAGTTAACATCTCCCCTCATGGGGGCCATCGGAGGAAAAACAGGAAAAGAAACCAAACTGGCAACTGAGATCGGCTAGGATGCAGAGATGCACATTATACAAGGATGAGCTAAGCAAGGAACCCTGTGGTACATCACATAGAGGGTATCTAAGAGAAGAACAGAATGAAAGTATTCCAACCCCTTGAGTGCACTCCTAAAGAAATGAGACTGGGCAGTAACTGACATTGATTCTCATAATCACCTGACAGGGTGTTGTGGTGTTGTTGAAGAATAAGGTGAGAGATTTGTGATTGGAGCATACAGGTCAAGAAAAAAGAGAGCAGCATTACCCTCACTTCTACAGGCGATGCCTTCAAGTGCTGGATCAAGCATCCCAGAGAGTTCTTGCTTCCTGGTTGACAGTACTCTGTATTACCACTGAGGTAAAAGCGAGAAGAGAGAAGGTCCTATAGTTGATCTGTAATTGTGGGACCACATTAGGCTTTTTAAAGACTGACAACCCAGTGCTTCTCTCTAAGCATATGGGCAACAACAGAGGATAGTCCGATATTAAACATTTTGGAGAGAATGAGATCGATGGTTCCAGATACATGTTTGATGGCTTTTATTGATTAGGGATGCGCAGAAGGAACAACTTTAATAGACAAGGGTATGGTTTATTTTGCAGACGTTTATGGCAGGGAAACACAACCAAGGTGTGAGGAGAGGTATAATTGCTGGTTGCATTCGAAATCATGGCTCTCTATGTAAGCTGTGCATGACCTTTATTTTTGCTCACAAAATCATTTCAGATTTCCTCTATTTTGCTTCAGAAGAAATTGGCCAATTAGTACAAAATGTTTCCCTGCATGGCGTGGTTAAACAACTAAATGTCAGAGTGGAGAGTCCATAAAGTTTCTGAAGATTTATTTTACAATACTTATGGCTTTCAGGATTAGGTTAAAGTCACTTCTATGTGGCATTTGTCAATCTTCTGTTGGCTCTTGATTTCATTCCCCCAACAAACTGTCCTGGGAAGCATGGGCATCTCAGATAATATTGTACCGATACTAATAATGTTGCATAACATCAGCTATGGTCAGGTGAGATAAGGTAGTCAGGGTGAATTAACTAGTCCCGTTGCAATTTAGATGTATGCCCTGAGGTCATGTGTCCTGGCCCTGACCCTTTTCTCACTATACATACATGATTTGGTGAAATATCCAGCTATTCCCCATAGTCATGTTCCAAAAGTAGAGGCACAAAATATACCAGCACAGTTATTTCCAAATGACACGGTCCTAATAAAATAAAATAAAACTCAGGGATAGAGGCCCTGGTTGATTAGTTTTTGATATTTTGTGCAGATCGAGGGCTGGAGTTACACTCACCAATAACAACAATGATGTTGTTCAACTCTTAATTGCAGAAAATCCCCCAAAAAGTGGGCAATGAAATGGCTGAGCTTGTTGCCGATTTTAAAGATCTTGGCACTTGGCTGCGAAGTAATCTGTCCTTGATGTCTCAGATTAACAAAAGTGCACTAAAGTTGCAACATCAGTCTATGGTCATTCTTAAACTATAAAAGGATACAAAAATGAGAACAATTTCTCCAGATTTAAAAATATAAAAGCTAAGGGGACAGCTTCATGTGGGACTGAGTAATGGGGACATGTTAAGGATACTAGACTAAATGTGGTGTCCTCTAATTCCCATCGTATATTTGCTTTGGCCAGAATCCAATTGCCCACATTGTTAAATTAAAACACCTAAATATCCCATGGTTACAGCTGTGTTATATCATTTAGGTCTAGCGGCCCTATGGATCTCCAACAGATGCTCACTAGGCTACTAAGCCAGTCATGAAGAAAAATTCTAGATTTATTCATGGGTGTGTGAACTACACAAATATGAATCTGGGAATCGGTCAAACAGGTTTTTAGATCATAAATGTATACCCTCACTTGATAACCTAGAGTCCCCAATAGCTAAGCAACTGTACGCCAAATCCAGATATGAGATTTTACCTACTAAGAACTTCTGCAAGTGATGGTGCATTTGTTAATATTAGATGTCTAACATACACAACAGAGATCGAATCGCTAGCAGACTTGTGTTTTTTTATTGCAATGCATATGATGCTCCACACAGGAAATGGATATTATACGTTTTTACCTTCCAATAGGAATCAGACACCATGTAGAGGCTTTGAGAATTGTAAGAACCAGTACAGCTGGAGTAATTGTTTACAATGAGGCCAATTTATTAACTTCTATATGGATAACACAAAGGAGACTTTGTGCTATAGCTTTACAAGATGGGGATGGCTAACTGATGATGAATTGATTTTAACATATTTTTTATAAATAACATATTAGAGTTGGTTTTAGACCTATTTATATAAATAGTAAAAAAACATTTTTTTCTTCTTTTGGTCTTAGATCCATGTATATGAACAGCTGATGAATTGTGCTTGGTCTACTGCATTTTAGTTTTAACTAGATTGTATTTTATAAAGGTGTGTTTTTAAGGGTATTTTTTTTTATCCAAACTAAACTCATTGAATCAAATTGAATATCCATTGTATTTTGAAGGGGCTGCTGTTTGTCCATACTTTTAGGATACAGGGGACCATTGGGGCTTGATATATGGGAATAGCTTGCTGTTGGAAAGCACCCAACCAATAAATGTTCAAACCAGATACATCAGCTCGAACAGCTCTCGATATAGATAAAGGAATCATCAACACAAGTCATTGTGCGTTGGATTTGTGCAGCTAATTAGAACTGGCCAATACCCTCCAAAAGAAGGTCATAACAAGGTTTTGCAGCATGCTCACCTGCCTTTTTTAAACAAAAAAAGCCTACTGACTCTACATCAGTTCAACACTGAATGCATTCAGAGTGGTAATGTTAACAGACCATCCAGCCTGGAAGTATCAGAGGCTGTGATAGCGCACTTTATGGCATTTGTTATTCATCTATCCTACTTGTAAAATGTCCAAACCTATCTATTGAATATGCAGACAACACACAACTATATTTGGAAACCTCCTCTGCTTGTGGCATTCAATACCTTAAACGTTACTTAAAAACTGTTTGTACCTCACCCAGACCTGGATGCCCAGAACCTACCTGAAGCATAAACCCCCGTTACACAGAATTGTTGCTTTTCGCCAAGAGCAACAAACATCTAGTTCAGTCCTGGCTCAAAAACATGCCCTGGCTGGACTGAACACCTGACTTTCACTCAATATCACTCTGATGCAACCAGTACACCAACCTCAAACTCAAAGAACACATTGCCAAGAAAGCCAAGTCAAGTAGGTACCAATTCTTCCCAGAAAGCGGAGTCAAAACTGCTGTTAAAGCCCTCATAATCTTACATCTGAAGAGAAATAATGCCCGTACCCATTGCCCACACCCAACTTCACTCGGCCCCCCCTCCTCCCCCCAAGGACATCCTGCACACCACAGCACATCTCTTTAAGGGTCTGAAGTACTATGATTACCTCACAACCACCATGATGGAGCTCCACTGGCTCCAATTGCCAACCACAACTATAGTCATCTACAAAGTCCTCACTATCACCACCCCTGCCTGTTAGTCTGACTAGCTCACCAAGAATTCAAGACACACCTCTCGAAAGTGCAGTGCCTTTAAATGCAGTAAAAGTCCTGTTTCACTACTAGATACCAGCTGCCTCGCTAATCATATGTTAGTGTATCTTTAACTTTGACACTAAAACATGCTCCACTGCCTTCCAGCTAGGTTCCTGTTACACAAATACCACCTACAAATCTATTAAATGCTATAGTACCTCCCTTGGGTATGTGTGATAAACTAAGCTTTGATTGGTTTATGATTCTGAAAGCCATTAATAGTTCATTGCTACCTGTATTGGCTCAATGAAGCGAGCATTGTAAATTATTATAACATTATAGCATTATATGATTATTAAATGTTTATGTACCTTTATGTATGCTGCTCTTTTTCCTGCCACATGAATCAACAGGGTAGACCCACGTTTTGAAAGACAGCTGTTTTATGAATACTAATTGGTAGCAGAAAATCTATTGCCACATGTTTAATTCTAACACATCAAAGGAACAAAATAATCATAAGCAATGTAATCTATTCATTCTATCATGAGAAGACCTACACATTGTTTAACTCTGAAGGATAAGATCAGTTATAACAATATTGATGTTATCATTACCTCACCTGGCACAAAATTATTTTATAATTTGGCCACTACCTAGAAAGTCTAGAGACAATTTGTGCTGAGGCTGGCGAACTAGAAAATAAAGATATGTTAATGGCATCTAAACCTGTTGGATGTTTTCCCAAGGTTATTACTGCTGGCAAACAAAATGAGGATTACGATCTGACAGCCCTAGAAGAACACGTTTCTCACATTAATGCTTTCTTGTTATTATTACTCTTTGTAGTCTTTCTAGGGTGTCCAGCTAGGAGCAGGGAAATCAGAGTTTCAGCATATCACGAGTAAATAAAATTATATTTTGTGAAACTACATGGAACGCACTTCCATAGTCAGTGGCTATCGTTAACAAGCATTTTCAATGCAATAGGTCTCGCATTTACGCAAGTTTGAGCTATTGTCATCGTAAATGACAATGCCTTTTATTTATGTTTTGTTTTTTAAAACATAAATAAAAGACATTGTCATTTACTATGCCAATAGCTTCAACTTGCATAAATGAGAGACCTATTGCATTGCAAATGCTTGTTTCATCCCAGCTACTTAGCGCTGCCTTGCATGGGAATTCCTACCATGAGAATGACAATGCTGTCCAGAACTGCCCATTCCTTTCTGACTTCAGTGACCTTGCATGACCTCCACTTTTTTACCCTTACTTTAATAGTACCGCAGAATCAGTACTTCAAGGATATTTTTTGCCCAAATATTCTTCTGGGGGACAATTCCATGGATTTACAACACAGTCAGTAAATCAAGGCCATTACACTACAAGTCTTTGCTCATAGGCAGGACCACTGGAATAACTCAATATTGTTGCTGCTGCGTTCTCGGAGTATTTACATATTTTCCACACTTGCCGCATGATTCAGATCTTCTGTATCAGTTGCAAACATTGATTCTAGCTCAGATGGATCAAAAGAGGCTTTAAAAAGCATCAGCTGTAGTCTCCCGGTGGGACAGATGCTTTGCAAAGATTAATTGTCACCATTACGTTGCTGATGGCTGTATTCGGGTGTTAGAGTGCTGCTAATGAGGAGAAACATTTGCCCAGACAGTATTATTGTGTTGTAAAATGACAAAATAGCAAAATATTGCAACAGAATATGCCATATTACGCTGCATTATTGCACCTGTTCTGTGTCTGATTACGTTTGTACCTCTCCAGTCCCTGCAGCACCTGTTCTGACCTGGGTCTCAGGCTCTACAACAGCTCTGCCGACCTGGTTTTCTAGCTCTACAGCAGCTCTGCTGACCTGGTTCTCTGGCTTGACAACGGCTCTGCTGACCTGGTTCTCAGGTTCTACAGCAGGTTGCTCACCTGGTTCTCTGGCTCTAGAGTGGCTCTGCTGGCCTGGTTCTCTGGCTCCAGAGAGGCTCTGCTGACCTGGTTCTCTGGCTCTAGAGCGGCTCTGCTGACCAGGTTCTCTGGCTCTGTAGCGGCTCTGCTGACCCGGTTCTATGGCTCTACAATAGCTCTGCTGATCTGGTCTCTGGATCTAGAGCAGCTCTGCTGACCGGGTTCTCTGGCTCTACAGCAGCTCTGCTGACCTGGTTCTCTGGCTCTACAGCAGCTCTGCTGACCTGGTTCTCAGGCTCTAGAGTGGCTCTGCTGACCTGGTTCTCAGGCTCTCCAGCAGCTCTGCTGACCTGGGTCTCTGGCTCTACAACGGCTCTGCTGACCTGGTTCTCACGCTTTACAGCAGCTCTGCTGACCTGGGTCTCTGCCTCTAAAGCAGCTCTGCCGACCTCGTTCTCTAGCTCTACAGCAGCTCTGCTGACCTGGCTCTATGGCTCTAGAACAGCTCTGCTGACCTCCTTGTCTGGCTCTACAGCAGCTCTGCTGACCTGGTTCTCTGGCTCTACAACAGCTCTGCTGACCTGGTTCTCTGGCTCTACAGCAGCTCTGCTGACCTAGTTCTCTGGCTCTACAGTGACTCTGCTGACCTGGTTCTCTGGCTCTACAGCGGCTCTGCTGACCTGGTTCTCTAGCTCTTGGGCAGCTTTGCTGACCTGGATCTTTGGCTCTACAACAGCTCTGCTGACCTGGTTCTCTGGCATTAGAGCGGCTCTGCTGACCTGGTTCTCTGGCTCTAGAGTGGCTCTGTTGACCTGGTTCTCTTGCTCCAGAGCAGCTGTGCTGACCTGGTTCTCTGGCTCTACAACAGCTCTGCTGACCTGGTTCTCTGGCTCTACAGCAGCTCTGCTGACCTGGTTCTCTGGCTCTAGAGCGGCTCTGCTGACATGGTTCTCTGGCTCTACGATGGCTCTACTGACCTGGTTCTCAGGCTCCACACCCACACGCTAAAACCCCGAATACAAATACCAGACAAACTGTCGCCATTGTGAAAAGAAATATAGTGCCTACCGACTAATGAAGGAGACAGTGTAAAGCTGCAAGTAAAAGATCCAGTCCTGATGGGCAGTCCCAAAAAGAGACAGGGCGGTAACAAGGAGGGACTAAGAAGCCTCATTATCAATTGGAAGCCAGCATTTGCCACGGAAGATGACGCCAGCCAATGAAAAATATGGGCGGGGCTTCCACACCACTTCGAAAACATACCCTAATACAGCATGCTTCGCAAAGCAAGCAAAGCATGCACTGCAACACTAGGCTTGACCTAAAAAGTGGCTTATATCTATTTCATTTGGACCTCCATTGGACAGTCCATTATTTTAAAGGTATTCAAACTGACTGCTTAAGAATAACGGGTGTGATTAATGTGATTCAAGAGGTCCTGTACCCCAGTGACAGATTTGGTGCACTGTTACCCGTTAATGCCTTAACCCTCTCATTGTGCTCTGAACACAGTCAGTGGTGTTTCAAGAAATCCGTGATAAATAAATACAGACATAAATAAATTAATCCATACATACATTAGAAGACTGTAGTTTTTAATGTTCAGAATCACCTCAGCTAAGAGAAGAGCAAACCCCATAGCCCCTGGTGCGATGGGGTGGGAAAAGGGCTTGATGGATTACAATATGATGTAGGTGCTGACTAGGAGTACAAAAGGGTGAGTCAGTATTTGAGTTTGAGCAGTAAAACTGGCCATTTGGTGCAAGCATGTTTAATTAATTGTTCATATATAGTCAAGTGAAATAGTCATATGGTTGATGAAAGATATGATCATGCTGCTGGAAGTGGTAACTTACTGTGAGCAATATGTGGTACGTGCCTATTTGAAATCTACATGGTGATTATTCAACGGGCAATATGGAATTGGGGATGAATTTATGGAACATTTGCATCAAGTCATGATTTGAACACAAATGGGTATTTAAAATATAATTTACTACCTCACAATGTACCTATTACAAATGATTCCCCCACAGTTTAATTATCTACCTCATTATTTGGAAGTGGAGAGGGAGCTTCTTTTAAGAAAATAAGGAGATCAAATTGAAAGAAGAGAAAAGGGGAAGAATGGAATTCGATTTTTATGTAGCAAATCTAATGTTGTGTTATGTTACCCAAATTTATAACATGCATGGCTTCCAGTGAGAGGACTTCCGGGCACACCTGATGTGAAGCGGAAGAGAACAAGAATAAAACAAATACAGCCAAGCCTTAAGCTGCTTCCTGACACTCAGATAATTTGAGTTGTTCCGTAAGTTGATCAGGAGTTTGTTCAATAGACTAGGTGCTAGAACACAAAAAGACATTCCTCCCTGTCTGGCAAGCTTGAAACATGGAATCATCACTAAAATGTGGTTCGCCAATCTTAACATCCTGGTAGGGCAATATAAAGCTGGAGCACAGAGACCAAACTAGGTGTGTGGTAAAAGTTGATATTGTCCAGCAATGATATCCAAGAATAGGTATTGTAATAAATACAGGTATCGTAATACAAACAGGAGACAGGGAGAAGTGCAGCCTCTTTCCCCACAAACTGCCACCAAATGACATCTTCCTATGCTCTTTAGAACCCTCCTCATGAACACTTCAGAATGGAACTTCCATGAGTAGGACTCAGATATAACACATCTTCCCCCTTTTCAACCCAAGACCCCTTTACAAGGCTTTAAAAATAAAACAATGAAATAAACATCTATAAACTAAAAGGCAATCCCAAAATATAAATATGTAAATAACATAACTTGATCCTAAAATAAAACATCACAAGAAATATGCATATCATAGTCTTATTTATTATTGTAAACAAGAAATATGCATACCATGGTCTTATAATTGTAAACACAAATCTTTTCAATCTTTACTCATCTGTATTAATACATCGTGTAACTTTGAAATTTAGGAGCTATTGATTTAATTCTGTATGGTCTACACTGATTCATCACACGAATACCAGAAGAAGATTCATCAACCACAACACCCTTCTGAGTGCCATCAGACTCATGAAACTCAGGACCCAACAGCGACCTTGAACATTCCTCACTCACCTTTACAATCCTACTACAATTCCACAACTGTCATTTTTCCAATCTTATGGCACTAGAATTCTCACTTACTTTGTGCACCTTATGGGGTTGACTGAACCTCACTCCCCCTTTTCTCATACCTACTTTAGGAAACTTCAAATGCACCTGATCACCTTTACTGAGATACACACTTAATGGTATCAAATCTGACCTTACTCTAATCCCATCTGTAATCAAGATTTTTCTGAAACACTCTTCCCCTAGAACTCCTCAACTGTGCATTATCCACCACAGTGCCAAATCTGTACAACTATGCTGGCCTAAGAAAATCAAATGGTGTTCTGCCTTTTAGAGCACAAAAAGGAATAAGACATGTTTCTTTGTTGAATGTATTGTGGTGTGCCCACAACATAGCTCTAATGGCATCCTCCACATCCACGCTCCGCAATGATGCCCCATGCACATATTCTACTAGCATTCTATACATTCTCACTACAAGACCATTTGCTTGTGGCTGGTACAAACTGCACCATTTGGTTTTATACTAACCCCACTCAAAAATGTCAACAATTGTTTGAAATGAACTGCACGCCATTGCCTGACATTAATTAAGCAGTAAAACCCTCTCTGGCAAAAATCTCACTCAAAAAAGCGATGACACTTTTGGTGTGAGTTTCTCTTACAAACCTAAATTTTGAATTATAATCTACCAAAACAATGGCATATTTTTGCTGCACAGAAAGATAACGAAAAGGTCCAACAAAATCAATAGCAACCCTTTACCAAACATTTTAGGTGAATCAATAACTGTTAAGGGAATCACTCTTGTCATAAGATCCTTGTCATTTTGCTGACACAAAACCACATTGATCTGCGTGGATCAGGCCCGAATAACATTGGTCTACCAGAACCATGCTAAGTACTTTCGTCTTCATTTTTCATCAAGCATTGTGTGAAATTATGTTGGAAGGGTGGATAATATCCACGAATTTGAGCAAGCATAACTCAGGTCCATGTTATAGATGGTGGTTTACATGTTGTGCATGTTACTGTCGAAATGGCAGCAAGTTAAAACACAATGACTCGTGAGTCTTTATCAGCCATGAAAGTAAGTTTGACTTCTCTTTTCACTCAGCATTTTCATTCACTTGGGAACATGTCTGAGAATTATTATTGTCTTGTCCTTAACTTAACAATATCTAGATTGGCTGTCACTTTGGATCGCGGGTTGCCTTGCGGGTGTGGTTTTTTGGCGTTGTTTTGTTTCAAGAAAAGGGAACCGTACTGTGGGCTTGGAGCTGTGTGGCCTGCACCATTGATTACTCCTGTTTCACTGCTCTGCACTGCCGAGAGACTTTTACTGTATGTATGCAATATGCTTTTGTCATTCTAGCGGCCGGCCGGATGGTTGTAGGCCCATACCTGTAACTTTTACAAACTGCAATAAACGGTTTCAAAAAAAAAAAAAAAAAAAAAAAAAAAAACAATATCTAGATTATAAGTACGAGCGAACGCTCTACCATTAAGGTTTTACTCTACCATTGTTCGTATACATATTATTTTTGAAAGCACACATCCACGTATGCTTACAACCGGGTGCCCTGATACATATTGGCACGCATCTTGTAAGTCACGTTTTTTAGGTTGTTTAGACGCTTTAATAGCTTCAGTTTACAGTGATTTAAATAGTGGTGCAAACTCCTGTAGCGAGCCCATTCTTCACTATTCTGTTGGCATTTCTGATTGTAGGAGAAATCGGAATTATAAATTTTCCCTTGATTAAGCAGAACTGACTAATTCACTGACTAATTAATTTATGGATTTTTACAGACAAAGGATACACCCCATTATTGCTTGTAGATATGTCACTTTCGAAAAACACACACAGTTATGCACGATTGAAAAATGGCACTCCGTTACATATCGGTATGCTATTTTTAACTTTTATTTTATGTGTCGGATTGCTTATGTGCTGGTATAGCCTATTGTAAAGCTTGGTTGGGGTGCTATAATTATTTTATCACTAATCTCTTAAGTAAGATATCATTATATTATTATTTCAAGACACAGTGATGTTGCTCTGTTTTGGACATTGATACTAACCTTTGAAGTGATGCCAAGCAATATTATTCTTCCCATGCTTCCGTTTGGAAGATACATTTGAGGTACACCTAACCAGGGACCAACGCGGGTTATAGTTAATAACCCATGTTTCGCATGTTTATAGCAACGTGTCATCCCATGTATTGACATGGATTTTTACCATTGTTTAATGAAGCCATGATGTACATTCCCCAACATGTGAATAAGCACATCCTAAGGCATTGCCTTTATATGACGTTTACCACATTTAATTGAGATTTTGTGACAACATGCAACCACAGAGAGTGAAAACACACGCGACGCCACTCTTTATGATATTTGTGTTTTTTACTTTTTCATCTACTACCATGAAGATAGGCAGATGAGAAGGCCTGATCTAGATCTACTGAGTTTTTCCAATGTGTCACAGTCCATATGTTAGCAATTTTATAGACTTGCATTATTTCATGATACATCATAAAGGTGATTTTGGTCTTTTGTTTGTAAAGATGATGTTTGAAATCTTGTGTTTGATTTCTTTTAGAAAATGCACCCCCTGGTGAAGGGCTGCATGCAGCCCAAAATGGATTGGTCCCGCTTCGTAGCCTGGGGCATTTGTGCTACCTTTGCTGTCGTTGCCCTTGGAGGGGCTGTCTTTGCTGGTGAGCTGCTGCTGAAGTCACGAAGGGGAGTTGGATAGGACTTCATCTCCCAGGAGCGTATGCGGTCTCTCAGCTGTGTCACGGCCGCCCACCCGCCAACAAACACTCAAAAACCTCGCGGAACCCGCTGACGCGGGTCCCGCTTCATAACCTGGGGCATTTGTGCTACCTTTGCTGTCATTGCCCTTGGAGGGGCTGTCTTTGCTGGTGAGCTGCTGCTGAAGTCACGAAGGGGAGTTGGATGGGACTTCATCTCCCAGGAGCGTGTGTGGTCTCTCAGCTGTGTCACGGCCGCCCACCCGCCCACAAACACTCAAAAACCTCGCGGAACCCGCTGACGCGGGACCCGCTTCGTAACCTGGGGCATTTGTGCTACCTTTGCTGTCGTTGCCCTTGGAGGGGCTGTCTTTGCTGGTGAGCTGCTGCTGAAGTCACGAAGGGGAGTTGGATAGGACTTCATCTCCCAGGCACGTGTGCGGTCCCTCAGCTGTGTCACGGCCGCTCACCCGCCTATTGGTTCACGAATCCCTTATATCCCGACTCGCTGGCCGCTGCGCGGGACGCGAGCGGGACGCCCTGGACGAAGCCCGGAGAAAGGGCGGACAGTCTGTGACAGTCCGGGACAGGAGGGGGCTGGAGGAGGCTGTATGTAGGCACAGCCATAAGGTACTTTGACATTCCAATAGCCCTGGTTAAAATCGTCGTGCCATTGTTGTGTTAACTTTTGTAACCCGTAGGTAGCCTCTAGCTGGAGGGTGCGATAACCATTGGGTTGTGTCTATAATGTCGAAAGTTAAAAATGCTATTGTGTCGACGACTATGGACAACTATTTGGTTAAAATGGTAGATAAGATCAACCAGGAATGCAGAAAGTCTTTGGGGCGTGTGGACCCCCCTATCATTTCCTCCCCTACTTCTTCTGTATCCGTCCCCTCGACTAACTCTCCTAAGGCTAATATTCGGACAAATCTATTTCGGTGGTGCCCCAAGACCAAGTTCAACTTGATGGTCTAAATTCGGGGGTTGCTATCGACTCAGAATTACGTTTGGCTGATCATGTTGATTCTCCATTGCCAACAAGATCGCAGTGAGCCCCACGGGCATGTAGGAATACTACAAAGAATGTTCAATCTAAGCGGGGGATGAGCCGAATAAACAAGAAAGTGATTCTACCCCCATCTAGTGGTGAGGGAAATTCTAATGTAGCTTTGGCCTCTACCCCGGCCACCTTAGATGGAGAGTTATTTGATCTTTTGATCAGCACCCTTGAAACTAAGTTCGACTTGATCGTTAAACCCCTTCTGATCAAGTTGAACACGGTTAACGCAGAGGTTGTAAGATTAGGAGGTTTGTTAGAATCGTTTATGAAGCCCAGTACCGGCGACTATGTTAAGCATAAGGTAGCAGGAGGCCCTAATTCTAAGAATGCAATTGAGATTCCTACAACGGTTATGCCTAATATTCCTATGCCTCCTTCTGGTGGCACTTGTGAAAAGGGACCTACTGGGTCTACCCCCCGTTGAGTATAGGATGTAATTCTTCGTCTAATGTTGTTTTAGGGAACCAGGTGACACAAAGCTCTGGGATAGTTAAAAATAATGCTAATTCCCAGCCTGACTTACCACCGGACTGTGCACCTTATGTGGCAGTTCTGATTAATGTCCCCCCGGCTAGAGATAGTGGCCAAAATAATTCTTATAGTGAATCGCATGCCTCCTTGAAAAACAAGACAGTGGATTGGCTCCATAGGGAGTGTGGTTTCCCAGTAGCCCTAGCTGACAAAATCATATGTACCAGAAGAGTCAATTGGATTGGTAGCTCGCGCAAGAATTGTGTTGGCGACTGTATAGTTGTCAACTTTAGAAACCCTCACCTTGCCTCCACCGTTCTGAGTTAAGGAAGTTCCCTCCCCTACCGTGGTCAAGGGATTTATCTTCGTTCCCTTGGTTATTTTTATAGGCATTTGTATAACCAGATTAATACTGATCATGAGAGGGTGGGGACAAGAGATTTAAACCTGTTTACTACCTTTAATGTAGCAACATCCAATAGATTCCAGTCTCTGAGCGGTCTGGATTCTAACGATTGACTGGGTATCGACCAGGCGAACATAAGGGAAGAAGATGTTTCTTTTGAAGGATTGGGAGGTGAGGCCAATCTAGGGGTAGTTGACCTAGTGGGACTAGGAGTTAATAGTAGTCCTGTGGATGATATTCTTAAGGATAACAGATGCCGCGAAGGTGTGAGCCTGGGCTTGAACGACGGGGGTGGAACTTCTTCTTTGATTAGTGTTGCGCACAATCATTGTGGCCCAATTCCTTTGAGTCCAATGCACACTAAAAACTCTAACCCCCGGGTATGTTCAATTGGTAGCTGGAATGTAGCAGGTATTTCCTCCAAGGATGCCTGTTTGGGTTGGTTGGAGTTTATCAACGTTTTTAATATTATATGCTTTCAAGAGACCTGGTGTATGGATCAAATTAATTACAATGGGTACGTTTCCTACCATTTACCAGCCGTAGCATCCCCTTCGGGTAGGGCAAAAGGAGGGCTTCTGGTTTTGATTTCAGTGGATGCTCCCATTGTGGTAAAAAAACATATATTGGTTGGGGTCCATTCCCAGATCTTATGGCTTTATCAGGAGCATGGGAGAAACGTTCTTTTAATAAATTTTTATAATAATGTTTTTGATAACACTAGGCATCAGGTTGTGTTAGCACTAGAGACTGCCCTGGCTGATATTCTAATGGAGTATGATATTGTTTTTGATTATATTTGGGTGGGAGATTTTAATATTGCTGTCTGTCCACTTTCCTCTCAAAGGGTTTGTGGTTATAATGACAGTCTAGGAGTTGAAGTTCCCCATTTCCCACATAAGAAATATGGAGAAGCCCTGAACAAAATCCTAACCACCTATGATATGGAAATCCTGGTTAATGCTAAAAATGATTGTGGAGATATAATCCCTACCTTTAGGGGAAGGAACGCAAATACTGTAATTGATTTTATTTGCATATCCTCCAGTCTTAGCCCTTGGTGTTTGACTCCGGTGGTCGTGGATAATGCGCTTAGCGACCACAACTGTATCACCACTGAGACTTTTTTATGGAAGGTGAAGCAGGGTTCTAACATGTGTACCATTGTTAATATTGAACCGCACCGACCTAATGGAACCAGGATTAGATGAAAAGGGGATAAAGCGGAGCTTGTGTCAAACTCCATTGTTGCAAGCTGTCTGGTAGAAATTTCTGCCATTTTAGAAAGTAAGGTGGTTACTGATCAAGTTGTGCATAATTTTATTAAAATTAATCATTTTATTGATAACAAATTTACGAAACATGGAAAGGCTAAGGTATCCAAACAAAAGGGGTGGTTTGACCATGCCAGTACTATTGCACTGAAGGGGCTTAAAGATGCTCTGCGAGCTAAGCCAAGAGATAACAGCTTGGTTAGAGACTTGAGAGCCACCTACCAGGCTGCAGTTAAGAACAGGAAGGCGGAATTAAGGCAAGAGGCCTGGGATAAACTTGATCTGGCAGCAGTCACCTCAGATTCTTCTTTATTTTGGGATACGGTTAATTGTCCGTTCCTAAAGGATGACAAGATGCCCGAATTGACGGCTAATGTAAGTGAGGAGAACTGGGTTTCCCATTTCTCAGAGATCTTTGATTCAGTAAGACAGAGGGGTGGCCAGGAAGATGATTGGCCTATCATACCTCTGAATATCTCTATAGCCGAAGTACAGGGAAGTATCACCTTAAGTAAAGGCGGGAAGGCCCAGGGTCCCGACGGGGTGCCTATTGACCTGTATAAATTAGCCCCCGAGTTGTGGGGCCCATTGTTGACTAAATTTTTAATGCAGCAGTATGTAATGGAGTCCCACCTACTTGGGAGGAATCCATCATTATTCCGATTTATAAGAAGGGAGACAGGGGTGATGCGAAGAATTATCGTCCAATCTCCCTTCTCGATTCCTCTGTAAAAATCATGAGCAGGGTGCTTCTTGTCAGGTTGGAAGAGTGGGCCGACTCTAACAATATTTTGGCCAATTGCCAATATGGTTTTAGGAAGGGTCGAGGGACTATTGAGCAATGTCTCAACCTCGACCTCCTAATCGGAAAGTACACGAGGGCCAAGAAAGGCTCTCTCTATCTCTGCTTTGCAGATTTGAGCAGCGCTTTCGATATGGTGGACCATAGTATATCATGGGCCAAATTATTGGATCTGGGGGCGCCCGAGGGTATTATCTATTTCCTGGCACGACTTTATTCCAACCTTAGCACCAGTGTTCGCTATGGACCGGGAGGGGGAGCGTACTCCTAAGTTTAAGATAGGGCGCGGTATAAGACAAGGGTGTGTTCTTGCACCCCTTCTCTTTACCCTCTTTATAAATGAAGTTGATTCAGTCCTAAAAACAGTGGTGGCAGATGCCCCGATTATTAATGATTTTAAGGTCCTGGTTTTACTTTATGCAGATGATGCCGTGATTTTATCTAGGACGCCTATAGGCCTACAACGTTTGATGGATAAGTTTTCTATGTTCATCCAGGATAGGAAACTATTGATTAACAAATCCAAAACCCACATCTTGGAATGCGGTTTGGGCTCCAAAAAACCCAATTCCTATTTCATTGATGGGCATAAAGTGCAAACGGTGAATTCCTTTAACTACCTTGGCATTAATTTTACTAAGAATGGCTGCTGGTCTAGTGAGATTACCTATGTCCGGGCCAAGATGGCCAAATGTGCCAACGGGGTGTTCAAGTTTGCCAGTAAAATTGGGGATAAGAGGATCAAAGACATGTTAACAATTTATCAAATGAGATGTCTTTCGATTGCTCTTTATGGGGCTGGAGTTTGGGGCCATTATTCGGCCCGAAGTCTCCAAGTAGAGGAAAATCTTTTTCTAAAGAGACTTTTGTGCCTACCTATATCCGCCTCTAACGAATTGACACATAGAGAGCTTGGGATACAATATCTTTTGGACCAAATTACTTCAAGACCTCTAATATTATGGCGCGCCATCTGGTCCAAGGAAGAGACATTGTTAAATAGAGCAATCATTAGTGATTGTTTTCAAACAGATGACCACATGAAGATTCCCTGGATCAAATTTGTAGTCAATAGCTTCTCAGAGATTTATGGATTTGACATTAGAAAGGATATGCACATTGCTTCTAGTCTGTCAAAGGGTGAGAGGAAGCTCATCTTTATGAGCCATAAATCTGAGCGGCGGGGGATGTTGGGTGGCCATTCTTCCACAGGTTTGGTCTATGGAAGGTATAGTGAGACTGTTGGCTACCAACCATATCTTAGCTACGTTACCAGAGTTTCCCACCGCTTTGTATTAACCAGATTAAGGTTGGGGATTGTGCACCATCTGGTGGCTTTCCCCATCATTAAAAAATATCCGATTGGCCCTTGCCTATGTGATCACTCATCTGCACAAAGCACTATGCACTTCTTACTGTTTTGTAAATTTTATGGTAACCTTCGTTCAGTCTTCCTAAAACCTATTTTCTTAAAGTATGGTACACGTAATGTCCATGATTCAATTAAGTTGTTTTTTAACCTAAATCCTGATGTCTGTTTTTTTACTGCAACCTTTCTCCTACAAGCGATCAAAGTTAGGAACAGTATGATATTTTAATGGTTTTTTAAACTTGTATTTGATCTGTATTTATGATAATTGGTTATTTTGATTTTGTTTTTTTTGATGTTTGTATGCATGTGCTTTTATGGACTTTGTGTTAAGCTCCGAATAAAGCTTTATGAATTGAATTGGATTGGTATTAGGATTGATACTTGATGAGATCGACATATGATATCAACTGAATTTGACGTTATCAGAAGGAATCAAGAAACTGCAAAATTCATTTGAAGTTCATGACTTTCATTTTCATTTCATGACTTTCATTCGGAAAGACTAATGTTATTTGCTTCAAAAGAATCTATTTAGAAATTGTGTCTCTAGCTTGCAGAGTCTTGAACTTGTCCAAGTAGGGACCACAATCCTAGTCAAGGTAAGTCAGATACACACCCTAAATTAACCTGTCCTCACCTTTTGGTAGCTTGGCACAGAGCAGGAAGGCTTAACTTAAGAGGTAATGTGTAATGTATTAGTGCAACACTTAAAACAGTAAAACAGGGAAAAAAACTCCACCAAAATAATCCACACTGGGGTAGAAAAATAGAGCTTAATTTAATGAACAAAAAAAGACCAAAAAGACAAAATCAAACAAGTAGAACATGAGTTATGATTTTTTAAAGAACATCTTTAAATATAGTGCATAGAAACCTAAAGTGCCGACCGGGGCTATCTGATCATGCTCGTCTGGGTCAAATCTGAAAGTTCAGGCTGACCTCGATGGCGAACCAACCTTGTTCCGCTGAAAAAGTACGTTTGGATGGAGGATGCATCGAAGATCTGATGCAGGAAGCAGAGGAGGTGATGCGTCGACATTCGTCCCTTCGGATGCAGGCGATGCGTCAGTTCCTATCCACGCAGTTAGAGATGCGTTGGCAGCGAACTCTTGGTGATAAAGGTGATGTGTCGTCATCGAGCTGCGCAGCTGGTGATGCAATGTCCTCGAGGTGTCGAAGGAAATTTGTCAGTTCTTACCTTTGCAACAGCAGTGATGCGTGCTTTTTGCTGGTTTAGCACAGAAAACCCACTTCCAAGGGCCATGGACTGGATTGGCACCACTTGGCAGGGTAGGACTCACATATGACAGAGTCCAGGTGCTGCTGTAGGGTTGCTAGAAGTCTTTGATGTTCCTGAGACTTCAGAACGGGAGGCAAGCGGAGAAGCCCTTGGAGTCATAATGGGTTCAAACAGTGTAGGTCCAGTTCTTCTAACTCAGGCAGAGAGGGCAGCAGGCCGGTAAGCACAGCAGAAAAGCAGTTCTTCCAGGGAAACCAGTCCAGCAGAGTGGCAGTCATTCAGCAGCAGAGTAATCCTTCTTCCTGGCAGAGTATTCACAAGTCCAGACGTGTACTGAGTTGGTGGTTTCAGAGGTCCAGTACTTATACCCAGTTGTGCCTTTATTTATTTATTTAAGCGATTTATAGAGCGCGCAAATACCCGTGGGTGTCTCGGCGCTACAGACTGAAAAGGAGTAGTCGTTTTAGAGGGATGCTCATTGATTGAAAAGCCAGGTCTTTATACGTTTCCTGAAGGCAGGTAGCGTTGGGCACTGAGGAAGTCTTCAAATAGAGGCCTTTGAAGTGCAAAGAGTGCCTGCACTCCTGCCTTTTTGCGGCATGTTTAAAGAGCTACTTAAGTGGGTAGCACAAACAATGCTGCAGTCCCACTAGCAGCATTTAGTTAACAGGCTCAGTGTGCTCTGTTCAATTACACCTAGGATCAGGAGCTGAAACCTGTCTCCACATTAATCATAACACATAATCAAATTATTTACTGTGGAAAAGTTGTGCACTATTGTTTATATTATTTCATTAACTTTCTAAAAGTGGCATTTTCAGATTTGTTACTAAAAATGTAACTTTCCCCATTTGAGTCTAAACATGGCATTTAAACCCACCTCCCAATCTAAAGATTTTAAAAGTAATAAGGCAACTCCATGTATGTCTATGGGAGGGCTAGGCTCTACAGTAGATTAAAAACAAATGTAGGTGTTTTTCACTACCAAAACATGCAAAACATAAACCCACATGTCAAACTTTTTAAATAGAATGCAGCCTGACTTATAAGCCTCTAGAGCCTACCTTAAGGGAGACTTATACATGTTAAAAAGTAAGGTTTAAGCCTGGTAAAAGGTTATTTTGCTAAATGGCAGTTTAAGCAGCCCTACAGGCTGCAATGGCAGGCCTGAGACATGATTTAAAGTGCTACTTTAGTGGGTAGCACAAGAAGTGAGCATTTGATTTACAGGCCCTGGGCCCATAAAGTCATAGACTATGGATTTATAAGTCAATTAAATGTGCCAATCAGGTGTAGGCAATCCGTACCATGTTTTGAAGTAGAGAGCACAATTACTGCAGAGTATGTAAGGGTGCCGTGGGGTATGTACTTCAGTGATTTTTAAACAGGGTGGGAAGAGGGAGTAGTCCCTCTATGTTTAAAAACCACTGCCAATTAAACTTTAATCTGCAGCAATTTTTAAACATGCAGGGACCGCACCCTCGCGCGGCCCCCTTTGAAACAAATAATTACTGGAAATTAATTCCGCCGGTGGAGTGACGCGATATAAAAGTAATTCAGCGTTACAAGAGTATCGCTGAATTACCAAAATCCTTCAATTCCGCTGACGGAATAAATTATTCTGCCCATGCCTATTAAAGAGGAGGGGTGAAGGCAAACATTTTGAGGGTAGACCACACCAAGGATGTCAGGTATAACAATAACATACAATTCCTATCATGTATTCTAAACGTGAAAGTTACACAATGATAAAATGTTACAAAATACCTAGAAAACTAAGCACATTTCAGTTGCTTTAACCTATTTGGGTATGAGAATCGATTTAATCAAGATTACTTTCTACTGGAATACTGTGTATTTTAATTACTGAAGGTACAAACATTCAGAAAGTACAGACCACACACACCTCATGTCAAGGTCATAAAGAGCTGTTTGAAGACCTAGGTGCAAAACAACAAAAATAAAGACATGGTCCTAAGGAGCCTGCTGCCGAACGCCATGACTTTACGAAACACTAAGACTGCCTGGTCTTGGTTAGACCTTTCTTCCTCCAGTTTACACTTCCACAAGTCTCTAGGAGGCATATGTATCAATATCTCCATTTGCGATTCTCAAATAGCGATCTTTTGAGAATCGCTATTTGAGAATTGCAAAACGGGATGTATCTAAAAATTCGCACAAATTTTGCGAATTCTTAAAATTCCTTAATTGCGATTAGCAAATTGCGAAATCGCAATTAAGGAATACCTTCCCATTCATTCCTATGGGCCAGGAGGCCCATAGCAATGAATGGGAAGTCTTTCTCACTTTGCGAATCGCAATTTACTAATCGCAAATTGAGAATATTTTCAAAGGTGCAAGGGTGTCATGATGACACCCTGATGCACCCCTGAAATCAGCATGTGTGCACATATGGCGCACATACATGCCCTAAGGGCATGTATGTGCGCCACATGGCACTTTGAAAAATGCCAAAAAGTGCATTTTTCAAAGAAATAGCAAATTACCACCAACTTGAAGTTGGTGGTAATTTGCGATTTCTTAAGGGGAAATCGCACAACTTGGGTGCGTGTTACGTAGCATTTAAGGAATCGCAATTTGCGATTTCTTAAATGCTTACGCAAACTTAAATCGCAAAATTAGCGATTCCTTAAGAATGCGATGCTGAAATGCCTCATACATCTCATTTTGCGATTTTGTATTCGCAAACGCTGTTTAATGGCGATTCGCAGCGTTTGCGAATACAAAGTCGTTTGATACATATGCCCCTTAATCTCAGACAGATTATTTCTTTACCCTGCTTTCCCCGTTGTGTCACTCTTTGCCTAGCTTTCTCTTTAGTTTTATTTCTCCTTTTTTGCCTTTCACTCTCCTGTTCTGAGTCAGTCTACTGATGAAAAATAAGCCCTGGCCCCCATAAATGATTCCCAGTGTCCATCACCTGCAAAACCATGCACACATTAAGCAATGCATGCAACCACTGTTATTGTGCAAAATAAAGCACCACACCTTTTAATAAACCTGACCAGTGATTATAATTAAGTACATACATTATGTGCGAGCCATGTAAGCATGATGCATGGAACAATTAAGTGCATGTAAAAACCCATCAAAGGCTGCAAAAGAAAGTGATAAATGAAAGGAAATAAAAATACACCATGCTTATAAATTATATCAAATGTTTACCCAGACACACACTCTTCTTGAGACAATGGAGATAAATATAATCCACACAGTAAAATCTTCAATTTCAATTTTAATATCAATGCTCACTTTTCCAATTGTGACGTATGGTTATGTGTTTTTGTCAATTATAACAAGGGGGGACAGAGAGGGCATAAAGGTCCAGCATACATGCTCCAAACAAATACTAATAAGCTGATTGGTATGCAGTTCCTATGGGAGTAGGAAAAAGGGTGATAAAATATCCAAGGAGTCAGGTCAGGTTGTTTGTGGAACCAGAACAGTGGTACATTTTTGGAATAAGAGCCGTTACACACTCTTGACAAGAGTCATCCTTCATCATAGAGCTTTTGATCCTCATCGAGCCGGCGCTGCAATCCTCGACGGGCACTCTCTAGGGGGCTCTTTGGCAGAGATCTGTTTTCTAAAGCCGTATGTGAAGTGTGTGTGTAGGTCCCTGAGTGTAAATGTGTACCAAGTGTATATTTGGGATGGTGAGTGTAAGTGACTAAAAAGACCAGGAAGTACTCGAGACTACAGATTTTTTATTCTGTGAGTTTACCTGTCTGGTTAAAAGCATGGGTGCCACCGATGGAGGCAACGATATCTGGTGGCTTTTTAATAGCATTAGGTCAACATGTTTCTTGCCTTAGGTTGTCAGTAAATAATCTATGGCAATTCTTCAGGACCAATAAGGAAAAAAAATTATTTAATATATCTACACAGTGCTTGGACCCAAAAGTTTAGCAAGCGTGATCCAAGCAGTATGGTAATTCTAAAAATGTACCGTGAGACCCTGACTAGGGTTTCAGTTTAAAGCCTAACAAGGTAGACCCATTTCCGGTTATGTGTATTGCTCCTTGATGATGTCTAGAGAGGCACGCTGAATTGCGTTGGAGATGGGGTAGGTCGCAGCGAGAATATTGCTAAGATGAGCAATATTCAATTCATGCGGATGTGGTAGTTCGGTTTGCTTTGTGAAGGGTAGCAAAATCTCTTGCCAGACAGCTCAACCTGTCTGTAGCGAATCCTAAATACATGCAGAAAATTGGGACCTGGGAAGCATAAAACAAATAACATTATAATATGAATTTTACATACTCAGACACTTTATCGAATGGGTTACATTTCTGCTGGTGGACATTTTTTGAGAAGTCAATAAATGTAATGCACCACCACAAAATTAGCTGTGATTTAGATGGACGAATAACTTCTTGTCAGAGGTTCTCCTGAATTGTAATGCAGAAGCTAGGCGTGAAACACTCAAGAACAAAAACTTTCCTAAGGATTCTGTCTATCTTTTCAGAGCTAAAGCAGTTCTGCTTTCAAAACGTGAAGTGGCCTTTGTAAGTGATTAAGTTCACAACCCACTCTGTCTTGAAGGGGGTTCAGCGATGCCTTTTGTTAATAGCTGGCTCCTGAAATTAGTGTCACATATCTAAAGTGCTGACCTTCAAAATTACTCTAAGAATATCCAAGGCAAACCAAAATGTAAATGTTGGCCATATGATGTATCTATCAAGCTCTTTGGGCTTTTAAAGAAACCATATTAATTACCAGAGGGCGTGATTCATAGATGGGGTCGCTTGGTAACTAAGGGTGGTAATGTGGATGACACAGCAGCATGGGTCAGCTGTTGAACAAGTCTTAGCTATGACGTAAAGAAACGTGACAAGGGCCACGTGTTTGACCGTGAGTGGCCAGGGTAAGAGCATGTAGAAGATGACAAGTTTGCGAGCTTTGGTGGCAGGAATGGTGTTAAAGGCACAGAGTGAAAGGGCAACTTAAAGTTTTGAGAATAAATCTAATTGTGCCATGGATATGAATTTGGTATGGTGTAATGTGACATGAGATATCAAAAGAAAAAATGCTAGGGGCTCATTGTCATGCCTGGATACTTTCTTCATTTTGCTCCTTTTGGAAAGAGGGGCCTGCTCACAAAATGTGAGGCAATAAGGCCTCTGTAGCATATTGTCACTTGACTTACTTTAGAGGCAGTGGGTCTTCAACCTTAAAACATGATGTCTGCTTACATTTTTAATGCATGCGAAGTTTCTGTGCAAATGAGGGCTACATATATGGTGAGATTAGCTCTGCAACTATAAAAGGAGAGCTTACAATGCAAGTGTGAAAGAGGGTCGTATAGTAGACAATCGCATATTATGCAGTCTCAAAAGTAGTCACCTATTCCAGTGCTCCATTTTGTTCTCAAATTAGTTAACGAGGCATGGGAAAACATTGGGCAACACCATACCTACTATGCCATTCTACTATAGCAAAACAAAATGATATATCAGCATTTGTCAGGTAAGGTAGAAAAGGTGCATGTTTGACAAATGTAGATCTTAAAGTTGGTTCCATAATTTCATCTTGCTACAAAAAAGAGAACTTGGAACTATGAAGCAACATATTGAGGGTTCTCACCATTGAGCCTCATTCTTCCACTCCTTGGGTGGTCTTGTTTGCAACAATAGTGCATTATTGTGATAACTGTTTACACAGATTTGTATTTCTTTACTGTAGGACTCAACTTATATATAGGTCCTATTCTTATTACCCTGCATTAAAAAGGGATTTATTTAAATAAGATTGGAACTAGCTACCTGCCGAATACACACAGATCCATCTCCATGGTACTATTACTGTGAGAGATGACATGAACTTTGAACCAGCACTACAACACACTGATATGCCGAAGATCATGCAATGCATATGTGTGAAGATGGAGTTCTAACTCAATCATGGTTTGTGACTGTTGACTCTGTAACATCATCATTTGTCAAGAGAATGTACAAGATGGGAGCAGTGGGAGTCAGGAGTTCCTCCAAAGAACTCTGGAGACGGAGCAAAATTACGGGATTGGAGGAGTTGCACCAACCACCTGCAGCCAGTTTACCCAGATAGGCTGAGGAGGTGCCTGGGACCCCCTCGCTGCTTCTGGAGTATGTTTAGTGCCATGAAGCCCTTTGTTCTGTGGTTGCAGACACACTTCTTCACCACTTCTAGTGTTCATGAAGGTCAGACTTGCAGGACAAGCTGCAGGCTGGGATAACTCAGTGCCTGATGTTGCATGATGGGGCTGCACCACAGGTTTGGAGTGCAGTGGGTTCAGTCAGCTATGTACTCCGGGAAGGGCCAGTGGTTTGTCCCCTTGCTCCAGGTACAGAGAACACATCTTTGCCAGCTCCCCCAGTACTGCAAAGTTTGTCTGAACCAACATCTGTGTAGGGCTGGAGGCTGCTGCATTCACATTAGGATGCCTCCAATGCTGCACCATGACGAGAAGAGGCATTTAAGGAGACAACGCAGTTACACCCAGAGAGCAGCCAGTTTCTTAGAGGTATTTGCAGCATCATGTAGACAGTTGTGTGTTCATCTCATTCATCGCTGTCTCATCAGTGCCATTAGGGAGGAATCCTTACTCATTGGGAGTTACCCTAGGAGCATGGTGCTTTACATGAGACTGCCAAAGCCACGGCTACATGCTCCTTGCTTTCACTGAGTTTGGTTGTCCTTTTTCTTAACTGTGTTGTCCTTCAAGGCCACTAATTGTTCTTGTTATATATAACCGTTGCAATGTTCTTATGTTATTTAGTAAATACAGTATCAATTTTGTTCATGTAACCTGCCTACATGCAATAGTAACTGTTTTCATAACAAATGCACTGATAGTTCTGGGTCTAGTCTCTGTGTAAATCTGCAAATAAATCAAATCAATACTAAATTAAATAAACAGATTTTTGCGATTAGAGAAACAGGTAGAGGGCATGCAGGGCCAGTAGCAGGACATCACTACAGTCTCAGCTTAAATTCCAGGAACAGGAGCAAGGGACCAAAGGAAAATCACCAAGTAAAACACAATACAGTATTCCAATCTCAAGATCAGAAGCCTGAAAACCCACAGGGGCAGCAGCAAGAAACATGTACTGCGGTGCAAATAGCAGAGTGCATTTTGTGCAGGGAGTGCATGATGCGCACTGTAAGCTTCAGTCCTCACTGCTTTCTGCTGCTCATCAGACTGAAGGAAAGAGTAAAACTTGAGGCAAACTTATTAGAACTTTGGAGACGTCATGGATTAAAAAAAGATGCGGTCGCACTGGTGCATTCATGTGTGAGGTGGGAGCTGTACCATACAGCGTTGCATTTTTAAGGATACATGTGAGGATGCCCTTGTGGGTTTCTTGCACTTGTTGTCCCTTGCACAACGTTGTTTGGGATTCAGAGGACTAACAAGCAGCATTGGAAGCATGCTTTTCGAACAGGCACTTCCCACGTGTTTTTTCAGGATGGCGTCCAATGCATGTGCAGAAAATCTGCCATTGTTGATTTAGTTTCTATGTCAACAACAGAAACAAAATAAGCGAACACTGCTGATGACATCACGCATGAGGTTCACCTTGAGCAAGTAAGAAGTTCAAGTATTTATCAGCGGGCTAATGTGTCACCACATTAATGCATATGTGCTCTTTGATTTGATGAATATTAATAAGTTCCATGAGAGGGAAGAGGAAACCCTGGGTGGAGGAGAGGAATCCCAGGGTGTGGTGTGTGGAATCCCTGGGTGGAGCTCCTGGCATCCCTACAGGCAGGACCAGGCAGGTTGGAATTAATTGCAGTGAGTCTATGAGACCTGGACATGCTTTCATCAGTGATTGTGGGTTAAAATGCAGTGTGCTGTGAAAACTCCAGCTGCCTAACTCTGGTGGTAGAGGCGGTTGCATAACTGAGGGATTAATTATTGTGTCCTGAGTGTTACCTTTCCACTGACATATTTTCATCTAAGGTTTATAAAGAGGATTGGGATGAGAAGCTAATTTCTTTTTTATTTCCCGTAAATACTTCAAACAAGTGTTTACAGTTGACGTTGCACTGCACTTGCATAATCAGCGCTGGAATGAAAGAAAAACAAACTTTGTCTGAGTAAATGAGACTTAGTTGAAAAGCGGATTTAGGTTCACCAATGGGTCCAAGAGCAAGCCAAGGAAGCAGCTCTTAGGCCCCTAATGCGGAATTCAAAACCTGCAAGGGTTCATTATTTTTAAATACCCTTATAATGCATTTTTTCTTCATTAATGGAAAACTGAGGATAAAAATGCAGTTCACAGAGTGTGAAAAAGACAGTTCCGATTTGCAGTTTATATTGTACTCTGGCTGTAATCTCCTGCTGGGCTGCTAGCTTTTTATACTGATACCAAAATGTTATTGTTCAAAATATTTTCTGTGAATACTTACTGCAGCATGTGCATGAAGCTCTAGACAATTTATTGTTTCACACAGGGGTCGAAGTGCATTAAAAAAAAGTATGAGAAGTGTGATGCTGCGTGCAAGAGGGCAGGGTAAGTGAGCGTGTGGGCATGGCTAAAAACCAAAATATTCTGTAACTTTTTTCGGTCTTTCACCTTCAGGTAACTACGAATAAAATGATGCACAGCTTAAATGAAAATGTAATACCAGTTATATAAATCAGTAGGATATGCTCTATCGTACATTACAAAACCTCGATTCACCGCAAAAGTGAGTCACACAATTCAATCCTGGTTGGTGCAGTGGAAAATAGCGACTTTGATAAGTTTAGTGCTACAAGGTCCTAGTCTGTGACAGAAAGCACTGTCAACATGCAAGTCATCATTTTAAAAATGGTATAAGATAGTCTGCCACAGAATGTGCAAAAAGGTTTAAGATGAAAAGTGTTTCCAAAATATAGAATTTTTGCAGACTGTATGTAATGCAGTGTTTTGTTTATAATTTTGTTTTAAAAGTACACACCTCACAGCTGAGTTGGTAACTCCCTTACAATAGCGCTCAAAAACGAATAAATGTGTGTCATTAGGCAATCCTTTGGGCAGCTGTCCTTTAAAAGCACAAACTTCCCATCTTGACGGGTAGCTCTTTTACAATACCTCTCAAAAAGAATGAATTTGTGTCACCAGGAGGCTTCAAGTGATTCCATCAATTAAAGCCAATACCGGCTTCCAAGCACCCTTTACATTTGCAGATTGAACGGTTGCGCACATTTACATTTCTTACAGGAAGCAGGCACCTTGGCTAGAAGACTTGTTTTGCTGTCTGCTCCTCCCTCGATTTAACAGCACAGGAGACTCTCTGCCTTACACTTCAGTTAATAACCTTTTCTGGACGGTTGTCTTTTGACAAAAAGTAGGGGGAACTGCTTTTCTAAAATTAAAAAGGTATTGTCAGGTTGTGCCCTTCAGATCCAGCCTGCCCTCCACTTCGACTATTGGTTTCACAGACCTCTAGGCGTGCATGAAGCTCTCCCTCTGTTGGTTCCTTTGTGAGGAATGCGGCACCACCTTGGTGGCCAGGAAAGAGGATTCCACCTTTGATGAGCAGAGACACTGAGCAGTTCTTGCAGGGTTTGCCCAATTAAAGTGGATGATACTCGGAGGAAGATAGCAAAGGAGCTGACTTGAAAATAAAGCAATTACTGCAATTGGATTTCCATACACCACTACCTTTAGAGTCGAATGTACCTGACTAGGATGAACCATTTGCATACCGATTTGTGATCCCATATGAATGCCAATGAAAGTGCAGGTATGATGGTCTACAAAAGAAAGCAGATAACCTCCAATCAATCAATCAATCAATCAATCAATCAATCAATCAATCAATCAATCAGGGGCTTGTAAAACGAAGCTCTCACCCATGAGGGTCTCAAGGCACTGGGGGATGGAGGCTTCTTTGCATTTACATTTACTTTCCAAAACAATCATTTGCATTTGCTGTTTCAACACACGTTAATTGCGTGTGTTCAATAAAGACAGGCCCTACTTTTTAAAGAATGATTTTACTTTGGGAACACATCTGAGTTAAAAGGCAGTGGTCCCCTAAAACTCTGCCTGCTCCCACCACCATTCTCAACATGCATTTGCAATGCAATAGGTCTTGCATTTGCGAGAGTTTGAGCTACTGGAATTGTAAATGTCTGCTATATATGTGTTTTGAAAACCTGCATGCGGTGCGTAAACACACACTTTGTACTTATAGTAGTTGCTTATGAGAAGCAAGGCTGGCAGTAACCGCACCTCTTTTACTGGCAGCCTTGTCATGGACTTTGGGCCTACCCAGTCATTACACTCACCTGTTGTACCTCGACAGCAAGGCCACTAGTTGATTCATGATTCCAGCTATGGTGCTGTAGGGCTACCTTTGAAGCAGAGAGGACCACGAGGTTAATAAAGCCAGATTGAGGTGAAAGGAACAGAGGGCTAATATTTGTGTTTTTTATATATTAGAATGCTAAGGAGAGCATTTCTAGTGTGCATGCTAAGATTGAGTTATTTGTTAGCGCAATGTGTTCTTTCAATTAAACTAAACATTCAGCTCCAGTTCCCAGAGCGTTACTGATGGCTGTTCATACAGCATCTTGAATATGAGTGATCTTTCTCATGGACGATGGAATTCTGCGTTTTCTTTTCTCTTTTGTGCAAAGGTACATGTTGGCGGAATAGCTGGGGTGAATGTTCGCCACATGAAGCATTCAGATTGAGTCGTTTTTGCCTTGGTAATCACAGAAACAAATTTGGATGTTTGATTACTCTGCGGTCAACCTTGCTGTGATCCTGTTGAAATATCGGACATTGCGGTTCCCAGCTGCCCATTATCCCAAAAGATATCTCTGAGCCTAGCACAATGTGATGGTACCCATCCAGGTGGTGTTTTTTTTAATTAAATCTCTCTAACATCTATCAATAGACCTATGAAAATATCTGCTGTAATGCGCAGTTGATGGTGACGGTGCTATTGTTACTACTGTGCTGCAAATCCATATATAGAGCTTCTCAGCACGTAAGGGTCACACTGTGCTTCCGGCTTCTAGAAGCGAGTTAGGATGTTGGAGACAGATGACAAATGGTAGCACGTGCCAGGGTCAGTGCTGTAGTCCTGCTGTGTGTACCCCCAGAAGCTCCACTACCCCGATGGACTGCACTGAATGTTCTCTTGATAACACTTATGCCTGACCTTCTCCAGGCCCAGTTGCACAGTTCAGAGCAGTCTTTATATCCAGGGCACTCCCAATATAAAGTTACATGGGCTATATTGATAATGATCTTTGCTGTATTAGGCGCTGGAGCTACTTGCCACCTCTCTCTCCCTCCCCCACTCTTCGCAGGACAAAGGGGATGGGCTTTTTCTGCTTCCATATCATGTGAGGGGAGTGTATTACAGATCCGGGTAACAGCCTGCTGGCAGCACCCGAGATGGCATGATCAAGGTGTGACTGGAGCTTGCTCATGCTTGTCAATGAAAATAGCAGCCCCTGTGAGCCGGCCAAGATTTCTCCCACTTTGAGAATAGCATTCATTAGGAGTGTGAAACCGAGAAAATGTAAAGTCACATTACTATTTAAACAAGTAATACGAAACAAAAAATGTAAACAAAGCATGGTGTTTGTGGAACGGGTGCTGCGCTGATAGTTAAAATGTTCACAGAGCAGTGAGTGGGGGTTGTGGACGGCGGGCGCCATTGTTGACTGTGAGCGAGTGTTCATGCTAAAGGGGCCCCACGCTGAGAACCATAGCGCGGAGCCTGAGGGCGAGAAGGGGCTGCCGGCGCCATTGTTGACTCTGTGCCCGTGCTGTTAATTTAAAAGGGAGAATTTGCAGAGGTCTGCAGGTAGTTTAAATTAAAAAATATATGTTTTTGTGCCAAGTGCACAACAACAGATATTCACAAGTGAGCCACGTTAAAGGTAAAGCTTGTTCTGAAAAAAGTTTTACTTACAAGAGAGTATGCCACTTCTTCTGAGCGTTTGGGAGCAGTGAAACAAGGCTTGTTTAAAAGAATGTAAATAAACGGTTGCGGGAGAGTATGTCCTGCCTGCAACAGCTGGTAGTAGAAAGTCCTTTAAGAAAATAGTGCTCACACTCTGTAATTGAAACATCCTGAGTAACAACACAAGTAAAAGGGCCAGTCCTCATGGGAGGTTACAAAAGCAGAAAAGGTAGTACTAAGGAGTGTCTACTAAGACTAGTGATGAATCAAAAGCAACCATTTAGAAAGGACACTAACAGGAGCCAATTAAGATGGGCGGGAAAATGGGCAGAGCTTCAAGTCCATACCTGAATACAGCATGTCCCGAAGATCCAGTGCAAGCACTGCCTAGGCGAGATCTGAAAATTAAGCTGCCCGGCAAGGACAATTTGCCATTTGGGAATCAGATGCCATATCTTTTGAGATGTAACTATCTCTTAATGGTCCATGATTGTATTTGCAGTTGCAAAGCATGGATACCTTCCACTGCGACTGCCCAATAAGAGGAAAGTGGCCCTTTTACACCCCCTCCTTGTGATTCATAATGGGTTAAGCTATTCACTATGGTAGCCTTGTTATTTCAATGCAAAATTATTTTATTCATCAGGCCCTTCTTTAATATTATAAACTTTCCTACCCAGTGATGGGGGTATACATTCATAGCAGTCTTGCAATTATGAATGCCCTTTAACTTCTGACCACTAACTACTTATATTGTATTCCATTGTTACAGTAGCATGGTGGCCCCTCGCTTCTGTGCAGCACTATGAATAATGAGTCAGGACACATGGATGCTGTTTGAGATGGGCGGCACTCGCCCATGCACAGTGCCAGATCCTAATTTTATGAGCTTTGCCTGGTGCAGAGCCCGGTGTCCCGGGTGTGCATGTGTGTGTGTAAATTGCGCCGTGGGCGGGGCCAGCAATGCACTACATTTCTTCGAAAGTTTCTTGCGCTTGAAATAAGTAAATACCAAGTACGCAGACTCTCCTCCACGGGTGCTTTCAAACTGGAAGCTAAAAGATTCCTAATGAACAAGTTCTTACCTTAAATGGGTTATGATCATCTGGTCGAAGTCTCTGATCCTACAACCATTACATCTTTTTGTAAAGCGCTCTGATTTCCTTCAGGATCTTGTTCGAGCTATATACAACTTTATAAATAAATAAATAAGTAAAGGTATAGAACATCTTAACGGTCAAACAATGACACATTTTCACAACTGATGCAATGTCCCATACTCAGATCTGAACTAGTCACATTCAAAGTTTTCTAGTTTCTTACACTTCTGCATGGTCGGTCTCAACTTTTATGAGAGACCCCCGCCCCTGGTTGGAACCATTGCTGGTGGCCAGGTTATAACTTGGGGTTTTCCATGAGGGGCCTCTGGTGACAGAGTTCATTTGGAATTTTTGGATGACCTGCATCATCCAATCCATCCTTGTCACTGCTACAAGGGTGGTGCTCTGGTTGTCCACTGGGCTCCTCAGGTTGAGCTGGATACCACTTCTGAAAAAAACAATACATTCCAGGTGACAGAATGGCCCTTCCTTGCAGCAGTTAACATGGTGCTCTTTCGATGAATCAATCAAAGGAGATGCTTCTCGAATGGGAAGCTGCAATTCCCACTCCCCTGTTGGTAGAGTATCATGGCCTAATCTCCCTCTGGATGTCTGAATGTTGTGCTTAGCGAGTCAAAATGGCCTTGGAGTTGTTTCTTTCACACCGATGTTGGCTCGCTTGGCTTGGGGGATCACAAATTTGCAAGAGAAAAACATTTCAGATGGCCTCTCCAGATAGAATGTCTGTAGGCACTCTATTGGTCGTGTTGTGCAGGGTGCCTCTGTGTGCACTGATGATTTGGGTGAAAAGAATGTCAATGTTTTCTCGTCATTTCACCCCAATCCTGAAATCTTTGTTTAAAGTTCTTATAAGTCCTTCCATTTGCCAGTAGCCTGCGACCATCAGGGTGCTATTCTCTTTGGCATTACTGCAAGTGACTTGAGGAAGTCCCTGAGTTCATGGCTTTGAAACAAAGGTCTATTGTCACTTTTTAGTGTTTGTGGTATGCCGAACATGGCAAAGATTTTATCAAGACAGCATGTGGATTGCTCAATGTTTACGCTTGCTACCACCTCCACTACACGGAACTCTGAGCATGCGTCTAAGACAAATAGAAGAGGACACCTAAACGGCAGTGAGCCACAATACACACCACAGTTACTCCACGACCCACTACTGGATTCCCCTGTGATGATGGGCACTGGTGTTTCAGGTATTTGACTCGCTTGGAACAAGGGGCATCTGGCTACAAATTCTTCCACTTCTGAGTCCATGTCTGGAAACCAGACTTTGCAGCACAATCTTTTTCATCACTCCATGGTGTCTAGTCTGCACCCATACCAACATTTGATGTCTCACTCGTGAAGGAATGACAATTCTGTGTGCTCCAAGGAATCTCCCACAGCATGTCAAAAGCCCAAGGAAGCTCATAACTTCGGAAGGGGAGGTGGACAAGGATGCCCATTTTATTTCTTTGCTCTTGGCAGGGTCAACCCTGACGCCATTTCCAGAAAATATGTATCCATAAAAGTCCATCTCTTACCTGAAGAATGGGCATTTGTCCCAGTTAAGAGAGTCTGGTTATCGTATTTTCCTGGAGAGCTGCAAGGTGTCAGAAGCCAAACACACATATGCACTAACCTGATATATCTGGGCCCAGGAGGAGCGATGCAGAGGACAGTTCGACCACTCCCAATGTCGTTCTTCATGGAGAACAGATAAATGCTCCCAGAGATGTGCATCAAGGGGATTGAGGGTTGGGACAAAATAATAGAGACAGTCTGCAACGTGTGCAGTGAACCTCCGTCAACGGCTACTCTTGGGTTCCGTTCTGGTGCTGGTGTGGGTATGGACTTGACCCAGGGAACATCCCCTCTGTAAGGGAGGAAGGGGAAAAGGATTATCTGCATGCTCGGCTCCCACAAACACTGTCTCAATGTACATGGTGATAAGGTATTAGGGTCACACTCGCACTGCAAAGCAGAGACTGTATGCACACTCACACTCACTTCTATAGTATAGGCTGTGTCTGGTAACTATGGAAACAGGAAGTGCTGCACAAGTGAAAACAAAGGTGAACTTAAGTCCATAGAGATCAGTGGCTTGCGACCTCTATTTAAAGTTCTCCATGCTTCCCAAGAAGCCACAACCGGTTATGAGTATCCTGGGATTAGAAATGCATAGATATAGTTAATGCGACAACACCTCTAGTGTTACGAGTAGAAGTACCTCCAAGGTTAATAGCACATATGAGCGAGATGCAGTTAAATGTCAACAACTTTGAGATGCAGTTAGATAGCAACGCAGTTAAACATCAACAACTTACTAAGGTTAGTCAAGCGCTTGCACGATGCCTTGCCAGCTCTGACTCAGCTGATGGGGGAGCTCTCCGAAGAGTCCAAGAGCTGTTGCAGATGTCACAGTTCCCTTCACTTGAATGACAGGAGGATAATCCTAGAGGAACAGGACGATGTTCTCCAACGACTGATTCTGGTCACGGCTTACTCCTGGAAGGTGCTGCAAATCCGAACGGCTGAACAGGTCTTCCTCGATAAGCAGATTGCCTTACAAGGGCATAGCCATTGGGAGTGGTTTATTTACCCTCTGTGGTAGATGCTCTGATACTGCAACCAGAGCTTGCATGTTGACGTGAGCCTAGGCATGATAGGACATGAGGTCCATTAGTCCCAGCAATGCTATGAGTGCCATAACACCGCCTTAGCCATGCTCAAGGTTGCTGCAGTGCCCTTGGCATAGCACTGCAGGCACTTCCACGTTGCATACAAATGTAGACACAAACATCTGTGTGCACCATACCACATTCAGTCGTACTTAGTGCACGTGCAAGGTATTCAAGTTAGGCTTCCATTCCATCACAGACCGCACATCCGTGCACAGATATTCTTTCACTTGCACTTTACACGGTACTGTCCTGAGCGTTTTGAGGGGAGTTTGGAATGTAGTGTTGTGTCTGTTACACTCCCCTATGATGCCCTCTATGTCCTCCCACCTGTCATCACAAAAGGTTTCTTCATCAGGGATCCCGGTGTAGTGTAAACTGTGCAAGTGATGTGATCAGTCCAATTGATCTCCTTGGATAGGAGGTATTTTTTTGTCACATGGGTAATCCTAGGACTTGAGTGCCCATGACACACGGAGACGTTGTTGATGAGTTTCTACTGTGTATCAGGATGTCATCACTGATGCTGATGATGCATTCCAACCCTGACAGCACTTTGCCGATTGCATTCTGGAATACCGAGAAAAACTCCCACATGACCTGTAATTCTTCTATATGGGCCTGCTAGAGCTCCGTGGGATGATCATTACTCAGTTCATTGAGTCATAGACATATACATACTGTTGTTTGTCCTTTTATTGGATTATAAAAAGGTATTTACATACTTTACCAATGGTAATTTCTTTTTTTTCATCTCACTATACAAAATTACATAATTAAAAACATATTATGTTGTGGACTCATATGTTTTTAATTATGTAGTTTTGTATAATTCATTTTCTTATCTGTATTTATTTTTAAATGTGGATAAAAACAGAAATTGGGTGCTTTTTTTAATGATTCTAAATATACTTTGCCATGGCTGACAGGCCAATAACTGTGTGAATTGATAGGTAAGGAGGTTAAAAAAAGAAGGGAATTTTAGTAAATAGGCTTAAACAGCAGTAGCTATGCACAAGGCTGATACTGAAATGTACATATAAGTGCATTAATATATCTTCTGCGGGTGTAAATATCACTGAAACCTGGAAGTCATGCAAGCATGACTGCATATTTATGGATTAAATAAATGTGGAAATATACCAGTTTCAGCTTTATTTTTTTCACAAAACCCATAATAAATATGGATAAATACAGATAAAGTTGTCAAAAAAGAAATATGGATAAATACAGACGGAAATGTAAAAAAATAAATACCATAAAACCAGGAGCTCTATATATAAATATGTTTTTATAACGTAATAAAAAGTCAACCAACAGCATTTATATGTCTATGACTCAATGAAATGAGTAACGGTCAGCCCATGGAGCTTTATCAGGCCCATATAGAAGAAATACAGGCCGTGTGGGAGTTTCTTGTTTTTCATTGTTTTTTCCCCGTTACTCTTAGACACAAAGTATTTTTAGGGGGTACCATTTTCTAGATAGTGCATTCTGGAAACCTTCAGCAATTGACGAGATACCAAAGTGAGGTGACAGTATCAGTGAAAGGTCACAAGGGTTGAGAAGGTAGTATTATACCGGCACCTTTCTTGCAGCTCCAGTTGGTGGTAGCCGAATTTAAGGATGAGCTTGGAAAACCATTGCGCCCCATTGAGGCCATCGATGGTCACCCTGATGCGACACACTCTCTTGATTGCTCTGTTTAGTATCCTCATTTCAACAGAGATCCAGCTGTCACCAGGCCGTGTTGACACCTGCACAAAAGCCCTGGGCGAGACCCACAGAGCGAGGCCAGAGGCCTTCTCTATTATGCTTGCTTACTCAATTTTTGTAGTTCAGCCTCCACAGCAGGAAAAAGGTGGAGAAGATCTGCCTGTGATGTAGGGTAGCTGGTTAGATGGAGGCGTCTCTGTGTTGTAATACCGGAGGCCCTCACATGCACCCAAAGCCTTGGAAGATGGAAAATCCTGGAGGATGTGGCCGACGCTTCTGTCATCCATGGTCAATGCAATGTGAATCAGGTGGAGGCACAGCTGAGGAAGGTTTCAATGCCTTCAGTGGCAACAAAGAACATGGCACCGCATGAGGTAGGTTGTGCTTTTAATGCACTGGAAAGCTCCTTCCAGGGAGAACAGAGAAGTGGCACCATAACCAAAAACTCTTGGTGTTCATATGAGCCATTTGTGGCTGAGGTTTGAGGAGCTGAAATTGTGTCATGCTCATGCCATTCATGGATGCGCCAGTATTGTTGAGGGTCACCATGGGCATGTCGATGATCCTGACGCAGTATGTTGGGAGAGTGTAGGCGGGCTGTCCCTGCCGTCTACCGTGCATGATGTGAGGATTACTTCATTGTGCTTCCTTCCATGCTCCATGGTGGGGCAACGTTTTCAGCTTGTCAGATGGAATACATGCTGTGGTGCCTTGCAGATCCTCTGCTGCTTGGGGGTCTGCTTCGGCGTCCACCTTAGCAAACCTTTGCAAAGTGGTTTTATCTTTGGCACCTGGAACATTCCTTTCCTCTTGACGGACACTCTGGTAGTGGGTGTGTGGAGAGCCTGTAGATGCCGCTCTCTGGGTCACCTACTGGGATACAGCAGCTGCAGCCTCAACTCTACTGCGCTTATACTCAGGTTTCTGTGTCATCTATAGTCTGCTGAATGCCACCTCCATCTGTTTAGCTCTCAGTTTGGACAGCTCATGGCAATGGGTAAGGGTGAGGATGTCATAAAGCAGAATGCTTGCCCTGCATTGGATATGGTGACGAAGTGCGACTTATTGGCAGCTCAGAATCAGCTGGGCCCATACCTCTTTTTGGGCGTCATTGGCCATGTAGGTACTTGTGAGTTCCCAGAATCTTGCATAGAACACATTGATGGATTCCCCCTCCAGTTGATGAGCTTGTTGCAGTGTAAATCGTTCGAAATCCGGGATCATCTCCGAGTCAAAGTAGGCATTCAAAACTGCAATTGTGGCATCATAGTCATTATTGTCACTTGCATTGAGGAGGTTCTGAAACAGTTTGAATATTTCTCCCCTGGCATAATGGAGGAACAGGTATTGCTTACTTTCTCCACCAGTGTCCTTAGTGGCTTCGAAATAGTTAAGTCCGGCCACCTGCATACACCATGGTGGATCTGCTCTGGCCGGGTCTCTCAATGGGGGTAGCAAGTTTCAGTGCTGCCAATGGAGCGGTGTGGTCAGTTCCATGGTGGAGGTTGTTTGCCTTGCTGGGAGTCGCTCATTGCTGTGGAGCAAACTGTGTAGTGGTGGCTGTGAGGGCCCAAAGACGGTGATGCAGGGAAGTCAAGCTCAAAAGGTCACAGAAGGAGGTGGTATTCTCAGAGGACAAAGTTGACTTGCGTCTGGTGAGACTGTGGGTCATGGTGGCAACTAGGCTCAGGTGTTCGGGAGTAGCCACAGAAGGTGCGAGTGATGATGCTATTGCCATTGTAGGCGGATGACCCTCTACCCTGAACAGGTGATGCCTGTATGGATACTGCAAGATTAGCGCTCCTTCACAACGGCGCATTAAATGGGTCTAGATTCCCCCCTCAACCCTGGGGACCTGGGCAGATGGTGGTTATTGGTGGCCAAATAACTTGCAGTCAGCAGTAGGAGATGTGAGGCCTTTCTTGTCATCAGTGTAGTATGGTGGCATCTCGCTTCTGTGCTGCATTATAAATAATGAGACAGGACACATGGATGCTGTTTGAGATGGCCAGGCACCCGTCCATGCACGGCACCAGTTTCTATAAGTTTTCTATAGCACCATGCTCGGTGTCTCTGGTGCAGATGCATGAGTGCGTGTGTGAGTGATGATGTTGGGTGGCATGGTCAGCGGCACACTACAGTTGCTATAATACCTTCTTTTTTCAAAGGTCTCAAAATGTGTTAAGGGCCAGGGTACAGAGGTTCTAATTTTAGTAAAAAGCTTACACAACATGCTTCCAACCTACCCTGTTTTACACATCTTGTAGAAAGCAGAGAGGCGTGAGGATAGGTAAACAAGCAGCATATTCTAAACAGTCAAGATTGTGGCATTAGAGATACTTAATCCCTGGGTATGGAAATACCCAGGATGTAACGGCTATTCCAAAATGCTTGTTGATAGATCTGATTATCCATGACAGTGCGTACCACAATTTGCATCTCTGTAGCTACCTCGAATTGAGGTTAATATTAAGTCAATACCGAGGCCATTATTTTCACAAATTTCTCAGCCCTTATTATTTCTTCTTTTAGACCACAGAAAAAACTGTCTCATCTGTTTGGAGCTTATGCCTGAATGCATTTTTATCAACAACTGATCTACACTTGGGTTCACAATCCAGTAAATTGATAGGGATCTTTGGTCCTGATGTAGGCTGCCTGACCCTCATGGGCATATAAAATGACCATAACATATAAGCTTAACAGAGATTTGATGCTGCAGTAATCACCTCTTGGTGTCACCCTTTCTTCTTTTTAATCTTATCAGAGGACCACATGAATAAATATACTACTCAGTGTCCTTCTACCTTATTTTAACCCAACTATTTTCATGAGAGCCCTTACATTTATACTTCCAAGAACTCTTCAGGGCAAACAAATTACCTATTTCATGGAGTTTCCTGAGCAATACCCAAATAAAATAATATCTCTATCCCGATTACTCGAGACTGCAGAGACGAGGATACGGGCTACCATGCCGTCTAGGTATTGAATACCATGGAGCGGGAGATTTAAAGAAGTTATCGCTCGAGTATTTGACTTATCTACGATTGCGACCAGACAAAAGCTAGAGATATTATTTTATTTGGGTATTGATCATTACTGATTGAAGGTCTACATATGCCCTTATCCATACAAAGGCTTTTTGTTCCTTAATTGAAGAAACTCCATGAAATAGGTCATTTGTTTGCCCTGAAGAAGTCTCCTTGCAGGAGACGAAACGCGTCGGCTATGGCTTTCTTATGCTATCAAGGCTGTGATATTCTATGCCTGTGTAAAGATCAAATAAAGAAAAGAATTCGTTTGAAAATCAATTTGACGCCTTGGACATTCCTTTAAACACAACGGACTCTTTCTAAATAGTGCTGAACCCTTTTGCATGTATGTTTTTGACAGGACTTGTTCCTGATTGAGGAGCTCAGAGGGAAGTGTTCCTCGGTTCGCTGCACTATTGAAGTATATGTTAACAACACTATTCACTTGTCAGGTGCGGTAATACAGCCTTCACCCTCTTCATTTTTGCTTAAAAACTTCCAAGAACTCTCTTTCCATGTTGAGCCCATCCTAACGCACTGGCATTTTGAATGAAGGACTCCATGATTAAACATGCCACACAGGCTATGTCGGTGAGAGTGCTTTGACAACCATTTATGTGTTTCAGTAGGGTTATTCTGTACATCAGATCTAGAGTATCCAAATCTTCTTTATTGTATCTTTCCCATGAGCCTTATGAGCCAGAGACGGTAGCAGTTCGCATGATAGGTCATGGCCCTGACACTTTTTGTATGGGACTGGCAGTCAGCGACAAAGGGAATCCCCACTCAGACACAATAGTGCTTAGTCTACAGTGACTGAACAGGATTCTTGGTCTACTGTTCCAGTTTTTTGCCTGCTTCTCATTCTATAATACAAAATAAATGTAGGAGCACATTACAGCTGGTTGTGCAAATAGCTTAGGTGCCGATCAGGATCCTGCAAAAACTGGGTACGAACCGTCGGACGGAGCACAATCTCCGCCCGACGCGTACCCGGTCGTCAATTTTCACAAACAAGGAATTACGATTCGCACGGGTACACCATTACCGTACGAATCGTAAAAAAGCCCGACCGAACAAAAAAACACCTACCAATGCGATCCGGGAAAGCGCCGACCTGACGTCGGGACGCTCGCAGCCAGCCATTCACGACCCAGGAATCACGATTCGCACCGACGTCACCCCGCACGGTGAATATTTTGCGGCAGCCAAAAACTGCCGGGAAATCAGGACGACGCGAACAAGGACCACCAGTACGCGACGGACAGACGACCACGCGAACAAGGAGGACCAGTACGTGACGGACACACAGGACGAGGCCACCAAGGAGGACCCGTACGCGACAGGACGACGCGATCAAGGAGGACCCGTACGCGACAGGACGACGCGAGCAAGGAGTACCAGTACGCGACGGACAGACATGGACCCGAACCTACGAGTCATCCCTGCCCTCATAGCAGTACACCTCCTCTACAGGTTACGACGCAGACGCCGCAGAAGGTCAGAATAACTAAGGGAGGGGGGAAAGTGGGGTGGGGTGGGGGTGGCACGACCAGGGCAGGCCACAAAACAACCACATAAGTCACACACCACACATGGCCTGGACATACCTGACTCCCATGCCCTGGTCACCACAAGGGGGTGGGGGCGTGTCCTGATAAGCCAGCGACCGCCACAACGGAAGTCCGTCACCACGCGAACCGGCAACACAACCAGACAGGTACGTCCCGTACCCACGCCTGAAGAGCGTGGGTACGAGTCGGACCACGCCCACACACGTCACCCCAACAATGGCGGGACGGATCGCACCCACGTGGCAAAGGCCTGGGTACGGGCCGCACAAACATCACATAGCGTGGGGACGGATATGTACGGACCCTACCCCCACCCCGTATGCAAGGAGCGTACCCCCCAGCCCAACAGTGTAAGTACGACCCGTACCCCCACCTGCGTATGCAAGGAGCGTACCCCCCATGCCAACAGTGTAAGTACGACCCGTACCCCCACCCGCGGACGTACGGAGCGTACCCCCACCCCAACAGTGTAAGTTCGACCCGTACCCTCACCCGCGTATGCATGGAGCGTACCCCCACCACACCAGTGTAAGTAGACTCGTACCCTCACCTCGAATGCATTGAGCGTACCCCCACCGTGTATGTGCCAAGCGTACATATCCTGAAATCGGAGGTGTGTGTGCAGAGTCCACCCAGCAGTGCCCTGAGACAGGAGGGGTGGGGGCCTATCACTCCCAGCAGTGCCCTGAGACAGGAGGGGTGTGTGCAGAGTCCTCCCAGCAGTGCCCTGAGACAGGAGGGGTGGGTGCCTATCACTCCCAGCAGTGCCCTGAGACAGGAGGGGTGGGTGTGGAGTCCTCCCACCAGTGCCCTGAGACAGGAGGGGTGTAACACATGTGTGTGAGGCCAGAATTATCCACATGCATACTGGCTACAAGGGAACATGTCCCCATGAACTCATGTCAACAGACTCCACGCACAAGTACAGTGATCATCAAGGATGCCACGATTGTTGCAGGTGGAGACATGGCCCTGCATGCATGTCCAAAGTAGAAGGGCTCCGTCACACACACAGCTCATGTAGACACAGCTCTGCGCTAAACATTGGGAACACCCTGCAGGGAAGAAAGCTGGGTACACAGAGGAAGGAATACACCCTGGGACAAGTGCACCATGCAGTAACTGCTTACATGAACAAAGAAAGTTAGCCAACACCTTGTGATGGCACACAGATCCCATGGTCCCACCAATGAGCAGTACACTACTACATATCCCACACACCCAAACCCTTACACACCACCAAAAACCATGTAGCAGCCCCACCAACACCAATACCAGCATAGCAGTAGTGTGATAATGAAAACAAAATTAAGCTTTATTCAGCATGAGCACAATGTCCGTGGATCGCAGGCAGTTCAATATTCACAAAGCCCATAGGGCAGTCAATGATTCTCAGCTGGATGGGGGACACAGTGGGATGCGTGTCCCCTACCTTGCCTGCACAGTCAAATGGCATCGTCTTCCACACTGGTGAGGGCATCAGGGGGGGTGGAAGCAACAGGCACCGCAGGGACATCAGGGCAAAGGGGCGGCGTTGTGGGTGCAGGGATGGAGGACTCCACCACAGGGGGTGGGTCAGTGCCAAAGGCGGAGGCCAGGATGGCACTACACACCTTTGCAAGGTCATCCAGGGAGTCCCCTGCACCCGAAGGGACCTCAGGCCCCAAGGAGGGGGGGGGGGTCAGAGGGATGGGTCGCAGCGCCACTGGGGGAGGGTGGAGACAGGGGGGGAGACTCAACCACCCTGACCGGGGACCTCCTTGACCGCTTGCGTGGTGGTGTAACTGTGGGGCTCAGGGACAGAGCGGCCATGAAGGAGTCCTTGGGGGAGATGTGGCCAGGAGAGCTGAGGGGAGGGGATTTGGAGGGAGTGGACTGGGTGGAATGCGGACTCCCACTATGGCTGCGTGTCACACGTTTGCCCCCCGACCCAGTGGGTGTGCCTACCTCACCCTGTGTGTGCGTGTCAGGAGGAGTGCGGTGGACCTTCCCTGCTGGTGTGGTGCCCGTGTCCGTTGATGTGGGTGCATGCCGACGTCTGGGTGTACGTGGGACAGGCATGGGAGTGGGAAGTGTGGATGGGGCAGGGGTAGGTGGGGGGAGGTCGCGCTGCAGGAGACCCACTGCTGCAGTCAGTGTGGAGTCGATGGACCTCAGCAAGTTGCGTTGGTCAGCCTGCGATGAATGAATGCCCTCCAAGAAAGCCTCGATGTTGGTGAGGGTTTTGCCGTGGGCATGGAGGACATTAAGGATCGCAGCCTGACCAACCTGCAGTTGCCGCTGGATGTCCACAGACTCTGCATTGGCGGCAGCAGTGGAGACAGGGGCAGGGGGTGCGGTGCCTGGCAGGAAGGAGACATGCTGTGACCGGGCACGCTGGGAAGGGACACGAGCAAGTGGGAGGCGGCTGGTGGGAACTGAGGGGGCGGTGCGAGGTGTTGTTCCGCTGTCAGCTGCTGGTGCAGCCACTGCCCACTCGGAGACATCCTCCTCGGACCTGTCAGCTTCGTATTCTGATGTGCCAGTCGACAGGTCCTCGGCCGCACTATCCTCCACCTCTGTCCCACTCGATGTGCCAGCCCCGATGTCACGGCTGGCACTGGTGCTCGGTCCCTCCGCCTTGCCTGTGTCCATGTCTCCCTCTGTGTCCCCCGACGATGCTGTGGGCAGGGTGGAGAGACAGAAATTAATCAGACAGCTGTACACATCAGTCACATGAGTACAATCGACATAGGTAACACTGCATAGCCTGAAAAGGAAGATCCCTAACATCTACTAAACAAGGTACCGATGTAGGGCATGAAACACACAGTTGGTTGAGCCACCATGCCACTGAAATACCATGGAGAGCATGAGACAATAGCTAAACACAGGAAACGGAGTCTGACATAGCACCCAGGCCCTGGGGACAATCCTGCACTGCATCTGCACCACACAGCGTTGGCGAAAATACCGATGACCAGGGACCATATCCATGAACTTGAGACACATGCTGCATAGGTAATGCTGAAAACATGCCCAACATGACTCGGTCACTGCACATTGCGTGTGTATCCAGACACATCACACACTGCCCAGACCCAGCAAGTAGAAATCAGGATTTGACACATAGGCATTGCCCGCACCAACAAGACCCTACACGAGGCAAATTGTTGAGACACAGGTGGCACCAACATCTCATAGTCTGGCTGATACACACAGGGGCAGGCAAAAAGCAAGAGTGTACGCCAAACAGCCAAGGTGCGCCTGTACAAATAATGAGGTACCAGTGCCCATCCTCAGATGAGTATAACAAGACACACAGGCACTGGCAACTGTGAGTATGTAGAAGGACAATCAGGTCAGGCTGCACAGTGGACACCTGTACAAAATAGCACGTCTATATACATGGTGACAGGGGACAATGGCACAGAGCACAACCTACGCTGTAGACACTGAGATTGTCCACGTGTATGATGACACATACACCGAGGAAAAGGTGCCCCAGGGGACAGTAGTGGGCACACAACTACATGCTACTGAATGGTAATGACTGCAACACACGTCACCATCCCTGCACTATGTGTATCGCACACTCATGCACATCATGTCACAGGCCACCACATAGGACATGCGCGCTGTAAGGCATGACACATGAGAGACCAACTCCCATGTCTGGAGTCAGCATCAGTGCTAACTGACATGGAACCCACATGCAGTGAACTTGACAGTGCACAGGCAAGGTCCCACAACCTGTTACACCCCACCCCCACACATGATGCTACAGTCATTGTTCTCGTGGACAAAGCGCCAGCCTACATCACCTTGTGAAGGAGTGACTACACACAGACCAGGGAACACATTGCAAGGAGGGGAAGGGTGGCAGGGGCACAGCGCTATACTGGGGCAAACAGGATCTGCACAGCACCTTTAAACCCTGCCAGTTAATTCATGCTACTGTGCCCTTACAAATGCCGGTGACACACAACGAACACACATGTACCTACCCCCTTCCGGCTGCTGCATCGCCTGTAAGCGCCTCTCCAGGTCTGGAAAGACCACCGGCAGCACACGCCTGTGGAGGTGGCTCAGACGGCGGCGGCCGCGGTTCTTGTGGCTCTCAGGTGAGTCCCCCAGCAGGAGCCGTGCAATCCTCCGCGTCCAGCACCGGATATCCTGCCAGCGTTTTCTCACCTGGGGCAGGCTCCGCCTCCGACCATCCACACCCCTCACGGCACTGACGGCGGTCAGCCAGATCTGCTCCTTGGCAGTGGCGCCTACCTGTGAGGAGGAACAAGTGACACCACTTCAATACACCAGCCACATGTCACAGAGAGACATATGGGTACAAATTAGCTGGTTACAACAAGGCATGTCATGCAGCCAACGCATTGCACCTTTGTCATAGGGACATCATCCCCTGGTGAGGGAAAAAGCAGTACGTGCCACAGTGGGTACACAGGTGGAATGATGGCAATGTCACAATCAATGATCAAGGCTCACACTGTGCATCACACCCACCCCTCCTGTCTCAGGGCACTGCTGGGAGTGATAGGCCCCCACCCCTCCTGTCTCAGGGCACTGCTGGGAGTGATAGGCCCCCACCCCTCCTGTCTCAGGGCACTGCTGGGAGGACTCTGCACACACCCCTCCTGTCTCAGGGCACTGCTGGGAGTGATAGGCCCCCACCCCTCCTGTCTCAGGGCACTGCTGGGAGTGATAGGCCCCCACCCCTCCTGTCTCAGGGCACTGCTGGGAGTGATAGGCCCCCACCCCTCCTGTCTCAGGGCACTGCTGGGAGGACTCTGCACACACCCCTCCTGTCTCAGGGCACTGCTGGGAGTGATAGGCCCCCACCCCTCCTGTCTCAGGGCACTGCTGGGAGTGATAGGCCCCCACCCCTCCTGTCTCAGGGCACTGCTGGGAGGACTCTGCACACACCCCTCCTGTCTCAGGGCACTGCTGGGAGTGATAGGCCCCCACCCCTCCTGTCTCAGGGCACTGCTGGGAGGACTCTGCACACACCCCTCCTGTCTCAGGGCACTGCTGGGAGTGATAGGCCCCCACCCCTCCTGTCTCAGGGCACTGCTGGGAGTGATAGGCCCCCACCCCTCCTGTCTCAGGGCACTGCTGGGAGGACTCTGCACACACCCCTCCTGTCTCAGGGCACTGCTGGGAGTGATAGGCCCCCACCCCTCCTGTCTCAGGGCACTGCTGGGAGTGATCGGCCCCCACCCCTCCTGTCTCAGGGCACTGCTGGGAGACATCAGGCACCCCCCCCTGGGACCCCCCCCGACAGTATGTGGCATGTGTGTTACACCTGGACGCAATGGCAGGAGTCACAGTCACAACATAGGGACAGTCTGTGGCAGTGGCCTATGCACTCACCTGATACCCTGGTCGCCCATACAGCATGGAGTACTGTGGGAGGATCACATCCAGCAGAGCCATGTTCTCCTCCAGGGTGAATGGCTGTGTCCTCTCCACAGCCCTTGACATGGTTCCAGGGAATCAGTAGCAGCAGCTGGGTCGACGAATGCAAAGATGTGCAGGCAAGTGCTCCCTCATGGGACCTGGCTGCCTTATATGTGCCCTTCTGCCCAGTCTCATGCACAGGAGTACAGAGTGATTGGTCACTCACATTTGCATCCTATGTTTCCACCAATCCCTTCAAAGCTAGCAGTCTGTGGGTTCTCTATCGGTTTCATTCTCCTGCATGATGTCAGCCCCACAAACACATTGCAACAAAGTAGAAGAATTCCAACTGACTTCTGCTGTGCACCTTTCAGAACAATTTCGAATTTTGAACTTGGTCTCCATGACAACCAGCATGCATGTAGGCCTTAATACTTGTCCCCTATGTAATTTGGAGCATCACACACAGGTACGGTGCGTTTGGGGGCCCTAGGGCACCCCAAATGCATGGCAACGGCCCGTACATGCATGCCTACGCTCTCCATCACTATGGGTCTGCACGCGTATGCGTACCCGTAGTGGTACGGACCGTACACTCGCATCTACGCTCACTATCACTATGGGTCTGCACGCGTATGCGTACCCGTAGTGGTACGGACCGTACACTCGCATCTACGCTCACTATCACTATGGGTCTGCACGCGTATGCGTACCCGTAGTGGTACGGACCGTACACTCGCATCTACGCTCTATATCACTATGGGTCTGCACGCGTATGCATACCCGTAGTGGTACGGACCGTACACACGCATGTACGCTCTATATCACTATGGGTCTGCACGCGTATGCGTACTCGTAGTGATAGTGAGCGTAGATGCGAGTGTACGGTCCGTACCACTACGGGTACGCATACGCGTGCAGACCCATAGTGATAGAGAGCGTACATGCGAGTGTACGGTCCGTACCACTACGGGTACGCATACGCGTGCAGACCCATAGTGATAGTGAGCGTAGATGCGAGTGTACGGTCTGTACCACTACGGGTACGCATACGCGTGCAGACCCATAGTGATAGTGAGCGTAGATGCGATTGTACGGTCCGTACCACTACGGGTACGCATACGCGTGCAGACCCATAGTGATAGGGCCGTACACACGCATCTACGCTCACTATCACTATGGGTCTGCACGTGTATGCGTACCCGTAGTGGTACGGAACGTACACACGCATCTACGCTCACTATCACTATGGGTCTGCACGCGTATGCGTACCCGTAGTGCTACGGACCGTACAAATGCCTGTATGCTCGCCATCACGATGGGTACACATACGGCAGCACTCCCACAGTGATTTGGGAACATGCACAGGCCCTCTCAGCAGCAGTACGGCGGTTTTTACACATCACTGTGGTGATAGGCGACACACATGTAGGAATAGGGCGGACATACTTGTCCATGGATGGACATACTTGTCCAGGAATGGACATCAAGGCATCGTCTGTGCATTACTACATGTGTGGGGCACAGGTGTCACAGGCTGTGATGTGGAACATGCCTCCTGAGTGGAGAAGGCACCAGATGTATGATGAGATGTGTACATGTGTACTGTGTGAGGGTGCAATGTGTGCCAGGCATGCCCTTGACTCCTTTGACATGTGTGCATGTGGGACTGCGCACTTGGGGTGAGCGTCACTGGCATGGCACGGACACCAACACACGGAAGTGTCCCATGATGCCCGGTACAGGGGTCATGACACATGACTTGTCACTACCCACAGTGCACAATGTGACTATGCCATATATGTGTCCGGGATTTACATCAGGTTGATGTTGTAGCACCCTCAAAAGCTGCAGCCGTTGCAGCAACCAACATGTGGCTGTGTGTAGATTGTCATTGCACACTGTTCCCAACACCATGCCACATGTGTTATCGGATGTGAGGTGCACATGTATGAATGGGACACGGAGTAGCGTGACAAGGCCATGTCAGCAAACTCACAAGGAATGTGTGGTGAGTCATGACATGTGCACCTTCATAGCAAGGTGTGTGGGCTGGACTAGTGTAATGTCATGTGACCTGTGGCTCAAGTGTTCCGCTACCAGTCTCTGCAATCGGCATCACACTTCTGCTGATGTGTGGGTGTATGTCACTCCTGTCTTGCGTCGGGCAGTGCACTTGCACTGGGACACAGCTATTTCCATGGCGTGGCATGGGGAGGTTCTCAATCACCGTGTGTAGCTGGGTCTTGGAAGGAGTGTCACCTTGCATCCATACGTGTCCTGGGCATGTAGCACATGCCTGACTCCCTATGTGGCATGTGTGTATTGCCAGATTTACATGTGCTCAGTAGACATGAGTTGTTCTCGTAGTGCACTCACTCTTCCTTGTCACTTCCAAATTACTGCAGAGCGCCTCCTGTTGCCCGAAGAATTCCAGACTTGGCCACCATGCAGGAGAATGACAGGATCCGGCTCTACCGCTTCACCCAACCGTTGATTCTGGAGCTGACGGCGAGACTGGCACCACACCTGCAACCGCAGCACAGGTATCCTACGGCACTGACACCCCAGCTGAAGGTAATGGCTGCCCTACATTTTCTTGCCACGGGTACCTTCCAAAATACCATAGCTCATGTTGGTGGCATGTCCCAGAGCATGTTCAGCGGTGTGCTGCATGATTTCTTGGAGGCCATGTTGATTCACCTGGATGACTTCATCAAGTTCCCAACCCCTGAACAGATGACTGAGGTCAAGCGTGGATTCTATGCCCTGGGAGGGATGCCCCATGTCATTGGGTCCATAGATGGGACACATGTAGGTTTGGTACTGTTGGACAGGCCACACGAAGGGCTTGCTCCCTCCCCGCACGACAGGGCCCGAGCTCCGGCCCACCAGGCATAACCCACGAAAAGCACCTGTACCCCGTCTCCCGACGGATCTTCGGCCCTCGGACCTCTACTCATCACGGGGCCCAGCCCCACCGGCTCCCCCGGCCGGTTCAAGCCGCCATCTTGGGCCCTGCACCCCGAGGCCGCGTGGCCTCGGCCCGACCCTAACCCCGGGCCTGGCCGGCCCCGACATCCCGGCACCACCATCCACCCAGGAGGTGAGCGGACCACTTGGCAGGTCAATGGGAGAACGAAGTGTCAAGAGCTCTTCCCCCCGCCAGGTGCCGATCGCCTCCAGCTCCCCCCAGGCGCTGGCTCCACCCCCTGCTGGGTGTCTGGACACCTTCATCCCGGGCCCTCCGACCTCCAAGTGCGAGGGTCCGGACATAAAAGGGCGCCTGCCCTATAACTGGGGCAACTCCGGAGCAGGAAGGCAGTTGTATCCTGGAGTCGAGAGACACCGAGAGAACTCAGCCTTGACGGACTACTGGCGCTGCCGTAGCCCGCTCTTGTGAACCATCGTCCTGTCTGCTGGCGCTGCCGCGGCCTTCTGCAACATCCATCCTCGTCGGGACCTGCTGGCGCTGCCGCGGCCCGTTGTAACGACCATCCTCATTGGGACCTGCTGGCGCTGCCGCGGCCCGTTGTAACGACCATCCTCACCGGGACCTGCTGGCGCTGCCGCGGACCGTATATCGACCATCTTTCCGGGACCTGCTGGCGCTGCCGCGGACCGTGTACCGACCATCTCAACCGGGACCTGCTGGCGCTGCCGCGGCCCGTACCAACTAAGCCACCAAGCTCGAGGATTGTGAGCTAGTCATCATCTCATCCGAACTACCTGACTGGTAGACAGACTGTCCCGCTACCCCTTACCCTGCTTTGAGAGACTTGAATCGAGGGGACCCCTGAGTCCAGACCTCCTTGTACCATTCAACCGTACCTTAAGAAGTGCTTATAAAGAACACTGAACCTTATCTGTGTGTGGTATCTGTCTGTGAGGGGGAAGTTACTTGTCTGTACGATCGCTGGAGACGGCTCTCCCCGGAGACCTCTCCTCCTGACCCCGGCCGACCCTCCCGGTCCATCTACCCTTTCTAACATTGGTGGCCAGCGGCGCGATCCGAATCAACGCGTAATCGTACAGAGAGTAGCTCACCCCACGACAAAAACACGATGTCAGCCAAAGATAGCAGCTCCACCGAGAATTTCCAAATGGATAAATTAGAAGAATACAACCACCGCGAACTGAGACAATTCTGCATAGAACTTGGCATTGCTACCACCGGCCTGAGTACCAAGGATGATCTAAAGCACGCCCTAGAGTCGTGGACAGAAACTGGGGTCGCCGGACCCTCCGACCAAAGCAGCATCACACCAGAGGGGAACGCCACGGCTCCCGAGGAGCGGGGAACGGGCCTCTCGCAGGAGGAGATCCGAGAAAGAGAAAGAACCAGATTGCACGAGTTGGAAATGGCACGACTCAAGATGGATGGGGAACTCAAGTTAGCTGAACAGAAACTCAACCTCGAGCATATGCGGCTCCGAGACGAACGAGAAGAGAAGCAGAGACAGAGAGAGCTGGAGGAGAAAAAAATAACGCTCGAGCACGAGCGCCAACTAGCGGAGATAGAACTTCGGAAACAAAATAAAGAACTGGGGGTGCCTGAGCGACCACACACCCCGGGGCCAATCGAGAAAAAAGTCCACATCCCCAAGGATGTTGTCCGCGAGTATGTCCGAGAAGACGACATACAACAGTGGTTTAAAGCCTACGAGATCGCCATGACCTCCCACCGGATCGACCAGAGTGATTGGGGAGCCGGACTTTGGGGGAGGTTTATCAACGAGGGTCGCGATGCCCTACTGCAGCTCCCAGATCACCAAATGTCGTCCTACGACCACATGAAGGCTGCCCTCCTCACCCGCTACGGCCTCACACCCGAGATGTACCGCCAGAGGTTCAGAGATTGCACCCGGATCCCAGGTACAACTTGGGTAGAATACGTGAACTATTTCAGCCGTGCCTTCGAGGGTTGGATAAAGGGGAGCCATGTCACCACTTACGAACAACTCTTTAACCTTAGGGTATGGGAGCACCTGTCGAACAACTGTTTCGTCGAGCTCAGGCAGCACCTCCTCGACAGTAAGCTGACTGACCCCCGGCAGCTCGCCGCCGAAGCTGACCGATGGGAAAGCACCCGAGTGGGCCGGAGGGGGCCACACGAACAGAACAGAAGCAACCCAGGCCAGCACCGTCCTCGGGGAGGAGGAGGGGGCCAGGGGCGAGGGAGAGACGCCTTGCCAACAACACCCGTGGCCAGCACCCCGCCTCCGGCCGGCCGGGGCAACCCCCCGTGGCGTCCTGGGGCCCGAGCCAACGTCACGTGCCACCGATGCCAGCGAGTCGGCCACTACGCCAATGACCCGAGCTGCCCGCAGAACCAAGCACCCAAGCCCCGCCAGGTAGCTGACGCCGCCCTGGGGGAAGAGCGATCATCGGAGGAACCAGAAGAGTATGAGCCGGCCCAGCAAGAGTGGGAGCCGGCCGCCATGGTCCTGGCGTGCTTAGGGGGAAGAGACATGGTCCCGCGGGCTCCCCTACCCGCTAACACCAGGAAATACGGTCAGTGGGTGACCATTAATGGACAGCGAGCCGAGGCCTTGCGTGACACAGGCGCCAGTGTGACGGCCGTCCGCTGTCACCTGGTGAAGCCCGAGCAGATCCTGCCGAACATTCTCTGCCCCGTCCGCTCGGCAGACAACTCTGAAAGTATGTGTCAAATGGCCTGCATCCCATTCGAATGGGGAGGGGTCTCCGGCCTGTTGAAGGTGACGGTCCGGGACGATGCCCCCGTGGACTGCCTCCTGGGGAATGACCTCGAGAGTTCCCCGTGGGCCACCGTTGAGAGAAGGGAGCACCTGGGGATGCTGGGCCTCCCGGACTGGGCCTGCATAACCACCCGGTCCATGGCCGCCCGTGCCGTCCCTCGATCAGAAGAACCGGAATGGCCGGCACCTCCGCCCCCGGTCGCCCCAGTAGAAGACAACGACAAGGCCAGCCTCCCAGACCCGACGACCGAAGGGGACGCACAATCCCAGGACCTTCCTGACCTGGCTCAGTGGTGTCAAGAAGGGGGGCCCACCCAGGAACAGTTCCGCCAGGAACAAAAGACCTGTCCCTCCCTCGAGGGACTCCGCCAACAAGCCAGCGCCCAGAACGCAGGGGACTCCACCGGAACTCACTGGGTCTACTGGGATAACGACCTGCTATACAGCGAGCAGAGAATCGCCGAGCTGGGGGCCGGTCGAGTACTGGTGGTACCTCTCCGCTTCAGAGACTTTCTGCTCAACCTGGCACACGATGTCCCCCTGGCTGGACACCTGGGCCAGCACAAAACGTACAGCTGCCTAGTGACCCACTTTTTCTGGCCGAAAATGAGGAACGACATCCTGAACCACTGCCGATCTTGCCCCACATGCCAAGCCAGCGGGAAGAGTGGTCGGAAGCTGAAAGCCCCTCTGCAACCCTTCCCTGTGGTCACCACCCCGTTCGAGAGGGTGGGGATAGACATTGTGGGGCCTCTGGACCCCCGCACGGCACAAGGACACAGGTTCATCTTAGTACTGGTGGACCATGCCACCCGCTACCCCGAGGCGGTGCCTCTACGGACCGTGACAGCTCCGGTGGTTGGCCGGGCCCTAATGGGGATCTTCTCCCGGGTAGGCTTCCCCCGAGAAGTCGTCAGCGACCGAGGCACGAACTTTATATCCAAATACATGAAGTCCCTCTGGCAACAATGCGGGGTCACCTACAGATTCACGACCCCCTATCACCCCCAAGGGAACGGACTAGTGGAGCGGTTTAACCGCACTCTCAAGGGGATGATTGGGGGATTGGAAGAGCCCCTCCGTCGCCAGTGGGATGTACTACTCCCGTGCCTCCTCTTCGCTTACCGAGAAGTTCCCCAGAAGTCCCTCGGTTTTAGCCCTTTCGAACTCCTGTACGGGCACCCTGTGCGAGGGCCCCTCAGCCTAGTAAAAGAAGGTTGGGAGATGGCCCCCCTAAAGACCCCTCCAGACGTCTTCAAATACCTCCTGGCCCTACGCAATCAGACCCGGCGCTTCAGACAGATGGCCAAGGCGAACCTCGAGGCCAGCCAGGAGGACATGAAGAGGTGGTATGATCACAATGCCTCCTCCGTTGAGTTCGAGCCTGGACAACAAGTATGGGTGATGTCCCCCACCGAACCATGTGCCTTGCAAGATAAGTGGACGGGGCCCTTCAAAGTGGTCGAGCGCAAAAGCCCCGTCACTTACCTCATCGACCTGGGGACCTCCCGGAACCCCCTCCGGGTCCTCCACACCAACCGACTCAAACCACACTTTGTGCGCTCAGAACTCAGCCTCCTGATGGCTACGGACAGTGGGGCAGAGGAAGACTCCGAACCCCTCCCGGATCTTCTGAAAACTCAGGAGAATGACGGCTCCGTGGACGGGGTCCGGCTCTCTGACGCCCTCACTTCGGAGCAACGCCAGGGCTGCCGGAACCTCCTGCTGCAGTTCGCTACCCTGTTCTCCCTCACCCCCGGGGTCACCCCTTGGTGTCTGCACGACGTGGACACCGGGGACAGTCCCCCTGTCCGACACCGGGCCTACCGCGTACCAGATCGGGTACGGGCCTGCATACAGGAGGAAGTGGCCAAGATGCTCACAATCGGGGTCATCGAGCCCTCGGACAGTCCCTGGGCCAGTCCGGTTGTATTGGTTCCCAAAGCCGCTGCCCCCGGCACCGCACCTGAACTGAGATTCTGCGTCGACTACCGGGGCTTGAACGCTGTCACCCGGACCGACGCTCATCCGATTCCCCGAGCAGACGAGCTGATCGACCGGCTGGGGGCCGCCCGCTACCTCAGTATCTTCGACCTAACAGCGGGCTACTGGCAGATCGGCCTCACACCCAGGGCTCAGGAACGGTCAGCCTTCTCTACCCCCGATGGCCACTACCAATTCAAGGTCATGCCCTTCGGCATGAAGAATGCCCCCGCCACGTTTCAACGCCTCGTGAACCAGGTCTTGGCGGGGCTCGAAGAGTTCAGCGCTGCCTACCTGGACGATATCGCTGTATACAGCCGCCACTGGCCCGACCACCTCCGTCACCTCCAAGAGGTCCTACAGGCCCTCCAGCGGGCCGGTCTCACAATTAAGGCCGGCAAGTGCCAAATTGGCCAAGGGTCTGTGACCTACCTTGGGCACCAAGTGGGAAGCGGGCTGGTGGCCCCGCTACAACTTAAGATTGCTGCCATCCAGTCCTGGCAGCCCCCCGTCACCCAGACCGAGGTCCGAGCCTTCTTGGGGCTCACCGGCTACTACCGGCGGTTCGTGAAAGACTACGGCAGCATCGTGGGGCCCCTCACGGGTCTCACGTCCAAGAACCAGCCGAAGCGGATTAACTGGACCCCCGATTGTCAAGCGCCTTCGAGAAACTGAAGGCCGCCCTGTGCACCGCCCCTGTGCTCCAGGCCCCCGATTACAGTCAGGAATTCGTGGTACAGACCGACGCCTCCGACCACGGCATCGGGGCCGTCCTTTCTCAGTTAAACCCCGAGGGTCATGACCAGCCGGTGGCCTTCATCAGTCGACGTCTCCTGGCCCGAGAACAGCGCTGGAGCACCATCGAGAGGGAGGCATTCGCAGTGGTGTGGGCCCTCAAAAAGCTCCGGCCCTATCTCTTCGGTACCCACTTCCGGGTACAAACCGACCATCGACCCCTGCAGTGGCTGATGCAGATGCGGGGGGAGAACCCAAAACTCTTGCGCTGGTCCATTTCCCTGCAGGGAATGGACTTCACTGTGGAGCACCGACCAGGCCAAGACCACGCCAACGCGGACGGCCTGTCCCGCTTTTTCCGCCTCGACGAAGAGAGTCCCCAAGGAGATGGGTGACTCTCCCCGCCTTCAGCTGGGGGGGACGCATGTTGGACAGGCCACACGAAGGGCTTGCTCCCTCCCCGCACGACAGGGCCCGAGCTCCGGCCCACCAGGCATAACCCACGAAAAGCACCTGTACCCCGTCTCCCGACGGATCTTCGGCCCTCGGACCTCTACTCATCACGGGGCCCAGCCCCACCGGCTCCCCCGGCCGGTTCAAGCCGCCATCTTGGGCCCTGCACCCCGAGGCCGCGTGGCCTCGACCCGACCCTAACCCCGGGCCTGGCCGGCCCCGACATCCCGGCACCACCCTCCACCCAGGAGGTGAGCGGACCACTTGGCAGGTCAATGGGAGAACGAAGTGTCAAGAGCTCTTCCCCCCGCCAGGTGCCGATCGCCTCCAGCTCCCCCCAGGCGCTGGCTCCACCCCCTGCTGGGTGTCTGGACACCTTCATCCCGGGCCCTCCGACCTCCAAGTGCGAGGGTCCGGACATCAAAGGGCGCCTGCCCTATAACTGGGGCAACTCCGGAGCAGGAAGGCAGTTGTATCCTGGAGTCGAGAGACACCGAGAGAACTCAGCCTTGACGGACTACTGGCGCTGCCGTAGCCCGCTCTTGTGAACCATCGTCCTGTCTGCTGGCGCTGCCGCGGCCTTCTGCAACATCCATCCTCGTCGGGACCTGCTGGCGCTGCCGCGGCCCGTTGTAACGACCATCCTCGTTGGGACCTGCTGGCGCTGCCGCGGCCCGTTGTAACGACCATCCTAACCGGGACCTGCTGGCGCTGCCGCGGACCGTATATCGACCATCTTTCCGGGACCTGCTGGCGCTGCCGCGGACCGTGTACCGACCATCTCAACCGGGACCTGCTGGCGCTGCCGCGGCCCGTACCAACTAAGCCACCAAGCTCGAGGATTGTGAGCTAGTCATCATCTCATCCGAACTACCTGACTGGTAGACAGACTGTCCCGCTACCCCTTACCCTGCTTTGAGAGACTTGAATCGAGGGGACCCCTGAGTCCAGACCTCCTTGTACCATTCAACCGTACCTTAAGAAGTGCTTATAAAGAACACTGAACCTTATCTGTGTGTGGTATCTGTCTGTGAGGGGGAAGTTACTTGTCTGTACGATCGCTGGAGACGGCTCTCCCCGGAGACCTCTCCTCCTGACCCCGGCCGACCCTCCCGGTCCATCTACCCTTTCTAACAGGTACCACCACACGCACGGGAGGTGGCGTACCGTAATCGGAAGCACTACCACTCCATCAATGCCCTTGTGGTGTGTCTGTCCAATATGGTGATTTCACATGTCTGTGCTCGTTTCCCAGGATCAGCACACGATGCCTACATCATGAGGCGTAGCGGGATGCCTGATATGATAATGCAGCTGCGCAACGAATGGGCATGTATTGTTGGTGGGTACAGTCTGTCTGTCCTGTATTCTGTATAGCCGACCAGCACGACGGCTACACCAGTTCTAACGATGTCCATGTGCTTCCCATGTAGGGGACGCTGGCTATCCCAACATGCCTTGGCTGCTGACACCTCTCCGCAACCCCATCACGCCGGCCCAGCTCCGCTATAACACCGCCCATGGCCGGACAAGGCGAGTGATAGAGAGGACGTTTGGCATGCTGAAGAACCGATTCCGGTGCCTCCACAAGACCGGCGGTGCACTCCCTTATGCCCCGGCGAAGGTCTGCAAGATCTTCATGGTATGCTGCATGCTGCACAACATGGCAGTTGAAAGAGCTGTGCCACTCATCCTGAATCAACATGACGAGGACCATCCACCCGTGGAGGACGAAGGGCTTGGCAATGGGGCTAGTGATGTGGAGGATGTGGAGCCGCAAGAGGACATCCAGACTCGGCTCATACGCGACTTCTTTGCTTAGTGGTGAGTACCAGGGTCTGAGTGTGCACGCATTGGTCCCCGTGTGGCATGCGTTGTGATGTGTGTCTCCACCTGCATGTATGGCACGTGGGTCAGAGGTGTGTGTGGGTGTGTCACTGGAGTGATGGTGGCAGTGATGGTAGTATTTCCCCAGTCATAATTGTGACCTAGCATGTTGTCATCCATACATGTGTCGAGTAACTGCACATGCAAGTGGCTGTGCTTTTTGTGGCTGACTTCTTGTGTGTCTCTCTTCCCCAGGTACCTGCGCATGCCGTTTGCTGGTTGCATTGTTGTGGCACTGCTATTCCTCATGGACATGACATCGTGGGCTGACTCAGCGTTACAGGCACGGACACGTTTGGAAGTCTCCATGGGGTAAGGGATGCATCTGGGGTGTATTGGGTGTGGCAGTTGTTCACGATGTGTGCACACTGCCCCGGTCGGGGTTTGGTTCCTCTGCAGACATGTGGCATCCCCATGGGACACGACATGCAGCTGGGTACACCTGAATAGATGGGCTGCCTGGTTGTCAGTCATCAGTGATGGGATAGTGGATTGTGATGATGGCATCAATGTGTGTGACACTGCCCTCGGACACATACGGTTAACATTGTCTTGACATGGCGTGGGACTTCCACATCAGCGGATGTATGGTGTATGGCAGGCTCTCCGTGAGCAGCTGTGGGTATTTAGCTGTTAGCCGACACTTGTGTGCCAGTTCCATGGCTATCACGCATTTGTGCTGCAGAAGGGGGGTGCCAGTGTTGGAGCCACATGTTACTCCACATGCTGTGTTCATGTGTACTTCAAGTTGCCTCTGCAATCCCAAAAACATGACTATTAAAGGTGTCCCTATGCCTCCAAGGTGCCTCTTCTCAGTCAATGCTGTTGGCACGGTGCATCCTGCATGTCTGGCATGGTATTCCCTGATTGTGGCTATGTGTCAATGTGTCGAGTGGCAAGATGCAAGCTGTGTGTGTGTGCTGAGACTGTGTATTGTGCATGATGTCCATGACTGTGTGGGTATTGTGACATGTGCCATCCCCATGCATCCAACGTTGTCCATGACCCCATTCTCTGCATCCACCGGACTCAAGCTTGCAGGACATGGTTCTGCCACCTGTCTACACATACCTGGGTGCCCCCCAGGACACGGGCCAGGATCCCTGACCTCTGCGCATGACTGTTGCTGTACTCAATGTGTCTGTCAGCACGGTTGTTCGGCCACCCCCTCAGCTGGTTCTGACCATCACGGGTGTGTATGGTGCTCCATGTCTGTCTTGCCTAATAAACTGTGACCCATGTGTCCTGTGCCAGACTCAGGCCCCAGGGTGTGGATGGTTGAAGTGAACAGATGACTCAGGCATGTTTAGACTGTACAAGACACATGTTAGGTAATAATGCTACCAGCAGGCATCTACTCTTAATAGTGTGATTTATTATTGGGGGGGGGACAAAGTGAGGGGCTTTCCGGGATTAGGGAATCCAAAGTTCAGTAGGGGAGTTGGTGTCCTTGCCATTGGAAATCCTCAGAGTCCATGCCACAGTCTTTGTCAACATTGGTCAGCCAGTGACCAGCAGGGCCATGTGGCAGAGAATGTCTCTTGATGCTGTGATGCTGTTGCTCCAGTGGGCCAGGTGCCAGGCCAGGTGTCCTGGGAGATGGTGATGTAGCAGCCACCCTCACGGTCCTTTCCGTGGACGACCCGGCTTCCTGCGGGGAACCTCAGCAGCAGGCCGTGACGACGTCTGGGATGCTCCGTCGGATGTTTCCTCCTCCTCCTCATGATCCCTCCCTGTGGGTGGTGATGTTCTCCGCCTTCTGGCACAGGGAGGGTCGGCCATGGTGTCGGCCATCCGACGGAGTTCAGCGTGAATCCCCTGGGACGCCGTCACTTGCTCAGCCTGTCTGTCCTCCATCCTCCGTTGGTGTACCTGTAGACAGGCTATTAGCTCCGCATGTTGCTGGGCCTGCTGGACCTTGATCCCCTCGAGGACGGACACAACCTGGGCCATGCCCGTGGTGTCCTGCCGGTATGAGTCCAGGATGTTACGGACATGGGAAATTACCGGATCCCCAGCCAACTGGTCAGGCTCGCGCCTCCGCCGTCCTCCACTCCCACCACCCCTGCCCACTTGCGTCTGGCCTGCACTTGTGGGCACATCGGGTCTCCGGGACCCCTGAGGGGTGGCATTGGCGTTGTCGCCTGCCTCCTCCTGGGTGCCCGGGACACCGTGTCCCTCCTGGCGAGCCTGGCTGCATTGTGGTGTTGGGGCAGGGATCCTGGGTGTCTCCTGGGATGTGGCAGGAGTGGGGGTGGTGGTTGGCACGGTTGTACCTGACGCAGGTGCTGCAGGTGGTTGGACACCAGAGGGGCCAGGTCGGTCGGGGTCGTCCGCAGAGTGGTGAGAGTGGTCGCTGCCGGTGGGATCGGTCTCCTGCAGATCCGGGTCCTGTGAGTGTTCCCCCCCAGTGTTGGGGGGTGCAGCACGACGTTGACCTGTGTGTGAGAGAGAAAATGTTAATTTTGATCCATGCAACATCCATGTTTCATCCGTTACAAAGTTGGCACATTTCCTCTTGGAATTAGGATCTGTCTTGCATTCCACTCACAGTGCACTTGTGCATGTGTGTGTCCCTTGGGCACCAATTTGGCCCCTTTAACTATGTGTGGCACAGTCTTACTTGCTGCGTCAAGTGTGACTGCAGTCAGCAGTGGAGTGTGCATGTGTGGCGAGCCATGCATTTGCGCCTTCCTTGTAGCACTGTACATGTGCACATGGAGTGGATCCACACACTTATATGATGCAGGTGGCTGTCCTTGTGCTCGTGTACAGGTTGTGACATGGCCCTGCGTTTTGCCATGATGAAGAGGGGGGGTTCTGGCACTGGCCACCCTTGTCTACATGCACGCAGTCCACCTGCTGACGAGCAGACATTCCCACACACCAAAGGACTGATTTGCTCTCCCTGTGTCTCCCTCCTTCTCTGTCCCCCTCTCCCTCCCTCTCTGTCCCCCTCTCCCTCCCTCTGTGTGTCAGCCTCCTCCCTGTGTCCATCTTCCTGTGTCTCCCTCCCTCTCTGTCCCCCTCTCCCTCCCTCTCTGTCCCCCTCTCCCTCCCTCTGTGTGTCAGCCTCCTCCCTCTGTCCGTCTCCCTCCCTCTCAGTCCCCCTCTCCCTCCCTCTGTGTCCCCCTCTCCCTCCCTCCGTGTGTCACCCTCTGTCACCTTGGCCCAGCTTCCTGGGCACACACTGTTAGCAGATCTTTGAGTGGCCCTTGGCCTGTTGATGTGAGTTTGTTTCTGATCTCCAGGCACCCATTTTGTCTGCTGTGTGTCTGTGCGCTGCTGCTGTGGTGGTGTGTGCTGCCACTCTTTCACAATGTTGGCTGGTCATTAGCTGCTGGCATGTGCAAAACAGTGCCTTCACCCCCATGTGTTGATGCAAGGCGTCCGCCATTTGCTGGCAAGTCATTCCTGTGTTGGGACACAGTGTTTGTCTGGCTGTGACCTAGGCCATATGGGCAGAGGGCATTGTTGTCTGCTTTGGAGTCGCACTATGTGATTCTTGGTGCCCAGCCTCCCGCCATCCGGGTTACCGTGTCATGTGTTGTTGTCTTCTGTGACTTGACATTGTCCAGCTGGGTGCATGGGGCATGGTGGCAGCAGTGGCATGTGCCTGCTCATGGAGTGTGGTTGAGTAATGCGATGGCTTGTGGTGGTTGCGTGCCTGTTATTAATTTTGGTTGTGGTTGCAGTTCCCCCCATGTGAGGTGCGTTGTTTGTGTACTCACCCGGGTCTCGGAGTCCTTCTACTCCTTCAACTGCCTCCACCGGCAGTATGGCCATCACCCTCTCCTCCCAGGGATGGTACTGTACGGCTCTGCAGGAGGGCCCTCCTCCGGTGGCGTTGGCCTGGTCGTGTTCCTCCTGTCTCTTGGCTCTGACCCTCCTCCGCAGATCGTACCACCTGTTCTGGCAATCCTGCTTGGTCCTCCTGGTGTCCGCAACAGCATTCACAGCATCGACGATGGTCTGCCACATGGCTGTTTTGGCTGCCTTGCTGGTGCTTCTGACCAATGTTCCAAAGATCTGTGGCTCGACTCTGAGGATTTGATCAACAAGGACCTCCAACTCTCGGTGACTGAACTTTGGATTCTTGGTAGTGGGCATGGTGAGGGGTGTGGGTGGGGATGGTGTGGGTGTGGGGGGGGTGTGGATGTTGGGGGGGGGTGTGGATGGTTGTGTGTGTGTGTGAATGTGATGAGAGGGTGTTTGTGAGGGTGGTCGTGTGAAGGTGTGCAAGTGTAAGATGTGGTGTAGCTTGTAGTCTGGTTCTGTGGTGTCTGGCAGCAGTGAGTCTGTTGCAAAGGCTCATGGTTTGTGTGTGTGGGCCCTTTTCATTGGTCCATGGGTGGGTGTGGCAGTGTTTGAATTTTGGGTGGGTGTGTTATAAGGAGTGGTGGTGTATTGGGCCTCTGTTTGTTTTTGACAGTTGCAGGTCAGTGATTGTGTTATTTTAGTGGTTGTTGGCCATGTTTAGTGGCTGTGTGCCTTTCGAATGGTGTATTCTTGTGTTGTTTTGTTTTGTCCTTGTTGTGTACGTGCGTTTTGAGCGTGTGTACGGTGTGTACATGGGCCATTTGGTTGTACGATTATGTCCTTGTGTGTGGCTTTGTACGACTCGTACATGCGGTTGTGATGGTGGGGCATGGGGTGCGCTCCGCACTTAGGAGGTTGTGTTGGGGGTGCGCCAGGAACGTACTGGGGTGGGGGTACGACTGGAACGTACTGGGGTGTACATGGACGGTGGTACGACACGTACAGGGGTGGGGGGGTGTACATGGACGGTGGTACGACACGTACTGGGGTGGGGGGGTGTACATTGACGGTGGTACGACACGTACTGGGGTGGGGGGGTGTACATTGACGGTGGTACGACACGTACTGGGGTGGGGGTACGACTGGAACGTACTGGGGTGTACATGGACGGTGGTACGACACGTACTGGGGTGGGGGGGTGTACATTGACGGTGGTACGACACGTACTGGGGTGGGGGGGTGTACATTGACGGTGGTACGACACGTACTGGGGTGGGGGTACGACTGGAACGTACTGGGGTGTACATGGACGGTGGTACGACACGTACTGGGGTGGGGGGGTGTACATTGACGGTGGTACGACACGTACTGGGGTGGGGGGGTGTACATTGACGGTGGTACGACACGTACTGGGGTGGGGGTACGACTGGAACGTACTGGGGTGTGGGTAGACGGGGCTATGACACGTACTGGGGTGGGGGTGTGGCTCGCACGTACTGGGGTGTAGGTACACGGGGGGTACGACACGTACTGGGGTGGGGGTACGACTGGAACGTACTGGGGTGTGGGTAGACGGGGCTATGACACGTACTGGGGTGGGGGTGTGGCTCGCACGTACTGGGGTGTAGGTACACGGGGGGTATGACACGTACTGGGGTGGGGGTACGACTGGAACGTACTGGGGTGTACATGGACGGTGGTACGACACGTACAGGGGTGGGGGGGTGTACATGGACGGTGGTACGACATGTACTGGGGTGGGGGGGTGTACATTGACGGTGGTACGACACGTACTGGGGTGGGGGGGTGTACATTGACGGGGCTATGACACGTACTGGGGTGGGGGTGTGGCTCGCACGTACTGGGGTGTAGGTACACGGGGGGTACGACACGTACTGGGGTGGGGGTACGACTGGAACGTACTGGGGTGTGGGTAGACGGGGCTATGACACGTACTGGGGTGGGGGTGTGGCTCGCACGTACTGGGGCGTAGGTACACGGGGGTATGACACATACTGTGGTGGGGGTACGACTGGAACGTACTGGGGTGTACATGGACGGTGGTACGACACGTACAGGGGTGGGGGGGTGTACATGGACGGTGGTACGACACGTACTGGGGTGGGGGGTGTACATTGACGGTGGTACGACACGTACTGGGGTGGGGGTACGACTGGAACGTACTGGGGTGTGGGTAGACGGGGCTATGACACGTACTGGGGTGGGGGTTCGACTGGAACGTACTGGGGTGTACCTAGACGGGTGGGGGTATACATATACGGGGGGTATGTGTCGGACGTACGGGGGCTGGGGGGAGTGTTGGGCGCGTATGCAGGCACATGTCTCCATGGTTGCTGTAGGAGTTCGGTGCGGACGGTGTTTTTTCCATACGGTTGTAACCTCGGACGCACGGGATGGATCGTGATTCCTCGGTCGGACTTGGTTTTTCACGTTTGTAAGGTAAATCGTCCGAGGACGTGTCGGACACATTTTCCGACCCGAGGACGTGTGGGGAATGATTCCCAGTGCGGTTCGTATGGACTTTTTACCATGCGAATCGTGATTGCCAGTTCGTACGGCACTTGTACGATTCGTACGGTAAAAAGACCCGATACGAGTCGCACGGGGGAATTTTTTACCGGATCGTGATCGGCACCCATGAGTCTAAAAATAAATCTACGTGCTGCACTGGAACTCTCTATAACAGGCTTTCTAGGTCATTCCTTACAATGCATAACCTTTTGGTCTGACCTAAATTCATTCAACAATTCGCACAGTGAAAGCAAGTTATAAAATATCTTAGTTAAATTTTGTGAAAAAATACCTCTGCCCAAAATTGGTCCGTAGAGATCTTTTAGACAAAGAAATAACTTTATGAAAGGATGGCTACATGACATCCAGAGAGGTTTTCAGAACTTGATTAACCAAGTGTTGGCGCCAATAGCATAATTAAAATATGTTCTAGATGGAAACCTTACTTAGAATGGGTATCATTGACATATGAACATGTAACCTCATAGTAAGGTTGAGAATAGGGATTATTCAGAAAATATCATCCTTCCCTAAGGGTTAGACTTTTCAGATATTGCTCACCTATGATCCTGTTATCTCTGTGCAGAAACTCATGCACATTATGGTCTTTTTAAATTGTTTTCTCAACTTAAATCCCTTGATTTTGAAAACACAACCCATTAATCTTTTTATGTAAGCCAAACCAGGGTAGAGTTGTAAGGACAAGAAATGCTATAAATGTTGACATTTCTGTATCACTTGGGACTTTGTATTGCAGGTTTTATGATTAGGTTTTCTAACCTAAATAAACGATTTCGGATGACTGAGAGCCCCACTGAAGAGAGAAAATGCCTCACCCATTGTGTTTTTAGCTTTGCTAGAATCTACTCAATTTGGGATTCAGTAGTCAAGTCTCAATCAGGCTAGAAGGACTATGCAATTCCATATCTGTTTAACAGTGCCTCTTTGCCTAGCATAATTAGCATGAAAGGAGTTTGCAATTCCATATCTGTTTAACAGTGCCTCTTTGCCTAGCATAATTAGCATGAAAGGTTGGCTGACAGCAAAGTTCTGCATTCAGCAGGTCACCACAGTGGCATATATCGTCCCTTCCTTCTGATAGAAAGTGGTAAAAAGCCAAGACATGAGCATCCAACATAAGGGTCTGAAAGTCCTGGTGACAGCACTGCTAAATGCGAAACCTCACCACGGCTCAAATCACAGAACTAAACTGATTTCCGTTTCCACTCGACACTGGTCCAAGAACAGTGACTTGACCATTCACCTCTCAGCTGCAAACAAATAATATATCATTCAGTCCAACTGCCGACAGGCCCCATGACTCACAATTTACCTGTGTAAAATGGGATGTGCGCTCAACGAGGGGTGCACTCCACCAATTGGAAAAGAGAACAGAGTCCTCTAGTCTGGTGAAGAATACAGAGGTCCACCAGGTGAATCCTTCAGGAAAGCCCAGTCCTGGGTGTAAGTGGGAAACAAATGAGAAATGTCAAAAGTTCTTAGCAATGCCTTCAAGAAATGCTTTGGAGAATCCCACTGTACTCATTTGCAGGGCTAAACTCCATCTGGTTGGGGCTCAGACAGAGCTGTCAGAATTCTAACAAACAAATAGTCTGCAAATCATTCAGTCAGAGGCACAGGCCATCTATAGAGCTCCTGTGTCCTTTGCACAATGCTTTGTCCAAAACTAGCCCTGGGAGAAATTTAAATTATGACAGCACAATTCATATCATTGTGAGAATTTCACATCAAACTTGTTACGCACAGTTCCTGAAATTTCTGCATTATGCCATATTGCATAATTACACCGCCATTTGCTGCTAAATTATAGTGTGAGAGAACTTGACCAACGTGAACAACCAGGCAAGTGGTTGTTCATGGAAATTATGTTTTTGCACTTATTTTAGCACAATATGCATCTTGCATCAAAGAATTACAGGAGGACAAATTACCCCTAATTTCACGTAATTATGCAAAGCATAATCAATATAAGCATTTCAGCATGCAAAATACAATTACTTATGTTTTTACTTATGGGATAGCAGCTGGATTTGTAAATGTCCTCCTGATGCTATTAACAGTTTAATATTATAATTTGATCAATGTGTATGTTGGTAATTGGATGACCACTATATTTATGTATAAGTTTATACAGTGCTAGCTAGACCCGAAGGTATCAGAGCGCTTTACATATAATGCAGTGTTGTTCCATACAAGTAAATATAAGTTTAGAGATCAAACATAGAGGTGCATCGAGATAAACATATCAAGGAGATCATTAAGCAGCCAAGGTAGTTACAGGACATTGTAACGGAACAAGATTATGGCATGAGTGATAAGGAGGAAGCTTAAACAATCAAATCAAATGCCCGCCTTAAAGGGTCTAAAAGGATTGTGTGACTCATTGTTAGCATAGCTTAGTTTGTTTGAGTATTAAAGTATTTGTTGAGCAGAAGGTATTTAATGTCCCGTTTGAAGCATGTCAAGGATGGGTTACAGCAGAGATCTCTAGTGAGTACATTCTAGATCCTAGGAGCATTTCCAGCGAATGAATGAGTCTGAGAGGATTTCTTTTTCAGTTTGTGAGGGATGAAAAGAAGTGCGTTGGAGCTTCTCAGAGCCCTGGCTGTTCCTGCTTTGGAAAGTGTAGAATCTATGTAGTTTGGGTTATGAGTGTGATGGGCTTTGTGGGTGATGCAAGCCGTCTTGTAGATACATCTTCCCATGATGGGAAGCCAATTGAGGTTCTTGAGGTGCCGCTGGTGAAATGTGCTCAAATCGTTTAACACCTGTTAGTAGCCGGGCAACCGTGTTGATAACTGTTGTAAGGTGGGTAAGGTGGGTTTTCGGAATTCCTGTGAGGATGGTGTTGCCATAATCCAGTTTTGAGAGGACAAGAGACTGCACTACCATTTTAAAATCATCAGGCAGAATAAATGGATTGATTTTCTTGATATTTTTAAGAGTGTACAGCGCTCCTTTGGCTAAGTTGCTTAAGTGGTCTTTCATTTACAGATTTTTGGCCAGAGTGATGCCGAAGGACTTTACGGAGTTGGATAGTGTAAGACAGCAGTTAAGGGCATCCAAGTTGGTGAGCCAATCTTGGATTGGGAGAGGGTTGTTATTCAGGGAGAAAAGGAGTAATTCAATGTTGTTGAGGTTGAACTTTGAGTGGTTGGTGTTAAGCCAAGTTTGTACCTTGATTAGTGCTTCATTCAGATGAATGATGTCGCTCAGTGAATTAATCTTGCAGTAAAGTTGGGTGGCATCGGCATAAAGGTGGTATTTTGCCCCTGCTTAGTTCAGGATAAGAGAAAAGGGTTCCATGAAGAGATTGAAAAGAGAAGGGGAGAGAATTGACCCCTGGGGTACACCATGGGGAACAAGTGTTGGTTTCGATAGGCAGTTGTTGATTTTTATTTGTTGAGAGCGATGTTGCAGGTACGAGGTGAACCAACTAAGGACTGTGCCATTGATCCCACTGCAGTTCTTGAGTGTCTCAATTAATGCTGGGTGGTTAACAGCATCAAAAGCAGTGGATAGGTCAAGTAGGATTAGAAGGCATGTGTCACCTTCATCCAAGGATCTGCAAATGTCATCCGCGATATTGAGCATAGCAGTTTCTGGGCTACATCCTTTTCTGAATCCTGACTGGAAGGTGTCAAGGAGACGGAATTGCTGTATATGATGGTTGAGTTGTAGAAGGACGCATTTCTCCATTGTTTTGGATGGGAACAGGAGGTTGGTGATAGGTCGGAGGTTATGCAAGTAATTGGGGGTCAGCCCCTGTTAAGTATGAGTGTGATTTGGGCTAGTTGGAGGGAGTCAGGTACATATCCTAAGGAGAAAGAGGTGTTGATTATTTTTGTCCAGAATGGGGCGATGATATGATTGAGGTTTTGTACTGATGTGGATGGGCGAGGATCATTGGAGTGGGAAATGGGCTTCAAGTTCGCAATTATATTATAGACTTCACTCTCAGTCATGGGTTTGAAGTCAGAGCAAGTTGCATCATTTTTGAGTTAAAGAAAATCAGAGTAGACAATAGTTTTTCTTGGGGCCATTTGGTCAATAGTAAAGTCTGCAGAGAGATCAACCATTGGGGTAAGTGAGTCCGCAGGGTGGGTTGGTATGGAAGATGGATTTTCGACTTGGATGATGGATTGCACAATATTTGCTCCTATGTCAGAAGTTGGCAATTTCTTCACAGCGTTAGTTAGTGGCTATTGATTCATGAGGGGAGGTATGGGTAGTTTGCCATTTGATCATGTTGAAGAGCTTCCTAGGTCTGGTCGTAGCCCGGTCAAGTTGGTTACGAAAGAAGGTGGCTTTTTCTCTAAAGATGTGTTTCTTATAAGAAAGCCATGCAGATGTTATGGCTGTGAGCTCGGTGGGGTCTGTGGCCCCCACAACTCAAGGGGATGGTGGTTCTATAGGAATGTTGCCTGAGAGTTGGAGAACCTATCCGTGAAGGGAGCTTCTCCTAACTAGGAGTGTGCTAGCAGGTTAATTTGGCCTGGATAAGAAGGTCCTTTTTTACATGTGAGATGTCTTTAGCATTTGACTCAAGATTTTGTTCTATTCAATTCAGGAGCTGGGACAGTCTGTTGGTGAGGATTCCAGCTCTAAGGGAGTATGTAAACGCGTCAGGACTTGTGGTTAAGTGGGGTGAGTGAGCTTCAATATAGGGAGGGCCAGCGCCAATGAGGTTGGGGAGGTGGATATTCTGTGTGGGCAGAGGAGTGTCTGTATTAGTTAAGAGGGATGCGTCCGTATTGGCTCCATGACAATTGGTCTTGAGTTGGGGCTGGCAAGGTCATGTTTTAGTTGTAAGTTAGTGCGCCTTGTTAGGAGTACGTCAGTGCACCTTGTTACAGTATGTTCATTGGGTATGGTGAGTGCCTTAGAAGTCTTTCTAGTGATTACTTGGCTCAAGCGTGATTCAGGGGGGCAGCAAAGTTGTTTAATGAGTCAGAGGGTTCAACAAAGGTGTGTACCGACCGACTGTGTAGTCAACTGGGTACGATGGTCCAGGTCTGGCTGAAGGAAGTACAGGGGAGAGGGGAGATTCCGGTACAAGGTCAGGAAGTGTTAGAGTAAGGAGAAGGGACGGATAGTGGCTGTCAAAGATAGTGAGGTTAAGGACTGTAGCTTGTACAAGTATGTTTTCTGTCCTGAAAATCTTTGGGGATTTTGATTGATTTGGAAACCTGTATGTGGAGAAGGAAGCCGTTTCTCCACTTATCAGGGTGTTTTGAGTAGAAGAGGAAGTCAGTTATCTTATTGCCATTGACCACGCTGTAGATGGTATCTGCTATTAATTTTTCCGGTAGTTGTTTAAAAAGTCTGTGTTTGAACTTCTTTTTTGTGTTATTAGCGAGATTTGTAGTATATCTGATGCTCCATGAGTTGGGGCCATATCTCTCGAGTGCAGTATCGAGCGATTTTGGGGGGGGGGGGGGGGGGGGGGGGGAAAGACATAGTTATGATAAAAGATAAAATAAAAAGTTTTGGTCGTCCAGAAAACCTAGGAGAGGTAAGGATGCGCTGAGAGATAAGGGCTGAACAGGGCGTTATGCCAGGGGAACTTGTCCTTTCTTTGTTGCTGTAAACATCAATGGCCAAGTATGGAGGAGTGTGTTGTGCAGATTCAAGGGAGACAAGAAGGAGGTGAGGGCATGGCGATTTGGGGCAAAGCGGCCAACCGGTCTGCCTGGGCCCCGATGCCAGATAATTAATGGAGTATCTGTTAATTGCCGAGGGGCCAGTTGCATAGGGCCGCCGCACCAATGGATCTGAAGTAGGCGTTGTGTGAGCCATGGAATTGGTCTACACCACTTGGTCAAGTGCACTGTTTAGCCTCAAACTTCCCTGTGTGCTGCACTACCAACGCAGAACTGGTAATACGACTGAGAGTTGCCTAAATCAAAGACAGGGCCTTAACAGAGAGTGATCCACCTGTGTAGCAGATGAGTATATTTGCTTTATTGGTGTTCAGCAGGCCGCCATTTGCAGGTCAGGCCACACCTCAGGAGCTCTAGGGGTTCTCCACTGTCTGATCCCCAACTGAAAGCCAGCTTTCCAGACCTCCTTACGTTCTCTTAATTGTATCAGTCATGTATCCCAGTGGCAGATGTGACCTAGTGACTATTTATTTAGTTTCTCTGGTCTGGATCTGGGACGCTTGGCCGCAATTTTAAGGTCAGGCAGGCCACAGCACTGAGTTGCCCTGCTCTACCCTCTCGCCCTTGGGGCTCCGCCAGGTACACTGTATTTTTGCCACCGAGGACCGGGGAACCAGAGCCACTTCACTTATGCATATGCCCTCCCCCACATTCACTGTGAGGCCCCTTGCATGAGGCAGCTGCATGGGGGGGCGATTGGAAGGCCAATAGGTGCCGCACGCAGACTCCTCCCAGCTTTGCAGCTCCGACTCTCTGCACCCGCCTGCAGGTCTGCGCCAATCCGCGTAGACGTCGGCGTTAGTCCAAAGCAGATCGGGGATGTCAGGATTACAAACTCAAATCAGCTACTGCTCCTGTAGCTGATTAGCGCCAACATGTCGGGCTCCCACAGTGATCTTTAGTTTCCAGGACATTGTCTCCGCCCGGCTTTGCAGCCCCGACTCACCGCACCAGCCTACAGGTCTGCACCGATCCGCGTAGACGTACGCGTTCAGCTCCATCGGCCAGTTGCAGTGCGACTGAGTCCACAAGGAAGCTCTGAGAAGAATTCCACACAGGAAAGGTGAGTCCATTTCAGTGCCCCATAATGTAGCAGGTGATGGCCGGATATCACCGGTATATTCACCCGAGAGTTTTCTCAGCACCTGGAGCTAGCTTGCAACACTTCCATCCGGTGGCCATTTTCATCTACCTATACTTCTACATACATAATACAAAATGTGCTACCGAAAGAGCTCTGAGAAGAATTCCAGTAACCTGTAGAGCACAGGAAAGGTGAGACCGTTCTAGCCCAACAATGTAGCAGGCAATGGCTGGGTATCACTGGGAATATTCACCCGAGGGGGATCCCAGGACCCGGAGCTAGTTTGCAACGCTACCGTCCGGAGGCCTCTTTTGGGTATGTTTATACTATATATACTACATGTTTGCTGAATTGAGTGAAACACATTCCTAGGTATTAGCCCAGTTTCAAGGAGGCCAGTGTATTTCGATCGGAGACCATAATGCCGGAATTCAACCCCCTGAATATATAAATATTATGGTCAGAGAAAGATGCGAGGTGTCATTTCCTTGACTCCTTATTAGTAACCAGCGTTCTGATAAATGACTATACTTGGCCCTGGCATTTACAGAATACATCCTTTTAAATTGGAGCTCTTCAACAGGCTTACTGGCAGTTCAAACTTGGTACAGTCCAAACACCAAGCAAGTATTAGATTAAGCTATTGTCGATATTGGCTTTTTTGATAATTATCTCGACTTTCATGCCTTACCAAAACAGAAAAGCATCAACTATATTAGGCTAGTGTGGCTTGACTCATCTACTTACAAATAAGATCATATTTGACATGACAATAGGAGACGTTTGCACTTTTTATTAATGATATTGTTGACCATCTCAACAATTGCAGTCATTACTCCCCGAAGATGTGCTGATTTCCGGTTCCAGCATTGCTTTTTGCTGATGATACTATTTGTGAGAAGTTGGACTGGTATATGCTGTCCACTAGTTATAGTGGGCACCTTGCACCAGTCCAAACGATCCTTATTGATGATTAGGTTAAAGACAACCTTTATTGAAAGCTATCCTAGTGGTAGCTATGGAGAGCAGCCTTCAGGCTAAGTCTCGAAGGAATATAAAGCAGCTTGGTTTACCAGATTATAACCTCCTGAATGACCAAATGAAAGGAGACCCACACACGGTATATATATATATATAAAATATATGTATTTATTTCTAAACACTCTCTACTAACCTCTTTATGAGATTAGAGAACAAGATACACAATATTAAAATACTAGAACGACAGTAAATAGCACAATACACAGTGGGCCCCAGGGGGAGACCAAACCATATATTAAGAAAGTTGCATAACAACCACGACTTGACTAGACACAGTGCCTAGAGCACGTAGAATCGCTGGGACCCCAAAGAACTACCCAAGGTAGTGACACAGGGGACCCACGGGAGACGCGTGCAGTGTGAGAATACAGCCGCGAGCTCCGTGAAATCCTATGGGAAAGTCGCCGTTGGAATTTTAAAGATTAAGGACCGTTAGGAGAGGACTTTGAGCAAACCCTTTCAAACTTAGAAGGTTCTAAGGCCAGCACCCATGTGAGCACTGGAGTACTCGTGTTACCTAACCCAGAGAAGCCGGGTGCATATGTGTCAAATGGTGTCGGGAATCTTCGTCGTTTTCAATGGCGTGATGCTGCAAAGTGCTGCTGCCGTGAAGAGATAAAGTGTCCGGTGTGATCCAAGCCTGGATCGGAGCTGAGAAGAACCTGAAAGCAGAGGGGACAGAGTCTGGATCACTTGCCAGTGATCAGGGGCTCGGTAGAAGAATGCCCACTGATGTCGGGTGTTTCAGGTGCGAAAAGGTGAAGATTGACTCTACAGCCACGGGGACCAGGAGACATCGACAGTGACCAAAGTCCGCAGGCGATCTGCCCCACAAAGGATATCGAGTGCTGGGGGGTCAGTGTCCAGATTGGAGACCAACAAGCCTTGGCAACTGCAACCCACGCAGTCAGAGAAAAGATGCTTCGGTGTGGACCTGCAAGGTCCTGTGGACTCCCCAAGTGATGGAGAGTCAGGACACATCTGGAACAAACAGAAAAGCCCATTAAAAGTTAAAGTTCCCTTCTCAGGGACCCACAGGTCGACAGACCAGAGATCGCAAATGGACCTCGAGAGGAATCACAAAATACCAGCCCACGGAACACATGTGGAGTGTAGGCGGGTAATATTCAGTGGAATTACTGCTCGGGGTATGGACTACAAGTAGCCCAAAGCACAGCCTCAGGGATTGCCAAAAAGCATATGCTGCTGCAAATGTGGACGGTGTCCAGGGGTACAGGTTGCACGGTCCCCACGAGGGCTGCGGGTCTCAGGTTTGCTGAGAGCACTGGTCGGCCTCAGGGAAGCTTGGAAACCGACCTCCTGTGTTGCAAAATCTTTGGAGTCCTTCAGGAGTTGGGTAGATGTAAACCGGTCAGATGCGTTTCAGGTGCCTGCCTTGCAGGGGAGTAACTTCTTTCCTCCAAGGGAGATTCTTCGGTCATCCAACATAGTGTAGATAGTTGAAGTACTTGGTTTCTGTAGCAGAGTTTGGTCCAGGTAAATATAAAGTCCTATAGCCATGGGTTCCTACTTTATACCCAAGGAAGGGGTGGGACAAACTCTGGGGACCCACCTATGGGAGGGTCAGGACTGTAGGGTGGCTACACCCATGTCCTTTGTCCAGTTTCGCACCAGAGCAGGGGCTGATAGCCCCTGCAACCGGTTTGAGCAGGACTATGCACAGGGACACCAAATGTGCCCCCAGTGCAGACATCAAAGCACTCTCAGAGTGCACCCACCCAGTCCCAGTACACTAAAGCATGTGTGGGAGGTGGTCACACCTCCCTGTGACAGGAAACCTAATGTCCAGCCTCTCCTGCCAGAGTTACGTCCAGCAGCAGGAGGGAAGACTAGTGTCTGTGGCTGGCAGCATACATGTTGTGATGCCAGGATCTGTAAAGCTGGTACCGGGTGTACCGGTGTGGTCATATTTCTCCCTCTAGTAGGGTGGAATCATACCTCCCACACCAGTTACTGGTGTGGAGGAATGATTCCAAGGTGTTTGACACCAAACACGACATGTTTCCATGCAGCCGTTTTAAAGTTTGCATTTACTGCAAGGCTATAATGCACTTAAGTATATATGGTTGGCTGTATCACAAACAACCCCGGACTATAGGTTCCGAAAGCTGCAGAGGGGCTCTGCTCATGCATGGGCACCCTCTCACATAAAACCCAGCACCCTGCCTTCAGGATTGATAAGGCCTGCCATAGGGGTGACTGATAAGTTTATATGTGCAGTGAGATGGATAGATATAGTGAACCTATATCTAAGTAAGGGGTGCATGCACCACCTTACACAGGCTGCTGTAGCAGACCTGTTGTGTCATTTTGAATGGCCTCCCAGAGGTGGCATAATACATGCTGCAGCCCCTGAGAGGCCTCTGGGATACCTAAGCCCTGGGTATATAGTATACCATATACTAGGGACCTATAAGGGTACCCCAGAATCCAATCTGGAGTGTACCTAAAGTACATGAACAACCATTTTAGGGAGAAAGCAGATAGACTGGGGTCCTGATTAGCAGGATCCCAGTCAAACTAAGTCGAAAACCATCAAAAAAACAGGCAAAAAGTGTGGGGTAACCATGCAGTCAGATTCCACCTTCCTACACTATTTTGGTCTTGCAAACGCTCAGGGGTCTCCTAAACCTTTTAGATAGCTTCAATGAATACTGTATTAGAAAAGGATTGGAAATAAACATTAGCATGATGAAATGAAAGTCCTTAAAACCTCATAAATCCATTAAGAAATACATCCATGTTGGTAAGGAAAATCTTGAAATGGTCTCACATTTTAATTATCTGGGTATTACTATAGACTCTAGGGTGTTGTGGAATCCCCAAATTAATCACACAAGAATTATTCTTACACATGGTGAAAAGGCGGTCAATAGTAAATATAATAAGACTACAATAAAAGCTGTTATGCTGGATCTAGAGATTTACAAGTACAAAGCACAGGCTGTATTGTATAGGGCTGAGCTGTGATGCATAGAAAATTCAAGGCAGTTTTCCATTGAGAAAAATAAATTAATGAGGGGAGCTATAAGGCCTAACGGTGGCTACACTATGATCGCCACTTTTCCATGACCTTAACGTAAAATGGATAGAGCATATTGCAAACCTGAGACCTCTACTCTTCTGGGTCAGGTTGTGGACGATACAGGATTTGGGTCACTATGGAGAAGGCCTTAGAGAAATAATGGCCTTAGATGAACTGCTAACTCTCCCCTAGCTTAGTTATGTGAAAGCATGGTTTGTTAAGCTTGGTTGAAGTGATTATTGGACAAGCCACACACACTGTCCCAGAACACCAAGAAACAATTTAAGCAGATATAGTGGGAAGAACAGCTGAACATACTGCATAGTAACCCAAGATTCGGCAGATTAACCACACCATTTTTGGAAGTTAAGCTTTGTTCAGGGTTTGAGGAGTTGTTGGATATTGTTTATCCTCCCCTGGCAAGAACAGTATATTTGAAGTTTTGTTATGGTATCCTTCAAATTAAAGCCTAGACAGTAAAATAGAATACAGACAATGGGTTAAACGCTGAATCACTTTGCACTCTAGGCCCTTTAGCAAATGTAGAAAGTATTCCACATATTTAGTTTTTTTGCACATTCTATGACAAGATTAGGAAGAAGTTGAGTCGCCCTCTCTGTCAGAACTCGGGATATAGACAGTAGCAGGAAGCTCTGAGAGTTTTTAGGTACAAAACGCTGCCTTGTGTTGTTTTTAGCTTGAGTAAGTATTTATTAACACTTGCAATTGCACAGAAAAAAAATAGTTTGAAAAATTCCTATTGTATTAAATGGAGAAATGTATTTTAATGTAACTTTTATGGTTAATAACCAAAATATAGTTTGAAAGAAGAAGAAAAGATGTTTGTGATCCTACTCCAGAACTCTACATACTGAATTTCTTATTGTATTTAGCAATAGGGTCTCTGTGGGAATGAATCAGTGCTGGAGATACATTAATTAGGGCGACCGAATTTGAGTAACTATTGGAGCACAGGTTGTCTTCCACTAAGAAACTGTCAAGTCTGATACGCCCAATAAGTTACTCATAAGAGTGTTGGTTCGACCGGCTTTATGTACTGTAGAAAAGGTACAAATATACACACTCAGCAAGCACCAAATATAGATGTATCTGATATATTTGCTAAATAAAAAATAACACCAAAGCCTAAAAATATCTTACAAGATATATAACAAAATACACACAGAAACTGTTGGACAAATATCATAAAATCTATTAGTTAGGACGAGGCAAAATGTGTATTATGCATGCATAATCTCAAGAAGTTCTTATTATAGGGTATCATATATTTAAAGTATTGTTTTTAGCCATTACACTCTTTTGCGTAATTTGTTTCTCCAAATAGAAACTGATTTGAATCGAAAATGTCTTGTGGCATTGTGTGTAGTTGTCTTTGCAGGACACAGTACAGCTTTTCCTCCAGACCCTTTCTAGTTTTTTTTTTACTCCTTTTTCAATTTTATGAGTTCTGGTGTGAACCATGGTGCCCTTTTTCCCAGGACGTTTAGAGGGTCAAGATTGTCTAAGGCTTTCACCATCCATGTTTCAAACATGCTATATCTGCTTGTCATATCTCCAGTCATTTCTGGGGAGGAGGTGGTAGGCATATTCTACCATCCCTCTGTGTCCATCTTTGACCAGTTAATTCTCAGTTTAAACTGGTGAGGTACAGTGCATGTTGTCCTTAAATTAGCCAGTTGAAAGGGGATTCATTTATTGGTCAGACAACAGGATCTCTATTGGGTCGCCTGTGATCAGCTCAGGTATGTTGGAGAATATAGGGTACAGTAGGTGGCCTTTCTTATGGGTGGGGCTTTGACTCAGTGTTAATTGGACTGCTCTTAATTCCAATATAACGTTATCGCATACTTCACAGTTAGCATTTTCTAGGTGCAGATTAATATCACCTAGAATTGTGAAGTTAGCAGAAACTAGACTGTGCTCTGCTACAATGTCAGGACGGGTCTGTATGAACTGCGTGACCGAGCCCGGGGGACAGTAAATGAATATACCCGAGAAGGTGAAAGACACTTCTAGCGCGAACAACCAATTTTCGCACCCTGGCAGCGACAAGGGGTCAGATTTAATCTTTAGTTCCTCTTTGTAGATAATAGCTACTCCTCCTTCACTTGTACTTCCAGCCTGGTCACCTCTAACAGTTGCAGTTGATGTGGAAATGTGTGATTGCTTGATTCACCATCAATAGGGAGCTTGAGACAGCGTAAAAGCTGATGATTCTTTACACAACACACAAACCAATTTTGACAGTGAAAACTCAAATGTGCACTTTGCACACGTCTAGAAAAAGAACACTGAAACTGAGAAAAGTTGAAGTGCCAGCATCGTAAAAGTGGGCTTGGATAGGTAGCAATAGCAAGATAAATCAAAAAATGAATTTAATAGGTTTAATAATTGATTACCTTATATGTTTTAACAAAGTAGTCATGAATAAATAATGAGAAAATCTAGGATTTCTTTTGACTTCATTGTAATGCGCCATAGCAATATAGAAAGTGGTGAAAATAATGAATGTAATATGCTATATGACTGAAAGTATAAGTGCCTAACATTATTAAGAGCTTACATTTTTTAAAACAATTTTATTTTAATGATTTTTTTTAATTGTTTACATGTAGGTAGTTTTGAAATTTTTGGTTGTAGGGCATAATTTGAGTTGAACATTTCTGTGTAATAATCACTGAAAACCTTACAAGCATCCTCACTATAAATTATGTTTGATTCATTTTTTTAAGCTTGAACTTAATTAGTGGTTTATTTTACTAAATAATAAATGCCAACTTTAGAATGCATTGAATTACCTTTTACCCTTTGGCTGCACTATTTCCTAGCCTGGTGTAATGGGATTTTGCTATGTTTCCTCAAATGTTGCTTTATCTGTTCTGTTAATGCATTTTTTTTTAATCAACAAGACACTTTACAGTACTTATTTGTGTATGAATTGGTGGGAACCCAACCTTTGGACTAAATCTGTGAAGAGAAAAAGCAAATAGGCTCTATGTCAACTAGCCTATGAGGACGGAATGGACAGCTGTTTCTTATGAGCAGCATGGGAAAATATGTTAGAGTATCACTTTCTACCTGGGGAATGGAAAAATGATCACATGTTAGTCAGAACATCGTATGATGACAACTGATGTCACAAATGGACAATTTGGAGAATAAAAAGTGACTTTCCTAGGAGGAGGGGGGCTCTTCATTCCCCCTGTCCTCTCATGTTGACTTCCTGCTGGGCTATCTTTACATGCCCTTGTGTTTTTTCCCCCTTTCTAATGAACTTGCCTGTTGGACGATTTGGAGCTGTCTGGTGAGAGACCAGACCTGAACTTTCCTGATCAATGCTCCATTCCCCTTGCCCATACCTGTGGCCTTTTCCCTAGTGGACTCTAACTTGATCCCTTTGCCTATGCTAGGGGAATTATTTTAAACCATCCTCCAAGCTTTGTTGGTGGTAGGAATCTCGAATTCTGAACCATCCTATATGGGTTTTTTTTCATTTAGAAATAGATTTATTTTGGCTAAATGTGTGGTTTAATATTTCAAGCTGTAAGACTTACGAGAGAGCGTCTTAAAATGTTACTTATATGCATTGGTCTTAGATCTTTAATACATTAACCAAATTATCTAAATTTGTCTGAGTCTTTTATTGTGTCTTAATGCTCTTTTTACAGAGACTGTGCCTACAATTATCTGGTTTCTAAATTCATGATAGAGTCATAGATCATTTTCTGATCACCAGGTTATTTTGCTCTTATTTTGTGTAGCCACAACCGAGCCTTTGGTTTGCATAATTCTTGTCAGACTGAACTTCATTAGGAGGTTGGGTCTTCCAATTGCAATACTCTATTTCTATAGCATGGTTCTGAAAGTAGAGTATTTGACCCGGTTCTCTAATTTGTGAGTTGGCTATCAATTATTGGACCTTATTGGGTGGCCAATATTGGGACATCCTGATTTCTCACCCCTCACTATGATGAAGAAAGGTCCATCTGAGGGTCAATGCCTCTGTGGGTGAAGTATAGAACTTGAGTGAACAAAGTGAGAACTAAGGGGCATATTATCAAGCACGGCGTTAACATTATCGCCGCTTTAGCGGCAGAAAACTGCCTCTAAAGCGGCGATAATGGGCTTGATAATATGCCGCAGAGAATTCCAATAGAAGCCCATGTTGACACCAGAACATGGGCTTCTATGGGAATTCTCAAGGGCATATTATCAAGCTCATTATCACCGCTTTAGCAGCAGTTTTCTGCCGCTAAAGCGGCGATAATTTCAACGCCGTTTCCTGATAATATGCCCCCTGGTTAGTCCAAACAAATTGTGTATGGGCCAAGTGTGAGGAAATACAAAATGTGATTCCGCTGCAAAAAGGTGACCTCCAAAAAACAATGACCAAAGTCAGAGTTTTGAGCATTTCACTGATCCAGTTACAGGTAACATTTCTAAGGAACTGACATAGCAGTTGTTACCTTACAATACAGAACATTGTCGTACAAGGATAGCTCATCTCTGAATCAGATCTTGAGAATCTAGTCCAATCCTTTGTCTTATCAAGGACAGATTATGGAAACTCTCTTCTGACGGAACTTCCCAAAAAATGGCACTCCCATCTGAAGGTGATGGTACATGCTGTGGCGTTTTGTTTCTGGAACGCAGTTGCGGCCAGCATGGCTCACAGGTGGTGATTGCCGAAGAGAGCACTATTTATAATAAAAAATGAAAAAAAACATTTACCTTGCCGCCTCTTCAGGAACAGGAAGCAGGCAGCCAGGCTTCGTCCCTAAGCCAATCACAACGCTGCAATGCAGCATTGTGATTGGTCTGAGGGCCGTGACACGGCGCTCAGCCAGGGGCTGGAGGGGTGGGCATGTTCTTCATGCAGGCTGCCTTACAAAAGTGCACATGACTGGTTTGGGCAGACCGAGAGGGCCGACCAAACAGTCATTGCGCACTTAGGAGTCGGCAAACCACTCCTCCCCTGATCCATTAGAGCATCCCCGCCCACCTGCCCGCAAAGAAAACATAAAATGATAACTGAAAGTTATCATAATTTTATGTTTTTGCTTCTAGTACTGCTTGAAATCAGTGGGGCGACACTTCACGGCTATAGCGGAGTAGCCGTCACTGCTAGAACGATTAGCTTTAATCATATTGGTACTACAAACTCTTCAGTGGTAATCAAGCAAAGCTAGGACTACCACAAGATGGTGTTTATCACCACCAAGGGCATACACACTGGCGGACCCTGTGATACTGCAGCCAAGATCAAGTGGGTTCAAAACCATGAGCAGCTTGGAAACACAACTTTCTGAAACCCCGGTTTTCCAACTGGAATGAACAATGGCACAGTCCTTCACTGACAGAATGTGGAACTTTCTTCCCCCCAAAGCTACCAACCACCACCTCTCTTGACACCTTCAAATTTGAGTTGAAACTTCTCCTCTTCTAAATACGCACAGTGACCTCCTAATTCAACTTCCGCACGGCTATTACCTAGCTGTAGTTTTCTCAACAAAAATGTATATGCAACTAATATCTCCCTCTTTACTGAAAAGAGCTCAAGTGCCTTCACTCCAGGTTCGCACCATTTAAACTGGATAATAAGTAAATAAATTAATGTGACGTACAGCGCCCTTGTTTCTCAGAAACCAACACTAAGCATGCTTAGTGTTTTCAGCTCCAAAGATTACAAGCTAAGTGTTCTTGGATTGAGGCCAATTGAGAGCTACATGGACTGTCTTGGGTAGTATTTGCTGTCCCTTTAAGCTTCCTCTTAAAAAGGCGTTCCCTCCAAAAAATGCTAGCTTCGATCATCCTTAGGGGGGCTAGTTGACTCCTTGTCACTGTAAAACCGCAATTCGGTCCTGGGGTTTTCTTGTGCAAATTATAAAGTCATCAAAGGCATATTGTAGAATACGGAAATTACAACGTGTTTTTTCAAAGAACAAAAATGGACATCTGCGCCGATTCTCGAATGCTTCGGTCAGTGATTTGCCATGGCCGCGAAAATAGTTTTGAAAATGGTGTCAATAGCTCTGCTCTCATTAGCTCACACCCGCGGTTACGTCACCTGACCTCCCGCGGCTCCATTGGTGTACAACTGTGAATGTTAACATTGGATGTGTTAACATATATTAACAAATACCTGCAAACGGCGGGGTTAGCAGTTGTAAAACTCAGATCCAGTCACTAATGCATGCATGCACGCCAATAGACCGGATTAAGGCGGGAAACTCTAGATTTTTTAAGCAAAAATTGCTTTCTCACGCCCGTAATTCCTTAAATAGAAGTACAAGGGAGAAATAATACATTTTCCCGATTATTTTTTCAAAATGTCCCACTTTCTTCTCCTCAAATGTTGGCATGTATGATAATGTCAGCATTAAATCCCAGGACCCGAGTAAGCATCTGAAGACCAAGTAAGTAAGTCTCTGGCACCTATATTATGTAAATCGGTGCAATCAAAGCCTGTCTGCAGCACAATGTGTGACTGTCTCTGCTGGGACAGGGCTGTAGCCTCTGGCACTGTCTGTATGCTAAATCCGGCCCACACATGATAAAAGAACATAAACAAACGCCGCCGTTAGCACGTTTATCAATGAAAGCGCCACTCCGGGTTCCTTTGCATCACACTGCATGTTGCCTCTGTGGAGCCCAGCCCTCCTCCATGGAGCCCGGCCCTCCTCCATTTGCCTCACAATTAATTCAGACTAGCTGGGGTCTTACTGGTAGGTGAATCTTGACTGGCACAATCCAAGGACGCTATTTGAAAATCCCAGTAGTCTCACAGGTCCTATCGGCGCTGTTTGAGCTTCAGGTTTCTACAGGCCATTAACGGCAGCTGCGTTGATTAGGTGCAAGTCTATGTGAGAAGTACTGGGGCTGTTAACTTCGAAGGTGGCAACTGGCGATCATGCTTCAGCAACTATCGGGTTACTAGGCACTTTAACCTAACCCCCATCTGGAAATCCGTTCTGAGCTACTCACGAGACGCACTGGAGTCCCCCGCCCCCCTTTGAGCTTCAAATTCAAGTTCTAAACTCGCAGGCCTGCTTTTGGAACGTTCTGGAATGTCAACCGGCGTAAGGTCGCTTCCGGAAGAGGTATGCGCGTATATACTCCATAGGTGGACCGAATGCAAAGACAGAAAGCGCCTCTCTGCAACACGTTTAACGAAAACGCAAACATCAATCAATAGAAATAATGACAAAGATTTTCAAATTCGCTAAGTACGAGAACGAATTTAGAATAACAGTCAAATGAACAGCGCTCTCAAGTTTCCCAGCCCTATTAGTGAGTAGCCGAGCCAGTCCAGAGATTTGTATCATTGCATATTGGGACTTGCAGTTAGTTCTCTTACAAACTCGAGACTACATGTCACAGAATGCAAAGAAAAAGGCCTTAGCTGTTCACCCACGGACCTAGGAGACGTTGGAGCTCTGTACTCAATGTACACATTTACCCAAGTTTTATTTGATACACAAAACGAATTATATAGCCAGAGTCAGTTTTATGCAGAGCCTTTCTTGCTCTTTGGTTCTTCTTGTGTTAAATGTACTTCTTAACGCTTTGTCACTAGGTTCAACATGTTCAAGTCCAATTTCTCAGTTTGACACTTGGCAGCCGTACTTACCTAATCACTTTTATTCAGTGTGTACTGGTATCCAAAATCACCCCAGGCAAAAATATTAAATCCGGGGAAGTAGCTTGGTCAGTAAGATTGGGGGAGGGGTTGGGGGTAGGGGGGAAGGTTTGAGCTTCAGATTTGCCAACAATCACGCTAGAATAACTTGTAAAAAAATACATTATGTGAGAAGCAGGACATGGGTGGGAGGGGGGCATAAGGGGCATTGGAAAGATAGAGGGGGGTGGATTGTTTGGTGTACTTAAAACACATTATTTTCAAGGTAATCAAACATTTTAAGTCCTTCTAAACAGAGACAAGAGAGAGTGTGTGTGTTTATGCATGTGTTTTTGTCAGTGTGAGCATGTTAACATTCCAGGTGCAATCTGACAGACACTTCACTATATCTGACTGAAAGCACTTGTGCCCAACTGTTTACTACAGCATTCATTTTCAGGGGGTTGAGGGTGGGAGGGGTGGTAACAACCGGAGCAGCCCCTCCCCCGAATCTACCCCCGATAAATCCTACTCAACTGTACTTCATGCGATCATGTACTTCATGCAATCAAATAATTGATCATATATATATAATATACCTTCCAAAGTTGTCCAAAGAAACGAAGGCACACTCCAGAGCAGTAATTCATCTGAATTCTTTAATGAGGGAAACCAGCAATTGTAATCCTGCTTTTCTTTTCCTTTGCTTGACCCGTTTCGGAGCTCCCAGCTCCTTCTTCATAAGCACACTGAAATCTTGCAGACACGGCTTGCATGCTACATTGCTCACCCTTGGGCCTCACAGATGAGTGTTTCACAAAGCATGCTGGATTTCGTAGTTTCTATGCAGCCAATTCCCTTCCGTGGGTTCTACAAAATTGCAGTTTATTAAAAAGGTATTTACAGCCCTCCAGTGGGCCTCAGGGATACATATATATTTGTTTAAAATGGCATAGGCTATATAGGCAGTTCTGAAGGGAATTTTAAGCAGTATTTAAATCCAACAAGACACATATCAGCACTATCAACCCGGATTGTAGAAACAGTTTAAATCCAACAAGTTCTGGCCGAGTACCAGGAGCCGTTAACACATAAGCGCAGAGGTGGAGGGTAGGCCACTGTACGTCCCCCCAAAAGTATCAATGTAATCACAAGAATGAGTACGGCAGCGCAAAGAACGAAAAAAGAGAGATCCACTGTTTCTTAATCTTACATGAACAATCTAAAGTCCAGAGTTTGGACGTCACAGGACTTCTGCTAAGCTTATGAGGAAAGTCATCATTTACGAAAGAGGAAACCTCCCACACATAATAGTGTCATGCTTCATCATCGGCATCCTCTCCACACCCTGGTAGGTCAGTCCCACAAAGGTGGACTTAACCTCCTCAAAGACTTTAAGGAAGGAGGGAGTTCTAAAAACTACTGGGCAAGGCAGGATCCAGACAAAATAAAAATACCTTATAATTCCTCGGAATTTCACCTTTCTTGGTGTGGACCCCAGGTATATCTAAAAACAAAGACGAGCAGGTACAGTGACGACAATGACTCAGACCCATCTCTTAACTGCCAACATTTTTCTGTTCACCAATTATAGCCTAACAGCTCAGGGGAATTAGTAAAATGGTAACTCACTCGGGGTCACCTACGTGTAAACGTTCCTGACCGCAATACCAGGAGCAACATTTATTCTAGGTAGCAACATGTATGTGTGTCTATAAAGAATCACTAGGTGACATAACAAAACAATTGAAATTGCTATGCACATCCATCAAATATTTATGCCATAGAAGATGCATAACATATCTGAAACAACATGCTCAATGGAATAAACCACATACAAATCCTGTGTCGTAGTAAATAACACCATTTTTATGATAAGTGTTAGGACACAATGGCCATCACTATTCTTTCCCATTGAAGGACCAATCAGATCTGTTTTGCTGCTAATACTATGATACAAGATAAACAAGCCTTCGAGGAATTTGTTGAAGTATGACAGACCACTTTTCAAAAGGCCAGCCATATCTGATGCTCAAATATCAGTTTCTCTCATTGAGACAGAAGACAACTCACTGTGTTGGGGAGATGCTTGTGGTATCAGGGCAGCACTGAAGGGTAATGGATCTTCTGAAGGATGATTGATACACAGTCTCAGGCATTATACCTATATTGTAAAGTCAGTGTCCAAATTGCCCCATATTGAAAACCATAGATTGATTTCCATGACAGAGTAAGGAAGTGCAAATCTAAATCCAAACTCTTTTATTGTTCAGTTAATTAAAGTTATTTCACTGCAACACCACTTAAAAAGAGAGAACAACAAAAAAGGTAAAATTGAACCAGAAAATTTAAAAAAATAGTTTTATAACTGCACCACCAGTGCCCGAGTCGAAAAATACATTCCGTTTAATGAAAGTTATGCTTAAAAACTTCTCAAGACTTGATATCTTTGATACTTTATTTGATTTCAGACAATATTTTAAGGCATCCTTTTGTGTCAGATTAACCCTCTTTGAAAAATAATGTTTTTAATTTAGAAGCTTCCGTCTCGCTTCTCTTACTCTTGGGCAGCAGCAGAAGAGATAAAGAATTGTCTACTGATTGAATGTGCAAAGTCTGTAATGATTGCATTCATGTATATATGTGGCCCAATGTCTTTTATTGACACAGCAGGTTATACATAACCTCAATAAGTAAAGGGACAATGCAGTGACGCACACCACACTGTCTTGAATGTAAAACATTATCACACTATGAGCCGCATTACCCAAATACATAAACCAAAATTGTCTTACCAGAATCCGCACTGCCCAGGAATGTACATCATCATTGCCTTGCCAGAAACTAAATTGTCCCTGCAACATAGAACCATTGTGCGAAAGCTTCAAGTTACCATTGTTTGTATAGAGCCCTTGGAAGTCACACAGGATTCACATTGCTCAGGTACATGTATAGGACCATTGTGTCATGCCACAATTTGATATTACATTGGAAGCGTTCTCTAAATTTAGAGAATGTCCCTCTGGGCACAACTTTAAAAAGATCACTGAAGTGTGATTTTCACATGGTTGTTAAGGTGTAAAGAAAGTCTTCTAGACGTTAATAATTATTTTAAACATCCCAATGCATTTCGGACTCTTACTTCACGTTATGCTTATTTTTTTATAGCAATCAGATTCAAACTTGCTTGCTTAACAATGTAGTACTTAATTCATGCTGATGTACAGTTTACGTTTAGTAATCCATAACACCTATTCATTCAAATGTTGTGGACCCTTGTTAAATATATACATGTATCCATTTTTTGTTTAGATTTCCCCTGATGAAGGACTCAGTAAGAGTCCGAAATGCATTGGGATGTTTGAAATAATTATTGTCAAACACGAAGAATGAGAATTGAAAATTGCGAATTGAATGAAATTAATAAAATGTAATCACCATATGAGTGAATAAATGATCATTTGAACCTCATTTACAACGTTTAGAAGACTTTCTTTACACCTTAACAACCATGTGAAAATCACACTTCAGTGATCTTTTTAACCCCTTCGGTGCTCATGACGGAATGGTTCCGTCATGACCCACGGTTGAGCTGTGCTCATGACGCAACCATTCCCTCATGACCACGCCCGTGCAAGATTCCGTCAGCACAGCGGCGGAATCTGCGCAGCATCGAAGGGGTTAAAGTTGCGCCCAGAGGGACATTCTCTAAATTTAGAGAACGCTTCCAATGTAGTTATCCTTTAAACACTCCCTGATCAGAGAGTGAGACCTCCGTGGCACACTACAACTTTTTCTAAATCTTAAAAACCATATAGCAGTGTGTGTTCAATCCCTTTCACAATTTGATATTACACAGAATACTTGTTATAACAACACCAATGATTAACGTTTCAGTGCAAGCACCTTTGCCAAAATACTACTCTCACCAGCTTCCAGCATTTCTCTGCTCCTCGTACTCTCTTCACACATACTATTCCCACAGTTCATTGTCAGTAATGGAGTTGCAATGGCTGTCCACTCATACCTGGCCTAAGTACCACTTGCTCAGTATATTTATGCAGAGTCAGGTGAAAGCCTAATGGTGTGCAAATTTATTGAAACTTGCCCCCAAATTGCACCTTGATGGATCAGGATCAGTGTAGGCCCTAGCTTGACTTTGGTTCTTACCGCTGGACCAGCATCAATTCAAGAAGTTAAAGGTGGCAATTTCAAACAGCAGAAATTGGCAATACATCTGGTCTTACAGAAATGACAGACCATGAAGTTTTAACCATAAGAAAGTTAGTCATACAGGAATTAATTCAGTGCAGTCAATATCATTTAATCAATAGATCAGAGTAGAAGTTCCGTTAAGGAACAGATTCATTAACTGTGCAGAGTTCAGATCAGCAAAATACAGATGATTAAATAGGGAGGAATTCCAGCATAGGTTTGCCTTTTAAAGTAAGGAGAAAGGGCCTTCCTCTAAATCATGAAATCGCTCTCTTATAAATGATTCCGAAGGATTTCATACATTCACTTCGGAAGAGAATTGGTCAAAGGTTCTTAACCAATTGGAATAAAGCAAAAGAGAAACATTTACAGCTAAATACATTCAAAGGATTCTCATCATTCTACTACATAGAGTTTCTCATGAGCAATGCCTGCACTTGGAGCAGGAAAAAATACTTAATATGTGATTGTCCCTGGCAGTGGTGGCTAGTGGATTTTGAAAGTGGTGCGGCAAAACCTTTAGTACCCTAATATAATGAGCGAGCGAGCCCGAACTGCAAAAGGAGGGTGCGGGGGTTCACCCCCCGGGGCGGGGGATTCTCTCCCTGCAAGAGTATTTAGAAAAAAATGGATTCAAATGGTGGGTTTCACACAACATAGTTACTGCAAATTGTGGAAAAAGGGGGACCCAAATGTAGTATTGGAAACAAATCAAAACTGTGCCCAATTGTCATAGGACCCGGAGGCCTCCAGAATGGCCTAAAAGCCCCTAACCACCCAAACGAGGTACCAAAAAATCTACTGAAACACATTTTTGTTGTGGATTCATTTATTCAAATTAGTAAAATCACCTGTGTGAAAGTAAAAAGGTCATACAAAATGTTTCATGTAAAATACACTTGGAACACATAACAGTCTCAAAACTGTGAAAGAAGGTGTCAATAAAATATGTACAGAAAAACACAATTGCAGAGTAGAACATTCATCACCATCACAAAGTACACCCTCCGCACCAAGGGCTACCTTGCAATCCTGAACGCCATTGGACCACACAGGTGTAACCACTTGCATCCGTGAGGGGCGGTCCCACACTACTGTACCCTTGTCCTCACTATAGCCACCGCCCCCCAAACAACAAGCTCCCCAGGGGCTGCAATAAGGTGGGCAGGAGCAGCGCACCCCGTGCCCACCCCCAATGATCTATCTGTGCGCCCTATCCCACAAGCTGGTGTACATCCTCTGATTGGCTCAGGACTGCCGAACCTTACCCCTTAGTGCTGTCCTGGGGAAGGGGACTGCTCCTGGAGTACCTCCTCCTGCTAACTAGGGGTGACTCTAGGATTGTAGACCCCGCCACCCCGCCACTGTAGACTTTATGCCTAAAAATTAGGGTCGGGTGGGAAAGAAATAATCGCCGATCCGCACGCCCCCACGATGGCCAGGTCAGAAAGAGGCCAAGGCCAAGGGGTCTTTATACCCCTTTGAGCAACTTCGGCGGTGGTGCGCAGAAGTGACGCAGGATTATGCACTTCCGGTTGCATGCCCCCCCCCCCATTGTGGGACGCAGCAACCGGAAGCCACAAAACTAGTTGAAGCTGTCCTTGGCTGGCACACGCCTAATTGCCAGGGGCCCAGGCCATGGAGGCCTTGATTCCTAAGCGCTGCACCCCCTCATGTGGGTGAGGGGCGCACTCTGTCCAAACTGGTCTGCTTGCAAAATGATCCCCAAGCCAAGCACACCCAACCAACGTAAACAGGCCCTCTAAGTGTTTCCCACCTGTAACACATCTCTGCCTCTTTACTGTAATGGTTGATGAAGTCATCAAGGCTCAGACTGTTGGTTACACCATACATTGCAAATACTTTGAAAATGAGATAGCGAAAGACAGATCCAACCATTGCAGTTCATCCTTGATTTTTTTTATTATTATCAAGAAAAATAGAAATAATATTTTAGCAAACTGTTTGGTTTGGAAAATATAACATTTATGTACTATGAATTTACACAGACAGGAGGTCCACATAACAGAAATTGAGGTTCCAAACTTACAAACCTGACAAGGGGTTTTCTTGATGTCCCTGCATATACAACATACACACACAGCGTGTGTATGTTGTATATGGAGGCATTGTAGAAACAAAAGGCTACGCATTTCATGATTTCATTTACAATGTATATATACACAACGTGTGTGTATGTTGTATATGGAGGAATGGTAGAAACGTAAGGCCAGGGACACTCGTTTTAATCAAAACTGCTGCTACTGACTTTTGGCAGCAGTAGAAAGAGCTGTGGGTGGTGCCAACTGCAGTGGACTCCTGAGAAATTTTTTAGGCCCGGACAGTCCATTTTTAACAAATTAAGCACTGGAGGCGGAGAAAGCCAAAGTGTCTGTGTTCTTTTAGAAGCAACCAACACACACACTGTGTGCATGTTGTATATGGGCGCATGGTAGAAACAAAAGGCCAGGGCCACTAGTTTAAATTTAAATGAGTGTTCCTGGCCTTTCATTTCAACCAGGTGCCCAACCTGGCCCTTTATGGAGGTATGGCATGGTAGAACCAAAAGGCCACAAATTTCATGCTTTCATTCACATTTGCTAATCCTGAAGAGCTGAGAGCTGTTTGACCACTCTGAACAACTCTCTGGTTTAGTTAGAAGGTTAGGCAACCCAAAGTGAGAACTACCTACATGTCACAGCACACCCCCTCCCCTCTTGCCTGTAGGCTGCTAAAGGTTGCATGTATCTGTTCCTTGCCTCACATGAGTAGGCGCTGCACCAGCGGCGCTCAGCCTGTGTGACCCTAAGATTAAACTCTTGAAGGTCGGACATGAACTACGAGCCAGCCTTGGGGGTCCTGACCTTTGACCTGAATTGTATGGTCTTTGTTGAATGTTTGGTTGAGAGTGGAGCTGAACGAAGGTAGTCAATCATGCTTACATCTTTCTTCGAGGTAAAGTGGGGGAAGGATCCGAGCAGGCATGGAATAAACTCAATCCGTTACAAGCAGACACTCATTCAGACTGCTTGCATGCACTTACCATGCTGACTGCATTCAAATAAGCTGCCTGTCTTGCATGACTGCAACTACTAACTTGCCTGCTGCCAGTGCCTTGAATGGACTGCACTTCCCTTGCTACCTGAGGTGACCATGATACCTTTGCGGAGCTGGCCTGCACTTACCAGTGGCGTGAAGGGAAATGATGGGGCCCCTTGCAGATATGAAGAAGGGTCCCTGAGTCCCTCATATCTCCGAGATGTTTATTGTCTTTTGGCTGAATTGGAGGCTGTGTTATGACCCTGGCACTGATTGCACAACCTGCAGGGGCTTCACTCACCTTGCAGACTTCACGACTTCATGCACTTACAGTGCAGTCAGTGCCTGCAGATTGTATCTCTGCGCTTCAGGGGTGTAACAGAAGGTGCCACAGCCCCTGTGGTGTGGGGGCCCCTGGTCTCTTTTGGGCCCTCACCACCCAACAGCAGCTCATGCGAGCTCCGGGTACTGTCTGACACACTGAAAGGATACTATCTCTGGGAAGAAATGTATGTGTTGTTGGAGGAGATGATGCCATGGCCTACCTTGCAGGGAGTGGATGGGTGGAGGGGAGGTCTTCTCCCTAGTTTGTCTGCCCCCTCTGTACGTATAGTTGATATGCTCCAGCTTGTACATGTGTGTCCTGTCCATGCGTGTCTCTACCCCAGACCCAGCTTTCTGTACAGTACAGTCATTCTGGGGTGGCTGTCTGCTATCCGACTTAATAGTAGCTGTACTGAAAAAAAAGAATGAAAGTTCGTGTTAGCCCTCCAAGTGTTGAAATGTGTGTACTGTAAAGAGTAGCTTGAAAATCGGTAAATTGCACACGAATTTCACCAGTAAAACAGAACCTGGTGAGCTATCTTTACTGGATTGCAGTGTGTGAGATGTATGTTTGAACTGTCCACATTATTATACTAGTCTAAGCCACTGCGTGCAGCAGAAACAGACACATGCATCTTAAAAAGAGCACTTCTAGTTGTCTCACTAGTATTGTTGTAACCCGAAGCTTGCTTGACGCACATAGGTGACTGGAGGTTACTGGTAACTTCCTCAGGCAATCTACCAGCAGAGCAGATACATTTGGCTGCCACATATAGGTTAGGGGGATACTTGTACAACCAACCAAATGGTCACAGATGTGATGCTCGGTAGGGACAACTCAGGTTTTCCTCCGTTTAGTGTTGATAACGAGGATCCTACTGAGTTGAGTAATAATAACAACATCACTTTTTATATTTGACAAAGCTTGGAGCACTAGGAAACAGGCTACCCTCGGCATTAGGAACACCAAATGCTTATCTTTTGTATATTAAAAACGTGTTTGCAAGCTTTTATTTAGTTTATTTACTGAACCATTTTTTATAGTGCTTACTGCATGGGGAGGTGTCATAAAATGCACGGCCTTTCCTTTCTACCATGCCTCCAGATACAACAGAAACACGGTATTTTAATTAAAACGAGATTCCTGGCCTTCTGTTTCTACCAAGTGTCCATATATAACATACACACACACACAAGTGTGTGTTTCTGTTGTTTATGGAGGCATGGTAGAAACGAAAGGCAGCACATTTCATTGAAATCATGAAATGCGCTGCCTTTAATTTCTACCATGCCTCCGTAGACAACAGAAACACGCTGTGTCCATATACAACATTCACACACTGGCTGTGGGTGTATTTTGTACATGGAGACATTGTATAAACGAAAGGTCAGGGACACTAGTTTTAAATAAATTACCTTCACTACTCTGACAGTAGATAAAGACAGAGCAGTTGGAGAATACAAGCCTTGGAGAGAGCTCAGTAATTTTAATTTAAAATGGTCGAGCATTCGCCAAGCCTTTTCTTCAAAACAGTCAGTTCTTGATTTTATTAAGTACATAAAAACAACAAACTCAGCTATGGAATGTTATCGCACCGGGCTCCTCGTGACTGGACTGCAGACTCGGAGTGCAGACTGTGTGGCAACGGTGGCACAAGCCTGAAAGGAACTGGAAAATGATAGATTTGGACTCGTCCCCCAGGCCCCAGTCCACCAATCATTTTCAAAATAAACAACAGTTGTTGGGTCTTGTCGGAGAGGCAGAGGCCACTGACACAACCCCACTCCAAAATTCTCTAAACCGGACTGCCCTGCCCCCAGCCCTTGAAATTAATGGAGGGCTTCTGACTCCTCCCTGTGCCATGTGAATAACACCTAAACTCAAACTGTATTCTAACAGTGAGACTCAGACCACGCCCACCAATGTGTTGTAACTGCCCTGCTTTCTGGCTCCAGGTCGAAGAAACCTTCACCCAGCCAAGCCAAGCCAGATCCAAGAGCCATCCTCCTGCACACCCTCAAAGAAACAGGTAGATTGGCACGTTTGTGTACCAAGCAGCCAGCACAGTTAATTGCTAGCTGCTCGGTGTTTCATCTTGCATTTTTTGAATGCCTCACAGTGGAAGGGCGATGCCCATCTCGCCCTTGTACATCAGCCGTCCCTGCTCCCCAGGACAGCAAACTTTAACTTTCAATGTGAATACTTTATTCAGAATAGTCTGTAAAAGTCTTCATCCTTCTCGGTAGAACAAATCCCAACCACTCACCAATCTTTGAAAATTCTCGCCCAGTGGAACTAGCCAAAGAAGTTATTCTCTCCCAAGCACCAGTTTCTGCCAGCTCTTTTAGTTTATGCATGATATTAGTAATGTTCATGACAAAGTTGTCAATCTTGTTATCTATTCTAGGGATGTGTGCACAGCATTCTCTTGTGTGTGTCACCTTGCAAACTCTGCCATCCTTTGGGAGAAGAATATATAAAGGTATCCTGTTCTGGATGATCATACCCCACATTGCAATCAGGCTGCAATGTCGAGCCTGGGGCATGTTTTAAGAGGCTACTTAAGTGGGTGGCACAATAAGTGCTGCAGGCCCACTGGTAGCATTTAATTTACAGGCACTAGGTATATGGTATACAACTGTACAAGGGACTTGTATACTTGTAAGTAAATTACATTTGCCATTTGAGTATAAGCCAATTTGACGATGTTTTAAGTTAGAGAACACAAGCACTTTAGTGCTGGTTAGCAGTGGTAAAGTTCACAGAGTCCCAAGGGCAACAAAAGGAAAAATCCAACAAACATTGGAGGTTAGTAGACAGAAAGTTTAGGGGAAGACTGACAGGTCTAATAGTAGTCGACTATTGCTGTAGATTTATATCTGTTAGAGGGATATATTTCACCTAATCATAGTAGAGTAGAGTGAATAAAACTATAGTGATTAACTAAGAAAAGTAAGTTGGGAAAATTTCATGTGGTCCGAAGTCCAAATCTATTTTTGGTTGTAATGTTTATTATCAGATGCTTGTGAATATGAAAAATTGCTGCTTGTAGAAATTTGTTTTGTTTGTTCTTATCTTTCTACATCTGCAGCTGAAGGTTCTATATACTACTTTTGTCACAATTTTTCCCAAAAACTTTAAAATTCAATATCTTTTGTTCTACTAATTGGATTTTTGTTGTTTTGGAGTTGGTAATGGTAGTTTTGATAGTTTAGTTAGTTAAAACCATTAAAAAATGGACAGAATACAACAGTACAATTTCTTGATTAAATAAAGACATTGGATGACATCAAAACAGGCCACTAGATCCCTATATGGACATGGTCCGAATTCATGGTGTTTGTACATAGCCAAAACTAAGGACACATACTTCATTCTAATTGTCATGCAAAATACTAATTTCATCTAAGATTAGTGTGCAATGTGCGCAGTTAAGAAAGCTGATTCAGTGTGCAAATATGCAAAGTATGCTCTGGCATGATTGGCCGAGAGCATAAGGTACATTGTGCTGACCAAAACTGTCATGCGTGTTTACTCCTTACTTGGCAGCCTGGTACGTCCCTTCTTTGAGAGTATATTAAGTGTGCAAAGTGTGCAAGATAAACTTACAACTCCATTGTTAATCTTAGGTGTTCCTAAATTACTTGCAATTGCTCGGCATGTAAGATACATCATGCCCTCGAGGTCTTCGTTGGTTAGTCAAAACAGTTACAAATATTTTAAAAACGTTATGCGTGTTTGCCTAGTTTTCTGAGTGCGTTTTGAGTCTGTGCGATGCCCAATACAACAATTAGGTGCCGATTCCAATCCGGGATTTTTTTTTTGCGTACGACTCGTATCCGTATATTTTCACGTACGAATCGTACAAGTACCGTACAAACTGCGAAGTACGATTCGTACGTGAAAAATACATACGAATTGCGTCTGGAAAATGGTCTGAGAGGGATCCGGAAATTTTTACGTCCGAATAGCGTCGGGAAAAGTCTACGAGAGGGAGCCGGACATTTTTACGTGCAAATTGTAAAACAGAAGTCCGACCGCGCAAGTACGATCCGTACCGCCCGTCCGAATACACTACTGCATGTAAAAGGCCCCGTACGGAGCGAACGCTGTAGCACACATGTACACGGGTACACTTGTGCCCGGATACGAGTCGTACAGCCCCCCCTCCCCCCGCATATGTCAGCACCGTACCCCCGTATGTCAGCACCCTACCCCCCCTCCTCACCGTACCCCAGGACCGTACACCAGCCCCGCACCTGTACGTGCCGTACCCCAGCCCCGTACCTGTACGCACCGTACTCCAGCCCCCCACATGTACGCACCGCACCCCAGGCCCGTACCCCAGCCCCGTACCTGTACGCACCGTACCCCAACACCGTAGCACAGCCACACACCTGTACGCGCCACACCCCAGGCCCGTACCCCAGCCCCGCACCTGTACGCACCGTACCCCAACACCGTAGCACAGCCCCGCACCTGTATGCGCCGCACCCCAGGCCCGTACCCCAGCCCCGTACCTGTACGCACCGTACCCCAACACCGTAGCACAGCCCCGCACCTGTACGCACCGTACCCCAGCACCGTAGCACAGCCCCGCACCTGTATGCACCGTACCCCAACACCATAGCACAGCCCCCCACCTGTACGCACCACACTCCTGGCTCGTACCCCAGCCCCGTACCTGTACGCACCGTACCCCAACTCCGTACCTCAGCACCCTCACCCAGCTTCGCGTATGTACGGACCTTACCTACGCGAAAAATACTCGTACAGAACCAGGACACTGTAAAACAGCACAAGGAGGGTCAATTCGACTCGTACAACACCACAAAACATGTCTACATGACAAAATACATCTCTATGACTGACCTGGCACATCCAAACAGGCAAACAGAGGCCCTAAATCACAACCACCTCTTATAACACACCCACCACAAATTCAAACCCAGCCACACCCACAAATGGACCAATAAAAAGAGCCCACACACACAACCCATGAGCCTTTGCAACAGACCCACTGCTGACAGACCCCACAGACAAACAACAGCACCTTACTTACACCTTAACTACACCTTAATGGACACACCTTCACACAACCTCCTTCACAAACACCCCCTCTTCACATTCACACACACACAGTCACATTCACACCCACACACCCACAACCATCCACACCCACACCCCACATCATGCCCACAGACAAGAATCCAAAGTTCACAAGGGCGGAGCTGGACCTCCTTGTCAACGAAGTCATCAGAGTCGAGCCACAGCTGTTTGGAACATTGGTCAGACAGACCAGCATAGCCCAAAAAACAAGCCTGTGGCAGACGATCGTCGATAAGGTGAATGCTGTTGTGCCCATCCGAAGGACCAGGCATGAATGCCAAGCCAGGTGGTACAATCTGCGCAGGGCAGTCAAGAGGAAAATGAACGAGGAATATGCCCAGAGTAACATCACTGGAGGTGGGCTGCCCCACAGACCGGTACATTACCATCTCTGGGAGGAGAAGGTGATGGCCATGCTTCCGCCGGTGGGAGTACACAGAGTCGAAGGAGTCGCAGAGCCTGGTGAGTACACAAACAATTCATGTAACATGGGGGGAATGGCTTCCACACCACAAACACACCAAATGCACGCAACTTCCCCAAAGCCCTCACAGCACACAACCACACTCAAAAACCACGCACATGCCACTAACGTCTCCATGCCCCATTCACAAATAAAGGCAATGACATGTCCCAAGCCACACCAACCACAAACCCAAGACTGGATGTCCGGGATGCTGGGAGGGTGGTGCTCACACAACACATTGTGCAACTCAGAAGCAGACACCAATGCCCTCAGCCCATATGGCCTAGGTACATACCCATGCACCATGCCCAATGCACAGGGAATAGCAAAGTACTGACAAGGTAGCTGACACTTGGCCCTGCTGTATGCAGCACAAGGCCCTCCTGTGACCACTGTACACTCAAACACCAACTCCACAAGCTCAGATATCTAGCACAGGAACTCAAACTCACTGTCATGCCAGCATGCACCATGAGGGGACAGACACATCACCTGGGAGTCCCAATGACAAATCACACTACACCCAACAGCAGGCTCGGTCACACACCCCCGTCACACAAGCACACACCCCCGAGGCAGGCAACGGATTTACCCACTCTCACAATGGACATGTGACACAACAGGACCACTCCATCGCCAAATAAGCATCCGAGCCAAAATTCTACTGGTCAAACACTCAGGAGAACATACCAATCTGTCCCCCGCAACATACCCATCCCCAAGTGTACATTGAGAGGAATGCTAGGCACATCCAACTACCTGTAGGAACTGTGACAACTTGTATATGTATGAAACATGGATGTGGCATGAAACAGCATTAACATTGTCTCCCTCTCACACACAAGGCAACGTCATCGACCTCCCCCCAACAATGGGGGGAACAATCACAGTCCCAGGCTCAGTGTGAAGATGATCCCACCGGCAGCTACGACTCTCACCACTCCGTGGATGACTCCGACCAACCTGGCCCCTCTGGTGCCCAAGCCCCTGCAGCACCTGCGTCAGGTACATCTGTGCCAACCACCACCTCCATTCCTGCCACATCCCAGGAGACACCCACGAGCCCTGCTCGCACTGACCAACACAGCCAGTCTGACCAGGAGGGGCAAGGTTCTCCTGGCACCCAGGAGGAGGCAGACAACCCCGATAATGCCATCCCTCAGGGGTCCCGTAGACCCGATGTGCCCACAACGGCAGGCCAGGCTCGTATGGGCAGGGGTGGTGGGAGTGGAGGCAGGCGGAGGCGAGAACCTGACCAGGCAGCTGAAGGAACCGGTATGTCACACATACGCCATATCCTGGACACATACCGGCGTGACACCAGGGGCATCAGCCAGGTAGTGTCCAGCCTCACAGAGATTAAGGGGACACTCGACGAGATGAAGAACCTGCAGGCCGAGCAACATGCCAGTCAACAACAACACCAAGGACGGATGGAGGCAAGACTGGCTGAGCTCCTGGCGGTGCAAACGGACATGAGCCGTTCACTCCGTCGGATCGCCGACAACATGGGCAACCCTCCCTGTGCCACCAGGCGAAGACCACCACCAGCCACAGGGAGGGAGGAGGAGAAGGATTCGTCCGACAGAGCATCACAGACATCGTCAAGGCCTGCATCTGAGGGTCCCCCCAGGAAGGTGGGTCGTCCATGGAAAAGACGTGAGAGTCAGCGGACCATCCACATCTTCCAGGTCACCTGGCCTGGCACCTGGCCCACTGGCGCAACAGCAGCACCTCACCCAATGACATTGTCTGCCACATGGACTTGCAGGTCACAGTCTGACCAATGATGACCAACACTGTGGTCTGGACTCTGATGACTCCAACTGACAAGGATGCCATCTCCCCCTGTGAACTTTGGATTCTATGCACCCGGTAGAGCACCTTAGTACATCTACCAAAAGACTTACCCCACCAAAAATAAAATATTTTTTTGTTCATGAGATGTTGCTGTCATTTGGCATTAGTCCACAACATATGTGTGTGTAAATGTCAAACTATGCCTGAGTGTTGAATTAACTTCACCCATTCATACCCTGGGATCTGAGTCTGGTACAGGACACACATGGGTCACAATTGATCAGTCAATGCAGACATGGAGCACAATACTCACCTGTGATGGCCTCAAGCTGCTGAGGGGGTGCTTGCAATACTGTGCGGACAGACCTATTTGGAAGAGTATCATTAAGGCGTAGAGGTCATGCCTCATTTGGAGGTTCCCGGGGAGGGAGTCCCAGGTATGTGTTCCCAGGTGGGAGAACTATGTCCTGCATGCTGGAGTAGGGTGGATCTGAAGAATGGTGGCCAGGTCAAGGTTGGATGCACGGAGATGGCACTACGGGGACTCGGATGACAGTGGTACACGGTTGGTTTTGGGTCGGGGTTGTGGCCTGCCTCCTGAGTGTGTGTGGGGAGTCTGAAGGTCATCCTGCAGCACACAGTGATCCATTGCAGATATCTCTGCTGGACGGTGATGTGGCTGGGGCGCAGGATGTTGCAGCTGAGGTGTGCAGATGCAGCCTGGATGTGGACAAGTGTCCCGGGAGTTTGGATGTGGCTGCTCCGTAGAGGGCAGGGCAGGGCAGGGCAGTATTTGACACGGATGTTGTCTTGGACCTGGGGGATGGTCCGTCTTTCCTTGGAGTGGATCTATCTGGGGATCATGTGCATAATGCAGAGGGTGTTGCAGTCTGAGGTACAGATCCTGGTGAATACCGTGGCAAACATGAGCAAGCAATCCATGATGCACATCATCTTATGTGCGTGGACACTGGGTGCTTGTGCAGGGCTTCTGCGGGTGGGACACAGGCAGTTGAGCCAGCTGTAAGGGGACATTCTTCAGATGTTGACCTCAGTCCTGTACAAGTCCAGCCTCAGGTGGCTGCTGTCCTGCCATTCATCAATGAATCTCATGCAATCTTTTTTTTTGTTTTTTTTTTAAACCGTTTATTACAAAGTTCAAAGAATATACAAAGATGGGCCTACAACCTTCAGGCCGGCCGCTAGCAAACAAGAGGAGCATATGATACACACAGTAGAACGCATGCTGCGGCAAAGGGAAACGTACAGGAGCTAGCCGCGTTGATGGCCACACCATCCGGACCCCACATGACGGTTTCTTTTTAACATAAATAACAACAAACAAAATCAAACCACAAGGCAACCCACGATCGAAAACAGCGGCATGTGCTCCCCTAGAAGGGGGATCCTACCAATCCATAGGAGTGGGGAGAAGGTCAGAACAGGGACTGGGTGGACTCAATGCCCGGTACCGGAGAGCGAAACCGGCTAAGGGGACGGGGCAGGCGATGGATCGGGCAATAACGGCGGGGCACAGATTCCCCCGCGGTAGGCGTTCCAGGGGCCCCATACTTTCACCCATGTCCCAGGCTTACCTCTCGCTACATACACCACCTTTTCCCGAAACATGCACCAGTCCATATTTTCCTTCCAGGCCGAAACAGTCGGGGACCTCTGGGAACCCCACAGTTGAGCAATATCGCGCTTGGCCACCATATATCCCAGAGTCACCCACCACGTCTGTGGCGCCGAATAGTCGGTTGGTTCCCACACGTTCAACAGGCATCTCCTCGCCTCGGGCAGCAGCGGCACACGCGTAACCACCCGCAGGACCTCATGCACACTACGCCAGAATCGCTCCACCTCTGGGCATTCCCACAAAATATGAAGAAAGGTCCCCAAAGAACCACACCCACGCTTACACAACCCGTCCACAGCATAGCCCATACGCAATAGCCTTGGCCCCGTTATGTAGACCCTATGGAGTATCTTGAGCTGGACGAAGCGAAGGCGGGCCGGTATGGCCACCTCTTTCGGGGAGGCCACCGCAGAGACCCAGTCCTCGTCGTCCAGCTCCAATCCATCGGCAACCCAAGCCTCGCGAAGATCAATCAGCAATCCCGAGCGGTCATTAATCAGTTTTTATAAATTAACGAGATCGTGCTTTCCGGTACATGTCCATCCAGCACTCTATCCTCCAGAGGGGAGTACTCCGGGATGGAGGCGACGTCCGGGAAGGCGGAGCATAGTGCATGACGGATCTGCATATACCAAAAGTACTCCCTGTCTTGCAACTGGAATTCCGTCTGCAGCATCTCGAACGTTTTGAATCCCCCCCCGTCCAGAGATCCCCCACCCTGCTGATGCCTATCATGTCCCACTTCTCGAAGCCCTTCGAGGTCCACAGGGAGCCCAACTGCTCAGATGCGTACATTGGTGACACCCGGGTCAAACGATCCTTCCACCCCATCGCTACATTAGCCGCGTGCCACACTCGTACCATGACACGCGTGGGGCCCGTCAGACGTGTGTCGAGCGAGCTGGAGTAGAGCGCTCGATTATAGTCACCACCCGGCAGTAGCATCTTATCCATTTCAAAGGCCGGGTTTAGGGCGGGCCCGTATAGGCCGTGATTAATCGCAGCCAGCTGGGAGGCCCAATAATACCGTTTAATATCTGGGAGGGCAATCCCCCCGTCATACCACGGGAGCGTCAGCTTCGCCAGGGCGATACGCGGTCTCCCGTCCCAGAACAGGCGGCGTTGCAAACTCTCCACCTCGCGGAAGTAGCGCGCCGGGACGAGGTCCATTGTATTCTGCAGAGCGTACAGGAAACGCGGCAGCGACATCATCTTAAACAATGCCGCCCGGCCGAGCGGCGAGAGCGGCAAACGCCGCCAACGCGCGACATCCTCCTTCAGGCGCTGGAGGGGGGGATGCAGGTTTCGATCATACCGGGCCTCCGCGTCCAGGGTGATGAAGATACCTAGGTACCTAAATCCCTGCGGGGCGATCTGGATAGGACAGCCCCGCGGAAGGATAGGAGCCTCCCCAGAAAGAACATACACGCACGATTTAGCCCAGTTGATGACAAGGCCGGAGTTACGACCAAATGAATGCAATACATCAACCAGTACTATCAGTGATTTACGTGGGGAAGCCAGGTACAGGAGAATATCGTCAGCGTATAGAGATACGCGGTCTTCATACTCGGGGGTCCAGCGGAGACCACGAATAGAAGGTTCCCACCGCAGCCACTCCGCCAGGGGCTCCAAGGCAAGCGCAAAAAGGAGCGGCGATAACGGGCAGCCCTGCCGCGTGCCCCTGCCCAACTCAAACGGAGCCGACACTCTACCGTTCACAACCACCTGCGCCAGTGGGCCAGAGTACAACAATTTAACCCAGCTGATAAACCCTGGGCCAAACCCAAATTTCGCGAGCGTTGCCCAAATATATGGCCATTCAAGTGTGTCAAACGCCATAGTGGCGTCCAAGGATGCCAAGATGGCCGGCTCCCGTATGAACGGGACACGTGCAAGCACCCCATGCAAACGCCGCAGGTTAAGCGCTGTGTTACGATGGGGAATAAAGCCGGACTGGTCCTGGTGGACCAAGTCACACACCACGCCGACCAGCCGATTGGCCAACACCTTGGCGAGAATTTTGGGCTCCGCATTCAATAACGAAATGGGTCGATAGGATGTGACCCGGTCCCGTGGCCTCCCCTCCTTGTGGATAACCACGATGGTAGCCAGACGCTGGTCTAGCGGGAGGGAACCCACCGAGTGGGCCGCAAGGAACATAGCATGGAGATGCGGCGCCAGCGTATCCGGTCGCAGTTTATACAACTAGATGGGAAGACCATTAGGACCCATGGCCTTGCCGGAAGCGACCGAGCGTATGGCGAGGGCAATTTCTTCGGAGGTTGGAGCGGCGTCCAACAACACTCTGTCCTCCTCCGAAGGGGAAGGCAGCGCGATATCTCTGAGCAGGGCATGGGAATCCTCTTCAGAGCGGGAAGACACTGGGGAATACACCCCACGGAAATAGTCCGCGAAGCAGGAGACAATTTCCTCCGGTTCAGTGACACACACACCATTCGTTTTCTCAATCAACGGGACAACTCGACTCGCTCTCTCTTTTTTATCCAGCCACGCAATCAATTTCCCAGCCTTATCACCCACATCATACAGTCTCCCCTGTTGCTCTCTACTGAGGCCCCTGGCCGCCTCCGTGACGAGGGCCTTATAGGCCGCTTGCTTGAGTTGGAGAACATGTAATTTGTCATCCGTCACCCCACATTCTAGATCACCCTCCAACTCGGTTATCTCAGCTTCAACACGGGTCACCTCCTCCCGCTCGCGCCTCCGGGAGTGGGAAATAAGGGACAGGGCCTCTCCTCGGAGTACTGTCTTGAACGCCTCCCACAGTGAGACCGCCGATGACACAGACCCCACATTCTCGTCAAAATAGCGCTTAAGGGATTTAATCAGCTCTGCGCGAATGGTGGGGTCACGCAGGTACCAGGGATTGATCGGGACCACTCTACCCTCTCCCCTCGGCAAAATATCAAAGTGCAACAAGAGCGGGGAGTGGTCCGAAATACCCCGTGCCAAGTGGCGCACCTCTCCCACCCTCCCCACATAAGCCGCTGGGACCAGGACATAATCTAGCCGTGAGAGACTACCATGAGCCCCTGAATGGAAGGTGTACTGTAGCTGCGTGGGATGATTTAAACGCCAACAATCCACCAGCCCCAGGGTATCCAAGAGGCCAGATAACCACGCTTGGGCCCGGGGGAGATCCCTAGGGGGGTGACGATCCACAGTTCCGGAAACTACAGCATTAACATCCCCCCCCACCACTAGAATCCCCTCCGGAAGGCCAAGGAGGAGGCGCCCCAGGTCCGCAAAGGTGGTCGTCTGCAGCCCCGGTGGGACATATACTGACACAAAAACGACCACTCTGCCCTCCATTCTGCCCACCAAAACCGCGTAACGTCCCCTATCGTCATGGCGCACCTCATCAATCTCCAACGGGAGCGAGTTTTTAACCATAATGCCCACACCCCTTGAACCAGACGTGAAGCCCGAATGGGCCACAAGGCGGTAGCCCCGTCGATTCATAGCGCAACAGGAGTTGCCAATGAGGTGCGTCTCCTGCAGAAAAACTATATCGGGCGAAATTCGCTTCAAGAACTGCAGGACCACACCTCGTTTTATCCTGTCCCCCAGTCCATTAACATTCCAGGACAACAAACTCAGTCCCCTACCCCCCATCATAAACAGAAGTCATCACTCGTCCCCCAGAGAGCACTGTAGAGATAACACAATGATACGTTTGCCTTGTGGTGTAAACGAACAACACCCCACCCCAACCCACCCACTCCAACAAAACTCCCCCCTCCCTGCACCCCTGCATGAGCCCGGACAGCCCCCCCAACTTGCAGTGTGCCTGTCGCCCCTATAGAATGAAACTAGCTAGACCCCCTAGAGGAGGAAAGAGTACCCCTTCTAGACCCCACACAACCTCCATGGGAGGGGAATGTACAAAGACAGACGCTTGATCGAGAGTAGCACCGTATTCGTCCAGAGTGAGGCCCAATATTGACCCCTCAGTCCCGATCCAGTGGGCCGTCTCCTCCCGCCGCCCCCCCCGCCATCTCGATCACGATCCCCAGACAGAGTGTCCAGCCAGTCCCCGGCCGCTTCGGGACGATCAAAAAAGTGCGTGCGACCATCCACCTCCACTCGCAGCTTGGCCGGGAAGAGCATGGCGTACTTTAAGTTCAGGTCCCGGAGTCGGCGTTTGACGCCCAGGAAGCTCAGTCTTTGCTTCTGGACCGCTTGGGTGAAATCAGGGTAAAAGTTCACCTCCATATTTTCCAGCTTAACCGGCCCTTGTAGTCTGGAAGCTTGCAGGATCGCGTCTCTCTCCCGAAAGTTAAAAATCCGGGCAATGAGAGGTCGCGGAGGGGCTCCGACCTTCGGCCTTCCCCCGGGAACCCTGTGGGCCCTCTCCACGGCAAAAAATTTACTCAGTCCCCGAGGCTGGAGATGGGTAGCGATCAGGTCCTCCACAAATAGATCCGCCGCCGCTTCCTCCCGTCCCTCGGGCACTCCGATGATGCGGATATTATTCCTCCGGGCCCGACTCTCGGAATCCTCAAGGCGCCGATCCATAAGTGCGCTCGCCTGACTTAGCCGGCGCACCTCCAGTTGTAGTGCCGCCACCTCAGTCGTAAGGCCCGATGCGGTTTGGGCCAAAGAGTCAACTCGATCGTTGGTCTTGGAAAGATCGGCCCTCACCAGGCCAACATCCACAAGGACCGCGTCGATCTTCTGTGCCAGGGTGTCGAACCGCTGGCCCACCGAGGCCTTCATCTCGGAAATGGCGCCCATGACGTCGTGGAGAGTCAGATCCGTGGGCAAGTCCGGGGCATCAGAAGGGCCCTCAGGGGACTTGTGCGGTCCGCCGGGAGATCCCCTCTGGAGGGTATAGCGGTCCATGCTGTTGGCCTGATGGACGGTGCCACGCCGGGTCGACTTGGTCTTTGACCGATCCCCATCTTGTTTCGTGGCCATCGCCGCTGGTCCCACAATCGCACCAGCAACGCCGTAGAGGGCAGGCAATCAGGGCCACGAGCTCCGGGGGGGCCACCCCAGATCGGCGGGGTGGGTCACAGCCGGCAGGCAGGCAGTGTCCCCCAGCGAGGCCACACCAACACAAAAGGCTCCGCGAACTCACTTGCAGAGACGGAGCGAAAGCGAAAGTGCGGGGTACGCGACTCGCCAGGCCCGGCCCGCCGTTGTTGTTCACTTTGCCACTGGGTCACCCCCCAACGCAAATCCGGGGTTCGGCGAGAAGAAGGCCGCAAACTTCAATCGGTGCTCACTCCGGCACCCGAGGTCCGATTCGAGAACGGAAAACGGGTACCACCTCAGCTCAGGCTCACCAACACAGTCCCCTCAATCGAGGCAGGAAGAATTCAGGATAAATGTAGGAGGTTGCGGAGGTCCTCGGGAGCCTCGCACCTACGCGGCCATCTTGGTTGCGCGCTAGGCTCCTCCCCGGATCTCATGCAATCTTGAATATTGGAACTGGCAATGTCTGCGTCCTTGGTGAGGGTGAGGAGAACCTGGCTGTCAATGGCATACGAGTTGATGATGAGGTTGTGTGCGCATGTGATGGTGGAGAGGAGGGTCCTGGACACATTGTAGATTGACACGCTGAGAGATGATACCTGTGCCATGTGCCTCACGACGACAGCATACTACATGCAGAAGCCTTGAGTCCCACTCCCATGGCCTTGCCGGGTTACAGAGCCGGTGGGGAGTAGGAGGGACATGACCTGGTGGGTGTGACAGGGCCTGGAAGGCGTGGCAGCGCTGTGTAGGCAGTCGGAGTTGCACACTCATCATGCAAAGGTGTTGTGTGTGTGCTTAGTGTATGCCTGAGAGCAGGCGGGAGATGTGTGGATGGACATTGCTTGGAGGGTGGCTGCAATGCCAGACTGTAGTGTGATGTGGGTCATGCAAGGACCTGAGGGTCGTGCAATGTGCACGTTGCATGTGCAGACGGTCCAGCCTTTGGCACCGCGTGGCCGGTACTGTGGCACAGACAAGCTGATGACAGCCAAATGAATGGGTTGAGGGAGGAAGGGAGGAGCATCTTTGATGTGTGTGTGTGCCAAATCAGGACACTTTCTGTGCCCTTGCTGCAGCGGCTCCAACAGCAGGCGGCATGACCTGGGAACTATGCCACAATTTCCACACAAAGACTAGGATGTCAGAAAGGACTACTGCAACAGGTGTATGTCGAGGAAGAAGTGACTGGTTTTCCATGGCACACCCAGAGACAAAGGATGCACAATCACCAAAGATGACTGACACCGGATCATGAAACTGAAGGCCGAGCTGCGCACAGGAAACACACCCCAGAAGGTGTTGAGGGCCCGTTGTGGGGACCAACATACCAAAACACATACACAGCCATGGACTTCATGCACAATAGAGAATCAAATACATGAAGAACAGCATGCAGGTAGCTAATCTACACATAGACTCATATGCACAATCCTTGACAACCATGCCAGAGATGCCGCATGCACAGTGGCAAGAGACCTGCATTGACAGAGATGAGGAACACCTTTATAACTCAGGCTCACACCTATGGAAATGCATCAATATTAACAGACTCACAGGTCTTTTGGATTAACATGTGGGACCTACACTGGACACCCCCTTCGCACCACAGATGCTGAAAATCCATTGGAGTGGCACACAAGTGAAGGAGGTGAGCCAAACATCCCCTGCTGCACACGGAGAGGCTGCAATTCCCCATTGAGCCTCTTATGGGGATGTCCCGCAATATGTCCACCCGTAGCCTCCCGTATGTTTCCGAGGGAAGTTGTACATACATTGATGCCTTCATCAAAATCCACAATCCCATGACAGATGACTGTCACGAAGTGTGACTATCAATTCATGTGAGTCATGCTACATGTCATGTGCCCCATGGTGAGTCGACAGGTATGCATAGTAACAAAACCTGCACAGGAGCAGTGCCCACACATTCCAAACAACTACCACACCCAAAATGCCTTGCTGCAATCCTTACCCAAAGGTGACTTTTCACCATGTCCGTGCATGTAACGCTGATTCAGCACACGTTGCAATACTCATGAGGAATAGCAAGAGCACAACGATGCCACGAGCAGACAGCATGCGCAACTACCTGGGCATGAGAGACACACAATTAGTCAGGAAAAACATAGTCATCCGCATGCATGGTCATGTACTCTACATGACTAAGGTGACGCCATGCTACTTGTCAATTGAGTGTGTCAGCTAAAATGTGTGCAATTACATCAGCACTCGAGTGACACATCAGAACACACATCAAAGTCACTTAGCATACAGTTAGCTGGACACACACATTGCAACACATGCCACACAAGGCTCCAAGCGTGCACACTCAGACCCAGGGACTCACCATTATGAGAAGAAGTTGCGTATGAGCTGACTCCGGATGTCCTCCTCCTCCTCCTCCTCCTCCTCACTTGCCTCGTGACCAAGGCCGTCATCCTCCACGGGTGGATGTTCCTGCTCATCGGGATCCAGGATGAGTGGCACAGCTTTCTCCACTGCCATGTTGTGAAGCATGCAGCACACGAGGAAGATTTTGCAGACCATCACCGGTGCATATGGGAGGGACACGCCCGTCTTGTGAAGGCAACGGAATCGGCTCTTCAGGAGGCCAAACGTCCTCTCAATCACTCGCCTGGTCTGCCCATGGGTGTTGTTGTAACGGTGATCTGCAGCTGTTCTCGGGTTGCGGAGAGGCGTCACCAGCCATGGCATGTTGGGATAGCCAGAGTCCCCTACATGGAAACATCATGTAAAGAAGTGGGTCAGGAGATGCCGTCACATACAAAGATACCGCTAAATACTGGACAAACAGAGTCTACCCACCAACAAGACATGCTCGTTCGTTGTGCAGCTGCAGCATCATTTCTGGCACCCTGCTACGCCTCATGATGTAGGCATCGTGTGCTGACCCTGGAAAACGTGCAAAGACATGGGAAATCAGCATGTTAGCAAGACATACCACAAGGGCATTAATGGAGTGATAATGTTTACGGTTTCGTTCCTCCTGTGCCTGTGGTGGTACCAAAGCCACATGTGTCCCATCAATGGACCCAATTACATGGGGCATTCCTCCCAGGGCATAGAACTCACCCTTGATACCTGTCAACTGCTCACGAGTTGGAAAATGGATGAATTCATCTAGGTGCTCCAACATGGCTTCTAAAACATCATGCAGGACACGGCTGAACATGGTCTGGGACATGCCACCCACATCAGCTATGGTGAATTGAAACGTACCGGTGGCAAAGAAATGTAGAGCTGACATCACCTTCATCTTGGGGGTCAGCTCAGTCGGATAACTGTGTCGCGGTTGGAGGTGTGGTACCAGCCTGTTTGTCAGGTCCTCAATTAACTGTTGGGGGAATCTGTAGCGGCGTATGCAGTCACGTTCCCTCATGGCACCCAAGTCTGGCATTGGTCGGGGTAGAGGCGGTGCCCTGCAGAAATATTGGAAGGAATAACGAAGATTGAGTACATGACTACACCAATGTCAATGAACTGAGCACATGTTCAACAGCTAATACACATATGCTACATATAGAGTCTGGTCTGTGCAATACATCCTGCACACGTATGCCAGCCAGGTGATACTCCTACCAAGAGCCAGCTACCAACGTGGATTGTCAAGGTCTACATGACATGCCATGAAAGTAGCTGTGGGCCAGTGTGAGCGAACAGCCAGACACATTACAGGAGTGACATACATCCACATATGTGAATTTGAAGGATGTTATCTCATACAGACAGCTGGCGGCAAGCTAGACGCACATGTCACATGTCATTGAAAAAGGACAGACCACACACCTTGCCATGAAGGGGTACATGTCAAAACTGAACACACAGACATTGAGACTACGCAGATATGTCCTCACCTCGCAAGTCCCTGTTCGATGCATACAGACACACGTTATGTGTGATTTCACATGTGTGCTGGTTTGGGTATATGTGTGACATGGGCATCTACACACAGACACATGTTGGATGCAGCTACAGCAGATGCAGTTGACGGAACACCAACAGCAAGCTCATGGGAACACATGACACACACATGACATAGTCACATCGTGGCACGCTGGTAGTTAGATGTCAGGTGTCATCATCCGTGTACCTGGCATCAGGGGACAGTTGCGGGTGTTGGTGACTGTGCCATGCGAGTGATGCAGTGCTTGACAAATTAGTACTACATGCACACATGTAAAAGGTGTGAAGGGGAAGTGTGCCACATAGTGCCCCATCGCACATGACATGTGTACACAGGTCATCACACAAATATTGGGTTAAAACATGAGGAGACATGTGCCACATCACTACCTGCCACACCTAGGCCCGACACATGAAGGACTGCACTGACAATGACTTGATGTCCATTCCTGTGCGAGTCTGACACCTCCATTCCTTTCCTGTGCGCCTCCTATCACCAGTGTAAGCTGTGAAACGCACCGTATACACGCTCTGAGGGCGTGTGTACGTTCGTATCACTATATAGGGGTTGGGCAGGAGTACGCGTGTGTGTACGGACTGTACACACGTACGTGTACACACTGGTCCTATCCCTATGGTAGTGTTGCCGTAGGCGTATGCCATAGAGATACAGGCCGTACACGCGTGTGTCGGGGTCGTATCCCTATGGTCGTGTTGCCGTAGGCGTACGCCATAGAGATACGGCCCGTACACGCGTATGTAGGGGTCGTATCCCTATGGTAGTGTTGTATAGGCATACGCCATAGAGATACGGGCCGTACACGCATGTGTAGGGGTCGTATCCCTATGGTAGTGTTGCCATAGGCGTACGCCATAGGGATAGGACCCCTACACACATGTTTACAGGCCATATCTCTATAGCGTACGCCTACGGCAACACTGCCTTAGGGATACAACCCCTACACACGCGTGTCCGGTCCGTATCTCTATGGCGTATGCCTACGGCAACACTACCATAGGGATACGACCCCTACACACGCGTGTACGGCCCGTATTTCTATGGCGTACGCCTACGGCAACACTACCATAGGGATACGATCCCTACACACGCGTGTACGGCCCATATTTCTATGGCGTACGCCTATGGCAACACTACCATAGGGATACGACCCCTACACACACGTGTACGGGCAGTATCACTAGAGTAGTGGTGCCCTAGGGGTATGTGTGAAACGCACCGTACCGGTGTGGGTATTTGAAAATCACAATGGGGACACATAAGGGATAAGTATTAGGGCCTAAATGCATGCTGGTTGTCATGGATACCCAGTTTAAAGATCACATTTTTCCATCATGTGGCCTATAAAAAGCAGTTGGCCAGCTTATACATTGCTGCAAAGTGGTTGTTGACTTGACATGCTGCATCAAATTTGAAAAAATGGTAATGCTGTCACTGGTGTATGTTCAAAGGGATTGGAGGAAACGTAGGACGCAAATGAGTCTGACCAATCATTCGGTACTCCTGTACAGGAAATAGCCCAGCAAGGCAGATATAAGTCAGCCAGAACCCATGAGAGGGCACTTGCCTGCACAGCTTTTCATCGACACCACTGCTGCTGTTTGGCTTCCCCTGGCACCATGTCAAGGACTGTGGAGAGGGCCCAGCCTTTCACCCAGGAGGAGAATGAGGCGGTGCTGGACGTCATCCTCCCATAGTTCCCCAGCCTGTATGGTAGACCAGGGCAGCAGGTGAGTGCTGACTCCGCTCCCTTTGACTGTGCCCCTTCTTTTTGTGACTGGCACTTCTGGCATTGTGTCCAGGTGTGACAGACATGCAATGTTGTTTAGAGTGGGTCCCGGGGGGAGGAATGGCTCATGTCTCCCATGCAGAGCATGATGTAGTTCCTGTGTGCACTCCTCACTTGCATTGTGCTTACTGTGACAATCACTGCATGGTGCATGGCACATTCTGCATGGCTAATCCTCTTGGCCATTCTTGTTCTATAGTCCTGAGGTGATTCAGTGTTCCCCCCGGTGTGACAGGTGACTGTACCCACAGATGTGTGTGAGTTTAGTGGAGCTGTGGTGAGAGTGACCGAATTATGTGAACGCCCCCTGGACATTGATGTGTGTGAATGTTCCTTGTCATGTGGGTGAGTGTATATGTGGAGTGTTGCACCACAGCTGCATGGAGGAGGCAACTGCTCAACCCATCTGATGTAAGTAGTAAGCTGTGCTGTGTGTCTGACTAGCTGGGTTAGCCCCACGCCTGTGACACCCCCCAGGCAAGTGGCACATGTGCAGAGTGAGGTTTGTATCTGCTGTTGCCACTGGCAGGTGATTTATCTGTGCCTGTGTGTGTCTGTGCACTCTGCTGAGGTTGGGTCAGTGGCCTGGGGCATGTGACTGCTTGGAGGTGCTGTCCATCAGCCTTGTGTTGCTTGTGATGTACAGTGTGTGCCATGATCACGGAGTGTGTTGCACCCCTCATGCCACCTGTGTACTTTCAATGCCATGTAGTGCATTGGGGCTTACACAGAGGCGAAATTCCCTATGACGAAGGTGCTATTAGTTTGCATCATGCTATGCCCTGTTCACCAAGTCAAAGATGTTCAAATGTGTGTCTCTGTGACATGAAGCAGGTGTAGTGATCTATTCTCAATTTGTCATCCTCACAGGTAACCGCCTACGAGAAGGGGAAGATATGGAAGCGGGCCGTCAGGGCCGTGATCTCCGTGGAGGGTCGCAGTCGGCGCCTGGCCCAGGTGAGGAAACGCTGGCAGGACATCCGGTGCTGGACCAGGAGGATCGCCCGGGTCCTGCTGGGGGACTCACCAGCACGAAAACACGGTGGGCTCCGGTGCCTGACCCACCAAATGAAGCGTGTCCTGGCGGTGGTCTTCCCTGAGATGGATAGGCGGTTACAGGAGAAGCAGCAGCAGCCATGGGGTAGGTACATGTGTGTCTGTTGTGTGTCACCAGCTTTTGGAAGTGCTCAGTTGCATGGATACACTGCCAGGGATTATATGTGCAGTGCATCTCCTGTTCCCCCTAGTCAACCGCTGCTGTTCTTCCGCCCTTCCCCTCCTTGACATGTGTTCCCTGGTCTGTGTGTAATCACTATTGCACATGGTCATCTAGGCTGCAAGTTCATCACGGTGCAAAATGCTTACTGCATCATGTGTGGGGGTGGTCTGTGACATGTGTTGGTACCTTGCCTGTGCCCTGTCCTATCCACTCATTTGGGTTCCATAATTGTTGGCACTGTCCTGAGGCTCCACATAGGAGTGTGAGGTTTTAAATACACACCCTTGCAGCATGCATGACCAATGTAGTGGCCTCAGACATGTTGTGCATGAGTGGGGGATATGCATAGGGCCGGGACGGTTATGTTATGTTATTTGAGTATTTATAGAGCGCAACATTCGCTCCGGAAGGAGCATCTTGGCGCTGAGCATGCGTATAGGGGATAAGCGGTGAAAAGATCTAGATAGCTGCTAGCACATAGGTATCTGATTGCTGATAGATCCAGGTCTTCAGTAGTTTCCTAAAGAGACATTCGGACTCAGTCAGTCTAAGATTTACAGGTAAATTATTCCAAGCTGTTGCTGCTAGGACTGTAAACGTTTTTCCGCCCCTGGTTTTGTATTTATGCCTCGGGACCTTAGCAAAATTAGCCCCCGAGGATCGTAGACAGCGTACGGGATCATAGCGGATAAAACGTTTAACAAGGTATTTAGGACCTATATTTTTCAAGGATTTGAAAGCTGTGAGCAGGAGTTTAAAAAGAATTCTCTTATGTAGTGGCAACCAGTGTAAGGAATTTAAAGCAGTTGAGGCTGAAGATTTCCTGGGAAGTTTTAACACTAACCGTGCCGCCGCGTGCTGTACACTTTGCAATTTCTTCAAAGTGGACTTTTTTACCCCTGCCATCAACCCATTGCAATAGTCGAGTCGGGAGAGTATTAATGCGACCACGACCGATTTCCTGGAAGCAATGGGGAGGAAATCAAAAAATTTCTTTAAAGATTTGATAAGGCCAAAGCAGCAGCCAGCCGTGATCCTAACATGATCGTCAAATGATAGGGTAGCGTCAAATTGCACGCCTAGGTTGCGAGCAGAAGACACAGCACTGGGCGGGGCCTCAGAGTCTTTAGGCCACCAATCCCTCGGGCAAAAAGGTAGATCCTGACGGTTGCTCCAGTTACAGTCAGATCATTCCAGGACCATGGAGCAGTGTGCCCACTACTGTCCCATGAGACACCTTATCCTAGGAATCATGTGTGGCATCACACACTGTGGCCAGTCTCTGTGTGTTCAGCATAGTTAGGCCTCTATGGCATTGTTCCCTGCCCTAATTTGTATTAACGTACAGTGTGCTACATGTGTCCACTGTACAGGGTGACCCCATTAGGCTTGTGCATACTCACACTGGGCAGTGCCTGTGTGTCTATGTACAACTATCAGTTGATGGTTGTTTGTCACAGATATATGTGTGGTCTGCCTCACGAGGTGATGTTGATTACATGTAGGAGTTCTTGATTCCCCTTTTAGTAAACACAGATTAAGAGGTGTAACTACTTGCTCTGTCTCAATCACATTGTCTCATGTATGGGGGGTTTGTGCAGGAAAGGCATACATGTCAAAACCTTATGTCTCCTTGCCAGGTCTGACCTGTGTGTGCTAATTGTCTGGACTGACACTCAATGTGCAGTGACCCAGATATGTTGTGCAGGGTGTCATGTTTGTGCTTTGCAGCATGTGTCAAAAGTTGCAATACATGTTTCGAGCTCATCCATTCTTGGCACCGGTGTGTGCTCCCGATGCTATGTGGTTTGGTCTGTGTGTGCTGACATCTGTGTGGACATTCTTTGTTCCTATCAGGGTGTCTCCTCAGTGCAGGTGCTCCTTATTTCAACACTATTTCAGGGCCATCGGCTAATGCATTGTCCTGTGACTGGACATGTGTGCCAATCCACATGACAGGTAGTGGATCAGATGTGTTGCCAACTGTGCCATCATGGTACAGATGGCCATGTGACAGGTGGCATGTTTTAAGTTGTCATTCAAGAAGTCTTGTACCTTGGCACTCACTACACTTGTCAACATGTCCCAATAGTTTAGATGCTTCACTTTGATTATTGTGAAGGGCAATTATGTGCCTGCATGACAGATGTCTCCCAAGGAAGTGCACAGGAAACCACCTTTACACTTTGGGGGAACACGCTGGCACATTTCACACAAAGGCACAGTTCAGTCCAAATATGGTTCTGGAATTATACATGTCCATGTTCCCACAGTGTGTTTGCATTAGGGTTAGTCTTTGGTTGTTGCTGATGCCAACTTACCGGTGTCCAGTCATCCGGACCACCGTGGTGCCATGTATATGTACTTCCTGATACCACATTTCTTCTTAACAATGGCTTCTTGGCATTAGGCTGGCAGCTCATACAATGACTGTGTAAATGTACTTTTGTGTGCACCTCCTTGTGTGGCTTCTGATATTCATGCACATGTGTTTTCTGTTTCACAAGTGGAACATTCACACATTCCAAACTTGTCAATTTTGTGAAGTATTGTGATTTCTCAGTGTGTGTATTGTGCTGCATCGGCCAGGGGTGGGTATGCAAGTGTCATTTGTCCTCACACCCACATGTGGTGTGTCATGCCGTGGGGGAAATACGTCCGTCCTCATGGGAGTGGGACAGTGCTGTACGTACGTATGGTGGTACGGGCCGTACCAACGCTCTGAGGGCGTGGGTACAGCGCGTACCCCTACATCAACACTCCAATGGTGGTACGGGCCATACCCTGTCCTATCCACTGATTTGGGGGTCCATAATTGTTGGCACTGTCCTGAGGCTCCACATAGGAGTGTGAGGTTTTAAATACACAGCCTACATCAACACTCCAATGGTGGTACGGGCCGTACCCACGCTCTGAGGGCTACGTGCTGGGGGAACGCGCCGTACATACACGGGAGGTGGTACGACTCGTACGTAAACGGGTGTACATACACGGGTGGGGGTGCGACTCGTACGTACACGGGTGTACATACACGGGTCTACATACACGGGTGGGGGTTCAACTCGTACATACACGGATGGGGGTACGACTCGTACATACACGGGTGTACATACACGGGTGGGGGTACGACTCGTACGTACACAGGTGTACATACACAGGGGGTTCGGCGTGTACTCACGGGGGCTGGGGGGGGGTACGGCGCGTACCGGGCCCCCTAATCTGGTCGTTTCACGGCGTACTTTGCTTTTCCGGCACTTTTTGGGTGCCGTAAAAATATTGCCGTCCGGACTGCTGTCGGTTCGATTCGTACTTCCTGGGTCGTGAAACGCTGCCTGAAAGCGTCCCGACGTCACGTCGGAGCATTCCCAGATCACATTCGTATGTATATTTTCATCGGTCGGTGTTTTGTACGACTCGTACGGAAATGGTGTTTCCGTGCGAATCATACTTCCATGTTTGTAATGTTTTTGTCCCGGGTACGAGTCGGACGGAGAAAACGCTCCGACCGACAGTTCGTACCCGGTTTTTCCAGGATCCTAATCGGCACCAAAGTGTGGCTCACCACCTACATAATCGCTAACGCTACACTAAGGGGCCTATTAGGATGGCGGGCGGACCTGAGTCTGCCTGCCATTCTCGCGGTGTTGGGACCGGCTGCCAGAGGTGCGGCGGTCCCGCACCGCTAATTAGGATGTGACTGCCACCCTGGCGGTCGCATTCCGCATTTTTTACATTGCGGCAGGTGCTGCTTACAGCAGCACCCGCCGCAATGCCAAAGTACCATGGTGTACATTTCCATGCACAACGTGGCAGGCACCGCGCGGTGCCTGGCACCTTGTGCATGGAAATGGAGGGGGATACCATGGGTACACCCCAAGTGCACCACCCACTACCCGGGGTCCCGCAACAGGCCCCCAAAGCACATCCCCGCCAGCCTTCCCAAGGCGGCAACGCCGCCATGGAAAGGCCTTCCACCGCACTCATTATAATATGGATGGCGATGCCTGCTAGGTACCACCACCATATTGTGGCCCAAGTCAGCCCCGACTGCCGACCGGCGGAAAAGCGGCGGACACACTTTGTGTCCGCCACAATACCCCCCGCCATTATAATATGGCCAGGGTAAATCAGGTTACGATGGTGGGCGGATCGCCACCGCCGGGCCGGCGTTGGCGATCTTCCCGCCATCGTAATCAGCCCCTAAGACTCGCATTTGTAAGCAAAAACTTTGGGATTAGGCATGATTGTACATAATGAGAAAGACATTGAACATTTTTTTTAAAAAACAGTGAAACTTTGACATTCAGAACATTTGACTAACAAAGGACTACTTCCAGCTATAAGGACTAATACTGGTTGACCCAGAACTAATGATTATTATTCTGATTGTACTGATACTATGGTGTTAACCTTTCTTGCATGAGATTCATAACTCAAGAGAATGATTGGTAGAAGCTAACAGCTCATCTGCTCTGGTTACTGTTTTTCGCATTGCTCCATGAATCTCCCACAAATGTGAACCTTTAAGATGAACAGGGTGTCGTTACTATTAGCTATCATGTATTGTTTGGGTGAGGTTCCAGTACAACTTTAGGATAAAGAGTTGTATGTGTACGCTCACATGTATATGGAGATAGTTGTCTCATTTCCTTGACAGATACCTTGTGCAGGAGCTCAACAACATTCTGGGGTGCTGAAGCAGCTGAGCAATGATCAGGGCTGGAGCAGCAGTGCAGTGACCCAGTGAAAATTATCTGACAGTAACATTTTTCTCTTTTGTAAATCACATTCCCCCCTTCTCTTCTAGTACTAGCGCCATTGCAGAGTCTCTCATGTGATGCTGCAGTTAGTGCTCGGGAGGAGAGGAGGTACAGCGTCGCCTCATCAGAACCACATGGAATTCAGGTGAGTAGTACAGCCCTGAACATTGACAAGGGAGCTGGACTTAAAAGCAAGGCAGATGGAGTCCATCAATATTGGCGGTGGCATACCACTAGTGTCCACTGGAGAGGTGATGGTCAACATACCCAAGGACTGGTGCCCAGTTATGTGGTGAGAGATGATATTGAAGAATGGTTTGTAGCATATGAGGTAGCTCTGAGAGTTCACAAGGTCCCAGAGGAGTTCTGGGGAGGTAGCTTGTGGAGGTACACACCCACAGTGGGGAGGGACACACACCTGACACTTGAGGCTGAGGACTAGACCAAGTATGCCCCCATGAAGGCCATTTGTCTTACCAAATTTGGGCTGAACTCTGAGAAGTATAGGCAGAGGTTAAGGGACAGCTACAAACACCCAAATAAGTCCTGGTGGACTTTCTAGACTATTCTAGCAAGGCATTAAAGGACTGGAAGAGGGGCTAGAAAGGTAGATGATTTCAATGGGCTGTACAACTTGATTTTGAGGGAACACATGCTCAATACCTGTTATACAGAGCTGAACCAACACCTAGAAGATAGCAAACTGACTGATCCAGGAAACCTGCTGAGGGGGTGGACCTCTGCGTCTGTACCAGAGTGTCCAAGAAGGTATCTTGGAGGGACTCCCAAAAGGGTAGTCAATGTTCCCACCAGAAGAAGGAGGGAGAGATGAAAAGAAGGAGTTCTCAAGCCCCCCAATATAGTTCTCAAAGGAAATGGTCCCAAACCCAATGTGGCCACCAGAAGAAAGTATTCCCTGATAAGAATCACAACAAGTCTGCCCCCAAGTTCTGTTAATGTCCCGAGTATGGGTACCACAAGGGTGTTTCCAAGTGTCATAAGAGGACACATCCTCCGATTGGAGGGCAACCCCCGGGGTTGGCTAGCATAGTACTTGAAGAGGAGATGGGCCCAGTTAGGAAGGAGGAAGTCAGTGAGGTTACTCTAGTGTCCCCGGGTGACGATGATATTGTGCCCAAAGCTCACATGCCTTTCAATTCTTCCAAGTATAGGCAGTGTATCACCATAAATGTGCAGAGGGTAGAGGCTCTGAGGGACACAGGAGCCAGTATGACTACTGTAAGGTGTCACATCTGGTGTCCTCAGAACAGTTGATTTCCAACACATTCCACCAGGTTTAAGTAGCAGACAACCAGGAAGGCCACTACCCTATGGCTCTAGTTCCCTCTGACTGGGGGTGGGTTTAAGGGAGAGGTCCCAGGTCTTCTGAAAGTTGCTGTGAGCCCTGCCATGTATGTGCACTGTCTGGTAGGGAATGATCTGGAGCGCACTGTTTGGAAGAAAGTGGGGCTCATGTCACATATGAACATTTTGAGGTTGCCTGAGTGGATCTGTGTTACCATCAGGTCCATAGTTGCCCAGGAGGGAAGTCAAGGAGTGTTATACGGTTCCTACAAATTAAGTAAGACTGTGTATCTGGACATTATGAACTTCAGAATATGGACCGTCAAAACACACAGATCTTCAGAAAATGTGGGCCCAATTCCTAGCTAGCTCCCAGTACCCCATCTAAACCCCTAAATGTACCAGGGTACCAGATGGTATCAGCAACCTCGAACATGACCACTTTTTTTCCCTAAGGAAATCATGGAAATAGATCTACCCTTTCCTTGTTACTTTTGCATGCCCAAACTAAACATAAAAAAAGATACGAATATGGCTGTTCGAACATTTATTGATACAATTGTATTCTTGTATAGAAAGCATGAGTTACAATTATTAGGAAGATGAAACAAAGCATTGTAACAAGTATTATGCAGATGGTGAAAAAGATAAACAATTCAACCATCATAATGTTACTATGTGATTAGACTCCTATCTGATACTATCTATACCATCTAGAGTATAATGGGAGTACCTGCTGCCTGATCCATTGGGAAAGCCTAAACCCCATACCGGAATAAAATGTGCCAGGAAGCCTGTCTGTGTAGAACAAGTTATCGGCCCTTGCTGGATAGAGGTCAGATTCAGCAGGTCTGCATCCCATTCACAGTGCATAGTGTTCCAGGATAATCCCAGCACAAGTGCTCTTCTCCTGAATGTAGCACAGTGGCTGTTTATCTAATGAAAGCAGCATTCATATCACACTGTTTCAAAGGTGCAGATGGTTTGCCCGGAGTTTTAGGGCTGTCTCCATCAAGACAAACAAATGCAGGGGCATCATGTTCCACGTGCCTAGCCTAGCACAGAGTATACAGACAAGGCAACAATGTTTACTAGGATAAGCGGTACATACAGTAGCTTCTCATTACATTATCGTGTTAATGTAAAAATTCACCTTTCGAAATAGATGTCAAGCTAAACCATGACATTTAAAATGGAGACTCAGTGTGGGCCACATGTACTTCACTACAGGAGGTCTGGAGCATGGAAAAGTGGCCCAGACAGCTGCCAAGAGGGGAAAGCCAGGGGTTGTGGAACACCAGTCCTGAATATCCCACAGTGGAGGAGGATGGGTCGCCAGAGGAGGCCACCCCAGAGCCTACTGGGGAGGACATTGCCTCCCTTGTTGACCTGCCTGAGCTTGCTGGATGGTAAACAGAAGGTGAACCCACTAGGGAGGAGTTCTGTAAGGCACAGAGGGAGTGCCCAACCCTGGAGATCTTTAGGAAGCAAGCTGAAGCCCAGGCAGCTGGTGATACCTCAGGAAATACTGTATATATTGGGAGAATAACCTTCTATATAGTGAGCCTACGGCACCTGTGCATAAAACAACACGTGTATATCCCCAATGCCACAGACTGGCTCATGAGATACCCTTTGCAGGACAAGTCCTTTGCCAGGCTTGTGCCTCAGTTTTACTGGCCAAGATGAAGATTTCCTCAGATACATTTGGTAGGACTTGCTGAACCTGCCAGACCAGTGGGAACACAGGGAAAAAGCTGAAAGCTCCCCTGAATCCCTTCCCTATTGTTGGCACCTCATTTGAAAGGGTGGACATCGCCATTGTAGGGCCCTTGGACCCTAAGACAGCCTCAACAAACTGGCTTATCCTGGTCTTGGTGGACCATGCCACTAGATACACAGACGCCACACCTCTGGGGACTGCTACTGCACCGGCACTGTCTAGGGCCCTGTTGGAAATAGCCCTCTCTGCAGGTCACACCCAGACCGTTTGCCTTCCTCCTCCCTTTTTTGCTCAATTTGTTTTATTGGCTTTAGGACTCTATGCACTTTACCACTGCTAACCAGTGCTAAAGTACTTGTGCTCTCTCCTTAAAATGTGGTAACATTGGCGTATCCACAACTGGCATATTTAATATACTTATAAGTCCCTAGTAATTTGCACTACCTGTGCCCAGGGCCTGTAAATTAAATGCTACTAGTAGTCCTGCAGCTCCGATTGTCTCAGCCATTTAAGTAGCCCTTTGAATATGTCTCAGGCCTGCCATTGCAGAGCCTGTGTGTGCAATTTTAAACTGTCATCTTGATCTGGCAAGTTAAACTCTTGCTAGGCCCAAACCTTCTTTTATAATACATATGTAACCCCTAAGGTAGGCCCTTGACATCCCAGAAGGCAAGGTGCAATATATTTAAAAAGCAGTGTACATGTGTTTTTTAAGTTTTACATGTCCTGGTAGGGAAAAACTCTTACATTTATTTTCCAGTACTGCAAGGCCTACATCTCCCATATGATAATATTAGGATCACCTTATTACATTTTATATGTGTCATTTCCAAATGGGAACATATACCTGATTCAGGTTTGTTGTCTCAGGAATCCAAATTTAAAATCCTAACTTATGGTAAAGTCAGATTTTAAATTACAATTCTGAAAATTCCAATTACAGAAAGTTGGAATTTCTTGCCTTAGCTCTTGGTGCCTGCAGCCTGTCTCTGATCACATGACTGGGTGTAGTTGGCAATTGAGCTTTGCATATTCTTCCTAGACAGCCACACACAATGAGAGTTAGGTGTGTCTCAACGGGCCATCTCAGGCAGGAGGGGAGGGAAGAGCTGTGCAATGCCTCACTTACACCTGAATAGTCTGTGTCCTGTCCACAAACAAAGGGCTGCATATCTCCCTATAGTGAGTCTGGAGCCAAGACAGAAATGGAGGTGAAATGTGTACTTCAAAGGAATGTCTTTGAAGTCTCCGCATTTCAAAGGCACCACTGGGTATAAGTACTGGACCTCAGACACCATCACTTCAGTAAACGTCTGGACCTTGGCCCGGAAGAAGGAATGCTGTGCTGCTGACGGACAGCTACTCTGCTGGACTACTGCTTTGGAAGAACTGCTGCCCTGCTGTGCTGGCCTGCTGCCTTCTTCCTTCTTACCTAGGTGAGAAGGACATGACCTACATCTTTGAACTCAGAACCCAGAGTGACTACAAGGGCTAGTTGGCTGGCCTGCTGATCTGAAGCATCAGTGACATAACAGGCCTCCAACCATTCTGCATCTGCACCTTAACTCTGCCATCTGTGAGTAACCCTGCCAAGTGGTGCCACCCCAGTCCTAGACCCTTGGAAGGGGGCATAATGTGCTCTCCCAGTCTTTTTGGATCCAGCGGAATCAATGCATCTCCTCTGCTCTCCAGTGCAGCCCTAAGCAGGACCGACTCATCCCCACTACTGTGTGGATTTGACCTATCACAAAGACCCGTATCATCGCCACAGCTCACATCACCTTCGTAACCGCCACTGTGCAATGCATCCTAGGCACAGGTTCTCACATTTCTCGTTGGCAGCCTTGTCAATGACGACAGACTTTGCATCGCAGCCTTGCAGCTCTTCAGAACCGACTCATCAGCCCGGTCTGTGGGTTGCATCCTCAATGGCAGACTTCGCATCCCAAGCCCCACCAATGGGAACCTCAATGTTGATGCAACAGGACCTCACACCATAGCATCTCAGAACCAATGCATTGCCTTGGATGTGCGACACATCTTAGACTTGGATCCACGTTCCGCAAACCAGGATTTAAGATACTTTGTTCACTGGCCCTAACGGGGTCCCTGTAGATGGCCTATGCTCTATTGCGGTCAGCCTGAACTTTTGACGTTGTCCCTGTCCAGCACGACCAGATACCACAGTTGGTGCTTTACGCCTTTTGGCGCTATCTTTCCTGAAAACTTTGAAATTCAATATCTACAGTTCTACTAATTGGATTTTTGTCTTTTTAATGTCAAATAATTGAATAAAATTTACTTTGTTGTTTTTAGAATGATTTGGAATTTTTCCGGTGTTGTGTTTTTCACTTTCTTTCTGTTTGTGTGCTACATAATTACTTTATACATTGACTCTAAGTTAAGCTTCACTGCTTTTTTGGCCAAGCTACCCACTGTTAAGTACAGGTTAATTTAGTGGCTCACGCGACAAGGGATTTTGGCTGTTGCTTGACCAGGGCTCACACCCCAGTCAACCATCAACCCAATTTCTCACAAATACTTAAAGTGGATACCAATGGGCTCTATGGTCCTCTCACCTTCAGCCTAAGCTAAATTGTCTCAAGTCTTTCTTCAGGAATTTCTGCAAGTTTCGCATGTCTTCTGCCTCCTCAACTGCTGTCTCTGTCTTCATAGAAGCTCATCATTGGCAGTCTAGAAATCACTTGAGTCAGCGTCACTCTTTAAGTAAGTGCAGTCAAGAGCAGAATACTTTTATTTTGTTTTTATTCAGTCTATTTGATCTCTTTGTTTCAGGTAGATCAAAGTCACTGTCACTGAGTTCTCTTTACCCTTTGTCTTCATATTCCCTAGCTCTTTATTCTCTCTAATAGCCTCTGGCCTTCTAGATTTTTATTTTTATTTCAGTTCTTCCCCATTGGTCTTCGTGATGCACTCTTTACTTTGAGGCACTGGTCACTTCCGACTCATGAGGCACAGTTTTGGTCTCAGATTCAGAGTTTTCTCCCACAGCTTCTCCTGTATCATTCATAATCAGCTGTGCACTTTTACCTCCTTGATTTGTCTCCATTCCACAGAAGTCACCAAAACCTGTCCGGATGTAGAGTCTCAGTCTTGAATTTCATGTTTCATTTTGTGCCGGGGACTCTGTTATTCCACACAAATTCTATTCTTGCTGTGGTTCAGTTGAGTGGTGCAGCAAACCCCCAGGTCCGGTCTCGTCTTTCTCTTTTGATGCTTCAGAAACTTCGACTCAAGCTGGTCTAGGAGAATTAGTGGATGTTGACTCTTTTACTCTGCTCACTCACTTTCCTTGTGTGTGAAGCATGAATGTAGTTTGGAATGCCTACACATTTCACTGTGGTGTTGGTTATGAGACTAACTAGGTATGTGTCAACTGCTCCCCCAAGAATGACCCCCTAACATACTTTTTAACATGAGTTCAAATCATGGTATGGTGCAGATCTCAAAGCTTGTGTCGCCAAGTCACCCTAGTAAGAGATAGAACGCACTACATCAGTAAGTCCTTTGCAGTAGTCGATAACTATGTCATCTGTAATATTCATAAGTGCAGGAACAGAAAGAATTCTCATGGCTCCCCCCTTCAGTATCTCAGGGGGAAAGTCCTATTCTCGTGCATGGAGGGCTTAGAATGCTCATGAGCACCAGTGAGAGTACATCTGGCCATTTGAGACCTGTGGAGGATAAATGGTTTTATTAGCTTTGCTTTGATCATCCAGTTTAGCTTCTCTACCAGTCTTGATGCTTCTGCTTAGTAACTGTGGTGAAATCTCTGGTAAATGCATAAAGCTATATATAGCAGCCGAATCACATCGTTCTTAAAGTGACTCCCTTGATCTGATTCAAGATAAACCGGCGTTCCAAACCCTGGGATCAACTCTTTCAAAAGTAGTTTAGCAATGGTTAGATTGTCACATACATAGTGGGGTACGCTTCAACTCATCTGGAAAAAAAACATGCTATAACCAATATATACCTCCGCTGGTTACAGTGTGGCATTTCTAAGAAATCAATCTGATGTCGATATGAAAGGACCTTCTGGATTTCGTATGTAACTCCTGCTCACAATAACCTTTCTGCCTACATATATTTTTGACAAATTCAATTCTCTGGCATATACTCTAAGCCAAATGGAAATGAGGATTGTGCCAATATCATTTGAAAGTCAGCACCACTTCATCTCGATCAACAAATTTCGGACAATAGCCGGCAAAATGAAATTGAGCAGAGCTGACTTTTTCTCGTTTCATAGCCAAACGACACTGGAATCCTCCAGACATCTTGTTTTCTCCCATTTTGCCTTTTCACTTTGAGGAACCTGGTGCTGTAATTTTCTTAGCCAAGGAAAGATCTGTACAGTGTTTAACAATGCATTTGAGATTGTCACATTTTTCTCACTGCATGATTCATTTATGAGTAATGTACTGGACATGAGCACAGTATCTGACAATCTCATCTGCAGATCTGTTGCCTGCGGTAACAAAATCATCGCCACTCTTATAGGCAGCAAACTTTTCCAACAGCTTCTTCCTTTGGCAACTGGAGTGCTGCCAACAAATCCATAATGTACAGACTGTTGCCAATAGCGGAACCCGAGGAGGTCCGAAACCCTCTCTGTGACCACAAGTCTCTGAAGCCATAGATGGTTCACTGACAAAATATCAAAGTTAAAAATGTAGAAGTAAAAAATATTGATGTAAAAATATAGAATGCAAAAATATCGACTCCTTATACTTAACAAGCATTTGCAATGCAAACGGTCTCGCCTTTGGGACCTTATATGTATTTAGCTATGCAGCACCTTAGCCTGGGTGCTGAAACATATACTGTTCTTCAACATGTATACAGCATGCTTCTCTCGTGAGGGATGAGTTGCAGGTTAGTTAGCAGCCGTGCAAGCTTCTCCGACATACACAAAGCAGGTACAATACATTGAGTAGCATGCTTCGTTACAACACAGTGGGCTCAGGCAGCTTTGTGTATGTCGGAGAAGCTTGCATGGCTGCAACCTGAGCTGCAACTGATCTGTCATGAGAGAAGCTTGCAGTCAGCTCTCTTGTGAACACAACACCATCACAGATCAACAGGTGCTGAAGTTTACAAGGAATAAACATTCCACGCCCATTCAAATATGAGCATCTTTGCTGATACTTCAATCAGCTATCAGTATTGCACTAGTAAAAGTACACCACCTCTGCTTAAAAGTTCTGGTACTGCCAAATTAAATAAATTACAGACCAGATGCACTAGAAGGGCTGAGACATTCAAAATGTAATCGCTAATCCACGGTTTAAAGACAATAATTTGTTATTATATAGCGCTTTTTATGACAATTTTGGCTCCTTGGGCCACTGTAAATAATAGGTTGTTACTCGTACCCAATATACTGACCTCAGTAGAACGGGGGTGTAATTTACGCTTCTGGATTTGAAATTGTTGGAAGACAGATTAGGAATGAATGGTGGATGGATGGTTGGGTGAAAAGATGGATGAATGGAAGGATGGATGCTTGAAAAGACGGAGGGGATAAAGTATAGCTAGGTGGAAGAGTGAATACATGGATGAATAGATAAATGCTTAGAAAGCGGAAGGAAATCACTGGTCTTGCTCAGCGCCAAATAGATGTTTGAGTAAACTTGTTGTTTTCGGCTTCTCTCTTAAATGCCATCTGTGCCCACCAGTGCTTGTGCACTAAGTGCACCACAATAGCCAACACAGGACGGCCTCTCTGGCCCATTTCCTATCGGCTATTTTAAAATAAAGTTTGCATTGTTGTTTTCATGTTTAGCACACACTGTTCATCTGGAGTTTGGTGCTGGTCGCTTTGATAACTTAAACACTCTTTGCTGGCACCATGTATTTTTTATCTAAATTTCCATATGTAAAGTGTTTTTTAGGGATCGCACGTGTAAGTATGTTTGTTTGCAATTAGATGTTGCTGGCACAACAAAGGGATCTGAAAAGGGAGATACCCAGTGGAAACAAACACAGTCCCCTGAAAATAAACATGCCGAACAAAGCTGCGTTAACAAACTCCTTGCAGAGACAAGATCGGTGCAACAGAGAGAACATAGGAACATTACTGAGCTACTGTCGCGGCTTTGCCACAGACTCCCTGTGTAAGCCTGAGTAAGGCGCCTGGTAATGGGGCACAGGAAACAGGGCTCTTAACGTGGGCCCTGCTTCGCGATTGTAAACAAACACTGCTGTCTCCTCCACGCCACTGACTGCCAAGAACTGTTGCCCCCCCCCCTGCCCCTTTGACTATGAACTCTCTGCTTTGCTCCCTAGCACCAGTTCTCTGCCACTTAACCACCAGTGACTGCATTGTCAAACCGCGTTTGCCCCCTGCCTCTCTGACCACTCATGACTAAATCACAGGTGTCTCGCGACTGTCGGACGTCTTCCCCCGTTTTCAGCCGCTGCGACCAAGAGCGACTGCTCCACCTCACCCCCAAGATGCCTACAATCTGCTTCTTAGGTCCGTACTTAGCACTTGCCTGCGTCACCACTGGTACATGGTCTCCGTTCACACTTGCCTTCACCAGGCATCTTTTCTTGCGCAGTGCTTCCTCGGGACACAACCGGTGCCCACTGCCCGCTACCTTCACCTCCTCTTTTGCCTTAATTTCTGCGGAGGCAAGAACAAGGAAAACAGCCTCTGGCTGGCTCCCCGAGGGCAAAGCCAAATGGGGAAGGGGCTCAAATAGGTCCGAGAAAACAGGATGCAAGGCACCACTTACTCCTATGTCGAACCCGCGCTCACATAACAGAGCCCGGTGTGTCCTAAACTGCCCACGACACCTTTCCTCCTGCACATCTATGAAAGCTCGATTTACAGGAACAGCCCAGTCAGTGGTGCGAAATAGACACCATTTTTTTTTTCTTCATATTTATATCGCGCGAACTCGACCCAAAGGTATTGGAGCGCTTTACATAGCAACTTATTTACATTACACATTCAGGCACGGGGAGATGAAGTGATTTGCCCAGAATCACAGGACATTGACACTACCCCGAGGCTCGAACCCTGGTTTCCTGCACCAAAGTTGGCAGCGCAGCCAATGGACCACATCCTCTCCCCAAAAGCCTTACCTCGGTCTGGGATCGCGGCGGCCGGGGGAAGAGGCGTCATGTGCTGGTCCGAACCATCCGTGGGGCGGCGACACAAAGAGTGCGATTGGCCCACCAATCTGCACCATAAAATGCTAATCCGCCTCTCCACGTCCCAGAATACTACCAAACTCACAAGACGACCTGGAAAACATTTTACCTCACCTTCAAATGCCTGGAAGGCTCTGTAGCCACCTAGATCCATGGAAAAAAATCAAACGTAACAACCACTCCCTGCAGTTACCCAAAACCTACATGTTAATGGTACTGAGTGTATAAAATGCAAACGTGGGGAAGACATTAATTTAAAAGAGCAACACCCCCCCCATAGATCTGACCCCGCATACCGCCATGAGGCCCCTCGCTTGCTTTGCAGCAACTCCCCGACCTGAAAACACGGCATGGTGACACAGGATAACAATGATGCCCAATGGCATGGCGACCTGCCTGTAAAAACAGCCTAACTCTTTCCCCTCTTTAACATAACGAAGTGGATGGTGCTCTCGCGAGGCTGCTACTTTAAAAGCTGCCGACTTTGGAGGTAGAGAACAGGGTTCGCGCCTCGGCATGGGCAGCATAATTTAATTATAAAACAATAAACAGCGATCTCGGCGGGGGGGTGGGGAGAGACAAATTTTAAAAAATACTCGTGGAGTGGCAAACAGATACAATTTGAAAAACACGGTTGAGATGGGCAAATGTATAATCTGAAATTTAGCAAATCAACGGTGCGAGGAGTTAGCTCAACATCGAACGCTGCTGACTCTGGAGCCGGAGAACAGGGTTCGAGCCTCGGGCTGCATCATTTAAGTATCTGGGCTGCATCCTTTAATTATGACTAAATATTAGTAAATAAATAACAGCATCAGATGAAGGCAGCTTGCCAGATGTGGAAATGCGTGCGGGAGTGTAGGCGTGATTAAGGCACGAACAACGGGAGTGGGAGGGGCGGGAGTGAAGGCACGAACAACAGGAGTGGGATGGGCGGGAGAGAAGGCATGGACAGCGGGAGGGGTGGTACGGACACAAAGTAGTGCAGGAAATATGCAGTAAAGGGGCCAATAGCCATGGAAGGAGACATGGCTGTCTTAAGGAGGGACTAGCAGCCTACAAACCAATCAGAAGGCAGCATTTAGAAAGGCCAAAGCCACAAGCCAATGAAAAAGTGGGCGGGAGAGGGGGCAGGGCTTCCCTCACCTATAGTGTATACTGCATGCCTCGCAAAGCGAGCAGCGCAAGCGCTGCACTGCTAGGCGAGACCTAAAAAGGAAGATTAAGCATGACAAAGGTTTATTGTGATCTGTGCAACTGTATTTAGAATAATTAATTCTTCTATGGATTTTGCACTTATAATTGGAGCTAAAAGTGCACAATCCTGAAAAGTAAAATTCCAATTTTTGCATACCTTTATAGTAACACACAATTCTCCAAAATTATGAGGGTTGTAATATGTCACCGGGTGTGTCTCTTTTCCACATATCACTTTCAATGTTTTCCACATGCTTTCTATTTGTTTCCATTTATGTTGTATGGCACTTTTAGTGCACTAGCTACTATACACATGCACAAAGGAGTGCACGCACACCCGAACACATTCACACAACATGCACAAGACCACCATCTTATTTTTCCACCTATACATCTATTTATCTAAACTTTAAGTGTTTTAAGGTAAAACTAGTCTTAAAAGTGGAAGCCCCTATTTTGATCTGGACCTACAGACAGTTCAACTTTGACTTGACTAGCACCCAATGATACATGGGTAAATAATAGAAAGACGTAATTTCTGACAAAACACTTTTACGTTCACCATGCCAAGCAGTGTGAAATGCTCTTTGTTTGCTTCTGATAAAACCAATAGTAGCCACTATAATGATCAGGTTCACTCAATACGTCTACTGGGAATTCCCCTGCATTGCTGAGCCCTGCCTAGATATCTCCAAGAGCATGTCTCCCCTCAAACTTCAATCTGCAAAGATAAAGGGGAGAAGCATGCCAACCTGAGTGACACATCTCTAGGGGTTCTCTCACTTAAGTTACAAGCCCACCTGGAATTCAAAGAGGAAATGAATGCACCTTATTCAGAAAATCCTTCTAAACATATTCCAGTCCCCACTGAAAAATAAAAAAAGTTTTTCTGTTTATTTTGAAATATTTTCATGCCCGTTTCCCTACAGGATTTTTGTCATTTGAACAAAGCAAGAATAGATAAGGAAAGTTGTCCCTAAAGCTACGATTCAAAACAGAATTTCAATAGCAATCAATAAGAATTGGCCTTGATACAGTCTCGAGATCAATAACTTAGAAACCTTGAAGGTTTATTAAAATGTTAAAGTGCAATTCAGAAGGCAAGAATATGGGTGGTTTAAAATGCATAATTAATCAGTCACAGGACATTTGAAGGGCGAGCAAAATGAGTCTCCAGAATATGCAGCAAATCAACAGAAAATTGCCTAGCATCCCTAGAGGCTCAGTGAGGCAGATATTCCGGCTCACCCCCGAAACATGTCTTTTTAGAGTGAAATTCAACTTAGAAAGCAATGGAAATCATACAGTCAGCATAGGGTGAGCAAATGTATCACTCACCAACAAATCATAATATGGCATTACAAGACCATCATGCAATATCACCATGCCATCACTATCCCCTTAAATGAATAATAATAAGCTCCACTGACCTAATGTCATCAAATGTGCTATCACAAATTTAGTTACATAAACAATAGCAGCCGTATGAATGAATGGAACTATCGTGAGTGAGCAGGAAGAAACCTGGAGAGCAACACCTTAACTAAAGACCTTCCTCTGAGGCTCCCTAAGAACAGCACGTCAATGCAAAGCATCCATGCACATTTTACTGCCTGTGGGTGCCAATGAGAAGTGAAAACATGGTTGCCTTAAAATCCAAAGTGGAGTAGAGGCTTAGTACAGCCTATGCCAAGAGAACACGGTTCTGTACATCACAACATTATTGTATCAATAGCAAAATGTTCATGTTACAAAACAAATATTACTTAAACTGATAATAACAACAACATGTGTTAATTCCAATTAAGGGAGCAGAATATAAAAAAATATCAAATCCAGTTACGAGCTGAATTTCATGAAGGACGTGTTGAAAAAAGGGTGTCAGCATATTCTTCAAGGGGTCTTTTTATTTGTAGATTGTTTTGGTAACCGATGCAATTTGACCCACATTATTTGAATTAATTGATCTTTTACCGTTTTGTGCTATTCAGTGTTGATACCAATCTATCCTGGGTTCTAGGTAGTTGTGTGTGAATTTCAGCTTTAATTTTGCTCTACCTTGGAACAGGCAAAACATTCTTTTTCTTGGTATGCCATTCCCTGTGGAAAATATTAATGCCAGACTGGGAAAACTGTTACATTTTCAACTTCACTTCTTAATCCCACCTCACTTCTAATTACAGGGCTTGATTAAGCAAAGCAGCTTTTGGAACACTGACGGGGGATGAAGGGAGGAGGGGCGTGGGCATGGTGCAGGCGCTGGCTTCTCTTGTCCACTATTCGATGGCATCTAGTATAAATTCATGTGCTGTGACTTCATCAACACCCCCCCCCATAGATCTGACCCCGCATACCGCCATGAGGCCTCTCGCTTGCTTTGCAGCAACTCCCCGACCTGAAAACACGGCATGGTGACACAGGATAACAATGATGCCCAATGGCATGGCGACCTGCCTGTAAAAACAGCCTAACTCTTTCCCCTCTTTAACATAACGAAGTGGATTGTGCTCTCGCGAGGCTGCTACTTTAAAAGCTGCCGACTTTGGAGGTAGAGAACAGGGTTCGCGCCTCGGCATGGGCAGCATAATTTAATTATAAAACAATAAACAGCGATCTCGGCGGGGGGGGTGGGGAGAGAGAAATTTTAAAAAATACACGTGGAGTGGCAAACAGATACAATTTGAAAGACACGGTTGAGATGGGCAAATGTATAATCTGAAATTTAGCAAATCAACGGTGCGAGGAGTTAGCTCAACACGTAACGCTGCTGACTCTGGAGCCGGAGAACAGGGTTCGAGCCTCGGGCTGCATCATTTAAGTATCTGGGCTGCATCCTTTAATTATGACTAAATATTAGTAAATAAATAACAGCATCAGATGAAGGCAGCTTGCCAGATGTGGAAATGCGTGCGGGAGTGTAGGCGTGATTAAGGCACGAACAACGGGAGTGGGAGGGGCGGGAGAGAAGGCACAGACAGCGGGAGGGGTGGTACGGACACAAAGTAGTGCAGGAAATATGCAGTAAAGGGGCCAATAGCCAAGGAAGGAGACATGGCTGTCTTAAGGAGGGACTAGCAGCCTACAAACCAATCAGAAGGCAGCATTTAGTAAGGCCAAAGCCACAAGCCAATGAAAAAGTGGGCGGGAGAGGGGGCAGGGCTTCCCTCACCTATAGTGTATACTGCATGCCTCGCAAAGCGTGCAGCGCAAGCGCTGCACTGCTAGGCGAGACCTAAAAAGGTAAGTACAAAAATATAAAAAAAATAGATGTAAAAAATACAGTTGCACAAAATATCGAATTTTATATATATATATATAAATAAAATAAATCTAATTTTATATATATACATATCAAATATGTTAAATAATAAAAAATAAAATTAATATAAAAAATAAAGTAGATTTAATATAAATATACCAAATATAATAAATAAATATAATTAAAAGTTAACCACACCTACAATTATTTTATAATTTTAAAATCATATAAAAATGTAAAATATATGTGTGTATACATATATATATGTACCAATAACAGAAAATCTAATAAAAAACATTCTATTATAAATTAAAACCTTTAACTATTTAAAAATCTTCAAACTTAAATTTCCCACTCCTTTGAGTGCAACAGTAGGGAAAGTGTTCGATAGAGGAGGGGTAGAAATTTCTTTTCCCACTCCAGTGAGTGCAACAGTAGGGAACGTGTTGGATAGCAGGGGGGTAAACTGGATTATTCCCATTCCATTGAATGTAACAGTAGGGAAAGTGTTGGATAGCGGAGGGGTAAAAATTACTATTCTCACTCCAGTGAGTGCAATAGTAGGGAAAGTGTTGGGTAGCGGAGGGGTAAAAATTACTATTTCAACTCCAGTGAGTGCAACAGTAGTGAAAGTGTTGAATAGTGGAGGGATACAAATTACTATTCCCAGTCCAGTGAGTGCAACAGTAGGGAACGTGTTGGATTTCAGAGGAGTAACAATTAATATTCTCACTCCAGTCAGTTCAAAATTAAAAACAAAATACATTTTAACAACAAAAAAATATTTAAAAAACAAAATAAATTAAAAAATATATAAATGTTAAAAATTGAAATACAAATGTATTTAATATTACATTAAAAACAACATTATAATGTTAAATACATGTAATAAATACCTACAAATATTATATTAAATAAAATTAAAAAAAATCCAAAGTAATATTTGTAATTACAAATTATTTAGAAAGAAAAATATTAATTATTACATAAATTAACTTTTTAGTTTCCTACCCTATATCACCACACAATTCACAACACACATCTACATTTAAAAAAAATGTACTTCTTCAACTAACATAATTAATTACAAACTAAATAAATATTATTATTTAAAAAAAATTATTAGAATTATTTAATTTTCCACACTTTACCCCATATCCCTGCAATCCACAGTTAAAATTAAACACTACAAAATGCATTACACAATTAAAACTTATTTTCAATTACAAAACTAATGGTATTTAACAACTAATTATAAAGTAAGTAAAATTAATTTCTCCCCACTGTACCCCTATAACACTAAAACACACGCACAAAAAATATAAACAAATACCCTAATTAAATATAAATAAATTAATCAATATTAATGATCAACTATTTTTAATTAATTGGACAAAAAGTTATTCCCACCCTTTACCCCTATAAACCCCACAACCCACACCGTAACTTAATTACACAAATTCCAGATTTAATTTAGTAATTAATATGAATTAACAACTAATTATGAATTAATTATACATAAATTACTTCCCACTCTTTACCCCATAAAACCCCACAGCCCACACCTAAAAAAAACCAAACAATTACCATAACTAATTATCAATTAATTAGTTAATATAAATTAACAACACATTTTTAATTATTAAACATAAATTCCTTCCCACTCTTTACCCCTATAAGCTGCACCTAAAATTAATTACACAAGTTCCATCATTAATTTTCAATTAATTAATTAATCTAAATTAACAACTAATTATCGATTAATCAAAAATAAATTATGTCCCACCCTTTACTTCTATAAACCCCACAACCCACACCTATAAAAAATTACACAATTACCATAATTAATTATCAATAATTAATATGCATTAACAACCAATTAATAATCAATGACAAATAAATTACTACAATTAACGCTATCAAATATAAATTAAATAAATAATATTCATTAATTTATTATAATTAAATTACTTCCCACCCTATTCCCCTATAAACCACTACCTGCTACGGAACTAAAAAATGCAAAATTTAATTAAAATAAAATTCATAACTAGTAAAAATTTAACACATATATAAAAAATATAAACAATACTTACACAAAAAAATACATCACATACATTTAAAATACATAACACTAATTAAAAAATCGATATATCAAACATCTATATTTTTGCAAACAATATTAATGACTTCTATATTTTTAATAACAATATTTCTTACCTTAAATTCGATATTCTTGACCACGAGATTCTTGCTGTCGATATTTCTGAATCACGATATTTCCAACACGATATTTGTGTAAGTCGACATTTTCAACTCGATATTCTGTCTCAGCACCGTCATAGATGACACTCAATCTATACTGATTGTCACTATAAATATTAACTCCAACTTGCCCTTGTCAGAGCTATCAGTTCAGCCACTTGTTCAGAGGTTACTTGGTACACATATGATGCTTCCAGTATCTGTCTCTCAAGCTAGAAATATCAACAAAGAATGTGTGATCAGTTTCCAAAAGGGGAAAATCCAAAATGTCTAGTCTTGGTTTCAAGCATAACTTGGTTACATCAATGCAATTATGGTCAAACTCAAAATTATCATCTTCTTCAAAAGTGGTCAAAAGTCTTTCAGGGTTCAGTATATTGCACCCCTGCTGTGAGACATTTTCAGCATGCCAAATGACTCTTTCTTATAAGACAGCTATTTGTCAGGTGTTGTATTCAAGTATAAGTCATTAGATTCTCAATTGATTGGGGACAATTGTTAGTGGGTTGCCCATTACAAAGTCCTCACTCTGCTTTGCTCTATGCTCGAATTGACTGCTTCAACTGCTTTGAGACAGTATTGAAGTGCAGTGGCTACAGGACCAAGAGTGGCTTAGAAATGAGCCATTGGTCACTTCGCCACCCAGTGTGTCAGGACATTCATGACAAAATAGTGCCTATACTTTGCTGTAGTCTGTTATTCCAAGAGTGGGTGCACTGCAGTGTACATTTTTGAGCTCTTCGAATGCTTTTACTGTTTCTTCATCCATTGCTACTGGATCATTGACATCATTGTGCATAAGCCTCAGTAGCGGCTTTGCCACCTGGGAAACATTGGGAATCACTGATGACAGTGGCCTACTATTCCGAAGAACAGTCTCACTTCTCTCTGTGTGGTAGAGGATTTTATCTTCAGAACTGTCGAGATGCGCTCATGTGAAACTCTCCCTGCTCCTTCCTAATTTTGATGTCCTAGATACCTAACTTCTCTCTGGCCATACTGGAATTTAGGAGCTCATTACGATGGCAGGCGGACCGTAGCGGTGATTGGGTCCGACCGCCATGCATGCGGCGGTCCTGCCTATCCAATTATGATGGGACCGCCACCACTGCTGTCGGATTCTGCACCTTTAACATTGCGGCGGTGGCTGCTTACAGCAGCACCGCCGCGATGTTGAAAGGAGCATGTTGTGCGTTTCACTGCACTATGTGGCAGGCACTACACTGTGCCTGCCACTAGGTGCAGTGAAATGTGAGAGGTACCATGGGTACTCCTCAGTGTACCCACACCTCCCCCCAACATAAGGGGGGCCCGCAATGGGCCCCAGAAGACATTCTCCGCCAGCCTTTCAATGGCAGTTCAACCACCACGGAAAGGCTGGCTACAGCCAGCATCATAATTGTGACGGCGGAGCCTGCTAGGCTCTGCTGCCATTGTGATCATGCTGACCGCTCCGCTGGGCAATCATGACGATTGCTACTGGCTGAAAAGCGGCGGCCACACTTTCCCTCCTCTGCGGTACCCACCGCCATCATAATGTGGCGTGGGTAAATCTCATGACGATGGCGGAACGATCGGCGGTACTTCCGCCATCATAATGAGCCCCTTAGTTTGGGAAAACTTTGTGCCCATTCTCAGCAAGGTAGTTGAGGTAGGCAATAGTGTCCTGTCTGCATGCCTCTTTTATCACAGATGCTAGAAGCAAATCATTGTTGTATTGCACCAATGTTGAACTGCAAGGCAACTGTAGAGTTTCTAATTGTTCTTCCGTACCTGGTTTAGGTATGAGAGACTTTCTGTATACCACTGGGGAGTGTGACACCACATGAGATTCTTACCTTGGAATTTGAACTCGAAGTAATGCCAACTATCTTCGTGGGGGAGAATGGAAAACATTGTCTGAAACAAGTCAATGACTGTAAATAATTCAGCCTTTGGGGAGTTAGGAAAAAGGATTAAAGCAGAGTTTGATACCACTGGATAGCATGCAACAACTTTTTTTATTAGTTATCTTAAGGTCTTGCATTATTCACCATTTTTTATTTGATATCTGCAAAGCCATAATTGGAGAGTTGCATGGAATCCCAATGACTTTTTTCAGAATGCCCTGTTCTACCACGCTTTCAGTGATTGGGGTTCTGCCAGCTATTGCTTTTGGTGAGAGCTTGTATGGGGGTGTCTGAGGGAAAACTGCATCTGTTCTTAAGGTAATCTTAAGGAGTCTGGCATTTTTGATCAGGCCGATTTCTTTCCCTGTAGAATCCCACACTTCCTCTTTCACTGTTTCTTTTTAATCAGAGAGTAGATTGTATTTGTGAGAACAGAGTAGAGCATAGTTATGGATTATTGGGATTTGAATTTTAATTTTGCATCAGCTGCCTGCGTCTCACTCTCCATACCTTCCGGCATGCAGTAAATTATGAAGTTGAGTTTTCAAAGCAGGACCCTTCCCAGTAGGTTCACAGAACTCGACTGGCAAATTGCAAACTGATAATTGCCTCTGATTGAACATAGTTTTACTGGAACTGGGGTTGTAACTTAATTTGTGCACTGCTGATAGGTGATGCCTACAACTTGGATTTCTCTTCCCGCGAGAGGTAGTTTAGAGATGCTAACCATTCTGACAGTCAAACAATTGACTCCTGTATCAATCAAAAATGATTCAGGCTTTCCCTTAATTTCACCTTCCATATATGAGCATCTCTGATTCACTTCCAGAATTGCGCCATACACGCAATCCTCAGGCATCGCCATTGTGATAGTTCAGTCTGATGGGACTCTTGAACATCATGGGGTCTGGGGCATGTAATATGTAAATGGGTTCTGATGGGCTGTGGGACAGGGCTGGAAGTCAGAACCTCCATTCCACATTTTTTGGCTGTAACATGTGATCTATAGTATCGTTCAAATGTATGCTTATCCCGTTAATCATAGGGGGCTTGAGCATCACAATTACTCCCTCCTGTGACATGGCATTCTGTTCTTGAGTATCAATTTGCGCTCTATCAGGACTGTATCCACATTCTTTCTTCCAGTGTCTTACCCTGTTGCAAATGTGGCAAGGGGTAACTTTCTTCAAAGCACCAATATTTGTACCACCATTTCCTTTACTTCTCTCTTGTGAGAAACGCTCCCTCCTTGCACTGACTGCATGGCAACTCCCTGCATGTTTGCACCTGCACCTCCAGCAAGATCCAAACCTGAATCTATCATGACCAAACCTCTTTCAGTAATATTCTGCACCAACTTGGTCTGTATAATCATTCATTTCTCTATCAATTTCTTCTGTTTTACTTCTAAATTGTCACTATAGATTTTTGCATGTTGCAAAATTTCATCAGGGGGCATTGTCTGCCAACAAATCACATTCTGATGTATCTGAGAGCAAATCTCCGGAAGCAAACCAAAAACAAAAGTCAAAATTAACCCACCCATATTCTCACCAATCCGGTCATTTCTTCTGCTATGTTCTCGATACATTTGGATAAACCATTCAAAGACAGCATGCACTGACTCCTTCGGTTCCTGTGTCACCCTGAAAGTCTTGGGCCAAGTAATCTCTTTCTGCGGAATATTTTTTTTTAGATATGCAATGATTAGATCATACTTGGTTTTTTACTTCGAAATAAGGGACACTATTGTTTGAAACCCTTGGGGGCTCTTGTGTCAGTAAGTCTACAGCTCACTTACACTCAGCCCACAAATCTTTTGGAACCACCACTTCAAAAAACATGTATACTGCAGGAATCTCAAGATAGCTGCAACATCTCCCCAGAAATCAGGGATGCAGATTGGGCGAGGGCAATTTGAATCTCAGTACACAACCATCTGACTCATGAAGGTGCAGTTCTCGGTTTCTAAAAGCCATTTTACCTATACTGGGCCATTTGGTACCAGATGGGTTCAGTCAGAACAATCTACTTCTACAAGATCTGACGGCAGGCAAAACACATTCATTCGTACCCCCGAAGCATGCATTGATGGATCAGGAGTGGTGTAGTATTGAAGTGGATGCAGTGATCCCCACTGGACCTATTCCAATTTAAGAACTTAAAGGTGGCAATGTTAAACAGCAGAAATGTGGAATACATTTGGTCCTACTTAAACAACATACCCTGAAGTCTTAATCTTAAAGGCTTTACTATAAGAATTTTGGTGAGAATGAATTAGTCATACAAGAATTCATTCAATATGGTCAAATCTCTGTTACGATACAAAATAAATCATGAACTCAGTAAAGTTCTGATCAGCAAATGAGATTATAAAATAGGGAGGAATCACAGTATAGATATGCCTTCTAAAGTAAGGGGAAAGGGGCTTCCTCTTCATCAGAAATCCCCCTCATAGAGGATTCTGAACAAAGGATTCCATTTATTCAGTACAGTACAGCTTGGTTCACAGGTTCTTAACCAACTCGAATTATTCATTGAGAAAACATTTCAAAACTGAACACATTCAACAAGATTTACATAATTCCACTACATCGAGCTTTTCACAAGCAACATCTGCGCATGGAACAGGAAAAGTTACAAAATGTTATGTTCCCTGGAGCAACTGAGTATAAGCATGGATTTGTAAACTTTATTCAGAACTGTCTGTGGGATTCTTCATTCTTCTCTGTGAAACACTTTTCAGTTGTATTCTAGTAAGACAAGAAAATACAAATCTATTTGTGTGGGACACTGAGACATCACAGTAAAGATGGAGTCTGAGGCCTTGTTTGTCATAAGTTAGATAGAATACAAGTTTTCTTTAATAGAACATTCAGAAAAACAGCTATATCAATCCTAACCATGCACTAGTACAGAGTCAGACCTTCTGTTCCATACTACGGCTCAGATATCTGAAATGAACCTTCTGCAGATGTGCATATTCATACCCGGTAGCATTGTTTTACAGAATGTATCATTTTTAATTCCCTCTAGGCAAACTGAAAAAGTATTCTGCCTTTATTCATTGAAGCAAGTCAATGCCTCATTCGAGTGTGGCCATCGTTTGTGGCCTGCAGCTAGAAGGATTGAGGGATTGCTTTAGTTCTGGGTCATGACTTTCCAACCAGCCACAGGAGCAGGCTTAATAATGCAGCTCATCAGGAAAAAACCATAGCACTCTGCCTGTCAGCCCAGCGTCCAGAGATTAATAAAAAAAAAGATATTCATCCACTCCAGTCTCTGTAGACTACTTGAACACAGAAGTCCATACCACAATTTTTAATTTAAGGCAAAACATTGCATATACTCATTCTAAACAATTTCAAATAGTGGTCTCCAAATGATTTGTTAATAGTTTCTTTAGACTACAAGAGAGGATTTTAGAAAACCCATTAGAGTGCTCCTGCTGTAGTCAATTCATGCAACAACTCGTGCTTGAACCACTAAGTGAAAGTTGATTGGTGGTTGGAAGAAGGTTTCTTATATTTGGGAATGAATGGGAGATCTCACCAATGTTAGAGAATGTATACATAAGTGAGGGTCAACCCAGATGCCAAGGGATTTTACTTCACAGGCAAGTTTGTAGTGAAGCTACTGCTCTATTAACTAGGCTTGGATGATATTGCCTTTGTATTTCCAACATTAAAAAATGAATTCTATCTTTGGGATAAAGTCTGAAAAAAATGTACAGCCTTCCATTTATTGACATTCTTTCTTTTGACAAACAGTTCACCAGTGCACCAACGTTTGCAGATCAGCAAAGTCATCTTTTTCAGTTTTCAGAGAATTTTATTTTAGCAGTACTTACAATTTTGTTGCTTTAGTATTCTAAGGTATCATTGATATCCCTCAACCTATGAGTTTTACATTTAACTTTGTTTAGGTTTCAGATAGTAGATATTCTGGTAATTGGGTAAATTATCTTTTTATGTCGTGCCTGGGCAGCGCATGCACATGTGCTGCTCTGCGAGGCATGCTGGGCTGTATTCGGTATGTGGGTATCGGGGACTTTAGAAAAGCCCACTGCTTTTGGTTGGTTGTTGGCCTACTTTTTGAAATTCCTTTTCTCTGGTTGGTTAATATTGTGCATCTGTCCATCCTTTCGGTGCTTGGTTCCCTCCCAGAGGACATCAACAATTGATTATTTTGGTTGGCCAGCTCTGGCTATCTTTTGACTCCTCACTTGCTCATGCTCCCCCCTACAGTCACACGCAAATGCAGCGTCCGTCCATCTCGTTACCTGGAGGGGGGACATTTAGGCCCTTTTCTACAGATCACTAGCCTGATGTCGAGAAATATCATTGGATTGTGGAGGCGAGATTTTTAACTAAAGGAATTTGAAAAAGGTTGGAGGAAGATGTCTCTGTCATGATCAGGAATAAAATTTCAGTCTCAACATTCTGTGAGAAAATCCTTCTGGTTCCATTTCTCTAACCTCTCCCACCCCTCACCAAGATCACATTTCTCTAAGTTTTTATGCACTTTGCAGCAGTTTATAGATAAGAATGCTTATGCAGGGCTACATAAATACACTTCAGTGGATGTAATTATCCGTGGAGCGTGTTTTGAAGGCAATAGCATTAAACAGTGCTGGCGAGTTTGTGGCCAGTGTCCCGTGTGAACACAAAGGGGCCGTTTCCGATTCTGGGTCGGAAATCACTCCGACCAAGCCGGATCCGGGGTGTTTTCCGACCGGGCCGGACCCCTACAGTCCGACCGAGCGAGTACGATGCGCACGTATGCTGTCGGACAGCATAGAAGTCAATGGGAGCCAGTTGTACGACGCGTACATGCACTCCCATTGACTGAATGGGTACGTCTCAAACAAGTGCGCCCATCCGCACCGTATATGCCTGTGTTGGGGAGACCCATAGGTTTTCCCCCTGTGTCCGAGTCATAGGGCTGCGGGTGTCAGGGGGTCCGACGCGGACCCCCGAAGTCCGACTCAGGGAGCTTTTGCGAGCCGGACACTCCGGCTCGCACAGGCTGTCCAACGCGTGCATCGTACTGACTCGGTTGTAAATCACATCCATTGCACGCCATGGTTAGCTTCCGACCGAGACGTACGGAGTGGTTTGGACCCGGAAACGACTCGGTCGGTGAATCTCACGTAGCTCGCATCGTACTTGCTCGCTCATACATTTGTATGAGTTGGCCAGAAACCACACGTACGGCTCGTAGTTTTTCCAGCCGGATCACGTTCGGTGCCCTTCCGACCCGGATCGGAATCGGCCCCAAAGAAGGGAACTTGCACTAGAATTGTTGATCTTTGAGTTTCTTCATCTGAGCGGTAAGGAGTGCGTTCGTTCAATTCCTGGTACAAAAATGTTAATTGAGTATTTAAGTGGTCCGTGACTATTTCCTAGGACCATGAACCTTCGGCTTCGCATGAGGGTAGCCCTCTGTGAGTACTAATGGCATTGGAATGCCTCTCTCCCACAGGGGAAGAGGGCATTGTCCAATACTCAGATCCTGTACTCAATCATAAATTTAATGGACTGTATTTTAACTTTATATACTGTATTGAGAAACAAACAGAAAGAATCTTAATATCAATGAACAATAAATCATATAAAAGAATATATCAATTTGATGTTCTCTTCTCTTGAAATGACATATGTATTGCTTATATCTCCTCATTTGTAAGACAACATATTGAAAGGCATTACAGAATCAGGGTGCTTTCATTTGGCCTTTTGTTCTCAGCGAATTACCATACAAAGAATTGTTTTGTGTTAAATATTAGAGTGCCGAGGTATAACTATCTCTAAACACAATGCATTTAAGGTAAGTTGGGGGGAGTGGGGGTCTCCCCTACAAATAGTTTTAAAATATAAAAACAATGCGTGGTATTGGTATGCGTTTAAAATGCATTTTCGCAGTAAAAACATGCACGTTAAAAAGTGCGTGTAAAAGGCATGCAAAGTAATTTCATTTGATGTACCGTCGTACAACCATGTTCTTCCACCTCCCTCATGTCTGTAGGGAGCTAAGAGGGGAGAGAGAAGGTGGGTAGGACCACCAGCTGACATTCTGCTGCCTCGCTTGAATCTCTCAAGGCCCATAAAACTCAGGAGAACATAGGTGAAGCGAGTGCTTCCCATTACCATGTGGCAACAGTGTGAAACAATATTTGTTTCCAAATTTTTCTACGTCATAAAATTGAATAATGAGATTTAGAATTTGGTATTCATGTAATTTCCGTCCACAAGAGCTATACATTAAATATGAAACTCTTTCTATTGAAATATCATCACGCCAACTTTTCATTGATTACTTTTTGTTTTTAAATCATAAAGTGAAATATGGTGAAAGTTTTCCTATACACTCAGGGGTCGATTCCGATCCTGGAGAAACCGGGTACGAACCGTCGGTCGGAGCGTTTTCTCCGTCCGACTCGTACCCGGTAAAAACACCATACAAACAAGCAAGTACGATTCGTACGGAAACACCATTTCCGTACGATTCGTACAAAACACCGACCGACACAAAAACACATACAAATGGGATCCGGGACGGTGCGTACGCGACATGCGGACGGAGTTAGGCACCTTTTTACGTACCAGCAAGTACGATTCGTACCGACAGCACTCCGGATGGCTATATTTTTATGGCACACAAAAAGTGCCGGTAAAGCTAAGTACGCCGTGAAGCGTGAGGAAAAGGGGTCCCGGTACTCACCGGACACCCCCCAGCCCCCCCATATGTCCGTGACGTCCCCCCAGCCCCCCCCGTATGTCCGCGACGTCCCCCCAGCCTCCTCCGTATGTCCGCGATGTCCCCCCAGCCCCCCCCGTATGTACGGTGCAGACCCCCATCCCCGTATGTACGGTGCGGACCCCCAACCCCGTATGTTTGGTGTGGACCCCCACCCCACCCCCCGTATGTACGGTGCGGACCCCCACCCCCCGTATGTATGGTGTGGACCCCCACCCCCGTATGTACGGTGCGGACCCCCACCCCAGCCCCCATATGTACGGTGCGGACCCCCACCCCTGTATGTACGGTGCAGACCCCCACCACACCCCCCGTATGTACGATGCGGACCCCCACCCCAACCCCCGTATGTACGGTGCAGACATACGGGGGGCTGGGGGGACGTCGCGGACATACGGGGGGCTGGGGGGACATCGCAGACATAGGGGTGGCTGGGGGGACGTCGCGGACATACGGGGGGGGCTCGGGGACGTCGCGGACATGGTGGGGGTGTTCGGTCCGTATGCGGGCACATGTTTGGACGTCTTCAAGGTTGCTGTGGAGGTTCGCTCTGTACGGTCTTTTTACCATACGGTTGTGGATTCGGACGGACGGGACGGATCATACTTGCGCGTTCGGACGTCGGTTTATCGAGTCGTACGTAAAAACGTCCGGGGATGTTTCGGACACTTTTTCTGACCCGAGGACGTGTCGGGGTATATTCCCAATGCGATTCGTATGGTGTTTTTTACATACGAATCGTACTTGCCAGTTTGTACGGGACTTGTACGATTTGTACGTAAAAAAATCCGGATACGATTCGCACGGGGAATATTTTTCCGGGATCGGAATCGACCCCTCAATTTCTTCACTGACATCCATAAGTCTGCCTAAGTGGAGTCCACATCACCTGTGTATAATAAAATCAGTTTATTTGTATTTCTATTTTAGTTGGAGGAAAAACTATCAAGAGAAATGTTGGAAGGTTGCCTAGATAAAGCCCACATGAAAGTGTACTGTGTTTGCCACCTTGACAAGGCCATTATCAATTCCAATTCTACAGGATAGGGCTCATTCATTATCTTAAAAAACAAAAGATTGGTTACCCAACCGTAGAGTTTCTTCCATAGGGTAGCTCGATTGTGTGTTCAAATTCGGTCCTAAAATTTATTGAATACCAACGAGGCCAGATCAGCCTTGTTTATGTGACTGTGGGCTATCCAAGAAAGAGAAGAATGCTGATGCGTTGCGAATTAACCCTTCTGAAACCTTCTTTGTTTTCTGGCATGTGGCCCTGTCACATGCGTTCATTCAGTAAATACATTCAATAATAGTTTACAGATTGAATCTTGGGATGTTTAGCAAGAACATCAAGCAGTAGGAACCTACATGAATAAATTCTCTCTTTTTACTAAAGGAATTACTAAACTTCCCTTTTATAGGCCAGGGACCTATAAATCTGTTTCAATAGGGGTCCAATTATCGATGCATGTCACGTGGGATTTAATTTCACTACAGTAATATAAGAGCCATTTGGGCTTAACCTTGAAGACAAAAGCCACACACTATTGGCAAATTCCAGCATTTGATTATTTATATCGAACAATGTGCAGGCGACATAAAGTAGCCTGATTCTTTCCCTAGTACCACTCATTTGCATGTTCAGGAGGTACATTCTTTTACTTTCAGATTTGAGAAAATAACTTTCCAATTTCAGTTGTGCTGCCATTAAGCAAACTGCTTGACATGTATAGCCATAGTGATATCAAACATTTTGACTTATTTTGCTCTTGACATTCTCTTTTTTTTTGTGGTCATTAATATCTTTTAATCTTTAAATATAAGAGAAACATTCCCCGATTTCTTTGGTTTACACTAAAATAGCCAAAGTTATTGGGAAAGGTTCAATTCCTGGTGCCTAGCACATTCTGTAAGACCATTTATTGAGGTGTGCATGACGGACTATGGGCACCCAATTTTAAAATAATAATCCCATAAGTATATGTAAAATGATTTTCTTGACAAGGCATTGTTGATATGTTAGTTAATTTATTATTCATCTCCACATTTTTCGTTATATAGTGTTTGTTGTCAGTAACATGAAGTTTATTTGTGAAAACAACAGCCAACAATTAATTGTGTTTCCCCTTAGGCGCACAGTCCAGGGACATTTTCATCACTAAAAACTGTAATCAATAAAATAAATGGTAAATGGAACAGTTATATATGAGATAACAGAGAAAATAAAACAAAAAAACAATACTTGGCAAATTGCAATCCATGCTTTGGGTCTGAACTGCACTGGTGAGACATGGCACACATGATACACACAAAGTAAGAAAAGTGAAGATATCAGTCAGTGTCAAATTGGGTGAGTTATTCAGCTAACACCATGACGCAATGTCACTTATAGAGATTTTAATCACATCAAATTATAATCCAGATTTTCTTTGGATTGTATGTGAAATATTGAGCCCAGAAAGCAGAACACTGCCATCTCCAGTATAGTCTTATTTGCAGCCATAGTGTCCAGATCTAGTGGCAAGTGCTTTCTCAGTTTCCCATAGGTCATCACAATTTTAATGGAGGTCTAAGACTGTTGTAAGTAAACTTTTTGCCACTCAGACATTTTGAGTCTGATGAGCCGCTTTCTTGTTATGTAGGATGGTAAGTCTCACATAAGCATTTTAAGATGGTAATATATTATCCTACTCTTGAGCAAATTGAGTAAATATCTGCTGTTATCAGCTGAACAGAAGGTGGAACCCCCCTCTTGTGTATAGTAAGAAGGAGGCCAAATGTGGCCATGGTAGGGCTTTCCAGGCAAAATAATTGTCATTTCCCTCAGGGTGAGGAGGCCTTCTGTATATGACTCATTTAATTTAGTCTGAAGTTCTAACTGAAACTTGGTGGTGGGATTCACATTGCGTTTGTGGTAACAAGAGTTGTCAGAAAGTTGTATTTGAGCTTCTTTTATGTAGTCATCAGGATGTAAACAAATTATATTTCATTATTAGTCTGCTTCCTTGATAATAACTTCAAGGTTCTTCTGGAGTTGTCATATTGCTAGTCTTTGTTCCTAATTGATGTTGCAAAGTAAGTATCTTTTTTATTGTTGTAATAGAATTAGCACTATTCCAAATCATGTATGGTTGCTACACAAAATAGGCCAGTGGTACTGCCATATGGTTAGGTGAGTGTGATTGTAAATTTGTGCTTTAAATTATGCTGTATGGTGTGGCTATTTCCAAGTGCCTCACTGTGGTTTTTTTCTTGATTCTTCTATTTGGTCAATTTTTTATAGCATTGAAAGAAGGTATATTTCTTTTAAGTCAACCCAGGTAAATGGGTTGCTGATGGGTGGATTCCATATGAAGGACATTGCTGGTTTATCTTGGTAAAATGAGTGTGACTTTAATTTTTTTCTGAATTTCATTAAGTAAATTTTAGATTATATGAGGTGGTCCCAATGAGCGGTTAGGCAAAACGATAGCCACTGATGATGTGAAGTTGTGTTGATCAAAGATTGATTGGTGAAAGATGGATGAAGCATTCATTTGGGGTGTTGGATCCTTTCCTACTTTCTTCTGATGTACTCCTGTTTGGACTCTTAGAGTTGGTGCTTGGTTGTTTCGTGCATTTCGCTATATATTGCCTGGTTCTTATATTTTGGGTATTTTGTAGTAGGACTTGCTGTGTCTTTTGATCTTATTTCAGTTAAGTCATCCACCCAAAAGTTGCTTTAGAATGACACTTTTTAACTAGCCTGAGATTGCAGGAGATAACATTCTTGATCAAACCAATATCGTAGATATCTCAATGGTGCTTCCAAGTGAGAGAACCAATGAGTGCCTCCATCAATCCCATCCAGCAAACACTCACAGAGGGCTTAGTAATCTCTGATGAAAACTGAGGTAAAAGCATAATTTCTTCCTATGAGTTCAAACAAGCGAATCTTTGTAAAATCTTTTGTAAGCAATTGGGTTATTGGTGGAAGGGGGTGTAAACCCTTCTCTATCATCTACCTCAAGTCCTTGTCAGGGCAAACATAAAAGTCACTAAGTTAACCTGCGCTTAAGGTCTTGTAGCTTGGCACCAAGTAGTGAGGCTTAATTTAGAGGCAATGTGTAAAGTATTGATCCACCATTCAAACAGCAATAAAGTGAAAACACAGCAAAAGAAAAATCCCAAACCAATTAAAACAATAGAAAACATTTTTTTTTAAATGGGACCAGAACAACAAAAAACCAATTAGTAGAACCAGATATATGGACTTTAAATGTTTTAGGTAGATATAGTGCCTAAAAGCACAAATAGCCACTCATGGTTATCTGGTCATGCTAGACCGGGGGAATGCCACATGTTCATTCCAACTGTGATGGAGCATGGAACGAATACAGTGACCGGGTTAGTCCAGCAAAAAGAGTCTAGTTTTCTGAGGGGGAGGTCTCGAGGAGCAGGGAGAGCATGGCAGATGATCGTAACTGTAGCGTGAAGATCCAGTCGGGGGATCGCAGACGGTTATTACTGGAACATTGCATTGACGGTTACTGCTGGCTGTTGTTGCTGTTGCACGAAGTGCAGATTTCGAATTGCCTGTCATTGCAGCATGAAGAGTCTGGTTCACCGAACTTCATGTTGGTAGTCATCACAGGCAACATAGTCTCAGAGCGAATGGGTCCATTCGCTGTCGTGAGGAGCCCAAAACATCAGTATTTCTCATTTTCTTTTAGAAGAGTGCACTCTGATGCCAGGACCTGGGGAGGCACCTCTTTGGGAAATGGGATCCATTCTGGCAGAGGCCATCAGGGCTCACACAGTTCCAGTTACAGGTTCAGTTGTAGCAGGTCAGCTGGGAATTTGCTGGGAGGCTTCTAGAGAGTGTTGTGACCCTGCATCTCAGAACAGGAGGGCAGCCTACTGACGTTTGGAGTAGCTCAGGTTAGACTGAAGGGAGCAAGACCAGTCTTGTTTCTCAGAGATCATTGCAGACCTCAAGCAGACGGGCAATCCGCTGGGGAACAAGGCAGGCTTCAAGCAGCCTGGTAGTCCTCTGGGGAACAAGGCAGTCCTTCTTCTGTAGTGTCTACTGGTCCAGAAGTGTACTGAAGAGTGGCTCTGGAGGTCCAATATTTATACCTGTTGCCATCCTCTGAAGTGGGAGAATCTTCTAGGCTACCCTCACATTGGGTTCTAGAAAGTTTCTCCCTTCTCCTGCCAAGGTTCCAAGAAGTCTGAGTTCACAAAATACTAGTTTCAGATTCCTTTGTGTTTGCTGGAGGCATGGCATTTGAAATGTAAGTGGAGCAAGGAACAGCTCTGCCCCCAACCATCCTGGCAGGATGGCCGTCTCTCAGCTACACCCAGATTCTATTGCACCCTGTCTGTGCCCAATGCACATTTTTACTGGGGGAGCCATTTACTGGCCTAGGCATCTAGAAATTCCTAGATGACATCAGAAGCTCTTGGGCAGGAAAATGCCAATTTTCTAAAAGTTACATTTACATAATTGTGACCTAAAATCGAACCTTACCATTAAAGAGGATTTTAAGTTACAATTCAGTTGAGTCTAATCATGGCATTTCTATTTTCTCCCAATCAAAAACCCGCACTTTTTAGTTGTAATTAAGATCCCCAATGTTATCTTATGTGAGACGTAGGCCTTACAGTACTGAAAAAACGAATGTAGGAGTTTTTCACTACCAGAACATGTCGAATTTAAAAACACGTCCTACGGTTTAAAAAAAAAGTTTTTATTGGCTTTTTCAAGTTTAAACATATTGCAAAAACATGTCTGCACTTAGTTCTTGTCACTGACACATCTGGGTAACGTATGTTCTGCTACTTCTGTTTTCTTACACATTTCCCTCCTCCCATTCATTCAGTAGCACCCATACAGACCCACATCTGGATTATTCAACAAGTAAGTAATTAGCGGGCCCCATATGTTCCTTGGATGTGACGTCAATGGCAGCTCCTGCACATCTATCTCAATATTAGTCTGACAATAGGTCATATCAGTTATTCAGCGCTGTATTCTAGCTGTAGTTCAATTACCCCAGTTCATTGCCACACATCTCTTGGCTAGCAAAAGTGCTATGTCTATGAACTTCTCATTAGATGGCTGGATGTTTTTGACCAGTCCCAGCAGGCACATCTGAGGGGTGCAAGTCACCAGGTCTGAAGTCATATCTGTCAGGGCCTGTACTACCTTCACCCAGTTCTCCTGCACCGGGCCACAACTCCAAGTCAGGTGGAAAAAGTCTGCTTCAGCCATCCCACATCTTGTGCTGCATGCATTCACTTTCAACCCGTATTGAAACAACCTGATCTGTGTGTAATACATTTGTTGTAAGTATTTAGAATGGATACACAGATTGTAGTTGGATGATAGCATCCCTGTCAATGTATAACAGAAATCCCAGTCTTCGAATGACAGTGGGGGATCTAGGGAGTTATTCCAGCGTGCCAGCGCCAGTGGTTCTTGTGCCTGTTTGTCCCTCTGTGTTATATTGTATAGCCTTGTGACCAGGTGTCTGCGGTGTGGGTTAGTGAGGAGTGCCTGCAGGACATTTAACTTGGGAGGCTCTTCCGGAAATGTCAGGAAAAGCATACTAATGGCAGTTCGGAGACGGTGGTATGGAAATGTAGAAATCATTTTAGTGTTATGGATAAATGATAAGTCTGGCTGCTCAATAATCCTTCCCTCACGAAATGTTTTTCCCATTGTTTCCAACCCCACCTGTCTAAAAAAGTCCAACACACTTGCTTATTGTGTCATCAATAGGGCTGGGTGATGGCCCAGAGGAAATGCAGGGGTGTATAGCAGGAGTTTGTGGGCTTTTGTTCCCCAAGCTGAGGTGGTACAGTGGATCTTGTGTATTTCTGCGCGGCGGGCAGTTGTGCAGGTTTGTGTTAGTATATAGCTGAGCGCTATTGGGTGTGAACTCCCCGCTGCTATTGGCAGGTGAGGCATATGTCTGTGGGTAGTACCAGTAGTTTGCATATTGCACTTGGGCACATAGATAGCATAAGTACATGTTTGCTGCTCAAAACCCTGCCTGCTCATAGAGTAATGTCATATCATACCATTTAATGCGTGGCTGTTTGCCCGCCCTAGCTAGAGTGATCAGGTCTGTTCGTACCATTTAAAAAAAGGATTTTAGTAGTACGATAGGTATGTTACTAAACAGGTATAGGAAGCGGGGCACTATAATTATTTTCATGATTGCCACTCTGTCTGCTAGTGAGAGTGGCATCTTTATCCATCTTGCCACTTGGCTTTCTAGGTCATCCACTGCTCTTCCATAATTTTCTCGGATAACCACATCCAGGTCTCAGTGTATCCATACCCCTAGGTATTTCATTGAGTCTGTGCTCCATTCCAGTGGATAGTCAAGAGCACGCTGCGTCATGGATGGTGTAAGTGGCATTATCACCGATTTTGACCAGTTTATGCCTAGGCCAGAATATCCTTCAAATCTGATGTATACCTGAGTAACGATGCTAAGGTTTCGGTGGGGTTCTGAACACATAGGACCATGTTGTCTGTATATAAAGATATGTTGATTGGCCTTAGTTGGAATCTCAATGATGCCTCTGCATGTCACTGACAAATTTTACAAGCTAGTGGCTCCAAGGCCAGGGAAAACAGGAAGAGGGACAGCGGGCATAACCGCCTCGTACCCCATCATATGCGCAGTGCTTCTGAGGTGTGACCATTAACTTGCACCATAGTGACTGCGGCAGCATGCAGCAGGCACACCCAACTCAGGTAGCCTCCTGGCATACCCATGCATGTTAAATTTGTAAACTTGTAGGCCATTCTATGGAGTCAAACTCCTTGCCTGCATCTAACAGCACCTCTGCCACTTCATGATCAGGGTTCAACTGGTGTAGTAGCGCAAAGATGTTTCATAAGTTATGCGCTGTTGATCGTTCGGGCATAAAGCCACATTGGTTGGGTAGGACTAGGTTTGGTAGCAGGGGCTGCAGTCTAGTAGCTAGAATCCACGCCAAAATGTTGGAGCCTGTTAATAAGTGAAAAAAGGCGGTATGACTCCCATCTGTCTGATGTTTAACTTGGTTTTACTATTGTCACAATAAGGGCCTCGTGGAGTGTTGGCAGTAACATCCATTTTATATATGCTTCCTTGTTAACCTCTAAAAGGTGGGATGCCAAACGATTGGTGAACCACTTTTAGAATTCAATATTGAAACCATCTGGTCCCAGCGCTTTCCCATTTGCAAAGACACGATAGCCTCAATCACCTCCTCGACCTCTTTGGGTTGTTTTAAGTATTCCCATTGGCACCTAGACAGCCACACCAGGGCGATGTTGTCCAGGTATTTAATAATGTTAGCTTTCGTGGAGGATACCTTGGAAGCATTTAGATTCTCATTAAGGTCTGAGAAAGTCTTCAAAACCCCAGGTGTATAGTAAAGTTTCCTGCCATCCTCTCCAGTCATGTTTGTTACTGACTTATATCTGCCAACCAGTCTCAGTTTGGTGGCTAGTACGCAACCTGGTCGACTGCCTTCCCTGTAAGCTCTCACCACATAGCGCCTGGACATGTTACTCTTTTCCCTCTCTGTCATATCTTTCTTTTGTGTGACATGGTCCCTTATCTCTGCCAGAGTTTCTGTGGTTGGTTCTCTTTCCTGTTCTCTTTCTAGCTCCTTCAGCTTTTGCTCAGTCCTTTTAAGTTGTCCTCAAATATCTTTATGACTGTCCGCCTGTGTACCAATGCAAACACCTCTTATTGTAGCTTTAAATGCCTCCCACAATGTGCCCGCCTCAGTCACTGATCCCTTATTGATATAAAAATATTCCACAATTGCCTTTCTTATGGTCTCCCTGTACACCGGGTCTAGCATCACTGTGGAAATGAACCTCCACAGGTACTGTGGTGGCCTCTGAGTCAGGATCAATATATCTAGTTTAACTGGACTGTGGTCCAATAGGGTCCTGGCTAGATGTCTTGTGCCCATCGTCCATATGCTCGCCTCTGCGGACAAAAGCCAGTAATCAAGCTGAGACCACAAGGTATGCACCAAGGAAGTGAAAGTGCCCTCTCGACCTGTCGGGTGTTTTAGCCTGCACAGATCTACAATGCCAAACTCCTCCATTCCATCCCCCAGGGTCCTTGCTGCCTATTTATCATGGACCACTGCTTGTGTTGATCTATTGAGCCAAGGATCCAGTGGTGTAGGAAGGTCACGCCCCCATATTACCACTGATCGGAGGAGGAGCTGCAATATATTCCAGATATTATAAAAAATTTCAGGATCATCTACATTTGGCAAGTAAGTATTTACCAGTGTTATTAGGGAACCCGACAATGCTCCCTGCAGAATAGCAGATCTGCCTTGTTCATCTGGTGTAGTATGTCTAACTGTGAATGAAACTCCCTTCTTGATCAGTGTAAACACGCCGCTCGAGTAGAATGGCCAAGCCAGCCAGATCCCGGCCTCAAGTGCACTATCTGACTCTCTTGTTAGGTGCGTTTCCTGGACCAATGCAATTTGTATATGATGTCTGTCCAGGTAGGCCAATACTTGACATGTCTTTTGAGAGTTATTGAGTCCATGAAGGTTCCTTGTTATGAGAGATGTGATATCTGGCATCTCAGGTCTATTCTCGTCTATCACTAGGGCAGGTTAGGGAGTTATATATCCGTGTTGTAGCAGTGTATGTGTCATCTATAGCAGTCTTAAACAAGTGAGACAACATCTAAACACAATTACCCTACCCCTTCCCAATTCAGCATCCCAAATATGCTAAAGAATACCCTACAACTTACAAATGATACAAACTTTGGGATCATTATTTTATGGCAGCATAGTGCTTCTACCATAATTCTAACGATGAAACTCAGTTGGGGGGCACCCTCGCAGGGGCAGCCAGAGCCCCAGTTAGCCTCCAATTTAAAGGAGGTGGCCACAAGGCTCTTTAGTTTCTGGTGTGTAGCTGTTTCCCCTGAGTGATGAGGTTGAGTATCTATGTTGGGGACAACTAAGTGTATTGCCTGGGAGATATCTGCCCAACGTTTCTTACTAGGCTAGACCCCCAAGTGACAATTTGGGCCTCATAAACAATAAAATGAATCCAGTTCTTTTCCACTCACCACACCTCCGCCGCCCCCAGGTTTGAGTCCATGGTCTGGTAGTTCAGTTGTTTTTTCCAGTGACCTGAGAGCCAGGGAGGCGCATTGAGAGCATTGCCAAATGTCCTCGCTCGCCCCACACGCCCCGGGCTCAGTTTTCATCTATGTGTTCACCTTGGGCCCTTTAGTCTCCTTTCCGAGTTGCTGTTTTTTTACATATTCCACATTGCTTTAGGCTTCGAGAAGACCGTCATTTTGTCTTGGTGGTCAAGGAGCCTCTATAATCAAATGCACCGATCTGTCTCTTCAGCTTCTCTATTGTGCTCCGAGCCAGCCCCACTTACACGGGCCAGGAAGGCCTCCCAGGTTCTGGCAGTCAGCTCTGAGTCAGGTCAGTGCATCCCAGCCAACAGGATCATGATGCAGGTCACTTCTCCACAACTCTGCTCTCCTATTCGTTGCCATTAGATCTGTTCACCTCGGCTTCCTTGTATCTGTCTCAGTGGAGGTATCTGTCCATAGCCACCACACTGACAGGATCACTCACCTCGCATTTCGGTTCAGGACTAACACCTGGTCATCTCCACACTGCTGTCACTGTGACTGTCGGGCTCTGCACCTCCGAGTCACGAAGGCCGCTTGATGCTCTCTGATCTTTCCCCCTTATGTAATGTGTCGGCAGCTAGCCCCGTTGTTCATGCTGCATACTCGTTAATCACTGAGGTGCCAAGGCCCCTCAGTCCCGGGCTTCATCTAGGGGGGACTCGGATGAGGCTTTTCTGCTTCCTTGGTGCCCCTGTTATTCTGTGCTTTCCGCTGATTATTTGCCCAGTCCAGCTCCAAAGTACCTCAGGCTGTGTCTTCCGCTTTTTGTACCTTTAGCTAGATCGCTGCAGACTATATGTTTCTCCCCTCTTGGTGTTTTACGGGTGTTTTACGTGTCTTCTTGCCCTCTCACAGATGCGTTTCAGGCACTGCCACCATCTTGGTTATCATGGCCTCGTCGAACAGGCTAATAACGTGGCAGTGTCCGCTATTCCCAGCACTTCTCAGCCCCAGTTTTCACCTCATTCCGCTTCTCACCTGTCCATTACAACTTGCTGATCACTCACGCTCCTCGTTAGTGACCAGATGATAGGATATTGAAAGAATAGTGGCTCACGGCTGGCGGAGCTGCATTAAGGTGTGGCCATGTCAACTTGGGTCATGCAGCACCCCCACACATCCTACTTTTGGAATAGAATGTACCCTTCCCAATGGACTTTTTAGGGCCTACCTTAGGGGTGAGTTATCTGTATTGAAAAGAAAGGTTTAGGCCTTGCAAAAAGTTTATTTGTCCAGGTCGAAATGGCAGTTTAAAATTACACTATAGGCTGCAAGTGCAGGCCTGTGACACGTTTTAAAGTTCTAGTTTATTGGTGGCACAATGAGCACTGCAGGCCAACTAGTAACATTTAATTTACCATCCCTTGGTACCATGTACTACCATATGCTAGGAAATTATAAGGAAATTAAATCTACCAATCAGGTGTAGGCCAATTTGACCATGTTTTAGGGAAACAGCATTAGCACGTTAGCACTGGTTAGCAGTGGAAAAGTGCACAGAGTCCTAATGCCCACAAAAACGAATTTAAATAAACAGGAGGGATGAAGACAAAATGTGTGGGATGTGACCCTGCAGAGAGGGTCAAGTACAACACCTTTCGTAAGTACCAGTACCCACTTATCAATTTATTTAGTCAATATTTCCATACCTCAAATTACTTTTTATTGGGCTCTTTCATTTTGTAAATCATGTAGCTCAGACATTAAGCACCAACTCATTGAAATATGGGCACATTTTTAACATGCTACCTATCCAAAAGATTGAGAGTGGATTCTATGGGACAGCTTAATACCTCAAAGCTTCTTTTCTGAAAGATTTTTAAAGAGTGATCACCAATGAGGATCTTGAATATAAAGTCCATGTTTGACTTTGCTGTGACAAATCATCAGTCAGGGTTCTAAGGTGATGAATTCCATAGTTTGTCTCAGAATCGTGACCAAAAAAAGACGCCCTACATTTAGGGACTGGTGGAATTAAATCTTTGCCCTTAAAGTTGGGTAAAAACAGGAACATGTGTTACTTCCAAAGATGGATGAAGCTTTGTGTTCTCTGCAGCCAGATGTCTGAACAAAGATGAATGGGATGTCAGGCTTTCGTGACTTGACTGACCTGCATCAGCTTCTTCACCTTTATTGTAAATTACAAATTATATATTGCTCAGCTCCTGCCTCCCAACTTCATCACCTTTAGGCCAACTATGCCCTCCCTTGCCCAAATATAAAAGATATGGTGATCTGCAACCCTCTTCTACCATCTTTGTTGGTGCTCTTCCCTTAACCAGCAAAGTATGCCCAAAAAACCTACCAACCTCTTTCACACACTCAATATTACCCTGCCTTCCACATTCCAATATATTTAGAAATTCTGTCATGATTACCCAAGCACTCTACTGAGTTTGCCATCTACCTCACTACATAAAATCATGCTCACTGCTCTCAATGCAAGACCAAAGTGCCTGAACCTTACTGGCAATGGTTTTAACTGAACTGCATGAGCTGGAATCCCATGTAGGCTATGAATCTTCATAGACCTGTAGCTGACAGGTGGTTGTTAGTGCAAGAGCTACACCCACATTCCCAATCTCTATTGAGTCTGCAGTGATATGCCAAGGATGGAAAAAAGTAGACAATGTGGACCATGATCCACCATCTATGGGAAAGCAGGAAATCCGAATCTGCCAACTCACATCTGTTCAGAGACTGGCTTTCTCTGCTGTGAAGTAAGAGCAGTGAAAAAAGCAAGAGTATGAATAATGGAGGTTTGAATCCAGTGTTTTGAAAAATGGCTTCCAATTGAATCCCTACATGCTATAGAGAATTATAAAGGGATTACAATGAATAACAGAATGTTTTTTACTAAAAGGTTTATAGCTAAATGTATTTATTCTGCAGAAAGAAAGAAATGCATCTTATCAAAGTAGGTCCACCCAGCAACTATATGAACTGGAACTCTCCTTAACCAGAATCTTTGCTTGCATTACAATGGTTTCAAAAGGACCAACTTACAGACAAGTCTGTAGTATGCACCGTGGTTATTGAAACATGAAATATACTACACATTCCACTTCCTGAACATCAAACTACATTAAGAAGAATTGGCCAAGTTGCATAAGATTCATAAGATTCATTTTGCCTTGCTACGAATGATGACAGTGAAGGTAAGTTATAGTGACACATGTGACAAGCTGGAAAGTACAGGATTCACAAAGGGGAGGGAACAGATTCTTCTGAAGTTATATACACCAGTTTACTAAGAAGACACATAATTCTCCAACTATTTATTTATTTATTTATAACATTTTATATAGCGCGAACAAGATCCCGAGGATATCAGAGCGCTTTACAGTAGGCAGAAAGAAAGAACAAGGGGGTAGTATAGACATCAATTGGGAAACAGCAGCAAAAAAAGGAAGATAATACAGTAAACAGGTGGCCACATGTGGGGAAAAAAAACAACAGGGGAGAAGATCCATTGTAGCTGGAGGTACCAAGGTGAAAAGAACAAAGTCAGACGAGTTGGATGTACCTCCTCCCCTTATGGAAAGAATTTGCTCATTAGGAATCTTTTGGCTTCCAATTTGAACGCCGTCGTCGAGGAGAGGCTGCGTACTTCAGGTGGCAGAGAGTTCCATATCTTTGGGGCAGCCCCAGAGAAGGCTCGGTGGCAAGTTCTCTTTTTGTTAAGGACGAGAGGTTTCAAGAGGAATGTAGAGGCGCTTCTTGATGCCCTCTCACCACAAGATAGTTCAGGTTTTTGCGCCAAGTACGTAGGAGTATTGAGGTGAAGGGCTTTGTGCACCAGGACTGCAATCTTAAGCTGAATTCGGGCTTCAAAGGGTAGCCAGTTGAGAGATTTAAGGAATGGGGATATATGCTCATTTCTTTTGGCGCCTGTAACCAATCTAGCAGCAGTGTTCAGTGAAGCCCCGAGTGGGGCCAAGGCATATTTGGGTAGGCCACAGAGAGTAGCACTGCCATAGTCTAACCTTGGCAAAACAAGCGCTTGGACCACCTGCTTGAAATCACTTAGAGGCAGGAAAGGTTTGATATTTCTGAGGGTTCTCAACAAGTGGTTTGCACCCTTACATACATTGCTGATATGGGACTTCATATTCAGGTGCTTGTCTAAGGTGACCCCGAGCAATTTGGCTGAGTCAATGATAATCGGAGTGCAATCAAACGCAGTGAGGTGAGACAGCCAGAGATCTAACTTGGGGATGTGGTTCGGGGGGGAAATGAGCATGAACTCTGTTTTGGAGGCGTTGAGTAGGAGATGGTTCTCAGTTAACCAATTTTGCGTAAACGTGAGTATCGAGTTAAGTGAGATGATGCTTTCCGGGGATGACATTTTCAGATAGAGTTGTGTGTCGTTCGCATACACGTGGAAGAGAATGTTCGTGGAGTTTAGTGCGTTAGCTAGAGGTTCCAAGAAGAGGTTGAAGAGGATCGGTGAAAGGGCGGTTCCTTGAGGGACCCCCATGTGTACTGGAGAGGGCTGAGAGAAAGAATGATTTGCCTTGACTCTTTGTATTCGATGTCGAAGAAAGGATGAAAACCATAGAAGCACCCGATCCGAGAAACACATTCTGTTTTTTAGGATGGATAGGAGGATGTCATGATTAACCGTGTCGAAAGCTGAGGAAAGGTCAAGGAGGATCAGTAGGTAGGATTCCTTTTTGTCTAATATTTTCAAAATGTCATTTCAAACCATGCTTGCATTCCCTGAATTGTTTTTCCTACATTTCGACCAGTCAGTTCACCTTTCTTTCACATTCCACTTGTTGTCCATCTATCACTCTCCAGCACTCCTCTACTCCGTTTGTCATTCTCTGACTTCAAAACACAACCGGGAACATGCTCAAGCATCCCAAAAAGTACAATGAATAGTCCCCAACTGTCACCACTTGAAGATGTACTGAAAAGATAGGGAAACCCTTCCTTACCTTGCATTTCCCATTTTATAGTTGACATCCTTTTCTTTGTCTCGAACTGTCCACCCTCTCCTGCTCTTGCACCTTCTTCTCTGACCCTTTAAGCATATAGCTTTACATACGTTCAGAGAAAAGTTATTTCCCACACATCATCTTATACAGTTTGACACTAGTTACCACATTAGGAGTAGAGTGATATGCTCACACTGCCCGCATTAGTTTCTCACAGCTGTTCCTCAGTTTCCCTTCTCACAAAAAGCCAACTAAAGGCCATCTTTCACTATTCTTTCATCATTCCACTAAACCATTGTTTGGCCCAAAATAACAATCTGCCAACTTTTCAAAATACATCCTGATTTTATTGGATGCTAGTTGCATGCCATTGTTAATGACAGTCTTGCTTGGTACCTCTTCATGTACAACCAATTGCTACAGGAATAAATCTTCCATTCTTGTCTAAAGCTGCATAACGGTTTTAACTACTGGCCATTTTGAAAAATAGTGTACCACAACCAATGCATATATAGGCCCTGACGACAAGGTTTGGAAAGGTTCTGTAATATCTAAAGCTATTTTCTCCCGAACCCTATTTTGGCATTTCACTTCTTGCAGTGAATATTCTCCAGTTTATTGCAATTTGTTTACTACTTTGAGGACATGCTGTATATCAACATATCATACACTCAACATCTCTGACTATACATAGCTACCAAAAGTCAGCTCTTAATTGTATCTTCTTCAGTACGCCCCTAAAACCTTTAATGCTAGACTTAGGAAGGAAATTGGTCGCTACCAAACTAAGACTTTGTCCATTACTCTATTGGCGTAGGCTCTGGTCAACCCCAGAGCTGGCTCACTATGCCATTGCCTTTCTGGACGTTTGGGATGCTGATCACTCTCTAAGAACCAACTGGCTCCGAAACATCAAAAAACATTGATTCATATTGGAATGAAGGATTTTTGGGACAACCCCAATAGTGCCAATTACTTGCGATAGCAAAATTACAATGAACCTCTTTTTATCTGTCCATGTACGCTGCGGTGCTTAGGCTCACATACTTTTATTGATTACATACTATGTACATTTTAATTACTTTTTTATAAATGTTTTAGATGTGTTTTTTATTGCATTTATGACATGTATTATTGAAATAAAGACTCTTGATCCTGATGATGTATACGTATGGTGCTCAGTCACCGGTCCTAGGAAGCTTGTTTCCGGTCAAGGGAAGGCATGGATTTTCAGTTCGGGCTGGACTGTTCCCATGAGGCACAGGGTCAGACTGATTTGCATATGGCCATGTCTGAACTGGGGTGGCGGAGTGGGCTAAAGAACGGTGATGGATCAAACCCAGATCTGTTGATTGGGTGTGAGTGTTTGATTGGTTCTGATGCTCCGTCCATCACCAGCCCCCTTTTGTACCGCTTTGTTCGCCATAAGTTGGCAGGGTATGCTCAGACGTGAGTTCCTTGCTAACTTTGCCACTGGATTCAAGCAAGCCTGGCTGAAGACGGCTGAAATGCCAGAAACCGGTCCTAGGAAGCTTGTTTCCGGTCCAGCGAAGGCATGGCTTGGCAGTTCGGGCTGGACTGTCCCCATGAGGCACAGGGTCAGACTAATTTGCATATGGCCATGTCTGAACAGGGGTGGCAGAGTGGGCTAAAGAACGGTGATGGATCAAACCCAGATCTGTTGACTGGGTGTGAGTGTTTGATTGGTTCTGATGCTCCGTCCATCACCACCCCCTTTTGTACTGCTTTGTTCGCCATAAGTTGGCAGGGTATGCTCAGACGTGAGTCCCTTGCTCACTTTGCCACTGGATTCAAGCATGCCTGGCTGAAGACGGCTGAAATGCCAGAACCGGGTCTAGGAAGCTTGTTTCCGGTCCAGGGAAGGCATGGTTTGGCAGTTCGGGCTGGACTGTTCCCATGAGGCACAGGGTCAGACTGATTTGCATATGGCCATGTCTGAACTGGGGTGGCAGAGTGGGCTAAAGAACGGTGATGGATCAAACCCAGATCTGTTGACTGGGTGTGAGTGTTTGATTGGTTCTGATGCTCCGTCCATCACCACCCCCTTTTGTACCGCTTTGTTCGCCATAAGTTGGCAGGGTATGCTCAGACGTGAGTCCCTTGCTCACTTTGCCACTGGATTCAAGCAAGCCTGGCTAAAGACGGCTGAAATGCCAGAAACCGGCCCTAGGAAGCTTGTTTCCGGTCCAGGGAAGGCATGGCTTGGCAGTTCCGGCTGGACTGTTCCCATGAGGCACAGGGTCAGACTGATTTGCATATGGCCATGTCTGAACTGGGGTGGCAGAGTGGGCTAAAGAACGGTGATGGATCAAACCCAGATCTGTTGACTGGGTGTGAGTGTTTGATTGGTTCTAATGCTCCGTCCATCACCACCCCCTTTTGTACCGCTTTGTTCGCCATAAGTTGGCAGGGTATGCTCAGGCGTGAGTCCCTTGCTCACTTTACCACTGGATTCAAGCAAGCCTGGCTGAAGCCTGCTGAAATGCCAGAAACTGGTCCTAGGAAGCTTGTTTCCGGTCCAGGGAAGGCATGGCTTGGCAGTTCGGGCTGGACTGTTCCCATGAGGCACAGGGTCAGACTGATTTGCATATGGCCATGTCTGAACTGGGGTGGCAGAGTGGGCTAAAGAACGGTGATGGATCAAACCCTGATCTGTTGACTGGGTGTGAGTGTTTGATTGGTTCTGATGCTCCGTCCATCACCACTCCCTTTTGTACCGCTTTGTTCGCCATAAGTTGGCAGGGTATGCTCAGACGTGAGTCCCTTGCTCACTTTGCCACTGGATTCAAGCAAGCCTGGCTGAAGACGGCTGAAATGCCAGAAACTGGTCCTAGGAAGCTTGTTTCCGGTCCAGGGAAGGCATGGCTTGGCAGTTCGGGCTGGACTGTTCCCATGAGGCACAGGGTCAGACTGATTTGCATATGGCCATGTCTGAACTGGGGTGGCAGAGTGGGCTAAAGAACGGTGATGGATCAAACCCAGATCTGTTGACTGGGTGTGAGTGTTTGATTGGTTCTGATGCTCCGTCCATCACCACCCCCTTTTGTACCATGGTGTCCTTCATGCACCAAAGTTAAAAACTTGTATCTCAAACTCTTGTAGGCATAACAGCTACTTCCTTCTCAGTACATCTCCATGCCAGCTTTAATGCCATTGCTCTGTCAAAATACATTCTCACTTCTAACACATTTATCTGAGTTTATTTCAGCTATACAACCCTCCCACACCTCAAAATATCTTTTTCCACTGCTTGGATCCATTGATCCCGGTAAATACTGATGTATTCCATCACACACTTCAGCCACTGGATCCTCATCTACAGCCTCTCCAATGCTACATTCAGACAAAGGTAACCATGACAATATGCTGTAGCTTTTTCAATTCTGGTACATAGTTGACCTTAAAGACACATTCTAATAGCCTACACAAAAATTGGGAACAGCAAGGGGGCATTTTAGTAGCTCATTTCATGGTGAACAAATCCACTGGTGGATTATTGTCTGATTTTGCTTCAGATATTGTCTAAAATAAACTAGTTGCTCAAGAGCCAGCCAAAGGCTCCAATACCTCAATTGAATGTTTGGACACTGCCCTCTTAGAACCCTAACCACCATGGCTCTCACTGGTAGAAGCATAGCTACTAATCCATAGTTGCTTGCATCCGTTAATATAATATAGTTGCATTATGTGTCTAACGGCTTACATCAAGGAGTATTCTTTTCTTTAGGTGATTAAAATCTTCACATATATTATGTGATACCATACGTATTTTTCTGTTGTCTTTAGTATTTTTCTCATGGTGTTTCTTTTTTCCGCAAAGTTATCTATAAACCTGGCATATTACTACATCATCCCCAAGAAAGATCTCAATTGCTCCTTATTGGTAGAACTGGTATTTTCTTATATTCCCTTGATTAAACTTTCTTTTTGTCTTACAACTAATGTGATGGCGCAGGTCATCTATTCCATCAGTTTTCATTTTACACTTTCTCCCTCTATTATGAGACTGAATACGTCAATACATTCAACACTTAATCAAAATATGCCTTATGCTTTTCCAAACTCTTGTCATATATTAACATGTCATTACCTTTCGAAATACGATGGATGCTGATGCCAACCCTAATGACAAGCAACAAAATCTGAATACCTCATCGCAAGTGATGAATGAGGTAAGGTGCTTGGATCTTTCTTTCAAAGCGATCTGGTGGTACATGGAGAAGAGACATATGGCCTGATTGATAAAGTTAAATGTAACCTTTTGTGTAAGTTTAAGTTTTTTGGATATTCATAAAGGTATTTTACGAGTAGTACATTTACATCTACGAAGTCGCCCCACATAAAAAGATAGGACTGTCTTTTTATTAGCGGAAACTCCGCAGTTGTAAAGATACTACTTGCAAAATACCTTTGTGAATATCAAATAACCGTAAACGTACACAAAAGTGTACATTTAACTTTGTGAAGTAGGCTCCTAGTGTTGAAAATACAGCAGAACACTTTAAAGGGTACATAGCATATCAATTATTTGACAATGGATTCTGATCTACCCAAATACATTGATTGAGATCCCTCAACTCTACATATATTCTGATTTTCACACCAGCCTGTGCTAGAACTATGGGTAATAGCAGGTCAGGGGCTTTTTTGCTTTCAATGATGCCTTACTTACAGATTGTTTCTAATTCTGATTTCAGCTTTGCTCTATGTGACAGTGGAATTGGTTCCACCTTGTGCACTTTGGGTGTTGCCTTTTCTTTTAAAATGCTCTGGTGTTTGATTTTTTGTTAGTAAACTAAATCCTGTGAAAACACCTTTGGATACTTTTTCTACTATTCTTTGTAACTATCTTCCCTCCTCAAACACAATACCTTTCAGGGTTATTGTGATCCATGGTATTGCCAAATCTCTTTGTTGCGCCAACCCAACGGACAGACAACCACCATCCTTTGCCACATGCAGGTTAGGCTTTATTTTTGTCTTAAATTTGGACTTCAAAGTAACATAATACGTGGAATCTTTTCCGATACCGTTAATATGATGTCTAGCTTTTGCTGTACTTCATCTTGGGACACTTGTAACATGCAATCTGATACACCTATTAATGCATATCAGGCCACAGAAACATCCATGACCTTGACTGGCTTTCCATTTACCATTATCTCTCAAAATGGGGAGTCCAGCTCCTCTTGTTCGCCACATGTTTTCACAAAGTATTCTTCCTTTTCTATCTTGTTCCCATCATTGTTCCATCCTGCCTGACCTTCTTTTCCTACTGTGTTAGCTTCTCAATTAGATTTGTATCCTTTATTATTCCAGCCTTCACACATACAGGCATAGACATCTATTTGGCTACACCTTCTACCTGACTGCCTAAGGGCAGGACAGAGCATGTCTTCGGCTACATGCTTATTTATTCCACACCTAAAACATACACTCCCTACGAATAATATAATTCACCTTTTCCTTTCTGCATTTGTGAATTGCTTATTACCGTGTGACATTTGTGCCATCTGTGTCACAATGCCTATGGCCCTATCTAAACTTAAATTTTGTGTAAGTTGTTCCTGTATCTTTTTACTGCTGATCATTTGCACGTATTGATCTCTAATCATGTCATTGTGTGATGATCAATTACTGCAAGATGCAATTAATTCCCAAGCACTACAGTGTAGTCTTCAATCGTCTCCTCTGGTAGCTGGCCTCAACCCAGAAACCTATGATGTTCTACTGCATTATTCTTTTGTTTTTCATACTTAGAGTGTACCATTTTAGAGCAATGTCTTGTTTATCTAGTTTGTCGTCTTCCTCATCTAACAGTGGAGGTGGATGATGTTTTAGTATTTCTCTCCATTGAGACAATACTGTAAAATGGCAACTTTGGCGACTTTTTGGTCAACATATAATTTAGCCTTCAAATAAGCCTTAATACTTCCTTTCATGTTTTCCATTCTGGAGATGGCTGACCTGGTGATTGTCAAAATGCAAAGCAGAAGGAAATTACATTCCTTCCATTTTGATATGCAACTGCATGCTTGAAATTCACTGGCATGGTGTGTGTGTGTGTCACTGTTAATAAAGTTTGTCACTGTTACTACTGCACTACTTCTGATTAAGACACACAGTTACAGTTGTGGTGTGCATGCCACCATTGTGTATATACCTACAGGTGTTAAGCCCAAAGGACCGGGGCTGGGTAGGGCTATTCAAAATTCAGAACACAAAACAAGAGTGTACGGTAGTACGGAGCCGGGTTCATTGTTTTGTGTTCTGGACCATTGTGTATGTGGCATTTTCCCTATTTTCCTAACAGTTGTTTCTTTCCTTGTCTATATATGCTATGTTGTGGGTCATAGATGGACATCATGAATTTTGTCTCCATCCAAATTATTCTCATTTCTTAGTTTTCCTTATTTAAATGTATTACTCTTAGTTTTCCTTTGGCTCAGACTCTTGTAATTGCTGTGGATGTTTCCATGTTCAGTGTTTCTGTTTTTGCCCAGGACCTTCTCTATAAGATTCAAAGACTAATCGCCTATATGCAAGACACTTGCATTACCTTTGTTATATTTGTTGTCTCCTGACAAGCATGTGTTGGTTATTGCTTGGACCGTACTGGAGCTAGGTAATCCCAGTCACTCTGTAAAGGTCCAGTCAGTCAACACACTTTTATTTCTTTTTCAACTTGTGCGGATGTTCTCTAATTTAAGTACTTTTCTTTAAAAAACATTCACATTACTGTTCACTCACTTCCTCTTTGTGCCAATGGCCCTCTGCAGCCGGTGTTCTCAGCGTCCCACCTCACCATCTAATGGCATGCTGGCTACACAAAATGGCCTTGTCCTCCACCTATTTATTTTATCTCAACCACAGCCAGTGTAGCGATTATCAACATGTGTATACAATTAAATCTATTTATTCCCCAGAAATAAATATATTGAATGCAAAGTAGCAACAACCAGCAAACTGTCTGATCTGGAACCCTTCTCATCTAGAATGTTTTGTACATCTCAGTGGTTTCAAAGTGATATAAAATAAATAACGAGAATGGAGCCGGAATTGTATATGGTGTCACTCAGGACCACAAAAAGAAAAATCGTCCCAATGCTGCACTGTTACCCATCTTCAATTTGATGCTATGTATGGTGATCTAAATCATCTACCCCTTTCAGAAGCTATGCACGGGTAGAGGAGATGAGGGGCAGTTTTACACAACATAGCCCAACCTGCCTCATCCCCCGGCTCTTGATATACCCTGTGTCCCTCATGCCCTGCCCCTCCCCACAGAAATAAAACATACCTGGAATTCTGCCTGCCACTGTCCCCCACCAACCTCTGCATTTACTGCCCCCTTCTTACCAAAATGTAAAAAGAAAAGCTGTCCGTCCCACCAGACGCCCACATCACCCTCTCTTCAATCCATTTCAATCCATTACTCCCCCATTCAAAGCAAAAATAAAACCCAGTCTGCTGCCACCCATCTCTACCACCTCTTTGCCTTCCCTTCCTGCAAAAACTGGACTTTCTCTTCTCCTTTGAAGTGGAGAGCCAACACCATGCTGACAGGCTGTGTGAGAGCCCTGTCAGTGTGGCCTGGAATTCCGTTATGACATGACAGCAGTGGAAAACAACTTTTGTTTCCCACTGTTGCTACATCATAGCAGTGAATAACTAGATTTGTATACAATCTGACATTCACTCTAGTGGGTCTCTTAGAGGGGCATACATGATAGATTGTTTCTACAAATACCTGCATGGATAGTCATGAAACCAAATGAGATTTGTGCTCTCTCCATTGCATCATGCTTTACAAAAGAGACAGATGTTTCCTATATTAAAAAGAGAATACATCATTTTACTTATGAACAATTATGGACCTAATTCACCAAGGGGATTTACACTTTTGTGTAAGTTTATGATTGTTAGCTGTTCACACAGGTATTTATTATCTTTGCTAGTAGTATCTTTATGCCTGCGGAGTCTCGGTACACATACAGATAGACTGCCTTGCGCTACTCTTTATTTACTAAGCCAAAGATGGCTTTGGGTGGATCAATAACTCTCACTGAAGCTCTTGTGTTGCCTTGCGCCACCTTACATGATGTAATGGCAATGCAAGGGCTTCATAAATCTGGGTCTTTGTTTTTATCTTGTCACATTTGTTATGCACTGAAAGACAGAGGTGAAATGTCAGGCTATGACTGACAAATGTCTGCTTATTCATTTAACTTGGAGATTGGTGTTTACTTTTGTTTTCTTTCTCTGATTGCAAAGTGAGAGGATTTTGTACATAAACTATGTTATTAACATTATGCAGTAGGAGTTAAATCAATTGTATTCTAACACACAACAACATTTAAATACCTGGAAAATAAATATTCAAATATTTCAGAATATTTCAGCCATTACGAATGCACATAAGGCACTTTTTTTGTAATTCAGAATTGTGATGCAAATAATGATTTAAAAAAGAAAAAAAAATACAAACCCTTTAGTTGCATGTGTACTAAATAGTTTTATTAGAAAAACTGCTTGTCTGTGCAAATGTGGCGGCCATCTCAATGGAGAATGTGCTGTTTGTAAAAGACAGTGTGCTACCACCATGCTTTAGCAATATATTTGTAACAGTGTACTCCAAAGTGCCCCATCGGCTACATACAACACCCTTACCACTCTCCTACTGAATGGCATGGCTCAGTTGTTACACTTGTTACTTGGAATATTCACAATCGCTGTGACTTCAGAAATGTAACATTGATGGCAGTATTCCCACTCTTGAAAATTGTTCCAGCATTCCTGATATCTATTGCACACATTGATTCTTTCGCACCACACTTACTTCTACTGAACTTTAGTTTCTACACAGGACTGACAAAACGATCAGTCTGACCTTTTTCACTTTTTTTTACATTATTAGACATGCGTGATTGATGATTTGTCCGGTAGTCTTGGGCAAAAGGCCAAATGGCCGAAAGTTGGTTAGTAAAAACATGTCAAACCTTTATAATTTCTGTTGAAATAAGGAAATCAACCACTCCACTGAGATTAATAAATTACCATAAAAGGGATATTTTCAGTTGCACACTCTTCACAAATGTTTTTTAGGCTTCTGTTTTTGCAATGAAACTGATGACAGAAGGTGGACAATTTACCATAATTTTCTGTTACGTTTATGATATCTTTTGCAAATTTGCTGCTCTCAAAGGTGGCCATCACTCCAAATTCATATTCTTGTATCACGTTCACATGCTGTTTTCAAGGAAACTAAGAGAGAAAAAGTTGAAACTGTAATTTAGAAATTGGAGCGTTCCCAGTATGATCACGAAAACAGAGCCAGAATTTACAACTTATTTACAGTGAGCTGAAGTTTCGAAAAAGGACAAAAGGACATCTCTCCAGTTTCATTTTTGAGGAATGTTTTCCGGAAACCCTGGTTTAGAGACGGAAAAGGAAAGGCCACTTTTGGGAGGGTTTGGTGTGCTTTGTTAATCAGAGAGCTACGGCAAAAGGCAAGACATGGCAAAGAAAGAAAATAAAGGGTAATTTACGATCTCAAGAGGTTTCTGACTTTTCATTTTTTTGTGATTTTGTGTGAAAAGAAAGACACATACTGGTCTGACAAAACATTTGTGAGGAAAGGGCACAACCAGCTGTGGAATATCCTGTGAATTTAAGACTTTCTTTCTGTGGAGTCCAAATGTTTAGCTGTAGTGATTCAAATAACTTGACCTTCTGCAAGTAGTTCCTAGAAATACAGAAAAAATATGACAGCATGTTAAGGACAGCCAAGCCCACCCAGAAGCTTCACAATCTCCAACTACTCACCACACTGACCCGACCTACCTGTTCTGTAGTTTTATTTTTGCTTACCCACATGTGTTTGCTATTTTAGCTTTGTAGAAGTACAGGTCCTCCAAGAGCTTTGCATTTATTTGGAGGGGCTTTAACATTGTTACAAAATCAGCGCTTGTGTCCTGATAAGTAGCTGTTTGTGCCGGAAACTGTGGCTGTCATTCAAAATGCGCCTGCAAATTAAAAGTTGGACGTAAATTAGGCTTGTGTGAGATTTACACACTTACTGGATTTTTCTCAGCATTAATTCTTTCAGTTCTAATTTGAGGACATTGCTGGGTGAAAACAGGTTTCGAAATCTAGTGCACTCAAAATGTTTCCACACATTATTGTTGAATCTAAATTGTCAATCTCGGAATGGTAGAGAAAATAGCACCGAAATGAACGCTGAAAATGCAGTGCCAGATTTAGCTCAGATCTATTTTGCGGATTGGTAGTTCCAAGGTCGGAAGGAACGCCAGTGTGTCTTAAACTGTTAGATCAGAGACTAAGGAAGGAAACACTTTTAAAATAGATTTTTAGCTATTTGTGATATAACCAAGATCACAATTTTCAACATATCATCAAGCAGCAGTAATACGGGTGTCTAAGAAAACTTTGCATCACCGTTTGGTTAAGGCTCTACAGTGTTTATTGGAAACATCAATAGTCTGTGAATCAAAGAGATTATTGACAATGGAATCTCCCATACATCAGCAATGGAACCTAGGGAGAAAACAAACCCAAATGTATACTCTGGTATTAACCCCTTGAGTGCCCCGCCCTTTCCCCGCCCTGTGCCGGCCCTTTCATTAGCGGGCGGGGTTCATGACGAGATAGTCTCGTCATGGGCACAGCGCAACCGCGGCCCATGACGAGACCATCTCGTCATGGGCACTCAAGAGGTTAAATACATGACTGGACTTTCACTAAGAGTCAATGTAGGTGTCTCGCTGTGCTCATGACAAGTAATAAATGGCCTTGATGGAGCACTTTGCACCGTGCAACTTTGTGGTGCAAAATCAAAACCAGGCTGTACTCAAGCAGATGGACCTTTTAGCTCAGATAGAGGGTGGCGTAACATACAATAAAATTCAATATTATGAAGCACATTTGATCCCACAAGGATGACAGAAATATTTTATATTTGCAAACCATAAAAGTGTATTGAAAGAGTAGCAATGTTGCAAGTTCAGATCACCAAATTAGTGGTAATTCAGTAGTAAATGCATGAATGTATTAGTCAATATATTTCAAAGTAATTTAAAATCATAAATGCAAAGACAAACCATTATAAAGTTGTCTTAAAATGAATCAAATTATGCTCAGTTTCCCATGAATGGAAAATCCTACTCACCTAAGTTAAGGAAAAGTCTGGAAAGTTGGGGAGAAGTCAGGCAGAAGGTGTCAGTGAGAAAAGCCTCTGAAAGGCACTATCTATAAAACAAAATAAAGATTCATCAATTAAGTGGGGAAGGCAGTTGCCTAAAAGTCTAACTTCTTTGGGCAAGACAAAAAGACTTCAAATATAAAGCAAAACGAACAATTGATGGACAGAATGCAGAACAATGTCATACATTCACCCCAGTACAGAGATCTGAGCCTAAATCCATTGTTTTTTTGCTCACCCTGCCATTCCAGTTTGGACCCAGCCATATGCAAATCAGTCTTGACCCTGCGCCCAATGGGAACAGTCCAGCCCGAACTGCCAGGTCAGGTCCTCCCTGGACTGGAAACACGCATCCTAGGACCGTTATCGGGCTTTCAGCTGAAAGCGCATCATCTGAGCAGATGTCTATATTGCATTAGGTAAATAACACAATTTCGTCAACTCGCTACACCTATATCCGAGTCCCATGTGGAGAATCAATCTGGTTAAGGTACATTTCTGATGGAGTAGCCTCAAATTACAATGCAATCTCTTCTTAGTGACCTTCAGACTTTAGTTTCTGAAAATTAAGATAATAACAATCCGAGATGTTTTCTCCAGCTGCACTAATTAGCGAATACTTTGAAAATAGTGCAAAACTAAACATTCCAAATGAGGAAGCGTCAAAAACGCCATATCTTAAAGGTTGTTGGTACTGCTTCTCTCCTGAAATGGAAAAAAAGATGATGAACGGCACACAACACAGAGAAGACTAACATTGGCCATTTTAATATGAGGCATATATTAACTGCAGTCAAGTAAAATGTTAAAAGTGCACAGTAAAAACGTTTGCATGTTGCAGGTTACCATTGTTATCTATGTAAAACATTTAATTATTGTAATTGTATTTGGATTTATATAGTTCTTTCTACCCTATATGAGGTGTTGAAGGGCTTTACGGTGAGTAGCATGCTATTCCGGAACCCAAAGTTAGTAATTAATCTAGTGGTTATTGTTGGTTATCGCGATTAGTCACGTGCTGCCAAGAAAAACTGCATGCAGTTACTCTAATTACTTTGTGATATATTAATACCAGGTAGGTGTGATCATTAGTGGGGGCTATGTGGTATAAAGTGAATGATTGCTGAGATAGATAGGGTGGTGGAGATTAGGTAATGTTAGATTACAGGGATAGAGTTTTAAAGAGGAGGGGTTGTGATCAATGAAATGAGATGTCAGCCAGTTGCAGAATTACAAATAAGAAGGACTGAGGCAGACAAGCATGAGACAGAGAATGCTATTCTGGAAGGTATGCAGAGGATGAAAGATAAGAATAGGGTCACTTTGAAGAAAGAAAAGAGAGGAATAAAGGGAGTAATTCAAAATCAATATTTCATTCAGGGTTAAGGAGTATAGTGGGAGGAGTTAGCAAGCAATCGGAGAGTGTAAGCTGCCCAAAGAAACATCATTGTACATAGTGCTCCATATACTGTGCAGACAGCTAAACATGTGATTCCAAGTGTACACATCATTTAAAATGTAAATGCGCTAGCGTGTTGTGGCCTAGGACAATCCACTTAAACCTTGGTACAGAGTCTGTACGTTGCACAAGGTGAGTTGGTGCAAAAAACTCACAATAATATTGTTATTTGGCACTGACTGAGAGTGAATACAGTTATACAGTTTTGTCACCTAATCAGGTCCAAGTATATGTTTTACATGTTTGTGCATATAACTATTGTAGTATATGCATTATATGAGTAAGCGAAGCAGAGTGATGAAGGCCTGTGGCCTCTATTCTGGATGTCCCAGGCCTGTTTCTGTGCACAAGTTGGGGTGAATTTGTTTACCCAGACAGTGGAAATGTACCAGGATGCAGGAGGGAGGAGACCTAGACAGTGAAGTGATGACAAAGGAGAAAAGGCTCTTATAGAAATCGAATTACAGGGTGGGGGTGCAGGGAGCTGCAGTCTGTTGTTCAGCGTGAGAAGGGTCCTTTATGTGAGCTCTGCCTTGTATCTCTTTCCTAATCACTGTATTTTTTCATAATTAGGGTAGATAGTTCACACCTCTTTGTGCCTACATTGTGGGTGCTCCAGGCTGGAGACTACCCTGCTGTGAGGGAGCATCACCTTAAACAAAGGCTGTGTCTGTAGAACTGCATGGAGAGGTACTTGAAAAAGAAGTCACCCCAAACCAGTTCTGTTTGCTCCACCTGTTTCGATCCTATTAAACTAAAAGTTTCCATCACACCTCAAAACATAAAATGCACCTCAGTCCTGTTTCCCATCCCCTTCAGGTGCACAGCAGACCGACAGGCACTACATCTTGCTATGTGGCACAAAAATTGACATCCCAAAGTACCCCTTTCCACACACTCTGCACCCCAACAAGACTGCCACACAATCCACCCCATCTCTCCCCCTCTGCCTGCAAAGCGAGAGATGCCCGCAAACACCAATCCTCATGTCAAACAATGGCGATTATCCCCTTTATCGTGGTTGGCAGACTATCTCCCTAGTGTTTGCTACATCTCTGAAGGTGATTCCTGTTTCAAAGGGTTACTGGTATGTCTCAGTTCATTCTGTGTAATTTTAACAGTGTAAGCGGCTGACAATTTACGTGCTCTGTGTCCCTCACTTGTGTCCCTCACTTCTTCTGCCCATCTCTCTTTAGAATAATGAGTGGCATCAATGTCCTGCAAATTGCTCATTACCTTCCAGGGGAGGTTCTTCCATCTTTGTTCTCTGGTCATGACTTTGATGCCTGCACCATATCAAAGTATGTACTTAAAGTACGTTAATTAGTACTACAGCTGGATGAGCAGTTAGCCAATGAGCAACTTCTTTCAATGTGTAAAATACATAAGGAGCAATTCCAAAAACTGAGTATGGTGCTCATTGTACCAGGAGATCACACAGAGAAACAAGCACTGACAAAGTCAATGTCTCACCTTGCTGACCTAATTGCTTGGCAGCATCAGCATAAAAAAAAGAAAAAGCACTGTGATGTGGCCACATCATTCTGCAGGCAAGTGGTTGTATGATGACCAATGCACAAGCATGCCTCACCACTATGGAGAGACAAGTGTGCCATTTTCCTTTTTCTTAATTTACCAGTCTAAATTAGTGGATGCCACTTGCATTGTAAAAATTTTAATTTAGATTTTTATTTGTGTGAAATAGTTTTCAAATAGTGGAGCAGCGCTTGATTCTTCCATGAGTCACAGAAGTAATGAGGGATACCTTCAACATCAAGCAAAAAGTAAGAGTTGTCCCTGCCCGAAAGTGATGTCACTTCATTACCGGGACTTCTGGGTGACGGCAATGATGGTAGTGACGTAACTTCGTGGGGTCTCTTGACTGTATTGGGCCATGTGTCTTGTGACATCACCCTGGTCACATGCTAGTCATGTGCTCATGGACCTACCACGTGGTTAGGGCTATGCGGCAGCCCTCAATGAACCAGAGCCCCTGGAGATCAGGCGACCATGATGTAATGTAGAGGAGTATGCCCCTTTTTGGATGCTTAGAATACATATAAGGAGCCCCTAAGCAGCCTATGCAAAACACAGGAGCCGCGCTCCAGAAAGAGATTGCTCGGCCATGAAGAGATACAGTCACCTCATCGAAAAGACTCCCTCTGATGGTGGGTTGAACACTATCATTACATATTATTGTAGCATGACACCAGCAACAATGGAGCAGAATACGCAGCAGAGTGACCTTAAAGAGGGTGGTCACGATGTCATTGGTTTTGACAAGTACCTCTGATGGCGGTTGGAAACGCTCAGCCTCAAGGATTTGTGGCAACTTATATCCCTTATTAAGGGCTCCAGCAGTGGCAGCAAAGCCTTGAGTAACAAAGCAAATGCTGGAAATAATTTCATTGACATGGAAGATGGTGATGAATCTATAACCGCTCATAACTCGTAGGTCTATGAAGATATGGGATTTCTGGAGGAATCAGCTCCAGATACTATCATCGTGCAACAGCCTCAAGCAAACTGACGTCGGTTATGCCTCAATGGACCTCAGCGACTCCTAAGATTTCAGAGCTGACGCCGAGTCCCATGGAAAAGACGAGGTTAGTAAAAATCATTATAGCCACATACTTATACAGTATATATGGCAATATTTTCTTTCTTTTTTGAACTACAGAAAACATCAGCAAAAATAGCTGTTGTAGAGGTAACGCCACCAAAGGTTAACCCACACATTTTTACTGCAAATGCTGTTCAAAACAGACTGAAAGTTCTACAAAGAGCCACGTAAGAAATGTGTTTGTACCTATAATAGTGCAGATTTTGAAAAGGAAGCTCCAGGCGTACCCTGTGCAGCCTTATGGCCTGTTAAAGGTTTTGCTGCGATTGTTTTGAACGCATGAGTCAAACGTGACTATCACAACATCTGTTACGCCTATAAAATTAATGATCCACAGCAGGAAGCTCACGATTGTCTATACATCTCATACACTTCAAGAACAATCCATCATATATGTAGCTTGCGAGAACCACACAAAGTATATAAACTGTTGAGGTTGCTATATGGTTTGTCCATGGAAAAGAAAGATGTCCACCCTGATATGATTAAGGTCTTGTCGACCACGTTCAAAGAGATCCAATGTTAATCTGAGCCAAGCTCAAAACTCTTTTGTATGCAAGATTTGAGTACATATTTTATTAGAAGGATGGCAGAAAGGACTATAGCAAGCCTAAGGTGTGATATTTATTTTAAAAGTAGACAAGTCAACTCTTTAGCCCCACAAAAACTGTTAAAAAATGATGAGTACCCCAATAGGATGCCATTATTGTATTATTTAATGTGACACACTTACTCACATTTAGGACAAGCATCAGAATGTTGGTGCGCAAGATGCTTCTGAGTTATGTCCGGGATACATATGTATTGCCAGATTGGTCTATGTGTCGTTTAAAGAAAGAATAGCTGAAATACAGCCTGTAACTCTGCGCTATATGAACATTAGTGAGCCTCCCATGGCGATGCAGTGTGACAATCCTAAATGCATAGCCAACTAGTGTATCAATGAGTGGCTACCTACAACGAATGAGTACTGGACCTCATTCAAATGCCGTATGAGGCAGTTAATACTATCACTGACGACCAGCTTGCATATCGCCTTGGACCTTCTGACTGAAGATTATTTCAGAAATAAAGATTTTGTATTGTGCAACAGAGAATTGTATGATCTTTTGAATGACGTCAGTATCCTGAGTGTACAAAGTTATAGGATCGGTGAGTGGGAAGTCCTGTTTAGACCTGTTGAGTTTATAGCTGTAAAAATATCAAAACTTGTGACGCTGAGGCAAATTATACGCCGGACCCCTAGTAATGTATGTAGCATGTGTGGTATTATGTAAACGTAGTGAAATTTCCACAAACTGTCCCACAACAATGACAAGATGTGTACCATGAAACGATAACATATGCCCTGTTTATGTGTTGCTAATATTCTTCATTTTTAATATAATGCCTTTACAAAAAAACATTGTCTTTTATTTCATGGAATAACTTGTCAGGGGACAGGTTAAGGCAGCTTTATTAAGATACAAGCAGGGTCGGAAGCTCCGAAGGTCTGTTTAGAAGGGCTCTAGTTGAAAATGAGCCGGTAAACAGAGAGCAGGTGAAGACCTGGTTATCTGGGGAAGAGGCGTATTCACTCCACAAGCCAGCTAGAAGGCGTTTTATGAGGTGATCGACAATTGTTAATGCACAGCTAGATTATTAATGGCAGGCTGACATAATCAGTCTTCACGATCTGGCCAAGCATAATAACGGAGCTCAATATGTATTGTCCAAGTACACGTTTGCAGAAGCTCTAGGCGATAAAAGTGGTTCTAGTGTCACCACGGTCTTTAAAGCCATCTTCAGGAAAGGGCTAACCCCTCAAAAACTGCAAACTAATGCCGGAAACTAAATTTTATACAATTTGTTTCAGAAATGATTAAAACAGCATTCTGTTCATCATTTGGTAGCGCACACTGAAGTAAAAGCTGCTGTTATTTAGCGTTTAGACTGAAGTAACATCGAAGATGCGGAGATATTTCACAGCCTACAACACCTACCAATATCTGGATGTTATACAACCATTTATAGATACTTATAACACTAGTTATCACAGAGCCATCAAAGCATCTCCCTTACAGGTAACGACCGAGAATTCCTTAGTGGTGTGGAGAACATTGTAGTGTAGTTCCTATTTCCCTAATAGGCTCTGCGCATTGGAATAATATACCCTATCGATTTTGCATAGAACTGAGCTCAGTATGCCCCTATCGAGTCCATTAAACTTAATTACTTTGTGCCAGCTAACTCAGAAGCCACTAGAAACTCCTTGTAAACAAGAAGGGAGTCGTTTCTGGCAACCGCATAAACATGACAACTTTGTTTCCCTTTAGAATGGGAACATTCTCAGAATCGTGGAAACAACAGATAACAGTTTCAGCTAATCGTGCATGCTTAGTTTCTGCAGAGTTACACAGAAAGAATAAACAGGCGTTTCAATAAAAGGATTTATTGAACAGTCTTGTTTCTCGTGTAAGAGATATGAGCTGTTACAATCGTAAGACAGTATGCGAGATATATTATGTACAGCGTAAGCAGTAGAAAGAAATAATACTGCACTAGCATTATCTTTTAGCTATGACACATATATTCATATAACATAGGCTAAAAATGCGAGTACTCATAAGATGCTTCTCTAACTAGTTCTACCCCAGTGTACCTAACCTAAGTGTAGTACAAGGTAAGAAGTAGGTGATGTATTCTATAGTATGGTATTCTATAGTATGGTATGCCAAGTCTGGTATGCCAAGAGTCCCTCTAGGTTCTAGTCAGCTCCATACCTTGAGAATGAGAGAGGTGGGAATCTCTTTCCAGGTCTTGAACTCTAACACCCCGCGCAGGGAGTCAGAACACTGGAAGCTGGATTATCTGTGAGCAGGGATGACAGCGTCTCTTGTCAATGCATCAGGCCAGGACACAGGCTCCTCTAAAGTCGAGGTCTCCTCCTACTTGCTTGGGCAAGGGAAGGTATATTTATACCTGGTAGGTGCTTGGAATGTTAGTATTGATGTAAAGTCGGGCAGAGGAAGACGTCAGGAATGAACCCTTAAGGAATAGCGGTTCATACATTATAAACTAGTTCTTGGAGAAATCAATATTCCTGTGCTAGGGGAACTCCCAAGAGCTTAAGGGTCTGGTTTTTAAGAACTCATTGTGACGTTGACGTGGACCGATGTAGGTGACCATGCCTGTATTTGGATAGCAAGGCTAATGCCTAAATAAGGACTGGGATCTTATGCCCAAGAAGGGCAATGCGAATTGTGCCTATATAAGGACATGTTTAAGGAAAACCTATGTATGGACACCTAAAGCGGAATACAACACCCACTCCACTTTCGAATGAACGATAATACTAAATGCTAAACATCAAATGCTAAACATTAAACTGAGTACCACATGTTGCAAAAACAAAACATTTGTAAAAGCATACTAAAAGAAGTTTTAAAACTTTTGCAAAAACATGTAATGCAACGGTACTGTACATTTTAAAGCAGTTTTCCCTTCTAAGCATATATCGGTAATAAATGCAATATGAATGAATAGAAATATTTACATATGACGAAATGGTTGACAATTATTCAAAAACCAAAGCCATTTCATAACATGGTACTAAATGAAATAGTGGTAAATAAGGTGACAATGTGTCCCTGGAAGTCCATTCTATATGAACAGTTCTACTGTAAGCAGATCGAATTGCCATGTATTTTCATATTTTAGGAAAAAACGTCAATTTTAGGAAGAGTTCTAAGTTTTGTTCTGTTTTGAAAATATAAAGGCCAAATTCATAGCTTCCCCGGTACACTGTGAGCCGAATCAAAGTCAGTGTATGGGTCTGGTGAAAACATGAAATCATCTACTCCTGTAGACAAAAGATCGTGTACCGATGTCGGTGACAGTTGGAACACCTCGTTTAGAAGGTTAACTGCACAGAGATGTGAACCATCGCCTTCAGCATGGGATGCCGTAGCAATGTTCACGTCCGTTGTTACCTGTGTGCCTGTTGATCCATCTCGTACCTCAGCAGCAGCACGAAGCGTCTGTGAGATCTCAACGAATGCCGTCATCAGGATCGGTAGCCTCTGGGGACAACACAGAGCATGGGCCGTTATCGGGTCCAGCAGAGTATCGATATCCGTTGGCATGACTGATGGGAGTGTTAGACAGATGTCTAGCACGCATTCATCACCGCAAAGCAGGCAGCGTAGAACAGGTAAGATGCAATCTTGCCAGATTGGTCTAAGTGACAGAAACCATGTTGTATTAAGTTCCCGTAGGCGAAGTATGCCCAAAAGTTGCACTATGCACTCACGGCACTTCACTTCCGTTCTAGGAGAGCTTTCTCCAAGTTGCTGGGAGTGACGCCGGTGGATAGGTTTGCCATAGCGTAGCAGTAGGAATAGAAACAGGATTCCTGCAACGAGTGCTAGATTTAATGGCAGACCACCAAACACCGACTGCACGAAGTTTGGAATGATTCCGAGGACTGCCTGAAAAGGGGTTAACAGTCCTGAACATATGGTCTTAAATACATGCACAATCCCGCTCGTATCAGACATGTTTAAGATACGTTCCATCATTTCTACAAAATGTATAGGGCAGTTTGTACTTATTAGAACCTGTATCTCAGCCAAAGTCCTTGCAATTTGTAGAACATAGGTTTCTTTGGCCGAGGTCAAAGGCACGGTCTGTTGCAAAAGCATGGCTTTCATTCTGCTTAAAGTATCGAAACGTGTAAAAGAAACATTCAATGAAGGCCATAGAGGTGACTCCCAGACTGTGTCTATTTGGGGGAACAATACTTTCATACAACAAGTAACCCTGGAGCTAACCGTTACCAGATATGGGATTCCTGGCAACATTCCACAGCAACTTTGATCATTCAACATGAAGTAACTCCCGTTAGAAAGTTGGCCAAACATTGGATTAATCACAGCAGCTGGTGTACCCTGCAGGTGGCAGGACAAGTTTGCCACAGAACCATTACAAGCCCCGTGTAAAGAAATGTCCTGACATATGAGTGAACCGCTCAGTGCATTTTCACAGTGTGTACCACTTAGAAACACTTCAAGACCCCCACTCCAACATCTGTATTCATAAGGTAAATCTCAGGATGTGTTAATGTATTCTTTACCCAACCTTTCATATTTGCCTGCATGCATTTGTTTGAGGCAATACTGAAAATGAAAAGTAGTGACAGGCAGAGTTATTTTGCCATGGATAAGCCATTCTGTAGCTGTTTTTTCTGCTACCATAAATGGTAATGTTTCCAGTTTTTCAATGCTCAGCACTGTATACTTTGCTCCCCTTTGTGCCATTTCAATCTGTTTATCGGTGAGATTGTATTCTGAAAACAGAGACGACGTGTTGATAAAACGCCAAGGCACATAGCCTGCTCGCAAGGATTGCAGTGTCCAGCCTAATAACATAATAGAACGTAACTGAGATTGGCCTTGTTGTAACATGGCTAAATCTTGTTCCAGTATGCCAATAGCAGAGGATACAATGTTGTCCAATGAATATATTCTGGATGACAAAGTTGTTAACCCATTGTCGTACACAGTGAGAGATTTCTCTAAGTTAATACGATCAAGCTCACGTATTCTTTCTGCGGCCTCTGCCTGTGAAACCTTCCATATTTCATTATAAGCAGCATAAATACCGGCATATATTAAACGTTTGTGACGTGGTTTCTTGGTCTTAGCAAGAAATCTCTAAGGTCTGCGTGTTCTTTAAGTAAAGATAAGTGTTGTTTCACATCCCCGAGTTTAGATCTTTGTAACCAGTCGAGGCACACTGTTCCTCCACTGTATGTTGTTACTACCCCCGGGTCCTGTCGTCGAACATAACGTGGGTCTGGCCTATGGATAGTGAAGCCCTGTAATCTTTTCAGGAATCTTTCTTGATGGATGTTTGTGTCTGTTAACAGGTGTGTGAGGGCAACAAGATCTGAAATTTAATTTTCCCCTCCCAGATAAGACTTAACAGCCGACTCACAACGATCTATTCCAAATTGGCCAATTAGAGGAACTGCTCTGACCTGTTTTTTCCTACATAGACCCCTGGGAGCATTAGAACAGGACCTCTCTAAATAACCATCTCTCCTGTCCCCCCTCCTGATTACATGCTTATGCACGGCACTGTTGCCAAGGACCTAAACATTCCCACACTTAAGCTAATATCACGTCCAACTCTGTACCAGCAGCTACTCTGAGCTTCTAGCAGCAACATATTCCCAATTCCAACGCCCAGGGATACACCTCCAACATCTCACCATGGATAACCATGGGCTAAGTTTCTCTGACGACATGGTGTCAGAAATCCTACGGGCCCCTTCCTTACTGCAAACTGACAGCAGCACTCCGTCTTGCAGTACCACTGAAGACTGGAACTCTATTACGAATCAGAAGAAACTACAGACTAAGATTGCACTTCACGGTGCAATGATGACAGAATACTTGAGGGCAAACATCGCCCCGAATGGCCTACTGGTCACTAATGCTCCTAGAATCTTCCTGGAAGACATTGGGTTCAGAAAAGAATGGTCCCTGATGGCTTGGAAGTGCACCAGGGACTGGTTGATCCTGATCATTAATACTGCAAAACGTCTGGCTGACAAACTACTCATTGAAATCACCATCGCGGAGAACAACGTAAAAGCCTCTATTAACATCACCGCTTACAAAAGTAGGTTAACAGAAATCAATGCCGGGATAGATGATCACAAGAACCATCTTATGCGTCAGAAAATCGCAAAACTGCAAAAAGACATAAAGAGATTTGATAAGGAGAAAGTGTATCCCTACATCAAGGAAGATTACCAAGCGCCCTGTGGCGAAGACTCCTCAGACGGAAGCTCGGTAGAGAGCAGACCACGTTACAACTCAAACAGTAGTACATCGAGCAATGAAAGTCGTTCTAGCTTGAAGAAGAATTGGGGACAACCACCACCACCTATGTATGGATACCCAATGAATCCCTTTTAGGGCCAACAACCACCTTGGAATCCGATGTACCACATGCCCGCACCCATGTACCATTTCAACCAGAACCAGCAGCCTTTTTTAGGAAGAGGCCGGGGCAGGGGAAGAGGCAGAAGACGAGACGGTCAATCCAAACAAGTCCAATGGCAGGATCAACCCATTCCCCAACAGCAGGAACGAATGGAATTGAGGAGCAGGAAGAACAACAAAACCTAGTGGTCAATCTATCGATCAAAAACCTTACGCCCATTGAAACAAAAGCTCTAAATAGGGATCTAGGATTCGTACCTACTCCACGTGTGGATCACTTTCTTCTACACAAAGAACTCCACAACTTCTTTAGAAAGATACGCCTACGGGCTTTCTTTCAAGATAAGACTCCCCAGGAATCCACGGATTCTGGCTTACGTCCACCATCGACATTCACACCAAATGATGGTATTACTCCCCATGAGGTGTTAACCTTTGAACAAACTGTGTTGAAGGAAATAAATAACATTCCCACAAGGTCACACTACGACAACCTCCCAAAAGCCGAGAGGGATGCCATAAAGATCCTTAACGAAGATCCTACCATTACGATCAAACCAGCAGACAAGGTTGGTGCCATTGTCTTAATGAATACAACAGACTACGACAACGAGTGCCTTCGCCAACTCTCACAAGAAAAGTACTACAAGAAAATAAGTGAGGATCCAACAGGGAGATTGATGACGAGGATTAAATCAATCGTGGAGTCAGCAGAAACCCAGGGTTGGATTTCCAGAAATGAGGCCATCTTCCTGGTGAACTCACAACCACGCATACCAGCGTTTTACACACTCCCCAAGATTCACAAAGGCCAAAACCCACCTCCTGGACGCCCTATAGTGTCAGGGATCGGCTCAGTATTGGAACCCCTTAGCAAATTTTGCGATCACTTTCTTCGTCCCCTAGTGAAACGTATACCATCATACCTACAGGACACAAGGGATGTTTTGAATCCTATATCCGAGTTCAACACAAACAACCAAGTGAACCTCCTAATGACATTGGACGTGGAGGCACTCTATACGAATATTCCTCAAACAGAAACCCTAAGAGTGATTGAAGAACTTCTCCTTAAAGAAAACTGGACTTCTAATACACCAGTGTCCTTCATTATGGAGTGTGCAACGATAGCCATGTGTGAGAGTTACTTCCAATTCAAAGACCAGTTCTTCCACCAAACCCAAGGCACTTGTATGGGCAGTACCTTTGCTCCGAGCCTGGCCTGTCTCTATGTAGCTGACTTTGAACGCCTTCACCTGACAGACAACATCTTTTGCGACAACATTGTTTTGTGGAAACGCTACATCGACGACATCCTGATCCTATGGAAAGGTGACAGCAAGACGTGTGACAGATTCTTCTCGTGGGTTAATTCCCTGGATCCATACCTAAGGTTTACCCGGTCTGTATCATCCACAGAGATCCACTTCCTAGACCTTACCATAACCTTACAGGATGGCGGGCTATCAACCAAGACTTTCAAGAAACCCACAGACCGTAATAGTCTATTATTATATGGAAGCTACCATCCAAAAGCCTTAAGGGACAACCTGCCCTTCGGACAGTTCCTACGTCTCCGTAGGAACTGTGAAAAGACCTGCGATTACAAAAAGGAAGCGGCCATTCTCAGTCACCACTTAAAAACTCGGGATTACCCTACATCTATCATAAAAAGATCAAACAAAAGAGCACTCAATAACAATCGAGAATCTCTGCTGGAACCAAAAATAGAGCAAACTGATGAATCGCTGACATGCGTGACAACCTTCACACCAGAATCTAACATGATCCAGAAGATCATTAAAAAGAACTGGAAGATCTTGACTACAGGAAAAGTGTCCTTACCCCCACCAAGATTTGCGAACAAACGCACAAGTAATTTACGTGAGGTCCTAGTACATACACGTCCTAAGATAGAAAAACCAACAAAACAAAGGACCTTGTGGGATATGGATCCTGTACGAGGACATTACCCATGCGGTCAGTGCGGAGTATGTGACCTTACCAAGGCAACCAAAGAGCTCACTCTTGAAACAGGCAAAGTCTGGACTCAGAAAAACCATACAAACTGTAATTCCAGTAATTGCGTTTATTTGATTACATGCCCCTGTAAATTAAGATACATTGGCATGACAACACGTCCAGTCAAGACAAGGATTATGGAACACCGCAGCAACATACGGTGTGGAAGGTCAACGACAAAACTGAGTACACACTACCTCACTCACCCACATGGACACAATGAATTACAGTGGACCGTAATTGAAAGCAACCCCTCATGGTCTCACAATACACTTTTTGAAACTGAGCAGAGATGGATTTTTCGCTTATCCACCCAAGACAGGGGTCTTAATGATAATATCCCGTGGACTGAACTAACTTGATAACACATACACCATATGTGGTTTTTGTATGTACCACACCTTCGCTACCATGGACAGTGGTGGCACACCTCGTGGCCACTGAAGGGAATGTTCCACTAATTACATTATTTATTAGGACTCCGTGCCTCCATGCATATAGAGAAGCAACCTATATATAAATATTTTTCATAAATCCTTCGGTATACATTACCTTGCAATATCCTGTATATCCTATATATACATAACTTCTCCTTTCTAGGGTACTGATGTTATGTTCCTCCACCAGCACCTTACAACTTATGTATAGGAGAGCACCCATTGCTGTCTACCGGGGTCCCATTTTTATATTGTGTAATTGCAAGGCACATTATAGCCTTCACATATACCTTCCCCCCCCCCCCCACTGAAAGTGGGCTTGCAACACGTAACTCTAAACATCGATCTGTGCAAACTACAGCGGTTTCATCTTAGAATAATAGTCTAAACGATATAGTTTTGTACAACTCCGACTATATCTTCTGTGGCGTTTCCACATAGCTCGCTAGGGTTTCCAATTCATAGGTCAGGCACCACTCTCGGGACAAGATGTCGCCCTCCCGGGCCGTCTCGCGAGATTTCGCTACAATGTTGACGGTCAAATACAGGAAGTTACTCCAGTACCGGTAATATCCAGGTGAGGAGCAGACACGTCCTGTTCTGGCCTGCCTGCCGCTACATTCGGGTAAGTCTTTAGTAACGTTCACTGCACGGAACGCCATCATTACGGAGTCCCGGCCGGAGTCCAACTCGAGGGTCAATGTCAACATTACTTTCTCCGTTTACGTATGTGTACCGCCCCAATACGTCCGGTCACTGTATATAGCCCATTTGGGGTCTATTATCACTTGGTATACTCCTTTGAGGGTGCATTAGTTCTTTTTATCACTAGAACTATAGAGCTCTTTTTCCACCGGAAGAACACACCCCGTATACCGCACCTAAAGTTACTTTCTAGTGCCGTGACAGTCATCACCTGCTATCCGGACACCTATAATCACGAGTGTGTGCCACACCTCTTAGCCCCCCCACCACCTCGGAGCTTGCATTATCCTTTACGTGAGGACAGAGTAGATTCTAATCAAGTAGCATTCTTGACCACTTCGAGCAACACCTCCCACGCTCATAGTATTGATAGAGCCTAGTTTCTCACTCACGTGTTATACAGCATGTTATCTGGCGATGCTTTTGTTATATTTTTATCATAGTGGGACCTTTCCAGTGGTCCGGTTGCTACTCCTTCACCTATGAAGCTCTGACCCCTTCTTTCTGAGGTAAGAACTGATATCCTGTACTCTCCTGTGGCATTCAAGGCTACTTGAGTCTCTTATTACTGTTAGACCTAGCTCATCTGTGTTTCATGTGTATTAGCTTATGTTTTTGTTTTTAATGTTTATCTCTCTAACTAGTTGGTTATTGAGAGTAGGAACCTTTGGTCCTTTTGGAGGAGTACCTTGACCCCTCTGCGTGATGTTTGGACTTTTATTTCATGACCGAGCTGTTAATGGGTGGCATTTGCTTGTCCTCTTCCTTTTGTCTCCCTCTTTTTAGGCGGAGCCTTCAATTCTGGACCATATTTAGGTTCAGCATTATGTGTGGTTGACCCAGGATACCCCTTTATAAGAATTGTGGTATATTTACTTATGGTTGGTCCCACGGTCCTGAAGAAGTGTCGCTCGATTTTGAGCATATACGACACGAAACATGTTGACCTCTGTCAACTATAGGCTACCCTGATACCTAGAATCACCTGAGTAGCCTCCCTGGTTTTACTTAGTCCCAGCCCTACCTAACCTAATTAAAATTATTGAGGGGCCAGGGTCTATTTTAGCTTTTTCAAATCCCCACATTATTTAGGAGTCACTACCCTCCACAATCCCACACATGGTCTTCACATAAACGGCGTTCTCAGATCAAAAGATCTCCGCTAAAGATGCCACCGGGCCCGTTGGACATTGCAGCGCCGGTCCGACGAGGAGCGCCCAATGATGAAGCATGACACCCTAACAGGTGTGTGAGGGCAACAAGATCTGAAATTTAATTTTCCCCTCCCAGATAAGACTTAACAGCCGACTCACAACGATCTATTCCAAATTGGCCAATTAGAGGAACTGCTCTGACCTGTTTTTTCCTGTTGGCCAGAGCAACCATTTTGTCCAATCAGGATCTGATCTGTTGTTTTGTAGTATTGCGTCTGTTGTGACCGCTCCCTGTGTAGAGCTATTACTAGCAGGTGTTGGTACAGAAGGTGTGTTCATGTCTTTGATCTTGGCTAATCCAAGGCAAGAAATTTGTTGCACAGTGCCATTTAAAAACATTATTTGCTGTGGGATGATACAGGCTGTAAACAAAGCTTCTATCCCCTGCACTTGCCAATCTTTAGATCCCCAGACAGATTTTGTGTCGATTGTGTCTTTCCAAAAGTCAAACCCTTGTCTAGACAGTTGGGCAATAAAGGCTGCAGAATAAATCTGTTTTGTATTAGTTAACATATTTTTCTCTCCTGTTTTGTTTACATTTCGATAGAAAAATGTTTCTGGATCAGATGTATTGTACCCTGAAAAATATGGAAACTTATTTGCAAACGTTCTTGAACTACCCTTTGGTGGTGTAGGACAATGTTCCCATTGGTTAAACATAAACACATTTCTAGGTGTTGCAGATTTATGCAGGAAATGATGACCATAGTGGTTGAAACAATAAAGCTGTTCGTAGTCTGATGAACCCTCTAAGTTTTCATTGTTAAAGAACGCAGCAGACCTTTCTAGATCAGACATCATGTTATTAACAGTCTCAAAGTCCCAATCATCAGAATAGCTACTGGAGGTAATAAAGTCACTTAATGAAATTTTAAATAAATGTGGAATCTTCAAAAGTTCTGTCGAGCTGAATATGTCGAAGTCAGTCTTGTCACAAACTATACCATCCTGTATAGGAACGGCTGTGATGTTCACTGCTGACATGTCTCTTGTTTCACGATGGGAAGATTTGAGTGGCTTTAACAGTAAGTTCACATTTTTACTTTTAGTGTCCAAACGAATGTATCTGCCATTCATAAGCACGCTAAGAGTCATTATCAAAGCTAACCAAAGTAGAAAGAAAAGTATTCCAGAAATAATCCATAGTTCAATCCATGGTGAAACCAGATAAGTCTCTTCCAGAAATTGAAAAAAGTCTTGTACTTGTTTGAACGTTTTTAGGGCTGGCGTCGTTTCAGGCTCACTTGGATCCTCAGAAATCTTATCAAAGTTAATGAAGTATCCAGAAGCAGTTCGGTCAATTGTTGGAATTGCATCAGGATTCATCAAAATCGCTGGAACCAGTTGATCACATGTTATGTTGGTGTAGACAGGTGTATCTGGATGAACTGTTACTTGAGTTTCAAGAGGGATGTGTTCCATAGCATTGTTGCTTAGTCCTTCATCTCTTACTGCTGAATTATCGATGGTTATGAGTCTTTCAGTCTGAACCTCTTGGATAGTAGCGAGAGGAGAGCGTCTGCTACTAGGTCGGAGTCAACGAGGCCTACTATTTAGTATCGGCCACATAGTGTGGTTTGATGAAGTCGATTGACACAAATCTTTTCTCCTTTTTTCCAGCAAGGGGCGGCAGAAGTACTGTTCTTGTTCCGTGGATGGCTAGGACAGGTACTGGTTGTCTGTAAAAAGGTCCAAATTCCTTCTTGTCCGCAATCTTCTCTCTGACTAGATCCCCAATGTTTGGGATCCAGACAGGCCTTGCTGGGACTGCCAGTTTTTCCCCAATGGTAGTTGGCTTCACGAACATGTTGCTTTGTTTCGATCTTAGTTCATTTAGATCCTGTAAAGCAGCCAAATGATCTTTGATATCAAAGGGTTTATTTTCCACCACTCTGCCTGTACATTCGAGATCAAGAACCCACATTCTTGTCCCAAATAGGACCTCATATGGAGTGACCCCCCCAAGAGAATTTCTTGGCAAATTATTTAATGAGCGTTGGACCCCATAAAGATGTTTGACCCACCCATCACCTGAACCTAATACTCTAGCTGTTATAGACTGCTTTATGTCCCGTTTTTTCCTTTCCATAAGAGAATTTCCCTCAGGATGAAATGGTGAGGAGTACCGCAACGCTATGCCCAAACTGGCCATGGCTTCATTGTAAGCCCGAGAGCTAAACGCAGGGCCCTGGTCAGAATGTAGTGTGCCAATTGTGTATGTGCCAATAAAGACTCGCAAATCTTTTATAACAGTTCGAGCGTCAGCTGAGCGCTGAGGTCACATCCATAGGAACCTTGAGCACGAATCTACTGCAACCATTATATATTTATAGTTACCGTCCCTTTGCAAGGGACCGCAGTGGTCCAGGTAAACACGAGCTAATGGTTTGTCTGAAATCAACAGGGGTTTCTGCGCAGAACGTTTCACTGTGGAGACTTTCATCTGTTGGCATATTACACATTCCAAAACATAGTTTTTGGTCTGTTTCCTAATGCCAGGCCACACATATCTTTGTTTTAGTAAAGATACTATGAAACATCTGCATGGGCAGAGGCTATCCCTTCCTGTGCTGCTAGGATCAGTCCTAAGCTTCGTTCCATGTTTGGAATTACTCTATCCCCCACTCCAGGGATTGGAGCAAAAGGAACATTGTTCGCATCAATTACATAAGAATACTTGAGTGGAAATTTCTTTGGTAACGCTGCACCACTGCCTTTGCTTGAAGCATTGACAGCCAACAATATCTCACTGTCTATTCAGGTTTTTGAACGAGTGATCGGAGCTACGGAAGCCGTCTGAAAAACCCCCTTTGTGGCTTCATCAGCCAGTGAATTCCCTGCAACGTGAACGCCATCACGTTGATGACTCAGCGTGTGTATCACGTGAGCTTTTGGTAGTTAGTTTCTCAACTGATCTACTTGTTCCTAAAGCGTTTTATGTTTTATTGTAGCACCTTTTGCATCTTTGAATCCATTTTGAAGCCAATTCTGTAAGTATTCATTATATGACTGAACACAGTAAAAGGAATCGCACACTATAAGTGTGGGGAATTTGCGATCTGTACTTTCAAGTGCCAGTTTGAATGCTTGTAGTTCAGCTCTCTGAGCTGTACAATCTCCTAGAGATTGAGTTTTAGTAACCATTGGTCGGAAGTTACCATCGCGCATGCGACCTTTAACGATTGCGCACGCTGCACTGTAAGCTTACGTACTGCCTGTAGCGGGTTGTGCTGATCCATCAGTATAAATTATACATTCGTACTGATTGAGAGGCAGAATTTCAGTGGGCAGAGGACATTCATGTTCATATTGCAGGAACGCTTGTGTTTTTAAATCAAGATCAAAAACATATTCAACATCTGTTGCAGCAAGAAAACTAACCCATTTTATCCATCTAGGATGTAAAGCTTTTGCATTTGAAATGCTCGCTTTTGTAACCGCCTCTAAGGCTGGTACTAGAGTCATGACAATAATGCGTTTCCCCTGAGCTAGTGCTCTTTCTTTTGCAACAGCGGTTTGAACTGCTGTCAGTATTTTTTCTGTTGAAGTGAAGCGCATTTCTGCTTGTGTATACAATGTGATTTGTATGCTATTGGTACTTTTAAATGTTAAATAGATGAATCCAAATTGGCCCGAAATTATTCGTATCACTAAATTGCATTTATTTACGCGTGTTTGTAAGTGATTTGTTGCTAACATGTTAGCTTGGAGTGAATGAAGGATGTCTGTGTGTTCCTGTGTCCAATGTTTTGTTGAAAAATCAGGTTCGATTAATTCACAGAGAAGGTTTAACCCTTTCTACATAATTTAGAATGTAAGCTCTTCCAAAATTTAGGAAACCCAAGATTGATTGTAAATTTTTCAGCGTTTTTGGAGGTTGGAGCAGCGCACACCTTTCTAAAAAGTTATCTGCCAGGCTTTTGCTTTCCCTTGAAACCTCATATCCTAGGGAAAGGACATTGAGATGGGCAATTCCGGATTTTTTAAAGTTTAATTTATAGCCCTCAGAGGCGAATCCCATTATAATGGTATTCACCCTGTTCAAGAGCCTATCTAGGTCATCGTCTGTCAGATAGATGTCATCGACATATGACAATGCCTCGTCATCATAAATTTGTAGTAACTCTGTTACTCCTGCTGAGAATAACCCTGGGCTGTTTTTGAACCCTTGTAGGAGTCAACAAAATTGACTCTGGGTCCCCATTATTGAGAAAGCTGTTAAGTACATGCTTTCAGGTGCTATGTTTTGACAAAAGAAACCATTTGAAATGTCCAATGTGGTTTTATATTTTTTTACGCACAATGTTATTCATTAATGCTGTACTATGTGCATTTTGCACTGCAAATGTTTTGGAACAAGTGTTCAAGTATCTGTAATTCAAAACGAGACGATATGTGTTGTCTGGTTTGGATACAGGAAACAAAGGATTATTCATTGAGGAGGTGCATGTTTCAATTACCCCTTGGTATTCAAGCTGATCTAAGATCTCCCTGATCTGTTTTTAAGTACTGCCTTTGTGCAGTAGGTTGATTTTTTAGCTGTATCTTGTGGTGAGGTGAGTCCTCATCCCATCCTACATGATTTTTGTATAATGCTGGGGCCTGGGCAACTGCCCATTTCCTGGCATAAGTATATTTTAGGTGAATTGGAATATGGTTGTAGAGGCTGGCATAATGATATCCTCGCTATGTGGGCACTCCCTGACAAATTTTGGTGGCCAGTCCTGTTCTGCTAGAAGTATATCATAACCCCTTGAAAATTTCTCCCAGAAGAGTGCTTTCACTTTTCTTGGTATGTCTCCCTCCATCCGGAGTGTTATTTCATATAACTTTTGTGGAGTACTAACCCTGGTGTCTACAGTCTCTACTGTGATGTACTCATTCAAGTCTACTATCTCCAGAAGTTCCTTCAGGTTCTGGCGAGCTATCGTTGCACTGCTGCACTGTCCAGCATTGTCTGAGCCCATTTTCCATTCTTGAGCTGTGTTCTCAGTATTTTCGGCATGTCTGATCTTCAGACCTGCTACCTTCTTTTTGGTGAATTGAGATTTTTGATTTACTTTTCTGAACATGTTGATCGTCTTTGGACTTTACGTGTTCTTCTTTGTGATCTGACCGTCCTCTTCTTTCTGATGGCTGTGACGATATCTGAAAGGTACGAGAGGAACGTGTTTCAGTATCCTGATACCTGTCAGGTTTTCTTAAATTATCCCTCTTCCTGAGGTCATACCTCCTTTCAGAGTGCTCCTTTTGGAGAGACCTACCTCGGGATTGAGAACGTTTCTCTTTTGAATTTTGTTTATTAATTTCCCACTTCTTTTTAGAAGATGTTGGATTTTGTTTAATAGAGTCCTTCTCAGGATCTTCAGATATTTTTGCCTTCAAAGGTTTTCCACCCAAACTGTCTAATTCTGCATAAGATTTTTCTATTATTCTGGGTAGTTCATATTGATGTTCTGTTACATCAAATTCCCTTAAGCTTTGGCAGATCACCACTGATGCTGCGTCTCTTTTAATATTAGATAATATTATTGTTAAGACCTGGTCAAAGTTTTTCAGTAATTTCATACCTAAATTCAGAGCAGGCTCTGCCCCGTATTCTTTTTGAATTTGTTTCAGGACATCTGGTATTACTGCAATTGACGGGACACCATGTGTTTTAGTATAGATGCTAGCAAAGCCTGTGCACCAAGTGGTGCAGTCTTCCAGTTGTGGTGTGATCACCATTGGTAAACAGATTGTTAGGATTCTGTGTTTCTCATAAGGGCTAGTATTTGGAAATACTGCTTCGATTTGAGTAAATTTTTGAGCTATCCAGAATGGAATTTGTTCACGTTTTGTGGGTATTTTACCCATGACTGCCTTTAAAGTCTGTGGAGTAATTTTTAATGTATACCCCTGTTGAGGGGTTTGATTTGGAATGGTCATTGGTGGTTCGACTGCGAAAGTCCGCGTGACATATTGGACTAATTGTCAGTAACTATTTACTAACTCTTTTAGTTGAGTAAGTAATTCCTTGTCTGACATCTCTTCGATGTCAGGATGAGGTGTGTTGCCGGCTAAAATCGGCAATGTTGCTCCTGGTGTACCTAGTGGACCGAGCCTGTTCATGTTTTTGTGATGTTTTAGGGCGCCTTTAAACCAGAGATTATGCTCCTGGTATGTGAGTGGAATTTCAATATCCTCAAAAGGAATATATTCCCCAGGTGGTTCATCTTCTTTAAAGAAGTCAAATACTTTTGTTTGATTCTGGGAATACAATCCATGAATAGAATACCTCTGTCTGAAAGGATTCGTGTGCCTCTATCACAAAAACTGCTCTACCACCTCTTGGTGTTAGGCCGTGTATTATACGTTTTATAGAGTGATGGCTCTCCTTAAGTTTGGAGGGATATTTATAACACCCTCATCGGTTTCATTTAAACCTGTAAAATTGAAATCTGTTACGACTGGGTCAGCCGCAGCTACACCATTCTCGGTGTTAGTATCCCCATTAACGGGACATTGTATTTGAAAGAATGTAGAACACGTTTTAAGGAAACAAAGATAAGGTGCACAATATTTTGAAACACTGTATCCTTCAACGTTGAACAAACCAAACAGCTAATATATAGGATTTTTGTCCTATTCAGGTTTGGCGTATACTTAACCCTACCCACTCCAGACGTCTTATGCAGTATGTGCGTAGGGGTCTCTGAGAAAAGCACGGCTGAGTTACTCAGTATCTAGCATTAAATTAGTGCCTTACCAAACGTTGGGCGCCATGTAGTGTAGTTCCTATTTCCCTAATAGGCTCTGCGCATTGTAATAATATACCCTATAGATTTGGCATAGGACTGAGGTCATTATGCCCCTATCGAGTACATTAAACTTAATTACTTTGTGCTAGCTAACTCAGAGGCCACTAGAAACTCCTTGTAAACAAAAAGGGAGTAGTTTCTGGCAACCGCATAAACATGACATCTTTGTTTCCCTTTAGAATCGGAACACTCTCAGAATCGTGGAAACAACAGATAACAGTTTCACTCAGCTAATCGTGCATGCCTAGTTTCTGCAGAGTTGCGCAGTAAGAATAGACGGGCGTTTCAATAAAAGGATTTATTGTTTCTCGTGTATGAGGTATGAGATGCTTCTCTAACTGGTTCTACCCCAGTGTACCTAACCTAAGTGTAGTACAAGGTAAGAAGTAGGTGATGTATTCTATAGTATGGTATTCTATAGTATGGTATGCCAAGTCTGGTATGTCAAGAGTCCCTCTAGGTTCAAGTCAGCTCCATACCTTGAGAATGAGAGAGGTGGACATCTCTTTCTGGGTCTCGAACTCTAACACCCTGTGAAGGGAGTCAGAAAACTGGAAGCTGGATTCTCTGAAAGCAGGGATGACCGCGTCTCTTGTCAGTGTGCAGGCCGGGACATGGACTCCTCTAAAGTCGAGGTCTCCTCCTACTTGCTTGCGCAAGGGAAGGTATATTTGTACCTGGTAGGTGCCTTGGAATGTTAGCATTGACGTAAAGTCAGGCAGAGGAAGACGTCAGGAATGAACCCTTAAGGAATAGCGGTTCATGCATAATAATGATAAATGAGTTCTTGGAGAAATCAATAATCCTGTGCTAGGGGAACTCCCAAGAGCTTAAGAGTCTGGTTTCTAAGAACTCGTTGTGACGTTGGGGTGGACGGATGTAGGTGACCATGCCTGCATTTGGATAGCATGGCTAATGCCTAAATAAGGACTGGGATCTTATGCCTATATAAGGTCAATGCGAATTGTGCCTATATAAGGACATTTTTCAGGAAAACCTATATACGGACACCTAAAGCGGAATACAACAACAGTGTGCAGGAGCCATTTTGCTGCCAAGGTAAAGAAGCCTCTTTTAAAAGAAGGTGATCATGTTAGGGTGTCAAAGTTGAAAGAAGCCTTTCTGAAGGGCTACCAGCAGACTTTTAATGATGGATTATTCATAATGGAGCGTGTGGAGCTTAAAGAAGGAATATATATTTACAGATTAAAGGACTATGATTGTGAAACAGTGTTGGGTGCCTTTTACAACGAATAGTTACAAAAGGAACCGGATGATCCACACTGGGTGTACAGGGTTGAAATGATTCTGATAGTAAAAGGTAGTGGGTGTGGTGGTCATCTCCCTGCATGGCATGTGAGTATGGGGGCTCACTGAAGGCGACAACATGAAGACAACATTGTTTTATATTATCTTGCTATCCAATGCCTCGAAGCACATGTTCCCCTTCAACATTTATGTTTCTAATTATAGCGTGAAACTGGCTAAACCTGTGGGCCTAAAAGGGGACTGGGGGGTAGCCCGTACCAAAATTCACTATCCAAGAACATGGAATACATTTTCAATACCTGAGACCAAATTTACTATAAAGCACGATAAGGATCCCTTGATCTTCCAGGCTGACTTTCCTCAAGGCTATAGCCCCAGATGCACGGCGGTTGTCGAGGTCAGGCAACAAATCCATAACCAGCATCAAAATTTGTTCATCTAGTATTATATAACGTTAGGAGGAAGGTGTTTCTTAAAGCTCCAAATCACGATACAGAGTTTAGCTGTATGGGTAAATTAAGAAGTGTGAAAAGAATGCTTGACCCAAGTCAATGACCGAGAACCATTCAGAGTTGCAGGGTATTTGGAAGAATATCACAGTAGGTTTCAGTATCCCGTTTTAACATGGGACAATAATTTGGTTAACCTTTCTCCAATTACGAGCAATCCTTAATTTCTTATTTGGTTTCTGCAGACCCATCACAGGTGAACTGCAGAGACTCCCAAGTATTTACTTTAAGATGCCTTTCTCTAACATGGATTTAATCACCGGAGTAATTTCAGCCACCACCTCTGGTGAGAGGTTGTATTGGGGAGTACAAGGATACTCCACATTTGGTTTCTTAGTTATTCTCACAGGTTCAACATCTTTGGTTAGATCAATGTCTTTTCCAGTAAAATCCTAGACTTCCTCTTTCTCCAAATCTCTTAAGTATGGAGGTACAACATATAAAAAGCCAGGTAGAGTCGAAAACTACGTGCCCCGATATTAACAGAGGGTTCTATACACTCTACGCCTATAGTAGCATTAAAGAGCCACAGATGATGAGGGATAGTTATTCACCATTGTTAAGATGGGTCCAGGTGAAGGTGGGCAATTACACAGTGATTAATAGTCAATATATCAAACCTGACTACATATCAATTTCTAAAAACCATTTTGACACTATGTGGTTCATGATCTGCGGCGATCAATCTGAGCCGGTGTCCTTTAAATACAGGAAACTGATTGTTAGGCTTCATCTAAGACAGTGACTTAACAGCGAATAGTAAGAAGACATCATTATGATCATGAAAACATACAGTGACCCCGCCCTGTACAGGAACTAATACAGACACCAGGCTAGATATGAAAGGCCGCCATTCTTTCAAGGGGCCCTGGTTATGTACGGGGCGGGACTTGGAGTTTTTTTCTGCAATTTGTTTAGAAGAGCTATTCCCATCTTGAGAAGAGGATATGAAATTGCAAAACCCCACATTAAAGAGGCGGCCCGAATACTGCTCAGGTAGTGCTGGGATTTGTAATTTGTGCTGTTGCTGACCGCATGTACAAACAATCCCAAAAAGGAGCAGGACTTGTATACAGGCCAAGCACAAGTCTTAAAAGGAAGTGAAGGTCTTCGAGGCATAGTGATTCACCAGCTCCCTATAACAAAAGGTGGTACACTTCAAAAAGATCTCACAAAAGAAGTGGTAGAAGAGAGCCTCAAAGAACAAGAGAACACCAGCTAGCGTAAATATTTTGTAATAACGCAAAAACCTGAAACATAGCCAGATACCAACAGATATGAAAGCTATTAAAGCTATGCAAGAGAAAATGACAGATGAACTGCCCAAACGACTGGATTCAGTTTTTGTACAATTGGGAGGCATCACCTCCCCATTGAGTGAAATGGAGCAAAGAGTGTCTGACTGCGAAGATAAGATTCAGACCCTGGAAAATAGTAATGAGCATCTCGAGAAGGAGGTTGGGTAGCTGAAAGAAAAGCAAAAATAGATGGAGAACTATGCAAGGTGTTTCAACCTCCATATCACAGGAATGCTGGAAAATAGTGAGGATGCTGGTGGGTGTATCAAATTGGTAGAAAGTCTGATTCAATCCTTTGTGAATCCTGGATTTGACTGGGACTTAACAATTATTCGAGCCCATCACGTCCTGGCTCATATCAGCAGTCAGGACAAGTATCCTCACACTATGATAGTCAATTTTCCTGATTTTTTTAATTAAAGAAACGATTTTGACCAAATCAATAAAGGAGAAGGTCTTTAAGGTGGATAACTTTGAATTTTGAATGTTTTCAGACATGATTCTAGAATCAGCTAATAGGTGGAAGGAATGCAGGACTCTGATCCCGAAGTTTGTCAGCAAGGGAACAATCCTCAATTCTATTTTTGAAAGTTAGGGCCAGATGTACGATGGTTTTTTGCATATGCAAATGGGTTTTAGATCCATTTGCGCATGCAAAAAACCTGTGGCCCATGTGCTAACCCTATTTTGGGAGTCGCTAATTAAATAGCAACTCACAAAATAGGGTTATTGACTCACTATTTGGAAGGGGGGTTTCAAGGGCTTCCCTTCTTAAGAGCGAGTCAAACACCTATGTAAGAATGTTTTGCGACCGCAATTGGGTAAACCATTCACAAATGGGAAGGGGTCCCCAGGGGACCCCTTCCCCTTTGTGAAAGAAGGCGCACACATTTTTTCTAAGCAGGGCGGTCCCAGGGACCGCTACCTGCCCCTAAAAATGTAAACAAAAACGTCTCATTTTTTTTTTTTTTTAATGCATCCCGTTTTCCTTTAAGGGATTTTTTTTCAATGCATCCCGTTTCCCTTTACGGAAAATTGGATGCATTAAAAAAAACTGCTTTATTTAAAAGCAGTCCCAGACATGGAGGTCTGCTGACCCCAGCAGACCACCATCCCTGGGAGTGCCAGCCATTTCCAATGTAGTCGCAAATTACTACATCCTCAATAATATGCAGGAGGCATGCAATTTGTGACCCCATTGGGAATCACAAACAGTGTCTCAGACACTGTAGTGCATTAGAAATTGCGACTTGCATATTGCGACTCGCAATTTGGCACAATTTGCGACTCGCAATTTCCAATGGTCTTGGATCTGGCCCATTAAGTGCTGTACAAGGTCTCATTCCAAATGTTTGGTAATGTGGTGGAAGCCCCCACATTTCTAGAGTCACTGTCTTAGTTGTAAGGTGCCACTTATGACATGAGTAATTGTTTTTTTTTTGGAGGGGTAGGGTTGGAGGAGAGGGGGTCGGGGTTTGGCACGGTGTCACGGTGCCAGTATTCTCACTGGGGAGGGTGGAAGCACGATGGGTGTGGGTGGAAAAGTGGTCAACCCACCGTTGCTTCGTGTGGGGGGGTGTGGGTCAGGAGGTGGTTAAGAGTGGAAGGAAGGTGCAATAGGTTTGATAAAAAGAGATACAAGGATCCTTTCCAGTGAACATTTGTTTCCACATAACTTCAAATCTCAGTACACACTCACTCCAAACGGTCATCTGAGGATTCTTAACCTGTTTCTTTCTACTCATATAATGAAATTTGCCCTCTCCTTGCTAATCCAAATTTAACTTTCGATGCATTAAAGTAGCTTTCAACTTTTCCTCTTACTTTTCCCAACTACCCTTAATTAGTCTCCTTATCTTTCTCTCAATCTCTTCCAGTTCCTCAATAAAATCCTTTTCAGGTCCAGTCAACTTACAGGTGGATCTTTCTTTATGAAATCGGAGAGCTTCAATTTCACCATTTATATAGATTTTGCATCAGCATTAGGATTCAGATTTTTGTACACAGGCACATCATCTAGAAGCATGTCATAACTGGAGAAGTAATATTCGAAATGATACTCTGATCAAAGATACTCAGAATTACACTACAGGACAGTGGATAGGTGAGAGGCAAGTGGTGATATGTAACTCCCACTGCTGTGGATGCAGGCCAATAGTTGCACATGTAGCAGTAATACACATACATGACACATAAATATTAATGGAGAAGGATAATAAAGGCACTAAATGAAATTTCCCTCTGGCTTATCCCTGGGTAAAATCTTCATGTTAAATCTATACTGCTCTTTTAAATAGATTTATTATGGTTTAGTTTCAGTGGAAGCATGCTCAACAGGAGAATTCATTCCCTCTAATAGACAATCATCAAGATGACCAAGGCAGTTTTCACTAATGTTATTATCACTCTATGCTTGTTTGGTGAATTAGACACCATAGTTTCTCTCACGTCAGATCAGAAGAATTAAAAACAAAACAGAAATCAAAAAGTTCTACTAATTGTTTCTCAAAATTAGTATATTGGTTGTGTTAACTTCAGACATTGACCCACACTCTACAGCATGCTTCCTATAATTACTACCCTACTCTTCTACTGGAGTCTGGGTCCTAAGATTTGCAGAACATACTCAAAAATCTTCAGCATCTGGACATGTTTCTCTTGAATTCTGTCAGTCAAAAAACAATCATTATTCAATGGAATAGCACTACTGATGGAGGTGTTTCAAAAACCTCTTTTGATTCTCAGTCCCATATGTTCTCTTGTTGGCCTCACTTTCAGTAAAGTTCATTCAGGGGCTGAGTACTGACGACTAGGCACATGTTGTCTACTAATTTAACAGATATGAAAGCTATTAAAGCTACGCAGGAGAAACGGCTGATGTACCGCATGAACGACTGGATTCAGTCTGTGTGGAATTGGGGGGGTATCTCCTCCCGATTGAGTGAAATGGAGCAAAGAGTGTCTGACTGCGAGGATAAGTTTCATAGCTTGGAAAATAGTAATGAGCATCTCGACAAGGAGGTTGGGTAGTTGAAAGAAAAGCAAGAATAGATGGAGAACTATGCTAGCCGTTCCAACCTCCAGATCACAGGAATCCTGGAAAATAGTGAGGATGCTGGTGGGTGAATCAAATTGGAAGAAAATCTGATCAAATCCTTTGTGAATCCTGGATTTGACTGGGACTTAACAATTATTCGAGCCCATGATGTTCTGGCTCATATCAGCGGTCAGGACAAGTATCCTCACACTATGATAGTCAAGTTTGCTGATTTTTAGAATTAAAGAAAGGATTTTGACCAAAGCAATAAAGGAGAAGGTCTTTAATGTGGATAATTTTGAATTTCGAATGTTTTCAGACATGACTGTAAAATCAGCTAATAGGTAGAAGGAATGCAGGACTCTGATCCCGAAGTTTGTCAGCAGGGGGACAAGCCTCAATTCTATTTTTGAAAATTAAAGACTGTACAAGGGCTCATGCTAAATGTTTGATAATGTGGCGTAAGCCACCATTTTTCTAGAGTCACTGTCTTAGTTGTGAGGTGGCACTTATGAGTATGAGTAATTTTTTTCTTGAGGGGTGGGGTTGGAGGAGAGAGGTCGGGGTTTGGTACGGTATCACAGTTCCAGTACTCTGAACGGGGAGGGGGAACCACGCTAGTTGTGGGTGGAAAGGCAGGCAACCCACCGTTGCTTGGGGTGGGGTGGGGTGATGTGTGGGTCAGGAGGTGGTCGAGAGGGTGCAAAAGGTTTGATAAAAAGAGATCCAAGGAACCCTTTCCTGTGAAAATGTATTTCCTCAAAACTTCAAATCTCGGTTCCTTACTCACTCCAAACGAACATCGGAGGATTCTTAACCTATTACTTTCTACTCTTTTATAACAGACTTTGTCCTCTCCTTGCTATTCTAAATTTAACTATTGATGCATTTAAGCAGCTTTCAACTTTTCCTATTACTTTTCACAACTACCCTTAACTAGTCTCCTTATCAATCTCTCAATCTCTTCCCTTCCTTCTTCCAGTTCCTCAATAAAATCCTTCTCACGTCCAGTCAACTTACAAGTGGTTCTTTCTTTATGAAATCAGAAAACCTCAATTTCACCTTCTCTATAGATTTTGCATCAGAATTAGTATTCAGATTTTTCTATACAGGCACATCATATAGTAGCATGTCATAATTGGAGAAGTAATATTCAAAAAGGTGCTTTGATAAAAGACACTCAGAATTACATGACAGGGCAGTGGATAGGTGAGACGTAAGTGGTGATATGTAACCCCCACTGCTGTGGATGCAGGCAAATAGGTGCATATTTAGCAGTCGTACACATACATGACACATGAGTATTCATGGAGAAGGGTATTAAAGGCACCCAGTGAAATTTCCCTCTGGCTTACCCCTGTGTAAAATTTCATGTTAAATCTATGCTGCTCTTTTAAATAGGTTTGATCCAGTTTAGTTTCAGTGGAAGCATGCTCAAGAGGAGAAATAAAACCCACTAATAGACAATCATCAGGATAACCAAGGCAATTTTCACTAATGTTATTATCACTCTATGCTTGTTTGGTGAATTAGACACCATAGTTTCTCTCAAGTCAGATCAGAAGAATTAAAAACAAAACAGAAATCAAAAAGAAAGTTCTACACATTGTTTCTCCAAATGTGTATATTGGTTGTGTTCAGACATTGACCCTAGCCCTACAGAATGCTTCTTATGACTGCCCTACTCTTCTACTGGAGTCTGGGCCCTAAGATTTGCAGAATACACTCAAAACTCTTCAGCATCTGGACATGTTTCATTTGAATTCAGTCACTTAAAAAGCAATCATTCTTCAATGGAATAGCACTACTGATGTAGGTTTTTCAAAAACTTTTGTTGATTCTCATTCTTATATGTCCTCTTGTCGGCCCCACTTTCAGTAAAGTAAGTTCATTCAGGGGCTGTGCACTGATAACTAGGCACATTTTGTCTACTTGATCTTCTGCACACTGGCTGTTCACTGTCACTTTGCTTACTTGTCTCCATCTCTTCATTGACCATGTCTGGGATGCGTTCCTCTGACACAACAGCTATCAGTCTCTCACCCTTTCTCTGCCACTTTTATCTTCTCTCCTCTAGCCAAGGTGATTGCACCTTCTTCAACCTCAGGGATCACTTTTTACAGTTTCTGTAGCTTCATTCACTGTGGACTACTCTTGAGTTGTTCACCATCACAGATTCTCCGCTTGTCTCAAATTGACTTTGAAACATTTATGCACAATCTTCTACACCCTCTGAGCATTCATGTTGCACTGGATTTTGACTGTGCAAATCAGTGGTTGTCGTTAACACTTCTTCACCTGATTGACTCACTTTCTTGGTCTATGAGACACAGATGCAGTTCGAGAGACCCCCACATCTTGACAACAGTAGACAAGAATCATATCATCCGTTATTTATTCTCAAGTGCAGCTGCAGGCACAGCGGCAAGTCTCATGGAGCTCCCCATCAGGATTTAATGGGGGTGAGTTCCGTCTTTTCATCAGCAGTTCTTTAGAGGCTCATCAGAACCAAGGGAAGTGCATTAGGTTCTTAAGGGATGTGAGCACACGTACTTTGGCAAGTTGAGAATTCAACGTCCTACTGATTTGCTCCACAATTCCAAAAGCCTCTTGGCTGCATCTACAGTGAAACCTGTCTTCTATCTGCAGGGCTACATACATCATTCGCATAATCTAATTTTTAAAATGAGCCCCTCAAACTGACTCAAGAGAAACTGGAGAGCTAAACCTGGGAATTAATTCCCTAAACAACAATTTAACCACATTGAGGTTGTAATTTTTCCCAGTTTGGTGTGTGTCCACCTAACGGGAAATGATGCAGACTACCACCCAGATATTGTGAATTCCTGGGATTTCAGTGAAGCCAAGCTCCAGGTGATTAAATGGACCACCTGATTTTCCTTTGTGACTCAATGGTCAAATCTGTGCTCCTGTCCTCATTTAGGTGCTGCCAAATAAAGAATCTGTGACTGTCTGCGATCACAGAGAAATGGGATGCAATGACATGGAAATGAGTCTTGGCGATGACATGGAAATGGGGATTGAAGCAGTGCATCTTGAAGAGGCAAACCATAGTGTCTTTCCCTATGTGAGTGGAACCATGGAAATGCCTGGCCATGGGAGACAACACAGCATCCGGTAGGACTGTTCTCCCATCTGTTGAAACACAGATCTCGTCCTGATTCTTTACAAAACCTGCTCTGACCCACTCTCCTGTTTGGATTCAGGGCCTCCTCTGGTAAACTCTTAATCTCCTCCCAAGTATCAACAACATGTTTGAGATAGCGCCATTCTCTGAATCACATGAGTGGTGGTCTCTATTAAATGTGCAAGATTCGAGCGCAGTACCTTGCCATTTCATTCACATAGCGGTTTCCAGCTCTTACAAAATCCCATCCATTCTTGTGTGCTACATATTTCACTCTATTTATCCCGGCAGGCAATGTAAAGCATTGAGTAAGTCCATCACATAATTTCTGTTCTGGATAGGGGAGCCAGAAGAAGTTATGAACTGGGACCACGACTGTCCAACATCATGGATTACCCTAAGATCATACTGATTGTCAGTATAAATGGTAACTCTCAAATGGGTAGAGACACAGCACGCTCTAATAAGAGTGATCAGAAGTCGGGGTGGGCAGAGCTCACAGAGTTCTACTCCATGGAATACAGTGGAGTTACATAAAAACTCTGTGGAGTTACGCCTCAAGAATATGTCCACTGTAGGGTACAGTGATGGTGTGGTTCAAAAGCTAATCATCAGAGAAATTGTGTGGAGTGTGAGGAGAAAGGTGTCAGGAATGCACCCACCCTGGGACACTGCTATGCACCTGCCTGTCTCAGCTGATGGGGGCGCGAGGCTGCAATAATATAGCTGCGTTACTCTGAGCTAGGGATATGATATTTCTGAGCTACACCCCAGCACCCCAGTGTCCACTTCAGCATCTACAATCTGACAGGGCCAGAGGTAATCTCGGGCCAGGGTGATTCAGGTCAATCCTTCTTTGTTATTACCATCACCCTCATGGTCCAGTTCTGAGTGCCTCCTGACGAGGAGACAGCATTCCTGACCCAGGGTGGTGGGAAGTAAAATAGTCACTGCCTGACCCACTTAGGCAGCAAGGTCCCGTGATCTGTCCACTGTCAAGGATCTAGAGATACTGGCAAAACTAAAAGTCACAGTGAAAGCCCTTCATCATCAGAAGTTAATAATAAGACTAGTCAATAAATTATACAACACTGCTATGCGCTGCATGCTCCCTCCACTGACATAAAGAACTTCTGTGCCATGCATGCGAATCTCACCGGAGGGAGCAGCTATAGGGAGGTGGAGATTAGGCCCCTGGCTGCATGGAGGTGGCGGAGAGGCTTCTCGAGCAGCAACAAGCCTTTGCAGGGAGTGTGAACAAGTGGACACGGTTTTCCTGTCTCTTTCCTGCTGTGGCAGCAGAGTACAAGCATCAGTCCGATCATGCGCGAACATGGCTGCACAATGATCTTTGACCTGCGATGTAGTGTCTCAAATACAGGTGGCGTCCATAAACTCCACTCTGTGGCAGTTGGCTGAGCGTTTGTCGTACTTCGCACTCCAAGCGGAGCATGGAGTAGAAAAACTCTCTAAACTCTGCTGGCGGAGTGGAGTTTGACGCCCACCTCCTAATCAAAACACTTACTAAGGTGTACACAGGATATGCTGTACTTTAAATTCATAGTTGATCTCTTAAACCAGAGCCGTCTACAAACAGAGTAAAATCGGGCTCTTCAAGAGTAACATTTCGAATGTCGGGTCTTTGCTTGACACACAATCTGTCACATCAAGACTTCCATGGTCAACACCATCATCATCATTATCGGATAAAAGGCAAAAATGTGGCAGGATTTAGGGTATGATGCCTTATGTTGCATTTTTTACTGCTAGTATAACCTGCTAATACCTATTATATCTGTTGTTTTCCATGTGTTGTGTTTGAGTGCAAATTAATAAAATCTTGACTGAGTGAGGAATTGTTACAGTAAATGGATAACCCATTACTATTCCTTCGCACTGTCTAAATGCTAACATCAACTGTGGCCACCGCCTTAAGGCATCCAGGCAATGTTGTGGCTACCAGATCAGGTTTGGCAGAAAAGTATGCAACAAGATGCTTGTCTTCCTGTGGGTCTGTATCAACAGACAGCGTGCACCCTTCACACTCGTAAAAGTAAAGATTTTTTTATTTTTTTTATTTCTTAAGCACAATGGTTACCCGAGGGTGTCCTGGCGCTGACTGTTGCCTTCCGGTCGGCGAGGTGTGTGATGTCCTTTCAAGTAAAAAGCCAGGTTTTCAGTCCCTTCCTAAATGCCAAGAGCTCAGTGGTGTTCCTGAGGTGGAAAGGAAGCTCATTCCAGGCCCTAGTGGCACATGTGATGAAACTTCTCCCCCCCAGTTGGCTTTTTAAAATGGGGGGTATAAACACCGCTTTTGCTCCAGCGGAGCGGAGGGCTCTTCTGGGGATGTAGTATTTGAAACGCCATTTCAGGTGGTCTGGGCCTACTCCTTGGAGAGCAGTGAAGACAGTGCATAGGGATTTGAACTGAATCTGTTGTTTACCTGGGAGCCAGTGTAGCTGTTTTATTTCTTTTTTGACCGAGACAAACTTTGGTGTACCGGTAAGTTGTCTGGCTGCCGCATTTTGCACGAGTTGATGCATGTTTAGATGTTTCTTTTGGATGTTTAGGTATAGACTGTTACAGTAGTCCACACGCAATAGGATTAGGGAAGGTATCAGATTGAGGGGCTCTCTGTATATCGCTATGGTATTCAGCACAATGCCAGGACTTTATCTTGGAATCAGAATACAAAAAGAAACTGCCTTTCCTAATGTAGAGGAGTAAAAAGAATGCTTGGCACAGGCCAGTGACAGAGAACTATTCAGCATCAAAGGGTATTTCGAAGTATTCAGTATCACGGTTCAACATGGGACAATAATTTGGTTAACCTTTCTCAAATCACGACCAATCCTTCATTTCTTAATTGTTTTCTGCAGAACCATCACAGCTGAATTGCAGAGACTCCCAAGTATTTACTTTAAGATGCCTTTCTCTAACATAGATTTAATATCACAGGAGTAATTTCATCCACCACCTCTGGTGATTGGTTGTATCAGGGAGTTCGAGGATACTCCGCATTTGGTTTCTTAGTTATTCTCACAGGTTCAACATCTTTGATTAAACCAATGGCTTTGCCATTAAAATCCCAGACTTTCTCTTTCACAGAATCTCTGAAGTAGGGAGGTACGTAAGTTGACCTCTCAATTTAAAGTCTTCATCTTCAACATGTGTCTGAAGCTCAACACCTTCCGGTGTGCAATGAATTACACAATTGAGCTTTCAGAATAGATCCCTATGCAATAGATTGAATGTAATTGAATCACATATTAGAAATTGCTGGACCTACTCAAGAGGCCTTCATTTCACAGAGACTTTAGCTGGGTTTGCACTCTGTTTGTTTGAGATACCTACAACGCAAACTTGTTTTTCTGAAAGGGGTAAGTTTGGGACCTCTACTGTTCTACCAGTAGAGCGGGTAGTTCCAGTATCAATCAATAATGATACATGTTAGCTATCTATTCACATCTCCTTCTACATATTGCGCTTGTTAGTCTACTTCCAGAATTGCACAAAACATGCAATACTCCTCCTCCCCTCTCAGGCATTGTCATTTTGATTGATCAGAACCTGGATCTCTGAAACTGTAGGAAGCTGGGAACTGTTTGGAAACTTTCAGTGCCCATAAAAGGATTATAATGAGCATTTGAGTTCAGATGTAGATTAAACCTTACAGTGGCCATGTTTCTGCAGTACTATTGGGGCTTGGTGTATATTGGCATTATGATTTTTGCATTGGCATCTCATTCATGTTTGCCAGTTGATCCACATTCTACACTTGATTTAGATTTAGCCAACATCAGCATTTCCAGTGGCCCACCTTGTCGTAATAGTGACAAGGAGTATTCTTTTTCAACATGGTTTTGTCCACCCTTGAATTCTGATGTTGTGATTCGTCGTGTTCTACCTTGTGGAACAAAGCTCCCATTCTGCATCACCTGGCCATTCCCATGATAACCAACTCACTGCATTCTTGCACGAGCACCTGACCCATAACCTGAAGTTGCCACATAAGGGAGATTCTGTGGTAATTTAAGTTGCGTCAACAAAAATTTCTCCTTAATTGTCTTCTGTCTCACTTCCAAATCATCACTGCAAAACTTTGCTTACTATAAGATTTTGTCAAGGGACTTTGACTATCAACAGATTACATATTGCAGTACATGGGCATTAATCTTAGGATACATTCCAAGAATTAACTGTGATATGAAACTGCAGAGTTTCTCCCTTTCTGTACACCACAATGCTTTCTGAAAACCTGCACAAGTTGCTCATAATTAGCATGCACAGACTCCTTGGACTCCTGAGCAGTTCTGGAAATGTTAAGACAGTCAACTTCCTTCTGTGGGACATGTGTTTTAAAAAAATAATCACCAAGTTGTAGTTGTCCATAACAATAGGCAAGGCACATTAGTCTGAGCATCTCGAAGGCTGGCCAAGCTACAGGTTCTTTACATACTGCCCACAATTGTTTGGAACCATAATATCAACAAACGTCTTCAAATCCTTCCACAATGCTTTTGCAATTTTCAAAAACCACTCAGCTTGTGTGTAACACACCTCAGGATGTTGACTGATTTTTAAAGGTGGAAAGGCCACCACGAGCCCAGGGTACATGCACATGTCCACCACCATGTACCTTTCTCAATGGGTCTCTTTGACCTTTTTATCGCCTGAGCTAGTCTCCCCCTTTCAACCTCCTTGCAGCGTCTTTCTTTTTCGTTTTCTGTTTCCTTTCCCTTCTAGGCCACTGATCCTTGAGCTGTTTAAGTGTCCCTCCACATTCAATACTACCAATTAATTAATTCCTTTATATGGAATTTCTTGCCTGATGCCCTGATATTTTTTATGCTATCCTCACTAATGAACATTCGGAAATTCTTTCTCAAGTCCTGACTTTTAGACAAGTAAATCACAAACTCTGTGGCTAATTCTTCCAATTTTTCCCAGGTTTCCCAGGCATGCAGTCTAGATTCCTTATTCAAAAACATGAACTTTTCCTTGTTCAACCATCAACAAACCCCAACTCAAGGTTCCCTTTGACAAGCTCCTTGAATCCTGCCTTTAGCCTCAATACATCCAGTCCCCTTGAAGGGGTACCTCTCTCCGAGGCTTGTGACTCCGGATCTTCCTCAACCTTAACAAAAGGTATACTTACAATGGGAGCTCCTCCTGTTCTGGGTTGTGCTCCCACTCTAGTGTAGAAATAATGCCAGATGTACCAGAGGCTGTATCGACTATGGATGTACCTGGAGTTAATGATAACAGTGGTGATAGTGGCTTTCAATAATGGATATGGAGTGAAAATGGGTAGACCTACTTCTGGGAGATTCTGATCAATTATCACACTGTCACCAGTGTCTACAGGCTGTTGATTCCCTCCAGCCTGATGGACAATATTATGCAGAGCTGGTCGGGAAATCGACAAATGATCCAAGAAGTAATCACTTAAGTCACTGTCACTTTTATACTCATTTCCACCTCCCTCTCATGGTTCCTTCTTTCTGCTTTTCTCCTTGCTAGGTGCATCCCTAATGCCTCCAATCACGCTCTCTCCATTCCTGTTGTTCTGAGTCCCACTTCATCTCAATCAAACTATGGGCCTTATTCTTTTCTCAGGTCTGATCTTTGTCCTTATCTTTTGTATGTGCGGCACCCTCCCCTGTATTCAAAATCTCATTTGGGCAGGTAATGGTGGGGGTTTCATCTCATACAAACATCCTCTGCTACCAGATTTGCTGCAGCACTTTGCACAGGGCAAATGTCTGGCTCAAACTCAAATACAGGCTGCACCCAAGCGGAAGGACCTTTAGATCAGACTGATGCTGACATATAGCATATTTGGCACCGCAAGGATGCCAGAGCATATTATATTTGCAAGCCATTAAGGTTTATTAAGAGATTAACAACATTTTAAGTTCAAATCATCAAATGAGTGCTCATTCAGTAGGCAGTTCTTAAACACATTAGTCAATATATTCAAAAGTATTTCAAAATCATAAATGCAAAGGCAAACTATTATAAAGTTGTCATTAAATGAATCAAAGTGGGCTTAATTATCTAAGAAAGTAAAACACTTTACAGTTAAGCTAAGGAAAATTCAGGAACTTTGAGGAGAAGTTAGGCAGAAGGTATCAGCATGGAAAGCCTCTGAAAGGCAGAAATATATGAATTAAAATAAAGATTCATCATACAAGTTAGGAAGCCAGCTGCCCAACAGTTTAACTCCTGTGGACGAGATAAAAAAAAAGCATCATCTTTAAAGGGAGCAGAAAGGGCATTATCTGAGCACACATTACATTGCATTAGTTAAAGAACACAATTTCATCAACTTACAACACCTACTCATGATTCCCATGAAAGAAACCAATCAGATCAGGGTGCATTTCTGATGAAATAGCCTCATTATTTCACAAACTAAAGTACAATAAAATCTATGCTAAGCGATCTTCAGACTTCAGTATCTGCATCATAAAAATGTCTCTAGTCCCAGGATGTCCTCTCCTGCTGCACTCGTTGGCGAATACTTCAACAATTGAGTAAAACTAAGCAGTCCCATGAGAAAGCATCAATTAAGCAACATCTTTAAGGTTGCTGATACAGCTTCTCTCCTGACATGGAAAAATAAGATACCCAGCACAGAACACAGAGAAAATGAATGTTGCCCATTTTAATATGAGATCTCTATTAACTACAGTCAAGTAAAATGTGAAAAGTGCACAGTAAATCCATTTGGGTATTGCAGGTTACCACTGTTATGTGTACAGAACAACAAAATCCCTAACCCCGCATGCCTAAACAACGCGGTCTGAATAACAACCGCGTCTTAACCACGCATTGCTTTACCACCCATGCCTACACCATGACTTTTCATGATAAAGGCTTGCATGGTAAAGGGGTATGCATGGCAAAGCTCGCCACCGTGTCCCCACCGCCCTAAGGTACAAACTCCCCCTCCTGCCCTGAGGTGCAAATACTCCTACCCCCTCCCAGCACCGAAGCTGTGCACTCCCCCTGCCCTAATTCCTGAAACACTGTCTTTTAACCCTGTCCCTTAACCTGACCCTGACAATCCCTGATGCAGCCCTAAGAACTGCCCCACCCTCCCCTAAGCCCTAAAAACTACCCCAGCTACCCATTCCCCTTCCCTGTCATGAGGCCTAATACCCTAACCCCTAATTAATAAAACTACCCCAACACTCCCCCAGCCCTAAAAACTACTCTGACCCCCTGCCCTGAAAACTACTCCTGACCCCCAGCCCTGAAAACTTGTCCCAGCCCTACAAACTAGCCCCAACTTGCTCCCTGTCTGCCCCTATTACTATTATTTCCTATTACTTTCTTTCTTCTAGCGCTATGACACCCTCAGGTATGTGTGTGCTTTATAAAATTAATTTACTTCATTCATTCATTCAATTCCCCAGCAACGAAAACTACCTCCAACCACCCTTTCCTGAAGAATAGCCCCAAAGCCCCCAGTCCAGAAAACTACCCCTGACTCAACCCCAGCCCCAAAAAACTACCCGATTACCCCAGCCCATAAAACTACCCCTGACCAACCCCATCCCCACTTTAAACTACCCCGCACCACCCACCAGCCCACAAAACAAACCCGACCCCCCAGCCCACAAAAGTACCCCAAACCACCCCCCAGCCCCACTTACTTCACCGCGGATCTCTCCCTGCTTGCTGCTTCGGTCCGTCCAAGGCTAGACTACACCCAACCCACTCCGCAGCCCACAAAACATTCCAAACCCACCACCAAGCCCACAAAACATTCCCAACCCACCCTCAGCCCACAAAACAACCTGACCCCATCCCACAAAAGTACCCTGACCCATCCCCAGCCCCACTTAAAACAACCCTGACCCACCCCCCAGCCCACAAAACAACCCCGGACCCACCACTCCAGCCCACAAAACAACCCCAACCCACATCCCCAGGCCACAAAACAACCCCAAACCCACCCCTCAGTCCACAAAACAACCCCTACCCCATCCCACAAAAGTACCCCAACCTATCTCCCAGCCCCACTTACCTCACCACGGATCTCTCCCAGCTTCCGTCCATCCGCAAGCCCTACCGTGGATTGCCTTAACCACGCACATGCATGGATAAGGCATATGCGTGGTTAAGGCATGCGTGGTAGGGCTTGGGAAGTCATAACACTTGTGGTTTAGACCGCAGTGTTCCCACTGGTCCCCGTATACAAAACTTTAATTATGAAAACAATTCTTACAGCTTTCATGAGTAATGAAATTGCAAACAGACTGTTCTTAGCATACAAAAGATGACAAATTTAAGGGCTTTTTTGGGGTTTTTTTTTGCTGATCCATAACTAACCTTTAACTGTTTTTTTAGGTGAATATCACTGAAAAACAAGGATACAGTGAACTTATGGCTAGCTTTGGCAAGAACACAAATGTATAAAAAAACTTTCATAGATCATTTATAAATCACAGTGGCTATGGATTAAAACCCCCAAAATACATAAGCAAATTGTTTAACTCCACAATCCACAACATGTACAACAGCAGTGCAAACCATAACTTGCACACCAAATAGAATGCTCAGGAACTCAGATGAGATAACATAACCATTATCCTAAACACTATGATAGAGAAGACTATGAATGTTGTATTATTGAGTGACTTTCACGTAGCTTGTTATGGATTGCAGATTTAGTCATAACTTGTGAAATCAGTGGATTTCCGTTTTAATTCATAACAATAATTGTACCTTTTAATGCCCTCCCAACATGAGCCACAGGGTCTGGGGATGCTTACTGTGCCCTCTTATGGCTCCTTTGTTTTTGTTTTCCAGGACTGTGGGGCTGAGTGTTCGATTCATTTCATGGCAGATATATAGGTCAAGTGTAATGTTGCAAAAGACCTATTGTGGACTTACATTAGCTTACAGTGTTGGTTGCTCTCTTTTGCATGCTTACTTTTTTGATGGCTTGCCTTCATTCTCATCTGTTTGTCCAACCCCTGAAGCATACCTCCTTTACCATCCTTTTGACTGGCTGACTTGTATCCCTCCACTGCTCACTTTTTAGGGAACTTCTTTTTCTTTTTGGTTAAGAACTTCATGATAGTGCACATGTTTTCAAGCTCTATCCCTTTTGTGCATCTCCCCCACAAATACCAGTCCCCCACCCCCATGTTGCTCTTTCCCTCTTGTGCTGCTCGCTCTCTCATATGCTTCTCACCAAAATCTGTTGTTCTCTCCCTCAGATGTTCCTCTCCTGTCCCTGCATTGCTCTCTCATTTGCTGCTTGTTCTAATTTAGATGTGCTTCTCTCTCCCACCCCATACTCCATGATGTTCCTTTGATTGTCTGCCTCTCCCTCCAGCCCCTCCCTTGTTGCTCCCTCCCTTGTATACTACTTTTCTTCTTCCCCATTCCTCCATTGCCCCAACCCCACAGCCCATTTTATTTGTATTCTGTGCGTTACCGCTAAAAACATTTCTTTTTGTTTATTGCTTAGGCTTTTTTACTGTATCATATGGCATGTGCCATTTTAGATTGGTAAATAAAAAATAAAAATTACATGCATTCCTTTTTTTTTGCCAATGTTGCACAGAATGGGCAAACTGAATTGGCAAAGTCAATGGATCAAGAAGTGAGACCTTGTAGCTTTTCCAATGCTTATTCTGTGCTGCGGACAGTATGTGGATCCAGCTAAGGTTTCTCAAAACCTGCCCTTATTTGTCAAACTATATCATCCCCCACGTTTGGGATCTCAGGGTTGACAGATGCTCCAGTGACCCAAAAGTGGTGGCTGATTTAGTTTGCCACTGGTGTCTTAGGTTCCAGACTACTACGACTTTGTAAATTGGGCCAAAAATAATCCGTTCCACACTCAACTGTCAGCATATCAAGGACAAGTAGTCCAAGGCTTCTCAGAGAGGTACTGTGGTATATACGGGCTCACAGCCCAATAGTCAATCAACACACAAAGTATCATATTGTCCAACCCATTGTTTCTCGTTCAGTTAAAAAGTGCTTTTATTCTCACAGCAAAACTAAATATTGCACAATTTAATATGAATTCAAGATCAGGGCTATCTCAGCTATAATCTTCAGTAAGGCACTTCACCTATTTCCAATATTCTTTCTCCATGCAGTAGGAGATATCTTGTGAACACAGTCCCCAGTTTACTGTGGGAATAGGCATTGATTAGGCACATGTGCAGAGTACACCACTGATCAAATGCTTAACTAAGTTCAGCATCTTTTTTCTTCTTGTGTTGACTTGGCAAGCAGTTTTAAGTGCAAGTGGCAGACTTGTCTACATCTTCTGGACTCATGTTACTATTGCAGGCCAAGTCCCACTTCTTCCTGCAGTTTCGTAGTGCAGTTCTGTTTGTGCAGCATGTATGATTTGTGTACCTGACCTCACAGTGGCAGCTTCACTTTGCAAGGGGCTGCAGTGATTACAGCTCCACGTTACGACAGGAACTGATGGATGAAGCTGGTGTGGTAGGTCTGCTCAGTGGCACTCCCCTTCGGCATTGGTGGCCTCCTTGGTCCGGTACAGACAAGTGCTCAGGTGCAGCAGTTGTGACCACAGTCTGATTCATCAGTTATGATGTGCATTCAACAGTTGTGGTCTCCAGACCAATCAAGGGGTTTCCACTTCAGCAAAGACACAACTCCTCACCACAAAGTCAGCTGCACCCATCTCTATGGTTCCTTATGGATTGCCACTTGATGCAGTGAAGCTTGTTCTTGCAAACGTCTTGGTTCAGTTCATGCTGGAACTACTCAGAGATCGGTAGACCACCTGACAGCACCAGTCACTCCTGGATTTGCCCTCTGTGGGAGCCTGATTTCTCTTGGTGATCCCAATGCAAGGAACATGCTGGACTCCTCTAGAAAAGTCTCTCCTTTTGCAGGGCTAAGCACACTTCTTCACTCTCTCAGTAGCATGGTAGGCTTCAATGTTCTTTAGGCATACTATCAGCTCCTTCAGCAGAAGCTGAAGATTTGATCAAGAGGAACTTGGATCTGGAAACAAGTGGGGTGATTTAAGGCAACAACAATGGAGCACCCTTTCCCTCAGCATAATGGTCCTTCCAATGTGAGCTGATATTTGGCGTAACCACAGCAGAGTCTACTTCTTCTCCGCTGTGGTTACACCTCTTCAACGGCTTGACAGAATAAAACCCATGGGAAGATGAACTGTATGTTGGTTCACTTAATTTAGATGGGTAGACATTCATATTGGTTTTCACTGACCGTCACCATCCGGAAAACCCTGCTGATAAGGGGCAATGAAAACTACAAAATAAAATATCCCCCTCGGAATGGTGAGAGGGGCATTGTCTTTTGTATTGAAAATGAAAAAAAATGTAACTTTGCCATACATTGGCAGGAACAGCCTTGATGGTGGTTCCTGTCAATGGTTGAAATGTCTGCTGATCTGACTAACATTTCAAAATTTGACAGTCAGGACCTCCATTGCCCTGGCAGAGGACAGCCCGACCAGCAGATATTAAATCAGGCCTTTGGTTGCCATTTACATATATATTTCACTGACCAGGGATGTGGAATCACTGTCTAAGTCATCAGAGCTGGTTAGGTTTTGTTCTCTTTCAAATGCCTTTTTCTGGCTGTTCTACTGACACAGACTTTGCACACAGTAATGGGTCTCACAGCAGGTAGCCGTGGGGCTGAGTCTATGTAGGAGTATACAAAACATGGGTACAATGAAGTGTAAAATCTCTGCAACAGACTTTCTGAAGGACCAATCAACAACAAAAAACAACAAAAATTACAGTCTTACCCCTCACCTCTAGTATCTACCAAATGGCTGTAGTCAACAAGAACTAATCAGCAATATTTTACTAATAAGGCCCTCATTGAATATGCAAGGTAAGCCCTGTCTCCATTCTTCTCCACTTCAGTGTCTGGGCCTCCACATTTCAGCCACAAGAATGCTGGCATACACTTACACTGTACTCATCCTTGTGTTATGCAATGCTAAACCAAGGGCATCCAAAATAATTCACAGTTGTCCCATTACTCAGCCTCATACCAGCAGTCTTATTACCACACATGTGCTACACATTCACGGCACACACACACACTTGCCATGCACAAAGGATGTCAGCACAAGCTTGGTTCTGGGGCTTACATGACAGTAAGCCTATACACAAGAGGAGTCAGTAGATGAAACTCTCTCTGACACAGAGAAAAAGGTGTGGCCACTCTAAAGATTCACAAAACATGGTACCCTGCCACCTCTGATTTATGTGTCTAACCCAGGGCATGGTAAGTAGTCATATGTCCACTTTGAGGGAATGCTTGGTGTGCCTCACCAGGTTTCTGGAACTCATGTTACCAGAGAGCTAGGGCCAAACAAAAAGTCAGGATACCATTTCCAAATGCAGTTGGGCACTCAGAGCAGGGGTACATGTCTCTTCACTATACAAGGAACATGCTTGTCCCAACCAATCTAAAATGGGTGATAGGAAAAAAAGCTCACTCATCCAATCACTTTTGTTTGCTTTTGTAAACATTGGTCAGAAAATAGTCTGCTTTCCAGGGTTTACGGACCTCTGAAGACTAACAGTATAGATATCTCTAACCGTTTAACCTTTTCAAGTCACGCAAAATCATTTTTAAACATTTCTTGAAAACCACTGAATGGATTTACACCAAATGAAGCAAAGACACTTTCTTCTCCAAAGGTCTACTGTTGTTCTAAGTTTAGTGTAATTCCAGTCAGCATTTTTATGTCTGATGTTAGCTAGACCTTTTGATTTTACTAAGCTTATATGTATGATATACTTTTCATCAATTGCTATTTTTATGTGTCATTCACATTTGTCTTCTGCCCAGTGTGGCAAACAGCATGGGTAACCGGTCAGCCCTCTTCAGCTACTGGCTAACTTCACTGTGAGCGATGGCATTGTGTTCTTTCACAAGGATAACATCTGTGCAAAAAAAAGATTTCTTCAGTGTCTACTATGACAATGTATGCTTTTGGCCAATATTTTTCTTTTGTTATTTACTTTGGCTAGGGCTGCCACAATAGTAAAGTGTTACAAAATCCATGACAAATCAAACATTGACAAAGCCAAAATGCTAAAAACCATCGCTGGACTTATTTGCTTCCAATGATTGTTTTCTGTGGCAGAGAAAAAAGATCTCTATGGGCATTAAAATGGAGAAAATCATTTTTCTGGTTCCCCTTTTTTTTTTTTATTCTCTCCACCTTGACAGATGCGCATGAACTTGCCAAGCCTATCCCGAATTGGATGACTTTTGTTGTTTGCAGATTGCTGAACGGTGCCAAACTTTTAATAAAACAAAAAACTTTCTTTTCAATTAAACTCTGATATCTCGCCCTCCCCCTCTCTCACTCTTTTGTCTCACTCTCCACAAATATATATATATATATATTATCTACTGGCGGTCGCCAGTAGATAGTTATAGTTAGGACCGTGTTTCCATAGGAAATCCGCAACATTCTATTTGGAATAACTTTGGCGCCGGTCGACGAATCCTCGCGAAATTTTCAAAACTAATGGGGCGCTACGCTCCGCTCCTACCCTGAAAGTCTCGGGGGGATTCGTCAAGCGGGGGCTGAGAAAAAAGGGGGGTCCCAAAACGCGTTTTCCCCATGCATTTTCCCATAGGACCTTTAGTCCGAGCTACAGCCCGAACGGCTGAACAGAATTACTTGAAATTTGGCAGAGAGGTAGTCCTCAGGTCAAGGATGTGCATTTTGTAGGTCTGGTGTAAATCTGTTCAGTAGGTCCTGAGAAAATAGCATTTAAATCAATATATATATCTGTAAGCGTGCTCCGTGCGCTTACCGTAAGCTTACCGTACGCGTACGGTGCCGTGCGCGAGCTCAATTCTGATTGGTGGTTACATGACTGTAAACATTCGAATCGGTCGAAATCAGGAAGTGTCGGCCGCCATTTTCTGTCTCTCGCACTGAGAAACAAAGGTGGGGAACGTGAAAAGGGGGCAACGAAGAGAGTTGCAGACCCCCTAGTGTTTGTCAGGGGGTCCAAGAAGGACCCAAAAGTACGAAAGATACATTTAATAATTTTAACAAAAAATCGCGGAGTGCGCGTACGGTATGCTTACCGTACGCGCACGGGAAAAAAAAATAAAAGTAAAAAATAAAGAAGTAACAATCACATTTATTAAATAATTTAAAGGAACCACAAGGGAGAAAAAAACAAATGGTACTGTGTAAAAAAAGGCGAGGCGCGCACGGCATGGACTGCGCAACGTGGGCGCTCGGTGCGCGAAGCGCACCGTGCACGCAGGGTGTGCGCACAGTGAAAAACCAGAAAAAAAAATAAAAAATAAATACATAACTTAGCATTTAAAAAAACGTACAAATTCACTGAAAAAACCATAGGTTTCACACACGTTATAGTTAGGAATTATCATTTACAAAACCTTGCAAATTCACTTAAAAAACCATAGGTTTCACACATGTTATAGATAGCTGTACATTTCACTCGTAAAAAACCAATGAAATTCCACGTTATAGTTAGATCAGGTAACTATAACTTGCGCGACCGCAATCCACAATGTGTAATTTCAGATGTCATCATTGATGTCATGAGTGATGTCACTGACTATGTCATGAGTGATGTAATATGTGACGTCATCAGCAGTTTATTGTGGGCGCGCAAGTTATAGTTACCTGATCTAACTATAACGTGGAATTTCATTGGTTTTTTACGAGTGAAATGTACAGCTAACTATAACATGTGTGAAACCTATGGTTTTTTAAGTGAATTTGCAAGGTTTTGTAAATGATAATTCCTAACTATAACGTGTGTGAAACCTATGGTTTTTTCAGTGAATATATATATATATATATATGTATATATATATATTCACTGAAAAAACCATAGGTTTCACACATGTTATAGTTAGCGGAAATTTTACTGATAAAAAACCAATGAAATTCCCCCGTTATAGTTAGTGCAGGCAACTATAACTCACGCGACCGCAATCCTCTGCTGATGCTAATACTGTATTTAGACACTTATTTGCCCATGTCTTCTTCCATACATTTTTAGCTATACATATATTACAAATATTTTTTTTTCATAAAGACAGATATGTCATCAGCAGAAGATTGCGGTCGCGTGAGTTATAGTTGCCTGCACTAACTATAACGGGGGAATTTCATTGGTTTTTTATCAGTAAAATTTCCGCTAACTATAACATGTGTGAAACCTATGGGTTTTTCAGTGAATTTGCAAGGTTTTTTAAATGCTAATTCCTAACTATAACATGTGTGAAACCTATGGTTTTTTCAGTGAATTTGTACGTTTTTTTAAATGCTAAGTTACTTTACGCCATTCGTGGCGTGCGCGCCCACTTAACGCAGTTCGTTCCGTGCGCGCACAGTGAGCACGCGGTGCGCTTTGCGCACCGCGCGCCCACTTTACGCTAGATGGGCCATGTACGCACGATGCGCTTCGCGCACCATGCGCACATGGAGGACATATGATGCACTTCGTTTCGAAAGGTAATATTTTAATTTTTCGTAAATGTTATAAGCCATGCACAAATGGTGCCCTTCGGGCACCATTTGCACACGGGGTGGAGAGAGTGTGGATAATTTTTTTTTTTATTATTTTTTTTTTTAATATTTCAGTTTATGTCATCTCTAATATGCCATGCACAATTGTTGCCCTTCGGGCACCAATTGCACACGGGGTGGGGAGAGTGTGGATAATTTTTTTTTTTTATAATTTTTTTACCGTACGCGTACGGTAAGCGTAATCGGCGAAATTAGCGAAAAAATAAAAATTCCGTTTTTGGCCTTGGGGGACCTTTGGGGACTCCCTCAACATGGCTATGTGTGTGGGAGTTGTCTAAACAGCCCCTTTACATGTTTTTGTGCTTTATATTTTAAACATGACTCTCAGTGCGAGAGAGAAAATGGCGGCCGCCGCTTCCTGGTTTCGGACGATTCGAATGTTTACTAAGATCTAAGAGCCAATCAGAATCGCGCTCGCGCACGCCACCGTACGCGTACGGTAAGCGTACCGTAAGCGCACCGTAAGCTGGCTCAGATATATATATTGATTTAAAGGCTATTTTCTCAGAATCTACTGAACAGATTTACACCAAACCTACAAAAGGCACTTCCTTGACCTGAGGACTACCTCTCTGCCAAATTTCTAGTAATTCTGTTCAGCCGTTCGTGCTGTAGCCCTGTCTAAAGGTCCTATGGAAAAATGCATGGGAAAAACGCGTTTTGGGACCCCCCTTTTATCTCAGCCCCCGCTTGACGAATCCCCCCGAGACTTTCAGGGTAGGAGCGGAGCGTAGCGCCCCACCTATTTTGAAAAATTCGCGAGGATTCTTCGACCGGCGCCAAAGTTATTCAAAATAGAATGTTGCGGATTTCCTATGGAAACGTGGTCCTAACTATAACTACCTACTGGCGATCGCCAGTAGGTAATATATATATATATATATATATATATATATATATATATATATATATATATTACCTACTGGCGGTAGGTAGGTAGTGGGTTATTGATTTGTTGTCTGAGTATCTGTATGCGTCCCTCAGTGTCTGTATTGGTGGGTGGGGGGTGTATGACTCTGTGCATAGATGTCTGAGTGGGTGATTCACTGGTTGTATGGATTCAAAAGTGCATCTGGGAAGGGCTGTATGGATGATTTACTGTGTGTATGGGTGTAGTGGTGAGTGAATGAATGCCTCAGTGGTATATGTGTGACTAACTACATATGTTTTAAGGCACTATATGTGAGTGTTGGAGTATATAAATGACTATACATGAGAGTAAGTTATTTGAAGAGTTTGTGTATAAATGAGTGTCTGCTTGTATCACTAATTGAATAAGACAGTAAATATGTGTTAGTATCTCTATACATAAGTGATATGGTGTGTCTATAAATAACGGACTTGGTGTGTATAACTGTATACATGAGTAAATGGATATGTAATTGTTTCTTTGCATTACTGACTAGGTGTGTGAGTAACTCTATGGATGAGCGGCGGAGTGTGACTGCATGTATAGATGTATGAATGCATATTATACTACTGTATTGATGAGTAACTACATGTATAAGTGACTGGATATGTGTGTAGACCTAGGAAACAGTGAGTGGTATGTAGTATATGGCATTGTTGTGTGTATAGTTTCAAAAATTGTAGACTGCATTTTAGAATGGGTGTATCAAAGTTTATATTAGGGCATCAGTATGTGCATCAGATTATCACGTGGGTGATGTCATCAGTGATGTCATTGAGATGTCATCAGTGATGTCATCAGTGACGTCACTGACCATGTCATGAGTGACGTAATATGTGACATCATCAGCAGTGCATTGCAGGCGCGCAAGTTATAGTTAGCTCAACTAACTATAACAGGCGAATTTCTCTGATTTTATATGAGTCAAATGTCCAACTAACTATAACGTCCCTGAAATCTATGGTTTTTTCAGTGAATTTCAAAGGTTTTTTAAATGTTAATTTCATATTTTAATGTTTATAAAACCTATATTTCTTCTATTTTTTTTGTAATATTTTGAAACTCTATTATACTTCTTTTTTTTAACTTAAAAAATTAAGTAATGTTTTATATCTTCCCCCAAAAATATGTATATCTTTTTTTTTTTTTTGAGAAAACTGCACTCCTGTACTGGGAGTGTACCAAGCTCCATCACCACGCGAATCCTATCCGCCATATTGCTAAGCTCGTAAAGGATGCCCATTTCGTATCCGATGGATTTATGGCACCGCGTCCCGCGTAACATCATATACGTATGAGTTCACGCCAGCTGCTACATAGGTATCCGACGGGTACGCAGTACCAAGCCATACCTTATGTCATGTACGTATGGGGTTGCGCCCGCTGTGCGTTGCATATGCCCGCAGCCAGGTCCTGTGTTACGTCATAGACGTATGGTGTCGCGCCGTGTACGCCATTCCCTCGGTTTTCTTTTATGTCTCAAACCTATATCTAAATAACTTTAAACTGTATATGAGAGCAAGTGATAATCTAATATATTTTAAACATTTATATATTTCCAACTGTAATGAACTTATGTTATGGTAAATATATTCTCAAAATCTTGTCGGGTGCGGCCTCCTTGTGCCCTCGATGCGCGATTGCCATGTGACCTTAAAAAAAAGCATTTGATTAGTTCATAACATTTCCCATTGTAACAGTTGGAGGACCCCACCCATTTTAGTCATTCTCTCTACAGCGTTTGATGAGACACACCCCTTCTGCTTAGAGAGCTTTTTTGAAAAGTTTTTTTTGCTGTGTACACATATCTTCTACTACACACAACATGCAACGATCATCTTGATCAATATTAATGGTCTGTACATTAGCCCTCCACGTGTGATGGCCATGCATCTCAAATGCTACATCAAAAATCAAATGTGTGTTACACGATGCCCCTGGTGTGTGCGTGTACATTATTGTGCTGCCTTTCGGCCTGGGTATTGCTGGCCCGAAGGGGTATCATCAGCCACGGGCAGAGTACACATCCTAGATCACATGTGACAAACAGTAAACAGTAATGTGTACATTTGTATTGCTGTATTCTCTGGTGTCATGCTTTACCAGTATAGTAGTGTGTCATATGTGAGACTTTCAGATTCACATTTGGCATGCATTGCTTGCCTATAATGAACGTTATCACTATTTATGACATAGCCTCACTGCTGATCCTCCCTCCATCCGAGCACATTCACATGTGTACGCTTCACGATAGCAACACTTTCAAGAATACCGCACACCATTGACATGAGTGTCTGCGCATATCCACAACCTTGACAACGACATGTGATGTTGGCCCTTCAATGTTTTTGAACAGCATCTCATTAGCGATAGTTGCCGCCCTCCCGGTACATGCTACATTAATGTAAATTGCGCATTCTGCGATGTCAAAACTGCAACAGAAACACACATAAGTACACTTCCTTGCCAGGCAGGAACTGAACAACGCCCAGGTCCCCGGAATTCTTATTCACACCCCTATGCTCGCCTGGCGTACGCAAGCCCAGCCCACTTTGCATACGTATAAATAGGATAACGACAACGCCACATGTTCCAGTTTTTCTACACTGCCTCAGGTGATATGGCCGCATCCACCCCGCATATCACAATGCGCAATAAAAAAAGGGATCCATAAGGCGTACACCATTGTCTCAATCAACACTGCACCTGAATTGTGTACACTGCTGCCTGTCGTGTTTGGACACACAACAATGACAGCAGGTGAGCAGTGGGGCCTGGGTGCACAGGGGCTGCAATTGAGCGCGATGCTGCGCGAGGGGTGGGGTGCATCAGCCTGGGTGCGCAGGTACAAACAAGCGATATTGCCCTTCTTAATAATGTGTTCTCTGACCTCATTCAGTCACATGTCTGTCTCATTTTAAGGACCTGCTGGACCGTACTGTAGGCCTGAGCCAGCGGGCAGCGCTGCCCCACAGAGACGTGTTGAGCGCAGTGCTGCGGGAGGGGTGGGGTGCATCAGCCTGTGTGCAAAGGTGCGAACAACCGTTGTTACCCTGCGTACCGATGTGATCTCTGACCTAATTCAGTCACATCTCTGTCTCCTTTTAAGGACCTGCTGGACCGTACTGTAGGCCTGAGCCAGCGGGCAGCGCTGCCCTACAGACACGTGGTGTTGGCTTTTGGGGCACTGTAGTGAGCTGATTACTAAGTGTACACGCACACAGGCTTGCGCCACTGCATTACACGTGCACATTATGCTTCTACCATGTGCTCTGTTCCTTTGTATGTGAACATTGGCATAACATATTATTATTTAACCTTGTGTATTCTCATGCACTCCAACTCCTCGTTGAGCCACGATTACCACTAACAGTTCGAAGATCGTACTTCAAGAACGAAGGATGCACTCAACTGGTGTTCTCTATTAACGTTGAAAGAATCCTTCATTTACCTCAAGACGTTTCCAACATTATATTTTTTCTCCCTTTTCAGACACTGGCTTAGTGGAGCCAAAATGGGCGGAGCGGGTGCTCACCCCATGATGATGCCCTGGGCATTCTGACGCCTTCCACTGTGGTATCAAGACACTGTCCCTGACCGGAGACCTGCTAGGCCACTCTGATAGCGGCACCCCAGAGTTGGAGCTCGCTCCGGCACGTCCTTGGACACACCAGTTGTGGCAGGTGAGCAGTCAAGCCTCGGCGCTGCAATTGAGCACAGTGCGGAGAAAGGGGTTGGGGTGCAGCAGTCTGGGTGCACAGGTGCAGGCAAGCGATGTTGCCATAGATAATAATGTAATCTCTGGCCTCATTCATATCTCTGTTTCATTTTAAGGACTTGCTGGACCACACTCTTTCTCACGGATCCCAGCGTCCCAGACACACGGGTGACGGGAGGTGAACAGTGAGGGCTGGGTGCAGTAGGTCGGCACTCTGTCTCTTCCTCCCTCTGTTCTTTTCACTCTCCCTCCCCTTCTCCCTTCCACCCACTCGATCTCTGTCCCATTCTCACTTTCCTCCGTTCATTCTCACTATCTTTCTTTTTCTCTTAGACATGGCACACATACTTATGTTTCTTTTTTGTCTTGCAGGTTGTGTACGCTGCTTCCGGAGGAGTCCCACCTACTTCTTCCATGTTTTACTGTTGTTCAAATAAAGTTTCCATTTATTTGTGTTGTGTTAATAAAAGTTTATTTTTTTACCAATAAATAACTGTGTGTATGGGTCTTCTTTTTCTGACAACACTTGTCTGTAGTTTATTGTGAAAATCGGCGGTTGATAGTAGGTTATAAGGGAAATTTTGTTTAATTTTCCGGTGCACCTACCAAATATAAACCAACAGACTAATACATAAATGAAGTCTGGGTAATTGTACAACAGCAAGAGTTCTATGAGTGTATCACTTTATAACACCATGAGTACTGCCCGTGTGATTTCAGAACCAATAAGGCACTGCCTAGGGCCACCGAGGCTTCAAGGACTTGCGAGGCCCACCCTGTATATTTAAATAAAGCCCCGGAGGTTGCCGATCCCCGGTCTTGAGTTGGCCTCGAAGCCCCCGAACAATTCGTAAACAATACCCGGGGAGGTGTCGAATCGATCCCCTAGTCTGTGAAATGTCTCTGTGCCCTCCTGCGCCTAATTTACATGTGAGAGTAATATCCCCAGTGCTGCAGAGACCCCGCAAAATAATAATAGGATTGGCTCCGGAACATTATCCACCAGTGGGCTCATTTAAATGAACGGGTGAGACCCCGCTTAATTTTTTTCCTCCATTTTTACCGTCCGGTTCCGCTTTATTGAAATGATACAAGGTTTTCCTCCTCTCGCTTCAATGAGGTAAACAAGAATTTACTATCACAGGGTGCAAGCAATGCTCCCGCCCTGTAATACCAAAAATAAATGTCCCGCGCTTGAACACCCCAGGACATTGTATGACCTACGTCTGGGAGGTGGCGCTCCATGGGACCATGATGCTTTGTTTAATGCATAACTACAGAATTAGTATAAACGCATACTAACACTACTTGCACACATGTGGTACAGCAACCAGAGTGTGGTGAAGAGGCAGAGGAAGCCCAAAATCAAAAAATATAAATCCTACCAGAGGTAGGATCACATAGTTCGATCAGCCGACGACCCTGGGATGAGTAGAAACAGATTCACCAAGAAAACGGGTCTTCAGCACAACCTACGCAAGCGCAAAATCTTGGTGAGTGCTGCCTTCTTTTCACCACCTCCCGCTCATCGCCAAATTTATGTAGTGAACAGGAAGACAGCAGTGGATCCGATAAGTAGATTTATTGCAGGAAAAGAAGACAGCTTAAACAGCCACCAACACGACCAGACACCAAGGCATCCGTCTTCTCCAGCACCGTGTACAAACTCCCCAAGATTCCCCTCATGACAGGCCTAGATTCTAATATTACATACTTACATTATAGTATCATTACATACTAACATTGTACTATGGCTTACATTGAAATAGTACACAGAGCACATCACTTTACAGCAATGAGCTCACGGTTTAATCCCCAAGTCTTCAGACCAGTAGGGTTGAGTAGTTGCTTCCCACTCCCTGTATAGTATAAGCGTATACTAACACTACTTACAGTTAAACTACAGCGGCCAGTATGCTACAGCGCCCACAGCCCATCACTTTACAACAATCAGCTCGGTTTGATCCCCGAGACTTCACACTGGTAGGCGTAGTACTTCGCTTCCCACTTCCGGTATAGTATAAACGCATGGTAGAGCTCAGTAGTTCGCTTCCCACTCCCTGTATGGTATAAACGCCTACTGACACTACTTCCACTGGTATCCTACAAACACCAGAGCATATCACTTTACAGCAATGACCTCACGGTTTAGGCTCTAGGTTTCATACTCGACTGTAGTAGCATCTTATCTCAGCACCATGTAACTCTGAGCAACACCGCACTTTCAGACCGGTAGGTGTGACTACTTCGGTTCGCACTCCCCCAGAGAGGTTACAGTGCTCCTATACTCCTGTTTCCGACTCTTTTCACCCTTTTTCCCCCTTACTCGCTTCAATGGAATCACAAAAGGGCGGCCAACACTTCCTAGTTGCAACCGCTCGCAGCGCTCACAACCAATAAGCAGCAAGCTCGTGCTCGTAACGCCTCAGCCAATCAGATGGCAGATTTCCCAAATATCGATATCTGTAAATTTCGATATTTCTCCAAAACTACTCAATGGATTTACACCAAATAAACAAAAGCATGCTTTCTAGACCAAGACCCTTCTCCCTGCCAAATTTGGGGCAATTCCGTTCACCCATTCGACCTATAGCCTTGTCTAAAGTTTCCTATGAAAATTAACGTGGAGAAAACACGTTTTGGGACCCCACTTCTTTCTCGGCCCCCCTTGACGAATCACCCCCAAGCTTTCCACAAAGGAGCTGATATGAACAAAGAATTTGTTTTTATAATTTCATGAAGATTCATCAAACAACGCCAAAGTTATAAGCAAAAAAAAAAGATGATCTTCCCATGGAAACTTGGTCCTAACTATAACTACCTACTGGAGTTCGCCAGTAGGTAATATATATATTATCCACTGGCGGTCGCCAGTAGATAGTTATAGTTAGGATCGTGTTTCCATAGGAAATCCGCAACATTCTATTTGGAATAACTTTGGCGCCGATTGACGAATCCTCGCAAAATTTTCAAAATAGTTGGGGCGCTCTGCTCTGCTCCTTTCCTGAAAGTCTCGGGGGGATTCGTCAAGCGGGGGCTGAGAAAAAGGGGGGGTCCCAAAACACATTTTCCCCATGCATTTTTCCATAGGACCTTTAGTCCAAGCTACAGCCCGAATGGCTGAACAGAATTACTTGAAATTTGGCAGAGAGGTAGTCCTCAGGTCAGGGATGTGCCTTTTGCAGGTCTGGTGTAAATCTGTTCAGTATTTCCTGAGAAAATAGCATTTATATATCTATAAGCACGCACCGTGCGCGTATGGTAAAACTTACCGTACGTGCATGCTGCCGTGCGCGAGCGCGATTCTGATTGGTTGTTAGATCTTAGTAAACATTCGAATCGGTCGAAAGCAGGAAGTGTCGGCCGCCATTTTGTCTCTCGCAGTCTGAGGGGGTGAAAAACAAAGGTGGAGAACGTGAAAAGCGGGCAGGGTGGACAGTTCCTGACCCCCTAGCCTTTGTCAGGGGGTCCCAGAAGGACCCCCAAGGGCCAACATTTCCTTTAATTCTTTTGCGAAAAATCGCGGCGTACGCGTAGCGTGCGCGTGCGGTAGAAATGGAAAAATTATGCGAACTGCGTAATGTGGGCACGCGGTGCGCGAAGCGCTCCGCGCGCCCACAGCGCTCGCACGGTGCATGAAGCGCACCGTGCGCGTACGGTACACGCACGGTGAAAAACCTTTAAAAAAACCATAGCTTAGCATTTAAAAAACCGTACAAATTCACTGAAAAAACCATAGGTTTCACACACGTTATAGTTAGGAATTACATTTAAAAAACCTTGCAAATTCACTTAAAAAACCATAGGTTTCACACATGTTATAGTTAGCTGGACATTTCACTCGTGAAAAACCATTGAAATTCCCCCGTTATAGTTAGTGCAGGCAACTATAACTCACGCGACCGCAATCCTCTGCTGATGACGTCAGATATTACATCACTGATGACATATGTGTCTTTCTGAAAAAAAAATATTTGTAATATATGTATAGCTAAAAATTCATGGAAGAAGACATGGGTAAATAAGTGTCTAAATACAGTGATGTAATATCTGACGTCATCAGCAGAGGATTGCGGTCGCGTGAGTTATAGTTGCCTGCACTAACTATAACTGGGGAATTTCAATGGTTTTTCACGAGTAAAATGTCCAGCTAACTATAACATGTGTGAAACCTATGGTTTTTTAAGTGAATTTGCAAGGTTTTTTAAATGCTCATTCCTAACTATAACGTGTGTGAAACCTATGGTTTTTTCAGTGAATATATATATAGGTCTAACTTTTAGAAGGGCTCCATCAGTAAGCAACAGTCTAGTGACAAGTAGCCCTGAGGTAATAGAAACTTTGAATTGGCTTTCTCAAAGGAAAGGATTTGTAGCCTGTAAAAATTGCAAAGCATGCATTCATGGCGTAAGCAGGAAAGTATACAAAACTCCATTCAGCGAAAAAGAGGTGGAAAGAAATCAAGCCCTACACTGTAAAACTGACCATGCAGTGTATGTTTTAGAGTGCACATGTAATCTTAAATACGTAGGTAGTACGAAACTCCCGGCCAATAAAAGAATCTTACAGCACCTTAGAGCCATCATTAACAGGGACCCCTCTTACCCAGTCACTAGACATTTTCAAGAAACCCATAATAGCGACCCCAAATACCTGTCATATTACCTCATTGATGCGGTACCAAAAAATAGAAGAGGAGGCGACAGAGAAGGTACATTACGCAAACTTGAGACCCGGTACATTTTAAACCTAGACAGTAAAATACCGGGAGGTTTGAATACCACCGAGGATCTTTATACCTGCATTTAATCGGTCGATACCTCTTTAAGTGTCAATTATGTTCAAAATGTTTTGTAAAAAATAACAACAATCTCCATGCTCTAAAAAGACATAGCAATGAAGAGAATACTAAAATGATTTCCGATGGACAAAATATTTAAATATCCTTTTTCAATTTCAGCCAATAGAAAGCTCTCCTTTTATTCTCATATCAAAATTGAGTCAGTAATACATATGGTAAATTGACGGGATTAGCCAGATACTGCCACTTGATGCCCGATTTCACAAACTCTGAGTCTCAGCCTATGCCCCACCAATAAGAGAAAATTAAGCTAAATAGGCTACACTCACCACTTTAATATTTTCAAATAGGTCTATTTTTTTTCATTTTTATTTCATTTATCCAGCACGTGTGTTACACTGCACCTTATGTAACAGCATCAATGAAAAGTTAAGCAACATCTTTCGGTTAACGTTTCTTATAATAATGTCAATACGCATTAATGCAATCATGGTTCAATCTGATAGCATTGGTCTTGAAACGTCAACATCAGATTTGTATATTCATATAATGTTTTACTAGGAAATTTTAAAGCAAAGCAAGCACATTTGAATTTTATGTACCTTCGGGAAACTATTTATTAATGTGTTTTTAATGCTTTTAAACTAAATGATATCATGCATTTATGTTTTTAGAATATCTAAAACTGGAATTAGATCAATCTGTACTATGCCCAGCGAAAAACAAATTATGTATACAAGTTTACATGTTAAGTATCTCTTCACTTTTCATGATGATGTGGATTTTGTTGCTCTCTATTTCGTTTTTGCACTAAGCACTTGCACTTTGAATACTATAAAATGGCGGCTGAAGCCAAGAAGCGCTGTCATGTGATCAAGGTCCAGGAGGGACCGAAACGCGTCATGGCCGACTAGGAAAAATAAAATAATTTGCACCGAATCGTGGTCCGTGCCTGCTTTGAATCTCGGAGATTGGGGAGCGAAGTAAGCAGCAAAACAGGATATATATATATATATATATATACATATATATACATATATATAGGGAATGAACTACTTCTACCAGCATCCTCCTGTGCACTAAGCAACACCCACTCAGGGCGGGAACGGATCAAAATGGTGTGCTGGTCGTTCCGAAATTGACTTAGCAATGCAGTCGCCCATGAAGAAGAGGTGACATCCTCGAAACGCGTCGGCAGAAAGACTGTAATCCCGGATCCTGCTGGTTGCTATATTTTAATTTAATCGTTGGTGTGATTCAGCGGTTAACAGCAGTGGTGTGTGCCTCCAGATATGCTTGGGCACTTTGAGTTGGAATTTAAACCGCGGCAGCCCTGCCGCGCTGGAGAGCACCGTCCCAAACGAGGAGAGGCCGTGGTGGGAACTGATCCTTGCCTAATCGGCGCCACTGCTGGAGCAGAATAAGACCAGCGCTTTTATTCGGAACCCTACCTAGGGTAACAATATCACCGCAAAAAGAAGTCATCGGAATCCCACTCAGGGAATGAACTACTTCTTCCAGCATCCTCCTGTGCACTAAGCAACACCCACTCAGGGCGGGAACTGATCAAAATGGTGTGCTGGTCGTTCCGAAATTGACTTAGCAATGCAGTCGCCCATGAAGAAGAGGTGACATCCTCGAAACGCGTCGGCAGAAAGACTGTCATCCCGGATCCTGCTGGTTGCTATATTTTAATTTAATAGTTGGTGTGATTCAGCGGTTAACAGCAGCGGTGTGTGCCTCCAGATATGCTTGGGCACTTTGAGTTGGAATACATATATATATATATATATATATATATATATATATATATATGTTTCAAGAACGGGATCCCACTCGCGCTCTCAAAATCTTCTGACACAGTAAACCAGGCCTCAGTTCATATCCAAATGGGGGTTTATTCTTTTCATAAACCCACCGTGACGCGTTTCGCCACCGTAGTGGCTTGTTCACACAGTGATTTTCAATAAAGTATGCCAATACATATACTTCCGTGTTTGTAATTCAGAGACATAGTAAAAGGACTGCACAGTTTGTATAACGATTTACCGCACATTGTGCGCCATCTTGTAGCGTCTCATCGAATCGTAATATTGCACTCCTGTTCATATACATTATGAGTGTTTAAAAAGTTACATATTCATTAAACCAAAATAATTCATTGTCATGTATAGGTACTGTCCTGAGCATTCTAGAATATTATCGTTATGTATCCCTGTAGGGTTGTGCTCGAACTCCACTGATTAGTGGGTAATTCTTTCGTAGTGAAGTGCGCACCATCGTGTAGGTGCTGGACTGGGCGTGCAGACTGTCTCACAGCGGCAAACAAATCGTATATCAGTGTGACAGTGTATCCATACAAAGACAAAGTTATTGTGTGACCCCCTGGCTAGTGGGTATATCGCTGTCCTTTGTACATGATAACTATTTCACTGGTTGTCGTTCACCCCTGTAACCGTATTTTAACAGTATAATGGGCCATAGAGGTAAACCCTCATTAGTGGGAAAATAAGCCCATGGTCAGAGAGGTGTGTTGTGGTACAAACTTTAGTATGGATATAGTACAAATCAGTCTCCTTACAGTTTTAAACGGAAAAGTAAAAGTAAACAGGCATCCGTATCAACACCCCCTTTCCTTAGAATACCTCGTGGTGTTCCCAAATACAAATTATAAAAGATATTGTCAAAAGTGTACGTTAAAATCTTATCTCAATGTTGTAACTGAAGGATGATCTGAAGAAAGGGTAGGGATCTCGTTGGCACCTTAGATGACAATTCCCTTCCTTTCCTCCTATGGGAAATAGAAAATGCAGGTGTCAGATTAATGAAGTGTTATTAGTCAAAAAAAACTTTTACCAGCTCACATAACAGGATAAAAAGATAAAACATGACAGATATGATGTTAAACACATATAGTACTTAGTAACATGATGTTAAAATGACATATGTCACAGCCATTTCATCATGTCTAGAGTATCAGACAGATAGTCTCACAACACCATTATTCCTCTTGTAGATGTATGGCCATTTCTTCATCCAAGTTATGGCCTTCGGGAAATAGGGTGCACATACCAATAATGTGTCTTGATTCCGGTTGCCTGAGTCTTAGGACACGGTTCCCGCCTCTTATTTTCGGTAGAACCTGCTCAATTGCATAATATCTTAACTTTTTATAATCTGAAAAATGGTGGCTGGCAAACTCGGACTCGGACTGATATATATATATAAAGGTTGTTTTTCAAAATTAAACAATATTGTTCGTTCTATAAAGACTGAATTAGTCCAAAAGAAAGGGGGTATATAACTGAACATACGTCTTCAGACCCATGGAAACATGTTTGTAATCATAATTGCAATAATGGATTAAAAATCTCAGTATCGTCGTTCTTTTAACATTGTACATCGTACTTGTGACAGTAACAATCAAAATTATACATTGTACTTTTCAGTTCATGTTTGTCATAACAATCATCAATATACTGTACGTCCTGCTGGTGGGAAATAATCATTATGTGAAGTCAGTCACGGATAGGAGAAAAATAATAATAATAATTCGTGGCTATAGAAGCATAAAGGTATAGTACCAAGGTAATGCTTAGTGTCTATACGGAAGATTGCTACTGACGGATGGTCAATGCAAATATAGGTATAGTACCTCGATCTCAATCATGTACATAGATGTGCGCATACCAAAAAATTAGCCAGTATATTCTATCAGTGACTATTCGTAGTGAATTCGTCTATTCATAAGCCCCGAGCTGCAGAGACAATAAGGATGATAAAATGTTAGTATTTCGTCATATACCAAATAGGGCAGTCACATAACAACCATTATTTAAATAAGGCAAACATGCTTCAATTGAATAGAGGGTCCATAGTTAAACACATTGGAGGACAACCAACCCATGACCAACAGGATTAAACAATAGAATACGGAAATCAAAATACGTTAATCAGAAATACAATTAAAACTGGTTACAATAACAGGGAGGGAAAGAAGGTCCAGGCCTGGTAAAAAACAGCATATAAGAATTTTTACAGATGAGAGTACATTTCCTCATCGTTATTGAGCCCTATCGGAAAGAGGCTGCCTGCTTGTAGAATGAAACGAGATTCCAGTCTCCTCAGGGACTGTATTCTATTTCCACCTCTAGGGTGTTTGGGCACACTATCAAGTGCAAAGAATTTTGCTCTCGTCCAATCACTGGAGTGGTGTTCCTTAAAATGCCTGGCAGTACTGTAACTCAAATCCTGGTTAGTTATTGCCCGCCAGTGCTCCAAAATGCGTTTTTTTACTGGGAATGTAGTTGACCCTACATACCATTTGGAGCAAGGGCATGTGATGGCATAAACAACATGGTCAGTATTACAGTGGATCATTTTAGGGATCCTCCATAATTTTCCTGTTCTCTGTAGGTTGACCTCTTTAACATCCTCAGAATGGCTACAGGCTTTGCATTTCCTGCATCGCCTAAACCCCTTCCCTTGTTCCAGCCAGGTCCCTTTCTTAGGTTTTAGGTGACTGTTCACCAACAGATCTTTGAGAGATGGATTCTTCCTAAAAGAGAAGGATGGACACGATCCAATCCTTCCTGATAGGATACTGTCCTGTGTAAGGATATCCCATCTCTTTTTCAAAATATTCTTCAATTGATCTGTTTGGGTAGAGAAGGTAGTTACGAATCTGATAGGTGTCAAATCGGTGGGGGCGATATATATATATATATATGTATATATATATTCACTGAAAAAACCATAGGTTTCACACACGTTATAGTTAGCTGGACATTTCTCTCGTAAAAAACCATTGAAATTCCCCCGTTATAGTTAGTTCAGCTAACTATAAGTCGCGCACCCGCAATCCACTGCTGATGACGTCACATATTACATCACTCATGACATGAAAATAATCCATTTACACACTTGTACAGCCACTTATTCTTCAACAGGCCTTTCCCTATATATATTTCACATATTAAAATTGTTCAGAAACACATACTCAATGGATGATGACATCAGTGATGTCATCAGTGATGTCATTTGAGATGTCATCAGTGATGTCATGAGTGATGTCACTGACCATGTCAAGAGTGATGTAATATGTGACGTCATCAGCAGTGGATTGCGGGTGCGCGAGTTATAGTTAGCTGAACTAACTATAATGGGGGAATTTCAATGGTTTTTTACGAGAGAAATGTCCAGCTAACTATAACGTGTGTCAAACCTATGGTTTTTTCAGTGAATTTGCAAGGTTTTTTAAAAGCTAATTTCTAAATATAACATGTGTGAAACCTATGTTTTTTTCTGTGTTTTTGCATACTTTTTTGAATTCTAATTCCTAACTATAATGTGTGTTAAACCTATGGTTTTTTCATTGAATTTGTTTGTTTTTTTACATCATTTTTTTCTTTTTATTTTTTCCTTTAAACTCTATTCTACCTATTTATATATATTCATGGTTTCAATTTATAAAGATTCACCTTTTTTAAATAAATGGTTAGATATAGTTGTATAACATAGTTAATATCTTCAACAAACCTTTAACTTTTTTTTATTTTATTTTTAAAAAAATTTTTTACCGTGCGCGTACGGTAAGCTTACCGTAAGCGCACGCTTCGCTTTATGTACGGTGAGCGTACGTAATATTTATACTCCGTGTGCGCATGCTTATGCAATTTGCGTACGCGTCCATACTTCCTACGCGACGAGTAAGCGCATGCATCATACGCGCACGCGCGCGCGCACGTTACGCGGAAGTGTACGAGCGTGCCTGTAATGCGCATGCGCGCGTGCGCGTGTCTTTCGTACGTGCATGCGTACTTTTACCGTACGCGCTCGGTAAGCTTAACGTGCGCGTACGGTTGGTCATGTGATCAAGAAACAACACTTTTGATTGGTTTAAACTACTTTCAGTTCCAGAATCTTCCTACACCACACCCATTCCCCTCATTACTGCTTGTGATTCCCTAGGAGAAGGAGCTGAATTGTCTTTGGGATACAATGGCAGAGCAGCAGACCTCTTCTGAGAGTGAGCAGGGCAGCAGCATCATCAGACAGAGAAGGAGGAAACAAAAGAATTATTTTGTTTGGGAGTATTTCACTTTTCCAGAGGGGCAGAAAAAGGTAAATGCTCCATTAGTCACCTGCTCACTTTGTGAGCGTGTCTTATCTAGAGGTAACCCAAGGAAGAAGTATTCCTTTGGTAATCACACTATGGTGAGACACATTAGGGATGTACATCCCAGGACTTTTGCTCGACATACTGAAGCAAACCCTTCAGTAAGTCACCCGAGCACACCCGCAGAAGCTCAGCCGAGTACATCTTCGGCAGCTCAGCCGAGCACTTCCTCTGCGGTGGGAGCATCACCCTCTTCTGCTCCTCTGGAAACGAACCCTCGATTTCAGAGGGTACAAATGAGGTGCACCAGATGTTATGGTCTAATTGTTCATGGGGAGACCAGTGTTTCCCTGATAAACAATAAGATAGACCAGCACATCTGTGGTCCTTGTTAATATTCCCATTCTTTCTTTCCTCTGTCCCTGTATTAACACAACGGCTCTTTTAAGAGCCAACCTTACCTCACAACTTTTTTAAATTTTTTTTAATACATTTAAAGGATCGCACCACCCCATATCCAAGGGGGCCACGGACCAGCAGCAGGGGATCTATGTCTCACCCGTTCCTTCGGGCCCATCCAGGGCATCACAACAGTAAAATCAATGTGGCTGACACGAACCACCTTTCCCATAAGACATTGCAAGGATTCACCGAGCAAAGCTCATCTGAGGGCGTTTAATTACAAAAGGTGTGGGCGTGTCTACCGCAACAATCTCATGTCGAGCCTCTGAAGAGGGCGGAAGCCCAGAAACGCGTCAGGCTCTACTATCGTTGACACGAGAACTGTAATCACAGAAGGACGCAGTGTTGACTTTACCCTGAAAATTGCTTCGAGAAATATGCTCGTAACAAGCTGCTGGGGAGTGCGGCCTTGCCTGCGGGCAACTTTGGAGCTTGAATATATATATATATGTATATATATATATATCCTTCTTTTGCATGGTATTCAGACAGATTTTTGCGTTGACTCTTTTTGTTGGCCATAGAACACTTCTGTTTGGTACATGTAATTTACCCATAAGACCCTAGTGTATGGTATAAAGTGTACCCAGGGTCTGTAAATTAAAAGCTATCAGTGGGTTGCAGCACTGGTGCCACCCACTGTAGTAAAACTATAAAGCCTATCTCCAGGCATACCATTTTAACCTGACTGTATAGTTTTAAAAGTCAACCTGTCAAAATATCCCCATTTGACTGGCCTAAACCTTCCTTTTAAATATGAATAAGTCACTCCTAAGTAGGACTTATAGACTATAAGGCAGGGTGTATGGTATTTAGAAGTATGACATGTAAAGGTTTAATGTTAAACACACCCTAATAGTGAAAAGACACTGCAGCAGGGTTGACTGTTCCATAGGAAACCACTGGGATACAATATTAAATGTAATAAATATTATCTCCTGCTAGAAAACAGCTACAATGTTCATTTGTTTATGTTTTGAAATACTTATTACAAGCTCAATTTACTGGTAAGCTCAGATTAATAATATTGTTTTTGGAAGGGGGGACTTTTAGAAAGTTACCGTTGTCCTCCCTGAAGTCCCTGGAAGCTAAATCTCTATTTTAAAATCTCCCAGCCAGTAATTAACATTTGAAAACGGCGTGAATAGGTTGACATAAAAGGGCATAGATGACCCTTTTGAACCTGACAGAATATGCAGTATATGACTGTGAGGATCTGTTTTGTCATTAAAGTGTCAAATCCTGCTTGAATATCACATCTTGCGTCACATGTCTGCTGGGGTTTTTTGATATGACATGTTGGTCACACTCTAAAGAGGCATCCCCTGTCACAGGCAAATGTTAGCTAACACCTGACAGGGTCCTTCTTTTATCTCTCCCAGCCAGGCAGGCCCCAATCACAATGGGCCTCTTTTTTTTACATCAAAGTGACAAATTCTGTTTGAATGGCTCATCCTGCTTGACAGGTCTATTGGGTCTTTCCATATAACCCTTGGGGTGTACTTAAAAGGGCAAAGACAGGATTCCAAAACATGTATTCTGTATCTCCTGTCTGATTGCTGAAAAACTCAGCTTTGTTCTACCATGCGTCTGATTTTGAGGTTGTTGTAGGTTCATGGACTGCCTTAAACTGGATTTTGGTGTTAGATGTGGGACGACACTAAGATTAGGATGGTGCACTCCCCACATACACCCAGCCCTCAGAACCCAAGATTAATGTGACTGATGACTGTGGCTGTTGGAAGCTGGAGTCCCAGTCCCGCACTTCTGTCACCAAATGCATGACCCGGGACTCCCCACTCAATGTTAGGCCAAGTAAGGACACCGTTTGAGATAGCCCTGCTCACCCTCTTAGTAGCTTGACATGAGCAGCCAGGCCTATTTCCAAGGCATGAGTGTATAGTATGTGCAACCACGCCCACACCCACCCACTGATGACACCACAAATGGACTCCACACGAGTTTGATAAAACGAGTATAAACTTTATATCAAAAGATATACGATCAGACCACACGATACAAAAGCCAACATATAATAAAGGGTAATATTCATTCCAGGTGGCTTGTAGGTTAAAATCCCAGCCACCGCTTTCACAATTCTATGCTGGTCGCAATGCTAGAATCACACACATTGCAATGAACAAACAATAGTGCGCTGCGTAATGATACAATCCTGTGCTAGGCAAAGGAGAAATAATACAATGCGTCATGATACACCCCGGTACCTTGCAATGGGAGAAATAATGCAATGTGTACCATTGCAATCCTGTAATGTGCAATGAAGGAATAAGGTAATGCGTCACACCCTAATCACGTACTTTGCCAGGGAGAAATAATGCAATGCGCACCGTTAAAATCATGTACTTTGCAATTAAGGAACAATGCAATGCGTAGCTACAATCATGTACTTTGCAATGAAGAAATAATGCAATGCGGGCCGCTCCAATCCTGTACTTTGCAAGGGAGAAACAATGCAATGTGTAGCGCTACAATTTGTACTTCATTATGCAGAAATAATGTAAGGCGTCATAACACAGTCCGGCAGTTCGTTAGCAGCAACATTGGCAATGTGTATTACAACAGTGAGCCTCTTTGATAACAGTTGCCCCCCACACAGATCAACGATGACATAAAGCACAGCTTCTCACTCTGGCCCCAGTACTGCCACTCCTTTGGTCAGTACGGACCCACTCTGAGTCAAAGCTAAGGCTCTCGGTGCCAGATGGACTGAGAGGCCGAGAGAGTGTCCCTCCGAGCCTGCACCCCGCTGAGGCAGTTATCCACGATACCTAGGGGCAGGACCCCACTCTCCTCTCCTCCTTCAACGAACTGGGCCTTCCGTGTAGAACCTCCTCAATGGCCCTCAGTGGCTTAACCCGGAAGCTCAGCTCCTCCGGGGCTGCCGGTCCGGGCTGCGACTGTTAGGAAGGTCTCAGGCTGCCGCAGGGCACACGTACCCCATGTCCCTAAGATTACATTACTCCGGGTGCACATTCACCACAGCACCCTCCGGGTCTCCTCTGGCACGAAGCCACACACACAACGCTGATGAGTCTTTACGTCGACTCCGAGTGCACGTTCACCAGGCACTCCTTCCTGCAATCTCATTTGGCACCAGGACACGCACACCGTGCTGCAGAGACTCACTTTCTTCCGGTGCACATGATGATCAGCCGATCACCTCCACAGTCCCAGGTTGCACCAAAGCACGCACACTGCTTCACTGAGACTTACTCCAACTCTGGTGCCCCGATCTCCAGGCACTCTTCACCAACGCCTTCGGCCTCACCTCGACATGCTCGCCATGTCCAAGACTCCCTTCTCCTCCGGTGCACTCGATGACCAGGTGCTCGTCACCAGCACCTCCGGTGCACCCGACATGCACCCTGCGCATCCGAGACTCACTCCACTTCTGATGCACATGTTGACCAGGCGCTCATCACCAATGCCTCCTGTGCACCATGACATGCACCCTGTGTGTCCGAGACTCACTTCACCTTTGATGCACGTGCTGACCAGGCGCTCTTCACTAGCGCCTGCAGTGCACCACAACACGCACCCTGCGGGTCCGAGTCTCACTTCACCTCCGATGCACACGCTGACCAGGCACTCCTCACCAATACCTGCGGTGCACCAGGACATGCACCCTGCGCGTCCGAGACTCACTTCTCCTCCGGTGCACTCGATGACCAGACGCTCTCCACCAGCGCCTCCTCTGCACCACAACACACACCCAACGCGTCCGAGTCTCACTTCTCTTCCGTGTGTCAAGGAACACAGGGCACACCTTCTGAGGGTCTCAAGCTGCCACAACACGCTACCACTGAGTCACTTGAAACTTCCCCGGAAACTTTTATGTTCCTGTGTTTCCAAACAGGGAGCCAGCTCAGCTCGGGCCCTTGGGGTAACAGGACACAGCAGAAAGGACAGTCTTCTTCAAGCAGGGGGACCCAGTGCACACAGCACAGTCCCAACAGCCTCTTCCTTGGGTAAAACAGCAAACTGCAGACCAGCCCCAGATCACGAAGCAAGGGTTGGTCCTTCCCAGCAGTCTCTTCAGTTGTTCCTTCCTTAGCAGAGGTTCATCTTGACCCCGAAATGGGTCTAAGCCTTTTCAGTCACAATCCATTTCTATTCCAATGTTCAGGGGCCTCAGCTCTCATAGTTATACCCCTAAATGTCTTTGAAGTTTGTTGTGCTCAGGGGTCTCCCTCCCAGTGTCATCTTTCTCCCTTTAATACTGGGGGTTAGGATCCTTAATCACTCAGCAGGAGAAGGTTCAATTGGTTTATAGCACTAGCCCAGGCCTTTTCACCTCCCGGGCTCCTCCTCCCCCTACTCTCCAGATGCAGAGCAGCCTGGTGCCATCTCAACCCCTCCCAGGGTCAAGACCTCTCCCAGCTATTCTCACCTCTCAGATCCAGACAGTTAATCCACATTCAGCAGAGATACACAGAAAGGCTTAAAGCACAAAACTCAGCCACTTTCTAAAAGAGTGGTTTTTGAACACACAGTGACAAAACCACTTTCATAGAAAGATGTGTTATGACACTGTGAGTTCATACATACTAAATGTAACTTCTCCCTTTTAATCTTATGGGAAACTAGGCTAACAAACACAATACCCAGCCTCCCCCATTCTGTCCTATGGGCAGGATGGCCTTTCACCAGTGAAAAACGAAATGGAGTGTTTTTCACTGTCAGGACATAACACACTCCTCAGTATATGTCCTGCCTTTTACTTACACTGCACCCTGCCCAGGGGTTACCCGGGGCCTACCGGAGGGGTGTCCACTGTGTACGCAAAAGGGAAAGTAAGGCCTGACAAGTGGTTGCACTTGTCAGGACAACATGCTAACTTAGAAAACTGCGTGCAGCCCCTACACTGCAGGCCTGAGTTCCCTTCTCCGCACGCCTTTCATTACTAGGCCTTGCACACACAGTGCTCATCACTAGGGACTTTACTAGTAAGGCAAACATCCTAATCATGGCCAACCAATTCCCATTGTACTTTACACAGGGAACACTTGTACTTTGACACTGAACAGCAGTGGCAAAGTACCCAATGCATCTAAATTGGCAACTCTATGTCAGGAAAACTGTCTAGGGGTAAAGCAAAAAGTTTAGGAAACTTTAGCCAAAAAGGCCAAGTCCTACACTGGACATCTTGAAAATTGCACAAAGAGGGTATGGTTAGCCCTGGGAACCATTATCCCATTAGGTCAGGGTCTGCAGTGGTCATTCCCACTCTCCCTCGTGCCAGGCATCAATGTGGCATCTACTTTAGAATTGTCTTAAATCGAAGGAAGATTAGAAGAGGACTAGAGGACTGGATCTGCTGTCTCTCTTGTACCCAGGAAAAAGAAGTATACTCCATTGGTCATAAGGCTGACCTCGTGTTCATGCTTCAGGGATACAACAAGCTACAAGAGGCTTTTTCTGTGACAGCTCAGCTGATAAGTGGCAATTGGACCTGGGCTGAACTCTACATGACATCCTGTGAGAATTGCTTAATCCAGGGTACAGGCCACTGCAGCTTGCACCACACACTGCTCCTACCATGCTAACATTGATAGTAACAATGCAATTACTAACCATCACACTCCTATAAGTATGATAATTCGGAATAGTCCAGTCCCCCAAACGTACAAAAATGGCTTGGGTGGCAGGTAAGAGCCATTTTTATTGTATATTGAATTAGTATTTTACTTTTGTTGTGGTCATCTATAAATTAGCCAGACAGCGCCACCTTGTGGCAGACTGTCACAAGCTCCGGTGTTGACAATTATGTGCCGGTGCTGAGCACCGGAAACCACCAGTTCAAATTAAGCACTGCCTGTGAGTCTATCAGTGCCTCCCTTGATGTGCCAGGAGACTTTAGAAGTAAATATTGGGATGTAGAGGACTGAAGTCAGACAGTATAATCTTTTGCCACGGGTGAACCTAGTTGGTGTATCTGACCCATAGCAGTCAGCGCCATATTGTGCCTAGGCCTTGTTTTATGGCTACAATTGATTATCATTAGCACTTCGTACTTCTTGACGATACTTCCACTTAAAAAAAAATCAAATTCTTATATCCGGTACCCCATATCCTTTTTTGTGTGTTTTGGTATCAATTTGTTTATTCAGTCAGTCAATACTTTATTTGTTTTTTACAACCATAAAAGTGCATGTAACATATTCAGTGCACACAAAAGTAATAAAAAGTATGGAACATCCAAATACGGCTCATGTAGATGATCAATCATGCATATAAGAAACATTTAAGACCAAGCATTTCATATAAAAGCCCAAAATCCATTGAGGAATCATACAAAGGAAAATCCATAGCATCCTTCATGGTGATAAGATGTAACATACATTAAAATATAGAGTTCTACATACACTCATAGTTATCAGCGAATCAAACTATGTAAAGACAATTCAATGAAAAGTATAGCTGTAAAACAATCACATGATCAAGGCACTTGACAAACCTCATAAAGGAGTCAAAGATCTTTCCACAATTGGTGCATAAGTGCCTGCATTTGCTAGGATCTATATAGCTAAATATTTTTTTTTAAAAGGTGCTAGTGCAAGACAGACAGACAAGTAGCTGTAGGTAAAAAGCATATGCTTAAAATACAATTAAACCATGATAAAAATTGTTAAGAGTACAGTACAAAAAATGTGGAATGGGAGAGATCCGAAATAATTTATATAGGAAATAATCAATCTGTAGGGTGTATATCTACGCTCGGAGGATTTTCTAGTAAAAAGTGATCACCCCAGTGCTTTGCTTCTAATACTCTATCTCCAGTGTAGGAATTTAGCAACTGCACAAATGACTGACTGCAAATGCTTTGAGGGAAGGAGCCTATTATTATTCAAATAAATTATAAATTTGTTTTTATTATGCGCATGAATCATCCCCGGAGGGACATCTTGGCACAGTCTAAGGACTACATGAAGCTGTCAACAACCGAGCTACTTACAAATAGGAATAACCTAGGCTTTTCTGGGCCGAATATAGCTCACGCAGAAGAAGATAAAATGAGTAAAGGATTTTTCTGCCTGCTAGCTTGACAAGCTGATGGTACTCCATTTATCTTGTAAGGAAAGAAGGGGTAACGTAGCATATTGAAATTTAAGATACAATTGTCTTGATACAGGTGATGGATATAATGTTATGTTATGTTATGTTATGTTATTCATTTATTTCTATAGCGCACGGCTACTCAAAAAGAGTGTCCCGGCGCTTTAATGGAGAAAGAGACAATCCTGCAACATGACAAACATAACACCAGATAAAACTAACCGAAGAATGGGCCAGAGATTCACGGAGGGCTGGCTACTGAGTGAACAGCCAGGTTTTAAGGCCTTTCCTAAAAGCTAAAAGGCTGGTGACTTCCCGCAAAGCCAGTGGTAAAGAGTTCCACAGCTGAGAAGCCAGCAGTCCAAAAGAGCGGCCTCCAAGGCGCGCTTTCTTTACCCGAGGGACAACAGCAAGATGCAGGGCTTCCGACCTCAGAGACCTGGTTGGATGGTAAAAAACCAGTCTCTTTTGGAGGTACTTGGCTCCCACCTTATGGAGAGCTTTGTAGGCCAAGGTCAGCGCCTTAAAGGCAATCCTCTTGCGGATAGGAAGCCAGTGTAAAGCTGCTAACAGGCCCGAGGCCCTGGAGCGCCTGCTAAGGCCAAAGATTGCCCTTGCAGCGGCATTCTGTACCACTTGAAGCCGCTGCAACAGATACTCTGGGAGGCCCAGGTAGAGAACATTAGAGTAATCCAACCTGGACCCAATCAGAGCCTGGACAGTCAGCGCCCTGTGATCCACGGATAACAGAGGAAGAAACCTCCGCAGCATCCTGAGGATGCCAAAGCAAATGCCCGACACCCCCAGGATCTGGGATTTCAAGGTAAGCCTGTTATCCATCTTCACCCCCAGATTCTTAGCAACCTGAGAGGAGCAGGACGGAGGGAACATATCCCGTGGCCACCAGGTCTGCCAATCTGGCTCTGTATCGCACCCAAAGAACAGTACTTCGGACTTGTCCGAATTGCACTTAAGGCTGTTTAGATGGAACCAGTGAAAGACAGCCCCAAGGCAATCCCGAATACTCTCCCCATCAAAGTCGCCTCCTCTCTTACAAGAGAAGAGGAGCTGGGTGTCGTCCGCATAGGATACGATCTGGGCACCATGCGACTCCACCAACGCCGCCAATGGGGTCATAATGATGTTAAAGAGGGTCGGGCTCAAAATAGAGCCCTGAGGGACCCCGACTCCCAGAGGCGGCATCACGGCGGAATCCGGCGGGGCCCAGATCGACTGCCGGCGGCCGGCTAGGAAAGAGGAGAACCAGTCGAACACCGTCCCCCGTAGGCCAATCTCGAAAAGTCTAACGAGAAGACCATCATGGGGAACGGTGTCGAACGCCGCCGACAGATCTAGCATCACCAGCATGACTTTGCCCCCAGAGTCCAGAACCTCTTTAATGGTTTCCGAGACCTCCAGGAGCGCAGTCTCAGTACTGAGATGGGGACGAAAGCCCGATTGGGAGGCGTGCAGGATCTCGTTAGATTCAAGAAAGTTGGAGAGCACGCCTTGGACGTGCTTTTCCAGAATCTTCGTGAGGGCCGGCAACAGAGAGATGGGCCTATAATTAACCGGGGCCTTCGGATCTAGACCAGATTTTTTAAGCAATGGAATCACCATCGCCTGCTTCCAGGCCTGCGGAACCACACCAAGCCTCAGCGAAAGATTTAAGAGCGGATTAGCCAGCGGGTTGATCACCTCCGCAACTTTCGCCAAAAATTTAGCAGGGCATGGGTCGAGAGGAGAACCTGATTTTAAATTGCCCATGAGAGCCAGGGAGTCCGGAGCAGAGATAGAAGGAAATACACTCAACGTCGCCCCTGGCCCGGCCTGTGGCAGTGTGGTGGTGTCAGGTTCAGTCTGGCCCGCAGACACTGGTACCTGGAATGACTCCTGAATGCGTTGGATCTTGCTCGTGAAGAAGTCAGCAAGGTCCATGGCCCAGGTGCCTGATGGTTTTTGGTCCGAGGTGTTAGACCAGGGTGAGGTGAATTCTCTCACAATGGAGAAAATCTCCTTGCCAGAGTTGGAAGCCGCATCAATTCTCCTGGCTAGATAAGCTTTTTTTTCCACACGGATATCCCGGTGATAAGCCTTAACCACCCTTTTGTATGCCACCTTGGCAACAGGGTCATATTGTGCCCGCCAGGCTCTTTCGGCTACCTTGCACTGCTGCCGCGTAGCCGACAGTGCAGCGGTAAACCAAGGCGCAGAGACCCTTTTCGATGTCGGGCGGGATGTTACTTCTGGGGCAAGATCGTTAAGCCTATCCAGTAGCCAGTCTTGTATGGTCTGCGGGTCCTTGTCTAGATCACCTGAGAGAAGGCAAGGATGAACCTCAGCTGCCTGGGCCAGCATCTCTGGGGTAACACGATGGAAAGCCCTGTGAACACGACCCTGTTGATGTACCGGGATCGGCACAGATTTAACTATGCCCTTGATCACAAATTTAGCGAGGAAGTGGTCAGACCATAAGACAGGAGTGATCTCAATATCCTCGAGAGGGACAGATGAAAAGACCTGGTCAAGGGTATGCCCCTTCACATGCGTAGGCTCCTGAAAGTATGAGATGAGCCCCAGCGGGGTCAGCGCCTCCGAAAGTTTGGCGGCCGCCGGGTCGGATGAATCATCCATCCGGAAGTTGAAATCGCCAGCCACAATAAAATGTTCGGCTTTCAGGGCCAGCGCCACCAGCCCCATATCCAGATCTTCAAAGAAGGTGCCGGGAGAACCAGGCGGTCTGTATACAAGCAGTCCCTTAAAGGATTGGTGGGGCGACAGAGTGATAGAGAAGGCTAGGGTTTCCGAGCCACGGATGTCAATGGCAGGCAGGATCTCACAGGGAGTTCCTTTCCGGACCACTAGCGCTACTCCACCTCCCCTTCCGTTGGCTCTATCCTTTCTGAAGATGTTGTAATCAGGTGGGATTGCCAGGACGACGTCAGGGTTAGAAGAGTCGCCCCACCATGTCTCAGTAAGCATGAGGCATAGTGGTTTATCTACATCGAGAAGCTCATAAATGTCCTGCGCATGTTTGCAAGCTGACCTGGTGTTCAGCAGCATGCACCTGAAGCCCATACTAGAGCTGTTGGTGCTCGGCCGTAAAAAGAGCGAGCGGGTCGGGCGCCAGCCACAGCCCGGGCAGCGGGATTTCCCATGGTGACGACCAGGAAATACAGTACGACAGCCTTGACCATGAGGGAAGAATGAGCGAAGTTCGCCAGATGAATAACGCAAAACGGGGGTCCCAGGGGGACACATACCTGATGCTAGAGTCCCACCCGCCGCTCCGACCGCTTCCGGGACGCTGACGGGCGCAGACGGGCAGGACTCTGGCTTGACTCCGGCGAGAGTCCGGCGCTCCCGCTGCGCGTCACCGCTGCGCGCAGGAGGCGAGCTTTAAGTAGGGCTCACCTGTGTTGCAAAAGAGCGCTAGAGCGCTCCCACAAGTGGCAGACTCGCTCCACACCACCCCCAAGATGGCGCCCGGCGCCAAACACGAAGCCTAAGAATAAAATGGCATAACTCCGCGAAAAGCGCGGTGGGGGGCCCAGTTTAGGGTGCAAGTGAGAGGACACACAAAGAACGTCCTAAAAACAGAGTAAATACAATTTAAAAATGCAAAATGCGAAAAGCAAAATTTTAGAAATTACAGCAGCGCTAAGAATGACAAATTCCGCAGAATAGCGCGCGTGCGTGCTACTCCCTTTCTCCAGGTCGGGCTGCTACCTAGCTCGCCTTAAGTAGGGCTCACCTGTGTTGCAAAAGAGCGCTAGAGCGCTCCCACAAGTGGCAGACTCGCTCCACACCACCCCCAAGATGGCGCCCGGCGCCAAACACGAAGCCTAAGAATAAAATGGCATAACTCCGCGAAAAGCGCGGTGGGGGGCCCAGTTTAGGGTGCAAGTGAGAGGACACACAAAGAACGTCCTAAAAACAGAGTAAATACAATTTAAAAATGCAAAATGCGAAAAGCAAAATTTTAGAAATTACAGCAGCGCTAAGAATGACAAATTCCGCAGAATAGCGCGCGTGCGTGCTACTCCCTTTCTCCAATAATCTAAAAATGGTTCAAATTCAGTGTCAGGCTTGAAGTCTAAAAAGTCTAAAAAGTTTTAGGTTAAAGGCTCCAAAAAGGTGTCCTCAAGGGTAGCACCAGGTAAGTTTTCCGTAGAGGGGGAAGTGGACCAGAATTCTCCCAGCCTGAGCTTTGTCAGGAAATCCTTGACATAGCTTATCCACTTGATCTTACCAAAATTGTCCAGTACCACCACTTCTTGCAGGGCTGTATATTCCTTTAGAGCCAGAGTGTATTTCAGCCTATGCCAGTACAATAGCGATCTAAACTGGATCTTTTGGGTCAATGGTTTATTTTCTATGTCCCTACGTAATGGTACTAGCGGGGTATTTTTAGGGAGGCTGACTAGGGCTCTCAAAAAAGTGTTCTGAGCTACCCCGAGCGGGGTAAGACTAGAGGTGCCCCATATTTCTGCCCCATACAGTGCACTTTTCTCTGCCTTTGCCCTGTATACCTTTAATGCAGGGGAAATACACCTGACTTGAGAGGACTTCTAGAGTCTTAGAATAGCTGCAGAGTGATGAGTTAAATTCAGGCTGCTCTTTTTAACGTGGGGCAACCATGACATGAGCTAGTTAGTTTGATTCCCATGTACTCAGACTTAGTGACCTTGTTAAGTGGATTGCCCTCAAGCATTATCATACCCCTGAATAATTCATGTGGGCTGATAGTCATAAACGTTGTTTTAGAATAATTAATCACCAGACCTCTGTCAGCACAAAAAGCCACATAGCTATCCATCAGGTGTTGCAAGTGACTAGGCTTATTTGACACCAATAAGGTGACATATGCAAAGAGTAAAAGTGGAATCTTGCAACCAGCCACTGTGTGGGGTCACTCACTCCATCTTCCAAATAGGAGACTACGTCACTAGGATATGAAGAAAATAGGGTTGGCGTGAGGGCACATCCCTGATTGAAACCTTTGTGGATGCCTACCAGTTCAGTCATCTTCCTTCTCAAGCCCCATTAAACTTGGGCAAATGTGTCCTGGTGCAGGTGAAGCAGGATGTCCAAGAGTTGAAGCGGAATCTCGTTTTCCCTCACGACCCTCCACAACCTGCCTAGGGGGACTAAGTCAAAGGCAGACTTTAGGACCATGAAGGCTAGGTACAAGTGGGCCTTTTGGAGTACTACTGTCTTCCAGTAAATGGTCAAGAACCTAAAGACCTGATCAGTGCTTCTTCTTCTCCTAAATCCCGCTTGCAGGTATGAGAAGGCCTGATGGTCCTCGATCCAAGATTCCAATTTCACTAAGGTCTGCCTAGAGAAGAACTTTTGGGCCACATCGATGAACCTTATTGGTCTGTAATTTAAAGATGAATCCAGCTGGACCTTTTTTCAAATGAGGACCATTTCTGCTGCCTCCCAACTACAAGGAATGCTGGCCCCCGTCACAATACACTTTAACATTTTTTTTTAATAGAATGCTCAACCATCAATATCTGATCACCCAGGACGTTATCTGGCCTAGCGGTTTTATCAGCCACTATAGCTTTTATTACATACACAGTCTCACCCATCTTGATCTTAAGTGGAGAGGATGGATATTGGTTCACCAAGATTGTCTGGACCTCTACGGCAGATGCCTTCCCCGACGAATGGTCATAAAGGCCAGAGAAATGTGTGTTCCATACTCCAGGGTGATAGAATCAGCTTAAGGCTTTGGGACTCGGTGCCCACCATTGGCTACCAACCACCAAACTTCTAGTATCTTTAACAGTTAATGCCTCATATATTTTCCCAGACACAATTGTCCTATTCCTAGTGTGCTTTAAGTTGAACCAGTTTGTACTCCTTCCTCTTAACTTTGTTAAGGCTAATGTCACTACTCTCAAGAGCTTGACGGAGCTCATCCTTCCTATGACTAAAATCTTTTTTAAACCAACTGTGGCCAGATTTATCAGGGGGACGAGTGGGCTTGTGGCACTGAGTAAAAAACATTGCCCTAGAATTTAAAACAGGTTCCCATTTATCCGAGCAATTGTGGAATTCCGAACCTGATCCCCAACCTGTGTGAAGGTGAGTCTGTCTAACCCCTTTGTAGCATCCTTGAGAGACTGGTTTATTTTGCCATGGGTGTCCAGATTCACAGCAGCACTGCCCTATTTGATCATATGCCTATCATTTGAGGGAAACAGATTGGTAGTAAGTGATACAGGAGTGTGAACTAAATGGTTACATAATCATTTAAATGAACATAAAAGAGTGCTGTTTTCACTATCTACCCTTTTGAGTACCTTCTTGTCAAACAGACCACCACAAAGAGAAAGGAGGATTATAAAGTAGTAGATGCTAGTTGTGTTGCCGGGATGGATATAGGTATGGGCAGCGTGCGGATCAGATTGTGTGCACCTGACACGCTTTTTGTGGGTGGTATAGGTATGCCCGTTCTTCATCTTCAACAACGAGGGAAATGCTGTCATTATCAACTGGTTCATATTCTTTGATAGGTGTATCTATATCCTTGAGGGTTGTGGTATCTTGGTGACTATCAGGGAATAACATCGAGTTGGACTTGTAGTTTTTAACCCTCTTTCCTGGGAGAGTGTATGTTGCTTTGCATTTCCCCATCACTGCGCTTCTGACTACACTTGTCTTATGACTTAAATTTGGAAAACAGACGAAGAGTTCACAAACTAGGCTTCAGGGGTGCTTCCGATTTAAAGGGGGCAAAGCCAAGTGGCCTGTAGCCTGCCTGGTGGGGGCTCATAGCCTTTGTCAGTCATTAATCATAGAACTAGTGGACACTGATAGGCCAATCCATGTACAAAGCACAGAAGTTTAATGATGGATGCACAGAGCAGTTATCCAAGAATAAGTGTAAAGTTCATATCCCGGTGGACGAAAGCACAGAGGCAATAGACTAGGTGGGTGGCCCTGCTTCTCCTTGGCCCAGGCTTTGCCGAGGCACGTCCCGCAGCAGCAGGAGTGAGTGCAGTGCTTTGTAGCGCCTCTGGTGTCAACTCCTCTTCAGGTCAGCTGGTGCTTCCTATTATGGATTCCTCTGGGACCTGGAGTCCCAGAAACTATGTGGCTGAAAAGTTGAGTCCCTCAGATGAATGTCCATCAGATGAAAAATAAAGTCTTTAGTGTCCTTAACATATGACTTGAGTTGTATGACAAATGGATGAAGAAAACTGTCTATATAAATAGACATATTCTCTGCCAGACTTCAATTTTACATGGCAGCAGTAATCACCCCCCCCCCAAGCTGATAAATAGTATACCCTATGGGGAACTTCTCCGGCTGAAACGAAACTGTTCTAGAGAGGCTGATTTTGTGTCTGCTGCCTTAAATTGCATGGCAAGATTCCAAACTAGAGGCTATAGTCAGGAAGTTTTAAATTCAGCATTTTTGAAAGTCAACAATATCCAGAGAAAATATCTGTTAATCCGGACTGACATCCAGACTAACAGTAAAAAAATAAAAAATGTGGAAGGTAGCAAACTTCGGATGATAACAACCTTCTCAGATGACGCTAATATTTTGAGGAGAACAATGAAAAGGAATTGGCACATTCTCCAAACTGATTCCGTAGTGGGTAAAGATATCCCAGTAGTGCCACTGATTACTTTCCGCAAATCACGGTCTCTGAGGGATAAATTGGTTCAGAGCTACCTACCACCTGTTATTCAATCTAAAGGTGTTCTGAAAGACATGAAAGGTTTTTTCCCATGTGGGAAATGTAAAGCTTGTATTAACAGTAAAAGAACCCTGAGCTACACTATCGATGGGATAAAAAGACCTAAACTCATAGATAAATTCATTACATGCACCACCACACATGTAGTTTACTGCCTCTTGTGTCCTTGTGGACTAAAGTACATTGGCAGCACTATCCACAGTGTGAAAATGCGCATTTTGGAACATCAGCGTGCAATTATGAATAATGACAGTAATTACCCAGTAGCCAGACATTTCGCCCTCAAACATAACAGTAACAGGGAGCTGTTACAGTATTTTGGTGTGGACTGTGTATTTGCTAATCCAAGAGGTGGGGATAGAGTGCAACGTTTGCGGAGACTTGAATCCCGCTACATAATTGATTTACACACCAAAACACCTTTTGGGCTGAACAGCGGAGAGGAACTAGCTGTGCATCTGGGGAGGTAATCAGGGAGATTTCAATACATCATTTCTTCTTCTTCTTCTTCTTTCTTCCTTCTTTGTTTTTCAGGAATTTCATGGATCATAAGATGAAAGAATATTTATATTTCTTTTTTGGTCATTATTATCAGTCTTTCCTGAGCATGTCATGACTCTTTTACACAGCAATGAGTTTGCATTCAATAGATTTCATTGGATTATCAATCATTGTAATCATGAACAATAAGCTAAGGCCGATACACGGCTTCGAATGTTTAATGAATTATCCAATCCACAGCATATCTATTCTTAGATCAATTCAATTTCAATTTTCAGCTTTATTTCGACATAATTTGTCATAAAAGCAACATACATAGATATTAAAAAACATATATAATACACAGTCCAAATTTCAGGCAATAAAAAATGGAGATCAATCACATTAAATTCTGTCACAGCTATGCTAAAAACATATAAATTAATTAAAAGCCAGATAATGTTTTTAAAAAAAAATTGTTATAATACATTTGGAAAGGGGAAAGGAATAAAATTCATAGTGTCTAATCAAGCAAGAAGGTTATCTAACCAGCCTTTAGATGTTATAGCTTACATCCTTTCTGATTCCTTATGAGATATACATTGAATAGGAATCTACTTAAGCTAAAAACTATTAGTTGTGAAGTATTTGCTTTAAATGTACGTTCTGCCTCTTTAAAAACCCTAAACCCCAAGTTTATACACAAGGGTTTAATCCATCGAAGTCTTGGCTTTTTATAAGCTGGGCAGAAAAACAGTACGTGGGCCTCATTTTCTTTTGCTTTTTGTGCACAAAGGGTACACAGTCCACTAACATCTTCATTGCCCCTCCAACTACTAGTATTTGCAGCAATCTGTAAGACTCCATACCTAAATTGTAAATACAACGTTTTAGCTAGTGGTGGTCTTATCTCGTCCATGAATTGTTCGAATACAGGAGTATCCTTAACGGACAAGAATTTTTGTGTCAATATACCTAGTGTGGAGCTAGTGGATACTTCATTCTTTACGTATACCCAAAAAGCAGATTTCAAAAGGTTTTTTGAGATTGGTAACATGTTCTGGGGGTTTTCCCAAAAATGGGAAAACCCAAGCTTTTTAAACCACTGAGAAATATGCTTTAACCAGGGGATACTTTTATATTCGTCAATCCTAATTATTTCTAACAGTCCATCCTTGTAGTCGCTCAGCTCAGGGGTTGTCCATAATCTAATCCAATAGAGTAGTGGCCTTAATGTTGCTTGATGATCAGTTCTTTTAAGATTGATATCCAGAAAAACTGGAGTTATCGGTGTTCTTACTGGTATTTTGAGTAGCCTGCGTATGAAGGTATTCTCTTCCTTCCTAAAAGTGTTGTTGCAGGAGTAACCCCAGACCTCAGCGCCATAAAGCGCTGCCGATTGGGCCTTTGCTTTGAATAATTCAAGTGCCGGCGTAATTGATTTAGATTGGCTACTGCCGTGCACCTTTAGGATAGGCATTAGATTTTGTTTTAAAATTAAGTTACTTTTTTCCAGTTGTCCTTTCCAATGGGGGATACTATCCAGCATAATACCCAGGTAGTTAAAACTCTCGACATATTCCAGTTTCTGGTTATTTAAGGCCAGATTCTTTCTAAAGGATTTCTGAGGGTTTATGGACATATATTTTGTTTTGGATGAGTTAATTTCTAGCCCCTTTTCCACACAGCAATTGTTGAAAGTGTTTACTAGATTTTGTAAGCCTTGGGGGGTTTGCGAGATGAGAATTGTGTCATCAGCAAAAAGCAATGCGGTGACCGCTTCATCTGCTAGTTTCGGGGAGTCACGTTGACAGTCTTTTAGGTAATTTGGTATATTATTGACATATAAAGAGAAGAGTGTGGGCGCCAGCACACACCCTTGGCGGACGCCCCGATCCACAGGGATGTCCTTCGAGATTTCTCCACCCTTACCCCATCTAACTCTAGCATAATTTCCTCTGTGGAGTCTAATTATTTCCTTGAGTAGCTCACTGGGGACTGCCATGTCATTGAGGGTGGACCATAGTAATTTACGGGGTACCAGGTCAAATGCAGCCCTTAGATCGATGAATGCTACATACAAGCTTCCCTTTCTTATATTAATATATTTCCAGCAAATACACATGAATCTAAATACTTGATCTACTGTGCTGGTTTTTAACCTGAATCCTGCTTGGTATTTGGTTAAAATCTGTTCCCCTTTTATCCACAGTAAAAGTCTATTTAAAATATGTCTGGCGAAAGTTTTTTGTAAAAGGTAAATTAAACTTATAGGGCGGTAATTTGCTGGATCATAACGATCCCCTTTTTTAAAAATTGTAACAATTTCAGCCCCTTTCCATGATTCGGGAATTGGTGTCCCGGCCACTATAGAATTACATAAGAAGTTAATGTAGGGTCCCCAAATTCCTACATCATGCTTTAGCAAGTCACCGGGAATTTTATCGGGGCCTGGTGCTTTGCCCGTTTTAATAGCCTGTAGTGCCTCAACAGTTTCTTCTAAACTAAAATATAGACGGGTATTTTTATCTAATAATCTATTTATCTCTCGGTCCTCCATGGCCATCTCCTCATTGGTGTTGCAATATAATTTAGAGAAGTGATTGCACCAGGTTTTTTCATCAAGGTATATGTCCTTGGATGATCTACCTTTTTTATTTCCCTTAGAGATTAGATTCCAGAATGTGGCCTGTTCTTTCTGATGGGCTGCATTTAAAAGGTCATCCCAGAGAGCATCGTCCCAGGCTTTTTTTGCTTGGGACATTGTCTTTTTATATGCTAATCTACAATTTTTAATTCCCTGGAAGTCCTTTGATTTTACTGCCTGGATCAGTTCAGTTTTAGCATTACGACAATCTTTGTTATACCATTGGTTTGTTGTCGCTGAATGGTTGCCTTTCTGGCTCAAATCCTTTTTATAAATTTTACTTAGATGGGGAGTCAGTGCGTCTACTAGTTTGTAATGTAAATCTAGGACATCCTTAGTACCTAGAGCAGGCATACTGCTTCCCTCCAATATGTCGGCAAAGGAATTGTATATGTTTGTCATCGTTTCATCCTTGGCCAGAATATAAGGCCACTTAATAACACGCCTATTATTAGAGACCTGATGTTCTCCTACAGGACTATTTAGCGTGGCTATCATGTTTGTTTTAGGTACGAAAGGTTCTGAATATAACCATAATTGGAGGGGGAAGTGGTCACTCTCTGTTCTATGGTCTATTTTAAAATCTATTATTAGATACCATAGACTCATAGAGGCCATTAAAAAGTCTATATGAGACCTATAATTTCTCCTACCAAAAGTTGGAGCCGCTGGTCTATCAGACTGAAAACGGCCGTTGCACGCCCTTAATTCGTGGTTTACTGAAGTTTGTAAAATCTGCATAGCTGCTCTTGAATTTTTAACCATATTATTGGACTCTAGAGGAAGGACATTATTAGCTATGTCCTGTTCTTCAAATAAAGCATCCAAGCCCAATATTGGCTCATATTGACAATTAAAATCTCCTCCAACAATTACCTGCTTGCTTGGACTTAAAGTATTTAAAAAAGAATCAAGGAGAACTATCACCTGTGAATCTTTACTATGGGGATGCGGTCTATTGTATACATTTATTAAGTATATTATTTCTTTCCCCTTAGTTACCATTTTTAATCCCATTATATCAGGGGAATCAATCGGCAGTGATGTGATATCTGCCTCCACAGTAACCCTTATCCAGATCACCAGACCCCCAGATGCTCTTCCTTTCGCTGACGGCACTGCGCCACGACTAAAAGTTGTATAACCCAGTCTATGAGGTATATCTATAGCCCAGGTCTCCTGCAGGAGAATGATGTCAAAATTTTCAATATAAGAGCACCAAACCTCATCCTGCATATTCCGAGATACCCCTGCTATATTCCATGTTATTAATCTAACAGATGGGAATTCAGCTGCACCATCCGCAATGATGTGTGGGACAGTATTTTCTTGCGACGGTGGATTTACGGTGGTTAGCCCCCCAGTCTTATTGTGCTTGGTACCACATTGTCTATTCTCACCCAAGCTAGCAGTAGTAAACCTTGAGTTTATATAGGTCTCCGTAGTTGTCCTAGGATAGGGTGTCTGAATATCATGTGCAATTACGGGGGTCTCCAACCTTATTTGAACAGTTTCAACATTAGGTTCCACTGGTGTTAGTCAGTCATTCAGATCCAAGGTGCTTAGTGCCAAGTACCTATTATTTGTATTGATCTGAAAGGGTGAACCTTGGATATTGTTTTGGGGTATACTTAAAGTATTAATCTGCTTCTCCCTAGCTAAGTGCTGATAAAAATAGCCTAAAGGATGTACACCCACACTATTCTCTCTCAGTGCCAATGATGCTGCTCTAAGTAGTACAGTCGCCACGTGTTGAGGGTGTTTGAAATTAACAATTATGCAATCACCTTTGCAAGTTTTCCTGGCACTCCCGATCCAGGGGACCCGTCTAGTTGATAGTATCTGATCTGAATAATTGACGGGAAACCCACAATTGTGGTTTAGCCAGGAGACTGTTTTGCGTTTAAGGGAATCATGTGATTCATTTTGTACCTTGGACTGCATATCGACTAGAGGTGGCACATTTGTAAGTACTACAACGTATGGTTCACATTGTGGGGGTAAATTGGTAGAGCGAGTTTTCTTGGCTTGAACCGTTGTCCAACCTGTAGAAAGTGGTTCTGTATTTGGGGCATTAGTTTTGTCCAACGTCTGGTTGTTTGGTGTGGGATTAGGTGGAAGGGTATTCTCCTTAATCGGGGCTTGTACATTTCTTCCCTCTTGCTCCATTATCCCACCTTGTGATTTAATCTGAGTGTCAATTAGTGTAGAAAGGGAGCCACCTAGTCTAAGCACTTCTGCTGATAGTAAATCTATTTTCTCAACTAGTGGTTTTACCACTGCCTCTAATTTGTCCTCAAAGGCCTTAATTATACAGGACATAGTATTTGTCGTTGAAAATATATCAGTGCCACAGTTTTTGGTCATAGTTCCCTTTTGGCAGAAGGAGTTTTTGGGAGTAACTTCACAATTCGATTTGTATTTTTCCCCACCACGCTTTGGTATCGTTTTTCTGCATTCCCTTACAGCCCTTTTTTTTGGGGAGCATGCTAAATGGTAATCAGTTCTAGGTTCGTCCGATGTAGCATTGGAGACTGCAAGCGTAAGTAGAGGACACTCAGAGACTACAGGTGACTCTGGTAGCGCCATGAACTCTGTTAATAGACATTCAGCAGCCAAAACATTAGGTGCCACAGTGTTTATGTTAGAATTACCAGCATTACTCAGAGAACCTAAGTCAGTAGAAGTAGTATTATCGCGGCCCAGTGATTTCCTTCTGTCTTTGTTAATTTGACTTACTACTTTCACAAGGTAGTTATCCATAGTGGAATTGTTCTTTACCATGGATTAACAATATAGGGCACAGTTTGGTTCAAAAGTCCGATTGCTTAACTATCTATGATCACCCTAGTTGCCCCGATCTTTTGGATGTTACTTAAAATATTTCGAGCACCGCGTTTACAACACAGTAAAATATAAATTATAAGTTGGGTTACACACAGAGAAGGGACTAACAGCTATCCTCTTATTTAGTTATAGGTTATGTATCTTGAGTCAAAGTGGTCACTGGGAGCTCTATCAAATTCTGTTTGCTGTTAATGAATCAAAGCATATCAGAAGCTTCTGACAGCAAAGGATAGTAAGAACACGGAGCAAACCAGCAACCAACTAGTCACAGTTTAGTATGTGTCCGCTTTTGGGGAGGAAGGCCTTCTAACGGACTCGTAAGCAGCCTTCTAGTTAGTGCAAGTCCCAATCTTACGTACGTTAGTAACTGGAGTACAGCAGGTGGTATGCTACGGGATATGTACAAGCGTAGGTGTTCACTTGCCTTAGAGGGGTGGCCCAGCCCTGCCTCTGTCTGCCCCTGACGGCCACAGACAACCCGCCCTTTGCCCGGGCTTAGCCCGCGCGCGGTCCCGCGACGCGGGGGTCACGATGGTCTTTTGTGCGCCTCCTGGCGCCAAAACTACGTCGGCGGCTCTCCTGCCGCTGAGGATCGTGGGGGTTGTAGTCTCGTCCCCGCTCCGCGGCCGCTGATGGTTGTAGCGGCGGCGGGGGACGAAAGTGCAGCAAGAAGGATTGGTCAGCGGGATGGCGGGATGGTGGTGTAACAGAATGGCACAGAGAGATCCCAGGCAAGTCCACAGTTATGAGATAGAGCCCGCTGTGCCGGGGTCACGATGGTCTTTTGTGCGCCTCCTGGCGCCAAAACTACGTCGGCGGCTCTCCTGCCGCTGAGGATCGTGGGGGTTGTAGTCTCGTCCCCGCTCCGCGGCCGCTGATGTTTGTAGCGGCGGTGGGGGACGAAAGTGCAGCAAGAAGGATTGGTCAGCGGGATGGCGGGATGGCGGTGTAACAGAATGGCACAGAGAGATCCCAGGCAAGTCCACAGTTACGAGATAGAGCCCGCTGTGCCGGGGTCACGATGGTCTTTTGTGCGCCTCCTGGCGCCAAAACTACGTCGGCGGCTCTCCTGCCGCTGAGGATCGTGGGGGTTGTAGTCTCGTCCCCGCTCCGCGGCCGCTGATGGTTGTAGCGGCGGCGGGGGACGAAAGTGCAGCAAGAAGGATTGGTCAGCGGGATGGCGGGATGGCGGTGTAACAGAATGGCACAGAGAGATCCCAGGCAAGTCCACAGTTATGAGATAGAGCCCGCTGTGCCGGGGTCACGATGGTCTTTTGTGCGCCTCCTGGCGCCAAAACTACGTCGGCGGCTCTCCTGCCGCTGAGGATCGTGGGGGTTGTAGTCTCGTCCCCGCTCCGCGGCCGCTGATGGTTGTAGCGGCGGCGGGGGACGAAAGTGCAGCAAGAAGGATTGGTCAGCGGGATGGCGGGATGGCGGTGTAACAGAATGGCACAGAGAGATCCCAGGCAAGTCCACAGTTACGAGATAGATTTGACGATATGCAGCTTTCTGCTACATTATGTTCGCCGATCCACGGCTTAATTCAATGAACACTTGTAGCCTCTCATGACACACAATTGTGAAGCGATATTTATAATATGTATAGATACTATTACATTGTGATTGCATTCATGCTTTTTATAGCTGGAATTGTAACAAATGTGTTGTCTTTATGATCTTGATTTTAACCTTGAATGTCGAGTGATAAATAACGATAAGGGTTTATCCTAATGAGTTGGTACATTGATTTCACCCTGTTAAGATGGCAGCCATGTAATAGCTGAATATTGTATTTGCTATGTCGGTGGGGAAGTGACATCAATGGTTTTTGAATTCAAAATGCTCTTGCGCGGCTAGCGTAATGAGACACTGAAGAAGGACAATCTGAAACGCGTCTGTCTTATTGTTTGTTGCTGAATAAACAAACATACGGAATCTCCCCAGAGTGCTGTACTTTGTCCGAAAGTGTGGACTTTGTTGGTAGCGCTGATATATATATATATATATATATATATATATATATATATATCCAGTTTGGTAGTGCTTGGCAAAACTCTAAATTAATACACTCTGCAGCTCCGATGCTTTCAAGAGTGTTTTATTTCATTTCGTGCAACAATGTTTGAAACAATGCTGCACGAAATGAAAAAAGAAACATTGTTGCATGAAATGAAATATTGAAACGCTGCTGCATGAGGCAGTAAATGGGTGTGTGAGTGGCTCTATGGAAAAGTGAGTGGGTGTGTGAGTACTGGTATGGTTCTATGACTGGGCATGTGAATGGTTGTGTGGGTGTGTGAGTGAGCATACAAGAGGTTGTATGGGGGAGTGAGTGGTTCTGTGGATGATGTCATCAGTGCTGTCATTCAAGGTGTCATCCATGATGTCATCAGTAATGTCACTGACCATGTCATGAGTGATGTAGCATGTGAGGTCATAAGCAGTGCATTGTGGGGCTTAAGTTATAGTTAGCTTAGGTAACTATAACTGCTTTGTACGAGTGAAATCTGAGCCTAACTATAACGTCCATGTAACCTTTGGTTTTTTCAGTGAACTTCTATGTTTTTTTAACTAGTAGTTGTGTTTGCAGAGTGGTGGACAAAGGGGGCAGGGCCTTTGACCAGCTCTCAGCAATCCCGCTGTGTGGGACTTACTGGAGGTAATAGGAGGGATTACAGACCTCCAAGGACCCTCAGCATCCAAGGGGACTTCATCCCCCAATGAGTAGTTCACCAGGATGTGCATTTGCAGAGTGCTGGAAAAAGGGGGCATGGCTTCTGAAGACCTCTCAGCAATCCCACTGTATGGGACTTACTGGAGATACCAGTGGCATTCCTGGCCCCCAAGGACACTCAGCATCCAAGGGACTTCATTCTCCAACAGGTAGTGCACCAGAAGGCATGTTTGCAGAGTGGTGGAGGAAGGGGGAAGGCCTCCGATGACCTCTCAGCAATCCCGTTGGGTGGGACTTGCTGAAGGTAACACGAGGGGCTGTTGGACTCCAAGGACTCTCAGGAGCCTAGGGGACTCCATCCACCTAACCAGTAGTGCACCAGGAGGCACGTTTCTATTAGTCTATCATTCTATTATTAGAGATGTGGGTCCACATGGCTTCACTTATCTGTGCCAATTTTGGCCCCTGGGACTCCAGGGCCAGGGTCTTTCTGTAATGGTGGAGGGGGCAGTGCATCCCCCCTCCCTGGATGATTTTGGCTAATGGGAGTCCATCCCCTGGGGCCCAGCTTACTTGTAATGCAGGAGGGGGACATGCGGCCCCCCTCCCTGGGCTGGTTTTGGCTCCAGGGGCCCCATCCCCCAGAACCCAGCATCTTTATTCTGGGTGGCCTGGTCCTACCCAGTACACACAGTTATCTCAGTTGGGGACCATGGATCGAGCCTCAAGGCCCCCGTTGTCCCTGCCAGCTCCCCGCCTCCTGCGGGAGCCAGCATTGCTTTGACACACAGGGAGCTGCTAAACATGCAGCTCCCTGTGTGTCACAGCAATTGTCCTGTTTCCCTGCCTGCATCTCTGTGGGCAGAGATACAGACGACACCTCAGCTCTCAGCAAGGGGGAATGTTTTACCGTTCTCACTTGCTGACAGCAGAGTGTTTGCTCTGACTTGGAGGGAGCTTTTAAAGCTTCTGCCAAGTCAGAGCAAACTGATATGTGTGCTATGTGCTATGTGGGCTGACCGGGACAGAGCAGTAGCAGACCCTAGGGGGGTGGCAGTCCCCAGGGCCATTATTGGTTCCATGAGTGGAGTTCTGCCAGCCCCCCTCCTTTCTTGCATTTTGCCCCAGGGAGGTGGTGGTTCCTGGGGCACAGGTTGGCCAAGCGGGCCCACCTGCCTCCATATTTTAAGGTTCCACAGGGATGTGGTAGTCCCTGGTGCTGCAGGTGTCATCATAGCCCCCTGCACTCAATGTAAAGAAAGCCCCAGGGAGCTGGCTGTCCACTGGGCTGCAGGGTGGATCCGCTCAGTCAGTTTCACAAAGACCCAGGGAGCTGGCAGTCTCTGCGGCTGCAGGGGGCACGGGCTCACCGCATTGTTACTATTGTTTGCCCTGGGTAGGATACAGTCCCTGGGGCATGGGGTGCTGTATAGGCACCCACCACTTAATTAAAAAACAGTGCCCCTGGGATTTGTCCTACCCGGGGACTTCTGTTTTTTTAAATAGGGCAATCAGGCAGTACCAAATGGGCTGGCCAGCCAGATTAGTGTGTAAGCTATTCTTTTTAGCAGTTGTGGGCTGGTTTTATTACAAGGTGATTTTTAAGTCTTGTCTGGCGTGGACTTCGCACTTGCACAGTCTCGCTGGCGAGATTTAATGATTTGGGGTATTTTCTGTAAAGGGCATTAAACCCCGCCCCTCTTTTCCATTGGCTGGCGTCCTTGTTTATGCTAAACGGTGGCCAGCCATTGGAAAAGAGCTGTTTGTGACGTTTTTGTTTGGCTTTTTGAGCCGTCCCATTTGGACGGGCTTGTCTGCCTTCCGTGCGTCGTGAAAGCTTTCTTATCTTTATGGGGCCATGTGTTTCCCAATAAAGACAAGAAAGCTTTCACAACGGACGAAAGTGAAAGCGGACCGTGCTTTTTAAACTTTGCACTTCTCAAGCACTAAGAAATTTAAACAAGAGCTGCTTTTTGAAAGACAATTCTCACTCTAAAAGGTTTTTCCAGAGATTGGTCTCTGCAAACTCTGCCTTCGCAGGACGTTGTCTCGCGAATTAAAACGCCGCAGTCTTTTTTAAAGATAACGCATTTTCTGAAGTTTAAAAAAAACACAAATGACATAGTTTACAGACGTAACCCTTCTCAACCTGGCACACACATCTGAACTACTATAGGGTTGATGGAAAATGGAGTGACTTAGGGGGTAATTTTTCACCGTCAGGTCTCTCTGGAAGGCCACGAGGGCTGGGGCTGAATCAGTCACCTGTCAGAGTACCGCAGGGCCAACCGTCCTTAAAACTTAACTCAGATCGGACCGAGCCAGCAAGCTTCCCGCATCCACTTCAGCCACCACCACTCCCTGTCAAGTCTCCTCACGTCCCTCCACCTCACTGACTCACCTTTGTCCACAACTCTGGGGTTCAGATTACCACCTGAGGAGCACTGGTCCTAAGTGAGAATGGATAGTGCACCACTGCTTGCCTCACCCCTACCTTCGGTACTCCTTTTAACCAACTGACGCCTTTCATCTCACCACGCACACACACTTCGAACCTGCCAGGTCCTCTTCCACCCCACAGACAGTGGGCACACGCCACACGCGCAGTCTAGTGTACAGATGTGTCCGTGGCCTCGCCCCCTTGCCCTTTGTGGTCCAGCTTCTAGGTCTATGCGGCACGTGAGGCCGTACTCCGCCCCGGGCCGAGCGGAGGCGGAGGGGGGCTAGCTAGAAAACTTTATCTGCTTTTATGTACTGGGCACAAAGGCCCGCATTTACTTTCGTTTTGCCCCGGGGCTCTCACGAGGCAAACGTGTCCAAACGGCTGAAGCGCACAGTAAAACTGCTGTGTCACGCGCAGTGCCAGCACATGTTATTCTATGCAAACGGGGTGCAGTGGGGCGGGAAAGTGCAAAACACCCTTCGAATTCCACACAAGGGCAGATCTCCTAAACTCCCCAATCTGGCATTTTGCAGTATGCTTGTGCCCAATGAAAACAGAGACACACAGTGGGCAGGTGCAAACTATGGCTCATGTATGTCATCTCCTCAAAATTCCACCTGTGATGTGATGAACCCCAGGGCGGTCGTGGGCAGCCAGAAGCTTGCACAAAAGTGAGGCCCCTCATGCGACACAACACTGCTCGCTTGCCTGTGAGCGGTGGCATATTGTAAACTAAGCCTTGCACAGAATGGCACAATGGCGGGGATGTCTTTTGCGTTGCGCAGTTTTTTGTCCGTCGCTAATGCAGCGCTGCAGATTTTCATGTAGTTGTGTGCACACTTTACTGACCCTGGGACGAGGTTGCCGGAATCGTTCAACATTACGGGCTATTTAGGCTTCAAGTGGGCAATGAAGGCCCTGAGTTCTCCAGGCACTGACACGAACATGGCATCTCACAGCGCCTCCCCACCGACCTTTGCACAACCGGCTGTGAGCTACCGACCTCTGTGCATGAGTTTTACCATTGAGGGTACCTGTTTACACCCCCGCAGTACAACCCGTGCGCACAATACAGATGCCGGGCAGTGCCTGACGTGTGCCTGGCCCCCTAACACAGTGGCATTTCCTGCCCAAGGCACCGTTGCAGAACCTCCCAAGCCCATATAAGTCTCTATAGATAACCCCACCCTCTTTAGATAAGGCGCAATCGTAGAAATATTTACATGAAAAACCAGGCAGGCCGGGGCTTGCTTAACCGACTGTTAAACCGACCCCCTCCATCCCCCTTTGAAGATGAATGGTTATTTTCCATTGTTTGGTAACTTCCATGAGGGGCAGGCGCGGAGGGCACTCGAGACAGAAAGTTCCGTGCAGGGCAGAGCCCCATGCAGAGAGTGTGGAGCTGTGTAATAGACACCGCTTAATATGTCTTCACCAAGTCTGGGCGGGAGGGGAGGCCGGAGGCCAGCGCATTTTAGGCCTCGCTGTGATGATGTATTTGTACTTTTCCGGGACAGCTGTTGTTATGGAAGTCAAACCAGTTCTGGAAAAAAAAGTACAAAAAAAAGTTTCATCAGCAGAGCAAAAAAGAAAAAATGCATTCTCAGGCACCCCTGACGCTTCGTACCTCCCACTGATTGAGCGGCAGTTTTTCTGTGAAATGACACGCTCAGTGTCTGTCTGTCAGTCTTCAGGATCCCTCAATTTGTAAGACACGCTTTAAGAGAGTCCTGGCGAGACCAATGGAATGACAGCAAGGGCCGCAAGGCCGAGACTGCGCGAGAGACTGATCGCACCAGAGGGGGTGGGGGGGCTGCATAAGTTTGGGGGGGGCAGGGTGGCAGGAACAGGAGCGGAGTGGAGTGGAGGTAGCAAGACCAGGCAGGTATGCAATGTGGCTTGGAGCCCAACAACTATATATAGAAAACCTCTGTAGTTAGAGCTGATTCAGAGTTTACTATCAAAATGCCATGTTTCCCTCTGATCACTTAACCCCTTCCAGTAATCTGCCCAAATGTGGTAGCTGCTTGGGCTCTCCCCAATAGTTCCATCTTCCAGATTTAGAGCAGCTCAATCAAGGAGGTGAAAGGCTACTTCAGCCCAGGAGGTGAAAGGTTATTTCAGAAAAAAATGTTGGTATGCATGCCAAATTCTTTTGTTAATTACAGCAATCATTACGGACAAACTTAAACCTCACACATAGAATGAAGACAGAGAATTTGACAGAATCGGCCATTTTTAGGTCTCGCCTAGCGAAAGCAGCGCATGCGCTGCCCTCGCTATTGCGAGTACCTTTTGAAATCGATTCTGTGGAACACTCGCATGCACGCCTCTGCATGGACAAACATGGCTGCTCTCGCCATCTGTTCATAGCAGACAGCATGCGCGTGTGCGTCGGACTGTGGACAGCCCGATGCCATTTTGCGATACTTTAGTTGTCATAGCAACGAAAAAGCGATCACTTTCACTGCCGCTTGTTTATCTTAGTTTCCTTGCTCTTTTTTGTGCGCTGCCTCATTCTGAGCGCCCTTAGTTTTGAAGAGGGAAACTGGAAAGCTGTGTCATCAATCACAAGGTTTACGGTGCAGGCCAGCGTCCTGGCATCTGCACTCCTAGGTGCATGGGATGCAGGGAGGAAGGAGGAGCAAAGCTGGCGGTGCGCAGAGCGGTCGCTCCTCGTTCGCACTCATAAGGGGGCTGCAGAAGGGAGCCTCTGACTGACGGAACAGCTGCTCATCACAGGGATCTACACAGAGCCGCATCTGAGGTAAGGTGTCCGGCTGCTTCCCGGCTCTCGCACGAGCAGCTTTGCCGGTCCATGTTCTTTTATTCTTCTGCATTTAACCCCGCTTACCCTATGATAAATGACACCTTTAAAGGACCAGAAGGCAAGCACTTTGAATTGGAGGAGTAAGTCAAAGCTCACGAACTGGAAGAGCGCGCCCAACAAGGTCCCAGGTGTGCTAGCAAATGGTGTAGCTCTAGCTCTCTGGAAGAGTAAAATAATCAGGCATTTGCCAGGTTGCTAGAAAGCCGGTGTGTTCACATTGTGGTTCCAATTGTAATGGCTGCTGGTCATCTACAAGCCCGATCATTCCTAACGCCGTGACCTCATCCCCCCCCAGCCCCTCATCAGGTCACAAACCTTGTAGTCCACTTGATTCTTTGAGGTCGTATTTGCTAGTCTCATAAAATTGCATTTACCAGGGCCATTTGTTAACTATACATGAGCCTTGCTCTTCGTTTAGAGGCGTATTGCAAGAATCCTATTGGCGCGCCAAAGGCCAAATTGCTATTCCCTATTAGTACTACAACTCCCATAGTGAATGGGAGAGGTGGGGTTTGTTTCTTCTCATGACTACATTTCCCATCTCAAGGGACTGGCCATCTTATCTTAATTGCTGAACCACATGTCCCATGCTGCTCTGTTTGCATGTCTGTGGAAGTTTTCTCCGCCCCTTTGCATTCTACGCATAGTAGTCGCCACCAGTGTATGCACGCAGGAGAGATGCATACATCAGTGAAAGATCCAATGCACAGACAGCATGCAGGTACCCATAGGCGCGGAATGTTCAGGCACCAACTACACACTCTCTTCGTATTGACAGACGATGCGAGTGTGCTTGCAGACCTGCGGATTTTGCTTTTTAAAACTTACGGGCTTAATATAAAACTACACACTTTAGAACATGGTGGACATTCCTAATATATGTACACATCTGCTACATACTCCTGTTTACAGAACGTGTAGTCATCTATCCACAGTAGACACATAAATTTGTATCGGATCGTTGTAATGCTGCTATTCTCAGGCGGGCCTCGCTCGAGATCCACATCTTGAAAAAATGATTGACTGATAGACGCGCAAAATCTGCACTCTAAGAAGTTCACTATAACCTGCATTTGACAACATATACTGGCCCATGTTATATGTTATTTGTCTATTAAAAAATACAACTGGCGCTACTGTGGCATCTTTAGCGCTCAACTAAAATAGGTCTTCATTTACACAAACCTACTAGCAGAATTAATTTTTCAGCATTTACTGTCGGTGGCATAATAGGTTTTGGTATAAAGACAACTTCAGGACCGGCTTGGTGATTTGTGGGCTGTGTGTTGTAACTTTTACTGTTGGGTGGGGGTGAGCAAAAGCAACAAGCATTGAAAATGCAATAGGTCTCGCCTTTAATTGAGTTAAAGCCATTTGCTTTGCTAATGGGATTGTATAGAAAAGCAAATGGCTTTAATTTAATGAAAGGCGAGACCTATTGCATTTTTAATGCTTGTTGTATATTTTGCGCTAATGGGCTCACTTTTATTTTGGTGCCCTGGCTTCTTTCTTTTTCCAGTCCGACCCTGTTGGTAGCCCAGTTCTGGTTATGACCTGCCTGGTGAGTGAAAGATAAGGGGTTACCTTGGATTAGATTCACAGGCTCTTCACAACATACTACTCAAGAATGTTTTTTTCCTCTTGAGTCAGGTATGTGCCCAGCCTAGTAAAGTCATAGTAACTACCTGTATTGTAGCAATTTGAGCCTCAGGAGAACACAGGTAGATAAGGTGTCAGCCAGCTCCCACTATCATAACTCATTTGTGGGTGAAGAGGCTATCGTACATCCTCGTTATGGTTGTAGATATGGTGCGACCCTAAACTTGTAATCTGTCTGAGTGGATATCTACCTCACAAAATGAATCCTGCAGGATTTCCGTTAATGAGTATGCTACACACCCCTGATGTTACTTTCTCAATGATGGCATTTGGTACAAGTGTAGATACAACCCTCATTCTACTGGGGAGACTCAAGTGATAAAATAATGGGGTAAATTACTAACACCCCATGTCAGCTAAAATGTATTGAAATTCAGCTCAAATGCTTTGTTGGTTTGTAAGTCTGTATTTTGAAGTTTTAAATATGCAATTTCAAAATTGCACATCACTGAAAGCATGCACAGAGCTTCAAAAATAAATATTTTCACTAATAATCAGGCCTTCTGTTGCACTCTTTACGTGTGACTCATATTTGTCTGGAACATTTCCCAGATACACTGGACTTTTAAAGGAAACCAAGAATTCTAAGGGGAAGGACATGGGGGAAATGAAATGCTACCTACTGCGGACTGAATGAAAGCAATTCCGATTAAATGTTTTGAGGGCGGTGGCCAGGAACACTGTCCACCATAACTGCAGCTCTATCACAAGGCCAGACACAATAAAGACAGCACCATCCCCGACGATGTGAGCTCTCAAAATATACCTTTGCTTCTCTTTCCTTCGTGAGGCAGCTGATTGCTTTAGAAGATGTTACTGAAACGGATGACTCGTGTGACAGCTTTATCGCTTGCCTCTTCTCTCAGCTACGCCGCTGCAAACTGAGCCTGTGCTTTGGGAGCGGGCAATGCAATATGCAAGAAATTAAAAAGAGAGCAAAGAAGACTCACACAGTAAATGTGCTCCTTAGTTACACCGTCTTAATACAATCGGATTATTTTACTCATCATGCTCCGGCATCGCAGGTGAGTATAGGTGAGAGTTAGAAACGATAGTGACTACAAATAATGGAAAAATCAGCCCAGGGTGTTATGCTGGAGTCTAGGCAGTTTCTAACTATAAACCCGTTCATCCCTGGTAACAGCTATTTAGCTGGGCACTTGGTAAATAATGAATTTTCTCTGCTATTCACTCGGCTGCTGGCTAAATACTAGAGGCAGTGGCATAGCTAGACACTATTTATTATTTGGACTGGGCCTTTAAAAATATCAGAGAAACTTCACTATTTACCCGGCAACTGGCTCAATAGAAGAGGCAGTGGCATAGCTAGACCTGCGGCGGCCCGTGGCAGCCCCTGCATTTGCCACCCTGCTGCAGCCGCATCTAAGAGCATGGGGGTGGTGTGCCTGCGATTCCTTCTACGGCTGCCCCACGAGACGGCTGCTGGTAAGAGCGGGGTGTAGAGGGGAGGCCACTGCCCCCAAAACTCATGCCGCCTGGGGCAGACTGCAATCCGCCCACCCAGCTACGCCACTGAGAAGAGGTTGTGTGCTGTTTGGCCATTAGCCATGCAAATAACAAATAAACTTTACTACATACCTGGCATGTGGCTAAATAACATTCATTATGAACTGTCTGCCCAGCAGTCTAGCAAATAACAAAGAGATTCTTCTGTTCACTGGCTAATGGCTAAACAGCAAACATTATGCACTATTTCTCCAGCAGCCAAGCAAATTGACAAGAGCCTTCCCTTTCAAATGGCAGACAATATATACAATTTTGGCAGCAGCCATGTAAAGAGCCAATAAACTTAATTCTTTACCTGACTTCTGACTTATTAACAGAAATTAGATGCTATTTGGCTGGTGGTCTAGCAAATAGCAAATAGCAAAGATATGTCACTACTTACCTGGCTTCTAGCTAAGTAGCAGACCTATGCACAATTTGGACCAGAGGCCTGCATAGAGCAGAGTAAATTTACTATTTACCTAGCTACTGTCTAAACACCTACATTATATTATGTCTAGCACAGATAGCACTTACCACCTGCCTGGTAGAACCTCAAATAAGGAGAGAACACAACTGTCAACCATCTCCTTATGTATGTTAGTGCTAAAACTGAATAAAATGCAATATGCAACAGAACAGTGCTAACTAATAGGTCTAAAGGTCCCAATAGCTATCAAAAAGAATGCTTGAATGTTTCCAATTTAATTTTGAAGGCATGGCACAGAATAGCACTCTATGATACCAAGGGCTAAGACACAGTGGCTTAGGGGTTCCATTATGGAGCTGTCATATTCTCCACAAATGCTCCTGCTCCTTTCAGTTGACCTGAAGAGGTTGCTAATGAAAACATTTTTAGAGCCTTTGCAAGACTAAGTGCAGCTGTTTACTCTTCTATAGCTAGATACTCTCTCTTACTCACAAAGTAATGTGAATGTAACAGGGCCAAAATTAGGATTCCCAAATGACTCCATGTTATCAGAACACCTCTTTTTCCTTCCTGAGTTTTCATGCAACAAATCGGTGCATTCTGGCATTGATCATTTTGGTTCAGTTCAATTAGGCAATAGAGACAATATGAGACTATAACACCTAACAACAATGTTTTGTAAGAGCAGCAATGACGTTTTCACCATCAGCAAAGATTTTACTGTGCCTTCTGTTGCCTTCAGCAACATCACCCGCTCACGAGACCTTTACAACAAGCTCTCAGAATTCTTCTGTAACAAAATCACCTCCATATACAGCAACTTCGACCCTCAACAGGACCCGGACACCAGCGCAACTCAACTTCCCATTAGTGCCAATGAACGTACCCTGACCTTGTGGCCTGCCGTCACCATCGTCAATATCGCTGCTACCATATAGACCATCCACTCGGGGGCTCCATCTGACCCTTATTCCCATCTCGCCTTCACCAAAGGACTCTTACTGAAAAGCAAAGCACTGATACCTATTCTCAACACCTCCATTGACTCAGCCACATTCCCAGACACCTGGAAACATGCTACCATAATGCCCTTGCTCAAGAAACCATCCTCTGACTACAGACCCATCTCCCATGTACCATACCTGGCAAAGGTCTTAAGGAAACTAATCAACAGATGCCTCACTGACGTCCCCAGCAGCCACTAGCTCCTCAACATCACGCAGTCTGGATTCAGACCCAACCACAGTATGGAAACCGCACTCATTGTAGCCGACCATGAGATCTGCATGATCATTGAGAGAGGAGACACAGCAGCCCTCATTCTCCTGGACATTTCTGCAGCATTTCTCTTACCCCCAACCTCATCAGGCATCTGCACGAGATTGGCATTCAAGGAGCCACTCTCCGCTGGACCTGCTCCTTCTTATTGGATAGAATACAAGCTGTCAACCTGGCACCTTACTCCTCAGAATCCTGCAAACTCAACTGTGGAGTGCCTCAAGGTTCATCACTCAGCCCCACTCTCTTCAATGCATACATGATCCCCAGGGCCAATGCCATCAGAGCATATGAACTCAACATCCTCTCCTATGCACATGCAAATCATACTCTCCCACTTGTTCAAGCCCCCAACACAAGAAAGAAGTTCACTGCCTGCCTGACCAAAGTCGCTAACTGGATGAAAGCCAACTATATCATGCTCAACATCGACAAGAGATAAGTAGTGATCGTCAGCAGGAATACCTCACCATGGTGCTACAACTGGTGGCAGACCAAACTTTGACCCACACTCACAACCCACGCCAGGAACCTCAGAATAATCACCGACAGCAAACTCGACATGACCACACAATTCAACACTGTATCCTGCTTCCACACCCTGAAAATGTTGAGGACGATCTTCAAATGGCTCCCAAGCAACACTAGAAAAACTGTCACTCATGCCCTAGACACCAGCAAGTTGGACAAATGGAACACCCTCTAAGCTGGGATCACCAAATCAGTCACTAGAACAGTACAAACCATCCAGAACTTGACAGCCAGACTCTTCCTCAACCTCTTATACAGAATTCATATCACACCACACCTAATGGAACTACATTGGCTCCCGATACAAAAAGTCTTTCAATTCAAAATCCTCACACAGATATTCAAGGCACTACAGAACTCAGGTCTTACCTACCTGAACAGTTCCATCTCTATCCACCAACCAGCCTGACACCCCTGTTCCTCAGGACGTCTACTCGCACACATCCAACTCATATATAGAACCATATCAGGAGGACAAGAGTAATCTTACATCATTCCTAAAGCATTGAATGGCTTCACACTCCAAATCAGAGAGTCTTCCTCTCTTCTTGAATTCCACAAGAAGCTGAAGACCTGGCTTTTCAACTAACCAACACAACATAGGCAGGACAAGACACACTCACCTGTTCAGTTTCAGGATAATCTCACAGGTGATAGTGTGCTTTACAGATACACATAACATAAAATACAATCAAAGGCCAGATCTGTAAAAGTTGTATTTCGGTGACATGGTGCCCTCTGATATTTAGAGTGATTGTTGCAAAATAGAAGCAATTGCATAGGACCCATTATGCAAGTCAACAACACAGTATAACCAAGGGGCTTCATTCCAATCTCATGCAGAAGGAAGGAAAATAATATAACTGTGAAAAAATACAATCTGTGTATATAATTGTAATCTCATCAACAAATCTCAGTGAAGCGCTACACCCCCCACGGTGACCTTTCCCAGCTCTTGTTCTCCTAATGACTACAGTCCCCAAATCTGAAGTATGAGCATAGTCATTGGTGGACTGGCTACTATTATATCAGTTCAACAGTTTGCACCAGTGTGGTTTCGCACAGGCAAGGTTTACTGTTTTTAATGGCAGATTTGCCTCTATAGAACATTCAGTCTTTCAGTCTTCTCATGGCTAGGCCCAGTTTTATCAGGTTGGTGAAAATGTTGCTATATGTATTTGTAAAGGGCACTATCACCCACAATGGTATCCTGGTGGTGATCTGGCTCTTGTGGCACTGCAAGTCTAAGTGCACTGCTCCTGCAGCAGCAGCTTTAATGACGCATAACCAGTAAGGCAGCTTCAGTCTGCCAAAGGACTGCTGGCCAGGGGTTAGCACAGCAAGCATGCATGGTGGGTATCCTTCTCTGCCAAGTGTGGCCTACCAGACTGAATTCAGACAGGTGGTTAATGTCAACAACTGCAGCCCCAGCGCCAGATCTTCAGTGGGTGTTCTTCGTAAGCAGTTGTGGCCTCCCACAACAGATCAAGGCTTCTGCATTGGTGGCCACAATGACTTCTCCTGTGTGGTAGCCACAGAATCAGACAGAAGTGCACCAGTCTCTTAGCACATGGCATGGATGCCATACAAAACAATGTTGTACGTTAGTTTAATGTCTTGGCACAACTCACTACTAGAACTGCTCAGGGAAACAGAGAAATGCTTTACAACATGGGTTGGCTCCTGGCTCCACTCCCTCTAGCAGTCATCTTGTTCTCTTTTTCTCTGTGTTTCTCACACTAGGACCATGCTGGACTTCTCTTTTGGGGCTGTCTCTTCTCCTACAGGATCAGGCACTCTCTTTCCTCTCTGAGAAAGCAGACAGGAATGCTTAGAGATACTGACCAGACCACCCGCTCTTCCAGCAGGAAGTGTGGACTTCAGGTGATTTCCTTCCTCCACTTCTGGGAGACTAGCTGTGGTCACACAGGGGGACATTCTGGCTACATGCCAGAGATGAACATTACCTCTTTTTTCTCTCAGGCAGGACTAGCCAAGTGAATAAAAAGAGGTTATTCTTAAGGTGGAGGATGAGCATTCAAGTTATCCATCGCAAATTAACCTTGACTCTTCTTTCTTTTGGGATAGGGAAGATTTTCCTTCAGAAGGTTTAGGAGAGAAGGATCTGGAAGTATCAATAAATCTCACCATATGGCCACCTCATGGATAATGTCTTTGATGCTGGCAAAAGATCGGGACTATAACTTGAACTGAATGTCATTGGAATATTAAGGAATATTCCCAGTAAATCCCAGAAAGACATTTTGGTGTCAAGACACAGAATAAAAGAAACCGAAAGAGAGTTTGTACTAATTGATTTTATTACAAATATTTAATGAAATACGACACTGTGAATAAACAGAGACTTTTGGCTACCTCTATTCTTCATTTTACAGTCACACTTCTATATTCATTTTCTAGACAGGGAATGTGGATCTGCTGTCAAAGGTCTCAGAACTGGTTTGGGGTGGTTCTCTTTCACATGTAATTTTCTGGTTGTAGCTCAGACACCGCCTTTATGCAAGGTGATTGCTCTCACAGCAAGTTGCAATGGTGCTGGTTCCAAATAGGAGTGTTGAAAACAAGAGCACAATGAAGTGCAAGATTTTTGCACATGTCTTTCACCCTTCCTGTAGCAGTCATCAGGCACAGACAAAAGGGCAGGCCCTGCATGGAAACGTCCTCACCTTTAGCAGTCATCAGGCACAGACAAAAGGGCAGGCCCTGTAAAGGAATGTCCTCACCCATAACAACAGAAACTGCCGGCCTTCCCTTCACTCCTACTTGGAAGAACTACTGAGCAGCCCTTTACAAACAAGGACCTCATTGAACTACTCTGGGTAGCCCTCTCTCCATTCTTCTTCACTCCAGTGTCTGGGATTCCACACTCCAACCACAGGAATGCAGTTAGTATCATTCCACTCTCTGGGCTTTGGTTGCCTGGGCATCTGCTGCTGATCCTCTGAGTTCTGTTCTCCTAGTCTTACTTACCATGGGCCTGGTCTGGCTAGCACTGGTCTTCTTATTAATGGTCCTCACAGTCTTTGTCTTCTTCCTGATTTTTTGCCCACTGGAATTGGTCCTCTTGATCCTGGGTCTCCATGTTAGGATGGTTCTATTTTTTATCCTTTTGGTCCTGATCCTACTGCCATCCTGATCTTTCAAGGACTCCTTCTCCAAGCTCTTCTTGTTCCTTCATGGTTCCCTTAACCCTTGATCACCTGGTCTGGTCCATCTAATTCTCCTCACCCTGTTCATCTGATTCCTGATACACAAACTCCTTGTTCTGCTGGTCTCCTTGGTCCACCGGAACTCTTATGTCTTGATCCACTTAGGCTTGGCCTTCTCCATCCTGTCTTCTACATTTGATTCATGCGAGTCCTTCTGGCCCCTTTGATCCTGCATCCCCTTTTTAGGGTGCTCCTGAGGTTGGGCATTTTGGTCCTGGACCTCTTCGCCAACCATGTCTAGTCCACTTCGTCCTGATCCTTTTAGTCCACTTAGTCCTCCTTGTTCCGGTCCTTCTGATGGCATTGGTCCCAATTTCCTTAGCCTTCTTTTCCTGGTCGCCTTGTCAAACTGGCCATTGTTCTCCTGGTCCTCTAACTGGTCCTGATCGTTTTGCCCTGGTTCTCCTACTCCTTGGTTTCATGGTCTGCAATATCTGGTCCTGACCTGCCATTGATCATTCTAGCCATCCTTTGTTCTGGTGGATGAAGATTTCCTGGTCCTGAGCTTCCTTGCCCTAGTCTGTATTGTCTTCATTCCCATGTACTCCTGTCCCTGGTCCTCTGAATCCTGGTTTTCATGTTTCACAGGCTCCCAGTTCTTTTCAATCTCCTTGCCTTCACAATTCTGGCCCCTCTGTCCTCCTGGCGGTGCTCACCTCATTTATCTAGTTCTCCAGGTTTGCCTGTTTATAATTGTTCTGCTCCAGGGCCCCTGCCCATATAGCATCGATCTTACTTCTGGTATCCCTTTGCCTTCGTGCCCCATTCTAGTCTTACTAGTCCTCTTGGGCTTATGGTTCGCATGTTCCATCTTCATCTTGTCAATTTGGCTCCTGGACCTCCTAGTTTACATGTTTCAGGTCACCTTCATCTTTATAGCTATTGTCATCATAGTTTAAAGTCCTCCTTACTCTGTTCCACTTGAACCTTCTGATCGTGGTCCCACTGGATATAGACTTCCTGGTCCTTTCTCTTACTCCTGTTTCTGCTATTCTACTGACTCCTGCTAGTCCTAGTTCTCCCTGGCCGTGGTCTTCCCGGTGATGGTCTATCTGCTTCTGGCCCCTTGGTCCTCCTTGATCTGATCCTCCTGTCTCTGGTCCTCCTTTCTATTGTTCTACTGATATTGGTTCTTGTTGGTCTATCCATTTGGATCTGCTAATCCTTGCTCTGTCCCTTCTCATTCCTCTGCTCCTGGTAAATACTCTCACACCCTTTTAGACCCCCTTCTCTTGCTGGCATAGGGCCATGTGTTCATCCTACCTCTGGTCCTTCTGTTTCTTTTGGCCTATGTCCAATGGGTCATGTTCCTTCCCTCCATTCCACATCCTGCCAGTCTTCCTGATCCTTTTCACCCTGATCCCAGGACCCCTAGTCCTGTTTCTCCTGGTCCTATTCATCCTTGTCTGTTTGTCTCTGATCCCTTGAAGTCAAGGTCACCCTGGTCCTGGCTCTTCTTGTCCTGGTTCTCAAGGCTCTGGTCATTCTAACCCTCCTGGTGATCCACCTCCTCATCCTTCTCCCCCATTGGTTACAATCCACCTCCTAAAAATTCTTCTCCTTCCCAGGCACTCGCTACATTGGCTTCAGTCAGGTTCCACCTACAAGTTGTCACTCCGAATTTTTTTTTTGGGCTTCCATATTCTTTTTGCTGAGGCAACACTTTCAAGGACAGAAATCATGGCACACTAGAGGCAGTACACAGCGCATGTATAAACACTGTTTAGCATGTTAAAAACTAAGCTACCATTCCCAAGGTACTTTGCGCAGGTAACTAAAATGTCAGTGCAACTGAAGGGGACACTCATGATGTGGGATCAATAACCCACATACTGAAACCCACTGTGCTGGGTGAATAGTTGAATGAATAAACACTTTCCTTGTGAATTACCCAGATACTTTGCTTATCTATCTCCTGCTTTCATCCCCTGCTTTCATTTCCCCTGTTCCACAGAAGCTCCATTGCAGTGTTTCACCCAATTGACCTCCTGCATGTGTCTCAAAGCACTATGCCACCCAGCACCAATTGCCACATGCAAGTGTCCCTCCCTTTATGGCCCATATACCAATTGTCTCTCTGCATTTCTTGTTTGCTCCTTCTTGTATGTTGCTGGGTCCAAAATATTGAGCAACCACAATCCCTCTTAAAAAGAAGCTAAATACTAGCTTGGGCCTTCCACGAGAAGCCCACAAATGAGCCCAACCCTCAAAAACCATAAAAAAAGAGGATCATTCGCATATAAAAACCAATATATTCTTATGAGTGAAGACAACATTTCTGTAATATGCATTACTATCATATGTATTACTTTTTGTAGATAGGTAAGTACTCAGATACTGCAACACAAAATATCTGCCTGACATATCCTGAAAGTTTGATTCCTACATTTCTTATTTTCAAAATATAATAACACAAATATATAAATCCAAAATTGATGTTACAATTTGTTTGATTTGCAAATCACTTAGCTTAATTTATGCACTACGTTGCCACATATGTTGTAAATTTGTATATGTTCTTACTATCAAATGTTTTACACACTTTCCTGCACCTCCATTACAATATAGCTACCACCCTGCCATTGCCTAGAACTCCTTTGTGATTCATGGCCAGCTAAATAAAGACCTTCTTCACAATACTTTTCCAGACACTGGTCAAATAGTAAATGATCTATACTATTTAGCCTGTGGCCGGATAAACAGTGAAGTTTCAGATATTTGGCAATCCGCTGGCTAAAGAGTAGAATTGATATACTATTTTGTCAGCCGCTCGGTAGATAGCAGAGATTATGTACCATCTGGCAGGCTAAATCTGCTGCGTCCTTTTATTAAACATGATAGGCAGTGGCTGGTACGGAAGAGAATTGTCATCACAGATCTTGAAGCTATTCAACTCTTTTTAAAGCAACCATGCTGATCCTTGAGTCTGTGCATAATATAGCTCACACTCTGGATTCAAAAGCAGAACACAAGGAGGAAAACGTCCTTGTAATGTTTGCTCAAGTTCAGGGGGGGGCTTCCCGTCCATAGTTTATAAGACAAACTGAGGAGTCCAGTCTCGGAGAGTAATTGTACAAATAGGTATGGTATTTGGGAAGAAAAAGTTCAGTGGGTGATGCAGAGAGGATATATCTACACGTGCATAGAGTGGAGACTCACAAAAGTCCTGTACTTGCAGGTATTTCCAATATAGTCTCCTTGTCTATTCATTTTTGACTACTTTCTCCCAAGCTTTTAAAGTGAAAATGTTATTATAGGTTAGGAGGTATGAAGGGATTTTGTCCACATCATCAACGTGGAACCTCTTCCAGTCTGACACATTCCTGGTGAAATGACCACCTCTCAGATGACCATAGTCTTAGCTTCTTGCATTTGTTCTACTGCTGATGGGCAAGCCTTGAAAGGTAACCAGAAAGTGACCCCAGCATGAACATCTTTTGTGTGAACCAAGTCAGTTTTCCTGATATTCATGATTTTGGCACCTTCCTGTAGACTTATCTTGTCATTGTGACTTCTGTCTACTGAGACTGTGTACTATTATGAGAGTGTTTGAGATGATCCCTATACCCAAGTGCAGCATAAAGGGATTGGTGGGGGGTCACAATTTGTCAAGGCATGGGATGTTCACTGTTACTCCTGTAGATGATGGTACAAGGCCAGTTCACGTTGTTACCTTGCACCTCGAGAGATTCATTATATTCTTCAAAGTACAGAATTGTTTTTGACAGCCACATTTACATAGGGTCAACAAAGTTTAATGCATCAATGAAGAATTATCAGCAACTTGAGGCACTGCTGGGATTCAGTCTCGCTCTGCAGTTCTCACTTATTTCATTTGACTTGCTTAGGTTGGGGTTTTATTTTTGCCCTGATGACTGATACATAAGGCATTAGGCCCCTCTCAAGTTCTACCACACTGGTGCCTATACTAGTTTTCAGATTCTTGTCTTCGTCTTCATAACTCCACGATGCCTCACATGTGCTAGCTGTACGGTGCAGGCAATCAGCATTCAGGCATTGCAATGCAAGAGGCTCCTCACAGGACCAACCTTTCTTCAGAAACTTCTATCTCATGTTAGAGATTATTAAAGACTGCTAACAAGTATTTTTGGTCAGGAGTGCTATGTTGATATTCTTGTATTGGGCCTTTCACCACAAATGTAACAGCAACAGACCAGTTCAGAGCTCATTAAGCTAAACCCTGCCTACAAGCCATCAGGAAATGCATTTACAAATAAACAGGTCTTCCACCACTTCTACTGAAGAAAATCTTCACCTGTATCATTAAACATGGCAAAACAGGGATAGAAGGCACTATATTTGGTACCCAAGCAGGCAGTGGGGTCCTCCTGAGCTGCCACACTAAAAGGTAGCTCATACACTCAGCATCAGCACTGTCGAACACACCATGAAGACTTTCAAACACTATTCACAGGATATGGTTGCCTTAAAGACAAAAACAATGGGCTTGATGTTGGCCTCTCTGTTCAAGTGACCAACCCAAATAGTCACAAAATTCCTAATTATATAATGAAGCAAGTAGAAAGACAAACAGTAATGTTGGAAGAGATGAGGATTATTAAGAATGTTCAGGGGGCTGGTTCTGGTGGTCTCCCTTGTAGAAGTAACCAAAACTCCTATGGAAGCTAACAAGGAGGGCATATGGGTAGACGTACACCTGCAAAAACGCACCATCACATATGAGAGGCAACTGACTTCTACCATGAATTACAAAATGACAACCTATAATGGAATATGTATCAATAAAGGAGAGACAAGATGTATCATCCTCCTTATTGGCAAGCACATAAAAAACTGGACCCTAGTCAGATATGTGGGCCAATTCTCCTATTTGGAAAAAATCACATGGGTTTTTGGTGTATAACCCTCACCCACCAGAGGTACCACTTGGTGGCATGCTTCATCATTGGTTTCGTCCCGTTCCACTGCGGAAGGGTGAATGCTGCTACCTGTGACTTATGGGAGCACTGGATAGTCAATACAAAATTATTGGGGATAGGAGGGTTTCTTTAGTGTTTACAAATACCTGTCTGGTAGGAAAACATTGATGTTTTCCGTCCTCCAGACAGTATTATTAAAACGGAGTAGAACAGTAACAAAGTTTGTTTGAATTTAATGATCCTACTTTCTAAATGGTGATGGAAATGGCCCTTTCTGCAGGGTCACCCCAAAACTTTTTGCCTTCTTCTTCCCATTTTTGCTGAATTTAGTTTTGTTGGTTTTAGGACTCTGGGCACCTTACCACTGCTAACCAGTGCTAAAGTGTATGTGCTCTCTACTTAAAACATGGTAACATTGACTTATCCACAATTTGCATATTTAATTTACTTGTAAGCCAATAGTAAAGCACACTATATGTGCCCAGGGCCTGTAAATTAAATGCTGCTTGTGGGCATCCAGCACTAATTTGTGCCATCCACTTATGTAGCCGTTTAAATATGTCTCAGACCTGCCACTGCAGAGCCTGTGTGTATGACTGCCATGTCGACTTGGGATTTAAAACCCTTTGCCAAGCCTGAAACTCCCCATGTATTACATATAAACCGCCCCTAAGGTAGTCCCTAGGTAGCCTATAGATCAGGGTGCTATGTAAGTAAAAGGCAGGACGCAAACTTTTTCATTTTACATGTCCTGGTAGTGCACAACTCCCAAGGCAAGCCTGTAGTCACTCTCGCATCAAGGTCTGGTCTGGTCAATATTCAGGCATCGGTGATGCGACCTCAGGTCACTAGACCACAGGAGACCTTGATGCAAGTGTGACCATAGGCTCGCCTTGCCACTGGAGGACCTATGAAGCAATAGTATTGCTTTTTATATATAACACAGAAACCAAGTAGGTGTAAGGTTTATTTGCGTGTGCAGAGTGTGTGAAATTGTAACGCTTTGCATTTTCTAATAAGTTTGAACTAGGAGTGGTCTCGATGAATGTATTCATTGATCCTGACGAAAGCCACAGGGAAGGGTGGCTTGAAACATGTAGACTGTTAAGTAGAATCATTAAATCAAAACACACTTTCTACTGTTCTTTCCCGTTATAATCATATCATTTGGAGGATGGAATAAAACAAAGATTTCCTACCAGACCGCTATTTTTAACCTCTAAAGAACTCCCCCAACATTTTGTGTTGACTATACAGTGCTCCCATGTAAGTCACAGGTAGCAGCATGCCCCGTTCCCCAGCAGAAAGGGAAGAACGCAAGGATAAGCATGTCACCAAGGTATAAACCTAGTGGGTAAGGGTGATACAACAAACAGCCTTGTGTTTTTTTCCAAATTGGAGATTTGGCCCAAATGTCTAAGTAGGCTCCAATTTTTTGATGGAACCCATAATGGAACCCAGCGCATCACAAGGTTAGATCTGTCTGCAGGTTATGAACTTGATGTGAATGAGTAATTGAGATATTTCACAACATTCTCCACTTACGTGACTTACCTTCATGCAAAAGATTGATTTCCTCAACCGCTAAGGTTTTCAAATGCCAATTAAGAAATACATATTGATCTGAGCACAGTCAACAATCTATGTTACAGCTGCTTGATAAACGCAAAGACAGAATTGGGAAATCACAAGTCACATTTAACCTGTCTTTAGTTAATACATGTTAAAGGGCTAACTCTGTGTAAGGAGAAGTGTAAATTACTCTAACTGAGCCTGGAATTATACAGGTACAACTTCTCAGAATCAGGAATAATGGCAGATGCACAGAAATTGCAAAGTATCAAATGTGTAAGTACTCTCCAAAATGTAAAAGAGCTGCCTGGGCACAACTCCTACTGTGGATGTTGCATTCCTAACCTGGTTATCTGCACCAAACCAACGTGAGAACTACTAAGGCCGAGAAAACCAGAGATATCCAGAGAAAGCTCTAGAAAATTACAGCCAGTTGCCTTCCCAGACAGAAAAAGTGCCTTCCTGTCTGACCAACGAAAGATGCATAAATAGTCATGGAGGTGTCATCTGGGGCTGGTAAGTCAGGATGATTTCTACCGAATGAGTCAGACATGCACTGAAGCAACAAAACAGTGATATTCCAAAATTCAATGTGATGTATTCACAATTCGCAGAGACTGCTGATATTTCCATATTTGTTTGTATGGACACCCATTTTTAGGGCAACTATTCACAAGCCATTTATCACAACCTCTTAACTGTTCTCTTGGGTTAATCAGCTCCAAAAATACTGAGCCAGTGGTGTTGCTCCTGCAAAGTTTAAGCTTTCTTATACCCGCATGAATCATTGAACCCAAATAATACATTTCATAGTAACTTACTGGACATAGGTTGACTGCCATGATAACCAAATGTCTCCCATGGAGAGTATCCCTGAGCCATAGTGGATGCAGTCCTTGTTGTAATTAATGAGTACGACCACCTCAGTACCTTGATTCTCACTAAACATTTTGGGTACTTGTGTTATGCTGAGGTTCCATTGTGCATCGGTGACATGCACTTTAATCTTACTCAGGGGCCCTTTAGATTCGTTTTCATCCCTGATGGTTCAAGCCACTATTGTGCCAGTGGATCCTCAAATCTACCCTGGTCTCTTATCTGTGGATTGTCAAACTGTTGCTTTAGCTCAATTTTACTACATGGTGAGTATCAGCGCTTATGCCCTGGGCAATATTCTTCATGGTGTTTATTCCCACTGCAATATCCACAGTTTGTTTTGTCTCCCAACATTCTTTGTATCCCCTCGGGTCATACAATATTGATGTTGTTCTGCTCGAGCCACCCATTCTGTCAATTCTTCTTTCACTTTCATTTTGGGACATGCCATATCAGGTGCCCGCACAGTTTCTCAGCAGCACGAGGCCTTGATCTATTTCAAGTACGCTTAGCAGAAGAATGTCCTGCTCTGCCAGGATACATTCCTCAATTTGGGCGATCATGAGCTTACTTGTATGATCTGTGCACTCACACGTTCATCATTATCCACATTGTAGGTATTTAATAATTTGTGAACATGAAGCATGTCAAAGTATTCCTCTTTTTCCTGCTGGGCTATTAGCAGTATGATACGTTTATAATCAATGTTGATCTGAGGATCAAAGTAGGTGTTGAGCACTGAGACTTACTTTGCGATGCCATCACAACCCGTGCTCATCAGTATCATGAATATTGCTTCCTCTACAACATAATGCAGCAGCAGAGATATTTTCATATACCACCCATCATCTTAAGAAAGCGGTTCAGCCACAACTTTGATTGGTAAGGTTTGGCTAATGGAGACATTGGTGACAGGGCTCTATAACCGCCATCTTCATCCGCCATATTGGAGTGTTTATGTGATGAGAAAAGGAGGACCTCTAGTGGGATAAATTTATCAAGCAATTTCCATCAACAATAACACCTCAATTGTTATTGGACAAATTCAACAATTTTTCATACAACACTTCAATACTTATACATAGATACCTTCGTCTGAAAGCCTCATAAAATCAGAGTTTCTAATGAAGAATATACTTAAAGACAAAATTTAGTTTACATCACTGCATATAACAAAAAGGTCCCAAAATCTTTAAAAAGAAATATACACCATCCTTGTATATAGTACATAGTTGTATCAAGAGATGCCAATTAAATTATTTTCCAATGTGCTCTGTCTAGATATAGTCCACTATAGCAGAAACCGTCGAGTTTGTTTGTGTATGGAGCATCTAACTGGATTTCGTTGGCTGTCCACAAATAAACTTGTCACTTAAAATCTTCACAGTTGACTTCTCATAATGTGTGGTCAATGAGTTTCAGCCTAACAAGTTGTTGCCTCCTCAGGACAATACAAAGGAGTCTAAACCCACAAAAGTGCCATATATTGATTTAATGTAATGAGGGTGCCAGCCATAATAGTACTGGCAAGTTGCTTGCTGGGCAGCGGGGTCCTTGATTCAGCAGGCCGGTCAGTCAAAGATCCATCCTTGTTGAATATATGGCATGTGCATTTGATGGCACAGATTGTGCTACAGGAAAAACAAGAGGTTGCCAGAACTCAGCGGTCCGGTCCTTTTTGATGCTGAAACTGAATGTGCTTGCAGATTAATTATTACTTAACTTCCACCCCTACACCCTTACAAACCTAGCAGCCAGTAACTAAAACATAATAAAAATAAATAGATATTCCATAAATTACATAAGTGAAATCAATTAACTAATTAACAATTAGTTCTTAATTAATTATTACTTAATTTACTTACCACCCTATTCCCCTCCAAACCCAACAAAGACACTATAAATTACTGTACAAAATTAAAACTTTATATAAATACCAGCAACGCATAAAATTTATATATCAACTAATACACATTCAAATAATTCTAAAATTATATTTGTTACCACTATCTTATTGAAAACCATATTTAAAAAATTGATATAGTGAAAAACAATATAAAGAAGCTAAAAACATGATATTCGTATTAACGATATTTGTACATGACAATATTTGTGTATCTTGATATTTATTTTCCAATATTTCTTCCACCCGATATTTCAAATATGATCAATGAAATAATATTAAGTTCCAAGTACAGAATGGACCACAACGAGCATCAAACCCCTTCAAATCAACAATCAGAATGAAATGATAGAAAAATCTAAACAGCTGGATTCAATACATGAAAGGGATAGAATTAAAAAAAAATCCTCTTTCTCAAAATATGCATCTTTTTATAATGTTCGTCACAAAGAAAGTAGACTATATTCATAGCATGATTTTACGTTATTGGGCATCATTAAAATGTTAGTTGCACAACACTAATCACATTGTCATTTTTAAATGGCATGTTTTTGCATAATATTCTCGTTGGCTATTAAATACATAATTTGATATTTGGATAACGATAAACCAAGCGAAAGCTCAAAAGTCAAAGCATCAAATAAAGTCCAAATATCAGTTCTGTGTTTTTTCTTCTACTTTTATTTCATGTTTGTCAGATATTTTTCTTGTTTCTGTACAGTTTCTTCAAACAAATGCCTTCAAGCCAAGCCAACACGTGTTTCGTCCAAAAGGCTATTAGCTTCATCAGGGCGAAATTCTACAATATCAAATTCGGAATAAAGTTCTAAAAATTTCCTCTGTAATCCTAAGTAGCCATACACGTTTCTTCTGTCTGTACAATCAAATCATATCGCTGATAGCCGTGCAAGAGGTTCTTATTGCAGATCTCCGGTATTCAGTTTCAGGATATGTGGCTGCTACTTATGAACTTACACTCGAGTGATTGGGGTTTGGATTTTTTTTTTTTTGATAAGCAAATTTTTATTTTGCAAAAGAACACACATAAATACACATACAACCGTCCTAATGAACTGGCATCAGAATGGCATCTCCTAGATTCATAGCCCCTCAATAGGGAGACCTCCCCTTCCTTTCCCGACTCCCTCACTCCCTCCACCCGCATTGACACCCCTAGATTATACCCCCTAGCCACTTCCCCCATATTCTGCTAAACTTTTTGGGGCAACCCCGCGCCTAATACATTATGCGCTCCTGCGTTGCGCACCAGTCCACCCCCCTTCTCCATGTAGCGCATTTGGGTGGGTCAGTCCGCTTCCAGGCAGCGGCAATATCCCTTTTAGCCACTACCAGAGCCGTAGTTAGGAAGACTTTCTCATTACGGGAACCGTCCAAACTGTCCGTTATCCCCAGCAGGGCCAGTTTGGGATCATGGGGAACCTCCCACCCCAGTGTCTCGGTTAGTTCAGTCTCAATCTCGCCCCAGTAGGCTCCCAGACGCGGGCAGGTCCACACCATGTGGAAAAAATCCGCCGGGTCTGCCCCACAGCGCGCACATGAGGCATCTGGAGAAAGACCCGCACGGTAGAGGCGTTCCGGGGTCAGATATGCGGTATGCAGGTAATAAAGCTGAATGAGCCACAACCTGGCTGATGAGGTAATCATCCTGGGTGCCATAAGGGCGTCCCTCCAATCAGCTTCGTCCAATGGTCCCACCCAGGCCTCCCAGCGCAGCTTGGTGTCGTCCCAGTCCGTCGGGGTGTTATTGACCAGGGTCCGGTAGGGTTTGGATTTTACGATTTGATTGTTTACCTTTATCCAAATTACATTAGGTGGGCATCGCCCACATATTACGACGTGAGGTGGTCGTTGTATGGTCAACCTGAAGCAGCGGCTTTAAGCAGGATACCTATTGTAACCACGATTACCACTTCCCTGCACAGGTTTTCCCCACCACTGTTCTTTTTGTTGTTTACATAATTTGTTACACAGAAGAAATTGTACATTTTATTAATGCGAAACACAAGAGAGAAACAATTAACTACTTTTGCACATAAATAACGGAGGCTCAGCTAAGCAACCTTGCAGTGTTGCAACATAAGAACAGGCAAAGCAGGTAAAGCATTATTTTATTACATGTATATAGACAACGTGGTTTGCAGCTCAATTTAACTGATTTTCTTACAGCAAAATGAAACATGAATGTGCGCAGCTCATTCATAGCAAAATAAACATCACAATTCTGTAGTGGAGGGACAGCCTAGTCATGCTAACTATAGCAAACCAAAACCAGGCACTATTATTTTATTTTATTATAAAGATAGACTCTCACAAGCTCACTTCCATCCCATTATTACAACTCTGTCATCATTCTTCATATTGAAAGATTTTCCCTCCGCAATGAAATCAAGCCATTGTAGATTTTCTCCTTTTGCTCATCAGGAGCAATCTCTTCCTTCGTCAATCTTCTCATTGTTTGTTTCTTCTTGTTCCTGCAATTACATATAAAACACATAACAAGAGCTACTTCACAAAACATGAACATTAGAACAACACTCATTATCAATATGAGCTATTTATTACTATTGAAACAATAACCTTTATTAGTATAACTGTTGTTGTCTCACTAACCCATAAACTTATCTTTTCCTGGATCCCAAGTTCTCCTAAAGGCTGTCTAGCATTAACAATTTAATTAATGTAACCAATATATTTGTTAATACCCTCACTATTATCTGGAATGCAACACTGGGTTTCCAAAACAGGACAGACATCCCTCTCTTCAACCAAAAGCATATCTAAAGCTAATCTATTCTGGATTGTCATCAATTTAATCACAAACATCTATCAATGCTGTCTAGCATATAGATCATTTCTATAAAATCTACACACACTTTTCCCTATCATAGCTGAATCATACGTTTCATTCATTTTCATTCATAACAGACAGACACTACCTTCCTTCTCTTACCAAATTCTCAGACTAGGATGTATTTTTATCATTTTCCGTCAAATTAATTCTTATTTCTTCCAAACTTCTCAACTTATCTTTTGATTTTTTTTCTTTTTATAATCTCTAATAAAATTAGGATTGATAGTAGTCCATCTAGTAGTCCACTTTCACTGTTTAGTACTCTAAAATACTATAGAACCCTTATATGGTTGAGTTGCTTCAAAATTTGAAATAGCAGGTAAGTAATTCATTAGACTATCATAAACTGCATTAAAATCTTCTAAATAATCCTGGTACATGAAAATGAATATAAAACTACTCATGATAAACTATAAGAAAGAGGTAACTATATATAAGTCATACTTTCTGAAAAGAGGTACGCAAATGTGTACAACTATAACAATCAGACACATTCATTATATCTCTATAATTCTTCAAAAATCTATGAATCTATGTAAGAATGTTCTTCAAATTCTTCCTCATATGTATTTCTATTTTTAGTGTCATTCATAAATATTGAGCTATTAGTAGTTTTTGGGAGATACCCATCAGGAGGATATGTATACACAAACATACAAACAAGTAGGGCCCGATTCACTGAACTAACTTAAGACAAAATCCTAAACTTACTAATTTTGGTATTCACAGAAGGCATTTAGTAGTAGTGAAGTTAGGATTTTGTCTTAAGACAAACTTAAGACAATCTTAAGACAGACTTAAGACAGACTTAAGACAGACTTAAGTTAGGATTTTGTCTTAAGTTTGTCTTAAGTCTGTCTTAAGTCTGTCTTAAGTTTGTCTTAAGTCTTTCTTAAGTCTGTCTTAAGTCTGTCTTAAGTTTGTCTTAAGTTTGTCTTAAGTCAAACTTAAGACAAAATCCTAACTTTACTACTACTAAATGCCTTCTGTGAATACCAAAAGTAGTAAGTTTAGGATTTTGTCTTAAGTTAGTTCTGTGAATCGGCCCCGTAGAGCTGAAATAAGAATTATTTTAATTATTTGGAAACCCATGCAAATCATCTCTTTTCTTGGAGATATTTTGTTCTTTTTCTTTTAAAATATTTTTTCAGAATAAATGTAGTCCTCAAAGCAATGATGCAAAAATTTTAAAAAAATCAGTTTAAATTGTGAATGTAGTAATTTCCTTTTTTTCAAACATTCAAAGCAACAGAGTACTTCTTCACAAGGAAATGTATTAATAATTAGCCATCTAATAGTTCATTTGTCATTTCACTTCAAAGTGGGCGTTCAGTATATTCAAACAAAAATCAAAGAGTATTCACGTCAATGTCTCCTTTAATCAATTCAAAATTTGTCAGATATCCCAATTCAGTAGCTGTGTACACCTTTTTGCCACTCTCTCTCTCTCGTTGTTCTTTTTGTTGCATGGCTGGTTGCAAACTAATCAGATGTTGATTCTCCAGTGCTCATCTCAGATTCATTGTCAGCACTTTCTTTTACTGCTTTAGCTGATTTTGGGCCCATTTACTAGATCTGCTTTGTACCTCACTGCTTCTCTCTTGCACACTTTCAGGCAGCTCATCTTAAATCAAGCTTCATCTTCTTAATTTCCTTGATCTGCTTGAGTTTGATGAGTTTTAATTGCTTGGTTTCATTTTGGTTTTGGTTTCAATTTCACTTGCTTGATCCTCATTTACTTGAGGTTGATCGTAATGTTGCATCCCCTCTGGTTCCATGTATCAAACCTGAATTTTATTTTTGTTAGTCAACGGTTTGTCTCAGTTTTTTCACCAGCAGCACACACTCTCCTGCTGTGGGATGTGTGGATCCAGTACAGCAAACCTCCACACTTCATAGCCCTATTTGTCACCAAAATCCCCTTGCACCTTGACTCAAGGCAAGATTTTCTCACATGCTTTTTGATGAGGACCCATTCATCTGGCTGCAGAACATGATACAATTCTGTGCTTGCAGAGGGTGAAGTAAGTTGCACCTGGTGAGAGATAGAATGTACTGAATCAACTAGGAGCTTGCAGTAATCCAAGATCAAATCATCAGAAATATTCACAGTAGCTGCAGATGGTATTACAGGAATCCTCGTGACCCTTCCCTTTAACACTTCATAGGCACTTAACCCTGTCTTCTTATTAGGTTTATATCTCGTACTTTGTAACTCCAAGGGAAGTGCATCTGGCCATCTGGCCATTTCAGAGACGTTGAAGCATATAATTTCGTCAACGCATTCTTTAGCACTCCATTATTATGTTAAACAATTTCTGATACATCTGGGTGATAACTACAATGTTACTTCTCATCAATGCCTAATGCAGCACACACAATCTTCATGATGTCACCCAAATTTGTTCCCTTATCAGTCTCAATTGAAGAAGACATTACAAACTTAGGAATCAACTACCCCAATAACAGCTTGACAACTGTTAGTGAACTCACCTGCTTACTGAGTATGCCTCTATCTGCTTTGAAAACAGATAAACAATCATTAGAATACACCTCTGACCATTACATCATACCATTTCAACAAAATCAACCTGTAATCCTGTGAGGTGACCTGCTTCTTTTCCTACGTGGCTCATTGCTACACTAGTTTACTTTCCCACATTGTTTTATTGAAATACTATGAATCTCTGACACAAATCCTCCACAACAGTTCTGAAATGTGGATAAAACAAATATGTTTTGAAAAGCTTCACCATTCTATCAATCCTACATGTGTGTTTGTGCCCAGCGCACCTTTTGAAAGTTGTGCCGTGTGCAAACAATGATAATGTGCAATACGGCCCCAGGCGGGTAAAATATCTATCAAGCACCACATTCATCAATGATAGAAAACGAGAGTAGAAGGACTTGGGACATTGATAAGTATCACAAAATTGGGGAAAAGTGACTGGAGCATCATTAGAAAAAAGTTGATGGACCCACATTAGACCTTTATCCTTAGAAGAACTCCACAAAAGAGGTCTAATTTTGATCTAAATTAGAGAATTATACCATAATGGCATTTGAAGACATATGAAGGGAGTCAAGCAAGTTGATTGGAAGGTAGACTTGAGCAACGAGATAGACTGCTTAAAGACTGGAGAAGAAAGGAATGAGGTTGTAGAAGAAAAGGATAAAACTTCCTTAAAAGTGAAGGGCCTAAGGAAACTCTTTCCGCAAAGTAAAAGTCTGGAAAATTAACTTCACCAGCAGTTTTAGACTTTTGCAAATAAGAAAGGGCTACACGTGATTTCTTTTTATGCCACATAAAAGAAAGAAGTAACAAATTTTATTTTTTTACATAAGACTTTGGTATATGAATTGACAACATAGAAAGGAGATACAAAAAAAAAAGAGATCATCATTTTAATCGCATCTTGATGACCCCACCATGATAAAAATAAAGGATGCTAGGAAGAGAGAATTTTTTTAACCTTCTTACTAAGTTCTTTAAAATGAACTCTAATAGTATCCAGAATAGAATTTGTGACCCATATACCTAAATATTTAATTTTGGCAGAAGCAGACCACTGAAAACCAGTTATGGGCTAAGGATGAATAAAAGTGTATTTATTAAGTGGAAGAATTTCAATTTTATCTTTATTCACTTTATAACCAGATACTTCAGAAAAAGAAGAAAGTTCTTCTAAAAGAGAAGGTAAAGATTTCCCTGGAGAGGAAATAAACAAAAGGATATAATCTGCATACATGGCAAATTTAAATGGTTGGTCACCATACACAAAGCCAGAGATCAATAGTTTAAGACGAATCCGGAAAAGAAAAGGTACAAGTGCTAAAACAAATAGTAAGGGGGAGAGCGGACACCCTTGCCTTACTCCTCTATAAAGTGGAAAATATGAAGAAACCTTGCCATTAACCAACACAGATGCCTTAGGGGAATAATATAAAAGAGAAACAAAAGCAATACATTTAGGTCCAAAACCATGCCATGCTAATGACTGAAGCATAAAATCCCAACTTATTCCATCAAAGGACTTCTCAGCATCTAATGTTATAGCTGCAAGCGAGGATTTAAACAAAGGGGCTTTACTAAGGACATTAGATAATAAAAGAGAATTGTCAAATATTAATCTGCCTTTAATAAGTCCTGATTGCTCCTTTCCAATAAGGTATGGGAGGAAGGACTCTAAACGAGGGGCTAGCAGCTTAGCAAAGATCTTGTAATCAGCATTTAACAATGTAATTTTTACAGTCATGGGGATCCTTACCATCCTTATGGATGAGGCAAACAATAGCTTCTTGAAAGATACTAGACATAGATGAGGAATGTACGAGTAAACAAACAAAATAGGTATGGAAGAAAATATGTGAGAAGTGGAGGTAAAATTCCACTGTGAGCCCATCAGGGCCTGGAGTTTTCCCCAATTTTAAAGCTTGTAACGCATGAAGGATTTCTTCCGGAGTAAGATCCTTTTCTAAAGATTTAAAATCCACATCAGGGGAAATTTTGTGAGGAATTTGACCCAAATAATCTACAATAGTAGAGGACTTTGCCAGAGATTCAGGAGTATGCATGGATTTATAGAATTTAACGAATTCCTCTAAATTATTGTTATGATTAGTAACAGTTCCTCCTTGCGAAGTTGTCACTCTATCAATAATGCACCTCTCCTTTTTAACCTTTAAATAGTTTGCTAACAGTTTACCTGCTTTATTCTGCCCACCATAATAACATGCGCTTTGCCTAAGCAGAATACAGTTTGCCTCTTTAGTAGAAATGGAATTAAACTTGAAGGAGATAATGATGATCTGACGGCAATTTAGGAAAGAAATATTTCTGTTCCAGAATTTTTATCGAAGAAAGTAGGGCATTGTGTTCTTTAGCAAAACTTTTATTTCTAGAAACATATCTTAAAATATGCGCCGCTTTAAAAGTATCCCAACAAAACAGGAGAAATAGAAGTATTGCCATTAAAAGCAAGGAATACAGAAGTAGTAAAGGAAATAAAAGAACTATAAAACTGAACATCTTGCAAGAGAGAGATATTAAATCTCCATCTATGTTAGGAGGGGCAAGGAAGAACCAAATCCAAGTCAGTAATAACCATAGCATGATCAGAGAGGATAATGGGAGAAATAAATGAATGTGTGATGTGTTGCGAGAGAGATTTAGAAAGAAAAATATGATCTTAACGTCAGAGGGTACCATGAGAGGATGAGTGATATGAGTAATCTCGTGCAGTAGGGTGCAAGATCCTCCAGGAATCCACCAAAACTCCTATGGCAATGGACGAATGAAATTGTTTATGCATTCTCTGAGACAAAAATTGGGTTGAAGAACACCTATCCAAATAAGGATCTATAATTTGGGTGCAGTCACCCTCCAAAATAAAATATGAATCATGGTATTGTGTACATTTCCTAGCAATAGAGGGCCAAAAGGTGTGGTCAGGAATCATACACATTTAACACCGTAAGGGGGACATTATCAATAAGATAAGTAACTACAATCCACCTACCATTATCATCCGTTTCTTGTGAAATAAAGGTAAAATTGAGCTACTTGCTGCACAATATCACAACACCATTCTTTTTGTTCAATGATGGGGAAATGAAGACATTTCCCACTCAATTACGCTTACATTTTTAAAGCTTCAAATGATATTATACGGAATTACAGGTATCAAATATCAGATAAATGGCTTGAGAACAGTAAAAAAATAGAATAAAACAAGAATCAGAAAAGGATTAACACCAGAATAGGAAAAGGAGGAGAATAAGTAATAGTTAAAAAGGGAAACTTGGGAAGGTAAAATAGGATGGCGAAGGCAAGAGATGGATAACAAGAAGAAGAGACAGTACTGATCCACAAGGGACGACCGAAAAAACATACCTGAAAGGGTAATAAAAAGAAAAGGAATGGGGTGGTGACGACACATGAGACGATGACAGGCCCAGAAGGGAGGAAGTCCAGCCGCATCAGGACCATATACAGTCAAGAGGACGGACCGCACAAACGTAGTACAAAAGACGCATCTGCAAGAAGATAAAAAGAGCATTGTAAAAACAAATAATGCAACACATTTGGCACTTCTACACAGTACATATTAATATACTAAAGAATTTAAAAAAACTTCAGTTAGACGATTTTTAAGGACCCAACAAGGGAAAGAGAAGTAAAAGTAAGAGAAAAGGGAGAGGAAAAAAAAGTCAACAAGTAGAAGAACCAGCAGTATCCTTAGAAATCAAAGTGTGTGATTGTATAAACTTCTTAAGTTCTGCTGTATCCTCAAGTGTAGTAGTATTATTTTAGAAGGTCACTTTGAAGATGCATGGATGTAAAAGACCGTATCTGGCTCCAAGAGAATATAAATGAGCTTGTAGGTTAAGAAATGATTTCCTTCTGGCTGCAGTGATGTTGGAAACATCCTGAGATAGAAAGATTCTTTGACCAAGCCAAGTGATTTGACGTTTAGCTTTAGCCAATAAGTCCGTAAACTTCAAAAAAAGGATAATGACTTCTCTGGGTTTGGTGGAAGGTGCAGATAATGAAGGACGAGGCCCAAGCCTGTGAGCCCTCTGAATATTGAGCTAGGTTGAGGAAGGCATATCAAACAATATCGGCAGGAAAGAGGTAAAAAAGGTGACAGGATCCTCTCCTTCCAAAGCTTCAGGAAGGCTGTATATGTGATGATTATTTCACCTGTATCTGTTCTCCAATTTGTGTGTGTGCTTTTTGAGTCGGAGCACCCTCTTTCCAAGGAGTGCATTTTATTGACTTTATCACGTAAGTCTACAACCTGCAGTTCTACCATTGACACATGACTCACCATCGATGTCCATTTGTCATCCAGATGTTGTATCCTGTTATTCGTCTCCTCAACAAAAGGACGCAGTGCATGGATTTCCCCCAATAATAGATCCAAAGAATTAGGAGATACTGACTTCTCAGGCGAAGGAGGATCATGCTTTAATCTCTTAAGTGTAGAAGAAGGAGCCAATGCTTTACTGACAGTGGAATTTAAGGAGGCACTGCGAGGATTCGTAGAAGTCGCCATTTCACCAGAGGAGTCCAATTGGTCCACTGTTAATATCTTTTAGCCACGACCTGCACCCAGTCCAGAAGAAGATAATTGCCCCTTGGGAGTAAATAAAAACTGGGGCTTCCGCAGCCTTCCCATAAAAAAGGGAGCAGTACAGCTAATAAGCAATCATAAAAGATTAAATGTTTATAATGATACCAAACTCCAGATAGCTTCCGGAAAATAAGCCTTCAACATTGCATAAGCGCCAGACGAGGGTTTCTCAGCATAAAAAACAACATCACCTACGATCTTTTAAGCCTTTCAGGAAGCAGTTGCTATGCTCCAATGCAAAGCATGATGACTAGTTTTCTCAAGCTGGAAGACAAGTACATTGGAAAAATAACTGAAATGGCGGCCGCATCTGAGGAGGGAGCTGCAGTGCAGAGAAAGAGAAGAAACAGGTGCCTTACATCAGGAAAAAGCAGAACCGCATCGTCTTCTTACTTGCATCTTCCTTCACAGATGCAGTGTGATCTTCAAGGTGGGAGGAAAACAGACAAAAAAGCTGCAACTGGCCCAAGATGCGGCAACGCTCCTCCACTAGGTGCCCATCTTAGGTGCCGAAGCACACCCCTCTGTATAAGTTTTTTTTATTGCTTAATTCTTATTAAACCTATTAATACTCACCATTTTTTTTATTGATTGTAAGCACTCTTTTGATTGTGGCCTGGTGTGGCCTACTTATGCTAAGTATAGCAAAACCTAAATTCAGTACTAATTCAAAATTAGATACTCAGTTTAGGGTGAAAAGACATTATAATGTGATTAAAGGAGAAGACAGGGTGGAGGAAAAGGAAGAGAGAAAAGCTGTATAATTGGTAACAAATGCACTCAGTAGCTATGGTGCCACCTTGGCTGTAAAGATAGGTACAGGCCAACCCAGTGGTATTATCTACAGGAACACTCTGTTAATCTGTGAGAATCGAGATTGTTTATAACAGCCAGGGAATATAAGCCGTCTCTTCTGTATGTTGAAGTGGTTCGGCAGGGGAGTTCAGTATACTCACTATTTCTTCATCTGCGGTTTGTATCACAACAATGATACAGAAGTTTTTCTCCTTGCACTGTGGATGTGATGCTGAAAAAACTTTATTTGCTGATCATGCAGATTACAATTTCAAAGATAGTAAAATTAAAAGTTGCTTGGGAAAACCACTTCTTCGGCTTCATGCCTAATATTCTCTCTCTGGTTTAGGTCTTGCCTACTGTCAGTGTTAGATCTCTCTGGTTCAAGGCCTATTGATAGCAATACTGAGAGTGGGCTGTGGGCCTGTCCTTTGTCTTATCATTGGTTGACTTTCCTGTCAATTTTCTTTGCCTGCTTCATATTCTTATATGACTATCCTTTCTCTTCTTGTGTTTGTCTCTTCCCTCAAGCATAGTTTATTTACCGTTCTTTTTATTGAATTATTTCTATCCTTCCACTGCACCATATAATCAAACTATGTTTTATTTTTATTTCAACACTTCATTGGAGTGCATATGTTTTCTTGCATCTCCCATGTACTTCTCCTACACCCGTATATCACCCGCTCCCTTCAATGGCATCCTTTGCTTCCTCTCTCTCTATAACATTGGATTTTTTACCCCTTCACCCCACCTAGCCACTCTGTTGTCACCCCTCTCCCCACCAATCCATACTCCAAATTGCTTATTTGCCATTTACTACCCACTTCACTATTGCTCCTTCACTTCTCCCATCACATCCTTTAAGGTTTTTTTAAAGTATTCATTTGTTGTCTTGTTACTGCAGGATGAGTTGGGGTGTCACAATTGTCAAGACAGGAGCATGTAGCCAGGCAGGGTTTGGCGCCAGAGGCCACTGGTCGTTCACAGTTCTTGCTTCCTCAGTTCTTCTTTGTCCTCTTCTTTCTTCAGTCAGATGAATCTGAGTTCCTGGTGTCAGGGAGCCACCTAAATACTCAATTTAGGGACATTGAGCGAAGTGAAGGGTAGTAAACAATGGGCTACTTACCCAAGGAGTCTCTACATCATGACCACTTACTGTGGGGAGTGGGCATAACCCTGTTCCAGAGTTCCTATTTTCAACAAAATCAAAATGAAATGGTAGAACCCTTCTTTCATGGGCCAGTTCAGGTAGCCCACCTTAAGGGCGTGACTGACTTGGTAGTGCACCACACCTACTTTGCATATTTAATTTCTCGCCTCTCCCTTTGCCAGATGGGCCTCAGGGCAGAGGGTGGCATCTCCCATTTCTGGGGTGAGCCGGGGTTGCATGTCAAAGGCAGCAGAGCTTTGAAGCCTTTGGCCTTGGTATGCAGATTTACTAGCCATCCTGATTGAGGAGGTGTAAACACATACTGCCAGAGCAGACAATGTTTCTGACCTCTGAGAGTGCAGGCACTCACCTCCAGGGGGTCAGAAACTCGTCTGTGGTGGCAGGCTGGAAGATACCAGTTGGCCAGTACACTAAGAGACTCGTGGGTTTTCAAGGGGCACCTCACAGGTAAACTCTGGGTGCATATCTTAATCAATTGACTACTGGCATTAGTATGGATTTATTAATACAAGGTGTTTGATATCAAACGCCACAGGTTTCAGTGAATCATGTAGCAGGTGAGCTCGTAATGACCAGTGTCCAGTACATATACTGAAGATGGCTTCCCTGTTTACTTGGACTATCTAGCATTCGAAGTAAACAGCACAGGGGCGTATCTGCTCAGTCAGATATGTTCTCACATGTAATATAATGCACCCTGCCTTAGGACTGTAAGGCCTGCTGTAGGGGTGAATTACAAATATTGCAAGCAGTGTTTGTGGGCATTACACAAAGGGTGTGTACGATGTCGTGTTTTTACTTTTGTCTGCACCATTTCACTCAGCCTGCAATGGCATGATACATGAGTTTGATGGTGGGTCCCTCAGGGTGACACAATACATGCTGCAGCCCTTAGGGTCCTTCTTTAGTAACCATGCCCTAGGTATCAGGGGTACCGTTTACTTGGGACTTACAGGGATGCTAAAGGTCTTGCCAACCTGGGAATAATTAAACAATTACCTTATTTTTAGGGAAAGAACAATGGCACTGGGGACCTGGTTAACAGGAACCCAGTGCATTTCAGTTAAAATTGCATCAAATACCAGGCAAAAAGTGGGGCACTTTCCTACCTGCACCAAAAGGCGTAAAGCACCAACTATGGATATCTGGTTGTGCCGGACCGGGACAATGTCGCAAGTTCAGGCCCACCACGATGGAGCGCGGGCCGGCTACAGAGACCCAGTTCCGCCCAGTAAGCAGAGTACCTTAAGTCCTGGTTTCTGGAGCGATGCGTGAATCCGTGTCAAAGATACGTCATGCAGCCGAAGCGATGAGTAAGTTCTGAGATGCAGTGAGGCTGCAATGTGAGGTCCTGTTGTGTCAACCTTGAGGATCCCATTGGCGAGTCCAGAGTTTGGGGATGCGTTGCGCAGTCGGGTGGTTAGCCGTTCTGTGGAGCTACACGGCTGTGATGCGGAGTTCAACGTTGTTGTCGAGGCTGCCATCAATGAGAGATGTGAGGGCCTGCACCAAGGATGCGTTGCACTGCAGTGGTTCCAAAGATGATGCCGGTTGTGACGGCAATGCAAGTCTTTGCAATGGATCCAATCCATGCAGCAGCGATGCGTTGGTTCTGCTTGGGGTTGCGCCGCACAGCAGAGGAGATGTGTCAGTTCCACTGGGTCCACAGAGGCTGTCAAAACAGCTTACACCCACTTCCAAGGATCCGGGACTGGGATGGCGCCACTTGGCAGGGTAGATTCACAGATGGCAGAGTCCTGGCAAAGGTGCAAGGTTGTTGGAAGCCTGTTATGTCCCTGAGGCTTTAGATCAGGAGGCCACCCAACTAGCCCTAGAAGTCCTTCTGGGTTCTGGGTTCAAGACATGCAGGTACAGTCGTTCTCACCCAAGCAAGAGGTCAGCAGGCAGCAGGTCAGGATAGCAAATCAGGAGTTCAGCAAACTGTTGTCCAGCCGAGTGGCAGTCCTTCAGAAACACGGCTGTCCTTCTTCCTGGCAGAGTATCCACAGGTCCAGAAGCTTACTGAAGAATTTGTGTCTGAGGTCAGCATTTATACCCAGTTGTGCCTTTGAAGTGTGGAAAAGCTTCTAGAGGTTTCCCTTTGAAGCCTCAAGGCATCCTGCCTTCCCTGCCCTGGCTCCAGGCTAACCACAGGATGGCATGCATCCCTTTGTGTGTAGACAGAACCCAGCCTATTCAGCTATAAGCGTTGCTGTGCCCAGCTCCACCCTCCCATCCTACCAGAGATGGCTAATGTAGGCACACCTAAGCTCCCTATTGTGTGTGGCTATCTAGAAGGAATATGCAAAGCTCAACTGTCAGCTACACCCAGTCATGTGATCAGAGTCAGGCTACAGGCACTAAATGGCTAAGGCAAAAAAAATGCTTAACATGTGTTGTGCACGCCCTGCTTCAATTTAGTTATGAACAATATAAATCAGCAATTACATGCTTCTAACCAAACTTATCAGTAGTTTGCGTGCTGGTCAGGAAAGAGGCTGCCTCCCTCTGGTAACAATATAAATCCTTATCAAGTGTCACTACACTCTATGCTTGACCACACAGCATTGTAATTCATTGAATAATTTATAAATGTTTTCAATATGCATTCAAAACAATCAATTTCAAAATCATGATTCAACTATATTTATTTACATGAAAATAGTTCCATATATATTACTTGTTCTTATACTCAAAAAATACAACAAATGCAGATGCATACTAGTTTACAGTAACATAAAGTTCTTTCTCAAGACAACATAACCAAAATTTCTTAGTCGAACAGTGTGAAGAAGTTCCTCAACCTGTCCATTGGAGATGGCCAATGCATTTCGGGATTGAAAAATCCCTTCTTCAGGGGTAACTATAAACATAAAATCATAAACATTGTTATGTAGATTATCTCCTAATATACAGGAAGGAATAAAACCAACAAAATACATGCCCTTAGGTGGTTCTATCAGTGAACAAGATTATGAATGAATGCTCTACAGAATTGTGGACAGTCCGCCGTGCTGTAGAGCATTCATTCATAATCTTGTACAGCCCACCATTCTGTAGAACATATTGAAAAAATGTATACCATTATTCAATGTATTTCAATGCTGTGCGGTCAGGCATCAAGTGTAGTGACACTTGTGAAGAATTTAGATTAAGGCAAAAAAATGCCAACTTTCTATAAGTGCCATATTCAGAATTGCAATTTAAAATCCGACTTCGCCATGAGTTAGGATTTAAAATTGTGATTCCAAAGACAGACATGAAACATTGACTGCTATCCCATCCCATTTGAAAATAACACTTATAAAAAATAATACAGCAACTCCATTGTTATACTATGGGAGAGCTAGGCCTCGCAGTAGTGAAAAACGAATATAATCGTTTTTCACTTCCAGGGCATGTAAATAGTAAAAGTACATGTCCTACTTTTTAAATACATTATACCCTGCCCTCTGGGCTGTCCAAGGCCTAACATAGTGGTAACTTACATGTATTAAAAAGGAAGGTTTGGGCCTGGCTAAATGTTTTTTTGCCAGGTTGAAATTGTAATTTGAAACTGCACACACATGCTCTTCAGTGGCAGGTCTGAGATTTGTTTAAATGGCTATTTAAGTGGGTGGCGCAATCAGTGCTGCAGGCCCACTAGTGACAACTGGAGAGTATGAAAAGAGGACAATGTATAAGCGGTGAATTCAATCACTTGGGGGGGAACAAAGGAGGGGAGTCCACAGCGTCGGGGTGAGGTAAAGAGAGATACATTTTTTATAATTCTGTAAGTAGGTGAGAAGCACTACAGTACATATATTTATACAATGACCATAACACACAAGGTGGGCACTGAGCGTGCTAGTGAGAAGTGGACGGCGCAGTGATACAAGGGTGCAAAAAACAGCGTGAACGGCGAGATAGAAGAACATTTAAAGTGGTCAAAAAACAATGCAAGTATATATACAAATTATCTGTACAAGATTATTCAGGTAGTTGAATTGACCACAAGCGCGCCTGAGTTCTAGGCTGTGTAGTCGACGGCGTTTCAACCTGGATGATTTCAGGTCATCATCAGGACAATAGGTCATTAATTTTAATGTAGTGCTCTAGTAGAAAGCAGTTGGTGAGGCGTCATGTGTGGTTGTAGATCTTAATGAGTAGAAGACGCTGTGTAAATCCGGTAAAGAATCCGATGGGGCGCGTTGGCGGAGGGCCAATGGCACGTGACTGAATCGGGGGCGTCGGTCCAATGGACCGGGAGCTGGGCGCATGGGGAGGGAGAAGTCGATTTTTGAGAAGGCATCACAGTAGGGAGAAGTAAATCAGTTCGTCGGCTTGAGTAGAATCAATCAATCCGCCGGAGAGGAGCGAAACCTCTATGCGATCAAGGCGATCATTTGCCCATTGTCTAATCCGTGTGATGTCGGTGTCCATGTCTTTTCTCCCTCTCTTCCACACCTTTCTGCCTCCTCTCTCCCATGCCTTCACGTCTCTCTCATGTTCCCATCCCCTCTCTGTCTCTTTTCCATCTAAATTCTCACACCCTATAATTTTCAACCCAATAAACTTATGAACTTTATATGTGCCATAGACATGCAACAGTCCTTAGTGGTTGTAATGACTGTAGGTTAGGGGTAGCTAGAGCCAGCTCACGAATCTTGCTGCAGCGAACAAGGAATCTGTGTTCAGAGCAGATCCCAGTCCAGCTGTTACACATAGGTCCCTGGTGTAATTATTTTACAGTGAGATGAATGAGCAAGACTACATCTCTCAAAGTTCCATGCAGTTCTAACAGGAAACATGCCATGGGATGATACTTTCGGTGTTCTGTGGAAGCTCATTTTGGGATCTAAGAGGGCCATTGACTACCTTGACAAATGTTTCATATTCATATATGAAGCCTTTTGTTTCTTAAGTAACACTGTCACTTTGAATGTGACCAATAGCACAATCAGTCGAGTAAGGGAAGTACATCAGATGCGTTTACTAAAGCAGAACTTGTTGGGGTGAGATTCCTAAATGGTGAAATATCCTAATATGGTCAGAAGGACAGATAAATCCCGAAGTCGATACTTGTTGAGCCTTTATTAGAATATAATTATAGATATCTGTTGTCTGCTTATAAAAAGTAGAAGAACGAAACTTAGGAAGATAGATTCCATTCGATTTACATAAGCATTTCACAAAGGTGTGCTCATGTAATGCGCAAGACTGGCTATGAACTAGAACAGCTTACCTACCTGTTGGCAGCATGTCTGGCAAAGCTCTCCTGTTACTCTCCAAACACAGACATGTTCCAAAGAACTTGAGAAAACAGATGTTGTCACACTGCACAAAGGCAGTATAAGTGTGAAAGTTGACAACTGTAGGCCTTTACGCCATGCCTAAGTGGTGAGAAAACGAATTTAATGCAAGGAGTATAGGGTTACTTGAAACCATTTCACCCTGATCTGCTACTAGATGGTTTCACCAGAAGAAACAATGAGAGAGAAGCAAGATTGGTGGGGGACAAGAACCTGATGAATGCAGCCTCCCTCAGTTTCATCAAAGACTTCTATATGGATTCCCATGGAAGATTTAAAAACTAGCAAAATGCTGCAAGATTAGGAAGTTAGCATTGTGAGGTGGGAGTCTCTACTGAATGGAGCTTATGTGAGAAAGCGGGGCACACGTGCGATTCCACAAGGCAAGTTTTCTTTAATTGAATCATATGTAGAATGCAGGCAGCTGAAGGGAAGGATTGATATTTGCACATGAAACTGTGCATTTTTTTAAAAAAAAATATTTTACAGTTGCGCCCTTCTGTAAGGGGCATGGAGCACTGGGGACCAGGCATGTGGGCAGAAGCTCATGTTTGAATTAAGTTTGTATTGTGTATGATGAAAATCAATAAACATATTTTTTTTTTAAAAAGCATTTTCATGAAATTGACATGTGAGAGCGTTTTGAATATGGTTAAACTGCGAAAGAGGGATTTGTGAGAGAGTAATTAATTGCAAGGCCATATCATGAAAATGCTCGTTTTTAGGTGAAAACTAGGTGACGAGAAAGATTCGGAAGACCACCAACGAGACTGTAGATTCCGGCATTATATAGTAGGAAATTGTTGTTTGCTTACAGAGGTCAGGAGTGTGTTTCCGCTTCATAGATCACATAAGCTATTTCACGTATGTAGATATGTATGTATTGGCATGATTTCTCATATAGGATGTTCTTTATTTATTGTTTTTGCTGTTTTTTTATTGTGTATTGCTTGTGTAGCAAGACACCAATGACCATGCTTCACTGTACCAAGCAGAGGGCAAATCTGACATGGCTTTCAGGGAGTGTATAGACAGGCTCCCATGAACTACCATGAGGGATGTAAAAATGAGGGAGGCTGGGGGGAAAGGTGATGGTGTTCAGGGGATGAAAGTGATGCAAGGGACAGTGAAAAGGAAAAGAAAGGACCACAGAAGGTTTTCCCCGAAGAAAATCAGTAGAGTAAAATGAAAACGAAAAAATATACAAAAGTGCAAGTTCTATCACATTTGGTTTTTCAGTATAGTATTAAAAAACAAAGTACATCACTAACGATATTTAAGATTGGAAAGCCATGAGAAAGGGAATAAATAATATTGCATGGTATAGGACTGCAAATACCAGTCTCTTGAAAATGTAAAGAAATAACTTCCAATTAAATCATCTCATGATGTACCTCAAGGAAATATGTATACATTATGTCAAGATGGTCCACCTACATATAAATATTACACCTAGTATACTAAGCGCAGAGACAGACAATAATGGGGGAAGAGAAAAGGGACAGTATAAGCAAATGAAATAAATGTGTTAGATGCTGAACGCATCTAATTGCTCTGATAAGTTGTGCCTGCTACTGAAATTCTCTTTCCACTATTAACCCTGAACGTAGATTGGCTATTATCAGGTACAAATATGGCGGATGAGAGCTTCTATTTCTCATTCTGCAAGCAGTATTGTACATTGTGTGATTTTCACTTCGAAGGGTAAACCCTTAAACAATCCTTGAATAATAAAGATTATAGCAATCATGTACATACTAGTCACGGAATATGCCCTTCTTTAACTACTCCAGACACTGGGACGGGACAAAAAACTAAGCGACTTAATTATGGGAAACTAACGTAGCGCGGTGCTGCAAGTTATTTTGCTGCACCACGCTACGTTAGTTTCGAGACACACGGATGCAACATATTCACAACAACATGTCGCATCTCTGTCCCTTTCCCTGCGCTAGTGCACAAACTGCTTCCATGCGCCGGCACAGGCACCCTTACACCATGGTGCAAGGATGCCTGCATCGTGCGGAGGTTGTGTTTGTGCTGGAAGGGGCACCTTCCCACTCAAAACAATCCCTTGAGGTGGTTTCCTGTTCCAATGCGTGCTGCAGAATGCAGCACGCATTGAAAGAGGAAAAAACGATGAGAAATGAAAACATTGGGGTGGTGTAGCATCCTGACGCATATCCAGGTTTACAATTGCTTGGGGACGCGCCTTTGTCTTGCCTGAACTGCTGCAGGGACTCCAAGTCCCAGAGACCTTCACTCCCTGGAGGGAGGAGCCACCACCATCTCCGCGCTCAAAACACGCTACCAGCAACCGTGGCGCGGGACGCTCCTTTGTCTTGCCTGAACTGCTGCAGGGACTCCAAGTCCCAGAGACCTTCACTCCCTGGAGGGAGGAGCCACCACCATCTCCACGCTCAAAACGCGCCTGGAGGAGGCTGGGCTGGGCGTACCTTCATACTGTCGCATGCCAGTAAGTCAAAGATATGTTAGAGGTACTGTGATTATAAGATCGCCCCGTTAAAATACTGAGAGACACACGAAAGCTCCCTTGAACCTTCAAAAAGTACAAGGAACATTAATCAAAACGTATTGCCGTCAGTTTGTTTTGTATCCTTGGCTCGCTGCATACCCTTGGTGCTATAATGGGGAAGCGGAAAATTATGGAGGGGGCTGGGGGTGGCAACGTCTCTAACATCTGTGTAGGGAAGACAAAAAAGGCCAGAAAGATTCCCAAAAGTGCTGCTGACAACTGTGTCATGGATCGGATAGACACTCTCGTCAGAGAATGTGAGGATCTTCTGACTGATAAACCCTCTGCTCCCCTCCCAATAGTAGTCAACACAAAAGCTGGTTCGACAACTATTATACCATCAATGTTTAAAAAATCTTCATGTAACTCTGATGAGCAATCAGCTAAGATCTTGGGCCACAAACAACTTGTAGCTATAGCCCCGGATCTACAGGCTGATCTCCCAAGTCCAACCACGAGCCAATTAGGCATCCCAATACCCTGCTCAAACAGGTTTGAAATTTTAGCAGATCTTTCCACTACTACACCGGTGGAAATTACGGCTCCCAACTTCGCTTCCTCAAATTCATCCGAATGGGAGCTGTTCCTGTAAATGCCGTGATAATAATCTGATTAAAATCGTCCAGTCCCTTAAGGCTGAGGTCGAATCTCTAAAAAACGTGATTGTAGGATTTACCTCCCTAGTTAGGTCTTTTCCCCCACCCTGTCACCCAAAATAGCATCCCACCACCCTACAGTGCCCTCCTATTATAATACCGAGTACTGGCAAAGAGAGAGAAGGGCTAGGAATGGTACAGGTCATCGTGCCTCACTGTGCGTACTAAAATAAATATAACGCTTACAAGACACCTCAAGTTCCCTGCATTAATAATCCTTTTGAGAATCATTCTCAAGCCAAACAATACTCCATGTTCAGGAGTACCATATTACCATCTGATCCTCAATCCTAGACTTTTCCAAATTCACGGGTTCCAACGACTTCTCTACCCCCTTTTAACCATAGGGACCAAATGAAAGCAGTGCACACTGGCTTTATGGTTAATGTCCCCAAACTTAATTCCATTCATTGTGTCGAGAGCAAAGAATCGCTAGTGAATAAGTCTATCCACTGGCTAAGACATGTTAGAGGTTGCCTCTCTATTATATGGGAGGACATATTAGGAGCAAGTAGGTGTCCATCTGCAAACGGGGTGTTTGAAAATATTGAATTAACTTTGTCAAATGTAGATCTGGCGGATAATCTGATTGCGCTGGAGTATCGTACATCTTCTCCTGAGTCGTCCTCAATACAGATTAGGCGCTGCCCACCTATAGCTGAGAAAAGAGCTGTTTGCCAACAGGAATCCTTAGTGCGTGGTCCTCCCTCACCATTGACCCAAATTGATTGACTACCTACCACCCCTGTTCAAATTTTAAGGCAGAATATACATCCTTATCAGGATAAATGTATTTGGTCCAGCTCCTCTCATTTTTCTTTGTATGACACACCGCATATGGCTATCTCTAGAAGCCATTGCATAACATCTACTGCTGATCTAGGCAGAAGGGGATGTGAAGGGCCCATTCTTAACTATTATCACGCTCCAAAGAACCTATCCTTGGATCTTATACCACCAGGGGGATCTACCCCACCTGCCATTTCCTCGATTTCCTTAAATACAGATCAGGTAGGACAGAAAGCCTTAGGCTACGTCCAACCAAACAACAATTCTACGATACCCATAATGGAAACAGCTACTGATGTGGTGGCCACTGAATCCGAGTTGTGCAATACTCCCCTTAAGATACTCTCTTGGAACGTCGCAGGGCTTAAGAACAAAGTATTACTGCCCCATTGGAGCAGCTTAGTTGACGATCACCATCTTTGTATCTTTCAGGAAACTTGGAGTCTGACCTCACTCTATAAGTCAGGGTATACCACCTTTTTTACTCCAGCGGTGTATGCTGGTAAGGGGCGTCCATCTGGTGGCCTGATTGTGTGGGTCAGTATTGATCTGGGGTGGACAGTAAAACAAAATATAGTCCCATCCCAAGATATCTTGTGGCTCACTATAGAAAGGGCCAAAGGGAGGGGAAACCCTTGAACTTTTTAATGTTTATGTAAGAGGGACGACTGGGGGCAAGACTTTGCCTACCCTCTCACTCCTTGTGGAAAAACTAAGTAGCTGACACGCATCTGCGAAAATTATGGTAGCAGGAGATCTCAATTGTACTTTCGAACCCTTGGGTTCGGATGATCTCTTGGGGAAAGCAGATGAAGATCTCCAATGGGGAATACCTCCCTTAGACTTAGTACCCATTAAGAAGTGGACTCAGGTGGCTATCCAAATTAATGCAATTATTTTAGAATTTGGTTTGAGGGCACTCAATGGTAGAGTCCCATCTGACTCTCTAGGAGCTCACACATACAATAGAGTAGGATTCACTTCACGCATTGATTATATTTTATTAGACATTCGCCTTTGGACTGTATCTATTGATATGGTAATTGGTTTTACAGTGGATAGTGATCATAACTTTCTGTCCTGCTGCTTGAAGAATTCCTGGTTACGGCCCGAACAAGCCTTAAGCACCGATCCTATTCTAGTTCCTAAAGATGTTGTCCCCTCCAACTCTGATTTGGGAAAAAGGGGGTGGTGATGGACAGAGTTTCTGAATGATGCAGAATACTCTTACCAAGTCAAGAGATCATGGTTTTAATCCATCACCGTTTTTTAGCTCACTGCACCATCCCAGCTCAGAACCTGGCTACATGCAAATTAGTCTGTACCTGTCCCAGTGCATGATCGGAACAGGGCAAACCAAACTACCAAGCCAATTCTTGTACTGGGAAGGAAACAAGCTTCCGGGGACCGGTTTCTGGCATCACAGCCTTCGTCGGCCCGGCTTGCCTGAATCCTGATGGTGCAATAAGCAAGGGACTCACGTCTGAGCATACCCTCCCACACTGAGTGTGGATAAAATTGATTTGGGAAAAAGGGGGTGGTGATGGTACCCTCCAACTCTGGCAGGTTCCTGAAGTGGACGAAGGTTGTAGGGCAAGATTTTAAAATCCAGTCTATTTCCGAAATCCTGATGATCAGAACCAAGGAACTGGAGGCAGTTGCCACAAACCCACTAGCAACATCCAAGGCAACTCTTATTTACGATGCAACTATCAGTCAGATGAGCTTGCATTTTCAGACTGGGCAATTCTCCAATCACAAGTATAACAACAAAAAAGGGCTGAACCCCTGGTTCACTAAGGGCTGTAGAATAAAGAGGAAAGCTTTATCTCTTGCCCTTAAAAGGAAAATCCTTCCTAAAATTAGAGAAGCCATGAAAGAATATAATGCCGCTATTAAAAAAGCAAAACTTGATTGGGAGGAATCGTACTGGCAGGCACTTAAAGATGCCTGCAACCCAAGGGAATCCACAGCCTTTTGGAATTTGATTAAAACTGCTGACTCCAAAGGTACTGTCCCAATACCCAACCATATCACTAACTTAGAATGGCATGCCCACTTCTCTAAACTATACTCATGTCAGGACCCCCTGGATAATCAGCAGACTCCAGAACATGCTCACTATCCACATTCTGTTGATGAAGCTATATCTGTTAATACCACAGAAATTGTAGAAGCAATTAATTGCATCGTTCCTGCCAAAGCAGCAGGACCGGATGGCATTCCGGGGGACCTACTCCGACTAGAACCAGTCAGATGGGCTAACTACATTTTGCTCTTGCTCAACTCAATTGCAAAGGGCGCACCGGTCCTAGACACCTGGAAAGGAGCCGAAGTAGTTCCTATATGCAAAAAAGGGGACAACGAGGACCCTGCCAACTACAGGCCTATAAGCCTGATAGATGTCATCCAAAAGGTGGTTGGCAGTGTTCTCCTACACAGGATTCAGGATTGGATAGATGATGGTAGCATCATCTCCCAATATCAAGCGGGGTTCAGAAGGAATACCGGGACTATTGATCAGGTGTTTCGGTTGCTCCTCCTCTACTGGAAAGTGGTAGTGATTGGAAGGGGCAGCTTATATCTTGCCTTCATTGACCTCAAGACCGCGTTTGATTTGGTACCCAGGGGGAACTTGTGGTCAGTTCTGGCAGAAATGGGCGCCCCGTCACAAGTTTTAAATGTATTGATTTCCTTACACGAGGATAATTACGCTTGTGTAAGATGGGGCGCCCAGGGCCAAGTTACTGATAGGACCATTGTCAGTAGGGGGGTCCGCCAGGGGTGCGTCATGGCTCCCACCCTATTCTCATTGTATGTGAATGGGGTGGTTGATTTTTGGGGGAAAGATCCTGCCGACGCACCCACCTTGGCTGGTGGTAAAATCGCGACCCTCCTATTTGCCGATGAAACACTCAAAAACTCCAGCTGGTCTACAGAAGTTACTAGACCGATTCCATCTCTTTTGTACAACTCGTGGTCTCAAGATAAACACTGCAAAAACGAAGTTTATGGCTTTCAATCCTTGCAAACAGTTTAGAACTAGCCTTACTCTAGATGGAACCCAGCTAGAGAGAGTCAAAACCTTCGACTATTTGGGGGTTAGACTCTCTGACAAGATGAATTGGAGATTCCACTTGGACAAAATGTTATTAAATCACAAGCGAGTGGCAGGAGCTATCAGGAAAGCACAAGCCTATCCTTAAGCAAACCGGTCGCTCCTGCCCTGGCAGTTTATGAGAGTAAAGCAGTGAGCTCGGCCCTATATGGCGCCGAGCTCTGGGGCTTTGACAATATAGATGATATCTCCAAGTCTGAACAAAAATTCCTTAGAGAGCTAGTCTCACTTCCTGCTAGTACTCCCCTGAGACCAATTTTATGTGATATGGGTAGGCGTCCCTTTAGTGACATCGCTAGGTCCCGTCCCTTGTTTTTTTGGGCACGCCTTCGACGGACACAGGAGCTCTCTGGGTATGCAGCTGCACTTACAGAGGTGCTGACATTGGACATAGGCAACAAAGTTAAATGGCTGGTGAACCTCAAGAAATTATTAACTGATCTAGGGCTGTCCGGGGCATGGGCAAGCCAGATCCCTCCCCCAAAAGAGGAGCTTAAATTGCTTTACTGGAACTGGGTAGCAGAACGGGAGTTAAGAACCCCTCATCTAGGGAAACTAACTGAGGAGTACCTTTCACATAAACAATATAGCTGCCTCGAACCATATATGGATTTTATCCAAGTACCAAGAGACAGAACCTTGTATATCCAATTTAGGTTAGGCTCCTTACCTCTAAACCCGTTCAGAGCCAAATGGAATCCATCAAAACCTCCTCTACAATCATGCCCATGCTGCCCTGCCCCGGAGGAAAGTATTGCCCATTTCCTTTTTGCTTGCCCTGCATACAAATTTACAAGGGCCAGATGGTTAAAACCAGTCTGCAGAAACCTTGGGACAATAAGACATTTAGTCGCTCTTCGAATCTTAAGAACAGATGGCACCCCATCGCTGGTTTGTGGGGTGGCCAAGTTCTTAGGCTGTGCATGGAACAAGCATCAAAAAATGCTAAAAGGAAGCTCTGTGAAGTGAAACTGTCTTATTGCCAAATTAGAATTACCTGGACGTCCTGCTCCACTATTTTGTGATATAATGCTTCTAGACGGAAAAACGTATCTAATAATTTTAAATTCACAACCAATTTCTACAAAAGGCTAATACGAGACTACATATAGTACAAATATGCCGCTTATGCTTGGGGCAGTGACACTTTCTTCTCTTTATTTGGCATACTAAGTACTGATGCCATAGACCCCGGAGCCCCCCAAGCCGTGCCAGACCCGCTCCCAAAGCCCCCACGATTAATGACAGACAATCAACCATTAGGGGGAAAAAGGTCATGTTTATTACAATAAAGGTAAACACAAACCATGACATTAACCTTTATCTTCTTGCCCAACACAAGCACAAAATACTCGAAACCTGCTCAACGAAGTAAAGTTCTAATTTTTTGCCAAATTTAGTTAAATTCTGATCAGTTGTTTTTTCTGTATCGGAGAGCAAATGTGCTCTGGAAAATAACCTGGGAAATCAATGTTTTAGGACCCTGCTTGACTGATCATTTATGACATCACTCATGACATCACTGATGACATCATCCACTGAGTGTGTTAGTTTGATTTATAGTTTACATAATGGTGCGTAAGTACCATAGTAATTCTTTACTAATTTTGTACAGCCTGTGTCCAGCTAATAGGTGTAAGGGTTTACAAAACACATGTGCTCATAATACATCATAGCTGTGTACATGAATTGAACACGTTATTAATGTTTGCATTGAAGCGTAACCCTGTGTGCAGGTCTCAGTTGACGACTTGTGTTAAGCATTATCCACGCAAGCTCTGTTAATAAAGTTTGCAACAGGGCAAAGATTCTACATTGAAAATACTAAGTATAGTAAGTAGCCTACAGCTATTAGGCAGCATCTGTCAGCATGACAATTTCTATGTAACATAGAAGACTGTGTGCACCAGTTATTGAGCTATGTGTATGTGCTTGTTTTGCTTCAGAAGATGGTTTATCTATAAAGTTTTTACCATAGTATGAAGGCTTCGGGTGGTATAATCTGTAGCACCTTCAGACATTGCTTATTTTAAGCAAATAGTTTATTTTTTTCAAGTGTTGCAAAAAGTGTACACACTGTACACTGAAAGGTGGGTGCCCTGGTACATTCATTGGGGGATGCAAGAGCAGTGTAGGCATGGAAACAGATCAAACGTCTGCTCCCAGATGGCTGGAGCATTTTTACTGCCATCTGTGTGCAGACTTTGGCCCCATTCCCCTTTATTATTGAAATCATCCCCATGAGATGGGGTCCTTGGGGCCTCTGGAGGTTTGGGGAGTGGGGCCACCTGGACCCCATCCCTTTTTTCAGATTTTAGCCATGGGATGGGCTCCTCTGCCCTACGCAGAATGAATATGGACCTGGCAGCCATTTTATTTCCACTACTGCTGGACTCTTTCGGGATAGCTGAAATTCTTGCCAATTTTGTTTTGTTTTTGGCCTCCACCCCCTGTGGCCAAGTGGGCAGGATATCCCTTTCCTGTCCCCTTATATCTTTTTTTTTTTTTACACGTTCAGGACAACGGAATAATTCCCTGAGTCATGTAATGGCAACCAGCATCATTTTAGTCATGTCACTGGCAGTCAATCAGAGTGCTCGCTCTCACGGGAACAAGTTGGCCCAAATGAAAAAGGCTCTCTAGACCAATCAGAACACCCCAACTTAAACTGGTGCTCCCCTTAGAGTCTCTCTGGCCACTTATAAACTCAACTGTCCAGCTAGCTATATATTTTAACCTTAAATTTCTCCAAAACTACCAAACTGATTTAAACCAAATCACAAAAAGCACACTCTGCAGACAAAGAACTAGCTTACTGCCAAATTTGGTCTAATTCCGTTCAGCAGGTTTTGCGCTAACTCTACATAAGGAAGTCTATGAAAAATGCATGGGGATTTTGTGCTTTGGGACCCCCATTTTTCTCAGCCCCTACCCGATGGATCACCCCAAAACTTTCCGTGCACAAACTAGTCAAAAAGTAGCACCCTTTTGGAATTTTTCATGAAGATTTGTCAAGCAGCCAAAGTTAGTAGCAACACAGAAAAAGCTTTTCCTATGGAATAGCTAACCTAATTATAACTATCCTGTGGTGATCGCCACTGGGATATATACATACATACACACACACACACAAATATATGTGTTTTTGTATAACCTACTAAAGGGCGTGATTGAACTGTACTGAACTACTCATTCCAGCATGCACTGAAAAGAAAAACCGCACTGAGCAAAGCAATTAACAAACAACATGCAGCTGTGAATAAAAAGCTCTCTGGAAACATTCACATCTTGTAAGTCGCCTCTGAAGAAAAGGCAGGAGCCTTGAAACGCGTCAGGCGCTATGAATGCTTACTGGAATGCAAATGCTGGTTCCTTTGTGAAAATAAACCTTTTGGTTTTCATTTGCTGTCGAGTGCTTCCTCAAAAGCTTTGGGCCATTGGAAAACATATATATATATGTATGTATATATACACACAAAAACACACCAAGGACTCCTCGTCCAGTATAAACAAAAGGAATATGGCACTTCAGGCAGTGTATGCTTCAATTTTTAGTCCAAGTCTAGCAAGAGGAAAGCCTCAGACGCGTTTCAGCTTCATAAGCCTTTGCCACGACTTTATCATTGCAAATGGAAAGTGGTATTAAAAAGGGTCCTGCTCCTGTTTGGGATTCGCTATGGAATGTTTCAATAATATGTGACCCCAACTTTGATCAGTTAATGACCCCTGAGTTGGGAGTATTAGCTGCTTCTCAAAGGGAAATTGTCCCTTCTGGACATATACCCCATTGGAATGTTGATTTGTTCCCAAATTAGAAAAAAAACATGTAAACAGTGTTGTACCTTTAATGGACAGAGGGTGCTTTTCAGAACAAATGTTTCCCATTTGGATGTACAGATACAGTGATGGGGATCTGCTGTCCCTTGCAAGCCTCGATCTGTGCATTCTGCATTCACACCCAATCACAGGGGGTCAGAAATTGTGACCTGTCTCATTAGTATTTATTAAGAAACCACCCGAGAATGTACATTTTCAGCTCACAAATTGCATTCTGATTCACCAACTAGCTGGTGTTCAAATCACATATCCCTCAGAAGGAGAACAGTACATTGGGTCCTATGCTCTTTTATGAACCGATTTTCCTTTAATTTTCAGTTTATTTGCTTGGGTAATCTAAGAGGAGAGATCATTTAACATATTTTCACTCATATGATTTATTTATTTATTTCACCCTCCTTTCTTTTGTGAGCATTTTTTAATACAGACTATGTTTTTTTTTCTTGCCGTTTTATATGGCGGGAATTTGCCTCTAAGGGACCTGAGTGCTTTACACGAGCACTAGATTACATTATACAAGATCCATTTTTTTTAGGCATGGGGTAATTAATTGATTTGGCAGAATCACAGGACGTCGAGCAGAAAAATCTAAACTGGGTTTAACTTAATCCATGGAAATGCTCCAAAGTGTTGTAGGGTGATTCAACATGACCTGCAGGGCGCATTCCACAGGGTAACATGTAATTGCCAGAGACTGGGAAGCTGGCAAAGATCGTATGGGCAAGATGCAGCGAGTGACGATGTCACTCAAACAAATTGTCTAAGCACACAACTAGTTGTGGTTTTGAGATAAATATCTCGGGAACATTTGCTCGTAAGTAAGACCCTTTCCTCTTTTATCCCTGCACTGTTCCTTTTCAGTCCAGGTGGCGGACTAGCATGTCCAATGCTCAAATTGTTTTCATGTTTCCCTATACTGTGCCCCTCTGGCCCTGTTTGGGTTCCTGAGTGGCCTGCTGCTCACCGAGGCGCGCTTCGGCACCTCGTCAAGGGTGGCAAGTGCTGTATAAATTCAAAGCTTTTCCCTCTTCTATCCAGAGGCGCACCTAGAGCCAAGTTTCGGGGGGGGGGGCTGAGCAAAAATTTCGGGGGGGGCTGAACTTTAAGCAATAGGCAGAGTGGAGCTGCAGGGGCTCTTAGAAGGGGTGAAACAACAGCAAGGCCTCATTAACATGCAAATGGTCTTTTAAAGACCTGTGAAGTGCTCGGGTGCGGCTGCTTTTTTGCCCGGGAAGGTGTCTCATCCCGGGCTGCCACACACGGGGGGGGGGGGGGGTGCTGAAGCCCTGTGAGTCCAATGGGTGTTGCGCGCCTGCTTCTATCCCTCCACTAACCTTCTGAGTCCAAATAACAGACTGATATATCCACAGCTCGAATTACTTTCATATTTCACTATACTGATTCACCACTGATTCCGTTATGGGTTCCGAAGTAGCGCACTACTAACTAAAAAAGCGCTTTCACGCCCTGTCAGGGGTAGTAAGCGCTATATAATTGCAATTACAATACAATAACATATGTATTACCAGTTTTTTAAACCATGTCAGAATTCTCTTTCAACTAATACAATTCTATTTTAGTCATAATGATGCATTAGCAGTGTCATGTTCTGCATCCAACCAGACCTGATCGCCACATACCTTGCCACTTGTCAGCTTATGAACTCTCGAGCCCTAATTTAGTCATGCAGAACCCTCCCAATCTTTTAAATATTGCAGCTCATCACAACGGCGTCTAGTCCATCTGTAAACAAACATCACTAACTCGTGGCAGAGGTGCCCACAGAGGCCCCACCCCCTCCACCCTTTTAGAAAATGAACTTGGGCATGAGGGCCAGCAAATGACCCCTGACCTCTCCCGATCTCCTTGACCTACTTCACTTCCACCAATTCATCTTCGCCCCATAAGTGGCCACAAGTGAGACGCGCATCATGTAAAATACTTTTGCAAAGGTTGCCCCTCCCTCTGCCATTGCTTGCTGTTCAGGGCGATGCCCTCTGTGCTAGATGGAAGACTGTCTTGTGCATTTTATAAATTCCGGCAACTTTGGCACCTTCAGAAACTAAGCACAGGTGTAGAATAGGAAGAGAAAACATATGCTCGAGAATTATACTAAAGGAAGGTTTTTGTGATAAAAAATAAAACGGCTGCCAAAGTTGTGTGAAGTTGGAAACATTCCAACTCCACGCGGTGAAATTTATTTACACCCTTTTTATTTTTTTTAATTATTGCTTTCCAAAATATTGCCATCACATGCAGTGGTTACAAACCAGTCTGAATGAGGATAAGACCTACACTTAAACCACAGTTCACTACTCGAGATGACCTTCAACTCTGTGTAATGCTTTTGTTCCAAACAACTTTGAAATGTCACCGTTTTCAGTCGAAAAGTATTTTTGTATTTGCTCTCCACGTGACATTCAATCCCCTGCGGTTCCTGAGTACAAGATACAAGTGTGAGTCTGAGAACGGCGTGGAAGAGAGGAATGAATCGACTTCACTGCCCACTGCACAAAATGTTTTATTGCCGTTTTTATATATATACTACATGACCGTGCAATTGTTTTTTGTGTCTGCAGATTGCTCGAGGTATATTTATTTTAATTGTGCAGAAACCGACTCCATACCACGCATCTGTTTTAACATTGTTCTTTAAATAGAATGAACATAAGCATTGACGTCCATATTCTTTATGTACCAACACTTACCTCACTTGTTTCAATTTGCTGACTCCCCTTATAGTTGCACCGGCAAACCCGCATGAATTGTTTGTATCCCTCTGTATTCGTTTCTTTTTCCCCCGCACATCTAACGTGAAATTCCTGGCTCAATACACTCGTTTTCAGTCTGTAGGCATGCAGTGCTTCGCAAATAATTCAAGCGTGTTTGCACCTCCCGAGAGTGGAAAACACACCATTCTTAAGAGAAGGGAGGTTTAATGAGACGATTAACACCTCGTGTTTAACACTTGCAACCTTTTAAACTTGCACAATGACATTTGACAACTTTTAAACCCGTCACATTCCTGCCCTCCAGGCATCCCTCACGGCGCTGCACTGTGATACCTACGTGGAGCCCTTAAGAAAATTACTTCCTCCCACTTGGCAGATTTTTTTTTTTTTTAAGAACCTAACTCCGGGATTTAGTAGTTCGTATTTTTTTACAACTTTATCAATTGCTTTGTTCTTTAACTATCTGCCATTAGCAGCGATTAAAAGGAACTGTTTCCCTTTCATAACTGGTTCACATATTGATAGCAGGTCGTTATCACTCATGCATTAATGTTTTGTTTGTGAGGTAAGGCAGGCCCACCCGAAAGAATAAACAACGCTGCAATGTTGTGTTTGCATGTGTCTCCGGAAGTGAAATCTGGTTTCACCACCTGCTTTTCCTTCAAAGCAAAACTGCACGTTTCGGTCTACCTTTCACATCAAGGTTTTCACATTCTTGTACTTACAGCATTACAATTGTAATTTTCTATGTAATAAAGTATATAATCGTGGAGAAAGGGAATAAGGTAAGGAGGAGAAAGAGAAGAACAATTAAAACCCTGCACATACGATCAAAGCACATGGAGGGATTAAAAACTGAATTAACGATGGACGATGAAATAATAGACATTATATTTGCATTCATTTAAAGTTCTGAGGGTGTTCCAAACCCCATTTTAGGGGACAGAGCTTCCCTAATGCAAAGTAAGACAGCACCTTTAGGTCGCTGCCAACAGGTACTGTATTGCATTGTATGTGCATTTATATAGCCCTTGCTATGACTAACAAGGCATTGAAACTGTTTATGGTAAGTGGCACACCACTGTGGAAACGAAGGTTAATAGTTCATTTAGATGTTTTAGGGCTTTGCCTACTGGTAGCTGTCTGTTATCAATAGACATCTTGTGGACCATACCAAAAACCTACAGTGGGCTTTGTGCCAGCCCATTGCTTATCGTTGGATGGCTTCCTTTGCATTTTCATTTGATTGCATTTTGTTACTCAATGGCTTTCCTTCTTCTTGTGTTTTCCTTCCCCTGGAGCATACCTTCTTTTCCATCGTCTTGACTGGATGACTTGTATAATTCCACTGCTCAGATTCAAGGAACCACTTTTTCACCTTTCCATTCAATACTCTGTGAGGCCCTATGTGTTTTCTTGCTGTCTCCCTTGTGTGCTTCTTCTGCCATCAAATACATCCCCACTCTTTCAGCGGTGCCCCTCACTCCTCCCAGCTGATCTATAAAAGCAGACCAATGTGGATATTTTTGCTGGAACATGAAAAAAGAGCAGATTTTACTGGAAATCTTTGTTTTATATTCTCTATTTCATATGTTGCATGAAAACACAGCCCTTTGCATACAAAGGTTTTTATGGTGGTTGGGGAAGTGCCCGATGTTTCACTCAGTCAACTGAAACTAGTAGCAGAAGGTGTACTTAGCATGACGGAAAATGAGATGTCTCTTCTCTTAGAGGCCCATACATCTGTCCGTCGAGTCACTGGAGAAGTCTAAATGGCTCAGCATTGTTTCAATTCTGATTCCTGTTGAAAGTAAATTAGGTGTTGGCAAGTGTTTTCCTTTTAATTCTGGCACGCCTTATTTTAAATTCTATTCAAAATTTCCTGAGTTAAAAGTATCTGCAAAATAAAGATTGAAAATATAGTTTTGAGATGCCTTATAGTATGTGTTTGATTTTCCTCAAGCATTTTGAAACAATTTACTTTTCCTTTTTCTTTTAAAGAATGCTTTACAAACATTAATTGTCAAAGCCAATAGCAGGGTAATTATATAACGGTGAACCATACTGACTTTGCCAATTATTGATAGTTAGTGGATTTAGTCTAATGTTCCCAGAAGAAACTCTTTCATATTTTATTGCAATTTGTTTTTGGTGGAATCAGAGGGAATTAGATGCAATTGCTATTGTGGGCTGGTGGGAGAGTGTATTTTAGGTTATGCATTTGGTGTGTAAAATAGATAGAGTAGATGAGTATTAGGGTATTGATAATAGGAATAGATAGTGCAGATAAGGAGTATAGCACTGATAGATTGCCTGAAACTAATTATCAGTTTTTGAGGAGAAAAGGGTTACAGGCTGTAGGTGCGGATGTGGGCAATTCACATGAGTGCATATAGAAAAATTGGTTAGAGGGAATGCAGTTTTCTGTAGTAGAGGAAGGGCACACATTTGAATAGGGGAGCAGGACAAGCAGAAGAGGATAGGTATTTATTGGCCATAATAAGACATTTTTATTTTGCCCAGGTTTTATGCAATATAATGGTTGTAAGTTTGTACGTTTGAAGAATTTCATGCAATATTAAGTGGGTGGAGGTAGAAAAACAAGAACATGTATGTGTCCAATTATACTTTTATTTGTTCATTTAATTATACAGGGACTGAGTAAGAAGAAGATCTAGCAGCATGTAAGACTGATTTGAAATCTTGCATAGTATATGTGATATAGTTGACCAGATCACCTGTTTGTATGCAGAGCAGGCTTCATTCTTGTTGATTGTCTACTTTTTTTAGATTGAAGCTTCAGGATGTTCACGATGGTCAGGTATGGAAAAGTAATTGCTTAACCACTCTGCTAAATTCTAGATGGCTGTCAGTGGCTCTTATTTTTTGGTGAAGAATTCCATAATTTGACAGCCTGTATGGAAAAAGTAGTGCCACCCCACTGTTTTTTGTTTGTGAGGTGGAAAGATTAATTATGGTGCTGGTCTGGAACATAAATTCCTAGGTTGGGAGTATTTGTAGATTTTAATCTGAAGTAATTTGAGACCTTTATTGTCTCTTGCCTTGTAAGTGATACATAATAGTTAAAAGTTGGTGAAAATTGGTTACAAATGCTCGAATATGGCCAGCGCTTCAGAGACAAACTGATAATTTGTCTGTAGCACTGAAAATTCGTCCATCACTCCTTATGACAGTGGCAAACTGGAACTGTTTACTGAGAAGGAAAGCGATCACACTTCTGTGTGTCAGGCTTGCTGCCTTCCTTATGATGGAGAAAAGTTTCCTTCTTATTTGTTCAGTACTGCAGAGGCAAGGCTACAGCAAATGCAGCTACTCTTTCTGATTTTTTCAGTGGTCACCAATTCTGTTTTTTTGACTGTTGGTCTTCAGGTGCTGGGGTTTCACAAGTATGCAAGCCTTTCTTATTTGTTTTGAGAGCTGTTAAATGCAGTTGCTAGTTGGGGGTGCAGTCAAGATGTCCTTAAAAGGGAGCTACTTTACAGCATCCTTTCTTGCCTGTCATTCGGACACAGTTGTGTCTTGAAATAACTTTTAGTACCTTGTTCAGAAATGTATTCCAGTATGAGAGAAAAAGTTCCTCATCCAAGGCATGGTTATTTGGTTCTTTTTCACTTGATTGCTCCGGATAGTGTTGTTTGTTGAGTTCACAAATCCTACCCAGCATTTTGCTACCTCTACAAATGAGGTGAAACTGAGGACCATATTGGAGCCAGGCATACATTTTTACTTGGTACCCAACACTGACTTCCCTTAAGTATAGGGGTGTCTAATAAGGGAGTTCCTAGGATATTTTAAGGAATATGTCTGGCAGATACCAGGAGTAGCAGCCGTGGCTATCCAGTTCCCAGATTTCTACTCTGTAAACTGATATATAGGTCACTTTGGCTTGGAATATATGTTTCCTGCGTGCTCAGCAAGTTCTTTCCTCAGCACCCGATGAAATACAACATTCCATTAGCTGCTAAGTGGGCCTTCTTCCTATCGTTTGCCACACAGTATTTCCCTAAACACATTTCAGAAATGGAGAAATCTAAATAATTAAACGATCCAACTGTTGCCCGAGTGGAAAATCTCTCCTTTTGATAAATATTTGGGATTCCATACCATGATTTTGAACCTGGAATAGCAGATCTGCATCTTGTTCATGTCATAATATCCATTTTCCTTATCCAGGGGTTGCTGCGATCATGCTTCTCCTTGCCTATGGACAACAATTCAGTTACATGCATTAGCAGTGAAACAGGCCTTGTTATAGCATTACTGCTCACTGCTCTGGGTTATAGTTAGTAAGGAGTCTTCTTGTCTCACCAGAGTTAAAGACCTAAACCACAGGCACAGGTCTATAAGGATGCACACAGACTGTAGCAAATGCTAAAGCCCTAAGCAGACCCTCAGCACCTATACAAATGCATTAAGAATTGTAGTTTGGCGTGGGCAAAACTAAATTACATCCTCATTGTGCTTGGCCAGAACTTCATGCCCAATGCATACATGGCTACCATGCAAATGATCTTCCCCTTTACCCAGCTGCCTAATGCATACTGTTATCCACAAAGGGCGCATGCGTCAGAGAGAGTATGTACACATGTGTAAGGTAGCTACACACATGTACAACATTCAACTCCATTAATTTGAAAGTCGCCACATGACGGGTCAATGAAAATGATTATAAACCATCATTCTGCCTCCATTCCTGTGAGCTCCTTCTTAGATTTTTCCAAGGGCAATGGATTTGGCATGAGTGGAGCTAATGTGCCTTTAAATCCAAAAGTTAAACAGGAAAAGAATTCCAAGGTGTGATCTAGACAATGACTTGAATGAACGGATACAGTTGGGACTTAAGTAAAGATATTTCTTTCCTTCCAAAATAGGAAAACAACTCTTCTCAGAAGGGGTGTAATACTTTCTGCCGGAGAACCCCATCACTAATTGAAAAGCAGAGGTATCTTGGGATACTGTTAGGAATGAAGAATCCCTTACACAAGCTCCGACCCATAGAACAGCTCCCCAGCATGCACTTCCTGGTATGATGAAATGATGACTCTATGTCACTAGGGACACAATAATTAATCGCTGGCCTTTTCAAATGCAAATCATTGTTTTCAGATGTGTTAATTCAACTGAAGAGAAACAAGAGTGAAATTTCCAGAATGCAAAAGGTTGCTAAAAGAAAACCAGTGACTGGAGCACAGTGCCCTTGGTGACATGGAGTAACTTAGTAAGTAATCTGAGCTTGAACAATAGTCGGAGATCCACATTCTAGTCTCTAGTGGTCGCTGTAAGAGCCAGGTATTTGGATATGTTAGGTAGTTTTTTTCTGAAATTTTGTGAAATTTCATAAAAATGCAGCATAATTATGCAAAAGTGTAGGTCTGGTATCGTGTGTGACTTCTCCAGGCAAGATTATACCTTGCATTGACATGTTACTTGTGATATCGAAGGCGAGTGGTTGGAGCAGAAAATGTATCTCAGAAATATATATTCGGCCCAAGCTACTATCCAAGAGGCAAAAATAAGATCGAATTTTGTGTTACGCAAAATGAGGAACATTTGGTAATTTTACTGGATTCGACATTGTAATTCATACACACTGGCCTAGTATCTATGAACATGGACATATAGATGGGGTACGGGTACTGTTGGGCCAGACATTCTCATTGGGGTAACAGAGCAAATCAATTCTCCAGTTAATATTGTGAAGGCAAGTGCCAATAAAATACCAGAGCTAGAGCTAGCTTCTTTCTCCTGTTCCTGAATTTTCTAGCATAGGACTCACTTAAACTGAACAACAAGCAGGACTGTGAAAGAAATCTCTCATTTACTGAGTTTGATTCATTTCAGAAAGCTGTAACCCTTGTGCATTCTAGGAAATCAGATGTGTGGTTTACCAAAGAGACATACCTGCATATCATCCAAGCCTTTACTTATTTCATCCCCACCAGGAAACTAAAGACATGCAGAGACATATGTAAGGAAGAGCATTTGGTACATAGTTCAATATTTCCATTAGCAGTCTTTATCACATTTTGCTCAAAAGGTGGTTGGTGGTCATGCACTCTCAAAGTAAATAAATGACATTGTTTAAAACAGCTGTCTACACAAAAAAAAGGTGAACAAAAAACACACCATAAGATGATGAAGGGTGATGGTACAAAATCAACTGCATGCATCCAACAAGTTTACTTAGTAAATACATTTCTGATTCTAATTGCCCGTAGTGTCAATTTAGTTTCATCCATGACTAGTTGCATGGGTCAAACACAAAGAGATGATGGACGGTGCACTGAATCCCCCCACCAGTCACAGATCACTCAGATACTCACCCCCAGTCACAGATATGTGTTGAATCCATCATCGTTCCTTTGCTCACTTCACTGCCTAGGTTCAGACCCAGCCATATGTAAATCCATCTTGACCCTGTTCCTCATGGGAACAGTCCAGCACGATCTGCCAAGCCAGGACTTCCTTGGACTGGAAACAAGCATCCTGCGACCAGTTTCGGGGTAATACCCCTCACCAGCCAGGCAAGCTTGAACCAATGGAAAAGTGAGCAAGGGACCCACGTCTTGGAATACTCTGCTAACTTAGGGTGAACAAAGCAAACACAAGGAGATGATGGATGGAGCACTGAAACCTTTTAGACACTCACTGCCAGTCACTGATCTGGGTTGAATCCATAATCGTTCCTTAGCTCACTTCAGCACCCTGGTTCAGACCCAGCCATATGCAAAACAGTCTTGGCCCTCTTCATCATGGTAGCAGTCTAGCCCGAACTACCAAGCCAGGTCTTCCCTGGACCAGAAACAACCATCCTGACACTGGGTTTGGGGTAAAACCCCTCATCAGCCAACTAGCTTGAATCCAGTGGCAAAGTGAGCAAGGGACCCACGTCTGGACATACCCTGCCAACTTAGGGCGAACAAAACAAACACAAGGAGATGAGGGACTGAGCAATGAAACTTTTCAGACTCTAAACCCCAGTCACAGATTTGGGTTGAGCTCATCATCGTTGTTTAATTCACTTCGCCACCTTGGTTCAGACCCAGCCATATGCAAATTAATCTTGACTCTGTTCCTCATGGGAGCAGTCTAGCACTGCAACGCTTATTGTGCCACCCACTTCAGTAGCCTTTGAAAACATGTCTCATGCCTGACATTGCAGCCTGTCTGTGGTGTTTTACACTGCCAGTTTAACCTGGCAAAAAATCCTCTTGTCAGGGCTAAACATTTTTTTTAATTCATATACGTCACCCCACGGTTAGGCCTTAAACAGCCTATTGAGCAGGGTGGAGAGTGTTTAAAAAGTTGGCCATATACTTTTAACTTTAACAGGTCCTGGTAGTGAAAAACTCTTAAATTCGTTTTTCAGTCCTGCAAAGTCCACCTCTCTTATAGGACAGCATTGGGTTACCTTATTACAATTAATAAGTGATAACTTTAAACTTGGAGCAGGTAGAAATGTTGAGTCTGGTGTCTAAAGAATTGAAATTTCAAGCTGTCTTTAATGGTAAAATTGAAACTTTAGTCACAATTCTAGAAATGCCACATTTAGAAAGTTGGAATTCTTGTCCAAACTGTTTGGTGTAGTCAGCCTGCATCCTGGGTCACATGACTAGGTTTACTTGGCAGTTCGTCTTTGCGTATTGCTCCCAGCCCAGATGGTGAGACAAAGGGGGGATTAGGGGTTGGCAGGATGGGCCATCTCTGGCTTGATAGGGGCCGGCGCTGTCACCTACTGCACTTGAATAATTCCAACTTGTGGTGAGACTTAAATTGGGATTTAAATAAGGAAATTAAATTGTTTCTTGTAGACCAGTGTCCGTTGATAATGACCATCTAAAAATGTACTTTGTAGGTGTTGACTACAACAAATAATTGATTGGTTATACAAGCCACATGTCACTGCGATTTATATTATTTTGTAATGATCTGAAGTTACTGAATTCCCAGTGTAACATGCAACTATGAGTAGATTTTTATTTAACAAAGTGCTTAGTGAAATGTTTAAAGTTGCTTTTACAGTCTTTATCCAATTACACTTTTTGGTACACCATGCTTCACACCGTTTTGTGGTTTTATGTTTTTTGTGTTGTTGAAATTGTTAATTTTTTTGTGCTTTTTAGATCCGTGGAACTTTTTTCCACTATCCAGGACCCTTAGCAGCAACTTTGGGTCACGTGGTCATACACTTCCGGGTGGAGTAAGGGTTTTAATGTGGGTAATGGTAAAACCGAAATACACTCACATTCAATTTCGGGAGACTCGGGTAGACATTACTCGACCACTACGGGTAAGTTTTACACTACATTAGTCGTGTTTTCAGAACTTTGTTTGACAGTTCACCATTTATAATCCTTTAATTTTGATGATTTCATTATTCAGGCACCACCGATGGATATGTTATGACTATTCCCTAATTCCCTGCAAGACACAAGTTTGCCATGTAAGTTATTCTCTTGTGAATGTCATTTGAACTCCGGTTTATAAGGGTAAAAGAATCAACAACACGGACACCATTTTTTTAAAGACGAGTCGAGAGACGTGAATAGATGGGTTGCACTCACCATAAATATCGGGCATCACTTTTAGGAAATGCAGGATTAATCAAACCCATTTCTCTGATTCATTAACACTCAAATAAATAATAGAGCACCTTCACAAGTTTCTTGAGCACATAGAAGGCATGAATGCACTGGCTCTCTAACTTAAGATTACCATGAATTATTTGCATGTTTTTTGGGACACATCTAGCACCACTGGTCACCATTAGGGGTGGGCGGAATTTGCGAAATTCACTTTTGCAAATGATCGCGAAAATGTTAAAAATCTCCGCAAACACGCGGAAATATCGCGAAGATGCGGAAGTTTTTTCCCGCCCGTTCGCGGTATTTTCTGCGTGGTCGCGGCTCGCCAACTTACCCATGCGGTTGCTCGTGGGCGCGGCCATCTTGTTTTCACTTTTCTCGCGGTGCATGATCGCGAGAAGAAAGACGTGATCGCGAGACGCATGACGTTACTGCGGGCGCGAACTGTCGCGAGACAGCGCAAATGGCTACCAACAAAGTATGACTGCTCCTACACGTATGTTTATTCCTCTCAGAACTCGCCTCCTCTAGTGCCGTCTCAAGGCACCTATTTCATCTGCTATAACAGAGCTCATACTTGGTTACCAACGGGTTTCTCTGGTACTTGTTATATAGCCTTTCTTCTTCTCCCTACTTACACTGCTTCCGCAAATCATCAATAGACCCGATACGGCAGAGGGATTATTGATTCAAAAGACACAGCAGGACAAGAGGGAGGAGATTTCCTTAAAGGTTTTCTTCCCTTCTGGGGTCCAATGGCTAACAGCAGAAATATAAGGCAATTGGTCCGTGTCGTAGAGACTACAATAGACATCACTGTAGGAGCCTTAAGTAACATCACAGCAGAACTACAGGCGGATCGTCTTATGACCTTACAAAATCGAGTTGCCTTAGACTTTGTTCTTGCCGATTGTGGTGGAGTATGCAAATTGATCGGGTCAAGTTGCTGTATTTTCATACCTAATGACGCTCCGACAGTATACCAAGCTATCTCCAAATTGCACATAATCTCCGAGTCTATTCATCAGGACGAAGGAGATTGGTCTTTAACGGAATGGTTTTGGGGACTACTGTCCAAATGGGGTTGGAAAGCATTGACATTTCTTGGAATAATTCTGACCATTATATTTTCCTGTTGCCTTTGTATGCACTGTGATCCCGCTATCTGTGATCTCTGTGCTACTATGTGCATCCCAAAACCCAAACCACAAGTAACAGAAAACATAAGAATGATGTTACAGCAACAGCTCGATGACCTCATGGCTATTGACGTGGACTCAGATTAACATGAGCTGTCTTGCCTGAGTTCTGGCAAAAGGAGGGTCTGAGGAACTTCGATTTTCGATCACGATCGTATCGACCCGCCATTTTGTGGCCCGCCGCCATTTTGTGTTGCCATCACTCAGGCAGCATGGCGAACAAAGTCTATTCTGCTTTTTCTGTAGCCTGGTGTCAAAATACTCCCTCGGCCTCTATTTGCAAAGCTGGTGTTAGAACTAGCCGAGTACACTAATCCCTGTCTGGCTTTTCTAATTCCTGTCTGTTCTGCTTGGGTTTTCGGATCAGATAGAACCCGCTCATCAGAGCCTCACTAACCCAGCCAGAACGTTACCCCCTCCCTAGAACCTATTTACAATCCTGCAACCACATATATCTACCACCTAAGGACAGGGGATTCCTACTATGCATACCAAGACCTCTTATAATCGGCGGCCTCGCGATCCCATACGGATCCAGACCTCTCTGCCCATACGACAGTATCACAAGTGGCGGCCTCGCGGTCCCATACGAACCCAGACCTCTCTACCCAGACGGCAGTCTCAGCACAATCGGCGGCCTCGCGATCCCATACGGATCCAGACCTCTCTGCCCATACGACAGTATCACAAGTGGCGGCCTCGCGGTCCCATACGAACCCAGACCTCTCTACCCAGACGGCAGTCTCAGCACAATCGGCGGCCTCGCGATCCCATACGGATCCAGACCTCTCTGCCCATACGACAGTATCACAAGTGGCGGCCTCGCGATCCCATCCGAATCCAGACCTCTCTACCCAGACGGCAGTCTCAGCACAATCGGCGGCCTCGCGATCCCCTACGAATCCAGACCTCTCTGCCCATACGACAGTATCACAAGTGGCGGCCTCGCGATCCTATACGAATCCAGACCTCTCTACCTAGACGGCAGTCTCATACGACAGTTCATCCTATGATCACCATAACATACAAAAAGGGAATCAGTCTCACTATTCATCAGATCACACAAGGATTGCCAGTTCAAGCATAGCCTGTTCTCAGGTTCGAGGGGCTCCTCTTTCCCTTATTCAGTTACCACTTACCTGATCAGGGTTAACATCTGTTCATGTAGCCGCAGCTGACTAGAAGAATAGGCTACCCTCTTATACAAGAACACGCAGCACATGTTGGTTCACTACAAACTGGATACTTTATTACTCATTACATACACAATCACATAACATTACGATATAACACATAACCTGCAAAGAAAAGTGAAAGATTAAGTTGTACACTCTAATAAGAAAGGGTCGACATCACCTTAGTAGTATGTAGCCTGCACTCAGTGGTCATCTAGGTTCCCTTCTCGTCTGTGCCTCGGCTCGCCTGGAATCACCCTTCTCCGAGTCACTGGGACCTCTTCCTTATTGGCTACTCTCTCCTCTCTGGCTATTCTGCTAGGAAAGCATCTGTCTCTCGGTTCTTCTCCGCCTTCAAGATGGCGTCTGTCTTCCCTGGAATAAGTAGTAGCTTTACTGCTAACGGCTAGATGCCGCCTACGGACTGAACATGTAACTGCCTCAGACTTTCACTAATATAGAGGTGCGTTTCCTCATGGAAAATTCCGGCCCGTAACCTGCCGCCCACCAAATTCTTGTACCTCCCCGTACCAAGGACACGTTCCCAGCCGGCCGGCCTGATGTAGTGTCTTCGGCATGAAGAAAAATACAATCCTTCGATAAGGGCCGGCCTGAACCGGTTCTCTCCAAGCGAATAACACCTCATAACTAAAACATTACGTTTGACCTAGAAGCATCCCAAGCTGCCGGAGCAGAAAGAAAGATGGAGTCTCTCCCGTTTGAGGCCTACCAGGCCTGAATTCAGCACAGCTCCGTGAAATACCCTCACTACAGGACAGGTTATCCCTAATACTAACGAATCTATCCCCTAGGCTATGTGTGCAAGCCCTGATCTATGGGGAAGAGCACAGAATCATGTCGAAGTGCCTAGTAAATAGGCTCCATTCACTACTCTAACCCTTAGACTTGAATGATAAGAGACTGAAGTCACATTACATTATTGTTCCTCACAAGAAGGCCGGGAAAATCGAGCAGAACATTTCACCCTTGACTTCAGTCTATTATACATTCATTAAACAGAACTAATATCTGTGGAAGAATAATATGAAACAAGACTAACTGATCTATGTCTAGTACCAGGTGTGCAGAATTGAAGTAGTGAAGGAATACACTGAATAAAGCAACAGATAGAAATCAAAATGCCGATAGTAATCAGAATACCTCCTAATATCTGACGTAACATATGCAAATTAGGTAACCAATTAAAGAGCCAGTCAAACCAGCCCTGGTCAATGTGTTTTCTAACTTCTTCTGTCAAGTCATGTAGTTTATCAATGTGAGCTTGAATGGATTTTGTATGATCCGACAAGTTAAAACAACAAAGACCCTCAAAATCAGAACAATCGTGTCCATGTTTAAGCAAAAGATAATCAATGGCCGCTCGATTTTGCAAGATAGCCCTACGTTCACCCTGGGCGTCTAATAGCATGTCAGACAGGACTGTAGAAGTATGATTGATGGATTTTACCATCCAGCAGGCCATTTTCCCAATAGATTTGGCATTATAAACTGCCAAAGCAGGAACACCAACAATTGAAATAGCCAGGCTAAGGTATTCAGACTTGGAATATAAATGCAAAGATGAGTCACAATCCTCCTGTAACCTCACTGTATCTCGAATCACACGAGAGTTGGCATTCGGATGTGATGAGAACATGAGCAAGCTCAGTCTAGTAATGGCACAAGGGCCTCCAGAAATATTTGCGGGTATATATGGCCAGGAAGTATTACCACATGAGAAAAGCCATCCGGCAGGCAGTAACATCGTGCGATAGTGACTGGGGGTAACTACCATACTCTTGCAAGTCATGTTATTCTGAACAGAAGTACATGTTTTCGGTGTCCTTTGAAGGCACAAAGTTCGTTCATGAGCGGTGAATGAAGTGGCACCTTTCAATCTTAAACGCATACATTCAGAAATCACCCTAGGATCACAAGTAAGGAAAAAACATAAATCACCCTGTGTGATATTATAGGTAACTATTTGGGACTGGATGGGCGGTATCGGGTCTGACAGTACAGTACACAAGGGGCAATACTCATGGGCAGCGAAATCGCCCAGAAGAACATTGGGGCGAGCATTTGATATATTAAAAATATGAGTCAAAGTCTCCAATGAAGCAGGGACAGCAACTAAACAAGTTGCCAGAATGTCCGTCACCGATCTCATCGGTGTCAAGCAGAAATGAGGGGCTTTAGTCACTTGCTTGGCCAATGTAATCCAAAAGTTCGGCGACGAATCCCACGCAGCGAAGGAACGCGACACTCGGGTTCTCAACTCAGCCCGGGTTGATGGGATCCCTCCTCTCTCGTCGTACCAGCCCAAAAGGAGTCCAACGCCGACACATCCTGCAGCAACAGTCCAAAGAATGATCTGAAAGAGAATCAAATACAGGCATTATTCATTCTCGTAAGTAACATTTGTCAGCCGGGACTGCTTCCCAGCTATCTTTCCCTGGTCTCATAACTAAAATGGTGTTGTCTTGACCGGTTGTAATCACTTCTGCTTGTTCAGGGGGATTCTTAGGCGACTGCACCCAAACTCTGGCCCCAGGATTATCTGTGGAGCCAAAACCTTTCTGGCCTCGTACAGTTAGCAACGTTGGGGCAGTGCCTTTTGTCATCTCACCACTGAAGACAGGCATTATTAGCAATTGAGCCACTCGGTCAGTTTGATGTATCAGTAAGTCAACCTCACTGCTATTCAGCAGGAGCACCTTAATCTCTCCCTGATAATCACTATCAATGATTCCTCCAAGCACCTGAATGCCTTTTACAGCCAGCCCCGATCTAGGGGCGATTAATCCGAAATTTCCAGTTGGTATATGAACACCAACACCAGTTTCAATGATGACTCGATCTTTACTTTTTATAACGGTGTCATCCATGGCATGCAAGTCTAAACCTGCCGACCCTGGGGTCGCTCTACATGGAGCCAAAGCTCCGGGAGTAATCTCCCAGTACATTACAGTCTCTCTGATTTCATTGGGCTTAGCATCAACATTCGGAGGAAACAAACGCATAAGTGGGGATTCAGCATTTAGAAAAGGACGGTTATTTAAAATCAATAACGCTTGAGGAATTGTTCCTGACACTCAGGGGCAATCGGAATCGAAAAGAAAGCATTAGCAATATCAATGGACGCATACCATGTACCTGGATGTTTTTGGATTCTTTCAATTAGGGTAATAACATCCGGTACTGCAACAGTCAAAGAGGGTGTGTGTCTATTCAATTCTCGATAATCAACAGTCATGCGCCAAGAATTATCACTCTTACGTACAGGCCAAACAGGATTATTCCAAGCAGAAGTAACTGGGGTTATAACTCCTGCATCCACCAACTCCTGAATAGTGGTACTAATCTCTTCATGACCACCTGGAATACGATACTGCTTCTGACGAACCACTTTTGTCACCTGGGGAACTTTCATGGGGGGCATTCTTAAACGACCAACCCGTACAGGCCTGGACGATATATAATGTTTAGTTCCAAATTGGTAACATCCATCATCTAAGTGCAAAGTCATTCCTTTCAAAATATCAATTCCAATTATGAATTCTAAGAGTGGCACCACTAATACAGAGTATTCTTTTCTAGGAATTCTACCTATTCTCATTTCAAGTAAGGTTTGAACTGCGGGAGTTTCCTTTCCACCTAATCCGGTAATTGTAAAAGGCTGACCTTTAAACTTCTTTGATTTTCCATGAATAAGAGTGGCCTCCGCTCCTGTATCTACCAATGCTCGGGCCCTTTGGATATTACGATGTCTCCAATAAATATCAATATCTACATAGGGTCTATTATCTCTGTGAGCCCATCTGTGTACTGGAGCTTGACCTATTTCCTAGTCCTTTTTACTGTGTTCTGTGTACCAGGATAAATCAGGATAAAGACTCTCACGTTTCCCAGGTATCGATACCTCCTGTTCATATCCATCTCCATTACGAAATGGATTACTGTTCTCTGCATTGTACTGCGGGTTTCGATCGGCCAATATATGTCGATCCTCTCTCCTTCTCAACTCAGGGGATTGATCCCTATCATCTCTACGTCTGCTGTTAACATAATCATCTCTCCCCCTCTCTCTTTCCCCCTCTCTCTCCCTGTCTCTCACATGACGGGGGGACAAATCACGTACATAACGTCGATCATCACGACGATCAGAGCGCCCACGGCGGTCGTCATCACCGCTACCGTCAGAAAAACCACGATCACACTCAGTCGTCCGAACACGCCGGGCACCCTCCTTTCGATCCAAGCCACGTTTGCGAAACATTTGCCACAAACGAGAAGTAGTCTCACCATCAATGTCCTCCTTCCGCACACCATCGGCCATAAGACCAAAAAACATATCACGTCTAGTAAGTTTATTGTCACCAGTAGTACGAGTGTCAGGCCGGGACTGCCGTTCAGGTTTAAACCACTCACCCAACTCACCGAGTTGGCGTACCGATTCCAGCACCACAGATAACATGTTACCAGTCTGATTAATCAATAAAGTCATCATGACCTGCTTATAAGCAACAGGGGAAGAACGAATAATACGATTCCGCACAGAAGATGTCAAGAAACCATCAAGCAACCTGTCGGCAGTATTTAGAAAAATTGCCGTTTTCATCACCTCCTCTTTGAGACGTTGCGCAGCATCGCGCAAAGTATACCACGGTTTGTCATTCATAGGCCAGTCAGACTCAGTAGGATATTTTTGATTACAACCCTCAGTCGCCAATTGAAGCAAAGAAATTTGACCACCAGCATTAAAGTTACGAAAATGATCCTGTAGAGTAGAATCCGAACTCAAGGAACAAAACTTCAAACAATCGCCAGCATCCAACATAATGCCAGCAGCGCCCAGCTCATAAAGGCGCACCATCCATGTGAGTAAGGTCTCACCAGCTCGCTGCCGAAATCGCTGCAAAATATCACTAATTTCTTGTTGAGTAAAATCCTCCAAAGAGTCTAAAGCAATACCATTCGGAGCACCGGGAGCCTGCTGCACCTTCCGCCGAAAAACCGGATGCACCGAGACCGCGGGACGAGCATCACAAGGAGCTCGACCAGTACACGTAGAGGAACAATCAGTGGAAGAAGCATCGACCCCGCTCGAAGGACGAGCGCAATCACGGGGTGCACCATCAGAGGCGCAAGAAGCAGACTTACAATCACGGCCGGAGCGAGAGGACTCGCGCCTGGCAGACTCCTCACCCGAGGAAGGAGAATCACTCGAGTTCCAGATATTACCATCCCATTCATTAGGATTCCAATCCAGTCCGGCTTTCGCCACGACCAGACGCACCTTTCGCGTCGAAACCCGACCACGCCGATTCTTGTATTTATAACGAGCAATTCGCACAGCCGCCCTTTCGGCAATAGTTTGGTACGTCTCAAGTTTGTCAGCAAGCAACTTATTTTGACACCGCAACAAAGTATGAGCATTCTGAATCTCAACAAAGTTCGCTTCCAAATCATTATGCAAGTTCTGCAACTTCAACAACCTCTCATGCAGAATCCTGTACGCAGACAGAACAATCCAACCCCTGCGCCCCAAAACGGGAAGCTCATCACCCTTAGATACCGGCGCCTTCTGTAAACAAGTAATCACACTCCGCCAGCTCCAAAAAAGAATTCCAATTCTCACTCAAACCAGTAGAATCAGCCCACTCACGGGCTAAGGCTTCATAAGGCGTTGAATCCCAACCGGGAATATCAACGGGCAACTTAAAAGTAGATTTCGACTTTCTCGAAAACATCTCGGAAAAGAAAGAAAAAGAGAAAAAGAGAAAGAAGAAAGAGAAAAGAAAACTACACACAGGTATATATAAAAAATATACAAACAAAACCACGCACGCGCCGAAAGCAAACACGATACAACCACAATGCACACAGGTTTCGTAAACGGTTCGTGACGCCAAATGTTCTGCTTGGGTTTTCGGATCAGATAGAACCCGCTCATCAGAGCCTCACTGCCCATACGACAGTATCACAAGTGGCGGCCTCGCGGTCCCATACAAACCCAGACCTCTCTACCCAGACGGCAGTCTCAGCACAATCGGCGGCCTCGCGATCCCATACGGATCCAGACCTCTCTGCCCATACGACAGTATCACAAGTGGCGGCCTCGCGGTCCCATACGAACCCAGACCTCTCTACCCAGACGGCAGTCTCAGCACAATCGGCGGCCTCGCGATCCCATACGGATCCAGACCTCTCTGCCCATACGACAGTATCACAAGTGGCGGCCTCGCGGTCCCATACGAACCCAGACCTCTCTACCCAGACGGCAGTCTCAGCACAATCGGCGGCCTCGCGATCCCATACGGATCCAGACCTCTCTGCCCATACAACAGTATCACAAGTGGCGGCCTCGCGATCCCATCCGAATCCAGACCTCTCTACCCAGACGGCAGTCTCAGCACAATCGGCGGCCTCGCGATCCCCTACTAATCCAGACCTCTCTGCCCATACGACAGTATCACAAGTGGCGGCCTCGCGATCCTATACGAATCCAGACCTCTCTACCTAGACGGCAGTCTCATACGACAGTTCATCCTATGATCACCATAACATACAAAAAGGGAATCAGTCTCACTATTCATCAGATCACACAAGGATTGCCAGTTCAAGCATAGCCTGTTCTCAGGTTCGAGGGGCTCCTCTTTCCCTTATTCAGTTACCACTTACCTGATCAGGGTTAACATCTGTTCATGTAGCCGCAGCTGACTAGAAGAATAGGCTACCCTCTTATACAAGAACACGCAGCACATGTTGGTTCACTACAAACTGGATACTTTATTACTCATTACATACACAATCACATAACATTACGATATAACACATAACCTGCAAAGAAAAGTGAAAGATTAAGTTGTACACTCTAATAAGAAAGGGTCGACATCACCTTAGTAGTATGTAGCCTGCACTCAGTGGTCATCTAGGTTCCCTTCTCGTCTGTGCCTCGGCTCGCCTGGAATCACCCTTCTCCGAGTCACTGGGACCTCTTCCTTATCGGCTACTCTCTCCTCTCTGGCTATTCTGCTAGGAAAGCATCTGTCTCTCGGTTCTTCTCCGCCTTCAAGATGGCGTCTGTCTTCCCTGGAATAAGTAGTAGCTTTACTGCTAACGGCTAGATGCCGCCTACGGACTGAACATGTAACTGCCTCAGACTTTCACTAATATAGAGGTGCGTTTCCTCATGGAAAATTCCGGCCCGTAACCTGCCGCCCACCAAATTCTTGTACCTCCCCGTACCAAGGACACGTTCCCAGCCGGCCGGCCTGATGTAGTGTCTTCGGCATGAAGAAAAATACAATCCTTCGATAAGGGCCGGCCTGAACCGGTTCTCTCCAAGCGAATAACACCTCATAACTAAAACATTACGTTTGACCTAGAAGCATCCCAAGCTGCCGGAGCAGAAAGAAAGATGGAGTCTCTCCCGTTTGAAGCCTACCAGGCCTGAATTCAGCACAGCTCCGTGAAATACCCTCACTACAGGACAGGTTATCCCTAATACTAACGAATCTATCCCCTAGGCTATGTGTGCAAGCCCTGATCTATGGGGAAGAGCACAGAATCATGTCGAAGTGCCTAGTAAATAGGCTCCATTCACTACTCTAACCCTTAGACTTGAATGATAAGAGACTGAAGTCACATTACATTATTGTTCCTCACAAGAAGGCCGGGAAAATCGAGCAGAACACTGTCTCAACTATCTGTTGGCTCACACTATTCTTTCCTGACCTTATCTTATCGACTGGCCTTCACGGTCTCCTGCTAGCATTCTCTTGTTTCACGACTGTCCTCCAACACACACAAACGTATCTCGCCACCTGCAAGTTAGTTATGAATCTGTTAATATATTAGCTTGAGGGTGGGACGACAAACACAGTTGGAGGAGAGGTCTCTTCGAGTTATCTGACACTTCTGTTTTCGAACCCTTCTTATTGGTTCCACCTTGTTTTGCAACTTTCCTTATTGGCTCTTTCTTGTATGTTCTGGGAGGGCATTTTATTAATAATTGTATCATTGTATGGTATTTAACTTGATGCGCCACAGAGTGAAGTGGCAGTCTCTCTGAGAACCTACTTTGTGTACTTCTAGGATAACTGTACTAGCTGCAGCTAAATAAATCTGAACTTCTAACGCCGACAGAGTGTCCCGTGTCTCTGTGTAGCGAAGCAAGTGAATTCCGGAGACTTTGGGCGTACCCTGCGCCGCCAGGCCCAAAAGGTTCTGGTTCTTCAACTTGAAGATCTTATGTAGCATGTGCAGAGTGAGGAAGCAGGTGGAGGAAATGGCGTTGATCTGTGATTTCATGGTGAGCTTGCTGTCAATGATGATTCTGAAATGTCGGACTTGGTTAGAGGGAGTGGGTGTGGGTCCTAGATCTGATGGTCACCAGAAATGTTCCATTTGTTGCTGCTGTTTCTAAGGATCAGTACTTCCGTCTTATCTGTGTTCAGGTGCGGGCAGTTGTTCTTCATCCAGTCTGTGATGTTTGTCATGCATCTGTGGAAGTTCTGGTGGTGGCATCATCAGTGAGTGAGAGGATGAGTTGGGTGTCATCTGCATAGGAAATTATGCTGAGACCATGGAATCTGATGATTTAGGCCAGTGGGGCCATATATACGTTGATGAGTGTGGGGCTGAGGGATGAGCCCTGGGGACACCACAGGTGATCTCCTTGGGTTCAGAGGTGAAAGCTAGGAGGTGGTTCCTCTGGGTTCTCCTGACGAGGAAGGAGGTGATCCATCTGAGCGCATCGCCTTGAATGCCGATGTGGTGGAAATTTACGATCAGTGTGTGGTGGGATGCGGTTTCAAAGGCTGCTGAGAGGTCAAGAAGGATCAAAGCTGCTGTTTCTCCTCAGATGGTTGGGATATCATTGGTGGCTATTATCAGGGCAGTTTTGGTGCTGTGATTGCTGTGGAAGCCGGATTGGGAGGTGTCAAGTAGCTGATTCTGCTCCAGGTGTATCATGAGTTGACTGTTGATCATTTTTTCCAGTACCTTCACTGAGAATGGGAGCAGGGAGATTGGCCAGAAGCTTTTTAATTTGCTGGGGTTGGCAGGGGATTTTTGCGTAGTGGTCTGACTTTGGCGTGTTTCCAGGCATCGGGAAACATTGCAGTGGTGATAGAGATGTTGAGTAGGGTAGTGAATTCCTGGCCGGTCCTTTGGTTTGGTTTTAGAAGTGGACCTGACGGTATGTGAACTGTGGTGTTTTAGACCTAAATGATGCGGCAGACTGCATTTCCGTGCCGTTCAGCATCAGAACCTCCACTGTGCAATGCATCCCTGGAGCATGACCTTTCAGCTCTTCAAAACCGCCGCCACGTGACACCTCCTATACCCAAGACATCACATCGCAGCCCCACAACTCCTCCGAGCCACCATTTTGTGATGCTTCTCTGCACAGGACCTCGCATCGCAGCCCCGCAGTGCCCCCGAATAGCTGCTGCGTTCTGCATCCTTGGCACAGGATCTCATACTGCAGCCCTCAGCTTCCCGGCATCACCACTGCATACCACTTCCTCAGCGAGGATTTCACAACACTTCTCAACCAGGATTTACGGTACTTTGTTCAGCGGGCCTAACTTGGTCTCTATATCCAGCCTGCGCTCTACCTCAGTTAGCCTGAACTTGTGACTTTATCCCAGTTCATCACGACCAGATAACCACAGATAGCCATTTGTGATTTAAGCTCTATTTTTGCCTAAATTATTAAAATTGCATATATACCGTTCTACTAATTGGATTTTTATTATTTTGGTGTCAAATAATTTATTAAATTGTACTCTGTGTTTCTAAATTGGTTTGGAATTTTTCTTGCATTGTGTTTTCACTTCATTGCTGTTTGAAGTGCTGCATAAATGCTGTACACATTGCCTCTAAGTTAAGCCTGACTGTGTTCGTGGCAAGCTAATAGGGGATTAAGTACAGGTTAATTTTGGGTTTGCTTGTATTTCATCCTGACAAGAACTGTGGATGCTGCTTGAATAGGGTTTCACCCCCCTATACCAGTCATTCAATTTTCTACAGTTGGGCGGAATTATTGAGTGTTTCGGTTTTGTATGTGATAATGCCATTTGTGTTCCAGTTCCTGTCCTGCTGAATCCCCTTCCTTTTCACTTCAGAGGTGACTTTGTGCACACCTTTGCTACCTTTCAGTGCCTCCTATTTGCTCTATAATTAAATTATATGAGTGAATTGGGGCATTTTGTCTTCATTTCCCCTGAGTATGGCTTGTCACCTACTGGCAAGTCATGTCAGACAGGTGCTGACTACCACAATTTCTATATTTCCCTTTGATATGTTGTTCTCTCCAGTTTGAGGATTACCACATCGAGAAAGTGGCAGTGTGGAGACAATTGCAAAGCAATTACGAGCTCATTTGAGGGTGAATGCCTACCTTTTTGACTAGATTAACCATAAAAACACAGGAAAAAGTACAAAGAAAAGAAGATTAGGGCAAAGACTTAGGGCCGTTAGACTTCTCTACACAGCGGTGAGGATGTTTCTCAAATAAGGTTAGGGGCCTGCAAATGGTATTCTTCCCTGGCAATGGAGGTTTTTTATTTATTCCACAATGTGTCAAATTGGTGACTGAGAAGAATTTTTTTGAACTCTGTATGAACACCGATTGGATGCATTTAAATATACTTTTCTGTTTTAGACAAATAAAAATGGTTCTTTTATATGTGTATACCCTGATAGCACCAAACTGACAAAGACATGAGCACCAAACCTCCCATAGGGTCCAAAATAAATTTTGCAATCAGAATATTTATGGATTACTTTCATAGAAATGACATAGGGGAATATGATTGCAGATGTGACACTTATAAACAACAAACCTTTTGCTGGTGGTGACGGGGGCAGGACCTAAGCCCCACACTTCTTCGTGGCAGGAAGCTGCCTATGTTGCTCCTCTGCGCCCAGAGGCTCTTACAAAATCTCTCTGGGCTCCTGCTGCCCAGGACACAAACCTGTTGCTGGTGGTGGTGGGGGCAGGACCTCAAGCCCCAGACTTCTTTCAGCAGGAAGCTGACCATGTTGCTCCTCTGCACCTGGAGGTGCTTACAAGAGCTTGTTGGGCTCCCGCTGCCTGGGACGCACGCAGGATGTACCTGGGCGAACACCGGGCCAAGAGCGGACCCGTCTTAGCCCGACAGAGGCTGGGACAAGACCCCTCTCTTTGCTCTGAAATTCAGGATCTGCCTCATCATATTTTGATGGAGGATCCACGGTGGAGATCCTGTCCATCATCTCTTCCAGTATCTCAAGGTACTTGTTTGGGTAGAAATGGGGAAGAGGAAGGTTAACCCATCACCTAACATAGACTCACAACTCCCGCCACGTACAATTATAGACAGTTTTCAGGTGAGGGACTCGGATTTCGTTACCAACAAAATCAAACTGGCAGAGCGATGTCTTCATTTAACAATGGAAGGACTTGCGTCTCCTCATTTACCTTTGACCCCTCACGTAGTGTTAATACTTTGGAATGTGATTGTACTAGTGTTCATGTTCATCCAATAACCCTAATGGTTTCCACAATGGCAATCATGAAAGGCTCTGATAACGGTGCTCCCAGTTGCAGTGCAATAGAAGTAGTCAATCCTAAATACAGTCTGATTACTCATGCCAGTTCACCAGATCCGGGTTCACTGGTCAAGCGCAGGAGAAAAGCTGTTAAACAGAAATGAACTATTCCTAGAAAAGCTGCAGACTCAGGTGTGCAAAGAGAACCATTATACCCGGTGTCTCCTGCTGATAACTCCTGGGATTCTATAACTCAGTGATTACCGACCAGATAGATGCTAAACTTAGACCCATCTATGGTCGGCTTAAGTCTATAGAGGCTAGCATGGACAAAATTCTGACACAAGAAACTAGTCTTGTCACAAATGCAAAGAATGTTCAGTCACAATGTACTGATGTTTCTACCTTATCCGATAACTCTACAACTTTGATTGATCCTTCTCTCCCGTCTTTCCAACCTGTTGTACAACCTGTCACATGTAATATGCCTAAGGAGGATTGCCATGGGGGTGGAACTCCTAATCCAACTAGAATTGCAGGATCAGCCTCAAATTTGTTACCTCACAAGGATGGGCATCGAGCAGCCCAGATGCTTTCTAGAAATCAGCAAACTGGGGCTTTCACTAATTTATCCGCCCTTCCAGTGATCAATCTGCCCCCAGTCTCCTGTCCTTACGTTATCATATTGTTCAATGTGTTGTGTTTGGCACCAGGTGTTGGTGAATCAACAGGGTCTCTTAAAAATAAGGTTCTTCATTAGCTTTTATAATTCAGTAAGTTGCCATTGGGACCTTGGTCACAAGATTTTATTTGTGCGGTGTGTGGGCGCTATTGGACCCCTGGAGAGGAGCTATGCAGGGGATACAAAAGACAGACAATTGATGGACGGAATGCAGAACAAATCAAAACATTCACCCCCAGTCAAGAGACCTGGGTTAAATCCATCATTCTTTTGCTCACCATGCCACTCCAGTTTAGACCTGGCCATATGCAAATCAGTCTTGACCCTGTGCCTCATGGGAACAGTCCAGCCCAAACTGCCAAGCCAGGTCCTCCCTGGACCGGAAACAAGCATCCTAGGACCGGTTTCGGGGTTTCACCCCTCTTCAGCCAGGATAGCTTGATTCCAGTGGCACAGTGAGCCCAGGACTCACGTCTGAGTATGCCTGGCACACTTATGGCGAGAAAGCAAAAGACACACAATTGATGGACGGAATGCAGAACAAATACAAACATTTACCCCCAGTCAAGAGATCTGGGTTAAATCCATCATTCTTTTGCTCACCATGCCACCCCAGTTTAGACCTGGCCATATGCAAATCAGTCTTGACCCTGTGCCTCATGGGAACAGTCCAGCCCGAACTGCCAAGCCAGGTCCTCCTTACAGTCAATATTAATTTGCCCCAGTGATGGCAAAACCTAATGGGCCCCACGCTTCCACCCAAATGTGAAATGGGCTTCATTCAAATTTCCATTTAGCTTTAAACAACAGGTTGGGGGTCCTTTCTGGATTAGAGGATAATGACTGTAAACAATGAGGAAGGCAGGTGCCTTAGTCAACTTAGCCCCTGAGCCAAAGTTAAAGAACCCAAATACCTAGGCTTGTCAAGGTGTACAGTTTATGTCATGAAATATTGCGAGAATCCTCCAGAAACTTAATAATGAGGGCTGGCTGATTTTTTAACTAATTTTGATATTGTGGGCTGCCACGAAACATGGGCCCTGAATTCCATTGCCTCAAACATTTTTAAATCTTACTGCTGTGACGCAACACTGTCAGCAGCAGGAAGAGGAAAGGGAGAGTCTAGCATGTTTGTGGCATGATAATACTGGCATCAAGGCCATGTTATCAAATTATACATCTTAAATTGCCTGAGGGACTAAATATTCTTTTAATACATTTTTGTTCATTTCTTTTCAGCACACCCAATTGGCATAATCCATGAAATGGAGAAACTAGTTTCATACTTTGTATCTTCCCAGAGGATTTCCATTTCGATAATGTGGGCAGGTGATATTAACCAAATGCCCACATAGCGGGAAATGCATATGTAGATTCGTCACTGATCAAGGGGATGATGCGACTCATTTCATACGCTCACTCTATGGTAAAGCTCTAAACCAGATGGTACTAACACACAACCTTACATTTGCCTCAGATTTACAGGGAATAGTACAAAAATGTACCCATTTTCATAGGAAGAAGCATGGGTAGTATATTAGATTTAAATATTTTGTCAAGGGATCTTGTTCAGAATCTGCTGAGATATGAGGTGCGGACACTTCCTCACAACAGTCATAAGCCCCTTACATTGAGCTTTTGTATACCCATTTCTAGTGGATTTTCCTGTCAGATTGAGTCTAAGATCAGTTACTCAGTAAACAAGGAGGTACGGTTAAAAAGGTCCACTATTACCCGTCAAACATTTTCCTTGAACTGGTTAAGAAATCCTCCAGCAATATTGTCTGCTACCTTTCATTAAAGGCAGAGCATTTTGAAATCCTTGACAGTTTTTGGGGGATTTGTGGGGCCATTCTAGGGGCCTATTTTCAAACAAATTACCAAAAGAACAATTCCCCCCCATGCATGGTTTAGCTCTGAATGCACCACAGCCATAATAGCCCTAAAGTTTCCCACCAATAAAACACCCTGTGACATAGCTGATGTCAGGGAAGCAAGAAACATCTATAAGCAGGCCATTGAGGACAGGAAACAGGAAATTTGAAGGAGAGCATGGGAGGATTTAAATGAAGCCGCTCTACAGGGAGAAACCAGACATTTCTGGGATATACTAAATCACTGAACAAGAATGGATCAGCCATTTTTCCCTTATTTTTAAACGCGTTAATGTGGAAGGAGGGGTGCAATTGGCTAACAGGGCTGGCTTTTCTGCACCTCAAGAGAACTGGGTAACACATTTATAGATCTTAAGTCTGTTACCAAAGCAATTAAGTGTGCATGAGTGGGAAAGCCCCAGGCATGGTTGGGGTACCCATTGATCTATTTCAATACAACTTGGAGTTCTGGGCACCTCTTGTCACTTGGCAGCAGTGAAGGGAGAGGTGATTGATACCTGGAGAGAAGTCATCATTGTGACCATTTATAAAAAGGGAGATTGAAATTTACCATCATGCCACCATCCAATCTCATTGCTTGACTCCACAATAAGGATCATGTCCCGTGTAATATTGAAAAAATTGGAAGATTGGGCAGAAGCAAACTCCTTTTTTTCACCAACACAATAGGATTTTCGCCCTGGCCTTGGAACGGTGGAATGAACATTAAATCTCAGTCTTATCACAGGCAAAAATATGTCAAAGCCAGGAGGGGTGCTTTACAGATGGCTTTCATGGACCTCTCCTGTGCTTTTGACCTGGTTGATAGGGATTTGCTATGGGATATGATGGCCATAGCGGGTATTGAGCCCCCTTTTAGATCTCGTAAAAGATTTACACTGGGACTTTACTACAAGAGTTTGTTTTAAGAAGAACGGGGATTGTACGGCCCTATTAAAGTTACAAGAGGGGTCAGGCAAGGCTGTATCTGAGCCCCTTTCTTATTTTTATTTTATATCAACTCTTTGGGTGAAGTTGAAAGTGCATACAGCAAGGATATCCCCAGAATTGGTTCACAACCGGTTCCTGCTTTGCTTTACGCCGATGACATAGTTCGTTTGACTTTAACCACAAAGGGGCTTCAAAATCTACTAAATGGATTTCACTATTTTATGACCAATCTTAATTTAAAAGTGAACCAACAAAAATCGTTTGTTATGACATTTGACCGGAAAATACTAAATCTAAAAGTTTTTTATTGGGGGGGGGTCCGCAATTTAAAATGTACCCATTTTTAATTATCTTGAGATGCTGTTAGAGGCAAACGGTTCATGGGTCTGTTTATTAACTCAGAGAGTGCAGAAAATGGGGTTGACAAGTGATACATTTTAATACTTGCTAAAAGATTGGGCCATAAACCCATTAAGGAGATGGTCCACCTGTATAAAAGCAAATATCTGTCAGTGGCCACATATGAAGCTGGATTTTGGGTCCATGCTGCCCCAGGGAAGCTACAGGTAGTCGAAAATAGCTTATTTATGTAAGCTTTTAGCAATCCCAAAATCTACCTAAAATGTAATCTCTCATTTAGAAATGGGCATAGGCTTTGTTGAGACCAAATTAAAATTGCTTCGCTATTATTGTGGTTAAAGCTATGACACAACCCTTGGGCAGAACTTTCCAGACAGGTGCTAATGAACTGTCTTTGTCTAGATAAGTTGTTGACTATTCCATGGTTAACTTATGTCAGTGTTACCTTTTATACCTTGGGTCTTAGTCATCTGTTCGATACACCAGAAAGTATTATTACCAAGTCTAAAGAAACAGGTAAACGGAGTGTTGAATCACATAGAGAGGACTTGAGACTAGGAAAAACACTTGACATGAGTGCAGTCACTAGGTATCTAGAATTTGTTACAACTATAGGTGTGGAACCCTCATTTGTCCTGGGTTGTTAGTCCAGAGCATAGATTCTACTTGACTAGGTTAAGATTGAATACGATTTATTTTTATTAATTATTTTATGGTATATCTGTTTAATCAACTGCACACTTTTTACTTTTCTGCTCCTTCTTCAATACCTTTTAACAGTGTGTTTTACAGCCCATTCTAATGCACAAGCACTTTACCTCATGTAAAGAAGGATTAGCATATTTGCAATGCCTGCCTTCATTTGAAAATTGCACCGCTGTTTTGAGCTATATTGTTACTGCTATTAAATTGAGAAATAAATATGCTTTTTAACTATTTTGGACTCAGTAAAAGCGATGATCATTTTTTTTACATGGTGAAGAGTGTATCTGTATCAAACTGCATTTTAACTGTTTTATTCTGTACTTTTATGCCTCTTTGAAGTGGCCGAATAAAGATTATTATGACTATGACTATGAAATAGCGTATGTTTGCATCTGGCCTTGTATGACTTTTTAAGACAACATCCAATATTGTGGGTCATCATTCTTTTATATGCATGACTTTACCAAGCAGAAATGTACTGATTTCTGGCTTTCGGCAGCTATGGTATGCAGTGAAAATAATCAACATTTTGTACTTGATAGTCAGTCTTTTTTAGGTCTCGCCTATGCAGCGCGCATGCATAGGAGGACCTTTTGCAGTCGCTCTGCTCTTTTTCAAGCACACACTCATGCTTGTGGCGGCATCCACATTGCGGGAGCAAGCAGGGGTGCGCCACAATCACAAGTGCAGTGCTTGAAAATGAGCAGACTGCGCGCACACACACACACCACTCCCGGGCTTGTTCCTTCCATGCAGTTACCAGCAACATGAGCGCGCGCCCACAACTCCCTGCCAGACTTGTCCTTTCTTGCGGCTGTCTTCTACTTTCTCCTTCCCTCTGTATCTCCCGTCTCTCTTTCCATATATTTCTTTCCTCCAAGTGTTCACACTTTTTCTCTCCCCCCCTCTTCCAATCCTTTCCTCTCTCTCCGCACGCTCGTGCTATTTCTCTCCCTTCAGTTTCTCGGGTCGCTCTCTCACCCCTTATGCATATTCCCCCCAACCTTAATCAGTACTCAGTCCGCACCTAATCTACTTGGACACAAGACACAGCACTCTTGTTCCATAAACTGAAGACCCAGCACTCTCTCAGGACTGACTGAATACTGCATAATGCTGTTGCTATGTCGATTAGTTTGTCCTCGCTATACCTCGGTTGGGTACGAGCCAGACCCCCGCACACACCTCCCGTTGAAAACTGATTACCTTTCCTCCTAAGAACGAATATTTACCCAACTTTAAGTCAGTACTGAACGTTTTCTGTGCGCTTCCTGCCTGAACAGAATCCTTAGCACTCCTTCAACCTGCCCTGGGGTGACGGGCTGTGCCTGCCTTTGGCAAATACTAGAATGCCCAGCATTTTTACCTCTTGGTTATTACACAGGGGAACAAAAGGGGTTTGCTGAAGTGCCACGTATTGGCTAGATTTTACACTTTGGCAAAATGGTGCAAAACGAACGAGCACTTTGCTCCCAGCTTACATAACTATATTGAAGCAAACCGGTATTTTGTCAGACACAATGTTTGTTGAACATGGGGAGAAAAGAGAGCAAGTCTGTATCCTATACCTCTCTCCCACCTGTTCTCACCTCTCTCTGCCTCTCTCGCATCCCGCATTTCCTACTGTCTCATCGCTGCCCTCCTCCCCTTTTCTGTGCCAGGGTGTCCTTCTCCCACCACCTCTCTCCCCACAAATATGCTTCATACCCCCTGCATCTCTGCGCCCCCCACACCAGCCTCTGGGCAGGCCCCCTGCCGTCTCTCGCTCTCTCCAGGCTCTCTTCTCTTCGTATGTCTCGGTCACCACCTTGCAGAGTATTGTATGTAGCGTTTCTATAGTGCCTTCCTGCCCCTTGATGTTTACTCCTTTGTGTGACCCTCTACCCCCTAACACCCCCTTCCCCACCCTCCTCCTTCCCTCGACCACTACTGCCCTTCCTGTTTTCATTCTCACGCCCTGTGCTTGATCTCGTCTCATCCCGAGTTCTCCTTTCCACTTCCTGCATCCTCGTGTCTCTCTCTCTCTCTCTCTCTCTCTCTCTTTCTCTCTCTCTCTCTCTCTCTCTCTCTCTCTCTCTCTCTCTCTAAATCTCTCTCTCTCTCTCTCTCCCTCTCTCTCTCTCTCTGTATCTCTCTCTCTCTCTCTCCCTCTCTCAAAAATCTCTCTCTCGAAGTCTCTCACTCTCTAAATCTGTCTCTCTAAATCCCTCTCTATCTCTAAATCTCTCTCTCGCTCTCTAAATCGCTCTTTTTCTCTCTAAATCTCTCTTTCTCTCTCTCTATCTCTAGCTCTCTCTAAATCTCAGAATCTCTCTCTCTCGCTCTCTCTCTCTAAATCTCTCTCTTAATTTCTCTCTCTCTCTAAATCTCTCTCTCTCTAAATCTCTCTCTCTAAATCCCCCTCTCTCTCTAAATCTCTCTCTCTCTCTAAATCTCTCTCTCTCTCTAAATCTCTCTCTCAAAATCTCTCTCTAAATATATCTCTCTCTATAAATCTCTCTCTCTCTTAATCTCTCTCTAAATCTCTCTCTCTCTCTAAATCTCTCTCTCTCTAAATCTCTCTCTCTAAATCTCTCTCTCTCTCTAAATCTCTCTCTAAATCTCTAAATCTCTCTCTCTCTCTCTAAATCTCTCTCTCTAAATCTCCCTCTCTCTCTCTAAAACTCCCTCTCTCTCTCTAAATCTCTCTCTCTCTCTAAATCTCTCTCTCTCTCACTCTGGTCGGTTGACATGCTAGCTGTCTATTTGGGAGTATGACATAGCTGATACTCAATAGTTACTATGTAAACAAGCATTGGCATAGCCAATAGGTCTCGCTTTTGGGACATTATAAGTATTTAGTTATGCAGCACAATATACTTGGTGCAACAACATCAAGCGTTGCATGGCTAAACACTTATAAGGTCCCCAAGGCGAGACCTATTGGCTATCCCAATACTTGTTTTACCTGTTACCAATACCCTCTGGGAGGATAGGTCATTGATAAATATGCATAACCTAACATAACCTACGCCATTTTAAATTGGACATTTTGTGTTTAATTTTGTTTTTCCTGCATGGTGGATTATGTGAGGTATGTTGTGATTTGAGTGGAAAGATATATAGTAAGTTTGTACATTTGAGTCAGAACTATAACTTATTTTATGCTGATTTTATATGATTTTTTTCTTCAATACACTTGGGGCCAGATGTATGACCGTTTTTGCGGTCGCAGAGGAGTTTCAGACCCATTTGAGACCGCAAAAAATGAGTTGGCCATTTACTATTCCCATTTTACGAGTCGCAAATTATTTGTGACTCACAAAATAGGAATAAAGAGTCGCTGTTAAGAAGGGGCATTCCGAGGGCGTCCCTTCCTAATAGCAAGTCCTCCAGGTATGTATGACTCTTGTGCAACAGCAATTGCTGTTGCAAAACAGTCACAGTTTACCACCCCTCTCAGAAGGATGGTAAAGCACTCGCAAATGGAAAGAGGTCCCCAGGGACCCCTTCTCCTTTGGAAATGCAGGTGAAAATATTTTATAAGGGAAGGAAGTGGTCCTAGGGACCACTACATGCCCTTAAAAATGAAACAAAAACATTTCATTTTTTCTTTTTCAAATGCATTCCATTTTTCTTTAAGGAAAACGGGCTGCATCAAAAAAAAAAAACTGCTTTATTAAAAAGCAGTCTCAGACATGGTGGTCTGCTTACCCCAGCAGGCCACCATCCTTGTGAGGCTGGTCATTCCCAATGGGGTCGCAAATTGTGAGTGGCTCGTGAATATTGATGAGCCTCACATTTTGCGACCCCATTGGGAATCGCTAACAGTGTCTCTGTCACTGTTGTACATTGGATTTAGCGCCTCACAATTTATGACTCGCAATTTGTCGCAAATTGCAAGGCACTAACTCCAATGGTCATACATCTGGCCCCATTTTTCGAACCCCACTGGGCATGGCCTTTGGCTATACATGGCAGTGGTTGGTCACAAGCTCAGGTTTGTGGCACATTCGCGCATCCAATCCATTCTGGGAAGCCAACCCCTGCTACTCATGACCTTTAACCATGGGTGGGCAATAGGGATTTGCCCCACAATCTGGCCTGTGGCCAAGTCCTGTGCCCAACCCACTGTGGGCACCAAACCTCAGCCTGTGGCCTGGCCTACACTGATCGCTTTGCAGGCAGTCAAACCACACTGGGTACAGCCTTCAGCCATGTGCAACAGGAGTTGTTCGCCATGCCGTGCATCTTTTACTCCACAGACATATGGCCATAGGCCCCTATTTGCTCTTTTTAAATGTTTTCTTAAATTTCAGTCTGTCAACATCACTGTTATAGATGAAGTCATTAGTGAGGTCATTGCTAATGCAATCAGTTTTGTCAATTGAGCTGTCCTCATTGATGTCATTCATGTTGTCATTAGCCAAACCCCACTGAAACGCCTTGATAAAACCTAGAAAAAGCAAAAATGGTACTGAATAACCAATACATTGTTACAGTGGAATACATATTATCGAGATTTAAGGCTCACCATTACAAGCAAGGAGCGAAACCAGGCAATGCTACTGGCCATAGCGCTCAGCCAGAGGGAGGTACCTATGGCTATAGGGCTCAGCCAGAGGGAGGCACTTATGGCTATTCCCGACATTCAAAATAGTGTTGGTCACCTGGTCAGCAGACCATTAGAGATAGCTTCAGTCTTGTCAGAGCTCACCTTCAGCTTCTCGCTGGTTACCGTTGTCTTGCACAGGAACAGAAGTCGCTAGCTTCCCGACTCCCACTACTAATCACTCAGTCCCAAGAAATGTCTTTGGCTCTAACTGATCAGCAAGGGGGAAGGGGGAAATTGGATAAAATAATAAACGATAGAAGAGACTGGTTCTGGACCTTCTGGTTTTCCTATCTGGAATTCTTCTTCAGCTATCACTCTGCCTTCTGAAGACTCCTAAGGGTAACTAAGCACACAACAAATTATTATTCCTTCTCTACTCGATTCTGTCTCTTTTCTTCTCTTCTCTTATGATTTTTCTACCTACCCAGAATCCTGAACTCTGTGCCTCTCTTCCTGTTCAACTCTGCCTTTTCTTCTTTCTTGTTATTGATGTCACTAATTATCTGTAAAACATATATCTTTTTATTATACCTATTTATTCTTTGTTTTTAAACATCTTCTAACTCTTTCTCTTTTAAACCTACCATTAATGTTTCTGTGTGTGGCCTTCTCTTTCTTCTCGTGATTTCTCTTCTTTCTTTTCTTGCCTCTTGCTATTCTAAAAACTGTCGTCTTCTAAATTAAGCCTTTTGTGCTTTTAACTTTTCCTGTTTGCTTCCTCTCCTTAGGTTACTGCGGAGCTGCTATAACTCTGGTAAGTCTTTCTCCTTACTTTCCTAGTTAACTGTTGGTATTGTCTATTAATTTTTCCTTAGGATCTGTTTCTCAGTAAATCCTAGAATGTTCTTCATTTTCTGTTACAGGACTCTGTATGCTGATCTCTGCTGACCTTGGTAAGTGTTATACTTATTGCGTCACCAAACACTGCTTACATTTTAATGTGAACGAATAATCTATCAATAATTCACTTAGCTTTCTTCGGTTTTCTTTTCATGTGCGGCTGAAGTCTTCACTCGTTTTTTTCCCTGTAGAGACGAGGTGACTCCGTACTCGACTCCCGGTAAATAGCCCACTACGGACTCTAGCGGCTTTTCTGACCTCTTCGGTAAGTATCGGTTTCTTGACTCGGAACAACTCTCAAGCGTTACTCTGGAAAGCTTCTTACTCAAAAAATTCACTTCAGAACTGGGAACAAACTCGAACACGTCTTCTCTGAGGAAATGACTTGGTGAAGTGCACATTACTTCAGGCGTGCGTGCGTCACATCGTCTCACTGGATTTGTAAACAACTAGACCGCAGACCCCATCGCCTTAGCGGCCATCTTGGAATTGCGGGCATGCCACAAACTCGACCATTGAAGCCCATTCGAAACCGAAACGCCTATTGAACTAAGTTCCTTGCGCTTCGCTTTCGGACTCACATTAGGGATCCTGACAGTACCCCCCACCAAGGGTAGTCCTTCCACTCTGGGCTTGGTTGGATTGCGCTGATAAAAAAGTTTTATTAGCCTAGGAGCATGAACATCTGAATCTAATTCCCAAGACCGCTCCTCAGGACCGTAGCCTTTCCAATCTACCAAATAATACAGTTTACCTCTGACTAATTTTGAGTCCAGAATTTCTTTCACCTCAAACTCCACTCCTGTATCTAGCTGAATTGGGTTTGGAATTGATTCTTTTCTCAAATTAAGAACTGCCTTCTTCAAAAGGGAAACATGAAACACTGGGTGAATTCTGAATTGGGAGGGTAAAGTCAATTTATAGGTCACTGGACCCATCTGCTCTGCAATTGGGTAAGGGCCGATAAATCGTGGCTGAAATTTTCGGTTCCCTTTTAGCCTTAAATTTTTTGTATTCAACCAGACTTTATCTCCTATTCCTAGTGGAGGAGGTTTCTTTCTTTTCTTATCTGCGTACTTCTTATACTTTTCCTTAGCCTGTACTAGATTCTTTGATGCTATTTCATGTACTGGATTTAAATGAGCTACCAAATCCTTGACTGCTGGGACTTTGAGCTCTACATCTTGTACTGCTGAATTTGGATGTCTACCATAGTTTAAGTAGAACGGGGAATATCCAGTGGACACATTCTTCGCGTTATTATGAGCAAATTCTGCTGTCCACAAGTATTCCGGCCATTCTCCCTCCTGTTTCAACAAGAACAACCGTAAATATTGCTCCAATTCCTGGTTCACCCTTTCCGTTTGTCCATCCGTCTCCGGATGGAAACTGGTGGAAAAACGAGTTTCTACTCCTAACCCTTTCATAAAAGCCTTCCAGAAATGCGAAACAAATTGGGTTCCCCAGTCTGATATTACGATCTTGGGTATTCCATGTAATCTGACAATCTGGGTACTAAAGTGCCTTGCTAACTGTTTTGCTGTAGGGATTCCCTTTAAGGCCAAGAAGTGTGTCATTTTCGTGTATGCATCTACTATTACTAGTATTGTATTTGTCCCTTGACAGGATGGTAAGTCTGTAATTAAGTCTAGGGTGATTGTATGCCAAGGATGAGGAGGAATGGGCAGGGGTTGCAACAGCCCTTGAGGAGCGTGCCGTTCTGATTTTCCCTGAGCGCATATCTCACAAGTCTTTACATATTGTTCTATGTCTTTACTCATCTGTGGCCACCAATATTTTCTTTTAATTAGATCTGCTGTCTTGAACTCTCCCTTGTGGCCAGCCAACAGGTGATCATGGCATTCCTGCAAGGCTTGCTTCTGCAATGCTGTAGTCGGCAGATACAATGCACGAATTTCTCTTCCAGGTTCTAGTTGCGCCCATTTCTGTATTTCTTCTGGGGTTAGAGCTTGGATTACTTTTTCCTTAAAGTTCAATATATCTGTGGCGCCTATAATATTGGTATCCGGTATGATCACTTGAGCGCTTAGTGGACTTCTTTCTTCTCCGGTTCCCAACCTAGACAAAGCATCCGCCTTTCCATTCTGTGCACCCGGCCGATAAGTTATCACGAAATCGTAATCGGCGAAGTACAGTGACCAACGGATTTGGCAAGGTGTCAAGGTTCTGGCTGGATTTATAGAAATAAAGTACATAATCGAGAAGCCAAAAAAAACGTTGCAAGGTAACACTCTTGTAAAGATAGTATATATTTCAAGTAGATATAGAACTATAATATTCTCGAATAGTAACTAGTTACTACTAGTCAGATCAATTGTTTATCAATACAACATGGATTATTATCTAACTGGATATCCATGGTTTTCCCCTTTTAGAACCTTCAGCTGGCCGCATTCCTGACTAGTATCTTTATACAAAAACGTAGCAAAAATTATTTATTGCCATTTGGTCTTGGCTGCTAAACAGATATCAAACCTTAAGTAGGTATATAGATCACATTTATTCATATAGTTGTTTGCTATGATTTTTTGATACCAGTAAGTCATTAATATGTTATCTTTCCTAAATTCTTGTTTCAATTAAACATAGTCATATCGGAACTCTGACTGAGATCCCCTGTACCTGTATCTACCTGAGAACATTCATAGCGAGATATCCAAGAGGTAGACCCCCAGACTGAGAGTTGAACCATGTCCAATTTGCAAAAAAAAGATGAAATTGATAGACAACTACGGCTCATGTAGCTGTGTTAAAGTTTAAAGATACGATTGGTCTTTTTAAGCATATTTCTACACACAAGTGGTTTGCCCTGCATGAGTACGGAAACCTTAAACTGGATCTTTTTGTATTATTTATTTGTATGTTGATGGTAAAAATTGTAGACTTTAAAATAGATATGTTGACTCCTTATTTTAACGTTGGTTTTTTATTTCAAATAATTTCCCTCATATAGTATACAACCTTGAGCGGGTTCCTGACGAAGGCCTAGCCGAAACACGTTGTGTCTACAAACCGCCTGTTGAGAAAAAACATTGTTTGGATATTCACAAAATGTTATTTTTTAATTGTTTAGTATCCATCATTCTGATCCAATCCAGAAAATGAATAATTAAGAGAGTTATGGATTATATCAAATGTATTTTTCAATGAATTCTTGATGATGTCATTAACATTTGTATACAACTATATCATGGACTCCTAGGATGACAATACATATGTATACTATTATTATCTATTCATTGTCACTATTAGACATGTTTATATATATTTAATTGATTTATAACGAAAAAAATATGTTTGTACCATAAAAAACATAAAAATATATTAAAGGAATTTATATCTAGCTTTTTTCAGCTCTTTTTTATATATGTATTTATTTATACTGCATAGTTATCAACATTATTGTTGAATTTGGAGTTGACATATGGTCTACATGCTATACACACTGTGCCCGGTGTTTCCTCATTTTTTCTAACTGATATTGGCAGACTATCCAGCTCACTTAGGAACGTATTCCATGCTAGTCTTCTTTTGCTAGGGGATAATATCTGATGAGAAAGTACCAACTTTTTTGACAGAGTATTTTTTTTCTGTCAAACAATATTGAACTGTATTATTGTATGTGATGATATTGCATGTATTTTTTATTAAAAACTGTATTGCGTGAAAAGCTGATATCGCGCAGATGCTATTCTGCAATATCGCATGTTTACCCTATGTTGTAATACTGCATATGCATTCTTATTGTTTTAATTGAAATGTTCATTCAAACTGTTTGATGTAAAAATTGCAAGCTCTGAGCACCTAGTATGTCATTTGTAAGAGTGCCCCTACGATTAGACAAACAAAACTATAAAAATGTCATTTGAGTTACAGTTATCCAAATTAACTGAAATTTCCATAGATTAAAGCATATGGAAACTAGGTTCCCCAAACCGATAAAAATAACTAATACGTTTTTCCAAGATTGACATTTACACATATAGGCACATACATTTCCCTGGCCTAAGGAGGGAACATTTTACACAAATATAATTGAACACACTTAAACACATATAAAGACTAAATGTGTAGGACAGAAGAGAGACAAAAGAGAGTCAGTGTTAGAATTATGGGCCATCTTTCAAGAGGTTCAAACTGAAAACCCCACAATGCCGATAGCGAGCAAGGCTTCGGCACCTCCCCCACCATATGAAGGGATAGATTTACTCACATCATCTCCCCCTGCCTTAGGATATTCAAACCCAATAATTATAGGTGCCAATGCACCCCTCACAGGAAAAAAGGTCAGTTAGGTCTAAGCCAGAGAAAAACCAAAAGCAAGGGAGCCCAGACTCCTCAAGCGCTGCCAAAGTTCCTAGGTAAGGTCCCCAAAAGCTCGACTTCCCGTCCACCACGCTGAACGTGCAAAACCACAAAAGAAGGCAAAATATACTTTCCCACTGGCTCAGGCAAGCATAAACGTGTGACAGGAAAGTTTGTGGTGGTTTTCAATAGCGACTCAGTGAGCTGGAGATGAACGGAGCTCCAGTCCCTCAGGAACCAATAACGAGAGTGGGGCTACAGGGTTTTTCCCAGGTAGCCGAGATGGAAACTGAAAGAGAATTTGAAGCTAGACCAACTAAAGCAGCGCATAGCTGTGAGTAAAAGGGACAGGCCAGACGGCATGGGGAAGAAAGGCATGAGCTTGTGCTTGAGAGAGAAAGGGCATGCAACTAGGAGTTAGAGCGAGAGTACAGGACTGCGCACTCTTCTCATGAGGTAAGCAGGGCCAGGGACAGGGCGCATCACTGGGAAGAATCTGAGGTCAAAGAAAGGCTACTAACAAATCTCATAGCCACAACATTCCATCAACAAAGGAGAGGGGCTGACTGACAGATAAAGGAACAGGGCAACCTAGTACTTCCACACCCGTGATGCAGGAAAAACAAAATGGCACCTGTGAGTGCACACGAGGACACGCATTGCTCCTCACAGGTGCACGCCAAAGATAAACTAACCCAAAGGTGAAAATAGCTAAAAAAGAAGGGAAGACTTTTGCATGCCTGTTTTGAGGACATGGCAGTAGAGGAGGATTGCATCAGGTATGAAGGAGGTAACCTTAGTTGGGACTTTCTCTACGTGCGGCAATGCCTCACAAGATGTGAATGCTATATTGAGGAGAAACCAGTTGAGTCACCTAGAGTGAGTGTGCCCACTACTGCAGAAGTGCAAAAACAACAATTGATGGACAGAATGCAGAACAATGTCATACATTCACCCCAGTACAGAGATCTGGGCCTAAATCCATCGTTTTTTTGCTCACCATGCCATTCCAGTTTGAACCCAGCCATATGCAAATCAGTCTTGACCCTGTGCCCCATGGGAACAGTCCAGCCCGAACTGCCAAGCCAGGTCCTCCCTGGACTGGAAACAAGCATCCTAGGACCGGTTTCGGGCTTTCAGCCCTCGTCAGCCAGAATAGCTTGATTCCAGTGGCATGGAGAGCAAGGGACTCACGTCTGAGCATACCCTTCCCACTCGGGGTGACAAATGCAAAAACAACAATTGATGGACAGAATGCAGAACAATGTCATACATTCACCCCAGTACAGAGATCTGGGCCTAAATCCATCGTTTTTTTGCTCACCATGCCATTCCAGTTTGAACCCAGCCATATGCAAATCAGTCTTGACCCTGTGCCCCATGGGGACAGTCCAGCCCGAACTGCCAAGCCAGGTCCTCCCTGGACTGGAAACAAGCATCCTAGGACCGGTTTCGGGCTTTCAGCCCTCGTCAGCCAGAATAGCTTGATTCCAGTGGCATGGAGATCAAGGGACTCACGTCTGAGCATACCCTTCCCACTCGGGGTGACAAATGCAAAAACAACAATTGATGGACAGAATGCAGAACAATGTCATACATTCACCCCAGTACAGAGATCTGGGCCTAAATCCATCGTTTTTTTGCTCACCATGCCATTCCAGTTTGAACCCAGCCATATGCAAATCAGTCTTGACCCTGTGCCCCATGGGAACAGTCCAGCCCGAACTGCCAAGCCAGGTCCTCCCTGGACTGGAAACAAGCATCCTAGGACCGGTTTCGGGCTTTCAGCCCTCGTCAGCCAGAATAGCTTGATTCCAGTGGCATGGAGAGCAAGGGACTCACGTCTGAGCATACCCTTCCCACTCGGGGTGACAAATGCAAAAGTAGTGTGTAGTGGGCAAAAGAACGATGGATTTAACCCAGATCTCTTGACTGGGGGAGAATGTCTGCATTGTCAGCATTCCGTCCATCAATTGTTTGTTGTAACGCTTTTCGCCCTAAGTGGGATGGGTATTCCCAGACGTGGGACCCGTGCTCACTACGCCACTGGAGTCAAGCTATCCTGGCTGATGACGACTGATAGCCAGAAACCGGTCCTAGGATGCTTGATTCCGGTCCAGGGAAGACATGGCTTGGCAGTTCGGGCTGGACTGTTCCCATGAGGCACAGGGTCAAGACTGATTTGCATATGGCCATGTCTAAACTGGGGTGGTGTAGTGGGCAAAAGAACGATGGATTTAACCCAGATCTCTTGACTGGGGGAGAATGTCTGCATTGTCAGCATTCCGTCCATCAATTGTTTGTTGTAACGCTTTTCGCCCTAATTGGGATGGGTATTCCCAGACGTGGGACCCGTGCTCACTACGCCACTGGAGTCAAGCTATCCTGGCTGATGACGGCTGATAGCCAGAAACCGGTCCTAGGATGCTTGATTCCGGTCCAGGGAAGACATGGCTTGGCAGTTCGGGCTGGACTGTTCCCATGAGGCACAGGGTCAAGACTGATTTGCATATGGCCATGTCTAAACTGGGGTGGTGTAGTGGGCAAAAGAACGATGGATTTAACCCAGATCTCTTGACTGGGGGAGAATGTCTGCATTGTCAGCATTCCGTCCATCAATTGTTTGTTGTAACGCTTTTCGCCCTAAGTGGGATGGGTATTCCCAGACGTGGGACCCGTGCTCACTACGCCACTGGAGTCAAGCTATCCTGGCTGATGACGGCTGATAGCCAGAAACCGGTCCTAGGATGCTTGATTCCGGTCCAGGGAAGACATGGCTTGGCAGTTCGGGCTGGACTGTTCCCATGAGGCACAGGGTCAAGACTGATTTGCATATGGCCATGTCTAAACTGGGGTGGTGTAGTGGGCAAAAGAACGATGGATTTAACCCAGATCTCTTGACTGGGGGAGAATGTCTGCATTGTCAGCATTCCGTCCATCAATTGTTTGTTGTAACACTACTGCAGAAGGGCACAGCGGGGATTATATATGTGCCATGGGCCCGGATGGATAAAGAGGGTCTGAGAACAAAGTTATCATCATTGCTGGATGGGACAGGGAAATGAATTACATGCTTCGAGAAAAACACTGCAGGTATCAATCTAGAAGTAGAAGCTGTCTAATTAGGGAGCAGACTAACACAGTGTTCATCCAAGCTAGCATTTCAGCAATCAACCTAACATATACCCAGCATGACGAGCCGTATCAAATATGCACAGGCACGGGATCTGGACTGCCCTGAGAGAAATATCTTTGACCGACCAGATGAAGGAAGGTTAATGTTAGAGACCATGAAGCCAGAGGAAAGCATAAAGGATTTTCTAAATAGAATGAGGGAAAGATGGAGACAATCAACCGGACATCTTTGAATCAATACTGACCCACAAGTCACATTTTTGTACAATATTTTGAAGAGAGGGTTACCTACCGAGATACAGAGCGTTCTGGACAGTGTAGTTGGTTAAGATACCAAACCCAGGCGAGAGGTACAAGCTCAATACTCCACTACTATAAGGAAAAGCAAGAAAAGGATAGCGAGAAGCAGGAGTGGACAAAAAGAGACACAGCAAAAGTTGTTCAGCATAAGTTGAAAAAGACTGCCCTCGAGGGGGCAGCAATGGTCACAGCCGTGCAGATGGCATAAGTCTCAGCCATGCAGATGGCCCCAGTCACAAAGGGGGCTCCACAGCAAAACTTTAGAGGGTTCCAAAAAGATAGTTCAGAAGCATGAACAGATTATGGAAGTCAAGGCCAATGGGCTAGGCACAACCAAACATTATATAATGCTACTATTGCCATAGGTGGGGTCACTTGGTAGAGGCATGCGGGACAAAGGCATACCATGAGCAGCAAAAGTAGCAGAGGTAAGAGACCCAGGGCCAGCCAACACAAAACCCCATGAACATCCCTCTCTGTAACAAGCACAGGGTAATCATACCGTACCATACACTCAGTCATAGGGAGGTCTGCTGGTCACCACACAACCGCAGCAGGGATCAAGTAATTGGGTGAGCATATGGCAGCAGCAACCACAGACAGGGAGCATTGCAGAACAGCGTCCAGGGTCAAAACCCCGGGAAGAAGGGGTGACAGTGTGGGGAGGCAGCGCCTTCACACAACCACTGAGACAAAATCCATAATAAAATGGAGCCCCCCCAGCAGATGAAGACAGGTTGTAATGATCCCAGTGACTTATCATGATTAGCACTCCCGACCCGTTTCCCAAGAAATTGTATCAGAACAGAAAGGACTAAAGACAGCATTGGGAGTCCAGAAACCTTTTACTTGCTTCCAGGAATTCCGGGTTGCTGTGGGCTGCGTCGATCAGGTGTCCACACTAAGTTCGGCATTGATAGTGATTCCATGAAAGCACAAAATAATCAGGTTGCCTAAAGCACCTACAGAAACTTGACCACACTCTGCAGCTGGTCCCCCAGGGTGGGGTTCACTGGCCACACCCCAGGGACAGGGCATTCTGATGAGAGGGAGGTAAGAAAAAATAGTTTAAAAAAACAATATCCAGGTCCTGCAGCTGGAAGTCTAATGGGATGCATTCCAATCACCAAGTCAAAAGGTCCCATTTTCAGCTATCATGCTCATGCTTAACAATTCCTTCATGGCGTGTAGTGTCTCCAGCAGCCCCAAATGCTCTAAAAGCCTCAGAATCCTCGGAGGCCTCCCGTTATAAATGAAACAATCCTTGTTGAAGGGAACAATATTTTTCTTTCCCCGGGGATGATGAGACCATAAAACTCTACAACCCCCACACGCAAGAGTCAGTAAGCTAACAGGCCCATTTGTAGGGTGATCCAACATCTCAGATTTGCCCAGACAGTCCTGTTTTTTTGGTAATTTCTCCCTGCAGATTTTCCAAGGTTTTTGAGAGGCCCCAAATAACTAGCCTTTATGAGCCCTTAGTTAGTCCATGTTCCGTAGTGCCCAGGTGGCTGTGTTTGCTCCATTGGTGAGTGCTGTCTTCAAGACATTTTTCATCCCTCCGCGATATGGAATTGAAAGTCCTACTTACATTTTTGTGAAAATGTGCCAATTTTGGGGCTTTTTAAATCTGGTCACTCTACCTCAGTGTGATGACAAGCTTGAGACTCCATTTGGGGGTTCCCTCAACCTTTCAAGGTGGGGTGAGGCATGAGGGAGAGGGTGATGCCAGGGACAGGGGCTTCCTAGTCTCTACACCCTGCTTCAGATTCATCTCGGGGCATGGGGTGTGCCCCTTCCAGGCTCAACCCCATTCCAAGCATAGTTCACTCACGTTGCTCACGTTGCTTCAGCCTTGCTGGCACAATCCATGAAACTGTCAGCCCTGACTGCTGACCCCGCAGGGGCAGTATAGGGGAGGGGGAAGATGAACAGAACAGTCTATGACCCTCTCCCTGTGCGGCAACGGAAACAATGAATGATGTGTCTTAAGGAAACACCCCAAAATAAAAGAGAAAACAGCCAAAATGAATATGACACCAAACAACAATACGCACTCCCTTCCCACATTCCCATGCACATTTAGCTATCACATAAGAACTGATTGACTCATAGCAAGAGCATCAAAATCTGGTAGCCCTCCCCCCAGCAGCAGGAAAAAAGCTTCAGGAAAGGGGCCAAACAGCAACCGCGCTCTTATGCATGCATGGGGTGAGGCACCTTCAATAAAACTAGTGACATTCATAGAACTCCTGCTAAAGCCACAATTCTATCCTTCCTTGTACTCATGAGACCACTTCACAAACCTACCTAACACTGATCTGACTACTGAGAACCGAAATGTCAGAGAAGGTCCAAAAACACCCAAGTAGGATTAGGGTGGGGGCTCAATAGCTTATAAAAATAAGATCCGTCCAGATAATAATAATCACCCTTACTCCATAAATTACTAAAAGACTTTTCCAACAGGGGGTCACCTGCTGGTACTTCACTAGATCTCGACTGGCAGGTTGATAGGATCACACCCCTGGGTTAAATTCAAGGTCTCTGAAACTATTAATAAAGGAGCATGTGTAATTAGCTGAATTAACAATCAACCCAGTTCTTACAAAAACAGGTAACTGCAAAGAAAACAAAGTGCACCAACACTGACTTGCTGTTCTCCTCCACAACTCAAAGAAAAAAATGGACGATGCAGAACTTGGTAAATGGAAGGAGGAAAAACCCATGGGCCCTCAGTGAGGGGTCTGCTTAACACCCACGTTGGTGCACCGTTCCAATGTGCAGTCAAGCCCTTCCATGGCGATGACACTGTTGAACTAAATATTGTGAAACTTTTTTAATTGGTCCGAAGGAACACAACCATTGGAAGAGCACAGATGACTCAGAAGGGACCCACCGTACTGCAGCATAATGACAAAAGTTATGTACTATCTGCCTACTATGAGCAGTTCCACCCTTGAGTACTGCAAAGTCAAAATTGATTCACTAATGGGGAACTACCGTGCCTGCATAGGGAACTCTCGTATGTTAACTACAATTACACTAAACAGGACACCAGTGTCCCACAAGCATTGCACAATGCCCTTTTACTTACTACATGGTCTCAGCACATGAACACAGTTGGCTCCCAAAATTCAGCCAGGTCATGCTATGTCTGCTCATTGATTCCACACACTGTAGGCACAGATAATTCAAACATAAACATGACAGCGAACCCCCTGGCACAAATCGATAGGTAATTAGAAAACACTGTATACCTGATATGTGCACTCAATTTCAGCACCTGCTGCCAAGGTGCACTTCAACAAGAGGACTTTACAGACTCAAATACATATAAAGGTGCACCTTATAACAATGTTATCATTTTCATAAAATATAACTAAACAGTCCAATAAGATCTCCAAGGTGCGTGCAAATCTTTTTTATTCTGTATATTTTTTCAAGATATATACAACAGATAACAGCTAACACATTTTACAAAAGACTGGATAAATGAATGTTGCCATATATATGGGCAAGAAATATATGTCAATTCACTGAATATCTCTTCCAGATGCTTCCAAGGGTGGAAGCTGTAGGGTCAATCCACCTCAAAACGCACCGAAATCCGTGCCAGTCACTCTCAACACCATCGTCTGACACTACCTGTAAGTTAAGCTAGATGAAAAACATATTGTTTATGGAAATGATAAGAGTGTTATATGGGTCACCTTCCTGTGTATTCGTATGGACAGATAAGCTTTACTTGTCCAAGAAGTAGCCACAGAAAAAGCAAAATGCCTTATTCACTTCTACTAATGTAGAATAAGGGCTAAGATCCAACCCAGAAGGATAGAACCATACAGGGTAGTTGTAAACCTTACCCGATGCGATACCAACCCAACAGCGCTAGCCCACTCATATATACAAACCAAGCAGGACAGGATGTGTAGGAAGGATACCATAGGGGAAGATATCACTTGGTTCTGAGATTTCCCAGAGCAGAGATTTTTGGAGGTAGCAAAATCCTCAGCTCAGTGCGCAAACACATCTGCTAGCATGCATCTGTGGACCGAGAGTGGTTCTTAGTGTATCTGGGGCAGTCTTCTTAAACAACGAGTGGTCTGCCCACATGGAATTTACTTTAGGGCCATCCAACTCAGGGATAGAAAGGGAAATGGGTCGTCACATGGGGGAGGGTTGAATGAAAGTATGACTACCTCATCTCAGTAAATCTGGGACACTGAGGTGGGTGAATACACTTGGCTAGAAGGGAAAGGTCAACCGCTGATTGCACGGAAACTTACACTATATTCCTATTCCTTATGTTTTAGGGGAAATGTAACGCTTCTGATGGGCACGAATGCTAACTGTAGAGTGATATTAGATATTCTGGGTATGCAATGGGGTACCTCAAGCATGATGGATTACTATCGGCAATGTGGCGAGCATGCCTGCACTCAGCTGGTTCCTGGTTGGAGAGGACTGTGTTCCCTGGTCACCATGCACACCCAACCATGGTCATTCCTGGAGAACAGACTTGTACCAGCACCAATTAAAGAAAAAGACCACCTTCCTACAACGAGCTCATGAAAGGAGAGCGGTAGACAACTTTGGCTGGGCACAGTTCAAAGACATTCCAGAAGAATTGAGAATGTTCATGGAAGCACAGCTAGGGGTAGGTGGGGTCAACTCTATTTTTCACCCTCCAGACAAAAACTAACGTTTGCTGGCTACAAATCACCTAGTGGGAAATGGTCAAAATGATGAACAGCACTGAGCTCGGCCTCAATTTGATCAAGAAGAAATGCGAGCCATCCGCCACATGGTAATGCAGCACCGTTGTGCACTGGACTTAATGACTGCAATGAAGGGACGGGTGTATGCCTATATTGGATCCGTCTGCTACATTTTCATCCCAGGGAATTATATGGACAAAGGAACACTGACACTTGCCATTCAAGCACTGCATAATCTACAAAGAAGCATGTGTGAAGAGGGAGGTGCCCCTGATTAATTGGTTCTGGCTCCAACTATGGATATACGGTTTATGTAAATCACTGTTGCTAGTTATCATTGTGTTTCTATTGGTATGCAGGGTTATACAGTGGAGGATCACCTGCTGTAAAAATGCAGTCCTCAAGCTGTGTAGAATGCAAGTAATTAGGAAGGTAGTTGTAGTCCAAAGCGAGCAGAAGGAAAAACAGGCCCCAAATCAAGTAACTGTACAACTGCATGAGTTAGATAGTGTAGTTGAAAAATCAACTAGAGGTGGGCTGTTAATATGGAAATAGCTGCGTTCACCGATAAAAATTAAATCTTGTCCAACATTAATATAATTGCCCATGCTGAGCTCCGCGTCTACCTCAACCCGCAAATATGTAGTCGAGCAGGCCCTGAGAGCTAGGCCTGGGATTATTGATTGATGGGTCACAGGTGGGAGGGTGCGTAGCTGGCAGGCAATCACTTGGGCAGGAAACTCTTGCTCAATCCCACAGATAGGCTCAGCGACATAACAATGGTCAAGGGAGATTGTCTCAATAAGGCACATATAGCGGAAGAGCGTTGCCCAACTGCTCAAAAGGAAAATTAGAATGATAATAAGGTATTGTTACTATCATTGTGTTTTTCCTATGAGAGTCAGTGGCTCGCGGGCCGGGGCTCGGCAATGCAGGGGGAGGAGTGGTTTGCACTCTGGGGCCTGCCAAACAGTCATACGAACTTTGCATCTTTTCCACCAGGCTGCATTACACAGCCTGGAGAGGAACATGCAAAGCCTCCCAGTCCCCGTCTGAGCGCCAAACCAGGGTGCTCCGACCAATCACAATGCTGCATTGCAGCATTGTGATTGGTTATACGGAGTCAATCACACCACTGCATTGCAGCATTGTGATTGACTTAGGAGAGCCTGTGTGCCCAGATGCTTCCTGCTGCCGCGGAGACCGGAAGATGAAGAGGACGGAGGAGAGGCGGCCATCCGTCCATTTCAGGTAAGTCCCTTTTTTTACCTTTCCAAACTGCCTCCCCTCCCACACCAATCCGATAGAGGCCGCTACTGGTGCTCCTAAAAACACTATAAAGTCAGATGCCAAATGAGTTAGGAACACATAGCCAATCAGGACCTAACAGATGTAGTAATCACGTGCTCCACATGCCAGACATCTGGATACATTATCCACTAGCCACACTGTGTACACATGAGGTCGAGACCCACCTGTAGTAACCATTTGACCATTAATTTGTGACTATAAACGCACAAACCAATATTCCTCACCATATATGGTGCGCCAAAAACTTTTATAATCTGTTATGTCTTGTATATAAGAAGATTTTTATCAAAAAAGAGAGTGGATCACTTGAACCTGTTATCCAGGGTTTGGTGGTTATTCGGCTGTTCCTTAAAAAACCCTCATTCACGTTTTTAGGTGGATTGTATGGCGGTATATCTTGGTTCTCCGCCTCGATAACGTGACTGCATCATCATCGGGTTTAGTATTGTGCTACCTCCACCTGGAGGAAAACCACTGGATATTTCAGTAGTGATCAGAGATCAAAATTGGACAGAGTGCTCATGTGTCGTGAATTAGTGAAAGTTAAAAAGGATGTTTTCTCATGCTACCTAGACTTTAATCTTTATTGTTGTCTGGTGCAAGGAAAAAGAATAAAAAAAGGGGGGGAGATTGTACAGAAAGGGCAGTTAATGTGTCCGCTGTACAGTCAGTCCAATGGGTGGGTCGACATGTTTCAGCTCTTTATGTGCCCAACAGGGTCAGGTGAGCTTTCATCAGGACCAGGGGGTGTTGTCTTAAAGAGGGATATTTTCCACTTTAAAAGTGAGGAGTTCGGAATATTCTTCACTGATCTCCTAGTGAAAGGTTAATACCTTAAAAGCTCCGATTTAGGGCTTCCTAGGAAGAATGGCAGCGTAGTCGGGCGGGATTTCCGCTCTGCACGACTTGTGCTGACGCTGTCTTCCTGCTTGACACCCCCTGGTCCTGATGAAAGCTCACCTGACCCTGTTGGGCACATAAAGAGCTGAAACATGTCGACCCACCCATTGGACTGACTGTACAGCGGACACATTAACTGCCCTTTCTGTACAATCTCTCCCCCTTTTTTAATTCTTTTTCCTTGCACCAGACAACAATAAAGATTAAAGTCTTGGTAGCATGAGAAAACATCCTTTTTAACTTTCACTAATTCACGACACATGAGCACTCTGTCCAATTTTGATCTCTGATCACTACTGAAATATCCAGTGGTTTTCCTCCAGGTGGAGGTAGCACAATACTAAACCCGATGATGATGCAGTCACGTTATCGAGGCGGAGAACCAAGATATACCGCCATACAATCCACCTAAAAACGTGAATGAGGGTTTTTTAAGGAACGGCCGAATAACCACCAAACCCTGGATAACAGGTTCAAGTGATCCACTCTCTTTTTTGATAAAAAACTATTAATTGGAAGGTGACTGGATCACGTATCCTTCTTACTCCCTACCAACTGATTAGCTATATTTGTATATAAGAAGGACATCAATCAAATGTAAATTGAGACAGTCCTCAGACATAGTGCCATAGTAACTGTTCTCCCGGCCGTAGGGTTTAGCGTAGCGTTTATTTAAACAAACTGTTCCTGTTTTGCCAAATACCTTTTGTCTTCTGTTTTTTTTCCAAGGATTTCAAACTCAAGCAACATTTGACACTCATTCTCTCTTTCACCGACACCCACCCAAGGGTGTCACCAATTTCTCATGGCATTGAGCACTTAATCTCCCTCTTCTAAAAGACAAATCTACAAAGCTTTGCGCATGTTGGTGGCATGCCATGCTCAAAGATTGACTTTTTCTTTCAGGTTACTCTTTTCTAATCCTATGACATTTTCACTTTTAGTCTTCTAGGTGTAAAACAACGGGATAACTGAGAATTCAATGTTTGGTGCTCATAGTATTTTTTTCACTTTTCGAAAGAGTTCTCGGAAGATACCTGAAAAATTCCGAATTTCCCGGTGCTACAAAGCTGGAAATATCTGCAAACACAAGAAAAGGGAGACAAATATGATACTAGTCGGATGACCTTATCATGAGCATAAAAAAATGGTAGGAAGGCAGACAGTAAGTGGCACAAAAGAAAAACAAGCAAACGTCCAGTAAATGTTATTCATTTTATTTTATTTTGCAAGGTTATCAGAATGAACAGCCCTATGAGGCGTTTTATGGTCGATAATGTTTTTTAAACTAAAGAGTGACAGACATCTTGGAACAGCTGCGTGAAAGGTTACTGCAAATTTATGCAGCATCAGGAGAAGAGCAGGTTCAAAAGTGTAAAACGTCCCCTGTACAAGGCCCTAGTGAGGCCACACTTGGAATCTTGTATCTAGCCCTGGTATCCTCATTACTGGATGAACATAGAAAAAACGTGGAAAGGCTGCAGTAGAGAACTCCTGAAATGATACATGGTTTGTCAAGATAAAGTAATGATGAAACATTAGCTGTTCTGAATGGATTCCTCCAGGGAAGACGACTGAGGCAAGATACAGCAATATTTAAGAATTTAAGACATTAATAGAGAGACATAAAACACGCAGCCACATTTATTTGATGTTAAATCAAGACTTAGCATAACTAGAAAGGATTCAAAAACAATTTACACGGTTAATTTGCTTTGCAACCCTACGCGAAGTACAATGATTTGCAGTGCTTTTTGTGATGCGATAAGTTATCTTGCAGTTGCTTGACATGCTCACAGGATCATTTAGCTCAAGGTGGTAAAGTAAAATATGTGTGAAATATGCTTGGCTTGTAAAGGGGAGTACAGAACAAGAAAAGGCGAGAAATTAATACACAAAAGTAGGTGCAATTACGGCTCGCATTTTTCTTTTCCTTTCTTGGTCCCAGTGTTTACATTTTGGCATTAATCGCAGAAAAAATTCGACCCAATGAAGGCCACATCAATGAAGAATTTTTCTAGCAACACTTCAAAAGGGTGTCTTTAAATCAAAAACTGTACTTCAGTAGTAATTAAACTTCTGCGCCACACACATGCTTCCTATAGGAGGCATACCTCCTACCCCTACTCACTCTAGTAAGTGATTTACTCTTGCCGCGAGCAAGAGTAAATTAGCAACCATTTCCAGAGTGAAAAATTGTTAAGTAGGAGTAACTTTGTTAGCAAACCTTTACATGGAACTTCCAACCTAGAACACTCACTCTCCACCCTTGGAGTGAGATTTACTAATGCACGATATTACACTTTTGTGCAGTCATTTTACAAGTGAGTAAAAGAGTACAGTTGCAAGGTGTGCTTTTGTGAATATCTTCCACTTGTTAATGTAACTATTTTCCCTTTTGAAAAGCAGTCTCTCCGATTGGGGCGCAACAATATAGGCTGTTGGGTGCGGGTGAAAGACACTTTCTTTCCCCAGCTGCAGTTGCTGGATGTGCCTGGCAGGGAGCCCTTTCACTTTCAAATGATGCGCTGACACTCAACCATATTTAACAGAAGGAGGTAGTGTATATTCAAGAGTGGTAGCAGTGGGATATATGTCCATTGGGACATATGTTCTCCTGCTGCTCATGATATAAGACCCCTTGCGAGCATTTTCTCATTTAAGCCTCCTGCGACTGCCTGAGCATCCATCTGGCTCTTGTTACCCAGGCTGAGTGTGACCAAATAGAACCTGTGTTCTTCAGCCTGCTCAGTGCCACCTTGGGCCCCGCAAGAAGTGGGAAAGCTGTTACAAACGAGTCTGGGTGAATAGCTTTCAGACTGCATACTACCTAGGCATCCTGTGGCTGTATAACTGGGGGCTGCCTTGCTGGACAGAAGGACTCTCCTTTTGTCCAACCAGGCCTCTGTATCTGGGTTTATTGTAGGTACAGAGACTGCCTCAAAATGCATTTTAATGTTAATTGTGGGAAGGCACTAGGATACGCATAGTACAGTGCCTGCTCACACACACTGAGCCCTCAGTGCCCAAGTTTAGTGTGTCTCGAAAACCTTTGACATCTTGAAAATACCTAAAGTGGGAAATATAGACCCTGGGACCTTCTAACCCATTAGTAAGGAGTAATTCCCACCCACTAGTTGGTGCCAGGCGTAAATGTGGTACCTCCAGGAACCCACTTCAGAATACTTTCTGGACCTCTGGAAGATTAGGAGAGGACTGGACCTGCTGTCTTTGACCTGAGAGGAGACCTGAAAGACCGGAAATTCTCCCTCTCGAACCTGGGACAAAGACCTGTACTCTAAGGGTCATAAAGCTGACATCCTGTCTGTGCTAAAGGGATACAAAAGACCTTGTCCTGGAAGTACCCTGCTGATCAGTGGCACCTGGGCCTGGACCTTGACTGGACCTACCTATTGGCCTCTAACTGACACTGTGAGTCTCGAAATGCCTCCTCAGAGGACCCAGGGGGCTTTAGAAGAGTACTCATGTGGTGGTTTGAGTCTTAAATTACTAATTCAGAAAGGAAAATCTTTGAACAGGACAAACTTGGTTGGAGTGTCCAACTTGTGCCTAGGTCCTGGTTTATCGTGACTTCATTGGTACTTTGGGGTTTGTGGTGCTATTTCTTCTTAAAACCTTACAAATTCACACCTGCAGTTCCCCCTATTAAATCTTTTTCTAATTTTGGTGAAATCTTCCTTATTAATGTTTACTCTCATTTTCTAAATCGGTTTGAGATGAAATTGTTGCGGGGATTCTGCTCATGCACAGAACTATGCACAAGAAACCAGGGCCTCAGTGAATTGTGGTGTACCAAAAACCTCACCTCAGTACCCAGAACCCCTTATCCAACTAGCATCAGTGTCTCATTCGTTCTCCGTATCATTTTGAAGCTACCAATGATTAGACAACCCAGAACAAGCGACTTAGAGTACTCTCAGGAATGGTGGGAATCAGAAACACCTTTTCGTTATTATTCTCATATCAGTCCACAATACGAGTATCAGAGACACGATAAAGTTTAAAATGTTTATTTTTAACTACGTGCTCTAAGGTGCAGTACTTTGGCTAATATAAGCAGGCAAATGATTAAAAACAAAACCATCAGCATTGTTAAAATACTATAGAAAATGAAGGGAGAAATCATATCACAAATGATAGTGGAAAACAAGTCCTATAATACTTTGTGAACCACCCTCCCTTCGCTAGTAAACTAGTTTTTATAAAACTAATAGAAGGTCTCTAGGCTTGAATCGGGAACCCCATACCTCAAAGATCAGCTTAGGTGAATCACATCACAGGATCAGCTCTGCTCTCTTTGTCTGGAAAGGTTTTTCTCCAAGTGCCTGAATCTTGCATGCAAATGCAATATTAAAGGCACCCGAGTTTCAGATATTTGCAGCTGTGTGCATGTTGTGTCTAGAGCGTGGGTCGATCAACCTGAATTCAACAGCATACATTGTTATTTGACCTTGACAGCTTCTGCACACAGTGTTCAGACTAAGGTCGCGGTGCACGTCTAGAGATGTGAACAACAGACTGTTCTCATGTGAAGAAAAAGCAAGCAAGCAGGTTTACTTGTAATAACAGCTACCTGCAGTGTCGTGTGCAAAAGCAGCAAAGTGGCAAGATGGCGTTTTACATCTAAAGCGCTTATGCTAACATAGCAATGTGTCTATATGGAACCCCGTCTCCACTACAAAATCTTCTCTGCTCTGTGCTGCTTTTACAGGGTTGAGCTCAAATTAATTTAGGTACTTCGAGGGTTCACTCTGAGTAGGACTGTGATTGTTACTAGAGGTGGGTAGTCACATTCCCAAGTAAAACATCTAGGGCTAGATGTAGGAACTAAAAGTTTTTCCATTACTTAATTGCAATCTCTGCAAATAGCAATAATAGAATAGAATAGCAAATGGAAAATCACAATTCTTTATGTACGTACAACTTGAGCCCAAAAATTCCGAGTTGCTACCCAGTCGGATAGCAATTATCGAAATCATTATAGCAGGTTCCAAAATTGAGACTGGAGCCACAAATTGAGAACACAAAAACAAATAGATAAACACCATTTCCTGGTCATGTATTGTCACATCTGAACTAGGAAGTGCCTCACAGTACCTGCCTGGAGACCATCTGAGTGGATGTCGAGTGGAGGTGGAGTGCAGCTGACATTTTCCAGCACAGCTATTAAAACCTCAAAAAAGATCCATCTGCATCAGTGGCCAGCCAAAGTGAAGAAAAGGATGCAGGAGGAAGTAAAAGAACATTTTCTGAAAAAGTAGTGTGTGGAAAACTGCAAAGTGAGCAAAAGCAAGTTAATAAAAAGCGAGGTTTCAATTTAGCGAAGGAAGGACAAAAAAGAAGTGACATTAAGAGAAATAAATCGTACGAGAAAGCAAATAGTTTAACAAGAAACAGAGGCAATTTAAGGAAATAAGAGTCAGAATGTTTCGCAATAGGGTATTTCAGAATCCCATTTGACCTATGAAGCAGTATAAAAGTAGAAGATAAGCAGTCAAAAAAAGGAACGTGTTGAGGCTGTAGTTGACAAGCCACTTGCCTTGAAGAGGAAGCTATTTATTTTTTTATTCTGTACAGAGTGAGAACACCTAATAAAACTGTGTTGTCCTTGAGGAGAAGATGGCAAAAGTGAAGAATTGTGAATAGAAGTAATTTTTGCACAATTATCAGTGGTGAATGGAGTCATACTTCCTGTACTAAGCTTTTCCTAATGAAGAAAGCTACTTCCAAGAGAACACATTTGTGCATGCAGTAGAAACAACTGGTCGGTGTTATGAGGTGAAGGAAGAGGAGATGGTTCCAAGGAATGTTGAAGAAGTGATAGCGGAAGAGATACAAGGAAGACGTAGACAGGTCCCTGTATGCAAATGGAACTGTAGAAGCACTTGCAGTGCTTGGCAGGAATCTATTAATATATTGAGAAGTTCCCTATGTAACCTTCCATGCAAAAGACTGAAACAGAAAATAGGGATTTTGCAAGGATTACAGGGAAATTCACTAGCATGTGTATCAAAGAAAGTGTGCCAAGCCAGCGCAGCTTTCATAACTTCAGAATGTTAGCTGTTCACCACTCTAAAATGCTAAATTTAGTTAGGAGGCTTTGTTATGTCAAAAATGCGGCCCTATGTTTAGGAGAAGAGCTCTTTTGCATGGTAGAGTAGCAGAGGTGGAAAACGTTTTTGAAGATGTTCAGTTTCATTTCTTTGGTCCTGAACAGGAGAGTTGGTATGTGTTCAGGTGTAGAGGAACAGGACATATCTATTAATGTGGATAACTTTACAGAAGAGATTAGGAAGTTTAATAGAGTTTCTTCTAAGAAACCAAAATGTGTTTGTATTTGTTGTTGAAACACTTACCACAAAAGCCAAACTTGTAAGGTGGCTCTGTCCTCAAAAACTGAACACGAGAACAGAGTTAACTGGCAAGATTTGCTGTTTATTTATTTTTGGAGGAATACTATGATTTGTCCAAACAACAAATTATATGTAAGTACTACTATGATAAGTTAGAGGATCACAAAATGTCAGCTAGAGCAGTACATAATAAGTTAGAATTAGTATAAATTCCACAAGGACTTCAAGATGTAAATGTTTATGAGTCAATCATACAATGTATACACCCTTTTCAAGCAATAGTTCACATGGAAACAAAGACAGGAAAATTACCTCCAACACAGCTACAGAAAGGCCTTAAAGGAAAAGATGTCTACTTGCCATTAGCTTTTAAACAAAATATTGAAACTGTAGAGGTAGTCAGAGATATTGGTGACCCACTTATCATTCTAGTAAATGGTGTGGCTATCAAGAGAAACAAATTTGACAAGAGTTAGTGGATGTTAATAAGTAAATAAAGCAACATTATATCTGGTACAAACTAATATTTATTATACAAATGTTGAAGATATAACATATATGGAGGATGAAATATTACTATCAAGTGGACAGATTGAAAAAGTGGTCGATCTAGATGAGAAGACATTTATAAACACTACAGCATCCATCCCCTGCATTCTAAAGAAGTGATCGTGATGCTGTTGATCTCTTTCAAGGAAACCAACAAAAAGAGTTCCCATGAGTGTGTGGGAGAAAACCTTAGAGGCTCGCAGTTTTCCACAGCTGTTTTCCACTGGAGTAGGTAGCCACTATGATGACACCCCGTACAGATACCAGCAGCTGAATATCGGTCAACCAGGTTCTAGGCAGAGGATCCAAGATTTCAACAGTGCGTTCCAGAGATTTTCCATCTTCTGATTGAAAGTGACTTGTGTGGACTTTCATAAACTGTAAATCACATATTAAAGACAGGAGTTAATCTTCAAAAGCTCTCTGCTAAGAAATTTTTTGACAAAGTTCATGGAAAGGATGAAAAGCTAGAATACAATGGATCAATGACATTATATCAAACACAAAAATATCGTAACACACAAATATGGTGTAAAAAATATCTTTCACACAAATATGTTTTTTCTATACATATAAAGGTAAGTACAAAAATATAGAGTTAAAAATATCCTTTACACTAATATCATTAAAAATAAGACAAAAATATAATTTTGCAATAAATAAAGTTTAAACTGGTAAAACGTGAACATTTTAATACACACCTATAATATAATGTATACTAAATAAAAGTAAGTTATATTTAATTATAAAGATAAATATATACTTATGAAAACATACACACATAAAACATTGTATCTACTTATCTCTAACAAACTATGAATATTAAATATATAGATTTTACATTGTATTATGTTTTCGCATTTTTATTTACTAATATAAAAAGCGTATATATATATATACACACATATATATCTATATATATATTCACTGAAAAAACCATAGGTTTCACACATGTTATAGTTAGCTGTACATTTTACTGATAAAAAACCAATGAAATTCCCCCGTTATAGTTACTGTAGGCAACTATAACTCACGCGACCGTAATCCTCTGCTGATGCTAATACTGTATTTAGACACTTATTTGCCCATGTCTTCTTCCATTAAATTTTAGCTATACATATATGACAATTTTTTTTTTTTCATAAAGACACATATGTCATCAGCAGAGGATTACGGTCGCGTGAGTTATAGTTGCCTACAGTAACTATAACGGGGGAATTTCATTGGTTTTTTATCAGTAAAATGTACAGCTAACTATAACATGTGTGAAACCTATGGTTTTTTCAGTGAATTTGCAAGGTTTTTTAAATGCTAATTCCTAACTATAACGTGTGTGAAACCTATGGTTTTTTCAGTGAATTTGTACGTTTTTTTAAATGCTAACTTACTTTACGCCATTCGTGGCGTGCGCGCCCAGTTAACGCAGTTCGTTCCGTGAGCGCACGGTGCGCTTCGCGCACCGTGCGCGCACAGTGAGCACGCGGTGCGCTTCGCGCACCGCGCGCCCACTTTACGCAGTTAGTGCCGTGCACGCACGGTGGGCACGCGGTGCGCTACGCGCACCGCGTGCCCACGTTACGCTAGATGGGCCATGTACGCACGATGCGCTTTGTGCACCGTGCGCACATGGAGGACATATAATGCGCTTCGTTGTGAAAGGTAATATTTTAATTTTTCACATAGATATATATGCCATGCACAAATGGTGCCCTTCCGGGAACCATTTGCACATGGGGTGGAGAGAGTGTTGATAATTTTTTTTTTTTTAAACAAATTTTTACCGTACGCGTACGGTAAGCGTAATCGGCGATTTTTCGAAAAAAAAAAAAAAAATTTTTTTGGCCTTGGGGGTTGTTTGGGGGCCCGTATATCACTGCTGGGTGATTATTATCACAATATACTGCCCCTTTACACATTTTTGGGCTTCATTTATGCTGCCCCACTCAGAGTGCGAGAGAGAAAATGGCGGCCGCCGCTTCCTGGTTTCGGCCGATTCGAATGTTTACTAAGATCTAAGAGCCAATCAGAATCGCGCTCGCGCACGTCACCGTACACGTACGGTAAGCGCACCGTAAGCTGGCTCAGATATATATATTGATTTAAAGGCTATTTTCTCAGAATCTACTGAACAGATTTACACCAAACCTACAAAAGGCACTTCCTTGACCTGAGGACTACCTCTCTGCCAAATTTCAAGTAATTCTGTTCAGCCGTTCGGGCTGTAGCTGTGTCTAAAGGTCCTATGGAAAAATGCATGGGAAAAACGCATTTTGGGACCCCCCTTTTATCTCAGCCCCCGCTTGACGAATCCCCCCGAGACTTTCAGGGTAGGAGCGGAGCGTAGCGCCCCACCTATTTTGAAAAATTTGCGAGGATTTGTCGACCGGCGCAAAAGTTATTCAAAATAGAATGTTGCGGATTTCCTATGGAAACGTGGTCCTAACTATAACTACCTACTGGCGACCGCCAGTAGGTAATATATATATACTTAAAAAACTAAATGAAATAAAAAAACAAAATAATACATTTACTAAAAATATTACATAAAAAAAATGATATATATATATAATGATAATATAACGTAAAAAATAAACAAATAGTATTAGCACATCTATTGAAACAATAATAAAAATAAAGTAAACTGTGTAAAAAAAAATAGATATGCTAGTTCCACTGCAGTCTGTGCAAAAGTAGGAAAAGTGTTGGACTCCAGAGGGTAACATTTATTATTCCTACTTCAGTTTGTGCAACAGTAGGGTAACCATTGAACTTTGGAGGAGTAAAGTGTAATAGTCCCACTCCAGTCTGTGCAACATTAGGGGAAGCGTTGGACTCCAGCAGGGTAAAATTTACATTTCCCTCTCCAGTCTGTGTAACAGTAGGGAAAGCATTGAACACTGGAGGGGTAACATTTACTATTCCCACACCTGTCTGTGCAACAGTAGGGAAAGCGGTGGATGCTGGAGGGGTAACATTTACTATACGCATTACAGTCTCTGCGACAGGAGGGGAAAACATTGGACACAGGAGAGGTAACATTTTCTTTTCCCATTCCTGTCTGTGCAACAGTGGTAAAAGTGTTGGACTTTGGAGGAGTAAAAATTTACTATTTCCACTCCAGTCTGTGCAACAGTAGGGAGTCGTTTGGACGCCAAAGGGGTAAAGTTTACTATTCCAACTCCAGTCTCAGCAACAGTATGGAAAATATTGGACTACGATGGGGTAAAATGTACTATTCCCACTCCAGTCTAAGCAACAGTAGGGAAAGGGTGTGGCACCAGAGGGGTGACATTATTATTCCCATTCTAGTCCGTGCAAGAGCAGAAAAATTCATTCATGTCAAACACAACATAGTTTAATAACTGTATTAATTGGCAAAAAATGTAAAACTAATAATATAAAAATTATATATGTAAACAAAAAAATTAAAACATTTCAACATTTCTTTTTAATTTTAATTATTAATTTCAAAGTTAAAAATGTGTTATTAATTGATCATTTAATTTAAAAAACACATTATACTCTCTCAAACATAGCAACACACAATTAAAATATGATTAAAATAAAAGATAACAGAAGTAATATATTAAGTAACATTTAACTAATTATTAATAAATGATTGATTATTTGTTAATGATAATTTAATAAATTTCCACCCTATTCCCCTACAAACACAATACAAAATATAAAGATAAAACGAATTAAATAATTATAAATTAGTTAAATATTTACTTAAAAATCAATAATTGATTATTTACTTAATTAACTTCCTACCCAATACCACTACAAACCTAACAACAGCACCTAAAAAATAACATACAAAAATAGTTAGACAATGTACCTAATTGTTTATCAATTTAATAATCAATATTACATTAATAATTAATGAACTAATACTTAATTAACTTTCTACTTTATACCCCTGCAAACGCAAAAACACTCACCAAAAATATAACTAAATATATATAATAATTATGGAATTTACATAGTTAATTATCAATTAACTAATTAATAATAATGAATTAATAATGAATAAATCATTACTTAATTAACTTCCCCCATACCTCTACAAGCAAAACAACCCACACCTGAAATATCACTTATCAAATTGCAATAATTACACAATTTACACAATTAATTGTCAATTAAATAATTGATATTAATTCAAATTAATTATTCATTAATTATTCTTAATCAACTTCCCACCCTGTACCCCTGAAAACCTCACAACCCACTATGACACTATAAATTAAAAATGAAATTAAACACAAAAATAACTTAAAATAAAAAGCTACGTTTAAAAATATTAACAACAACTATACAAACTATATTCCAACATATGCAATTAAAAATCAACTAAAGCCCATGAAAATAAGAACATAATTGATATTATTTACACTATTATCGCAAACGATATTAAAAACATCGATATTCTTGCAAACGATATTACTAACCTGCAATTCTACATTTATGTCCACGATATTTCTCCATCACAATGCTAATGTGTCACAATATTAAAAACTTGATTTTTCTATAGTTAAATGTAAATTATTTAATATTATGTGCACATGCCAATACAACTGGATTAACTTGATGGTATGCTAATGTGGCAAGAACGAGTATTGGCATCAACATAATGGAGAACTCAAATGTATGTTGAGAAACTTAGGAACACCTACTTGGTTTGTGACACTCAGGGACCGATTTTGATTCCGGCCGCAAAACGAACCGACCGACACGGACCCGGACTGAATACCGACCGACATGGACCAGCGCCATAAGACCTGTGCAGTATGATGCAATGTGTGAATTACAACCGACACGTACGGAATACAAGCCGTACGACCGAGCCGTAGGGAAAATAGTGATCTGGCCAGAAAACCAACGTGATTACCACCGACCGGCACGAACCCGGAATGAAGCCGACCGACCCGTACCCGCGATGTACAATTCGCGCAGTACGATGCAATGCGTGTAAAACCAGACCGACTCGCACGGAGACCAAACCGCACGACCGACACGCACAGACAACCCGGCACACAAGCAATAGAGACCACCGCGACCGACACGTACCAAACACAGAAGATAGGCAGCGTGAACGAGGCGGAGAAGCCCGCACGAGACAACAGCAGCATCCGTTTCCGTCACATGAACGTCTCCTACATGCCTACAAAACACAAAGGATAAAAGACAAAAAAAGGACCAAACAAGCAATGACAAAGCCAATAAATACAAAAAAAACATGGGACAAAGACACACCCACCACTCCAACTATATAAAGGACTACAATCACTACCATCATCCCTTGCAAACAGGAGACACAGCCAGCAGCAAACACCAGTACTCAGCAACCACAGACACACACACAACTCACCCATCACACAACTCACACACCATCAGGACCTCATACAAAAGCACACACACATACACCCAGCAAAACCAACACCAAACCACCATCACTTGCACCCTCACACACACATCACTAATCACCACCACCCATCACGATGCCCCCAAAGAAGAATCCAAAGTTCACAGATAGTGAGTTAGAAGTGCTGGTAGTCGAGATCATCAGAGTAGAGCCACATTTGTTTGGTACATTGGTCCAAAGGACCCCCATCTCACAGAAAACCAAGATGTGGGCAAGGATTGTGGACAAGGTGAACGCCCAAGCACCAGCAAGGTGCACAAAGGACAATATCCAGAACAGGTGGTATGACGTGCGCAGGAGGGTCAAGAACTTAGTTGAAAAAGATCACGCCGTGAGTCAGTGCACCGGCGGTGGCCCTCCTGCCAAACCAGTCTACTTCAGGACCTGGGAGGAGAAGGTGCGGGACATCCTACCACCAGAGAGCGTCCATGGCCTAACAGACATCCCAGAGCCTGGTGAGTACACAAACAACATACCCAAGATTGTGTGGCAAGGAGACAGTGAAACCATGCACTGCAACCAAAGCTACACTAACCAATAGATAATCAGCCCAAGATGTGTATGCCAGTCAAACAAACACAATACCTGCCATCTCACAGTGACTTGCAACTGTGTCATGACATGCACCAACCTACAAACAAATAGAGCAAGCCAGTGGCACTAAGCCAAATAGACCCTGTCAGTCAGTTTGCCACCACAAACACACCACCTGATAGTGCAGCTGACTGTCAGGAAGGAATAGTGGGGATGCAGATGAAGTGAGTGTAGCCAAAAGCATGATGGGGCCTGTAGTCACAGATAATGCTCCACCTCCTGATTGGCCCATCAAGACCTCTCTGAAACATGCCCACATCACAGGGAGTGGAAAATGACTGACAAGATGGCTGACACTGGGTCCTGCTGTGGGGAGCACAAGGCCCTGCTAGGGCTTGTGTGCAAATCAAAAGCAAGACACTACTGACTGACATCCGGAAAGACAACTTTCACGCCCTACAATGGAAGCACGTTTCATGATGGGAAGGAGGACTGACCGCCCTGACCATACTTATCAGCATGGGGAGACGCCCCCCCTCAACACAAACTCCACACAACTCACCAGGTACAATGCATTGACACACACCTCATTGAAATATCAGCAAAAGATACCCCGTACTGGGTGCTGCTGTGTGAAGCACAGGGGCTCACTTTGGACTTGTAGCCAAAAAAACACCAGGATTTCACAGTCAGTCATCTTGCCATTGCTGTCACACCCCCTCACAGGGAAGCAGAGTCAAGAGGAAGGAAGTATGTGTATGGTGGGAAGGGGGGTGTAGCCAAGAGTATGATGGGACTCGCAGTCACAGACAACCTACATCCACCCACATGGCCCAGCAAGATCAAACTGAACCATACTCGCCTCACAGGGAGTGGGAAGGGACTGACAAGATGTCTGACACTGGGCTCAGTTGTGGGGAGCACAAGGCCATGCTGGGAAATGGCCAACAACAAACATCAGGATTTCACAGTCAGCCATCTTGCCATTGCTGTCACACCCTCTCACAGGAAAGCAGAGTCAAGAGGGAGGAAGTATGGGCATGCTGGGAAGGGGGGTGTAGCCAAGAGTGTGATGGGACTCGCAGTCACAGACAACCTACACCCACCCACATGACCCAGCAAGATCAAACTGAACCATACTCGCCTCACAGGGAGTGGGAAGGGACTGACAAGATGTCTGACACTGGGCTCTGTTGTGGGGAGCGCAAGGCCATGCTGGGAAATGGCCAACAACAATATCAAACTCTGTCCGTGACAAGCTGGGAAAAAGTAGTGTACAGGCAGGCATCTGTTCAAAAAGTCGAACATGTCATGTTTGTGAACCAACGATGCATGTAGAAACATAAATCACATTGTGTGTCTCTTCCAAACACGGGTGGTGCTGGGCACCCAGCACCAAATGATGAGGATACCCAGTCCCAGACTCTGGTGGACACTGAGCTCTCTGGTCTGACTCTCTCACTGTCCTCTTCGGATGACAACGACCAACCTGGCCCCTCCGGTGTGAGCCATCATGCAGCACCAGCAGCATCAACATCTGCCCCCCCTGTACCCATGCCTCCAGCATCTGGACACCGACAGGGCACCCCCGCCAACACGGACAGACCAAGGCCAATCAACACCCACAGCACAGGGACACAGGACCCCCCGGAAGCGACAGCAAACACCACCAGCAACACCACCCAAGGGGTCCCAGTGTCACCTGTGCTTCCCGTCGCTGGTCCTGCCCGTGTGGAGTGGGGTGCTGGGAGGGGTGGGAGGCACAGGGCGCGCCTTGCAAAGGGGTCTGGACTGCATGATGACCCCCACCTGGCACTCATCTTAGATGCGTACCAGGATAGCACCGGAGGATTTGGCCATGTAGTGGGGATCCTCAAGGACATGCAACACGAGCAGGTCGCCCACCATGCCTGCATGGAGTCCAAGTGGGATGCCATTACTGCGGTGCATCGGGACATACTACAATGCCTCCGCCAGATCAACACCAACCTGTCCACACGCCCCTGTGTGCCCACAACATCTGTCGCAACACCATCTGCCAGCACCACAGGGAGGGAGGAGGACTCTCGTGGAGAGTCCCCTGCACCGCAGAGGCCTGCACATGAGGATCCCCCCCGGAAGAAGAGGGGTCGTCCGAAGAAGGACATGTGAGAAGCAGATGTCCCAGCACATCCCCCAGGGCCTCTAAACCTGTTCTGGACAATGTTCTTTGTGCGCAACCCGTTCACCTTGTCCAATCGCACACAACTCACCCACATGACATGGAGGGCTCATGTTGGGCCAATGTATCAGATGACTGTGGACTTTACTCTGGACATTTCATCTTCCAGCACTTCCAACTCCAATGTGAACTTTGGATTCCCAAACCACTGTACAGCACCCACCATCCTGTGCACTTCCCTCACACATGTTTGTAAATAAACTCACCAGTACACCATACTTGCCTCTGTTGTGATTCCAACTTGTCATGTTCAGGGAGATGTTGATCTGCTACACAACACAGTGCATGCCAAATACTGCAACAATGTGACCAACATAAGGTGAGTCATGGGGATGTGACACATGTGAGGGAGATACACCACTATGGCAACACAAAACATACTCACCATGGCCATGTTACTCATCACACACAATGATGTTGACCTGAAACGCATTGGCATGCACAGACACAACACCAAGCCCAGTCAGTGGTAACAAGTCCACAGGTGAGGTAAGCAGATGTCACTCAGATGTGGGAAGACAGACAACGCACATAACAAAGCATAGCACAGGTTCATTACACATCAGCAACACGTTTATTCCACAATAGTTGTGCGGTAATTCTACGTAACAGTGGACACACGCTCCCAATGTGTTGGAGAATGGAAGTCCAGGGATGTGTGGTACATCAGTTGATGGGAATTGTCAACTTTCACACTGGTGGTGGCTTCTGGGTGTTGGGGGTCAGTGTTGACCACACAACAGGCAAAGTACCCTGGGAAGGACAGACAAGATACAGTCAAAAGCACAGAAGAACTGGAGAGAAATGCAATACACATGCACAAAACATGTTGCAAGACACCTACACAAACACTAGTTAGCAGTACTACCCTATTGTGGAGTACATACCACCTGAATGGACACATCACAGCACGCATCCAGTCAAGTGACACACAGACACACTCAGACAGCAACAGAGCTGGCACAACACATTCCAGGCTACCTCCATACATTCACATAACAACCATGGAAACTCACATTCAGGTGAAGAAGTTGTTGATGAGCGGTGAGCAGACGTCACCATCATCTTCATCATCACTGGCATCTTGTCCCAGGCCGGAATCCTCCACAGGTGCCGGACGTTGGTCATCGTCATCGTCATCCTGGATGAGAGGCACCTCCTTCCGCACCGCCATGTTGTGTAGCATGCAGCAGACAAGGATTATTTTGCACACCTTTGCAGGCTCATATGGGAGGGCCCCTCCGGTCTTGTCCAGGCAGCGAAAGCGGCTTTTCAGGAGGCCGAATGTCCGCTCAATCACCCTCCTACTTCGACCATGTGCCTCATTGTAGTGCAGATCGGCTGGTGTCACAGGGTTCCTGAGGGGTGTCAGCAACCATGGCATGTTGGGGTATCCGGAGTCACCTACACACACAAAAATGAACAAGTAGCTGAGTTTTGTAGGAGTGCGGAATACAACATTGACAAACACACACAATGAGAAACAGTCAGTACACACCGACAAGCCAGGCATGCTGAGCTGGCATCTGTGACATCAGCGTTGCAATGCGACTACTCCTCATAATGTAGGCATCGTGCGCAGAACCAGGGAACCATCCACACACATGTGTGATTGACATGTCAGCAAGACAGACCACCAGAGCATTGATCGAATGGTAGTGCTTCCTGTTCCGGTATGCCTGCTCATGTGCCTGTGGTGGTATCAGGGCAACATGTGTCCCATCAATAGATCCGATGACGTTCGGCATCCTCCCCAGTGTATAAAAGGCATCCTTTATTTCACGAAGTTCAGCTGGGCTCGGGAACTTGCTATACAGGTCGAGGAATTGCAACATCTCCTCCAAGACATCGCGTAGCACCCGACTAAACATCGTTTGCGACATCCCACCAGCAATAGCCACAGTGTACTGGAAGGTACCAGTAGCAAAGAAGTGCAGGGCTGCCATCACCTTCACCTCTGGGGTCAGTGCTAGGGGTGGGCAGAATTTTCGAAATTCACTTCCGCAAATTATCGCAAAAATGTTAAAAATCTCCGCAAACACGCGGAAATATCGCGAAGATGCGGAAGTTTTTTTCCCGCCCGTTCGCGGTATTTTCTGCGTGGTTGCGGCTCACCAACTTACCCATGCGGTTGCTCGCGGGCGCGGCCATCTTGTTTTCACTTGTCTCGCGGTGCATGATCGCGAGGAGAAGAAAGACGTGATCGCGCGACGCATGACATTACTGCGGGCGCGAACTGTCGCAAGACAGCGCAAATGGCTACCAACAATCCAACATCTCGTGGAGAACGGGACCGGATCGGGAAAACTTGTCGGCGAACGCGGGGATTCAGGTAAGGCGATCACGCGCACGCGAGAATTTATTATTTTACAGCGCTAGCAAGAAACAAATTATCACTAAGCTGCGGAATGTGGAAATTTTGACATTTTCGCGCATTCCGCGGAACGCGAAAATGCCAAATTATCACAATTTCCGCAAACGGAACGGAATTTTGGCCCAGGCCTAGTCAGTGCTGTAGGGTATGTCCTGCCAGGTAGCAGATGTGGCGCCAACTGCTCCACCAACTCCGCAATCAGTGGCCTGGTGAAGCGGTACCGTCTGATGCAGTTGCGTTCCTGCATGGTTGCAAGGTCTGGGAACGGCCGATGGACAGCTGGTGCCCTGCAGTACAGAGATGCACAAAGGAAGATTGTCAGCTCATCCACCCATGTGGCCATGACCACGATCAATATCACATGCTAGTTCATGACATTACACAATGTACTGAGGTGCGTGCTGTTGGTCATGGACACATATGTCACCTACAAGACCACAACCTCACATCTCAATTCCACATGTCCACATGAGTCCCATGTAGTGCAATGGCCAATCCTCTGGCTGTGTCACCCAACCTATGTGCTGCTGCAACGTTCCAAGCACACACCACAGTGACAAGTGAGGCCTCATGTCTCCCAGGCATCACAGATCTTTGCCATGCAGAAACCCAGGCTCCCTGTATTTTCACATGAACACAGCAATGGACATGGCGTAGCACGTACACACCACAAGGCAAGCGTAAGTCCCACAGGTAGTGGCCACTGTTGTTCCTGCCGGCCCGACATGTACGTCTCTTAGACACACACCACATCAAGGTTGATGCATATACCACATGGATGTGGAGACTGTCACCCATTGGGAACATTTGATCAGACACATCTTAGACACAACATGCACACAGACTGTGGGTGCACATCAGTATTGTGGCTACAGGTATCACTGTGACGTACATGCCATCACCCCCAGGACTCAGGGTGTATGTGACCTGTCCTAAACATATCCAACCTGACACTGTGTCCGTGACTCATGCCCATTACTGTCCAATTGCACATCACAGTGGTAATGTGCACAACACACAAAGGATTCTGCCCCCATGTACACGTGCACACCCTGGGATTGACTGCACAAAGTGCCAGCCAAAAAAACAGATGTGCCCCCCCCAAACACCCAGGTAATGCAGCCTTACATGCCATGGGACACTGTGTGGCCAATGCTGTAGTGTGGTAGGTGTGCACAGGTGTCCCTGGCCAGTATATGTGTGTTGCATCCGTATAATAGTCACACTAATGAGGTCCGACGCGGGTGACAATGCGTACGCATTGCATGGATCATGTCCAAGCCGTGCATTTGCTTTGTCATTGAATGCAATGAGGTCCGACGCGGGTGACAATGTGTATGCATTGCATAGGTCATGTCCGAGCCGTACGTACGCTTTGTCATTGAATGCAATGAGGTCCATCGCAGGTGACAATGCGTATGCATTGCACGGGTCATGTCCGAGCCGTGCGTGTGCTTTGTCATCGAATGCAATGAGGTCCGATGCGGGTGACAATGCATACGCATTGCACGGGTCATGTCCGAGCCGTGCGTACCCTTTGTCATTGAATGCAATGAGGTCCGACGTGGGTGACAATGCGTACGCATTGCACGGGTCATATCCGAGCCGTGCGTACGCTTTGTCATTGAATGCAATGAGGTCCGACGTGGGTGACAATGCGTACGCATTGCACGGGTCATGTCCGAGCCGTGCGTACGCTTTGTCATTGAATGCAATGAGGTCCGACGCGGGTGACAATGCATACGCATTGCACGGGTCATGTCCGAGCCGTGCGTACGCTTTGTCATTGAATGCAATGAGGACCGACGCGGGTGACTATCATGCATACGCGTCGTGCAGGCATTGCCCGAGACAGGCGTACGCCTTGGTCATTGAATCGTATGGAGACGGGTGCATGTGTATATTCAAAATACACGTTGTACAGTCAGTTGAACGAGCCGGGCGCACCCATTGGCTCCGAACTGTCATGGAGACGGATGCGGATTCAAAACTTGTACGAGTTGTGCACTGGAAATTTAGTTGGATACCTACAACAATGTTGCAATTTCAAGTGTTCCATGAAGGTGGAGGTTTGAACGATGCGGAAGGCGTGTACGAGTCGTACTTTTAAATGGATTGGCCAGATTCATAAAATGCAACCGTGTTGGACCTATCACTTGGGACACATGGCACAGATTCTGCCTCTGCAGCACAGATATAAGGCTGGCTGGCCCCTAGGGAGCTCACTTGCCTGCACTACATTCTACTGGACCACATCCCTGCTACCACTGCTGCTGTCTCTGCATCCTATGGCTCCTGCTATGGCATGTACTCTGAAGAGGGCCCCAGCCTTCACTGAAAAGTAGAACCAGGCCCTGCTGGATGGGCTCTTTCCACAGTACAGCAAGCTCTATGGGAAACCAGGGGAGCAGGTGAGTGCGCAGTCCACTGACTTCCTAGTTATGCATGTTGGCTGACTAGCAGTACTAGCAGTGTGTACACCAGTGGCAAGCCTTCACAATGACTACTTTCATCCCCCAAAGTGTGTGGGTACATGTAATGAATAGGTTTCCTGCTGCTAAAGTACATTATTGCAAGCTTAAACTATCCAGGCATTGTTAACATGTCAGACATGCAGGTGATTGTTCCTCCCCCATGGTTGCACTACCTGTGTAATTAATTTCCCTTTGTGATGACGACATGTATATCCAAATGTGTGCTGCACAAATTCGGGGCATGTGTGTGAATGTACTTCTCACTTTGTCATCCTCACAGGTTGATGTCCACCAGAAGCAGGAGATCTGGCTGACCATCACCCGGGCTGTTCGTTCTGTGTGGGTCTACAAGCACCGGATGCAGAACTGCCAGACGAGGTGGCAGGACCTTCGGGGCTGGACCCGGAGGATAGCTAGAGTCCAGCTGAAGCTGTCACCTCCACGCAGGAGGGGCGGACAGCGGACCCTGACTCCCCTCATGCTCCGGATACTGGCAGTGTTTTCCCGGACCTGGATAGGCAGCTGAAGGCCAGACAGCAGCAGGAAGGGGGTAAGCCCATGCCTCATCTGTGTACTATGTCTGACATGCTAATTGCAGTCTTTTGGCCTGGTCACACTTCCACATTACATAGGTCTTGTAGTCCAATACTCAGGTCCCTCAATTGTGTGATGCATCCTCCTCATCTGTTCCACAGGTGTGGCCCCTACAGTCTGTTGCTTGTGTCACTAGGGCACTGTGTCCCTGCAGTCAGCTATGCTTCAGCTACCGGTCAGCTTCTGGTCCCGTGACTCTGTTGTGTGTTACATGGGTGGGTCAATTGTTTACACAATGCCTGAGATCTGACATGTGATCTGTGTGTGCCCTTGAGATGTGTACCAATTGCTGGTCTGACTCGCAACATGTGTCTGGGGTATTCCAAACAAACCCATGCAGCAGGGGACTCAGGAGTATGTATATCAAGTATGTCACACTTGCTTAGCCACCTGACTACTGTCCAGGGCATAACACTGTTTCATGTAGACCTGGCCAGTCCTGGCTCCTCAAGGGCATTTAGAAACACTCTGTAATCCCACTCCTGTGTATGAAATGTAGGTTGTGCATAGTGACATGTGCCCTCAGGTGTCTGCCTCTGTGTCATTAGGGTGTGGCTTGTTGTTATGTACAACTGGGATGTCCATGATTCAGAGTGTCAGCATGACATCTGAGATGTGACTGTGAGAGACAAGACCTGTGTGACATAGAGGTGTGTGATCATCTGACAACGCACAATGGTGTATGCAACTGTGTCCTTCATGCAGCTGGGTTACATTCATGGCAGACTGTGATGTGTTAGTGTACAGGGATTTGTGTTTGCAGAGACTCATATGTATGATTTGCATGATGTTGGGTCTTCTGGGTCCTGGATATGTTGTTTGCATGGGATGGGCAAGTGCGCCGGTCATCTGCAGAGTTAGCTTTACCCCTGAGCTAGTATTGTGAGTCAGTGCATATTGTTGTTGTCTGGATGCCCTGCCCCTGTGACAGGAGACGGTGTTGACTGACTTTCAGGGCATCCAAGTGCCATGGCATTGAACTTGCTATGAGTGATCCTGCATTGTGTTCAAGTGTGCACCATGCACCACATCGTGGCATTGCCCATCAGGACATGGGTACATCATAGTGTGTGTTGCTGGCATGCATCACACGCATGTGACATGAGTCTCTGCACATCCCTTCATCCGGACACCTGTACTGAGTCAGTAGCAAGAGATGCGCTGTGTGTATAGTGACATACTCCTACCTGTTCACTTGCATATACAACTAATGTGTGGGTGGTGCATGTTGGCACATTGGGGTGTTAGCATCCAACATGCAACGGACATATGTGTGAAAGTCAAGGAGGGATATGTTTGCCATGGTTGATGTTGAGAAGGACAATTGTCTTATTCTAAACAGTGTTGGCACTTAGAGCTGTGTTCAGCTGATGATGCCAGGGCTTGCCCTGTGATGTGATGTACTCACTGTGGTGTGTGCAGTCGGTGCAGGTGACTGATGTTGTTCTCTTACTTCCTATTCCTATCCAGATACATCCACGGCCACAGGAGGGGACAGCTCCATGGACCAGGAGGAGACACAGAGCCTGACAGGGACAGAAGAAGAGGAGTCGGGTGGACCCAGTGGCACGGAGGGCGAGTTGAGCCACACAGAGGAGTCGTCAGCACCATCCCCCCAGCTGAGGGCCACAGCAGCTCTGAGGATCTCAGCCCTTGTGGAGGCGGGTGTCAGCAGCCACCAAACCCCAGCTAGTGAGGCTGTCCCCGCCACCGCCACCACCACCCCCTCCCATCGGCTCCGATCTCAGAGGTCCCTGTGGGCTCCCGTGTTTGTGAGCGTGTCTCCTTTTTGCCAGGCACCGCACCCCCTGCCCCTGTGTCCACTGCTGCCCTGAGTGAGGAGTCTGTGGACTTACTTTGACAGATCCATGTAGGGCAGACGTCGATGCTGAAGGTCCTCCATGCACACACAGGTCTGGTGACACAACTGGTGTCATTCATGGAGGGCATTTCCTCGGGCATGTCTGCCCTACAGAGGACCAATCAGTCCGTGGCCTCCTCCCTGATGGCAACAGTGTCCCTCCTCCAACAGTCCTGCACCCCTCCTACCCCTGCACCTCCCACAATTCCTAGCACCCTACCTGTCCCAAGCACAAAAACCCCCAAACCAAGGTCTAGACGTGCACACAAGCAAGCGCAGGGGACTGATACCACACTCACAGGGGCTGGTTTGCAGACACACACACAGTCATCCAGAACCACTCCACAGTCCTTTGAGACCTCTCCCTCCCAGCCCCCTTCCCTTGCCTTACCTGCAACCCCATCTCCCCAGAAGCTCTTCCTCTGTGACCTTGGCCTCTTCCCCACCGAACCAGCAGATCCTGATTACAAGGGGAAGAGGAAGTCCCCACACACAGAGGGGAGTGCCCCTCACACCTGGACATCCTCCCCCAGGCACAGTCAGACAGAGACCCCCACCCGCAAGTTCCCCCGGCGCCAGAAGAGCAAGACCCCCCCACTGCCACGCAGCTCCAAGGCAAAGTCTCCGTCGTCCATCCCCCAGGCCACCACTCCAGAGGTTCCCCTGCCACTCCCTGCCCCGGGTTTCCCCACCCACAGATACACCATCCCCAAAATTCTAAGGCCATCCCCCCTAGCACTTGCTCCTCCACACCTGGTCAGACAGTTAGTGCCACTGATGTGGGGACCGTGTCCCCCCCCTGCTCTGCTGACCTCACCTGTCCCACATTCTGCTCCCATGGATGTAGGCACTGCATTGAAGTCCACGACCACCACGTCTGACTTGGGCACTGCAGTGGTGAGCCAATCCACTCCATCTGACCTGCCCACTGGAGTTGTGCTGGCACCCCCACTATCTGACTTGTGCCCCACAGTTGTGACAGCACCCACCACTTCAGTCAGCTCCACTGCAGTTGCAAGCATCTCGCCTGCATCCCCCACCTCTTCACTGCCTCCTTCTGCTGCGCCCTGATCCTGTCCCTGCGGTGCCTGGCCTGCCCCCATGTATTCCCCTCCGAGGGGATGACCCCGGTCCTTAGCAGTGCAGGCAAGCAAGGTGTGACAGTTGTCACTCTACTTCACTCCTTGGCATTTGGACATGGACTGGCCATTGGCCTTTTGTTTGCACAGACGTTTAACTTTTGAAATGCGGAATAAAGCTTTTTTCTTTCTCCCTGTGAACTAGATTTAGCTGTACATTATGTTGATGATGTTTAACATGCCCTTGCACCTGTGATGCTTTGTTTACAATGTTGAATAATGATGTGTTGCTGTGAGGTACTCCCTGTGGTCCATGATATATGTATCCTATTCTGGTGGGTATCCATGTCATCCTTTGCAGCTACCTGGGTGTGTCAGGATCAGCTATTTGTGGGCATCTCTCTGTGAGCATTTCATTTGCATGGTCACATCTCTGGCTTGCACACATGCACATATGATGTGCTTCCCATTGTCCAATTTGTCACTTCCACATAATTTGTGCTTATCAACACTGGACCTACAGGTGTGGGCATCATTGTAATAGGAGCAACTGGGTCCTCTGTGCAACTTGCTAGACATATGTTTTGGGTATGTGCAGATGACTTAGGGGAGACTCACGTACCCAGGCTGTTGTGACCAGAGCCTTCATTGTGTGGTACCTGATGGCTGACTGACCAAGTGTTCTGCAGACATGAGTGAGACTTGCGGTGAATATGTTTGGCACAGCTGGGCTTCCACAGGAGTTGGGTTGCCTCAAGTAAGTGTGTTGTCCAGTGACATGGCCTGGGCCCAAGGTGTGTGTTGTATGAGCATGTGTGTGTGTCCACATCCCTGCTCATACACAGACAGTGTTCCCTTGATATGTTCCTGTTGTTGATGCTTGCTGAGTGGTACTGGGTTCATCCCACTACTTTTCCAATGGGCTACCAGATATGTGGGTGCATTAGACACTACTGTTAATTGGTGTATCATCATTGGGATTTGTAAATTCTGAGTGGTGATGATGTTGTCAGACACAGATGTGACACAGACAGGGTTCCTCAAGGCACCTGTTTATTTGCTAAATCATGTAGTTGTCCCTAGGTGGTAGTTTTCAGTGATTGAGACATTTGTTTGTGTATGTGACTGCTCCCACTTGTCGGGGTCATGGCTGCAATGCTGGCAGGTGTCAGCATGCGTGCCTTGTGGTTCTCCTTGGCTTCTGCATTGTCCTTGGACTGTGGCAGGGGTTCTGGAGGTTATATGAGCTTTGAGGTCATGGCCATGCACCACATACTGTGAAGTATGTCTGTCATTCCCCAGGGTTGTAAACTGTCCTTGTGTGATGTGTCTGTGCACCTTAGTTTCTCACAACATTCCTGTGTTTGTCATGGGTACATGTGCAATGTCACCTGTCCATGTGGGCTTCACAGATACACATTGTTGCAGTTCAGGGTGTGTGGTATTGAGGGTGGACTGATGTGAATGTCTGCACGGATGGTCCCCTAGCTCCCATTTGTCCATGGATGAGGGGACATGCTGAGTGATTTGTGTTTGTGTATGTGTGATGTACGTTTGTGGAACAGGACACATGTCTGGGTTTCCCAGTTTGTACGACATCTGCCTTTGTCATCACAGTGGAGGTGTCATGCATGCTTGTGTCACCCCAATGTCTGGTCCCTAGGGGTAGTGCTGTTGTGTGTCAGTCTCTTGCTGTGTTAGTTGTTGTTCATTCCAACTTGTGTCACATGTGTCTGTTGTGCTCCCTATCATCTCCCAATGCCTGATTGCCCACTGAGGGTGTCCCAATGATGGTTTACTTTTGTATGGCACTGTGTCCACATCTGTGTCACTGTGGTTCAGTCCCCCTCATGTGTTGTGTAGTTGCCTGGGGATACTGTGACACACACACACACACACACATGCTGTGTAAAATGTGCAGTGTGAGTTTGCCTGTTTGTGTTTGTGCATCTGCACCAGTGCATTGGTATTGCTATTGTGGGACTTTGCCTGGATGCTGTTTCTGTGATTTTCCCTGCTGTCCCTGTGAGTCATATCACATCATTGTGCACATTCATCCTGGTTGTTAGGTGCCATTGCTGGCATGGAATGTGAGTTTGTGAGCTGACACCTACAGTCTACACATGTTGTTTTGATTGGTGTGTCTATTTTCGAGATGTGTGCATGCTTGGTGATGGTCACTTCTGCTCTTGTGTCATTGGACACTGTATGCATTGTCAGCCCCCATGTGTGGTGCTTGTCTGCACATGGCCAAGAGTGTGTTATGTTTTCACAGCACTGTTAGCCTCACCACATCTCTGTGTGTATGGGACACAACCAATAGTTTGCCCCAGAAGTGTTTAATGTGTTGGGAGCAGGGATCATACATGCTGTTTGTTATTTGCAGCTTTGACCATGATGACACTTACCTTTTGGTCACTGTGATGAGGGGGGGGGTTAGTCAACATCACCACAATGCTCAACATCTGCTGCATTTTGGAAGCCCACACTTGACTTCTGTTCTACACAGTGAGGGGGTGTTCTTTTTATATTGCCACAGTGCTATGGTGATGCTTGCCTTGTGTATGTCACACTCATGTGTTGGTCACACATGTGCTGTTACTTACATTGTTTGTTCGTAGCCATAATCACTGTTGTGGGCATTTGTCACAGACTACACACTGTTGACATGATGTCAGGGGGGATGTATTTTGCAGACATACCTGATGTTGGAGTATGCTGGATGTGTTGCACATCACCCATCCTATGGCTGGGGGTGGCAGGGGTGATGGGCAACATAAGCCCTATGGCTGGGGGTGGCAGGGAGGATGGACAACAGGTCCCCTGTGAGTGGGGGTTGCAGGGGTGATGGGCAACAGGTCCCCTGTGAGTGGGGGTGGCAGGGGTGATGGGCACCAGGTCCCCTGTGAGTGGGGGTGGCAGGAGTGATGGACAACAGGTCCCCTGTGAGTGGGAGTGGCAGGGGTGATGGGCAACATAAGCCCTATGGCTGGGGGTGGCAGGGATGATGGACAACATACCCCCTGTGAGTGCGGGTGGCAGTAGTGATGGGCAACACAAGCCCTATGGCTGGGGGTGGCAGGGGTGATGGGCAACATAAACCCTATGGCTGGGGGTGGCAGGGGTGATGGGCAACATACCCCCTGTGAGTGGGGATGGCAGGGGTGATGGGCAACAGGTTCCCTGTGAGTGTGGGTGGCAGTAGTGATGGGCAACATTAGCCCTATGGCTGGGGGTGGAAGGTGTGATGGGCAACATAAGCCCTATGGCTGAGGGTGGCAGGGGTGATGGGCAACATAAGCCCTATGGCTGGGGGTGGCAGCGGTGATGGTCAACATTCCCCGTGGGGGTGGCAGGGGTGATGGGCAACAGGTCCCCTGTGAGTGGGGTGGCAGTAGTGATGGGCAACATAAGCCCTATGGCTGGGGGTGGCAGGGGTGATGGGCAACATAAGCCCTATGGCTGGGGGTGGCAGGGGTGATAGGCAACATACCCCCTGAGAGTGGGGGTGGCAGGGGTGATGGGCAACAGGTTCCCTGTGAGTGTGGGTGGCAGTAGTGATGGGCAACATAAGCCCTATGGCTGGGGGTGGCAGGGGTGATGGGCAACATAAGCCCTATGGCTGGGGGTGGCAGGGGTGATGGGCAACATACCCCCTGTGAGTGGGGTGGCAGTAGTGATGGGCAACATAAGCCCTATGGGTGGGGGTGTTAGTGGTGCTGGCCATTCAACCCCTATGGTGGCCTGTTGTTTGTGGCCAGGATGTGGATCCCCTGTGTGTGTGTGCCATTTTGCAGGTACGTGTTGTTTGTTTATGTGGTAGGTGTCTGACTTACCGCCTGCGCCGTCGGTGTCGGTTCCTGAGCCGGTCATAGATGTAAAGTACTGGTATGACCTGCGCAATGGGATTCATTATGTGTTTGTGTCGTACAAACTGCTTGTTGCTCCATCTCGTACCCGCTGCAAACTGGTCCGTCTCGTAGCCTTGGATTGAGTTGTGGTGCGAATCGTAGCTGATATGCTTGTTTTCCGGATGCTGTGACGTCCCGTACGTGGCGACCCGTCCAGCGCGTAGGAATTACGCATCGTACTTGTCATGCCGAAAACTGCTATGGATACTGCTTCTGGGCGACTCAGTTCAGCGTGAGGAGTTACGGCTCGGACAGAGAATGAAGTTTGAATCACAGCCTACGAGTCGGTCAGGTTTTTGACAGTCATGTGCATCGTACTTACTCTATAGGACGGACCGGCTCCGGTTACGTGTCGGTCGCACGGTACGGCTACGGACAGCTGTCCGACCAGCTATCGGAATCGGCCCCTTAGTTGTGCGAGTACGCGTGGTACCTGTTGGAATTTTTGAGAAAAGTGAACTCAAACATTAAGGACATCAATGTGCAGTCAGTAGTAGAACTTTGCTCATTCGATTCTGCTAATGTTTGTAGATATTTTAAACACAGGTTCCAACTTCCACACCTTGCTGTGTTTCATCTGCAACATAACAAATCCTCCTGTTGGTGAAGTAACTGATTTCTTTTGGCATAAAGTGTAGCACGCAAGCTGTGCTGCTCATATTCATATGCTCTTATGGATAAAAGATGTACTGAAATTTGGAGGAGACAGTTATGTGTTTGTACTCTCTTTCCTAGAACAGTATGTGACATGCACCATCCTGAAAGACAGTAGTGTAAAAAGACTTGAGACAACAAGTTCAGCGCTTCAAACACATTAATGTGAGAAGCACTGTAGTCAAAAATACAGCTGCAAATGAAACTTTTATACAAGATGTCAATTTGGATTCCCACCACTGTCATTTCCCAAGGAAAAGTGAACCGCTTTTTGTCTGCAGTCAGACATACACTGACACAGAAATCACAAATAAACACATACAACATAAGAAGAACAGAGGCCTCCAAGTATATTAATGACTATAACCCTGTGATTCTCAAAATGGGGAATGCAAATATGGATATACAATTTGTTGTAGACAACTCCATCACTGTTGCTCGGTATATCATTTCATATATTACAAAATCATAAAAAAACACAGATGAAGGAGATGTGGGAGGAGATTTCTTCAAAAAAGATACCAAAAAATGGTACCGCTTCAGCTTTGTGGTAAATAATTTAATTACCGGGACTTAATTTGATGCGGAAAATCTATAATAATAGCTCAGTAAAATAAGAGGCAGAATCCGTGGTATTGGAGGTTCGGAACGGGCTTTATTCCAAAATCGATTCGAATCAATGGACTCCATATTCCATCACCACGAAGGTTCAGGAAGTGAAGAACCAACTTTATTGACAAGTAATCATTTTTATACAATAGGCATTACAGTGAAACAGATGCAGGAGGCGTAACAGTTGATAATAAAGATAAGAACATACATGCGTAACTAAAATAGGTGTAACTGGGCGTAACTTAAAGAACGTCATTGGATATGATGTCATAAATGGGTGGTTCCACGGAAGAATTTCGCAATGTCAGCAGAAATACTTGGCAGAGATGCGCGCGCAGCAGCATGACGTGTGATTGACGAGCAACTAGGGGGTGAAAGGGACTTGACATTTAGCTCTACATGTGGAGACAGAAGTCTGGGGTTATGTCAACCTAATCCCAAATCATATCTAACATCCTATGTTTAAAGAACTGTGTTATCCAAAAAGAAAGGTCTCTTAGGATAGAATCTTATTCTATACTGACTATACTGACTGTTAGTGCGTGTACAAGCGTCTAAGTGTCTACACTAGATGCGAGGGTAGAAAATCTTCCATAGTAACAGGGCTATGAATTACTTGCATAAAGACAGAGAAGCCGGGCCTTTTGCTCGGTAGCTGAAAGAATGTTTACTTAAACTACTAGACAGGAATGCATTGGGTGAAGAGCGGAGCAGAGCAGATAATCTTGAAGGTGAAACGCAGTTTTTGGCAAGCAGACAGGTCGAGTCAGGCACCGTTAGCCGCACAGGGAGTAGGACAAAGTTCATGGATACAGATGCGAGCTCAGACTGGAGCTTTCAGAGGCAGAAGGCAGAAAAGGCTTGATGGCAGAATCAGGGCCTACTCGCCTGGACTGTAAGAAATGTGGGAAGTGAACCATATAAAGCCGGTGGCCTTTCATACTTAGGAATAGAGTATCCGGCCCATTCATGGCGGGTCTGAAAGAGGACATGTTGACGGTGGACGCACATGTGTTTGCGTCTTCATAACTGGAACTGGAGGAAACATACATGTACTTATGATCTATACATGAAACCGTTGGGGTCCAAGATAGGGGACATAACTGATCATAAAAATCCATATTTCCACATTCCCTCCTTGTCCCCTACTTGCCCTTAAGAGATATCAATCTTCATCAATCCGTTGATTTGTTCATATAACATCATTTGTTCTTCTTTCTTCTTCCGGAATCTTGAATGAAAACTTGGATGTGGGATACACGAGGTGGCACATAGACCACAAATCGCTGGTCTACATTGTAGGCATAAGCAGCAACTGAATAGTATGAGAAGGCCAATACCTAGGAAGGATAGGACCCTCCATCCAAAGGTAGATAATACACTCCAAAACCAACCGGACCAAGTCCAGGTGCCTGGATTCTGGTGTATCTGGCTTACAATCTTATGAAGGCGAGTTATGGCTTTATATACAGATGGCGAATTTTCTGGTATGAAAATGCAACAATTTGATCCGATGACCCTACAAGCTCCGCCCCTATCGGCCAGAATGACGTCAAGGACAAGACGATTTTGAAGCACAACAATCCGCATAGCAGACTGTTCTTCTGTTTAAATTGCCTAAGGCGGAAATAGTTTCGTTTACTACTGCTTCAAGGGTTCTGGTTAATCTACGTATCAGCTTACTATTAGTGACTGTACCTATATAAGGAAAGAAACCTTTATTGAAATCTGTGTATTTCTCCCATGCTGTTTCAGTATAATCGACTATTGGGAGATCTCTCTGTTCTCTATTGTGTACTAAATGAGTATTTCTATGATAATCAGGAGGAGCTAGGAAAACAGGTGGCAAAAGAAATCCGATGTAACAGGTACCATCCCAATCTAGAGGCAGACGTATATATGCAGTCTGACCACATACAAAGTAGGAATGGCGAGAAGCTCTAAATGTAGACTTGCCTTGATCACTGAATTCTATTACAGTGATGCATTTACTATGGCCCATGTGTATGGAGCCATTCTTTCTTATACACAGTTCACCTTTAACTGGAAATACTGACATAGCGGGCAAAATTGGTGCAGCTTCGGATTCGACATTCAGGATCATGAGATTAAGCGTGAAATTACCTAATCCATATACTTCATTTTCTAGATCAGTTCCTGTTCTTTTGGGAAGTCCCTCCTTGTTAGGGTAACAGGCTTTAAGCAAGACTAAGTTCAGGTTTCCCCAAACCCAGTTGTCTTGATAAACTGCGGAATTCGAATCTAGGGAATTAATTAAACTAAACCATGCTCCACAGGAGCCATTGTGTGTGAACGGATATGGAAAGAGAGGCAAAATTCCATTATAGTTCTGATAGGGAGGGAGTCGGCCACATATCCAACAATTTGTAGCATTGCTAGCCTGATGGGAATGATGTAACATACTAATAAAAGTGTTATTGCGCAGCGCAAATCTATATGACAACTCATGCGGGGGAAATTCACTAAAAGAATGTTCAGCAGTAACATTATAAACATGTTTAGAAATAGGATAATATATGTGCAACAATATACTTGCAGCTATTATTAAAAGACATAAGAAAAACAAAATTAATAACGTCACTGTACAATGACTACGCAGTGATTTACAGTACTCATGTTTTTTCAACTGGATTTGATTATCTCCTTCTCTATTCCGGTCCAGAGGATACATGTCAGAGACAAATTCAACCGATTCACCTTGGAGAGGACTTAAACAATCAAATTGTCTGACTTATTGGACCGTAGTTTTAGTCTATATTGTTCTGAGTTTGTTTGTTCAACCAAAGGAAGCTTTGAGTCTGTCTTTGAGGAAATACAGGGTTTAGTCTCTATATCGGATGGTAGTCCATGAAATTTCTTGATATGACTTGAATGTATCCAGCCTTTTCGACCTTCGATCTTCACGGCTGTCCTCGTGGTTAACAGTACGAGTTGAGGCGATTTCCACCTAGGATCCAGCTGAGACTTCCGATCAAAATTCCGCACTAACACCAGGTCACCAGGAACCACGTCATGGGGTTTCACCTCGGTGTTGTCGGGAAAGGCTGCAGCTACCTGTGAACGACAAGATTGTAGTGCAGACATCAAGGAAGCCAGGTAATCTGTCAGCATATTACAGTCAACGTCAGTTATTTTACGAGGTATAGGCGTCCCCCACATATTTGGTGGTCTACCGAAGATCACCTCATAAGGGGATAGCCCTGTTCGAGAGTGCGCTACCATTCTCATGTAAAAGAGTGCAACTGGTAAGGCTACTACCCAGTCGACACCTTTCTCTCTACATATTTTGGACAATCTAATTTTCAGAGTTTGATTATGTCGTTCCACGAGACCTGCTGCCTCGGGGTGTCGGACACAGTGAAATCTCCATTGATAACCTAACAAAAGTGAAACGTATTTCATTAGTTCAGATGAGAACGGCTGGCCGTTATCTGAGTAGACAGCACGTGGTAAACCGTACCGTGGGAAGAATTCTCGAACTAACTGTTTGGCAGTAGTCGGGGCAGTGTAATCTGAAACCGGGTATGCCTCTGTCCAACGGGAAAGAGCACAAACAACTACAAGAACGTATTTGAATCCACGACATCGTTCCATCTGGATATAATCCATCTGGAGGACTTCAAAAGGGTGATCAGGAGGCTGAAATCCACCCTGTTCTACGGGAATGCTTTTACCTGGGTTAAACTGACAACAGATCATACAGGTACGGACTTTTTGTTTAGCTGCTGCTCGTAAATGTTTGTTGAACCAAATGTGTTGAATGCTGTCTAGCATAGCTTTTTCTCCTAAGTGGGCAGGACTATGTATTGTATTTATGATAACTTGGACCATTGAGTCGGGAAGAAACCATATAGATTTTTCCTTCGTCATCCATCCCTGATCAGTTTGGATCCCTCCTAATTCAGTCCATTTCTTTATTTCTTCTGGTGTAGCATGTGTCTGTATGTCAATTACGTCAAGAGCGGGATCCTTAACCATCATGCAATGTGTTGGTGTCGGAACTATTGTCTTTGTCATGTCAGATGTGGGAGTTTGAGCAGTCTGTTTAGCTGTTTTGTCAGCTAGATCATTGCCTTGGGAAATGATATCAGTAACTTTCGTATGAGCTTTACATTTCATAATTGATATTGCAGCGGGTAGATGTATTGCATCTAATAGGGCATGAATGAGGGGTCCGTGCTGAATGTGGGCACCGTGAGAAGTTAAATAACCTCTCTCTCGCCACAGCACGCCGAAGTCATGGACGACTCCGAATGCATAACGTGAATCTGTGTATATGTTGACTGTCTTATTTGTGGCTTGAATACAGGCTTGTGTCAGAGCGATGAGCTCTGCTGCTTGAGCTGACAAGGTATTAATACGATTTGTTTCAATGACTTCAGTGTCTGTTGTGACTGCATACGCGGCCACTAGCTCTCCTGTACTTGTTCTCATACATGAACCATCTACATACAACGTCAGGTCTGAATCTGTCAATGGGACGTCTGTCAAGTCTTGTCTGGGTTTCGTCGTGATAGTAATAACTTCAATACAATCATGTGCTAATGGGTCTGTTCCGTTTACTGGCAAAAGAGTGGCAGGATTCAATGTACTACAACGTCTGATTTCTATGTGTGGCTGAAACAATGTTAATTCGTAACCGGTGAGTCTCGCTATAGTCAAGTGTTGTGTTTGTGTGCGGTTCAAGAGAACCTCTACTGCGTGTGGTACTTGTACTGTCAATGGATGTCCTAACACTATGGCATCGCTTTGTCTGATTGCTAAAGCTGTCGCTGCCACTGACTTCAGGCACGCAGGCAGAGCCTGAGCTACGGGATCTAATGTACTAGAAAAATAAGCACATGGTTTGTGTGATCCTGCTTGTTCCTGTGTGAGTACTGACAAAGCAGTACCTTCGCGTTCTGTAACAAAGAAGGTAAACTGTTTGCTGTATCATGGTGTTGCTAGGACAGGTGCTTGACATAAAGCTTTCTTTAAACTTTCAAAGGCGTGTGTATGTTCCTGAGTCCAAGGGAGGACAGTCGATGTGGCTGCCTCCTGTGTTGTCAACTGAATGAGTGGTTTTGCTAGAAATGCATACTGAGGGATCCACTGCCTACAATATGAAGTGAGGCCTATGAAAGCCCGCACCTCCTTTTGTGTCTTGGGTACTGACATGTTATCAATTAACTGTATGCGGTCGGGTGTAAGCTGCCTTCCCTCCTTGGACAGCGAGTGACCAAGGTAAACAACTCGCTGGACACAGAATTGCAGCTTACAAGGGGACACCTTGTGCCCCTTTTCGGCCAAAAAATGTAAAACCGTCAGTGAGGCTTTTTCACATTCAGGTTCGCTTCGGGCGGTGATCAGCAGATCATCGACATATTGAAGCAGGGCAGTGTTGACTGGCATGTGGATACTGTCAAGTTCTCGTTTCAGTGCTTGGCTATAGATGCTGGGGCTTTCTGTGAATCCTTGAGGTGCGCGTGTGAATTTAAAGCTTCGTCCATTTAAACTAAATCCGAACAAGTATTGGCTTTCCGGATCTATTGGGACGCTGAAAAAGGCATTCTTGAGATCAATTACAGTAAAGAATGTTGCTTCGGAATCAATGGCTGTCAGTAATGAAGAAATGTCTGGAACTACGGGGTATTGTGGTACAATACATTTATTTAATTCGCGCAGATCAATAACCAATCGATATACTGACGGGGCTTTTGGATCAGTTCGTTTAAGAATCGGGATTATCGGGGAATTACATACATTGGAGTCGGTTTCCACAACCACTCCTTGGCCAATAAGCTCGTCAATGATTTGCAGTAAAGCCACTACAGCATCTGGGGGTAACTTGTATTGTCGCATTCGTGGTAGTACCACTCCTGCCTTTAGTGTGACTCGATATGGTGTAATGTTCATGCAACCAACATCTGTAGGGCCTTGTGCCCATAAATGTGTGGGTAAAGTCTGCAGTCGGGGATCCATGTCTCGGGACACATAGTGCCCTTTGAAATCACGTAAAAACAATCTTACTCCTTCCGGAGAACAACATATTATAGCTCCTAGAGCTTTCAGTGTTTTGATACCTAACAGGTTTTCTGGACATGATTTAGTAAGCAATAAATCTGTAGTTCGTGTCAAAGGACCAATCGTAAGGGGAAGAGGCTGTGATACTTCGTTAATGATAGGTTTTCCTGAAAACCCAAGGGAAATATTCTGTGAGCCTGAGAGGGGTGCCCCTGGAACTTCACTACGTTTTATTGTTGTTCGGCTTGCCCCTGTATCAAGTAAAAAATTTCTATCTTGGCCTAATAGTTCACTGTGTACATAAGGTCCTTCTTGATCTACAGGGACCTCGATAAGGGGTAAGCCAACTTCCCTCTCTAGGCTGTTTCATGAGTATCGTTGATAATCAGGATAATCATACTGTGCAGTCTGGTACATCTGTCGTGTCGTTGTTGGTGTAGCAGCAATAGGCTGCGGTGGTGGAGCTGGCATAGACTGTTGCGGAGCTGGCATGGCCTGTGCATGCTGCGAAGCTCCTTGTTGGTTCTGATCCTGTCTAAGTGGCCGTGGTCTTTCTTTAGTATTACCTATGGCGATATTATGTTTTAAAACTGGACAATCGTGTACATAATGGCCTGGCTGTTTACAATAGTTGCATGTCCCTTTTACAGGACCTGTTGAAACACTGGACTGTGTCATACCCTTTTTATGACCGTCAGCTGGAACTGTCTGGGAAACTAGCATTTTCATTTTCGTGTCTTTCATGCGTCTTTGTTCATGTTCTTGTTCCTCTCTAATTCTATTGTGATGGTACTGTAGCATTTGTAACATTTGTGACGGAGAGTTACCTTGCCAGGTACTCTCGAATTTCAATACTCTATTCTTAACTTGGGGCAGGGCATTTTCAACTAATTTTGTCACAAACAGATGTGGATAAGATTCGCTACTTGCTTTTATTCCACTATTTATACCAAAACATTTTTCGAATCGGGCATAGAAATCACTAGTGTCTTCATCTTGCTTTTGTTTACAGGCTGAAATTGCACCCCAGTCTTCCTTTTTCGTAGTTAATAAACGTGGCAATACCTGTACTAGTAAACCTGGTAGTATTTTGGTCTTTTCCCCAAGCCCTGAACCTGGACCTCGAGCTTTTTCTTCGTTTTCTAATGCTGTCCAATCTATCTTCTGGTCTCCCACCTCCCAGTCCTTTTCCTTGAGTTTTTCGTAAATGCCCGCAGGCATTAATACCTTCAATATCGTCATAATGTCTGGATAGGTATACTCTCCCATGAGCAACATGTCTTTAATTTCACGGTGGAAACCCGCTGGGTCTTTGTCATGACTGGGTACCACTTTCTTCATTTCTAATAGTTCTATTTTAGATATGGGTGTGTATACAAACACACGTTTAAACTGATTGTCATCACCTTTTATCGGGTGCACTTCGCATAAGGGATTCTGTCTATCCATATAGTACGTCGTTCTTTCCTTGATGGGCAGTGAGACATGTTCGGGGCATACAAAAAGAATATACTGCTTTCTGGATTCTAGTATTTCTCTAATTAACTCAGTACCTGAACCTCTCCATTTATTTGTGAGTAATTCAGTCAATATATTAGGTAATGGACCAGGATCGGAGTGTTGGCTTTTATATAATATAAGGAGTTGTTGAACCATATAGATACCAGCTAAACGTTGTTCATCTGGGGTGAGGTTCAAAAACGTGTGTGCTAGTGTATCATCACTATATTTTCCGGGACTGTCAACCCAATGAACGGCTGACCTGGCTAATTCTTGTTCGTCCATAGAATCAAGTATATGATAACCCCTTCGTTCTCGGAGCAATTTGTCAGCGGCTTGGAACGAATGTTCGGGGGACCTTATATTTATTATTGGGTTTTGGAAGTTTCTGTTATTATCTGGACGTATCGGACGTATCGGATCAGTAAAGCATCTAGTATTATTACAATATTTCCCTCTACCTACATAGGCCATAGTTTCTAACTGTCCTGTGGGCAGTTCTAATTCTTCCTCCTCCTCGGTTTGTTCAGGCTCGTCTACTGCTAATCTTTCTTCGTGTATTCGTTCTACTTCTTTGCGGATCTTGCGGCACATAGCTACTATACATGATCGTTTATCATGTCTCCCCTCTGATATATTCCGACTCCAGGTGGTAAGAATTTGCATTTCTTCCGGATTTACCCCTGGTCGGTCTTGATTTCTGATCACACAATTTATGAGGAAACGTAACAGTTCCCCCTGTATCTCCACTTTCTGGTACTCCAAGGCTCTATTAATACTTTCGGAATCTCGTCCTGACTGGACAAAGTGATATATATTTTCTAAATGTGTAGTCATTCCTGGTAGCCTCCCTAAATATATTGCAGCTCGTCGGATACGTAATGATGCCAGCAGCATTTCGTCCCCTTTTCCGGGCACCGGGTCATATCTACAATCTATTAGAAGTTCCTTAAGCGCGTCGGGAGTTACTAGTTTGGGCGTACGTTGGTGGGCTAATTCTTGAAAGGAAAGTTTATTTACTCTGGGTGGCGTGGAAAAAATGTTTGTTGTGCCTGGGGTGCTGGATGTGAAAGGATTCGTTGAACGTGATATGGCAACCATAGATGTGGGTACAGCTGTAGAAACAGATGTGCTTGCCGGAACTTGTGTCGGAGTTTGTTGTTGCGGAGGTACAGACGGAGGAGGGTCTTGGCGTTGAACCCCCTCGGCAGGCGGTCTATGTGGCGCAGCACTAGCATACTCGGGAGCTGCGTCGTCTAAATAAGAGGAAAGAAAAACATCTTCTGCGGTTCTGGGATGCCCTTTGGGATGTACTTTTATCGGGAACAATGGGGGTGGCAAGTCTTTTGGTATCTCCGGAGTAGCCTTAGGTAACCCTTCGGCCAAAAGAGGATACATACCATTCATAAGGGCATTTCGTTGTCTGTCTACTTGTTCTGATTTTACTCGAGTACCTTCTTCAATTAATAGATTTTCTCGAACTTTATTTGAATTCTCCTTACTCTTCTCTTCCTGTCTACGTGCTTTTTCTGTACGTCTATACGATTCTTTACGCCATAATTCAATGGCATCTTTCTGTGATTGTCTAGCTTTCTTTTTCCATAATTCTTCCTCTACTTTCACGATGCAATCTGCATCCCAGGTCCCAGCTGCGGGCCACCTCTGACTTTCTGGTAATTCCTTGGTGTAGTCTACCCATAAATCAAGAAATAATATGGCGTCTAGGCCATGTTTATGATACATGAAGTACCCTGGAGTGTCCCTAGGAGGAATGGGAACAGCTTCTTCGAGTACCCCTTTTCTAGTTTTTATCTGTCTTAATTTCGAAAAGAGCGGCATTTTTGAGAACTGATCTGATCTGATACCTAATTCTGAACACGTTTAATACAACAAAACACAATAATGAACAGTCATTCACACCACAATATGCAGAACGTATTTAAAACATTTTAACATTTAACATTTAATGAACAGCAATGATGGTCATTTGAGGAACTAGTCACTAAACATGATACTCGGCACTAACTAGGTAATTCTGGATTTATATACTAGACATACTTGATATACTGCTAAACAGTACAGATACACTGCTGAAACAGTGCAGACCGGATTTGTGTACCCAAACCCGTCTTGACCGGCACAACCTATGTGCACGTCAGAACGCCTCCCCGACAATGGTACTCACCGGGTAGCTCGGAACGGAAGGCCTCGGAACTGAACTGAACTGGACTCGGACCGGACTGGACTCGACTCGAAACTTCGGAACTTCGGAACTTCGGAACTTCGGAACCTGGTGGGCCTCTGTATACCTCGGATCTTGCTCTCTCAGCTAGGCTCTGGTCGGGATACTTCGCACTTCTCACCGCCTCGTCTGGGTGTTGATCGCAGCCTCAGTTACCCCCGCTCGGCAGGAGGGAGATACAGGAAATCCTGTGGGTACGCGTTGTTGTCCGTCCAGCTGTGACAGGAGACCGGGCCTGCAACGCACCTCCGGCGCGTGAGATGAGAAAGTGTCCCTGTTCGGGCGCCATTTATGTGGTAAATAATTTAATTACCGGGACTTAATTTGATGCGGAAAATCTATAATAATAGCTCAGTAAAATAAGAGGCAGAATCCGTGGTATTGGAGGTTCGGAACGGGCTTTATTCCAAAATCGATTCGAATCGATGGACTCCATATTCCATCACCACGAAGGTTCAGGAAGTGAAGAACCAACTTTATTGACAAGTAATCATTTTTATACAATAGGCATTACAGTGAAACAGATGCAGGAGGCGTAACAGTTGATAATAAAGATAAGAACATACATGCGTAACTAAAATAGGTGTAACTGGGCGTAACTTAAAGAACGTCATTGGATATGATGTCATAAATGGGTGGTTCCACGGAAGAATTTCGCAATGTCAGCAGAAATACTTGGCAGAGATGCGCGCGCAGCAGCATGACGTGTGATTGACGAGCAACTAGGGGGTGAAAGGGACTTGACATTTAGCTCTACATGTGGAGACAGAAGTCTGGGGTTATGTCAACCTAATCCCAAATCATATCTAACATCCTATGTTTAAAGAACTGTGTTATCCAAAAAGAAAGGTCTCTTAGGATAGAATCTTATTCTATACTGACTATACTGACTGTTAGTGCGTGTACAAGCGTCTAAGTGTCTACACTAGATGCGAGGGTAGAAAATCTTCCATAGTAACAGGGCTATGAATTACTTGCATAAAGACAGAGAAGCCGGGCCTTTTGCTCGGTAGCTGAAACAATGTTTACTTAAACTACTAGACAGGAATGCATTGGGTGAAGAGCGGAGCAGAGCAGATAATCTTGAAGGTGAAACGCAGTTTTTGGCAAGCAGACAGGTCGAGTCAGGCACCGTTAGCCGCACAGGGAGTAGGACAAAGTTCATGGATACAGATGCGAGCTCAGACTGGAGCTTTCAGAGGCAGAAGGCAGAAAAGGCTTGATGGCAGAATCAGGGCCTACTCGCCTGGACTGTAAGAAATGTGGGAAGTGAACCATATAAAGCCGGTGGCCTTTCATACTTAGGAATAGAGTATCCGGCCCATTCATGGCGGGTCTGAAAGAGGACATGTTGACGGTGGACGCACATGTGTTTGCGTCTTCATAACTGGAACTGGAGGAAACATACATGTACTTATGATCTATACATGAAACCGTTGGGGTCCAAGATAGGGGACATAACTGATCATAAAAATCCATATTTCCACAGCTTGAAAATGCTTTCCTATAGAAAGGTGGAGTCCTTTGAGTGCTGTGGCTGGTTAAGCTCGGCCAGTTTGTTCTCAAAGTCAAGGCAAATTGTTTGGGTAAGTCTAAGCAGGCAAGTACGCAAAATGGGGTGTTAAAGTCCTTCCCAAATCTTAGTACCTAGCAGAGTTTGACCTGGAAAGTAGAGACATTGCGAAATCAAATATGTTGGATACGTACTATCCAAGAAGGAGTTATATCTACTTAACATTTGCCTTTAAGATGTGCTTAAAGATTACTTGTACAGAAGCATGAAAACAAAGACAAAGAAAAATATTCAGTAGTTGGAAGTGACAGTTGTTTGGTGAGACATGCAAAAGGTAATCCAATTGACCACAGAAAACTTAGGGCCTCATTAGGATGGCGGGCGGGTGCACCAACCCGGTGCCGGCTGAAAATGTCATTTTCTGCATGCCAGCAGCAGTCCTCACGCCCGCCATATTACAATGGGCAAACACAGCCCATTTCCCACCTGCCGCGGTGCGAACGTGAACGTGAATGACTGCCCGACTGCTGTACAAATCAGGATGTCCCTAACAGCCCGTCACACCGCTGTAGAGAAACCACCCAACCAGAGACGTCGGAAGCACGACAGCGGAGCTCGAAACCAGACTCCTGGTTCCCTCCACCCGGTCCTGACCACAATGGATCCAGCGCTATACGTCTTCCTGGTGCTGTACCTGATACACTACCAGCAAGTAATGCACCGTCGCAGACAACGCCGCAGGTACGCAATGATACAACCCCACACACAACCACAACCCACAACTCCAGGTCTGATAGATGGTTCCTGTCCACACCAGACACTCTGGTGGGGGCAGGAACACATCCCCAAGTGTACCCACACATGCCCTACCTGTCACAAAATCACCCCTCCACATCCAGGTCACCCATCAACCGCGAAATCAATGCAATCTCCCGGTCACTTCACCACAGCAGTGAAGACGTGGGAAACCATGCGCACAATGTAGTAGGCAGGGCCAGCGCCAGGCATGGGCAGTCCACAAAGGCCATAGGGCCACACCTCTACCCTTCACACACTAGGCCCCCCACACCCATTAGGGGACATGCTGTGTGCCCCTCCTGTGTTCCCCCTGCACAATTAACCAGCCCGGTGAACCCAGACCCTGCACCACACACACCAAGCAACCAGGGAGCCAGTCTCAGCAGGTGGGGCTGCAGAGGAACACACAGCACAGAAGCTCAAGGGCCAGGGCAACCCACCTCCCACACCCACACTCCTCTCATGTCAAGCAAACTGAGTTCCAATCAAAAAATGATCAGTCACACTAAATATGAACAATCACCTAACTGTACACACTGCCGATCAAGTCACCCAGACACACCCCACACTGACACACAGTCACATACACATACCAGATGTCAGCAGCAATGGAGGACAAGAAATGGGCTGGACAAACGTGAGGTGAACAGTGATGGGAAGACAAAGAGCTAGCCACAAAGCATGTGTACATCACATGCAAGAGAAGGAACATATCACAACACCCTTAGGCCAACAAATCACACATGGCTGGCACAGTGAGTGAAATTAAACCACAGTGACCTCTGTGCCACAACTCAGGGAGACAGCAAGGCAAGCCATGCATAGGCACAGGGATGATAGGAAGTGTCTGAAGTCAAACAGTGATCAACCACACACCTGTCACAGCTTATTTGACATGTGTATGTCATCAGCACAACGCACAGGGCCCATTGACACACTCGATGACTGTCAAACACAAGTTGGATCCTTCACACATACCCCCCTCCACCCACCTCACACCTGCAACACTCAACACCTGTGTTAAACACACAGAATGGTGCAAATAATGTCCTGGGAGTACACTGCTAAACAATCACACTCCCTGGGGGGAATCCACAAACATCAGAAACACACACTCAGAGATGCCTGAACCAATGCTGGCACAAAAACAATAGCGAAACACAAAACTCTCAAACAACATACACAGAAGTCCTACAAGCCCAGACCTGTGCAGACAAACAGTGGAAAGGCAATGGAAGCCCAGACAGAACAGGAGTATACAACATCATCACTGAGGACCAATGCACAGACACCATACCACAACACAGACAAGAAGTGCATCATCTCAAAACAATCATGGACACAAACTGGGAGCAATGGGCCAATGAGAAAACACAGACAGACATACCACACCACCCATCAAGTCAACATGGTGCAATAGTGTACCACATACATGCACATGCACAATCCTGACAAGTGACAGGTCAAATATAAGAGGAGAAACCACCCAGGTGCACTCAAAACAAGCTCAGGAACAAGAATAGTCATAAGTGCATTTGACAGACACGCAAGTAATGCACACTACACCTGCAACACACATCTGAATGTATCACAATGCACAAACAACTCACACACAATGACATGCAAATAAGACATCACACAGAGAACATCTGTCAGCTGTAAGAGACAACACAGGCCAAACACTGCACACATCCACAACAAACACACAACAGATGCACATGCCAATCCATCACATTGCAAACACAGCTGTACATCAGGGGATGCACACCAGGCAATTACAAGGCAATATACACTCACAGCACTGCATGCACAACAAGCAGTCTGTGAACACCAACTAAACCAGTTGCACACATATCTGGGTGTCACACCATGAACCCTACGACACAAATCAGCACAGCACACAGACAACATCACACTCAGGAAGGGTAGCAGTACCTCGGCAAACACACATACAGCTCACCCATTACACACAGATGCACACGTCTGGGACACCCAGGTACAAACAACATGACCAGAAGACTGTACAGCACAAACAGTTACACTGCATATGAGCAACCCTGACTGCAAACCAGTACAAGAAAATCACACATAAACAATTGCAAAACTGTCCTGAGTGGCACATTGCTACTGTGCACAGATCAGCACCACAAAGCATAGTATAACAAATGAAGTGTTGGGGAGGCACACACACTGGCAACACAAGGGGATAGTTGACATGAGAGTGAAGTGGTGTGTATGACAGTAGTGGACATGTCACAAGTGCACCATACAGAAATAGATGGCGTGCTCACTCACAATGGGTAGGCATCAGAAGCACAGATAGGGGATGTCATAACTCTACATCCCACACACCACACTGGAGCCAATAATGCCTCAAGTGACAGCAATGCATGAGAAAACACACCCACAATATCAGTGTGGCTGAGCAGGTCTGCACAGTGAGCACAAACAGTATCAAGACGCATGGCTGATCAACAAAACACAACAGTGACTTGCCAGTCACACACTCTGCATACTCACAATTGGCACCAATAACAAGTAGGTGTCCCCTAGAAGTGCAAGGACATACCAACACACTGCACAGTGCACAACCTACAACTCCCACAAATGCACACAATCACAAGCACAGTGCTGACTAATCAAACTAACAGACACTCAACACCTGGGTGACACATGTGTGCAGTTGCTATTGCAGGGGCATGCACACATCAACACTACTGACAAAGTCACCCCATCACACTGCACACTTCTTGACCACCCAAGTACACACATTAAAATTTAACCATGTGACAAGGATGACTGGCCATCACAAGATGACTATATACCAACAGTGCTGTTCACACATCAAGAAAGATCATACTAACATGATGGTCCCTGGCCAGCCTGCCTGCAATCCTGTGGATAGCATCCCACTCAGTGCTGGCAGTGCATCCAAACATGACATGTACAATTTAGCTAACCTGACCATAGAATCATTAGGATAACAGTAGGTCATCCCAAACAACCATCATTGCACCCCCAAGCCTCAGAGTCAAGAAGAACTAAAGTGCCTGTCACCTCTGCAAACCCCAGAAAAAGTGAAGCAAGCCATTAAAAATGATAAAGTGGCATACAGAGCTTGTGCCACATTAAACCATACACACACACACACACAAAACCCTTTATTTAGCAAGGACACTGACAAAGCAGACAACAGGAGTAACTATCTTTATTGCATTTTACACAGATAGGCATCAAAAGGAGACAAGAGCAAGACCATTGGCCAGTCCAAAGTGCAGAGAAGGTACATGAGAGGCTGCGCAGGGAATGGGCAAACACAGTAATAAACAGCAAGGCCAGTGGCCAGTCCACAGATCCAAGTAGGCACATGTGTGCATGAGAGGCTGCACAGGGAATGGGTGAGACCGTACACTGCCGTGGTCAGCAACACAGCTAGGGGGATAACAATGGGCAGTCCGGGCACTGCTGTGGGAGAGATAGGTGTGTGAGGGGGACTTTCAATCATACTTTGCTGTCAGTCGGACTGGGAGGTGGCTGAGTGTCAGGGCCAGTTGGAGGACTGGACCTGGGAGAGAGCGGACCAGCTGAGGTAGAGGCATCAGTGGATTTGTGAGCCGGAGGGCTGCTTGGGACCAGGTGGTGTGGTGGCACGTGGAGGTGGAGACATGCTGCTGTGAGACACAGTGTGGGTGGGAGATTATGGAGGGGTGCCTTTCCACTTCTTGGGGAGTCAATGGGGAATGATTGTCTTGGTAGGAGTGGGAGGTGGGGCGGACGAAACAGGCATACTCTCCACTAAAGCTGCATCAAGTGCAGCGGCTGGGCCTTTCTCTGGGGACCTGATGGATCCGGTGGTACGCTTGGCCTTGCCTTTTCCCCTCCATTACCTGTTGAGCAGGTGAACCCCCTACAGTGACCTTCTTCGCCTGCTCCGCAGGGGCCTGGATGGGAGTTGAGGGTGTGGGTGAATCAGCCTTTGACTTCTTTTTCTGTGGACTCTTAGCAGGCACCAGCTTCACAGCAGGCAAGGGAACTGACTGCTTTCCTATGTGAGATGCTTTTGGTACAGGAGTGTCCTTGCCTGGGGATGCCTTTGAGGAATGTGACCCTGAGACCTGCTTTTTGGCTTGATGTACCTGAGTGTCATCTGAAGGACTTTTTCCTTTGCACTCTGGGGTGGCTTTTGTTTGTTTGGGGGACGGTGTCTGCACTCTGGCCCGCTGGGGTGCTTCTGTTGTGTGCTGTATCTTGAGCCTGAGGTCTGTGGTGTGTGGTCAGTCTCGTCAGAAGTAGAAACTGGCAGGGGGTGGCCAAAGGGACTGGACATGGACTCTGAGCCTGGGACAGCTGAATGGCTGCCGTCACTGTGGAGGACAAAGACCGGACAGTCCTGTGTAGCCCACCCATGTCTGAAGGATTCCCCTCCATGAAGGCAACCACCTGTGCCAACTTCTTGCCATGGTTTATGAAGGCATTGAGGAGAGTTGTCTGACCCACACACAGCTGGCGCAAAAGGTCCACAGCCTTAACACTGAGGGCAGCAGGGGAGACAGGGGCAGGGGCATCGATGCTTGGGGTGAAAGACACTCTCCCCTTCTTACTGATGCGAGTACATGCAGCACTAGTGGAAGTAGCTGGGAGGGTGGGCACTGGATGCAGTGTGATGGAAGAGCAGGCACAGTTCCCGCTCACTGTGCCCGCCAACAAAGACGAGTCACAGCTGGTGTCAGATGTCATGAGCTTTGTGCCTCTGGCTGAGATTCTTCAAGCAGACTCCTGTCCCCCTCTAAGGCGCTGGTCACTTCAGTATCAGTGTGATAGTGTGTAGCAGTCGTGCCTGATGCCTCACCACTGGTGTCCCTCCCCTGTCCTTCTGTGCCCACAGTAGATGCTGCAAGAGACAGAGACGTGGGTTCAGTTTAGTGCCATTCACACAAACATCATATGCAAGCAAAGCACAAAACAAGATAATGATACCCCAATGTTGTACACCACCCTGTGCAGTAACATTGTCCAACCTTAATTCCAAAGTAAAAAACTGCATGTTATCATGCAAACTTGGCATAACTGACCCATGTGATGCCCACACAGCCAAAAAGCCTGCCCGTGCCTCTGTGTAACCAGACATACAGATCCCTCTGAGCATACCTAGGGCTCTGAGGGGGGAAACGATTGAACTCCCAACACGTTGTCACAGTCACATCTGGAGTCAGCATAAGGGGACAACACAGACTCCAAAATATCAGTACACAATGGCCATGCGCCCATGCCATCCACCATGTCGCACATTGGGGCACAACTACAGTTGTACATTGGTGTCAGATGTGTAGTTCTTACAATTTTGAGGTGTGACACTTCACACATTGAAAAAAGCACACTCAGATGAGGCACACCACCGTTCAATTCCATGGGATTTCCCTGACTCCCCCAATGCAGCCGATGCCATAAAGCCACAACTCAGAATGCAGTGTCAAGGGCCATTACGTCAATGACATGAGAAAGTACAGGTAGGGAAAATGCATGACAACTGCACCCAACACAGAGGCCCATTACAAGCCATTGAGTCACACTAGCAACATCACAGAACTCAGCACGGTCTCAGGCTTGTAATACATGCGGTCACTCACAACCAAAGTCACCCTTCCCAGAATACTCACCCCCAGCTTGCTGCTGATGGTCCTTCAAACGTGCATCTAGATCAGGCTGTGTCACAGCAAAGCAGCGGGTAATTAGTGGTGTTATGCTCCTGCGCGCCAACCTGCCAGTCCGAGGGAGCAGCCCCAGCATCATCTCTGCCATTTTTTTGCTCAACTGGCAGATGTCATCCCACCTCTTGTGACAGTGTGTGTGCCATCGGTTGGAGACACCCAGAGCCCGCACCTTGTGTGCAATGGCCCTCCACACGACCTTACGATGGTGGACTTTGAGCTGCAGGCATGGGAGACAAGAGCGGTAAATTTCAGTGACACTGGGTTATGTACCACTATCTCTCAGTACAGAAGCATGTTACTAATTCAGCACTACTTCATAGATATGTTTAGCAGAGACAATATAGCATGACACATAGTACATAAGCATGGGATAATCATACCAAAAAAGCATGCAGGTATGAGGGTGGACACAGTACCTGCCCATCTCATACACTTGCAGGATGCCAGCACAGAAAGCTATGTGTAGGAGGGCCACATCTACTATCCAGTTAGAGGGTGAGCAAGACATACATTACATCGGAAATGATGTGTCGGGGCAGAATCACTGTGTCCAACACTGCATACCCCTCAATGTCCTTGCTCTGTGAATGGCTCACTGTGTCATGGAGGTCACATTTATGGACATGATCTTACAATCTCACACCCTTCTCACAAGGTCTGTTGTGTGCAATCTACAGGGCTGAGATAGCTCTTTGATGGATAGTGTAGCAGACAACCCATGTGTCTCACTCTGTACATTCAGTGATGTGTCCTTGTCAAATTGGGCAGTGACTGTGCAGGCCAGGGGGGTTCACACTGAGGTTCAACGTGGGGCATCAGAAATGTCACATGCAGGGACAATATGAGAGGGCAAACAGTGCCTACACATGCGAGTCAGATGAGACACATGATGATGAAAATGGAAGGGGTTTGGTTCAAAATTACAACAATCTGCTGTGACAGAGGTGAAATTCCACCAAGCATGTCACCCTCTGGCATTTCGTTCTTGTGCATAATGCTGACCTATACATGGTGGCAATATTAAGTCAGACACACTTCCATCAGTACCTTCTTAACAGAAACCCTTGGTAATGTCACAGATGAGCCTGAGACGAACACCATGGACCCACACATCCATTCACACAGGCAATTTCTGTCCTGACTCCAGCTTAACAAACTTGCTGTGTCACTCTCTGGCTGCAAATAAATGCATGTCCCTCCCATCCTGATGTGCAGCCAGGGAAACGTCTAAAATAGGCTATAAACCCCTTTCCCCTGGAGTCAGCATGCTAGGCAGTGTATGACACAACCCCACACTCTCAGGATCATACTGCAGCAGATCAACTTCATGTGTGCACTCCATGCACTCTCACTTCCACTATGAAACACTTACCATGACATCTGGAGCACCATATAGCCTCCCATACTGTGTGAGCACCTCGTCCACCAGGACCTCCAGCTTCTCTGTGGTGAAGGGATGGGCCCTGATGTTCTCAGTCCTCACCATCACTGGGTCCAGGAGACAGGAGCAGCAGCAGTTGGTGGTGAGAAGTGTCAGGCAGCAGTGTCTGGAGACAGTAGACAGGAGCAGCAGCAGTTGGTGGTGAGGGGTGTCAGGCAGCAGTGTCTGGGTCCAGGAGACAGGAGCAGCAGCAGTTGGTGGTGAGGAGTGTCAGGCAGAGGTATCTGGAAGCAGTGGAAATGTGAGTCTCTCTCCCACACATATATAGCCCCCTGGGGTAGTTTCAGCGGTTCTGAGCTGCTGCAATTGGTGTTCCAGGTCCGCTTTTTTCAAATGCATTCAATGACCGGCCCCGCGGTGGCAGAGCATGCCTACAGCTATTTAAAGAAATGCATTAGGCTACTGCGATTGTGGTCCCCATTGGCTGTAAGGGCATGGGCATTGACGGTGACACACTGCAGGGGCCAGGCGGTCACAACCGCGATGTGGCTGCTACCCATTGGTGCCAATGACCCTGATTTATCTAGCAGAGCATGTTGACAGCACCTATGGACACATCATGCTGTGTAAATGGCCAATGGCCAGTTCTCAACAGTGCACAGTAAACACCTGAGTCATGGCACAAGATAGTGCACACAATGCCAATGGAACATTTAGCTCACTGCTGACTACACATGCCATGTTGGTATATATAATTGAAAATATTGGCATGTGCTCCCTCAATTGTCACTTATGATATTGCTGGGCATGTACACAGAACAGTGTTGTGATGGACTCTCCAATGGGTACACATGTCAATGTGTTATAGGGCTGAGCAGCTCACAGTGATGAATGTCTCACAACACAATGTGCATATTTCACAGTCTACTTTGCTTGGCTCTTGCACATACTTGTTGTTAACGTACAGACTGCGCTCATTGTGTTGTTGATGTGTGCCGTGTTCGACTTACACAAGAAGGGGTGGCAGGTACAGCAGCTAGGTAGGAGAAAGTAGTGTTGTTGTTTCACACATATGCTGTATAAACTACTGTCAGTGCTGCTTATGCAAGATTTGGCCATATACCTTTGGGAATTCACATAGTCAGATATTGTTTTGAACGTACTCACTGTGTGAACAGTGGACAAGTGTACGACTAGTGTAGCTGAAGGTGTCCCGACATGTAAGTTGTGCTGTAAGCTGAGGTTTGATGCCAGTCATTGTTGGCGTTGTGTCAGTCAAAACGTAAGATGTTGGACACATCACATGGTGGATTGCAATGACATGTGTCCCCTTTGATCTCACCTGTGAGGCGACGGAATGTGCATCGTCCCTTCACAGTGCTGGTGGACATGGAGGATGCAGACATCATACGGAAATTCTGTCTTGATCGACCCACCCTACAAGACCTATGTGCTCTTTTGGAACCCCACGTGCGGCCTCGCAGAACGTATCCGACTGCTTTGACACCAACGTGTACGGTGATGGCGGCCCTGCATTTGTTTGCAACTGGTTCGTTCCAGTACATGGTGTCCAGCGCAGGTGGGATGTCGCAACCTATGGTCAGCATAGTGCTACGTGATGTCCTGTCCGCTATGATGACCAACAAGGACAGATACATCATTTCCCCAGGAGGCATGAATTGGCGGCTGTGAAGGGTGATTTTTGTGCCCTTGGCCACATCCCTAATGTTGTTGGTGCCATTGACTGCACACATGTTGGCCTGGTTCCACCACAGCCATGTGAGCACATCTACAGGAACAGGAAACATTTCCATTCCATCAATATGCAAGTGGTGTGGCAGGCGGATATGATCATCTCTCACGTCTGTGCCAAATTTCCAGGCTCGGCCCATGACACATACATCCTGCGTAACAGCATTGTGCCACAGCTGATGGCTAATCTGCTTCCGGAGAATGCATGGATTGTGGGTGAGTACGCAGAGTCAAGTAGTGTGCTGTGCGTGTGACATGCTGTCCTCTGCCACAGTTATATTACAAAGTTGGTCTGTGTACCTCACGCATAGTTGACTCTGCATATTCCAACTGTCCTTGGTTGCTGAGTCCACTGCGGAATCCCAGGACCCCAAGTAAAGTCTGCTACAATGATGCCCATGGGAGGACACGTCTTGTGCTGGAGTGCACTTTTGGTCTTCTGAAGTCATGATTTCTCTGCCTCGACAAGACCGGAGGTGCACTGATGTACTCACCCAAAAAGGTGTGTCAGATTGTAGTTGCATGGTGCATACTTCACAACCTGGCCTTGTGCAAGGAGATCCCCCTGCTCCTGGACGCTGATGAGCAGCCGAGCCCCGCCTGCTAACCAACCCATGTCCAGTGACAAGGATAGTGGAGAGGAGGAAGGTGTCAGCCTGCATCAACAGCTCATCAACTGCTACTTCCCTTGAAGGTGAGTAACAATGTACAACGGGGCCATTGTCTGCTGATGTCGTTGTTGGTGAAAAGGTCTAGGTGAGCTTTGTGACTGCAGCCTGTTGTTGACTCTGTGCTGGCTGCTAATGCTTCTGGGACAGGGTAGTTTAGCTCAGATACTGGATGTCTATATCGGTGCTGTTGCTCATTATGATGTGTGCAGATTGGAGTACCCTGATGACAAGTGTTGTGTGATGGCAGTGATGCCACCGCCTGACTAGTGAATATTGCTCTGTTGTGTTTTCCTAAGTCCCTTCAGCCTCTCCTTGCCTACAAACAAAATGTGCTCGTGGTACATTGTAATAATGGTGAACATTGTACATCCTGTGATAAACATGGAGCAGACACAACTACATAGGTGTGTAAGGAGTGTTTATTTACAATGGTTACATGTGACAGGGAAGTGAATATTTACAAAAAAGTGATTAGTGAATCTATGAGTTGTCAGTGATGGAAGATGAGACAATTGAGTAGTCACCACATTGATGTGGTGACCCAGTCCAATAGACGGATGCCATTAACATGGCAGTGTGGGGAAAGACAGTCAAAAAAGTCAATGCAATGGTGAAGAGGTATGCCATCATGGCTGGCTCCTTGACTGGCGTTTGGTATGTGTTTTGCCACAAGAGCCTCCCTTGGATTTCTTAGGACGGCCCCTTGGTCGTTCGGAAGGGGGGGCCTCTGCTGCAGGACAAGTGGAGTCTGAGGAGTCCTCCTTCTCCGTGACCACAGGGGAGGATATGGAACTGTTATCCTGCGGGCCACCGGAGGGAGGTGGAGGTGTTGTTTGGGCCACAGGCCTGTCCCTCAGAACTGCCACTAGCTGGCCCAAGCGGTCCACGATTTGGCCCATGCGGTTGTCTCTGGACCTCAGCAGCAGGCGGAGCTCACGGGAGTCTTTCTGAGCCTGGCCCGTTTGTCCCTGGGCCCGTTCATAGGCCCCAAGGACTCTGGTGATGTTGTCCAGGGCTTCAGTCTCAGTGTCTGGTTGGCTTTGACTCCCCCTTGCCCTCCCATCTGCCCTGCTGTCACGGACCTGTTGCCTCACCACTGTACGCACCCGCCTACTCTCCCTGCCCTAATCAGTTGGTGGGGTGGGGTGGTAATCCTCTGGGGCAGGGAGAGTGTTGCAGGCAGCAGTGGTGGAGGCCGCACAGGTCTTTACAGCAGGGGTCGGCGTAGTTGTTATTGTTGCTGATGTGGTGGCGGGGGGGACAGTGGGGTCCTGGGACCTGTTGCGCCCTGGCATACCAGATGGGCCAGCTTCTTGCTCCGCATCCTCGAAATCCAGGGAGTCATCATCAGAGAGTCCACGTTCCGGGGGTGGAGCCTGGCTCTGCAGGTTGGTGTTGTCATCCTTTGTAGTCAGTTCTTGGTCACCTGTGGTACAGAGAGGAAATAGGCTTTGACGTGCACCCCTCAAGCTTGGTGTTCAATGTATCTTATTTACAGGTTATGCAACACACAGTTTACTAGTTCTCACATTGTATGTCGGCACTGTGACGTGCATCATGATATGATGTTGAGGTACATAAATTACTTGTCCATGGTCTGACATGTCAACGGATACCATGCCCCACGTGCAGATTTCGTGATTACGAGGACATGTTGTCATCTAACGACTAGCGGCACTACGACTTGATGTGAACCATCTTTGCTGATCACTCTGCTTGGCTGGCATTACATATGCGCTTGAACTAGCCATTGTTATCTCATGCATACCTTTGTCATGTCCTCTGTTTTGCTTTATTTGTTCTACAGACCATGCTTGCTTTGTTTTCATATGGTTCTTCAAGCTATGCCCCCATGGAACTTACAGATAGCATTCAGTGCTGTGCATGATTGTGCCCTGAATTTCTTCAACATGTGATTTGGTGAGTCACACTTTGGTTTCTGTGACAGTTACATGTGTTTAGCTGTCTGCACACTGTAATTGGATATTGGATCTGTGTCAATTTTGGTGGGATGTGAGGGCTGGTGCTGTCATATGCCTCCATGCTTTTTGAGAGGAATGGTGGGGTGCATCCACTGTCTACTTACCTGTTCTGTTGTCACATTAGGGTGAGATTTCTGACACATCTCTCTGGGTGTGTGTTTGAGTGCTCCATCCTGCTCAGGGGTGGGACAGGGGGCCTGGTGGTGGTTGTAGTGCAGGCCTCCCACCCCCAAACAGCCCTCCCTGTGAAGATGGCTACCTACCTGTTGGGTGAAGGTGAACCATACAATGGCTGTCACATGCTTCTGGGTGTGTGCTTGTGTGCTCCATCCTGCTCAGGGGTGGGACAGGGGGCCTGGTGGGAGTATAGTGCAGGCCTCCCGCCCCCAAACAACCCTCACTGGGAAGATGGCTATCTACCTGTAAGTTTGTTTGTTGTGATACAATGGCTGCCACATGCTTCTGGGTGGGTGGGAGTGCTCCATCCTGCTCATGGGTGGGACGGGGGCTGGTGGGAGTTGTAGTGCAGGCCTCCCACCCCAAGCATCCCTCCCTGTGAAGATGGCTACCCACCTGTTAGGTGAAGGTGAACCATACAATGGTTGTCATATGCTTCTGGGTGTGTGTTTGTGTGCTCCATCCTGCTCAGTGGTGGGACAGGGGGCCTGGTGGAAGTTGTAGTGCAGACCTCCCACCCACCAGCAGCCCTCCATGTGAAGATGGCTACCTACCTGTAAGTTTGTTTGTTGTGATCCAATGGCTGCTACATGCTTCTGGGTGTGTGTTTGTGTGCTCCATCTTGCTCAGGGTTGGGACAGGGGGACAGGTGTGAGTTGTAGTGCAGGCCTCCCACCCCCCTGCAGCCCTCCCTGTGAAGATGGCTACCTACCTGTAAGTTTGTTTGCTGTGACAAAATGGCTGCTCCATCTTGCTGAGCTGTGGAACAAGGGGGCCTGGTGGGAGTTGTAGTGCTGGCTGCCTGTACACATTCAACCCTGGGAATGTAGCTGGCTACCTTTGGGCTGAATCAGATGGGGTGAATGCTACATCTGTGAGACCTGTGTTGTGTATTTTGGTGCAGATGGATGGGATTGGGCCTAGAAGGTGTAGCTTTGTAGTTGTACAATACAGTACATAGCAGTGTAATGGTATACATTTGTTTGTACTTACCAGTCTGCACTCCCCCAGATATTCCTGTGAGACTCTATGGATGCGGTATGGCAAGCACCTTCTCCTCCCATGCAGTGAATGTTCTTGGTGGAATGGGAGAGACGCCGCCAGTCATCTGAGCCAGCTGACGGTTCTTGTTATTCTTCTCTTTCACCTTGCTCTTGAGGTCATGCCACCTCCTCATGATCTCCTTCTTGTTGCGCGGGACAGTCCCTACTGCATTGACTTTGTTGACTATCTTTGTCCACATTTGTTCTCTGGTGGCTGATGGTGTGTGTTGGACCAAGGTACCAAACAATTGTGGTTCTACTCTGATTATCTCATCTACCATGACTGACAACTCACTCTCTTTGAATTTGGGCATTTTCTTTTGTGCCATGGTGTGTGATGTGCAAATGGTTTGGGGTGCAGTTGTGAGGGTGGTATAAGTGGTGTGTGTGTGTGTGTTGTTGTGCTGGTGCGATGTGAGGTGTTTTGCCTATCCTATGTGCTGCAGGGTTTATTTCCTTCAGGGCTGAAGTAGTGCAAAGGATTCTGGTCAGGGAAGGGGCTGGTTTTATACTCAGCTATGTGGGTGTGTCAAAATGAAGTATTGCTGTCAGGTGTGTTGTCCGGGGATTTGCATTTTTTAAGTTGCCATGGGGTGTGTCATTGGGGTGTGTTAGGTGTTTTTGGGGGCAGAGCTAGTTTGATGTATGCCCTTGGTGGCCTGGTTGTGTGTTTTTTGGTCGACCGCCATATTTGTCACGAAGCTTCCACGGCAGTGGCTATGCAACAGCCCTTCCGCCGGCTCTCCCATTCATCACTGTTTGCGATTGTAGCGGTCGGAAACAGCGGATCGTTCCGCTGTCAGCTCGATGGGATCCTAATTTTACATGCGGTCACTCCACTGACCTCGTGGCGGTTTTGTTAGTTTCCGCCGTGAATCTGACCGCCGCGGTCGGATTTTCACCTGCTCCTCCCGCTACCGGTGGTCTTTCGTGGCATCGTTACGCCGCAGTCAGTATTTTGTGGCGGTTGATCCTAATCGGACTGCCGGTTTTGCCGTGGTACCAGTGGACGGTTGATTTCCGCTACCATGGAGGTCGGGGTGATTTTCCGTTCGCCATCCTAATAGACCCCTTTGTTGCCAAACTCCAGAGAGAAGAGAGTTTTTCAATTTGGCACTTCTACAACTCTTCAAGCCTTGGCGTGCTGAAACAGAATTACTTGGAAATGCTGACATTTATGAACATTATTTCAATGCTGTGAAAGACACCATTTAGGTGGCGATTCTGATCCGTTAAAAAAATTTACCGTCCGACTTGTATCCGTATTTTTTTATGTACGAATCGTACAAGTCCCGTACAAACGGCGAAGTACGATTCGTACGTGAAAAATACATATGAATGACCTCGGGAAAAGTCTACGAGACGTCCCTGGACTGTTTTACGTACGAGTCGTAAAACTGAAGTCCGAGCGCACAAGTCCGATCCGTACCGGCGTCCAGAATACACAAGCGTATGGAAAACGTCCCGTACGGAGCGAACTTTGCACGACCCCTATCCCGGGTACACTTGTGCCTGGGGTACAAGTCGTATGGCCCCCCCAGCCTCCCACCCCTCCCGCGTACATCCGCACCGTACCCCCCACCCCCTGTATGTACAGCGCGTACCCCCCACCCCCGTATGTACGGCGCGTACCCCCCACCCCCCGTATGTACGGTGCGTACCCCCACCCCCGTATGTATGGCGCGTACCCCCCACCCCCATATGTACAGCACGTACCCCCCACCCCCGTATGTATGGCGCGTACCCCCCACCCCCCGTATGTACACGTCGTACACCCAGCCCCGTATGTACGCGCGATACCCCCAGCCCCAGATGTACGCGCCATACCCGGGGCTGGGGGTACGGCGCGTACATACGGGGGGCTGGGGGTACGGTCCGTACATATGCAATGTTGGGGTACGCACCGTACATGATGACACGTACGATGTAGGTGATGGCGTGTACGCGCGTACCGGACACCCTTTTCCTCATGCATCGCGGCATACTTAGCTTTTCCGGCACTTTTTGGCTCCCGTAAAAATATAGCCGTGCGGAGTGCTGTGGGTACGAATCGTACTTGCTGGTCCATAAAACGCTGCCTGACTCCGTGCGGACGTCGCGTACGCGCTGTCCAGGATCGGAATTGTATGTATTTTTTAGCCGTACGGTGTTTTTTACGATTCGTACGGAAATGATATTTCTGTACGAATCGTACTTGCTGGTTTGTACGGTGGAATTCCCGGGTACGAGTCGTACAGAGAAAACGCTCCGTACGACCATTTGTAACCGGGTTTTACAGGATCGGAATCGTCACCTTAGTGTTCACTTTTCCGAGGCTACTTTCAAATTTTAAATGATGAGATTTAACAGAAAGAAATGATTGCTGATGAAATAGCTAAGGAGAGCTCACAAAGCACCCAGTTCTGGACCACTGATTCAAGATTCTCTTGGGCAACCAATTACTGAAAATGAAGCAGCAATAGCCACGAATTAGGTGAAAAGTGCAATGGAGTAAGTGAGACAAGAAAGTGTTGATTTGGAACAGTTAGTTGGACAACTGAACAACAAACAGAAAGAAATTTGTTTTCAGGTAAAAGAGAAAATAGAGCATGGGTTCCTCCATGAGACGAAAGAATGTAAATGTTCACCATTTAAGCCAATACTATTATACATCAGTGTTCACACCAGTACCGGGAAAAGCTTTTTCATTAAAGTTCTAAATTTATCATGTGTAGTAACAGCCCCAATTGGATTAGCTGCACACAACATTAAAGGAATTACTCTACATCGACTACTAATGCTACCTATTAAACATGCCAATAAACTGGAATACCAAAAGTTATCTGGTAAAGCTTGTGATGAAATGTCAAGAGTATTGAAGAAACTGAAGATTTTAATCAGTGATGAGGTGGGCATGGTCTCAAACTTAATGCTTGCCTTTGTACATTTGAGAATGCAATTGATTTTTAAAATGTAGTATGAAGTGCTGTTTGGAGGAAAGCATTTAATTGTCTTCCGTGACGTACTGCAACTTAAAAATATAAATATAATTGACCAGAAACCACAGAAAAGATTATGTTCTACACTATGTGATTTGCTGCAGCATTTACATAGTGATAGGAGTGTAATACATTGTGCTTCAGGCATTCGAGATGTAGTAGATATGTGTGGTGGATCAGTACTATTTACTCAGAACAAGATGCATTGGAATTTATAATGGTCATCCTTGGAGATCTAAGAGAAGAAGAAATAAATATAGATGCCTTATTTGGACTAAGTTACACATGGAACCATGGCTGTGAAGTTTGTTCTTTTACATCTACCACTAAAATACATTCTGAACAATTTCTGTACTGAACAGTACTGGATTCCAGAATTGTGACTTTTTAGAGATTGATCAAAATGGCTAACCAAAATATGACCTGCCTAATTTATAGATCAGATGTGACATTTACATCTTTTATCCAAAGAAATGGAAAATACTATACATTAATGCTACAACGATGCAGAGCCGATTGATCTAAATTGGATACCAAAATTACAAACTGCAAAGCAGGAAAATATCAATTCCTGGAAGAACATATACTACTATGGCTATAATTTTTCACTAAGGACTTAATGTAACATCTGGACTAGGGGTGGGCGGAATTTGCGTAATCGCGTTACGCAAATCTCCGCGAAACGGTAAAAAATCTTCGCGAACACGCAGAAATTCCGCAAACACGCGGAATTGCTTGTTCGCGATGCTTTTTTCCTGTTCACAATCGCTGTTTGCGTGCTCGGGGAGAAATATCTTGCGAACACGCATTTTGGGAACGCGAACAAGCAAAAATTTCGCGAAGTTGCGGAAAGCGGAATTTTGGCCAATTTCGCGTTCTCCGCATAACGCGAAATTACCCAAATTCCGCAAATTCCGCGAACGGAACAGAATTTGCCGCCCAGGCCTAATCTGGACACTATACTGTCTGTTTAAAGAGTGAAACTGGATGGACTGAATGCAATGACACCAACCTGAAATTCAAATAAAATCTGCCTTCCAAACTTCTAAATTCTTATCTCTTGTTTCTTTAACCAAAGTTCTAAGGAGTATTTCTGATTTTAAAAATGTGGTGTTCGGTATTTATTCTATGTATATAGTCAGTGTTTGAGACATCATTCGACCAAAATACCAAAAGGATCTTCAAAATTCAAGTGTGTTTTATATCTACTAGTAGTATTGTACCAGTTATATTAATAAAAGAGTTATTATTAGCATATGTTTTTTGAGATTAGTGTTGTAACTGTAGATAAAACAACTGATTAATTAATTTTAGTGAGTGCAATGCTTAGTGTCACTTAATTGTAGTGATAAACTGTGCAGTTTTTTTTCTACAGTCAATGTGATTGTTTTTTCCCATTGTTCAAGAATGCATCTTTATACTGTACATTGTTTATGGTGAACAGGTATGACAGCTGAGTATAATAAAAAACTGAAAATTAAATGTTTAACCATAACATTATATACTGTTACAGCATAAGCAACCTGTTCTGTTTTGTTTGTTGAATTTTGTAAACGCAATACTAACTTATATTTGTGTTCCTTTTGTTTTTCAGCAGTAGATGTCTGAACATACATGTTGTGCCATATGAAAATCTGTTTCACATACCGTGTGAGAAGATTTTCATGCAAAAAGAGCACTTGACATGCGTTGCCACCACTTTCTATTGTTGGGAGAGCCGCTTTGCTGGGGGTTGCTCCTCCAAAGAACTGTGTTCAACAGGGTGTGGCAACTTATCTTCACTGCCACCAGATGCAATTTTATTGGCAAATGATGAAAAAGGCTACCAACATTAAATATAGAAAAGAAAGAGAACAGATGCTCAAATGAGAAAAAGTTTATTTTAGAATCTTTGTGATTGTCTTTTTCCTCACTGTTCAAAGATAAAACGTTATACACTGTATTGATTGTTGTGTAAAAGTACAAAAGCTGAGAACAGTAAAAAAGGGAAAGGGAAATGCTTTACTATAATGTGAAATACTATCAGAGTATAAGAAATATCTACTGTTTGGTTTATAGTATGAATTTATGCTTTGCAGAAACTAAGGGCCCGATTCACGGAACTAACTTAAGACAAAATCCTAAGCTTACTACTATTGGTGTTCACAGAAGGCATTTAGTAGTAGTAAAGTTGGGATTTTGTCTTAAGTTTGACTTAAGACAAACTTAAGACAGACTTAAGACACACTTAAGACACACTTAAGACAGACTTAAGTTATGATTTTGTCTTAAGTTTGTATTAAGTCTGTCTTAAGTCTGTCTTAAGTTTGTATTAAGTCTGTCTTAAGTCTGTCTTAAGTCTGTCTTAAGTTTGTCTTAAGTTTGTCTTAAGTCAAACTTAAGACAAAATCCTAACTTTACTACTACTAAATGCCTTATGTGAATACCAAAAGTAGAAAGTTTAGGATTTTGTCTTAAGTTAGTTTTGTGAATCGGCCCCTAAAGGTTTAGCATGGAATTTTGCAAAAAGAAATACTAATTTATATTCATTCTTTTTATGTTTTTGAACAGATGAATGGAATATGACTCGTTACAATGCGAGTCACTACATCGAGTGGCAGTACAACGCGGTCATTACAGCGACCGCGTTGTTACCACGCAATGCCATTACTACACAAGTCATTACATCGACTTGCAGTAGATGGCGTGCTGACATAAGAATTGTATAATTTACTATTCCAACCCCAGCCTACGTAACAGTCGGGAAGGTGTTGGAATAGTAAACTATACTATTTCTAATGTTAGCGCAATATCTACTGTAATGACTTGCGTAGTAATGGCTTTTCTTGGTAACAACGAGGTCGTTGTAACAACTATGTTGTAATGGCATCGCGGTGTGATGAGCGCAATATAAAGGTTGTTTTCCGATGAATGACACCATGTATTGGAGTAAAATAATTTCCCAATTACTTCTTTTTGTGCAGTTCTACAAACTAACATTGTCAAGGTATACACCAAGGTCCAGTCTCATAGGGCCACTGAGCAATCCAGACACACATTTATAGAGCCACTCATATGCCCAGTCACTCATCCCTTCAGCCACTCCCACAACCACTCACTCACCAATACAGTCAATAACACACCAAGTCACTTGCTAACATGTATTACCACATGCACTCCCTTACCCATTCAGATGCTCACATACCCATTCACTCACTCATACAGGTGCTAACTCATGCACTCACTTACCCATAAAGTCACTAATACATCCACACAGTCACCCATACGATCACTAACACACCCAGTCACTCTCCCATGTAACCACTGACATACCCAATCACTCACCCATACAGCTACAAACAGATCCATTCACTTATCCAAACAGTCACTCACATACCCTCTCAGTCAGCTACAAAGCTACTAACACAGCCAGTCACTCTACTCACTCATAAGGCTTGTGACACACAAACTCAGTCTCTTATATAGGCACAGTCACACGAATTTGCTCACTTATACAGGTACTCACACACCCACTCACTTACCCATACGGCTACTAACATATGTAGTCACTCACCCTTCCAGTAACTCACACACCCATTTACTCACCCATACACTCACCGACACACCCACTCACTCACCTATAAAGTTACTATAATAGTCACTCATAAACCCACTGAGTCACCTATACAGGTACAAACACATCCATACAGGCACTCACCTACCCACCTCTACAGCCACTGACACAGGCACTCATACACCCATGCATTCAACCACTCAGCCACACACACTCACTCACCCATACAGGCACTGACACACCCACTCACTCAGCCATACAGTCACTAACACACCCTCTCACTCTCCAATTATTAGTGGAAAATTCTCAGGATTGGTTTGATGCTCAGAATGGTCCACTTCCTGACAGTACCAAGTCTGAATTGCTGTATTAGCACAGATAAGTGAGAATATCAAGTGAGGGAAGGATAGGAAGGGAACTGCAGAGGAGACCTGAAATGACACAAGGAAAGACATTTATGAACACTGGTATCCCTTCCTCCCATTTACAGGTACTATACAGGTGTGCACAGATGCAACATGTCATGGGTTATTTTATACCTGTAAAGAAACAAAATATGAAGCCATATATTTTCCACATTCAGTCTGTGGTTCCAGTGTTGCCTACACAAAGTAAGTCTATAGTATTCCGCTGTGATAAGAACAGAAAAAAACAATATTAAAATAACATGTACAAACTAAACCAAACCTCCTTTCTAATTAAAGGCATATGATTAGTTCTGTTACCCAACATAAGGATCCACCTCTGGAAGAAAACAAATAACCTGGGTTCAGAAAACACTAGGGTAGTGAAGTGTGCGTGTCCCACTTTGGTTGGACACACACTGGGTTGTTTAAATACCCCTCACACACCAAGAATGACCCATGGTGTCATGCTTCATCATAGGGGTCTTCCCGTCCCGCTGCGGGACGGGGCGTGCTACGACTTGCGACTATGCGGGAGCACTGATGATAAAGTGCTATGTGTGATGCAAAGGGAGGGTCTGAGGTGAATGTAAATGTGAGTTAAAAAGGACCTGGCCCCTTAAGACAAAAAACTTTAATATGTCAAGGGGGGCTGGTGCTAGTAAAAAGGTGGTGCGGAGATTCCCTACGTAATGTCTGGTTACTCCTAATATGTCAACATGTTTCGATGCGAAAGCATCTTCATCAGGACAGGGCTAAGATCCCTCCTAAAAAGCGTGTACTTATTTAATGACTATTAACATAAGTGAAGATGCAAATAATGATGCATTGATATACGATACCTAATAGTATACTTGTATATTCTGAAAAAGAAAAAGAAAAAAAAATGGACTTGTTTAGTGTCCCAGGAAGCAAAAACATGGTACCTGCAAACATAAGTAGTGCACCACAAATGTGATCAAACGTGATCGTTAGCCATAAGTCTAATATTGCAGGAAAAAAGTGCAGTGACCTGTAAGAAATAGAGACAATACATGACACTACACACAAACAACAGAAAACACACACTCTAAGAATTGCGTGAACTAATCTTTAGTGATCGAGATGGACACAGGGGTAAAAAAAAAACAATACATACTTATGTGTATGTGAGGATTGTGCCTCATGAACCTTGAGAACGGGTGGAAAAGTCAAGGAGCCTCAATGCTAAATGGGAAAAGCAAAGAGGAAACGGAGAAGGAGAAATGGCTGTTACCTTCAAAACGCTGCTCGTATTATGAAAGGTTGCGTCGGCATCCCCGAATGGCTGTGCCGTACTTACGTGCCCTTGCACAGACTTTCGCTCAATGTACGTCCATCCCGCGGTTCCGCTGATATGCGGGGCTTTGCGGGCTGTGCTTCTTTTAAAATGAGCCAGTAATCGCTAAATTAGGTAGAACTCGTTACACCTGGGTCATGGTAGTGACTTCCGGGTAGAACCTGTCAAAAGGCTAGACCGGGGACAGCCCTCAGAAAACCAGAAGTGAGGAATAATCGTAAACACAAATATGTGGAAAGCAGTGTGGGCTATCAAAAATACGATAAAATAATCCGGTGAAGATGGAACATTGTATTAGAATGGCAAAGCTGATATTTGGTTTTATCGTATGCTGAGAAATCTCAAGCGCTAACTCCCTAAGTTGCGGGCGTGTGCACGCACAGATTTAGAACACGTGTCACACCACTGCGTAACACTTTGGCCAAATGGTATGCTCTAACAAAAGGTAAAAAAGGGGGGTAGCGGAAAACAGCCATGCTGAAACCTCCTGATAAATAGGATAAATACAAATACATGGATTTCTCTAAAGAAATAGTCTTAAAGATAAGTATGGAAAACGGGGCCATTAGCTCTCCATGTCTGGTGGGTTACATAGAGCCTCCTGATATAGAGGATGAATATAATGAGTCTCAAAAAGAATAGTCAATATTAAATCTTAAAGGTTTATTTGAAAAACGGGGACATCAGCTATCACTGTCAGGTGGGTTACATAGAGAATACTGAAAGGAACCTTCCCAGAGAGTGCTGTACATTGATAAAAATGAATGGAAAAATTAAAATTAAAAAAATTTAAATGGATGGCTAAAAAAGGGGTAACAGGAAGAGGTGCTTTACTGGGGGGTCTCAAAATTGATCATTGCAGATTCTGCTTCAAAGAAACACACCAATAGCAGTCCGACATGCTTTAGATGACACATGTGGGAAAATGATGGTGCTAGGTCAACTGTGACCACGGTATCTCATCATTCAGGCCCGTCAAGTGTGTGCTCAAACGGAACACCCAGCGTTGCTCTTTTTCAAACAGCCCAACCTCGGTGTTCAATTGTTCTATGATTGTCCATCTGAGGTCTTCAACCCCATGGTTCATAGTTAAGAAGTGGGTTGCCATTTTAGTCGTACTCTTTTTGCAGCGAATATTGGTCTTATGCTCGCCGATCCGTATCTTCATTTGTCTAGTGGTCATACCCACATATTCCATCTTACAAGGGCAAGTAATGAGATACACAAGATTCTTGCTGTTGCAATTAGTGAATTTCCTTTGCTCCCAGGAAGTACCGTTGGCAAAAGTGATGTGGATACTTTTTTTGGTGAGTGTGCATGTACTGCACATACCACATGGATAATGTCCTTTGATGGGTGGTAGTACGTTACTAGTAGTACGTCGGGTTGGTAATGAACGTGGTCTGGTATGAACCAGAATGTCCTTCAGATTTTTGCCTCTTTTGTGGGAGAACATAGGTTTTGGTAAGTTTAAGCCGCCACAGTTCAGGATCTTCCAATTCTTATCAATGATTTTGGACACTTGGTTGGAATGGGTGTTATAGGTTGTAACACAAATGGGTCTGGTCTCTTGCGGCGTATGGTCTTCTAAAAGGGAGTCCCTATTGTTGTTCCTTGCTCTTTTGAGTCCTTTTCTAACAATTGATTCCGGGTAGTTCCGATCTAGCAATTTCTTTTCCAAATCCTTTGCCTGGGCCCTGAAGTCTGTAAGTTCAGAACAATTCCTCCGTAAATGGAGGAACTGACCATAAGGGAGATTATCCCGAAGGTGTCTGGGGTGAAAGCTATCATATAGCAGTAAGCAGTTCTTTGCCGTAGGTTTAAAGTGCGTGCCTGATTTCAATCTTCCTTCATCTGCGTAGATGTTGAGATCAAGGAACACCAGATTGCTGTTAGATGACGTATGTGTGAATTTGAGGAAGATGTTCTGTTCGTTCAGCCAATTCATAAAAGTGGTCACTGATTCGGAGTCCCCCTTCCAAATAACTAAAACGTCATTAATGTAACGTTTCCACAGAATAATGTTGTGGTAGAATGGGTTATGCTGGTTAAGTATTTTCTGAGATTCACGATGATGAACATACAGACCCGCTAGACTCGGCGCAAAGGTACTCCCCATGCTAGTACCGTGTTTCTGTAGGTAATGGACATCCTCGTACATAAAGAAATTTTTCTTAAGGGCCAAAGTAATACATTCCATCACCAAATTTCTGGGAGTATGGTAGTTCCAGGTGGTAGAAAAAAGAACCTCTTCTATGATATCCAAGGTCTCATCATGCGGTAGGCTCGTATACAGGCTCTCCACATCTAATCCGAGTAACAGATGTTGTGCCGGATCAAACGTGAGATCTTCAAGGAGCTGTAAAACTGGTGTCTTTCAAATAGGTGTCGGTACCTTGGACTAATGGTCGAAGAAATGCGTCCGCAAATTTCGAAAGAGGCTCAAGTATTGAGCCAATCCCAGATACGATAGGGCTACCTGGAGGGTGTTCAAGGGTTTTATGAATTTTGGGGATGGTGTAAAAATAAGGTGTTCTGGGCGACTTCTGAATAAGGAAGTCAGCCTCTTTTTTGGAGATCCAATCATGTGCAGTGGCCTCTTCCACCATCCCCATTATATGTATCCGAATGGCTTCGGTGGGGTCATCAGGGAGGATTTCGCAATTTCTTTGATCTCCCAGTAATCTCCTGCATTCGATGTCATAACTGGTGGTTGTCTGGATGACCGTTGCTCCGCCTTTATCTGCTGGCTTAATGGTTATACCCATGTTGTTCGCCAATTGCTGTAGAGCTTCTTTTTCAGATCTAGTAGTATTCTGGAAGGTTTTGTAGTCTTTCTGAAGTGTGTTATTAAGATCTTCCATAACAGCTTTCTCGAAGGTTAACAATTCGATGGGTATGGTGGAGTCCGAAGGAGTGAAGGTAGATTTTGGTCTCAATCCCGTATCAGAAGACTGGTTTGGGGCCACAATTTTGTCAGAGAAAAAAATTCTTAGTTTGAGCTTGCGTATGAACTCTTTGATTTCCAAACAGAGTTTGAATTTATCTACTCTGTTGGTGGGGACGAAACCCAGTCCCTTTTCCAGAGATACCGTTTGGTGGTGGGTAAGGGTAACAGTTGAAAGGTTGACCACTAGTTGTCCTTTCGGCTGGTTGATGGTTGGTTCGATGCTGCTGTCATGCTCCGTGTGGATACCCTCGTCGAATCCTCTTGGTCGTTGTTCCAATGGACCTGGTTGCCCCTCCGGTTTCTTCCTCGTGGTGGTCCTTGACGTATCCCTAAAAAAGGAGGCGGACCATAATAATTGTAGTCTTGTAGGGCGGGATTCCAATGTTGGAATGGTACTCCCATTGGTGGTGGTCCAAAAGGATATTGGGTGTAGACAGGTGGACCTTGATAGCCACCCCAACCCCTACCTCTTGGTCTGTATGGTCTTTGTTGTTGAACTCTGCCCCTCTGATTTCTTGGATTACTCGTTCTGCTTGAGTAAGAGTCGTTGAATGTCGTATCGGAGAGGTTGCTGTCTGTTTCCAGGTCACTGCCTGTTTTCCATTGGATGTAATCGTCCCTTATATAGGGGTACACTCGTTCATGGCTAAAAGCTGCGGTGTCTTTCTTCAGTTTCTTATATTTGCTTTGTTTAAGTGAGATTTCATACTCACTCATCTCTTGGTTAAGTTCCTCAAGCCTTTTCTTGAGGACAGCAGTTGATTGATAACTTTTCAACTGAACCTCGATTTTCTGTATGTCAATTTTTAATTCCTGGATAAGGCGAGTGGCTGTCTTGATAATAAGGACTAGCCAGTCCCTTGTGAAATGCCACGATATCAGTGACCAGTCTTTTTTGAAAATCTTGTCGTGCTGGAAAATAAACGGCTCGTTCCGAACTATCAAGCCTCTCGGTGCTGTATTAGCCCTTAGGTACTCTGTCATTAGTAGACCATGCAGAGCTGTTTTAATCTGCGTTCTCCTTAAGTTGGATAATTCATCCCAGTCCGAGCTATTAAGACCAGGGTCTGTATTACTCAAACCCTCAAAGGGGCTGAGAGCTGCTAGAATCCTGTCAACTTCTTCATCATCAAATTTGAGACCCGCTGACTCTGCCATGTTTGTAGATACTTGAAAATGTATGCGTATTCAAGTTAGACTAAATGTGAGTAGTTGATAATGCGAGTGTGTGTTTCTTATGTGGTATGTGAAAAAAATTAATAAAAAGATAATGAAAGGGAAAGCACACTGGCTTTATAATCCCAAAGGGGAAAGAAACTCCCACAGCTGTACGCTGTCGAAATAGCTAATAATAACAGGATTAGGGAGTGTAGAGGGGAAGCTTCCTGTTTTTGCTTCCTGGGACACTAAACACGTCCATTTTGTTTTTCTTTTTCTTTTTCAGAATATACAAGTATACTATTGGGTATCTTGTATTAATGCATCATTATTTGCATCTTCACTTATGTTAATAGTCATAAATAAGTACACGCTTTTTAGGAGGGATCGTAGCCCTGTCCTGATGAAGATGCTTTCGCATCGAAACATGCTGACATATTAGGAGTAACCACACATTACGTAGGGAATCTCCGCACCACCTTTTTACTAGCACCAGCCCCCCTTGACATATTAAAGTTTTTTGTCTTAAGGGGCCAGGTCCTTTTTAACTCACATTTACATTCACCTCAGACCCTCCCTTTGCATCACACATAGCACTTTATCATCAGTGCTCCCGCATAGTCGCAGGTCGTAGCACGCCCCGTCCCGCAGCGGGGCGGGAAGACCCCTATGATGAAGCATGACACCATGGGTCATTCTTGGTGTGTGAGGGGTATTTAAACAACCCAGTGTGTGTTCAACCAAAGTGGGACACGCACACTTCACTACCCTAGTGTTTTCTGAACCCAGTTTATTTGTTTTCTTCCGGAGGTGGATCCTTATGATTGGTAACTATTTCTAAGTGGAGGACGTATCCACCTCCAGTACCCGTGTAGGGCTTCCCCTCTACACTCCCTAATCCTGTTATTATTAGCTAGTTCTGTTACCCTCCATAGGACCTACCGTTGTTTGTGTTCACTTAACATCACAGGGGTGTAGCATAATTCAATACTGGTTCTTCAGTCACCCCGTTAAGAGCCACAAAGACAGAACAGCATAACTATATTCATGGGGCTTGTAAATCATATAACCCTATTACTGTGGTCAGTGAACAGTTTACCACACGAAATGAAAAAACATGTACAATATTCGCATAGATTCAATTCTTCCAAGTGTCTCGTTATTAAAGGAGCAATACTCGCTCCAAGCACTGCGTTCCAAAATTACCGATAGGTGGAGGGATGTACTGGAAAGCTTCCCTCCACTCATATTTTCAATGGGTATTTCTTTCCCTCCGCATGAACTTTCTGAAAAGAAGCTCTCCAATGCAGAAAAGACCAGGCTGCAAACTACCAAGGGTCAATGAGGGAGCAAGTAGTTTATGTCTTTCCCTCTGAATGAGCTTTCTGTAACAGAGGAAAGACTGGGCTTCCCACGATGCAGGGTTACGGAGGGACCAAAGATTTCCCCTTTTTATCTCGGGGCAGAGAAACAAGTGGTGCGCATGTACCCTTACCCAAATAAAGGAAATCCCAGCATCAGATCACAAATCCTCCTGCATCAGCCTTGAATTTCCGACAGTGCTATGTGGACTGGCCTCCATGAAATAGATGGCTCTGCCCCCTCACTTCACGTCAGCTGGGCTAAGGTTCTTAGGATGTGTAGTCCCTCTCTCATGCCATACTGCTTCTGGGTTCTTGACCTCCATCTCAGGGACACAGGATTGCGTCTAAGCATGTGAGAAGTAAGAAAAAAGTATTTTTTAATATATGCAGGAATCGAGTGCTTGACTGCTCCACGCTCATGACACCAATACAGCTACTAAGACAGCCACTCACTCACCTATATAGCCAGTTACACACCCAGTCTCACACCTATACAATGATTGACACACGCACTCACTCACCCATACAGCTATTCACATACATACTCACTCATCCATATAGCCTGTCATACTTCCACTCACCCATATCATCAGTGACACACCCACTCACTCACCTATACAGGTACTCACATACACAGTCATACACCTATACAGTTATGACACACCATTCTCACCCATCCATACATACAGCTACTTGCACATGCACTTACTCAACCATACAGCCTGTCACATACCCATGCACTCACTCACCCATACAGTCACTGACATACCCACTCACTCACCCAGTCACTGACATGCACTCACTCTCCAATATAGCCACGCACTCAAATACCCATACAGTCAGTAACATAACCACTCACTCTCCCATGCAGCTACTAACACACACACACTCACTCACCCATACAGACACCCATGCACCTATTCATGCACCCATAAACCCACTCACATACCCGGTGGCTAGCCAATGCAGCCACTGTTGCACCCACTCAAATACCAATATAAACAAATACACAGTCATTCATGAACCCATAGAAGCCACTGACACACCCACTCACTCAAACACTTGCACATACACTCACTCACTCATGCACCCACTCACTCACTCACTAATACAGAAATGCACTCACTCATACTCTTTCTTATATATAGATACACATATACAGTTTATCTTTTTTAAACCAAGAAAGGTGGCTCGAAAGAGAACCTTTGTTTTTTTCTAATTTTGCATGACTTTGTTTTTTAGTTTTTTTAAATTTTGCTTTCTTGTTTTAAAAAATAAAATAAAATGGCAACTGGAAAAAATATTAACTGTTAAAACTGAAAACAACAGTTACGGGTGTCATTTAAGCAAACAAATGCATGTGGTGCATTGCTGCCTCTAGAATGGCGGCAACTGATTCTTTCCCCACCCTTTGCACTTTTTTACAATCCAAACAAAATGTTCTGATTCGCTGGTGCTCTGAGGACTTCTCTGGGAGACGTTGCTCACTTTCAGTGGGAATAGGCTCCCCCGATATAATTGGTGCAATTAGTGTTGCATTAGTGTAATTGGTCTAGCACCTGATGTTTAGCCATCTTGTTGCATGTGCTCCATTTGGGTTCTGTCAAGTGAGTAGGGTGGTAGGTCATTAGCTGGGTCAGCATAATGGTTGTGCTGCAGGAGTATTTTTTAGATGTTTCCCTGGACAGGGGCTTGTTGCACAGAGAGCCCTTTGCATGCTTCCTCATTGTTTTCTTCTTCCCAGACGGGGTGGTATATAGTTCCCAGGTGATGGACTGTTGCTTCTCTGGGGGTTCCAACTCTGAAGGATTCTGGTCCTCAGGGTGTGGCTCCTGTTCTCCACTACCACCAGACACCATTTTATTTTTAGAAAATTTGAAAAAAAGTCCAAAATAATTTCCTAATATTAGAAAAAGCAGGTGCTGCAAGAAGTACTTCCAATGTGATCACTGGAAGTGTGCAGGAGAGAAAACTGGGTAGGGACTTTGGTTCTATAATAATGAAAAGTGTCTTGTACAATAAAATCTCTTCCTTCCTCAGTCATGTAATGTTCGAGAATGCTAACATAGTCATGATTGCCGACGTAGTCGCAAAAATGGCAAATAGAATAAAAGTGTTGAACCATAAAATTACTTATAAAAATCTCACTTTGCATATTAGTGAACTACTGACCTCAAATATTAATCACAATGTTTATATGTTTTTTACACTTTCTAGAAATCATGCCATTTTTAAGAATAACCACAGTACCAGAATATATAGTGCACAACTTCTCACAATTAATTCATGAATATTTGTTTTTAAAAACAGGTCCCCAAACTCTAAATAAATTCTTGCCTTTGACAGCTGAAGAGATCCTGATACCACTGGCCAAAGTAACCTTGAGTGCTAGCAGTGGTCGAAATGGGTGGGAAGACTATGTGTCCATACTTTTTTTAATTTATGGAAACCAGTTCCTCTACTTCTTGTTGAAAGATAATCATCCTGGAATGGCTAGTTGCATGAGTGAAATGCTTTACCTGCAAAGTAAGCGCTGTCAAACGAAGGGAGGTGGAGACAACTATTCAAGCCTTCATGCAGAGGTGTCTGCTTGCATGAAAGAAAGTTGTTATTCTGTAAATATAAAACTTGCTGTGAAGCTAGTATTGGCTTTAATTGATTGAACCACTTCAAACTTTCGTAGACGTAGATGTATTCTTCATAACTGCTATTGGAAGGGAGATACCAGCTGCGCAGGGAAGAGTCTGCTTTTAAAGGGCAGTTGTAAAACAATTGCACCATGTACACTCTGAGTATTACTAAAATATATATTCTACAGGCACTCTTTATTTTAAAACTGTTTGCATATTTTTGAGCACCCAATTTTATACTGAGTATAATGTAAGTTTAAAATAATTAATTATATAGTCACAGTGCTTCTGATGCAGATTGAGGCCTATTAGTACTAAAAATACACAAGCTATTCTCCACTGCTCCAAACAGTATTCAATTCTGTGTCTCTCTGATTACAAATACAGAGCACCACAGCACATTCAGAAGTACAGTGATGTTATGGTTAGCATATAGAATTTAAAAAAACCTTAGAAATTCACTGAAAAAAATAAAGGTTACAGGAATACCATAGTTAGGAAAAAAGAATATAAAATATCTTTGAAATTCACTGAAAAAAACAAAGATTACAGGGATGTTATAGTTAGGAAAAAACCTCACATTTTACTTGTACAAAACCATAGAAATATAGCAGTTATAGTTAACTGAGCTAACTATAACTTACGCCCCTGCAATGCACTGCTTGTGACTTCACATATTACATCACTCATGATATGGTCATTGACATCACTGATGACATCACTCGTGGAATCTAAAATGACACCACTGATGACATCACTGAGGACTTCATACACAGAAGCACCCCTATCAATCAATCAATCAATCCAGTTTCTTGTAGACCGTGATTACATTAGGGTCTCAAGGTGCTGTGGGGCGATCTGCGGTTTAGTCGAAGAGCCAGCTCTTGAGGTGCTTCCTGAATTGAGGCAGTGACGATGATTGCCTGAGATGCAGATGCAGGGAGTTCCAGGTCTTTTCAGCAAGGTAGGAGAAGGATTTTCCTCCAGCCAAGGTCTTGCGGATCTGTGGGATGGTGGCCACGGTCGGTTGGGTGGAGCGGAGATGTCTAGTGGGAATGCCGAAGGAGAAGCAGTGGTTGGGGTATGCAGATCCTGCATTGTGGAGAACTTTGTAGGCATGCGTGAGGAGCTTGAAGGTGATTCTTTTGTTGATTGGGAGCCAGTGGAGGTCTCCCAGGTGACTGGTGATATGGCTGTGGTGGAGGATGTTCAGGATGAGTTTGGCAGAGGAGTTCTGGATGTTCCTCAGTTTCTTCAGGAGTTTTTGGGTGGTGCTGGCATAGAGTGCATTGTCGTAGTCGAGTCTGCTGCTGACAAGTGCATGGGTGAACGCTCGCCTGGACTCAGTGGGGATCCACTTGAAAATCTTCCAGAGGAGTCAGAGCATTTGGAAGCAGGAGGATGAGACGGCATTGATTTGGCTGTCCATTGAGGGTGAGGTGTCTAGGATGATGCTGAGGTTTTGTGTGTGGTCCGTGGATGTGGGGTGGTTCCAAGCACTGCAGGCCACCAAGAGTCATCCCAGGCAAAGTGGGTATAGACCAGGATAAGGACTTCAGTCTTGTCTGACTTTAGTTTGAGGCAGCTATCTAGGTTGTGACTGCCTTCTTTCTGTTGTGGAAGTTGCTCTTGGCGGCTGTGGGTTTGTCAGTGAGGGAGAGAATCAGCTGGGTGTCATTGGAGTAGGAAATAATGTTGAGTCCATGGCTTTTGACAATGGCTGAAAGCGGGGCATATAGATGTTGTAGAGGGTGGGGCTAAGGAAAGAGCTCTAAGGCACTCCACAGCTGAGTTCTGTGAGTTCGAGTAGAACAGTGGAAGTCTGACTCTGACTTCAGCCGATGAGGATGGAGCGGATCCATTCTAGGGCTTTGTCCTGGATGTCAGTGTTGTGGAGTCCTGCGCAGATGGTGTTGTGGGCGATGGTGTCAAAGGTGGCTGAGAGGTCCAGGTGGGTAAGGACTGCAGTTGTGCCTCAGTCAAGGAGGATGCAGATGTTGTCTGTAGCGTCGAGGAGTGTGGTCTGGTGCTGTGGTTGCTTCTGAAGCCGGATTGGCAGAGGTCCAGGGTGTGATTTGTTTTGATGAACTCAGAGAGTTGGGAATTGATGGCCTTCTCGATTACTTTGGTTGGGAAGGGGAGCAGAGAGATGGATCTGTAGTTCTTGAGGTCTGTCAGTTTGGCAGAGGATTTCTTCAGCATGGGGTTCATCTCTGCATGCTTTAGGGAAGGCTTCAGAGAAGGTGGCAGACTCGATGGAGCAGTTGATGGTGTGGCAGAGTTCAGGGGCGATGGAGGTGCCGACTCTTTTGTAGATGTAGTGAGGGCAGGGATCCGAGGGGCTCCGAAGTGGATGCTCTTCATTATCCTGATGGCGTTGTCAGAGGTGAGGGTGGTCCAGTTGGGCAGGATTTGCTGGGATCCAGTGCCATTGGGTATGGTAGGTGCAGATGGGGTAGGTGGGTCTAGCGTTGAACAGTTGTCATAGATCTCCTTGATCTTGAGATGGAAGAAGGTGGTGAGGATGTCACAGAGATCTTGAGAGAGGTAAATCTCCGTGCTCAGTTTGGCAAGTTCTTAGACCATGGGGAAGAGCTCTGTTGTGTGTGATGGTGTTGATGCGTTCCTATATGGCAGTTTTCTTTATTGTTCTGATGATGTAGTGGTGTGCGGTGATGGCAATTTTGAAGGCTGTGTGATCTGCCAAAATCTTACCTCTCCTCCATCTTTTCTTGGGATGTCTGCAGGTGCACCTGGACTCTTGGAGGGCAGGAGGGAACCAGCTGACTTTCTTAGAGGGCTGCTTGCTTGAGGGATTCCTGAGGGGAGCCAGTGTGTTGGCGCAGTTGGAGATCCATAGCTGGAGGTAGTGTTCATGGTAGTTGGTGGTGGGGTTTTGCTGAGGGAAGTGGTGAGCTGGTCTTTGGTGTCCTTGTCCCAGCTTCTGAGAGGATAGAGGTGGGCGCGATGGTGTGCGGTGGATTTGGTGAAGGAGAAGTGGACGCAATGGCAGTCAGTCCACTGTAGCTTGGAGGTATGGCTGATGGAGATGTTGTTGCTTGCGGAGAAGGTAGGGTCAAGCGTGTGTCCTGCTGAGTGGGTTGGAGAGGTGACCAGTTGTTTGAGTCCGATGGTTGCAAGGTTCTCCAGTTGGGATGAGGTTTTGTGGTTGTTGAGGTTGTTAAGGTGGAAATTAAGGTCTCCGAGGATGTAGTCTATGGAGGTGAGAGGGTGGTATGCGATGAAGTCGACTGTGGATTTGCTGAACGGGGGACGGGGCCTGGAGGTCTGTAGATGAGGGTGCCGTGGAGGGTGTGTTCAGGTTGGTCTGAACCTGGAAGTGGAGGTGCTCCATGTCGGTCAAGTGATCGTCCAAGCTAGTTGTGAGATGGAGGGTGCTTTTGTGTATGATGTTGATGCTTCCTCCCGGTCGAATGGTGCAGTCCATGTGGATGATTTTATAGCCATTGGGGATGGTGGTGGCTATGTCCGGGGCTGAGGTGGGGTTCATTCAGGTTTCAGTGAAAAAGGTGATATCAGAGAGGATGGAGTCAAGCAGGTCCCAGATGCTGACGGTGTGCTTGTGGAGGGAGCGTGTGTTGAGCAGGATGCAGCTGAGGCTGTCAGGTCCAGTACCTAGTGCCGTGTAGTTGGTGGGTCTGGTGTATGGAGGCAGGCATAGGTGCAATTGTGAAAAATTATGAGATTACAGTCGCACTCCCATTTATTCTAATTTCAATAATTGGTCTAATTTTAATTCACGTTATGGGTGTCTGTGGGTATCACCTCCTGACCAAGAAGTGTAAACTTACATCAGAACAAGCAAGCATTTCCTGAAAGGTAAATACGTCCCCATTCAGCACTCCTATATATCTTAATATAGATAAATCAATTCATCCAAAGGTAATTAGGTTGCACTTTATTCACTTTCTGAATTCTATTTTGTTGTTTCTAGAAATGTAATGTTCCAATTCACACTACAGTATTAGGGTTATTTCAACATCTTCTTTATATTGAGGAACCCAATGTACTTCGTCAGGGGATGGTTCCTGACATTCAGCATAGAATCATGTGCATGCTGCCTCGTAAGTGCGTCTCACTTTCAGAGTGCTTGATTGAAATAACCTTAATAATGTAGTGTGAATTGGAACATTACAAAAAAGCTTTCTTGTTCTGATAAAGGTGCAGTTGTGGCAGGTGAATGGTCCCTGGTTGTCATTCGGCAATGCGAGGAGGCAGGTGGTGGAATGTCTGGTGTTAAGGGTGTGGAGGGTGCATGGCTTTGTAGCGTTGGAAGGTCCGGGTGGGAGGGTCCATGGTGCTGGCCATGGTCCAGGAGCGGACAGGTGCTGGTGGGTGCTGATGGGTTTGAAAGTTCATCAGCAGCGCGGCCGCACACAGGGGCTGCCATTAAGTGGTGTTGGGGAGGGGGAGGGCTGCACAGCTGGGAGGCAGGAAGTGGTACAGTAGGGAGGCAGGGTTGCGAGGGATGAGCAGCGTTAAGGGTGGGAAGCAGAGACACAAAAAGGCACAGATTAAGAGGAATATGTAAAAAAGAGCAAAACAGAAAGTAGAAAAAGATCAAAAAAGCAAAAGGCAAAAAAGCTGAAACAGGAGGAAAATAGAAATTGCCTTAAATGAGACCAACAAGTTTCAGCAGTAGCCTTCAACAGGATTTTATATCTATCTATCTATCTATCTATCTATCTATCTATCTATCTATCTATCTATCTATCTATCTATCTATCTATCTATCTATCTATCTATCTATCTATCTATCTATCTATCTATCTATCTATCTATCTATCTATCTATCTATCTATCTATCTATCTATCTATCTATCTATCTATCTATCTATCTATCTATCTATCTATCTATCTATCTATCTATCTATCTATCTATCTATCTATCTATCTATCTCTCTCTCTCTCTTTCCCTCTCTCTCTCACAATATATATGTGTGTATATATGCATATATTCACTGAAAAAACAAATGATTTAGATTTAAATAAAACCTTAGAAATTCACAGAAAACAACAAAGGTTACAGGGACTTTATAGTTAGGATCAGATTTCACTCGAACAAAACCGCAGAAATTCAGCAGTTATAGTTACCTGACCTAATTATAGCTTACTCCCATGCAATGCACTGCTTATGACATCACATAATGTGTGTGTGAGTTTCTGTGTGGGTGAGTGAGTGGGTGTGTGAGTGGCTGTATGGTAATGTTTGTGAAGTGCACTGTTTGCACTCTTGGTCCTGCTCCAGTGACACCGCACCTGCCGCACAGTGGCTATGTTTCTGAATTTGTTGCTGGTGTTTCTTCATATTTTCATACCAAATACTAATGTCTGTCAATTGGGCAGTTCACACTCTTTGGCCCACTCCAGAGTTAGTGTAGCAGCTGTACTATGTTTACATACTTGAGTTTATTGGTGCAGCTGGTTGATATTTACAGGAATCATTGATTTTTGTAAGATTTTTTTTTAGATTTTCGATTACTTCTCTAACTGTTCCAATACATATTTGCTGATACCGCTGGGCCTTCATGAAATCAGTGTGATTTAAAAAAAATGATGTATAGATATTTAAAAATGTATATTTTTGGTTCGTGATTTACTAATAGTATATATTAATTTATGTAGTGATAAGTGATTTAATGCTACATATGTTTTTTAAAAATATTTTTTGTTAATGCATAATTTAACAATAATATATGAAATAATTACAATTCATTATCACAAGAAAGCTGGAAAAAAGAACACAAAAGTGAAAAGAGAAAGAAAGTTATGCACTACATTTTTCCCACTATTCTTTATTTTTAAATTACCCAGGAATCCCAGCCCTCCCCCCAACCCACCCACAAAGATTTGGCCTCACTCTGTTATCTTTAGTTTTTGAGTTAAAGAAGTAAAGATGGGCTTTGCAGCTTACCCGTTCTTCTCAATTCATCTGGTCAGCAGAGCCCACATTTTTAAACCTTTAGTTCAGGAACACAGTCCCCTTTTTGCATAGATGGCTTTTTTGAAATTATAGTTTGCTAGTAGATGAGTAAGCCACTGGTGAAACCCGGGGGAATTCGGATCCAGCCAGGCATTAATCGAGGCATAAGCGAAGTATCGCCATGCCAATAAACACAAATTCTTCTCCTGGCTTCCCCTGCATTTCCTGGTCTACCCCAAGTCCAATCAAGGTCGGAGAGTGGAAACAGAAAACCTCTAGCACCTCCTTGAGGAAGTTGGAGATCTCTTGTTTTAATTTACTTCGAGCGTCACAGGAGGCAAAGATATGAGTTAGATCTGCCTGAAATAAAGCACACCGGGGGCATAGGGTTCCTCTCCCAGTTGTCCATTTGGCGATCTTTTTTGGGGTGTAATAAAGTGAAAAGCAAGATTTATAATATTGAGCCTGCAGCCGGGCTGGAATTAATATATTCTGTGCTAATTCAGCTGAGTGAAAAAATAGATTTTCCGGGATTTCTATCTCCGCTTTCCACTTTAAAGTCATCCGGCATTAATGAGTTGAAAAAATTATACACAACTCCAATAGATAAAACTTTATTCTTTCTTAAATTATTTATTATATTATTGTTGGCAAAACCTATTGGACCGCCACCTTTCTTGTTTAGAAAATCCTGGATTTACAAATATTTATAGAAATCCCTTCGATCTAATTCATACTGCACTTTAAGGTTTTCGAAAGAGGCTGTACCAGTTGGAGAATAAAAATCACCGAGATTAGACAAACCCGCATCATGCCATCTTTTGATAATCGGATCTTTAAAAATTTCTGGTAAAAAGGGGTTTTTACAGAGTGGTGTATAGTAGTTCAGGCGACCTAGACCTAACAATTTCCTAACTGACCTCATGATTCTGTGCCCCCCCTTGCTAAGTTTTGAAACTGACTTTCTTGTTATGACTGTCATTCAAAAATCGCCAAACCCAACCCCATGCGTCTACCCCATTATAAGTTCTATTGGGGCTGGTACTTCTTCAGTAGTACTATATCTTGGCTTTTCTCGTATAAGGGCTAAATTTAAATAATAGAGTAGTGACCCAATAGTACAGTCTTATATTTGGTAGGGCCAATTCTCCCTTTTCCCTTGGTAAAGATAAACATTTAGATGCCCTTCTGAGCTTCTCATATGCCCAGATAAAGCGGGAAAATAAATCTTCAATTCTTTTTAGGCAGTTAGTAGTAAACTTTAATGGGATTGCCCGTAGCAAACATAAAAACTTAGAGAAGAATAGCATTTTAATGATATTACACCTGCCAATAATCGAAAGATGTAAATTATGTAATCTCACCAGTTCGGGTTTCGTTTTGCTGACTAAGGGATCAATGTTAACATTCACAATAGCAGTAATATCAACTCCTAGATATGGTGCCTTTTCTACCACTCTGGTGTTGCTAATTGTTGCGTTATTATTGCACATGATTTGGGTTTTACTGCGATTGAGGGACTATCCTGAAAGTAACCCAAATCTCGCCGACTCTACCTCAATCTCGACTATAGCCATTTCAGGGTTGGGAGTCACTAGAGCAATATCGTTGGCATATGCCAAAACTTTGGTTTCCCAGCCATGAGTTACGCTAGGCCTGATAACAATGCTGTTTTCCAATTGGCGTAGGAAAGAATCTATATAAATTGCAAATAGAAGCGGCGAGTTTTGGCAACCCTGTCGGGTACCTCTAGTTTTTTTTAAAGTGTCTGTAAGTACACCATTAAGAAAGAGTCTTGCACTAGGCTGAAAATAAAGCATTTTAAAAGCCTGTAGAAGTCCCTTACCTATTCCGACCCTTGACAAGGTCTCAAATAAGAAAGACCAGGAGACCCTGTCAAAGGCTTTTTCTGCATCTAGCAAAATGTGTGCAATTGGGTCCCTAGAGATGTTTGCAGCATCGAAAAGTGAAATGACCCTCCTAATGTGGTCCTTCGTACCATGCCCTGGTATGAATCCATGTTGTCGTATAGAGACTACGTTGTGAATTACAAAGGCTAGGCGGGTGGCAAGGATTTTAGAGTAAATCCTATTATTGGTATTTATCATTGTTATAGGGTGATAGGAGCCAGGTTCCAATGGTGTTCTTTGTTTTTTAAGAAAGACTATGATTTTGGCCTGTGTGTAGGATTCAGGTGGTCTTCCCCCCTTAAATACATGTATAAATAGTTATAACATACAATCTTTCAGTTGGTTCGAGAATTTCTTGTAAAATTCTAGGGGTATATTATCTAGGCCAGTGGCCTTACCACTTGGGAGACTGTTAATACATAGCAATTTTTGCTGATCCTCCTGGGAAAATTGTTCCATTGGAGTCTGATTAAGATATGTCGTAACATCTCCCAAATGGCCTGGTGTAGCCTTGTGATACAGGTCTTGTTAGAATGAGTAAAACACATTACAAATTCCCTCTGGGTCTGTGATTCTCCCTCGCACAGGATCGTTGATTTCTGCTATTATATTCTGAGTGCCTTTTTGTCTAGCTCTGGATGCCAGGTGATGCCCCACCTGCTCGCTACACTCTTATGCTTCGTCCCTCCACGCTGCTAGTGTATCTGCGGCCGCTATTGTCTCCATAATTGCTGACTTGGCTGCCATCACTTTTGTCAGTGCTTCTGTGGAGTTACCCCCATTCTGGAGCACTGTAATCAATTCTTCTTCAGCAACGGCCAATCTGCCTTGCATATCATTTAACGAGAAACACTTTTTCTTGTCCAGAGATAGTGAGAAGCTAAGTGTCTCCCTACGTATTCCTGCTTTCAACGTATCCCACACCACTTCGACCCCTGCACACCCTATGTTCTCCTTGAGAAATTGGGGAATCTATACCCTCAGGTGTTCACAGTATTCATTAGAAAGAAGAGTTTGTTCGAAACTCCAATAAGTCTCACCCGCATTTTTTTACACTTTCCCTTTAAGCTCTACGATAAGAGAGTTATGATCAGCCAGTATACGTGGGGATTTCTCAATTGAGCAAAGAAGAGCATGAGAAACAAGTATAAAATCTAATCTTCCGTGCTTTTTGTGCGGGTAAGACAAATCGGTGAACCCGAGATCCAAGAGATTCTGCCAATTCCAAATATCTGCTCGCGGCATAATATCTTCAATGCTCTATACCTTTGGTTTCCTGCCACTATATATCCAGTCATTATCCAGGCTTATACTTCGATCGGCAGGCAAATTTATATTAAAATCCCCGCAGATAATTATGGGTAGTGGCCAGGCAGCTAGGTCATTATTTATATAATGCTAGGTCATCTAAGGTACTTCAGTAGATTGTACATACAGTGAGTAGCTCTCCATTGTTTCTGCGGCATTCAGTGATTACCCACCTCCCATAATGATCCACTGATGTTCGCGTGAATTGTAAAGAGCGATTAGAGGTCAAAATTGCTACCCCGCGTGTCCGTGAATTTTGTGTCGTAGCCCCCACCAATGTGTACCCAAGTGTTTCCAATAGATATATCTAAGCTCTTTCGATATGCGTTTCCTGCAGATAACATCGGCCTTCAATAAGCAGAGCCCCGCTGCGGTGTTTCGCCTTTTTTTGAGATCATTGAGGCCACAAATATTAATTGTAGCTATACACAGTTTACTCATTTATAATAGGTAAGCAGCTTTGTCTAAAGAGAAAAACCCACAAAGCTTGTTCTGAATATGCCAACTCCTTCCCCCGTAAGCCTGCACCCCCCCACTCTCGCCCTCCCACCCCCTACCGCTGAGGTTACTTGGCGTTGCTCGAGCCAGGACCAAGGCATCTGAGCAATCCTGACCCCGCTTTCCCCACCGGTCCTCCCCCCTAATTTAAAGCACCCTCAGTGAAAAAAGCCCAAACAGCTAAATACTTCTTGTACAGGACTTTCAACTGCCATTACTAATGGTCAAATTTTGTTCAAGCTATTTCAAGATTATTGAGCAGACTGACACATGACTATAGAGAAAAGGGAAAAGAAAGATTGAAAAAGCCAAGGACTATAGACAATGTGAAAAGTCTACATTAAGACACAGTTTTTGAGTCTTTAGGCCCTAGTTTTTGTCTCCTTTTCGACCAGTGATATTTTGTAGGTAAGCCTGGGCCTGGATTTCAGATTTAAAACTTTGCGGGGTCCCTTTGACTACGACCTTTAAACGGGCTGGATAGTGTAAATAGACATCGGCACCAACTTGTTGAAAGGGGGCAAAAAGCAGTCTCAGCCTCCATCTGTGCTCAACGGTGGCATGGGTGAAGTCAACCCTGTAAAGAAGGTGATACCATTGAATTATTTCTTGGTTGTTGGCCTAGCCATATCGTAGAGTAGTTGGCAAAGGAGGAAGTTCCCAAAGTATAGGAGCATTGCTCGTGTGTATTGAGGAGTGGATGAAGGGTGTTTGGATGGTGTTAGAGGGAATCGGTGTGCTCCCAATCCTAGGTGTATAGTTCCGGGAAGACTCCCTTAAGGAGCGTGATCATAAAGGCCCTGGGATCGTTCCCTTCCGCTACCTCTGGGATGCCAAGAACACGGAGGTTATTGCGCCGTAGTCTATTCTCCTGCTCTTCGACTTTCAACATTAGGTCTTTGACTATACCATCATGTTCATCTCCTTGTGTCTTCAGAGTGGCTACATCCGTCTCAAGATTTTCAGTTCGTACTTCCACTGAGGTCATTCTATCTGCAATTTCAACACATGTTCTGCCCACTTTCCTCACAGCGCCTTGTAGTTTTTGCGTGGCAAGGCGTGATCTTCGGTTGTCTAGTTTGACCTTCTCCTGAAAACTCTTAATTGAATGTAACACCACTGCAAGAGCAGACTCGTTCTGAGGTCCAAAGCCTTCATCCCTGTGCTCCCTGTGATTGTGCGGTTGCCCCTTGAGCATACCGTTGGGTTGGACAAAGTTGATAATTGTGGGGCAGACTAGTACCATCTGAGGTCCACCATGCTTCCTCGATCGGGGGTCTCACACCTCTTGTGCTGGCTACCCTTTTTACACAGAGACTTTTTCTGTGCATGGGCTTTCATGAATAATTCTGAGTCCGAGCTGCTATTCCAGTTATGCCCCTCTCCTTCGCTGGAGGGGGATATGCTTACATCTGAGATTTCAGATTCATCCATTAATTAATAGAATGCTTCCATATTGTCAGGTCTTTTAGGCGGGGGCAATGGGCCTTTTCAATTTCTTTGGTTTTATTTGAGGCAACAACTTCTTTGCTGGTTGCTCCTGATTTTCCTCCAACTCTAGCATTGTACTTTTGTAGGTTATCTTGGGAGCCAGAAGTGGAGGTTTTAATACTGGTCTCTTCAGGAGCCAATTCAAGGCTAGGAGCTGGGGTTGACTGTAAGATAGGGGAAACAGATACCTCCAATACAGCTACGGGGGCAACAACAGCATTAGTAGCCTCAGTTTGCTCGTTTGGGTCCCCTTCAAAAACCATTCCGGCTATCGGCTGCCTATGTGCTTTTCCCTCGCTTGGGCCAAATATATTGGTTGACAGTTGTGAGTGACTTGGCAGTTGTCAGAGACTCTAGGATTTTTCATTTGTGTTTTTTTGTATAATTGTTCTGTATTTATTGTCTGTGAATTCACCTTTTTCAAGCTGCTCTTTACCCTTATTCTTAGCCCCGCGTATATCAAGGCGTTTCTGCTGATTTTCGGCAGTCGCAGAGCTGGGCTGCAAGGATTAATTGATCACGGGGGTAGATAGCTGCAGATTTCTCCCTTTAAGCGGTCACGCCCCCGCCCTGCCATCCTTACTTGTCTTGCTTCAAGTCCTTTGATACAATGTATCCTGCACACGTGAGCTGCAGACCGGGAGCCACCACCTTTCCTGGGTGGCCAAGGAACTTCCCTCGATGTCAGCAGGGCTCTGTAGATTGCTGAGAGTATCTTCCTCAGAGACCGAGTCATGGGGGGGATCCCACCGCAGGGCTGAGAGCGTCAGAGATGCTGGATCAATGTGAGCCAACACCGAGAATGACAGAGGAGGTTGCTTCAGCGCCTTGTGGAGTTCAAACCGTTCATTTTGGCCAGTGAAAGCCACCACAATTTGCTGGTAATGATGCTGATCCATGTAATAATCTTTTACAGGTATTTTAAAGCGGCTATGCGGGCATATCAAAGGCTTTAGAAATCTTTTGAGGCTCTGACCGGTGGAGCTGTGTGGATGCGGCACTACTCAGATGCCATCTTGCCTACTACATATATGTTTTAATACATATTTCAGTATTCACAGTGACATTGCGACACCCTCGTAATGACACAATGAAACCCATGTGACACATGACTAAAGGAATATGATTAGTTAGAACTGTTTTCATGCCTCTCCAGAGGAAGCATCCTCCCAACCTTCTTTACTTCTTAGTGTTTCACACATCTAAATGTAGCTGCATTTTGCTTATTTTTTGGGTGTCATTCTTTTATTTTCAAAAATGGCATGCTCAGCCTCTATTTAGGCCCCAAACCTAGAAGAATACACTTCTTCAAATGAGGAGGAACAGCTGCCAAAAGGAAAGGAGAGCATTTGCATGGGATTTTTTTTCCACGCCCTCTCAGGAAAAAAGGAGAAACAGCATCTACATCTGCTACGTGGAGCTAGCTGCTGGTAATACTCTTTCAGTGCCTAGAACCCAGGTTCTTCCAGCTGTAATACCTGAGTTGGCTGACATGGGAACTTTCTTGCAGAAAGTGTAATGCAGTTTTGCCTGTTGGTGAGCAGTCCTTTGCTGCTATTATTGGAGCAAAGAAGTACCATAAGTATACATTTTTTGGGGGGCGTTTCCTTTCAAATTTTTGTACAAAATTTGTGCATGTAATTTTGATTCATTTTCACAGATGCCAGTTTAAAAATGAACCCCCTCCCCGAAAAATATAATTTAGAAACAGCAAAACAAAGGAAATTAAAAAAATTACTTTTTAGAACCACCTTATCTGGCTTAAAGAATGAATAGCTGAGTGTTTGAGACCTTGTAAATTGGTGAATGAGAGAGTATGTGAGTAACTGGATGGGAGACTGACTGGGTGTGTGAGTGACTGTATGGGTGTGTGAGAGACTATGGGTGAGTTGTTGTGTTTGTAGATGTGTGAGTGGCTGTATGGGTGAGCGACTAGGTGTGTAACTGGCTCTGGGTGAGTTCGTGGGTGTGTGAGTGGCTATATGGGTGAATGAGTGGGTGTGTGAATACCTTTATATGTGAATGAGTTGGTGTGTGATTATCTGTATGGGTATGTGAGTATGGGTATGTGAGTATGGGTAAGTAAGTAGATGTGTGAATGCCTGTATAGGCAAGAGGGTAGGTGTGAGAGTGGCTGTGTAAGTGAATGAGCTGGTGTCTGGGTGACTGTATGGGTGAGTTAATGGGTATGTGAGTGGTTGTATTGAAGACTGACTGGGTGTGTGAGTGACTGTATGGGTAAATAACTGGGTGTGTGATTGACTCTAATATCCAGTGACTGGGTGTGTGAGTGGCTGTATGAGTGAGTGAATGAGTGGGTGTGTGAGTGGCTGTATGGGTGAGTTAGTGGGTGTGTGAGTGGCTGTATGGAGACTGACTGGGTGTGTGATTGACTGTATGAGTAAGTGGGTGTATGAGTGGCTGTATGATCAAGTGACTGGATGTGTGAGTGGTGGTATGGATGAATTAGTAACTGTGCAAGTAGCTATATTGGTGAGTGAGTGGAAATGTCAGTGGATAAATGGCTGTGTGTGAGTGGCTTTATGCGTGAGTGAATGGCTATTTCAGTGGCTGTATGGATGAGTGAGTGGGTATGTGAGTGACTATATGGGTGAGTGAATGGTGGTGTGACTGGCTATATGGATGAGTTAGCAGGTATGTGAGTGGCTGTATATGAGAGTTACTGGGTGTGTGTGGGGATGTATCGGTGAGTGAGTAGGTGTGTGAGTGACTTTATGCGTGACTAAGTACCTGTTTGAGTTGCTATATGGACAAGTGATTGGGTGTGTGAGTGGCTGTATGGGCACGTGATTGGCTGTGTCAGTGATTGTATGGTTGAGTGAGTGCATGTGTTAATAGCTATGTGGGTGAGTAAGTGGATGGGTCAGTGACTGTATCAATAAGTAAATCGATGTGTAAATGGCTGTATGGATAAGTGGGTGTGTCAGTGGTTTATGGGTAAGTGACTGGAAATTGCAGTGACTATATAGGTGAGTTTGTGGGTGTGTAAGTGATTTTATGGGTGAGTGAGTGGGAGTAGCTGCATAGGTGAGTGAGTGGATGTGTGAGTGACTATATGGGTGAGTGAATGGTGGTGTGACTGGCTATATGGATGACTTAGCAGGTGTGTGAGTGGCTGTATAAGAGAGTTACTGGGTGTGTGTGGGGCTGTATCGGTGAGTGAGTAGGTGTGTGAGTGACTTTATGCATGACTAAGTACCTGTTTGAGTTGCTATATGGACAAGTGATTGGGTGTGTGAGTGGCTGTATGGGCAAGTCATTGGCTGTGTCAGTGATTTTATGGTTGAGTGAGTGCATGTGTTAATAGCTATGTGGGTGAGTACGTGGATGGGTCAGTGACTGTATCAATAGGTAAATCGATGTGTAAATGGCTGTATGGATAAGTGGGTGTGTCAGTGGTTTATGGGTGAGTGACTGGAAATTGCAGTGACTATATAGGTGAGTTTGTGGGTGTGTAAGTGATTTTATGGGTGAGTGAGTGGGAGTGGGAGTAGCTGTATAGGTGAGTGAGTGGATGTGTTCGTGACTGTTTGAGTGAGTGAGTGGGTGTGTCAGTGACTTATGGGTGAGCGAGTTGGTGTCTCAGTGTGATAGAAATGGGGGTCTCTAGTTGGCAATGGCTGGCCACTGTCCAAGTAGGGACCCTTCTTCCTAAGTCAGAGTAAGAGGGTTGCACCCTTTGATAACCCCTGCTTAACCCTGTGGTAACATAGCACGAGCAGCTAGGCTCATCTCAGAGGCAGTGTGTGAAGCATTTATGACCATACAAAGTAACACAGTGAAGAACACTACAAAGGGACACCACACAAGTAGTTATAAAAAATAAGTATCTTTAAATATAGACTTAACACAAGACCAATAACGATAAGAAGCCATAATACTGTAAAATAGGATAACTCTTGGACTGCTGCAAAAATAGTTCAAAGTGTGCAAAGAGGACTTCAGTTCAAAGCAGTGGTCTCTGCGACCCTTTTACTTACAAAGTAACTGGATTTCATAGCAAAACCAACAAAATGTCGCAAAGAAGCTGTAGTGATGATTTTCTGCACACAAGGCCGGCGATGCGATGAATCCTTGCCACGAGGGAGGAGACAATGCGCCGATCTGCTGATGCGTGCGGGGACAAGGCGACAAACTTCTGCACGCTAGGCCATTGATGCGATGACTCCTTGCCGCAAGAAAGGAGACAAGGCGACGATCCTGTTGCGTGTGCGATCGGGTTGCGATGCGAAGAATTGGTGCTCCACGAGGGAGCGACGATCCTGATGCGATAAAAATGGCATGCGATGTCGTGATGTGATGATCTCGATGCGATGCACTGTGGGGTTAGCGAGCACTTGGCAGCCAGCAAACGTGTAATGTGATGATCTTTGGATTTAGTGAGCACTTGGCAGCCCGCAAACATGCAATGCGATGATCTTTGGTTGCGAGCACTCAGTGGCAGCATCGCAATGATTTTCTGGTGCGCTTTCAGCTGCGGCGGCTCGCAAACGTGCGTTAGCGACGATTTCAGCACTCTCTTCTCTGTAGTAGAACTAGAGGCCCTGGAACTCACAGGAGCCTCACCTGCAAATAGAAATCCTCGCTGGGAGGAATCAGGAGGCTGGTGGTGAAGTCTGATGTGCCTGAGACTTCAACAGTAGGCTAGCTTCCTCCTAGCCCTTGGGTGATTGCTTTAGCAAGATTAATAAAAGTTCTCTCAAAGTCCTTTTCCCTCTTCTTCCAAGTCCAATGGTAACCACTGCAGGCCAAACCAAGAAACAGAACACAAGCACAAGGATAGTCACCTCCTGCAGATTCCTTCAGTTACACGGACAGAGGTTCATCTTGATGTCCAGGAGCAATACCAATTGTAGGGGTTTCAGCACAGATATTTATTCCCCAAAAGTCTTTGTTCTCAAAAGCTACAAGTCACTGAACCCAGCCTGAACCAGTTCTGCTCAGTCCTGGAGCACTTTGTTTACCAGGCTGCATCCTTCCTTTCAGAAAGAGGATGTCTGCCATCAGACACACAGTAGGAGGTGGAGCCAGGATTCACCTTGCCAGGCACATTCCTATTCAGGTCAAGGAGCTACCCCTCCCCATACTCCAAATGCAGATCTCTCTCTTCAACCCAGGTCTGACTCAGCCTGCCCTGTCCTTCCAAAACTAGGCAGCCAATACATATAACAGCAGAGCACACTGGAAGGCTTAGGCAAGAAAATACCTACTTTCTAAAAGTGGTATTTTCAAACACGGAATATAAAAATAAACTTCACTAAAATATATATTTTAATATTCTGAGCTCAGGCATACTAAATTAGTTTTTATACCTTATTCCTTGGGTCAGTTAGGATTATAGAATGTAATAATCAAAACTGCCCATTCTGGCCTATGGGGAACAGGTAGCCTTGCAGTAGTGAAAAAACGAAATTTGGTGTAATTCACTACCAGGACATGCTACACACACCAAGGTGTTGAAGATTGCATTAATCTCTTAGCATGAGCTGAAAGCCATTTTGTACTTGGCAGCCATTTTAGTTAGCTATGTGCTGGCCATTTGCTGTTTCCCTCTCCCAGAGTCTTGCACATGCTCAGATGGGCCTAGCTAGTAGAATGCACCTGTTCTTAATATAGAACTGTCAGGCTGTTCTAACAGATGTCAGCAACTTATTACTCCTCCTACTTGTTGACTGTGCAGTTTCTGTATGACCATCTATGTGCATAACTATTTTCATGTGTACTTGTACCGCCTTCGTTTCAGCCCCTGTGTGGGTATATAAGGCCCCTGTTCTCTGTACTCCTTAGACAATGTCTCATACAGTGATTTGAGAATACTGTATGATGCCTTTTTTCCCTCTTCAGAGGTTAAATAAAAATATGTCTTTTATATTACAGCTTCTGTGCCAATCTCTCCTTTGTTGGTTTAAAAGGACCAGGTGTATCAGTGAAGCCCCTGAGAAGGTTTTGATTTCTACAAAGGCATGTCCTACCTTACACATACAATGCACCCTACCATAGGGGTGACTTACATGATGCCAAGGGAAGGTCCAGGGGCTGGGAAGTGGGTGCACTTCACAACCAAGATGGCAGTTCTGGACTGCACACAGACTCTGCAGTGGCAGGTCTGAGATACACTTTACAAGCTGCTTCTGTGGGTGGTGCAAACCAGCGCTGCAGGCCCACCAGCAGCATTTGGTTTACCAGCCCTGGGCACACACAGGCCACTCTACTAGGGACTAATAGGTAAACCAAATAAGCCAATCATGGATATACCAATTCACATGTCATATTTACACAGGGAGCATTCGTGCTGTGGCACTGAATGGCAGTGGCACAGCGCCCAGAGCATCTAACACCAGCAAAAACAGAGGAGACAACAGCAAAAAATGGAAGGGAGACCCACGCCAATGGTGCCAGGTCTAACACGTGTCCCCTCCAGCTGAAATGTGGGGAGAACTACCCACCCTCTTGGGAGTTCTCATCACTTAGGCGGAAAAACATTGACAGACCATTAGGATTGGCGTGTTCTGTACCAGGGCAGTGTTCCACCGTGAAGTCCATACCCTGTAGGGAAATGGACCACCTCAATAACTTGGGATTCTCACCCCTCATCTGCATCAACTATCTGAGGGGCCTGTGGTCTGTCTGAACCCGGAAATGAGTCCCAAACAGGTATGGTCTCAGGTTCTTCAGTGCCCACACCACAACAAATGCCTCACACTCAATTGCACTCAACCTCTGTTCCTGTGGAATTAACCTCCTACTGATGAAGGCTACAGGTTGGTCTAGTCCCTCCTCATTTATCTGTGATGCAACGGCCCCCACCCCATGCTCTGAAGCATCTGTCTGGACAATAAACTCCTTAGCAAAATTGGGCACCTGGAGTATGGGTGCTGTACACATGGCAGTCTTGAGGGCATCAAAAGCTTTCTGACAGGTGTCAGTCCGGTTCACAATCCTTGGCTGTGTCTTGGAAGTCAGCTCAGTCAAGGGTGCAACAATGTTGCCATAACCCTTGACAAACCTCCTGTAGTAACCTGTGAGTCCTAAGAAGGCCCTCACCTGGGTCTGGGTCCTTGGGGGCTCCCAATCCAGGATGGTTTCAATCTTGGGCTGTAGGGGCGCCACCTGGCCACTCCCACCCTGGTGTCCCAAGTACACCACAGAACCCTGCCCAATCTGACACTTACTGGCCTTGATTCTGAGGCCTGCTCTGCGCAGAGCCATCAACACTTCCCAAAGGTGGCGCAAGTGGTCCTCCCAGGAGGAACTAAACACTGCAATGTCATCCAGGTAGGCTGCACTGAAATCCTCCAGCCCAACCAACACCTGGTTGACCAACATCTGAAAGGTGGCAGGGGCATTCTTGATCCCAAAGGGCATCACACGGAACTGGTAGTGCCCATCTGGTGTGGAGAACGCTGACCTCTCCGTTGCCCTATCAGTTAGGGCGATCTGCCAGTACCCAGACATTAGATCAAATGTGCTGAGGTACCGGGCAGCCCCTGAGTGATCTATGAGCACATCAGCTCTGGAGATAGGGTGCGCATCGGTCTTCGTGACCGAATTGAGACCTCGGTAGTCCACAACAGGCGCTGCAGCTTTTGGTACCAAGATCACGGGGCTGGACCAAGGGCTCAATCACCCCTAGGGCAAACATTTTGGACACCTCCTCCTTAATGTAGGCCCTGACCCTGTCAGTCACTCTGTAAGCCTTGTGCTTGATAGAAGGACTGTCACCGGTGTCCACTTCATGGACGCACCACTCAGTGACACCAGGCACCAGGGAAAACAAATCAGGACATTGCCCCAACAGCTGGCGACAATCTCTCTGCTGCTCCGGGGTCAGTGTGGTGGAGAGGACCACACCCTCCACTGACCCATCCTTCCCTCCTCCACACAGGAGGTCAGGAAGAGGCTCACTCTCGTCCTCCATTCCAGCTTCTGTGGCCGGAAGCATGCCCACTTCAGACCTCTCAAAGTGGGGCTTCAGGCAGTTCACATGCAGGACCCGCAAGGGGTTCCTGGGAGACTAAAGTCCACCAAGTAGGTAACTGAACTTTTGCGCTCCACCGCCTCAAATGGACCGGTCCACTTATCTTGGAGTACACAAGGCTCCACTGGGGCCAGTACCCAAACCTTCTGACCAGGTTGAACCTCGACCAGAGTGGTGTTCTGGTCGTGCCAACATTTCATTTCCTCCTGGCTGGCTTCCAGATTTGCCTCAGCGAGTTTTCTGAAACACAGTCTCGTTCCTGAAGGCCAATATGTAGTTAAATACATCTTGGGGAGGTTTCCTGGGAGATTGCTCCCAGCCTTCCTTGATCAGACTCAGAGGTCCTCTTACCGAATGGCCATAGAGCAGTTCAAAGGGACTGAACCCTAAGGACTTCTGTGGCACCTCACGGTAGGCAAACAACAGGCATGGCAAGAGGACATCCCACTTACACCTCAGGGGCTCTTCTAGGCCCATAATCATGCCCTTCAAGGTCCAGTTGACCCTTTCAACCAGACCATTACCTTGGGGGTGGTAAGGAGTGGTGAACTTATAAGTTACCCCACACTCCTTCCACAGAGACTTCATATACTGGGAGATGAAGTTGGTCTCCCTGTCAGACACCACCTCTCTGGGGAACCCCACACGGGAGAAAATCCCCATCAGTGCACGTCCCACCACAGGGGCCATCACTGTCCTGAGCGGGGTGGCTTCAGGGCACCGGGTGGCATGGTCCACCAAGACCAGGATGAACCTGTTGCCCATGGCTGTCTTGGGGTCCAGAGGCCTCACAATGTCAATGCCCACTCGTTTTAATGGGGTACTGACAACCGGAAAGGGCTGGAGTGGGGTCTTGATCTTCCCCCCGCTCTTCCCACATGCCTGGCAAGTCTCACATGTCCTACAATGACCGTCTGAGCTCTTGCGCAACTGGGGTCAAGAAATGTGGGTGACCAGCCTCTCAAAGGTCTTGGTCTGCCCCAGATGTCCTGCCAATGGAATGTCATAAGCCAACCCCAGTAGGAAGGCTCTGAAGCACTCAGGTACCACCAGCACACAGGCTGACCCCGGCCCAGCAGCCTTAAGCCCGCTATACAGGAGACTGTTCTCAGATGTGAACTAGACTTGTCACCTGCTGCCTGGGCTGCAACCTCTCACTGCATACCCTCAAGAGAAGGGCAAACTCTTTGCTGCTCACAAAACTCCTCCCTGGTGTACCCCCCTTCCTGCTGCCAATGGGTCAGCTCAGGCAGGTCCCCCAGTTCGGCGAGCTGCTCCCCGGTAGGCTCCAGGGCATCCCCCTCAGGGTCTGCTCTCTCCTGGGCCGTGGGAACCAAGGGGGCCTGCTACCCGCGCCCCCTGCCCCTTCTCTCTAAGGCAGGGACCTGGGCCATACTCTCAGGCTCCAGGTCCCTCTCAATACCCTCCTTGGCTGCCATGGACCGAGTGGTAGCACACGCTCACTCAGGCAGACCCAACATCTCTAAGTGAGATCTCCTCTCCTCCGTAGCCCACGGGGAGTTCTCCAAATCATTGCCCAACAGACAGTCTACAGGCATGGCGGGTCTCACAGCCACCTGAAGAGTTCCTGAGACCCCCCCCCCCACTCAAAGGGAACCTGAGCCACCTCACATTGGCTCTCTGAGTTGTCTGCGGACACTACTGGGTAGAATGAATGGGGGACAACCTGCTCTTTGGACACCAATCGGGAGCTGACAGCAGTTACACTGGCTCCTGTGTCTCTTAGAGCCTCCACTTTATGGCCATTGATGGTCACCCACTGCCTGTACTTTTTAGTGTTATCAGGCAGTGTAGGCTTAGGGACCATCTCAAAGTCTCCTAATGAGACAAGGGTCAATTCTACGGATCCCACCCACCTTGGGCACCCATCTCCTCCCCTCCCAGGGCTACACTAGCAAGCTGGCGGGGTGGTGCACGGGGTGGTGCATTAGCATCCCTTTGAGGACACTGGGGATCAAAGTATCTGTGGCCCACTTAACCACACTTAAAACAAGTAAGGGGCCCCCTCTGACCAGGCCTACCTGTTGGGGGCACTGGCTTCTTCTCTTGGGGAGGCTGGGACACCACTGCATGGTTACCTTGGGAATTACTTTGAGGCCCTCTTTGGAACTCCCTCGGTTTACCCCTGTCCCCCCACTTCTCTGCTGGGGACTCTGTCCTCCTTTGGCGAAGTCTCCCACTGGACCCTTGCAAACCCGGGTGCTCATCCAGCGGTCCGCCTCCTCAGCAAGCTTATTAGGGTTAGTCAGCTTGCAATCAATCAGGTGCTGGCATAGCTCAGGAAAACAGTTACTAGATAAATGCTCCCATGCAATCAAATCATAAAGCTGCTCAAAAGTTTCTACTTTGCTACCTTTTACCCAGCGTTCCATTGCTCTGCAAAAAAAAGACACATATTCAACCCAAGTGGCACCCTCTAGCTTCTTGCAGGTCCTAAACCTCTGCCTATACATCTCAGGGGTCAAACCATAGCAGGTCATCAAAGTTTCCTTCATGTGGGCATAAACCATCCTACTTTCTGGAGGCAGGTCCAACAAGGTATCCCTCTCCTCACTCACAAAGCATCCCCACAACCCCGCTCCCCAATCCTTCTCAGGGACCCGGTGGGACACCATGGCTAATTCATAGGCTGCAAACCATTGCCCAATATCTTCACTTTTGTGGAAATCCTTAATAACCTCCTTGGGTATATACACTCTACTCTCAGTATAGACTACAGGTATGCTGCCACCAGAGGGGGAGATCTCTACACTCTTTGCTTTAATCTCCAAGTCCCTCAATATTCTCTCATGCGCGAGTTTCATTTTCATAGTCTCAAATTCTAACTTCTTGTTCTCTAGGTCCCTCTGACCATTTTAAGCTTAGCAATCTCCATATTATGCCGCCTATCTCTCTCCCTGTCCTCCATCTCTTCTGGGGACAGACCCCTTGTGGACACGCTAGTGCCCGGGCTGGAAATTGCTTTATATCCCACCAAATCTACTACTTCATCCTGCTGCTCTCCTGCATTCTCTTCCCCCACCACAGGCACTCCCACATTCCTAGGGGCATCCCTGGCTTCTAGCCATTCCTTCAGCGCCTTGTAATACTCCTCCCTTCTAGTGAGACCTGTGATAGGGACTGTGAAGTGTTTGCAAAAATATTTGAGCTGCTTGGCAGTGTAGATTTCTAATTTCTCTTCTTTCCAGGAGAGATCCTCCGAGGCATTGGATCTGGGCTTGCCCATCGTAGCAGTAACTGGCAATATTAGTCAAAAATCGAATCAAAGAAACCCCAAAAACGCAAGTGATTGCGTTATGGTCTGCACTCACTAGTAGTGTACACTATAATTACTGTATGCGATCACAAATGCAAGTCCAGACCCTCACCGCTGACCACCAATGTTAGAAATGGGGGTCTCTAGTTGGCAATGGCTGGCCACTGTCCAAGTAGGGACCCTTCTTCCTAAGTCAGAGTACGAGGGCTACACCCTTTGATAACCCCTGCTCAACCCTGTGGTAATGTAGCACGAGCAGCTAGACTTATCTCAGAGGCAGTGTGTGAAGCATTTATGACCATACACAGTAATACATCGAAGAACACTACAAAGGGACAGCACACAAGTAGTTATAAAAAATAGGTATCTCTATATATAGACTTAACACAAGACCAATAACGATAAAAAGCCACAATACTGTAAAATAGGATTACTCTTTGAATACTGCAAAAATAGTTCAAAGTGTGCAAAGAGGAGTTCAGTTCAAAGCAGTGGTCTCTGCGAACCTTTTACTTACAAAGTACCTGGATTTCATAGCAAAACCAACAAAATGTCGCAAAGAAGCTGTAGCGATGATTTTCTGCACGCGAGGCCGGCGATGGGATGAATCCTTGCTGCGAGGGATGAGACGATGCGCTGATCTGCTGATGCGTGCGGGGACAAGGCGACAAACTTCTGCACGCTAGGCCGTTGATGCAATGACTCCTTGCCGCAAGGGAAGAAACAAGGTGACGATCCTGTTGCGTGTGTGATCGAGTTTCGATGTAAAGAAATGGTGCTCCGCGACGGAACGATGATCCTGATGCGATGTGATGAAAATGGCGGACACCCGGCATCCGCGCTGCGATGTCCTGATGCAATGATCTCGATGGGATGCTCTGTGGGGTTAGTGAGCACTTGGCAGCCCGCAAACATGCGATGCGCTGATCTTTGGATTTAGCGAGCACTTGGCAGCCCACAAACGTGTGATGCGATGATCTTTGGTTGCGCGCACTCAACGGCAGCAGTGCGATGATTTTATGGTGCGCTTTCAGCTGCGGCGGCTCCCAAACGTGCGTTAGCGACGATTTCAGCACTCTCTTCTCTGTAGTAGAACTAGAGGCCCTGGAACTCACAGGAGCCTCACCTGCAGATACAAATCCTCGCTGAGAGGAATCAGGAGGCTGGTGGTGAAGTCTGATGTGCCTGAGACTTCAGCAGGAGGCTAGCTCTCTCCTAGCCCTTGGGTGATTGCTTTAGCAAGATTAATAAAACTTCTCTCAAAGTCCTTTTCCCTCTTCTTCCAAGTCCAATGGTAACCACTGCAGGCCAATCCAAGAAACAGCTCACCTCCTGCAGATTCCTTCAGTTACACGGACAGAGGTTCGTCTTGATGCCTAGGAGCAATACCAATACTAGGGGTTTCAGCACAGATATTTATACCCCAAAAGTCTTTGTTCTCAAAAGCTACAAGTCACTGAACCCAGCCAGAACCAGTTCCGCTCAGTCCTGGAGCACTTTGTTTACCAGGCTGCATCCTTCCTTTCAGAAAGGGGGTGTCTGCCATCAGACGCACAGTAGGAGGTGGAGCCAGCATTCACCTTGCCAGGCACTGCCCTATTCAGGTCAAGGAACTACCCCTCTCCATACTCCAAATGCAGATCTCTCTATTCAACCCAGGTCTGACTCAGCCTGGCCTGGCCCTCCAAAACCAGACAGCCAATACACCTAACAGCAGAACACACTGGAAGGCTTTGGCAAGAAAATACCTACTTTCTAAAAGTGGTATTTTCAAACACGGAATATAAAAATAAACTTCAGTAAAGGATATATTTTAATATTCTGAGCTCAGGCATACTAAATTCGTTTTTCTACCATGTTCCTTGGGTCAGTTAGGATTATAGAATCAAAACTGCCCATTCTGGCCTATGGGGAACAGGTAGCCTTGCAGTAGTGAAAAACGAAATTGGGTGTAATTTACTACCAGGACATGCTACACACACCAAGGCATGTCCTACCTTACACATACAATGCACCCTACCACAGGGGTGACTTACATGATGCCAAGGGAAGGTTCAGGGGGTGGGAAGAGGGTGTACTTCACAGCCAGGAAAGCAGTTCTGGACTGCACACAGACTCTGCAGTGGCAGGTCTGAGACACACTTTACAAGCTGCTTCTGTGGGTGGCGCAAACCAGCGCTGCAGGCCCACCAGCAGCATTTGGATTTTCAGCCCTGGGCACACACAGGCCACTCTACTAGGGACTAACAGGTAAAAAGTAAACCAAATAAGCCAATCATGGATATACCAATGCACATCTCATATTTACACAGGGAGCATTCACGCTGTGGCACTGAATGGCAGTGGCACAGCGCCCAGAGCATCTAACACCAACAAAAACAGAGGAGACAACAGCGAAAAATGGAAGGGAGACCCATGCCAATGGTGCCAGGTCTAACACAGTGCATATCCTAAAGTATGACTCCGTATGTGAGTGACTGTGTCAGTGTGTGCCTTCATGTGTCAGAAGCTGCATAACTATCTGCCTTAGTGTGTACCTTGAAAATGTAACACAGTGAGAACTAAATAGAAAGTACATTACTCCAGTAAATGGTATAAAAAGAAGAAAAACATAATTATAAGCTAGTAGTACATTTTACAAAATTTCACAATAAACCTTTAATTTTTGAAATGTATAAGTTCATATTATAAACAAAGCAGTAGACATTTCTTATGTTGTACAATTATCTTACATCACATTAAAGCATTGGCTTTACCTTTTTTACTGTTCTCAGCTTCTATACTTGTGCACCGTAAACAATGTACTGTGTAAAGGTTCATCCTCGAACTATGGGGAAGAAACAATCATATAAATTGTAGAAAATAACACAGAACTGCACAGTATGTCACTATAAATATGTAACACTATGCATTACACTCGCTGCAAATATGTAATCAATTGTTTTACCTATAGTTACTCAAAAAATCTAAAGAAACATATCTTAAGAATAACTCCTTTATTATTAAAAGTGGTAAATACTACTTATATTTATCAAGGACACTGGGATACATAGACCATTATAAAGACATAACCCCTGGCAGGCCAAATGATGTTCTAAATACTGAGGATGCACCTAGAACAAATACATTCTACCACTTTTTAAACAGTAATCCTCCATAGAACTTTGGCTTAAGAAATAAAAGCTAAGAATTTAGTAGCTTGAAAGGCAGTTTTTGTTTAAATTTAAGGTTGCTGTAATTCCATTCTGTCCATCCAGTTTCAGTTTTTAAGTAGACAGTATAGTGTCAAGATCTAGCACTAAGTTCTTCATGAAAGGCAACTGCCATAGTACTATACGTTCTTCCAGAAATAGGTATTTGTCTTACTTTGAAGTTTGTGATCTCTCTTTCCAATTTACTTCCATCTGCTCTGCATTGTTGTAGCATTAAAATAAGGTACTTCCCATTTCTTTGTACATATAATTTTGACAACATCTGATCAACAATTTGGGAAGGAATTGTTTTGCTTAGCTTTTTTCAACAAACTCTCAAAACACACAGTGTTGCTATGAATCTAATTGTGTACATGACGTGAAAGAGCAATCTTCACACTCATGGTTCCAAGAGTAACTCAGTCCAAATAAGTCATCAATACTTATTTCTTCTGCCTCTAAAACTCCAACGATGACCATTACAAACTCCTGTGCATCTTGTTCAGTATTTTGAGTAAATTGTACTGTTCCACTATATATATCTATGCGGTCTCTCATGCCTGAATCACAATGTAGTACAGTCCTATCACTATTTAAATGTTGCAACAATGTTTACAAGATGAAGTAATTGACAGAATACATTGAGAACAACATTTTCATAGCTGTCACCAGAAGAGTTTGACAACTGGTAACCTACAATATCTCCCTCATTGTTCAGTTTTTTCCTTTTTAACTGTGTCTTTGCTCTTCTTTTTCTTCTTGACAACATCAGCACAATACTTTGTAATTTTTCATTTTGGACAGATAATCTGTTTTTCATAAATAGGATACTGTCTTAAATGAGGAGCATATACACTTCTTAACACAACTTGGATCAGCAGTTACTGTCCTGTCATCAAAAGCAACCAAATGCAAACCGGAAAATATTCTAACTCGAGATAATGCTACATATGACATACCATCTTTAAACACAACAGTACTACTATTAATAAAAGCTGTGTATACACTGACACCTTGGGATTTATAAATAATTACAGCTTATACTAGAGAAACTGAAACTGTTTCTGTCGCACATATAATTCTTTCACAAGCAAAAAACATGCAGTGGCCCTTCCAATCTGCTTTATGCTATTAATCTGATCAAATTTTATTGGTAAGTATTTAACCTCATTCCTATTTGGAAAGTTTATTACTTCAATAACTTTACCCATAGCACCATTTACTAATCCTTCTTCAACATTTACATTTTTTTGTAAAATTTTCAGATGCTTGCCACATATTCCTAAGTCTTTCTTTCTATCGGAAGTTTAACCAAATGTTTGTGTTTCCAATACTTCTCAATGAAGTACTAAGTTTTTTTCATGAAGAAATGTCTTGAACACAGCTGTCCTTTTACAGGGGTAAGTTGTAGTAGATCCCCAAACAAAATTGTGCTTTCCACAAAACAGTACATCATAGTCTGCCTTTAGAGTCTGTTGCATTCTCAAGTGTACAAAGGGAAGCATTACATTTGAGACGATGCTCACCTCATCAATTATTAAAAGTTTCAATTTCTTCAGTACTCTTGAGACTTAATGACAAGCTTAACCAGATAACGTTTGGTATTCCAGTTTGTTGTCATGTTCCACAGGCAGCATAAGAAGTCGATGTAAAGTAATTCCTTTAATGTTGTGTGCAGCTAATCCAGTGGGTGCTGTTACTACACAAGACAAATTATAGTCTATAGTCCTCTGTAGGAAAGCCCTGAGATTTTCCATTAAAAATCTTTTTCATGTGCCAGCTTGACTACTGACATATAATACTATCGGCTTAAATGATGTGCACTGTTTCTTCTCATGAATAAATCCATGCTCTATTCTCTCTCTTACTTCCTTATATATTTATTTTTCCTTGTCATTTAGCTGTACAACTTACTATTCCAAATCCACACTCTCCTGTTTTGCTTGTGGCATTGCAGTTTCAACCGTATTCATGCTATGGCAGTTTCATTTTCAATAATTGGTTGTCGAAGAGGATCTTGACTCAGTGGTCCTGAACTATGGCTGCTCTGTTAAACGTCCTCAGGTATCTCTGCAGCAATTGTTTTTCCAATTCAATCTCATCATTTAACATTCCCAAACAGTTTGAAATACTGAACACGAATGCTGTCTTTCACATTGTTGAAAAAATCTTCATAGCAGTCAAACCCTCTGAGTAATTCTGATTCAGAGCACCAAGGTTTGAAGAGTTGTGGCAGTGCCAAATAGATCAACTATCTTTTATTAGGAGTTTTGCAACTACGTTCTCTGTGGTAAATTTGACATCCTTTTGTGTGTAGGCCAAACAATCTTCACAACCACTACTGCATATTTCCCTTCATCTACGTTTTCTGTTAAATTGTTTCTATATCCGTAGTGTTGAAGTATTTCATAAAGACATAAAGACACATGTTTTCTAGATGTGGACTCCTTCTTGGGGAGTAAATGTCTAAAATATTTGTTTTTACAATGTCTTTACTTTCCAGGTCGAACTATACCAGGAACTAAATTTCTGGAAAAGACTTCAACACTCTATTTCATATGCATGTGAGACCTAGATTTACCTAAACATTTCCCCTTGATTTTGAGAACAAACTGGTAGAGCTCAACCTATCACAGCATTCATAGGAACAAATCTTACTATGAGAAAGCATCTTCAAACTGAAGCTGCACAATTTCTTGGTTAGGGACTTTGCAGCAGAAATCTCCTCCCACATCTCCTTCATCTCCATTTTCTCTGAATTTGTTATGTAGGAAGTCACATATCGAGCAACAGCTATGGAGTTGTCTGCCACAAATTGTATATCCTTATTAGCATTCCACATTTTGAGAAATATAGGATTATAGTAATTAATATATTTGGAGGCCTCTGTTCACAGGAGATTGTAAGTGTTTTTCAGAGATTTCCAAGCCAGTGTATGTCTCACTGCAGATAAAAAAACTGCTCATTCTTCCTTTTGAAATCACAGGTCTTGGACATCAAAAATGACACCTTGTGTAGATATTCCTTTAGCCCTGTATTTTTAACGACAGTACTTGTCACATCTATGTGCTTGAGTTGAAAGCGCAGAACTTGCTGTTTCAGGCCTTTTTTATCACTATCTTTCGGGATGGCACATGCAACATACTGCTTTATGAAAGAAAGAACTGGGTCAACACTATCTGTTCCAAATTTTGGTGCATCTTTTATCTATAAAAGCATGTGAATTTGAGGATCACCTCTTGCATAATACTCTTTACTCCAAATGAAATAAGTTACTTCACCAAGAGAAGGATTTGTTTTGTTGCAGATAAAAGACATCAGGGCTTGAAACCTTTTTTTATATAGTTTGTATTGGTTTTTGCAGGATGGATTTAATACCTTGGAACATATACTCATATACCTCCCCGAGGCATTGAGATATATTGGGCCTCGCGGGCCCCCCAAGCCCTGGGGACTGCCACCTCCTTGGGGCTTTAAAGTTGGTTGGAGGGGGCTGCTTGTCCCCCTTCCAGGAGCCCTCCATGGCCCTGGGGACCACCAGCCCCACGGACTGGCTCCAGCAATGTCCTGGGGTGCCCACCCCGGGACAATGCAGTTTGCAATGGCAGGGCGGGAGCACTAATCCTGCTCTTCCATCGCAAACTTCTGCTTCACTTCATGGAAGCAAGAGCAGAAAGCCTGCTCTCGTTCCATGAAGCGAAGCAAGTTTCTTTTGGACAAGGTGAGCTGCAAAGTTAAGCCTGAAATGTGTATTGTGTTGAAGTACATTGAATTTGTGCATTTGCAGATTTGCGATGGGTTCACAAATCCCCCAAAAATGTAAAAAGAGTGTGTATGTTTACAAAAATAACATTCACTATTGTGTTATAGGGTGGCTCTAAAGAGAGCCCTTGTTTTCAATATGAGTTTGTTGTAGCTACATGTAAGTGCGGATGCACAGCTTAAGGTTGTTGAGAAAAACTCTGTTCCCTTGATCTGTGAAGTGCACTCCATCACTTCTGTAGTTGTCATCCATATCAAAACGTAGATAGTAGTTATAGAAATAACCCATCCTATGGTCTCTGAGGTAAGCAGAAACTGCTTTATTGACATTCTTTCTAGCTTTCTCAATCTGTGGACAGAATTGATTTGACCACTTCCATTTCTGTCTTTGGCATATATTAGAGTATACACAGACAGTTGAGGCAAAGCAACCTCAATTGTGCAAAGGTATCCTTCATTAGCATTTCCAGACCTACCCCAGTCAATGTGCCTAGGTCATTGCCACCACAGTGCACAATCATGAGGTCAGGGGGTTGGAGATGCAAAAAAGGTTTTAACCAAAGGCATCAATTGGTGCCACTTTAATCCTCTCTGTGTAATCCATTTAATATCCAAATTTTGCAAAGCTAGGTCTTTGTCAATACCTCAGTGTTTAGCATACCTTTTGAACCAGAAAACGTAGCTGTGCCCAACAATCTCTACTGTAAGCATCTTGAAGAGATGTCCGGAAGCAATGAAAAGATGTCTGTAGCTGAGGTAGTCAGTTGGTAGAATGAGAGGTATCTAAAATGGTGGAGAAGATGCTGTTTTTGAAAAGCAGATAATTGATTGGCTGTTCATGAACACGGAACACTCAAAAATATCATGCATGTTACTTTCCTAAAGAAGCATGTTTCTGATTGGTTATTAAAAAATGTTTGAAAGGTACTGTGTGTAGGATAAGGTAATATTCTGCAAATGCCAACCACACCTGCTGTTTGCATTTGTAAGCTTGTGTGCTGAACCTGAAAATATGGTGAACTTGTGACCTGCCAGTACTGTTGAATGTTGCAGAAAGTGTTACTATGGATACTGGCATTCAGCAGAATGGGGGAAGGGTTGAAACTTTAAAATGTGAAATAGAAACTTTATATATAAGTTATATGTCACTAAATTAAGGGTTTCTAAGTCATTTGTATGTGTAGAACTAGTGTGTTGTTAAAAAGGTATACTAGTATTATTCGGACTAGGTTTTTTAACTCCCATATAGGGTTTGCGGCTCGATCGCAAAACTAGACTGTAGTAACGCGGTGAAGTCGGGACTCCAGAAAATTACAGAACCAGTTTGAGCACTCTTTGAAGACAGTTAGGGTTAATATGTCTAACCAATAGAAATGTGTTTCACAATTTGAAATAATGTGGGAAGCAATGTGATTTGCTACTTAAATTTATTTGGGTACAGAAAGGGAGAGAAAGTGTGCCAATACTGGTTTCACCTTTCTGAAAGTGCTGCATTACAGTGATTGTGTGTAAAAGAAAATCTTTAATTAGTTTGTGATACTTGATATTCTGCATAACTATTTCAAAGGTGAGTAAGAAATGTATAAGGTGTGTTATGTATTATGAGGCAGTGCTTTTCTCTTAGTAGTGTAATGTTTAAAATATGTTATCAAATGTACAGATGTCTATAGGAGTTTGTTTTATTGTAATGAATGATATTTGAAATAGTTTGTGCAAAGCAACACATGTAGATTGGCAGATGGATTAGTGATTATCGTAGTTTGTATGAGTGTGTGGAAAGGTGCAGTTGTTGTACGACGCATATTTGATAATTGAAAGTGCATTATGGTGTATTGACTGAGGTATATTTGTACTTGCACTAGTATTTTCACATGTGCAGGTCATATTGGTCTATGGAAATGCACACTTTAACGCTTCATAGCGCGTTTCACTTTTGACTGCATCATACCGACTTTTTGCCAGCTCCAGCACCTTTTTCAATCGAGATACATTGCTATCCGATCAGTGAGACCATCTCTGCATACTTCTATGCGTGTCTCCCAGTTCTGCTATCATTTCACCCACAAGCTTATCATCTACGCGTTCCCCTGCAACCAAGCAGATGTCAGAATATCATCTGATATAAATTGCACACAAAGAGTTGCAGATTTTATCTCTCCCATTAAAAATATTCCTACAAGATAAGTCACGGTCTGGCACATGAACATCAAATTACCAACCTATTGGTTTGAAAACAAATAAATATCCCTTTCCCTACAAGGGATCATCGAATAGAAAAAAAGAGGAAAGAAAAAATATTTTTCGCTGAGATTTTCCCCAAACTTATACATGTCAATGATCTACCTCTTGCTAACTATATAAATCTGTTGTGGCTACTCCTGACGAAGGCACTCTGTGCCGAAACGCACGTCGTGAAGAATTCTTATTTTTTTGCCACTATGTGTAACATATACTGTTGATTTGTATCATTGAAAATTTCAATTTTATTGTATATTGTTATTTTATTACATGCGATTTTATATGTTTTTTTTTATTAAAATTGTGAATTGCATTATTTGCTTGTTTTTTCATTTCTGTGTTTTATCAATTTGAACTATTAGTCTCATACGTTGCCTGGGAACTATAATTTCCAGTGTGTTTATACCCTGTCCCAGGAATTAGATTATTCCACAGGGGGTCCTTGATACCCACATGTAATGCACACTTCAAATACACCACATAATTTTAGGTGTCTCTATGAAATGGAAAGTGCAGTCTGTCAAGGCTAAGGGACTTTGTAGTCTTATACCTCAAGTATGTGTCTGCTTGCACATGTATTCTCACATGTGTTATACCTATAAAGATGGTAGAGGTATAAAACACTGGCATACATGTATTTGTATGTTTCTTATACATATGGTGCCACTAGGAAAAGGCACAGACACATGCATGCTTGCTTTCAAGAATATAGTGAGAATAACATCTATATACTCAAGCACTAGATGTGCACTGATGAAAAGAGGCACATACCACTCTTGGACTCATGAATTCACGTAGGCATTCTTATTCAGTTATGCAATCAAGGAGGCACTACCTACACACACTTATAATCACTTAGACATTAACCATACATTCATATAATCACCCAGACACTATTATTCCACTCAAACATTAACTCAGGCAGTACGTATGCACTCGTGTATTCACTCAGACACTACTCATGCAAAGGTCCAAGCATTACCCTAACACTCATACTTTCTCTCAGGTATTTCCCATACACTCATACAATCATCCAGTTACTACCGCTGCAGTGTTAGAATCACACAGGCAGTATCTGTTCACTTATCCATTATCTCAAGCTCCACCCATAGACTCATGCAATAAACTATGCTTTATCCTTGCACTCATAGTTTCTGTCAGGTATTTTCTATGCACTGATCCAATCACTCAGGCAGTTCTGCTGCACTCATTCAATTATCCAGGCAGTACTCTAGAACTGAACTATTTACTTATGTAGTAGCCATCCAGTCATCCATTCTGTCAGGCACTACAAATGCACTCATCCAATGACCCTACCATTAATCTTACATTCATCCTTTTACTCAGGGACTACCCATGCATACAAACAGTTAAGGAAAAACTACCTATACATACATTCAGTAAATCAGGCATTACCTATAACATTTTACAATCACCCAGGCACTACTTTTGTACTCAAGGATTTACTCAGACAATATCTGTGCACTCATCCATTTCCTCAGGTACTACATTTGCACTGATACAATAAACTACAGATACATTTTTGAGTAATCCTTGTGCTCAAGTACTATCTATGGAATGAACTAAGGTGACAGATATTACTCTTGCACACATGAATTCACATATGCACTATCAATGCACCTACCTACTCATCCAGTCAGTACCTCTGCATTCATGGAATCACCCATACACTACTCCTGTATTCATGAAATCACCAACATACTACCTGTAGACTTATACAGTAACTCAAGCCCTACTGTTGCATTTAACAGTTCTCTTAGGCAGTACCTATGCAGTCATCAAATTACCCAGGCATTATTCTTACATTGATGGTTTTATTACTCAGGCACTACCTATGCACTGATGTAATCATGTAGACATTATACTTCAAACATAAACTCAGCCAGACAGTACTTATGCACTCATCTAATCACCTAAACAGTACTTCTCCACTTATACATTCACTCAGGTACTACCCATGTATTCATATAATCACTGTGGCAGTATTCTTAAACTCAACTATTCACTCGAACACTACCTATGCACTCTTTAAATGACCCAAGCATTAGTCTTTCAGTCATTAAAACACAGTCTTGCATCTTTCTGCACTTCTCTTGTGTCTTTCTGCATCTCTGTTACTCCTTTCTGTACTTCTGTTGCCTCTTTCTAGATTTTTGTTGCTTCTTTCTGCACTTCTCTTGACTCTTTTTGGATTTCTATTGTCTCCTTCTGCACTTCTCTTGTCTGTTTCAGTAAATCTGTTGCTTCTTTCTGCACTTCTCTTCCTTCTTTCTGTACCCCTCTTACTTCTTTTTCAACTTTTCTTGCCTCTTTCTACACACCTTTTACTAATTTCTGTACTTTACTTGCGTCTTTCTACACCTTTCTTCCTCTTCCTGTATTTCTTTTGCCTCTTTCTGCACCTCTCTTGCCTCTTTCTGCACATCTGTTGCTTCTTTCTGCATGTCTTACATTTTACAGTAGCTGTGTTCTTTGAGTATTTCATTTTGCTGTTTGTAAACATTTTTTCTGTCTTTTGTGCTGTGTGACCACCTTTTCTTCTGTTTTTGCAGTTCTTTTGTTCATTTTTACACTTTTCTCTTTTTATGTGTTATAAATGCAATAGGAATTTAATTGTAATTTTGTGCTTAGTTGCTATTTTCAAAATTGAAATGTTATTAATTTTGAAAGTTTAATTGATGTAACAAACTAATCAAACGATTATTTGTTTTTTAGAAAGATATGTTGATTGGATTATAAATAAAAGATGGCAAGAAAACATGAAAAGAGAAGAGAACAAAGGAAAATAAGTACCTAATGAAAACTAAAAAGAGTGGATTAGAAAAACACCAAAAGGTTGCTGAAGATAAAGTGTCTTCTGGTAAGAGAACTAAACAATTTATTTAAAAAGTTGTAGAGAGATTAAATGAACAAAATACTAATCAAAGGAGAAAATAAATGTTTACAACAAAGCAGAAGCAAATAAAGAGACACAATGGGAAAGAAACACATGTCACCAAAAGATAGAAATAATTTAAAGACATACATGTACGTATGTTTCACAATAGAGTAATTCAAAATGTATTAAAAGATTGTAAAAAGGATAAAAAAGATCAGCAGCATATAAGAAACAACTTTCTGAACGTGTAAGAGATACTGCTTTTGAATTGAAACGAAAATTATTTATATTGGTTTGAAGAGAATGAAAACATTGAATAAAACAAGGCACTTTATGAAGGAGAAAAGCAAAAGAAAAGGACTGGTTAATAGAATAACTTTTGCAAAACTTTTTCTGGTGAATGGAAGCACACTTCTAATACTGAACATGTCTTTAATGAAGAAAGCTATTTTCAACAAAATACATCAGTTCATGCAGTTGATGCCAGTGGTCGTTGTTATGAGATGAAAGATAGTTGTTCAATTGAAAAAGAGAAGATGGTTCCTAGAAATGTGGACTAAGTAATAGCTGAAGAAGTTCAAGGAAGAGGTGCACACGCTCCAGTGTATAAGTGGGATTGTAGTAGTATTTGTGGTATTTGACAGAAATCTATTGATATATTACGAGTTGTCTTACAAGAATATTCCAAATAAATTGTTAAAGAGAAGATTACGATGTTGCAAGGACTAGATCAATGTAAAGTAAGAAAATATACTAAGTTGCAGGGTTATTCTCTGGCTTGTCTTTCTAGAAAAGTGTGTAAAAGTGCATTTCATCATTTAAGAATGTTAGCAGTACACAACTCAGAAATGCGTAAGTTAGGTAGATTGTACTACGTGAAAAGTCCTGCATTATCTTTAAGTGAAATGTATGCAGCTCTTTTGCATGGTTCAGTATCGGATGTAAAAAACGTTTGTGATGATATAGAGTTTTGTTTCTTTGGTTCACAGGAGGAGTGTAGAGAAAGTGACAGCTTGATAAGTGTAGGTGTTGAAGAACAGGTGGAAGACATTAGTAGTGACAAGCTTGCAGAAGAAATTACAAAGTTTAAGATAGTTTCATCTGAAAAACAAAACTATATTGTGTTTGTTGTTGACGTACTCACTATAGAAGTCAAACTAGGAATGTTGATGCATATTTAAAAAATGAAAAGGAAAACACTGATAAGTGGCAGCAATTTGGTGCTTATTTGTTGGTGGAAGGTCATTTTGAGTTGGGTACTGATCAACGTTTTTGTAAATATTGTTACAACAAGTTAGAAGATAACAAAATGCCAGTTAGAGCTGTACATAACAACTTAGAGTTGGTAGCTATACCTTTGGAACTGGCAGATTCAAATGCATATGAGTCTATTCTTATTCAATTTGTGCACCCGTTTCAAGTCATTGTATGTATGCAGGCTAAAACAGGTACACTTCCTCCAACAGATTTACAAAGAGGTCTGAAAGGAAGAGTTGTGTACTTACCTTTAGATTTTAAGAACAATATTGAAACTGTTGGTATAGAGAGAGAGGAAAGTGAGCCTGTATTTCTTCTAGTTAAAGGTGTATCACAAAGTGTCGAAAAATATGGCAAGAGTTATTAGATGTTACCAAACTACAAAAGGCTACATTATATATTGTATAGAACAATATTTATTATAAAACCGTAAATATGGAAGAACAAGAAATATGTTTAGAAGATGAAACAGAAATTCAAAGTGGACAAGTCCAGGAGTGAAGAAATTTATGAACATTACAATATATATAGTCAACATTCAAAAGAAGTGATCGGAAACAGTATTGAATTGTTCCAAATGAAGAAAGCAAAGGGAACTTCCATGAGTGTATGGGAAAAAAGTTTAGAATCTTGTTGTTTCCCACAGCTGTTCCCCAGTGGAGAAGGTGGATGATATGATGAACGAGCAGTACAGATTCCAGCTTCAGATACCACTCAACAAGATTATAATCAGAAGATCAAAGATTTGGACAGTGCATTCCATATATATTTCACCTTCCATTTGAAAGTGACTTGTCTGCACTTTCATATGCAGTGAACCATATATTAAAAACAGGAGTTCATCTTACACATGTTTCTGCAAAGGAATTCATGGACAAAGTTCAAGAAAGAGATGATCATTTAGAATCTCAGTTAATTAATTTGATGGCGTGTCAGCGTGGTACCAATGAGTATTGGTATTGTCGTCATCGAGAACTTAAATGTATCTTAAGAAACTTAGGTACTCCTACGTGGTTTGTAACACTTAGCTGTGCTGAATATGCATGGGACGATTTACTTGAATTTCTAGGAGAAGCAAATGTTAAAAGTATTGAATTGAAGACAGCTAGAGAACTCTGTTCCTTCGATCCTGTAAATGTGTGCAGATATTTTAATCATAGGTTTCAAGCTTTGATGTATTTTATCTGCAATTAAAATAATACACCTTTTGGAGAAGTTACTGATTTATTTTGGATAAAGGAGTACCAAGCCATGGGAGCTTTTCATTTACACATGTTATTGTGGATCAAGAATGCAACAAAGTTTGGAACTGATACTGATGAAAGTGTTTTGTCTTTCATCGAAGAGTATGTTACCTGTGCCATTCCAAAAAAAGGAACAGAAAACAGCTTGAGACAACAAGTTTTACGGTTTCAAAGTCATCAATGTGGAAAATATTGTCGACGAAAATACAAGTCAATGGGAAAATTGTATAAAAAATGTTGTTTTGGGTTCCCACATCCAATAATTTCAAAAGGAAGAGTCAATAGTTTTATGTCAGCAGTAAGGCATACTATAACTCTAATATCTCCGAACAATACATACAACTTAAAAAGAACCGAATTTTCAAAGATTATTAATGGCTACAATCCAGTGATGTTGACAATGTGGAATTCAAACATGGATATTCAATATGTTGCAGATAATTTAATTGCTGTTGCTCGCCATGTTACGTCATATATAACCAAATCTGAAAAGACTGAGTTGAAAGAAATATGGGAAGAAATTTCACAGGAAAAGAGTCTTAGCAAAAATTTGTTCAGCTTTACCTTGAAAATGCTTTCCCACCGAGAGATTGGATCCTAAGAATGTTCGGATCATTTGAGCTCTGCAATTTTATATTCAACGTCAAGTGGAATCATTTGAGTAAGTCTAGGTCTTGCCACTACACGAAAGCGAGTATTGAAATCTCTACAAGAAATCCAATACTTAGCATTGAATGAACCAGAAAGTACAGAGATTGTTAAACTAATATGTTGGATACGTACTATCCCAAAAGGAGTCCACACCTGGATAATCTATGTCTCTATAACATTCTTCAACATTACAGGTTTAAAAGAAATGTTATAGAAAATATAAATGAAGAAAAATATGCAGTAATTGGATGTGACGGATGTTTGGTAAGACATGCCAACGGAAATCTTATTAACCACAGAAAACTCACTTGTGAAAGTCCAGATAAGAGGGAATTTTTCTATTTAGCACTTCTGCAACTGTTCAAACCTTGGAATAGTGAAACGGAATTACTTGGAGTTTTATACTGCTATGAAGATTCTTTCAATGCAAGAAAAGATAGCATTCAGAGCACAATGTTCCTTACATATCTACACATGTTAAATGATGAGATTGAACAAAAAAGGACTATTTCAGAAGAACTATCCAGAGAAAGTTCTCAAGATAGTCAAAGTTCTGGTCCACTAATTTAAGATTCACTGGGACAACCAGTTATCGAAAATGAAGTAGCAATTGCCATGAATGAAGTAGAAACTGCAATGCAACAAGCACAACATGATATTATCCAGTTAGAAAAGTTAGAAGTACAACTAAACATCAAACAAAAAGAAATATATCAACAAGTGACACAACAGATAGAACATGGTTTACAGCATGAAAAAAAGAATGCCAATGTTCATCGTTTAAACCTATTTTAATGTGCGTCGGTGGCCAAGCTGGAATAGGAAAAAGTTTGATCATTAAAGTTTTGACCAGTTATCTCCACAAAACTACAGGATCACATTTATCTTGTGTTGTAACAGCTCCAACTGGATTAGCAGCATACAACATTAAAGGGATTACTTTACATCGATTACTTATGCTACCAGTTGAGCATGATAATAAATTGGAATATCAGAAGCTATCTGGAGAAGCTTCTTATGAAGTTTCAAGAGTACTGAAGAAAATGAAACTTCTGATCATTGATGAGGTGAGCATGGTCTCAAACTTAGGGGGTGATTATGATAGCAGGCAGATTGCCACCGCCTGGCCGACGGTGGCGATCCACCCGCCATCACAACCACATTTACCCCCTGCCATATTAACATGGCAGGGGGTAAAGCAGCGGAAGGCAAGTCCGTCCGCCGCTTTTCCGCCGGTCAGCAATCATTACGAATGCCGGCCGGGCAGAATTGGCCCCTAATATGGTAGTGGTGCCTAGCAGGCACCGCCATCTATATTAGGATGGTGTGAGGTGAAGGCCTTTCCATGGCAGCGAAACCGCCATGGAAAGGCTGGTGGGAAATTCTGTGGGGGCCCGTTGCGGGCCCCCATGGGGTGTGGCGGTTGGGGGCTGCACTTGGGGGGTACCTATGGTACACCCTCATTGCCATGCACAAGGTGGCAGGCACCGCGCGGTGCCTGCCACCTTGTGCATGGCAATGCACAACATGTATTTTTGGCATTGCGGCAGGTGCTGCTCACAGCAGCACCCGCAGCAATGTTAACAATATGGAATGCGACTGCCAGGGTAGCGGTCGCACCCTAATTGGTGGTGCAGGACCAACGCACTGCTAGCAGCCGGTCCCAACACCTCAAGGATGGCGGGCGTACTGAAATCCGCCCACCATCCTAATGGGGCCCTTAATGCTTGCCTTTGTACACTTGAGGATGCAACAGATTTTAAAAACGGATTACGATGTACCGTTTAAAGGTAAACATGTAATTGTACTACAACTTACTCCTGTAAAAGGATAACCTGTTTTTAAAACACTTGTGCATGAGGATACTAGGAAATCTTTGGGAAGTATTGGATATGTGAACATTTGGTCAAATTTTGAATATAAAGAAACTCACTAAGAATATGCGACAAGCAAGTGATGAACATTAAGGAAATATTCTTAAAGAATTGGCGTCTTGACGAAACATGGTAAGAAGCTTTGGAAAGTCGGCTACTAAGGAACTTGTTTACAACTGGAAACACAGCATCTGAAATAGTGTACAATAAGCTTGAAGAAAACAAGTCCATAGTTTACCTAATGCCTACACTTCAAGAGTGTTCTACATTTAATCAAGAACTTTTCAAACTGGAAAAGCAGGAAATAGTTGAAATGAAAGCTATTGATAAAATTGAACACCAAGGAGTGACTATTCTTCTTACAGACAAACTACAGTCTAAATTGAATTCCTTGGAGAAGTCTGTATCTAAAACAGCTGGCTTAGAAAACACTTTATATGTATGTATAAACTGTCGGGTAATTTTACAGCATAATTTGAATGTAGAACAAGGTTTAGGAAAATGGAGCAATGGAAAAAGCTGTTGAGTTTGTAAAATTTCAGAACAGAGATGGAATAGAATTTTTGAAGATAAAATTTTATCAGATTAAAGAGGTAACACAGATTGGGCATTGTGTTGTACGTTTTTTGCTTGTAACAGACTTGTATGTTCGCAGAAAACAGTTTCCTCTGTCTTTAGCACATGCAGTAACTATTCATAAGTCTCAAGGTTTAAGTATAGACAGCGCTTTTGTAAATATTGGAAGTACAATGTTCAAAGAGGGTATGGCATATGTTGCATTATCTCGAGTAACAACATTATCTGGTTTGTATTTGATAGATTTTGATGAGAAAAAGGTTAGTGCGGATGCAAATTGTGTAAGAGAATATAATCTTTTAAGAAGACTTTATGCTCCTGATTTAGGCGAATACCCCATATATAGGAAACATATAGTGTGTCCAAAATGGTAATATGCCAAAGATGGAACTGATGTTCAAAAAAAGAAAAGAAATGAACTGAAATTTTAAAGCGTAAAGAAAAAGAAAATGGAAACTGTTGATGAGATTGTAGGATATTAGTTGGAAAATAGTTCAGGTATCAACTGCTGTGCTAATGTGATTCTGTATGTTGTGTTTTATCTGGAAGAGCTTCATTGTGAAATCATGAAAAAAGATGTTGTTCTTTATTACATCACGTATTTCAACAGTTGGTAACTGACGGAACTAAAATCCAGACTGCTTCTGGAGTTCGTCATCTTTTGGATATATGTACTGGTTTATTAACATTTACTCTTAATGTACAACAAGATGCACAAGATTTTCTAATGCTTATGCTTGGAGTGTTAGAACATGGAGGAATTCAGATTGAAAACTTATTTGGACTAAGTTACAGATGGGATCATAAATGTGAAGAGTGTTCATTTACTTCTACCACTGAAATAGGAACAAAACAATTCATAAATTTGACAATACCAGACTGTGAATCAGTACCTTTTAACAAATTGATTAAAACAGCCAATCAGGACATGAAATTTTCTCATTGTAGATCAGAGATGTTGTCTAAATTACATATAGATATATATGGGAAATATCTCATTTTAATGCTACAACGTTTTAGAGCAAATGGAAGTAAAATGGAAACAAAAATTAAAACGTTTGTTGCAAGTCAAATATCTATTTCAGTGAGAACTTTTATAGCAGTGGCTATTATTTCCTATGTTGGTTCTACTACCACACCTGGAAGCTATACTGTGTATTTAAAGTGTAATAAAGGATGAACACATTGCAATGATACCCACTTAGAATTCAAATCTAAGTTGCCTTCTGAATTACCAAATTCATATTTCATATTTTTGAAGCCAAAGTTTTGAATACATCATTCGGCCTATTGGGAAGATGTTACCACAAATTAACACATTTATATTGGATATTTTCAAAGCAAAAGTTTTGAATACATTATTTGGCCTACTGGGAAGTGAACAAAAACTGGACAGCATTGAAACAATAACTATTTATTGAGTTTAAACCAAGTATTTTATGTATTTATTATCTATATTGTAGTAGATATAAATGAGAGTGTACTTGACAACAAATGCAGTTGAGAGAAATAATAGACTTAATGTACCAGAACGATGTAATTAAGGAACTGTAGATAGGTAATCAAATAGCTACACATATTGATAATAATGCTCTACACTGATTACACTGATTTTTGATTTTTTTTGCAATCTCGATGATTGTTTTTTCCCTACTGCTCATTGATGATACTATGTTGAAATCACTGTGTATGGTGAAGTTGAGTAGAATCTGAGAACAGCAAAAAAGGGAAACTGATATTGTTATATTATTTTAAAATTAGATTATATTGTTAAAAATATAATAATATATTTTCTGTAATATTTTACATTACTTAACAGTTTTTCTTCTTGTTTACAACAGGTAATAATGAAGTTGAAAAATACTTTTAATGCTATTTGTGGCAACACTACTTTAAAATAGTTCAACAGAGTTATGTATCTAAATTACTTTAAAAAGGTAAGAAAACATAACATAATAGGCATGATAACGTGAAACAATCTTAGAAGTACATTCATATGTTAGTTACTTCTAATAAAAAAAATGTTGATCGTTTACACTATTTCAATTTTTTCATTATGTTGTTGATCTCATCAGCCAATTAGTCATCTTTTCACACAAACACCATCCATGGTCTCATCTAATCTATGTAGCACAACTTTGGCACTAATAGGATAACCCAGGCATAATCTTAGCATTTTTCATTTCACAGAGGCAAATGCACCCATGCAATTACCCACGCACTACCCCTGCACTTCTGCAATCACCACTACTGTAGTGGAGACGGAGTTCCAGGTACACACATTGCTATGTTAGCATAAGCGTCTTAGAAGTTAAAACGCCATCTTGCCACTTTTGCTGCTTTTGCACACAACACTACAGACAGATGTTATTATATGAAAACTGCTTGCTTGCCTTTTCTTCGCATGAGAACGGTCTGTTGTTCACATCCCTAGACGTGCACCGCGACCTTGGTCTGAACATCGTGTGCAGAAACAGGCAGGGCCAACAAACAATGTATGCTTTTGAATTCAGCCCACGCTCTAGCCATAACACACACACAGCTGCAAATATCTGAAACTCGAGCGACTTTAATATTGCAGTTTGCATGCATGAGACACACTCTTTGGAGAAGACTTTTTCCAGACACAGAGCAAAGGTGATCCTTTGATGTGATTCACCTAAGCTGATATTTACGGTATGGGGTTCCCCATTCAAACCTAGAGACCTTCTATTAGTTTATTAATACTAGCTTACTAGTGAAGGGAGGGTGGTTGTATTCCACTATTCATTTGTAATATGATTTCTCCCTTCATTTTCTATGGTATTGTAACAATGCTGATGGTTTTATTTTTAATCATTTGCCTGCTTATGTTAGCCAAAGTACTGCATCTTAGGACATGTAGTTTATAAAATAAACGTTTTAAACGTTACTGTGTCTCTGATTACTCTTGTTGTGGACTGATATGAGAATAATAACGAACAGGTATTTCTAATTCCCACCATTCCTGAGAGTACTCTAAGTCGCGTGTTCTGGGTTGTCTAATCATAGGTCGCTTTGAGATGATACGGAGAGCGAATGAGACACTGATGCTAGTCGGATAGGAGTTCTGGGCACTGAGGTGAGTTTTTGGTACACCGCAATTCACTGAGGTCCTGGTTTCCTGCGCATAGTTCTGTGCATGAGCAGAATCCCTGCAACATGGCACACCTACTGTTTGGTCTTATGTTTTGAGATGCCTTAGTAGTGCTTATATTAGTCCACAACGCTCACACTCTTGTTTCTGGATAGCGGGAGTGACGGTATTAACCTACCTAATAGTTTCTTGGTTTTTAACTAATGTTGCACATGATTGAAATTTCTATTGCTACCTGAATTTTATAAAATTGATGCTGCTACTGATGATTATTAACTTTAAAATTTAAAACAATATTCTTCGCTATTTTACACAGTTGCTTTTAACTTCGTCCTTCCTTCGAGCGGCGGCCATTATAGAGTGCACACGCCATTCTGAGTCAGCGAGCTAGTCTTTGCATGCCGCACTGTCTCATTTCCCTATTTAAATGAGCAGCGAGCGGACGCGCAGCGCTTGACTGATTGCTTTGAATGTGAATTGGTTTTTAACTAATGTTGCATATGATTGAAATTTCTATTGCTACCTGAATTTTATAAAATTGATGCTGCTACTGATGATTATTAACTTTAAAATTTAAAATAATATTCTTCGCTATTTTGCTTCTTAACTTCGTCCTTCCTTCGAGCGGCGGCCATTATAGAGTAGCAAGCGGATGCGCAGCAGACGCGCGCAGCGGGCGCGCTGCGGGCGTGCCGAAGGCGCGCCTAAGGCAAGCCCGTCTGCGCCCGTCCGCGCCAGGTCACTGCCAGCGGCCAGTATCCCAGGTAATTCTACTAATCTGCACTTTAATATCCCTGAATTGATCAAATATTCCAATGCTGCCCTCAAAGATATTGGATCTCGGAGTTTTCTCAGAAATCCTCTTACCCTCTCGTGATCACTCCCTACAACCCTGGAAGCCCCTGTCTCCTGTAAACATTGTAGATTTCAGTGCTCAGTTTGTAACGAAATCTCTGATCAGAATCTCCCTCTTCATTTAAAACCTTTAAGTTTGACACATCAACCCACGCTAACCTGGAATTGCTTTCTGGCCAATGTGCGTTCATTACCCAAGCATGCGATTAATATTTGGGATTTGTTATCTTCTACTCTTCCCCACATTGGGTTTTTAACAGAGACCTGGACAAAGCCCCATCCTAATCCTGATATTGCTGTCGCTCTCCCTGAGGGCTATAGCATTTAAAGGCAAGACAGGCCCCTTAGGACAGGTGGAGGTCTAGCAATAATATTTAAGGACCCTATTAAAGTAGCAATTATTGAACACCATTGTACCGACATGATGGAGATGTTGATTTTCAGAGTAGACATACATCTGCAATTATGCTGGAAGGGTGCCTTGGTTTATCGTCCTCCGGGGCCCCTATCTAATTTTTCATGTCATCTACTGGAAATAATTTCCCCTAATGTGATTTCCACCAACAATTTTCTTCTACTTGGGGACTTCAATGTTCAGGGAGAAAACCTTGGAAAAAAGGAAACTCTGGGCCCGATTCACAGAATTAGCTTAAGACAAAATCCTAAACTTACTACTTTTGGTATTCACAGAATGCACTTACTACTTTTGGTATTCACAGAATGGATTTACGACTACTAACTTTACGTCCGCACTCGGGCCGGAAATTCCGGCCCGGGGGCGGAGCTTCAGGCCCAGAGGCGGAGCTTCCGGCCCTGAGGCGGGGCTTCCAGCCCGGAGGTGGGGATTCCGGCCAGTGGCGGAGATTTAGCCAAAATCTCCACCTATGGGCCGGAAGCTCCGCCTCCGGCCCAGAAGCCCCGCCTCCGGGCCAGAATTTCCAGCCCGAGTGTGGACGTAAAGTTAGTAGTCGTAAATCCATTCTGTGAATACCAAAAGTAGTAAGTGCATTCTGTGAATACCAAAAGCAGTAAGTGCATTCTGTGAATACCAAAATGGTAGTAAGTTTAGGATTTTGTCTTAAGTTAGTTCTGTGAATCGGGCCCTCTCTCTCTGCTAACAGACCTAGCCACTTTAAATTTAAGGAAAATTAACACCAATCCCACACATCAGGCCGGACACATGCTTGACCCTATCTTAACCAATTCCTCGAATATCCGCTACAATACAACGACCCCTCTTGAGTGGTCAGACCATCATTTGGTGGATTTCTCGGTTCAGTGTAAACAAAAAAATAAAACTAGACCCACTAGAGTATTTAGGCAGTGGCACAAAATCACGCCTCAATCCTTTCAGGACTCTTTTATTCCCCCCCGCTTGGAAGAATCAGACGGTATAGAGGATCAACTAGCATCCCTGAATACCAATCTTATGGCAGCTATTACTCACTTAGCTCCTTCCAAATCGCAATTAAACCCTCTTAAACGTGTGCAGGCGCCGTGGTACTCACCCACTCTGAAAACAGAAAAATGCCGGTGCAGAAAGTTAGAACTCACTTGGCGTCTATCACATAATCAATCTGACAAAGATCTATTTAGAAAAACTTTGGCAGCCTATCATAAAAATTTGAAACTTGCTTGAAAGCTATATATTGCTACCCAGATTGATAATGCCGAAAATTCTTCTCGTACGCTTTATCAAATATTAAACACATTCACCAATCCCAAAGCTTGCAATGTTGATGTTGTCCCTTCACAACTTCTTTGTGATAACATTGCTAATTATTTAGTTCAAAAAGTTGATAACATATACCAAAAGATTAATTCAACGACTGGTTCTTGTCCTAGTCTGAACATAAAATCAATTCCCATTAAGGAGACATTACACACTCTAGATACCTTCCCTACATGTACTATTCTTGATGTTGACGCTCTTTTAAAGAGCACTAAATCAGGCTCGCCTCTAGATCCTATGCCGGCTAAAATTATAGCCACTTTGTCAACCTCTCTAGCTAGTCCCATTTGTGCCATCCTTAATAAATCATTGGATGAAGGTGTTCTTGCAGCGGAGTGGAAAGCAGCGCAGGTTGTCCCCATAAAGAAAAATCCGAAGCTACCACCAGAGGACATTACCAATTATCGACCAATTTCTTTACTTCCCCTCAATAGCAAACTGCTTGAAAAACATATCAATAAACATCTCTCCGAGTTTGTTGAAACCACCAAATGTTTAGATCAATCTCAGTCCGGATTTCGTCCGAAACATAGTACTGAGACTACTTTGGTGGAGGTCACTGATAATATTCGAATGGCAGCAGACAAGGGTCAGGCAGTGATGTTGGTCCTGTTTGACTTGTCGGCTGCCTTCGATACCATATCTCATCAGGTACTTATTACTCGTCTTAAGGAGATTGGTGTTAGAGGCAAAGCATTGAGTTGGTTGATTGATTTCCTAACCAATAGGACGCAAACCATCAATCTTGGTCCATACCGCTCTCAAACTACTTGTATTAGCAAGGGGATCCCACAGGGCTCTTGTTTGAGCCCTACGTTGTTTAACATCTATGTGGCCCCCTTGGCAGGACTCCTCAGAAGACTTGGATTCACCCCCATATCCTATGCTGATGACACGCAACTTTTGCTGTCATTTGATAAATCGAATCCACTCACCCAGGATATCTTTTCTGAGGGTATGAAGGGTGTCGCACAATGGATGAAGGAGAGCTTTCTGCAGATGAATACTGAGAAATCAGAAATAATGCTGTTTGGAGAGGCAACACTAAGATAGTCCCCTAGCTGGTGGCCAGAGGAATTAATCCCTGCCCCGTCCCCTAAAGATGTAGTAAAGGATTTGGGAGTGCGCTTGGACAAGGGTCTAACTTTAGAAGAACATGTAAACAGTACTGCCAGAACCTGTTTTCATACTCTTCGCATTTTGCGAAGGGTCTGTCCTTTTCTTCCTATAAATACTCGTAAAACCCTTGTTCAATCATTGATTATTAGCAGACTAGACTACTGTAATGCCTTATTGATTGCAGCCAAGGAAAAATCTCTTATTAAATTACAGGTAGTCCAGAACACTGCAGCCCGTTTAGTAAATAACGCACTTCCTAGAACCCCCTCTGCTCCCCTTCTCCGTGACCTACATTGGCTCCCTATAAAAAAGAGAATCAGGTTCAAAGTTTGTTGTATGGTTTTCAAATCCTTACACAATTTCGGTCCTGGCTATTTAGCTCAAAAACTAGTCAGATATACTCCCACAAGATTGTTGAGATCCAGTCATTTAGCATATTTGTGCACCCCCCGCATTAAACTTGCGCGGATGGGAGGGAAGGCATTCTCTCATTTGGCACCTCGATACTGGAATCTTCTTCCATTACAATTACGTCAATGCACCAATTTATTGGTGTTCAGGAAACTGTTAAAAACAGAGCTTTTTTAATCTAACTTCCCTGGTGATCAGTAGGCAGCTTCAGCGCAGAGATACCCTGTATGGGGTGATTCAGGCGCTATATAAAACCCACAAATAAATAAATAAATATAGGTTCAATCAAGCTTGTCAATTAAAAAGGTTTTTATATTTTTGAACCTTTTATTGTGCTACTGTTATAATAGATTGTTTTTCTTCACTGTGTCCTTATGGCTGCGGTGCCTATCGTGGCGCATAGCAGAGCACCTCTACAGTGTCATTTGACACAGTTTGGGGTGCCGGACGATGGGATGGCTGTAATCTTTGTGGTGAGTACTGATGTGTCCTATCCCTACGAGTTGTTTTACTCTTGGGTTACTTTGCCGCCGGTGAATGCGGACGATAGTACGTTTCACTCCTATACTCCCACGCAGGTCCCAGCGAATTATACGCCATATAGGACACAGGAGATTCCTATTTCGGCTTGGCATCATCGCATTTGGTTTAATGGCGCCCTCCCCCACATGGTTACACCGGTTCGTTTGGGCCCTTTCTCCATTCCAGGGGCCCAGCCGGGATTGTCATCAGTCCCGTCATGGTTAATTCGGTAATGGGCAAGCACCCCCAGAATAAGGACGATTTGCCTTATTGGCTTGCTGAGAAATTTGACCAGCTGGAAGCAGTATTTCCGCACTCTACTCCTGTGGAGAAACACAGGATACTCACCATTAGTTTGCAGAAAGACTTAGTCTCAGAAGTGGCCGATTGTGACAACTGGGGTAAAGTTTTTGCAGCTGTCTACTCGAAGTGCTTCGGCACCCCATCTATGGAGGTGCTTCCCTCCGTTATCAAACGTGTTCAAGATCAACATGGTCCGGAGGCTGTGGTCGATTTGGGTATGAGACTTGTCGGTGTGTTCAACATAGTTGCCTCTCTCATCCTTGGTAACCTGAAGGGAGATGCGGTACACTTTCAAGTGGCGAATGGTTTAGCCCTCATAGACGACGTCCATAAACCCAGAGAGTTGCCTAAAATTATTGCGGAGGCTTATAGAACAATAGGCCACAGTAGTTTAGGGATTAAGCCTAATATTATCATTGCAGATGTGCAACAGCAAACTAAAGACGATCGTCCAGCTGTTCCTTAACAAAATTGGAGAACTAAGAAACAAGGAAAGCAGCAACAGAAACAGGGATCTCGCCCCCGCGTCACCGGTACAGGTGTCTAGTGAATGCACATATGATTTGCGCGATCGCACTAGAATTAGGTCACCTGACAAATTTCAGGTTACTGAACAACGTTCTCCTCGTTCTTCACAGGAAACATCGGCCTCGCAGTCCAGTGGCGGAGAACGTGGCAAGGGTCGGGGTGCCCAACAAGGACGTGAGCAACCCCGTCAGCCTGACGGTAAAGGCAAGCAGGATGAGTTTACACGTCAACGTCCCCCATTTCAGAAGAAGAAGGTTGCTGCACTAACAACGAGGTATGCCACAGATAGTGAGAACGCAGCTTCGGAACCTGACAAAGGCACTAACGCTGCTCGACAGCGCAGCGGAGGTTACAGTAGGGCGGCAAGCACTGCGTCCATATCTGGAGGCGACAGCAACTGACACGTTCGTTACTGTAGAAACTGCGGATACTAGAGTGGCTTCCCCTGACAGACTATATGACATAGTCCTCTTAATTGAAGGTGACATACAACATACAATACAAGGGATTTTTTGGGATAATCTGACCTCTACATATGACATTCTGTTGGCGGAGGCGGACTGGCCCCCAGCTGTCGTTTTGGCCGCCCCTAGAGGGGAGGAGGTAATCCTCCCATCTTTCGCACACACTGTGCCAAAGGAACACGCTCAGACATTTGCAGAAGAGTGGGCCCAGGTGCTTGCCTCTGATTTGTACCGTATTCAAGTTGGGTGGGATAAATTGTCGCCAAGCCATGAGATTCCTTTACGGTCTCTGCCCCAGCCGCAACCCCAATATCCCATGCGCCGCGAAGCTAGATCTCACGTCGCAGAAATCCTTGAACAATTCAACAATTGGTGTTATTGAAACCTGTGTGTCACCAATGAATAATCCTCTATTCACTGTAACTAAACCTGATGGGTCGTACCGCCTAGTTTTGGATTACCGGCATTTAAACTATCATTGTCGGACTTGTGCTGTACAGAATACCCACAGTTCTGCCCTCGTTGATAGTCTCATGAGAAAAAGGTTTAAGACCACACTTGACATAACTAATGGCTTTTTCAGCCATAATCTGTCCTCTATTAGTAGTCAGTGGACAGCCTTTACTTCTGGTGGCAAACAAAAACAGTTTAAGAGATTAGCCATGGGCTATAAAAACAGCCCTGGCGTCTTTGCTGCATGTGTAGTCTCTCTGTTAGAGAGCATAGACCCTGATGCATACTCGTATGTTGATGATCTCTATCTCACAGATGACAAATTATGGCAGCATCTGTGTCGCTTGGACCGCATCATTGTTATGTTTGCGGACTTCGGTTACAAATTCAACTTTGCAAAGTCACACATTGCAGAGTATACAGTGTTGTTTTTGGGCTACGAGCTCGACAATGAAGGTCGAGGATGAGCTCCTCACTTCCTGGAGAAGTGCACATGTCTGCTTGCTCCAACAATGCTGGAAAAATTACAATCTTTGCTGGGTTTTCTAAATTTCGGGCGTACTTATATTCCCAATTGTGCCCAGCGTATCAAGCCGCTATATGCCTTGGTACAACCTACTTTTTCCAAATCGACCTGGCTGCCAGAGCATTCAGCTATCTTGCAATCTTTGCAGGCTGATCCTCTTGCTTCGAAATACTTACTGACACGTGATAACTAGGGGTGGGCGGAATTTGCGTAATCGCGTTACGCAAATCTCCGCGAAACGGTAAAAAAACTCCGTGAACACGCAGAAATTCCGCGAACACGCGGAATTGCTTGTTCGCGATGCTTTTTTCCTGTTCACAATCGCTGTTTGCGTGCTCGGGGAGAAATATCTCGCGAACACGCATTTTGAGAACGCGAACAAGCAAAAAATTTTGCGAAGTCGCGGAAAGCAGAATTTTGGGCAATTTCGCGTTCTCCGCGGAACGCGAAATTACCCAAATTCCGCAAATTCTGCGAGCAGAATGGAATTTACCGCCCAGGCCTAGTGATAACCACACTAACCTGGTAATAAGAATTGTACCTGACGCAGTGGGTTTCATGTACTTAACGTTCAATGAGGGCTACACAGTCCCCATTGCTTACAAATCACACCTGTACACTTCGGCTGAAATGCGCTTTTCCACGGTCGAAAAAGTTTTGACTGCGGTGCAGATGGCGATTCTTAAAGAGCGAGCACTGTCAGAGGGGAAATGCATGTTGGTTGTCACACCGTATCCTGCTCTAGGGGCAGTGACGAAAGCCAGTGTACCTAATTCTAAAGCTTTGCATCCACGTTGGATACAGTGGGCCACTTCCTTGACATCACCGGATGTCACCTACATCTTTGATGCCTCATTGCAGACTCAGGAGTACTTGCAGTATGAATTCGTTCATCCAGCTCCTCTGTCTTTGTGCCCGCTTGAAGAATACCATTGTATTATTTACACAGATGATTCAGCGCAACCGGCAACGGAATCAAGGCATGCTTATTCAGCCGCCTGCGCAATTGTAGCGGGTACTTTCGTGAATGGTGAATTCAAGTCTGATGTCGTGCATACGCAGTCATTGGGTGATTGTACCGCCCAGTTGGCAGAGCTACGTGCTCTGGTGCTTGCACTGGAGTTTGCTGATCCTTGAGTTACTACTCTTATAGTGAGTGACTCATTTTACCGTGTTCAGTCTTTCAATGACAATTTATTCTTTTGGTCTCAAAATGAATATCGTGATTCCAAGGGTGGCACAATCAAGCATAAAATGCTTTGGGTTCGAGTGGCAGAACTTAAACAGACTCTGCCTCTCGTGAATGTAATTCACACTCTTGGGAACCAGCGAGTTGGTGTTCACGCTGTCGGGAACAGCTTAGCTGATGAAGCAGCGAAAGCAGCAGTGGCAACATATCTAGTAGAAGCAGTTACAAGATCCAAAAGTAAGATTGACGATGACATCTTGGCAGCTATTGCTGCGATAGAGAAGGGCAGTAATTACCCTAGAGGTTTCCCTTCTCGGTACTCTTATCATTTAAGTCCTGATAAAGTTCCCTATGTGAGAATTAACGACGTTGGTGACAGATTGATTCCCAACGCGGACTGCAGACCTTCCTTGATAACAGCAGCTCACAAAGGTATGGCCTCTGCCCATGCCGGCGTTTCAGCGACTGTTACTGTCTTACAACAACGTTACTGGTGGCGCGGATTATATAAACAGACTCGTACTTATGTTCTTAATTGTGACATTTCCCAGCAGATTAAACCTTCGACTGCTGCGCGCCCACCACAAACTCAGTTGTACATATCTAATAAACCACTTGGGTGTGTTTATCTAGATCACTGCGGTCCTTTCTCCTCTCATACTGCGTATAAGTACTTCTTATTTGCAGTGGATTCTTACACACGTTTTCTTTGGGTATGGCCACAAAGGAGTGCTGATGCTCGAGCTGTCATCAGGAATTTGCGTGTCTTTGTGGGAATTTTCGCATGTGGTACCCTTCATTCTGACCAGGGTCCTGCGTTTACCTCTAAGGTGTACAAAGAAGCCATGAGATCTTTGGGGGTCCAAGTAAACTTTTTGTCTCCATACCGGCCTGAGGGCAATAGTGTTGTGGAACGAATCAACCGTGACTTAAAGCAATCCCTGACAGCTAGGGTTTTAGGCACTGGCAGGAACTGGTTATCCCATCTGTATAACGTTCAACGTGCACTTAATAATCTCCCAGGAAGGACTCTGGGTGGGCCGACCCCATGCGAAATGCTCTTTGGCATAAAGATGTTTGTCCCAGACCTTGATGGTCTAGACATGGCGGCGTCAGCCGCACCCTTTGATGTAGATGATCACTGTGCTGTATTACAGAATCTACAAGAGACCAGAGACAGTCTTGCAAAGGAACACTTGCCCTTCACAACTGATGCTGCTCTTCAGATTCCGGTAGTCAGATGGCTACCTCGAGTTGGTGACCTGGTCCGTGAGAAGGTGGAGAACAAGAAGGAGTTTGTCCCCTCTTATCGTGCACCAGTACCAGAGCTTGGCGTGCAGGGTACAAGAACAGTCATTTTACCTCCACTTCCTGGTCGCAAGGATAACAGGTACATCTCCATGGACAATGTCAAACTACAATGAGTGGCCAATTCTTCTTAGTATGACTCCAGCGGTCTCTTGTCCAGCGATGCTGAGAAATTCTGTCTTGGCTCCGGCATCTACGACCATGCCTGACATTGCCATCGAGATGCATACAGTTACTAATCCTTTGTTGTCACCACCGGCTGGTGGTCGATCTGAAGATACTGAGTATACTTATCCCACAGATGTGTCGTTGCCTGGTTTACAATCACCTGCAGTTGACCAGTCCCGTTTTTCATTTTACACTAACTCTATGACTTCCAATCCCCCATCGAGAGTTTCTATTTTTGCTACTTGGTTAAAGAGACATTTTTTAATCCCCCCCTGGACTTACATTTGGCTGTTGCTCATAAGTATTTTTCTCTTTATGGCCATTGGATTTGTGGTGGTATTTTTTCGCCTTGTAAATGGACACTATCTCACCGAAAGATCTGCAATTAGACTAATTGATGGAACTTTGGCTCCCCACTCCTCATCGCACATCATGAAAAGGAACCAGACTTTTGAGAATATTACTGCTTGGCCTGTGTTAGATGGGATTGTGTGGGATGCTGTTAAATTTCAAATTCATGGTCCCACAGAAGTGATTAATGTCCCCAATGTACTTTGTGTTTCTATGGGAGATGTTGTGAAACGAAACATCCGCTCTGATGATTGGGACGTCCAGGCCATAGAATCATTGTTTTCAGATTTGAAATATTATGCTGCCTTTGATGCTGAGGATTTGTATTTAGACACAGCTAATTATGGGGAGCTGTTTTGCTACCAACACTATGGCAATCATTTCCTACATAAAGCCAATACATTTAGAAATCTTGTTAATTATACACAATGAGAACATTGTCCGGCACCATTGGAAGGCAGCTCCAGAAATGTATTGAACAAATTTACATATTTTACTGATTTCAGTGTTTCTGATCCTGAAGACTTTTATTTTAAAATGGCGGCGGAGTCAGCTTCAAAAGTTAGGCTGACCCACACTAAATTATTGTATTCCAAGTCCTTTATTGGATGAATTGGCTGTTGGGGGCTACTATGAGCTGTGGAAAGATACTATTGATCTTAAATCTGTTTGGGTTCTAAAACATGGCAGGTACAAGGAACAGATGCTCTGCATCGTGCCTGCCTCATCCAAAACCACATGTTATTTTTGAATTCTACCATTTTTCAAACCACCTGCTTTGGATTGGCTACTTCTAAAAAGCTTAATTACTCCTCTATTCCTGATCTGGGTGCTTATCCTAAATGGGACAGTCACACAGATCTGTCCTGTGATACATTGCAGTCATATATTACTAATACGTCCTTCAACATTTCAGAATTAGATCATAAAGGATGGTTGAGATGGCAGATGAGCTCAGATTCCTGTCAACATCATTTTCTGGGTCTACAACCTGAATATACGCAGGTTCGAGTAGACCCCCACTTTGAATCTTCCCATTCAGTTACTACTTACTCTGTAGGGAAGTTATGTCAGAATTGGCTGCAACATTCCATCTTGGCATCTGTTAAACTTAATTTATCAAAATTACATGACAAAATAGATTCGAATGATTTTGTTAAAGGTCCTGTGGGTGGCAGGTCCAAAAGGTGGGTGTATGCTATTTATAACAAAGTTTGGAAATTATCGCAAATTGAAGCTGCTTCCAGATTGAGAGCTATTGATCAAGCCAATTTGGAAAAAGTGCTAGCTGTCATCGATAATAGCATTAACACCCTTTCTTCCAGAATTTAAACATTATATAATATTGTTTCGTCTGTTGTGGATATTGTGCAGGATGATCTGTCCGTTTTATATCATGGTCAAAATCAATTGCGTTCTATAATGCAGTTTGCATGGACTTTGCAAACATTGAAGGTTGGGAAAGTTCCCTGGGACTACATGAATACATCGTCTTTATTCCTGCCGTTTAATCTGACAACAAAACAACAGTTCATGTCCATGAAAGATGCAACATATTCATTACTGCACATTGAAAAGTTGGAACCGTTGCCTTTCTCTGTGGCCGAATTGAACTCCGCTGTGTGGCTTATCCACGGGTTAATAACCTTGCCATTTCCTTTGTTTAAGTTCAGTTTGTGTATGAAACATTATGCCCTAGGCCGATATGAACCATTGGGTACTGCTTTCCTGCATGAAGTTTGGTCACTCCCATTTACATACAGGTGCATGAGAGAAGGTAAAGAAGTTTATTTGAAAGGTGAAGAATGCACTTCCACACCTGATCACTCGGTAGTCTGTAGGCACATACAATTGCATGGTGTATGCAATGTTCAGGCACCGAATTTAGCTTGCGTTCTAAAAGGGATTCCGGTGCCAGCTATTACGCCCGCTTTTACATTGTTAGCTAACGGTAGTTATTTACTTTTGAATAATGAAGCTTGCTGCGGAATGCTGGTGGGGATTCCCTACGTTGTGACTGTCTCACAACGAGTAGTCTGCTGTAAAAATGTCCTTTTCCCGCCCCCGCATGGGAGGCTGGATGTATCCATCTGGCCTTCCATCCCAACCTTGAAAGCAGAGTTCAACAAGATGAGCAGAATAAGGGCTCTATTGTCTCAAAAAGAAGTCTCATCAACAATTGGCTTGGTGCATTTTTTCAAAGTTGTGGGCTCCAGCCTCGTGACCTCCTTCCAAACTATCTTTGGTGTGATACCGGCATTTTTTCATTCTATTTTTTCTAGCGTCTTTTTTGGGCTCCCGTTGATTCTCGCCCTCACGGCTGGTGTGCTGCTGTTGGTCTGCTTACTGCGCAATGGCTGCACAATATGTGTCACACGAAAGCCTGCCACGGCAGCTCCATCTTCGTAACCGGATGCTTGAATATTATGGAACATTACCACTGGCCACTTTAAGTATAGCCTATGGATTGTCCCTCCGGTTTTCCTACTTTACTTGCATGCAACCTGTTTTTCATTGCCTAGATTGTCCTTTCGATTGGGCTCTGGATTTGTGCTTGTCGAACTCGGTGTCTCCTGCCCCGGATTATGATCGACTGATGAGTCCCTTAGTGGCTCATGAGTTGGACTGTTCTGGTATCAGGATTATGGCCTGTGGAGCGGGCACATGGAGTCCTAGGGAATTGGGACATCTGTATGGCAGCGTATGACTTCTTGGCGAGAAGTTTGCATGCATGAGACACACTCTTTGGAGAAGACTTTTTCCAGACACAGAGCAAAGCTGATCCTGTAATGTGATTCACCTAAGCTGATATTTATGGTATGGGGTTCCCCATTCAAACCTAGAGACCTTCTATTAGTTTAATAATACTAGTTTACTAGTGAAGGGAGGGTGGTTGTATTCCACTATCATTTGTAATATGATTTCTCCCTTCATTTTCTATGGTATTGTAACAATGCTGATGGTTTTATTTTTAATCATTTGTCTGCTTATGTTAGCCAAAGTACTGCATCTTAGGACACGTAGTTTATAAAATAAACGTTTTAAGCTTTACTGTGTCTCTGATTACTCTTGTTGTGGACTGATATGAGAATAATAACGAACAGGTATTTCTAATTCCCACCATTCCTGAGAGTACTCTAAGTCGCGTGTTCTGGGTTGTCTAATCATTGGTCGCTTCGAGATGATACGGAGAGCGAATGAGACACTGATGCTAGTCGGATAGGGATTCTGGGTACTGAGGTGAGTTTTTGGTACACCGCAATTCACTGAGGTCCTGGTTTCCTGTGCATAGTTCTGTGCATTAGCAGAATCCCTGCAACAATACATTATCCATTTACTCATTTAATCACCCAAGCAGTACCGCTGTACTTATGTAATTACTCAGGCACTGCCCATGCACTTATGGTATCACTCAGGCACTACCCATACACTCTTGCAATGACCCAAGCATAACTGTTGCACTAAGCCTTCACTCAAGCACTACCCATGCACTCATCCAATCACTCAGACACTACCCATCCACTCATATATTCACTCATGCACTACTCCTGCAGTCATGCAATCATCTAGGCAGTACCCATGCACTCATGCAGTCATTCACTCACTAATCTTGCACTCAGTCATTCACTCTGGAACTATTTATACACTCTTGTAATGACCCAAGCATTACTGTTGCACCAATCCTTCCACTCAAGCGCTACCCATGCACTCATCCAATCACTCAGGCACTACCCATGCACTCATCCATTCATGCAGGCAGTATCCCTGCACTCATGCAATCACTCAGATACTACCCATACACTCATTCATTCACTCAGGCACTACTCCTGCACTCATGCAATCACCCAGGCAGTACCCATGCACTCATGCGATCACTTACTCACTACTCTTGCACTTAGTCATTCACAGTGGCATTACCTATACACTCTTGTAATGACCCAAGCATTACTGTTCCACAAATCCTTCGACTCAAGTGCTACCCATGCACTGATCCAATCACTCAGGCACTAACCCTGCACTAATCCATTCACTCAGGCACTATACCTGCACTCATGCAATCACCCAGGCAGTACCCATGCACTCGTGCAATCATTCACTTACTACTCTTGCACTCAGGTATTCACTCTGGCACTACCTATACACTCTTGCAATTACCCAAGCACTACTGTTGCACTAATCCTTCCACCCAATCACTACCCATGCACTGATCCAATCACTCAGGCAATACCCCTGCACTAATCCATTCACTCAGGCACTACTCCTGCACTCATGCAATTACACAGGCAGTGCCCATGCACTCATACAATCATTCACTCACTACTCTTGCACTCAGTCATTCACTCTGACACTACCTATACACTCCTGCAATGACCCAAGCAGTACTGTTGCAGTAATACTTCCACTCAAGTGCTATCCATGCAGTCATCCATTTCCTCTAATACTACCCATGCAGTCATCCATGCACTCAGGCACTAACCATACACTCCTCCAATCACCCAGGCACTATCCATGCACTCATTTAATGACCCAGGCATTACTGCTGCACTCATTCTTTCACTCAGGCAGTACTCATGCAGTCATACAATGACTCAGACATTATCTTTGCAGTAATTCATACAACACATACAAGTTTGACTATTTTTAACTGGGCGGTAAAATCCGCTCCGCTTGCAGAGTTTGCAGATTTTTGGCAACTCCACCTTGCGGACCATAGGTTTTTTTGTGTTTGTGATATAAATATGAATTTTCGCACGTGCTGGAGCGACTTGCCTGCGATCGCCGATGAGATTTCCCATCTGTTCGCGAACGCCACAAGAATTGGTAGCCGGTCGTACGTTCCCGCGAGAGTGTGCGATCGCGAACATGTCATTCGGGCACGCCATCGGACTTCTGGCGGAAGTTTTGCGAAGATTGTGAACACGCAGAATTTGCAATCTGGAGAAGAATCTCTCCTGGGCAGCAACAAAACCTTCTCGAAACGGTGATTCTGTTTTTAAAAAACTCCTCAGATTGACATTTGGCTGTACTGTTCTTTTTTACTTTTTTTTAAGAGGAAGGAAGTGCCCCAGAATCTCCAACTTCCTTTTCCTGTCCAGCTAGCTTCTCCCAGTGATTTGTCCATCTCCTGTTCAATTTTAATTTGGATTTGGAGCTGGAAGGATCACTCTTTGTGGCTGCTGCATCATATATCAATGGATTTGAGGACTTTTGAATCTGAGATTTCACAAGTAAGATGGAAAATTGGTGTTGTTTGTTTGATTGGGGCATTGCACCTACATTTTTTTGGTACGTTTCATTGCTTTTTAAAATTCTATTGTGGTGGGTGGCCTGTAGTTGAGTAGGAGTCTAGGGCTTTCTTTGTAAGTAAATTTTCATCTTTTATAAAGGAAACATGTTGCACAATTCAGTGTATTTCCTCCAAATTTTGAAATTAATTAATTAGCAATATGTATTTAATTCACTAGCCAATACTATAGACCTTTCAGCCAGTAGGCCTGGAGCTACTCATGGGTACATCAAACAACTGTTTTTGTGGTGTCTGTTGAATTTAAACATCATTTAGGGCCTGGGTGGCATTGGGTTGAATAGCAAAATGTGTTTTTTGGGGGTATTTCTTTTTTTTCGTATCTGTTAATTAAATGCCTTTGCTGGATGTATCTGGTGTGGTTGTTGTGTAACTTGCAAACCTTTTTTAGCCCTGTGTTTTTTTTCGTATTTGCATTGTTGCATTAAAGCTGTGTTGTTTAGCATGCCTCTTTTGTCTGGCCATATGGGGCCTGCTTGACTTCATTGTTTTACAGGCCTTCTGCTTGTTGTGGCTGTGAGTGACGATGTGGCAGGTGGCCATTTTGTGGTGGTAGTACTAGTTAGTGTGCTGCTTTTGCCATAGGCCTGCATGTTTTTCCTTTGTTCCTCTTGGCTTACTGGTTCCATCCCCATTGCCAGCTGCAGCTCCTTGAATGCTGCATCCCACGTGATGCACAATGCCAAACAGGTTCCATTGCATTTGTATTTTTTTTTGTTCTTCTTCTTTCCTATCCTTTCTGACTGTACACAGTAGTACACCATGAAAGCCCTTGTTGTCAAAGTCTCACAAATGGGCACACGGTTGTTATGTTTTTTTTAAATAACTAAACTGAGTTGATAAAATTGAATAATATTATTAATAACACTAACAAGTGTGACCACACACTAATTTATATATTATTATATTTGTTTGTTTGTACTAGTAGGAATTGAACCACAACAACAAATGCCATGTTTCACTGATTTTCTTGTGGCTTCTTTACTTTTGGGTGCACTAAAGACTGAGGAGGAGGTGTCATCATTTCCCGTTATACTACCAGACAGAAGTCCTGCTGCGCACAACGTCACGTGCGACCACAGACAGGCATCTCTTCAACTTGTGCCACTGCGTGCTGCTGACATCTGAAGAAGATGGCCCCAAAGAAAGGTACCAGGTCCTCCAGGACCAAGAAAGTTGCCAGTGAGAAGGAACTGCCACTTACCAAGACTGGTGTGCCGCCCAAGTTGTTTTTTGGGAAACAAAAACTGTGCCTGCAGCAGCAGTGTCCGGGGAGCAAGCTGGGAGCAGGACCCCGCATCAGTGGACCCATCCCTTAAACCTAGGCCCAAGCCCATGTCTGTCGCTGAGGCAGCCAGTCTAATCACAACAACACCGGCTAGCAGTGATGTTGAAATTGACTTATCACTATCACAAAGTAGTACCTAATCAACGCAGGAAACTCAGATAAGTGGACAACAACAGCCACTACAACAGCCGCACCCAATGCCCACAACAGTAGTTCTTCCCAAAGTAGGGGCAGTTCAGGAGCTAGAGCTTCCTGCAGAGGAAGAAGAGCCATTGTCTTCCAGATCCCCAGCAAGGAAAAGGAGTGTTAGTCCATTGAGGTCTTCTGCAAGCCCCACTTCTGATGATCTAGATGCTCTTTGGATGCCACCACCTCAGTCTGAGAGTGTGACCGCCACGAGAGAAGGCTAGGAAAAAGGAAGGTTACAGAAAGCCTTAGAGTTATGGAGGTAGATGTAGAAGAGGAGGATAATGACGAGCAAGTCATCATTGACAATAGTCCTGCCCCAGTATAGACTGACATTATTACCACATCCGAAATTGTTGTGAGTGATGTGGCATGGATACCACCAACACAGATAACACCAACACCATGTGCAGCTTCCATACTTGCATTTGCAAAGGCCCGGCACAACCACCTCAGTAGAAGTAGGTACTGCATCTGCAGAGAGTCAAACTTCACCACACCCCCCTTCCAGTTCATCCGGCATTGCAAGTGGCACCTCCAGCAGCACCAGAAAGATCACCTCACCAGTTTGGGACTTATTTTCGGTTAGCAGTAAGGATGAGAACGTTGCTATATGCTCCATTTGTGGAGAAGGTGTTAGTCGGGGCAAGCTTGGTACAAACTATCATACTGTAGGCCAAACAACCCAGCTGAAAAAACACCACTTGTTCCAGTGGGAGGTGCACCTTAAAGGCCAAAAACTCTTCACCCACTGCTGTTGGTGGTGATGAAGAAGTAGAAGATACGATCACGGTGGAAGGTGAGGGAGACATTTTCTCTGGAACACAAAGTAGCCCTGTCCCTAGCAGTGCAGTGGTACCGCCCAAATCCTCATCAGCCTCAGCAACATCTCAGTGGCACAAGAGTAAGAGTCAGGCTGAGACACTAAGGCAAGAGAGTCCCTTAATGAAAAAATGTGCGGCAGTGAGCATAGCAACATCTGGTGCCAAGAAGTCACCTGCATCAGTGGCACAAGAAAAGAAAACAATCCAGCCTACTATTCTCAGCATGTTTAGGTCAGAGGGGCAGTACGAACGCAACCACCCAACGGCACGTTTGTATAATGCGAAGCTGGCTAAAATGTTAGCGCTGGACCGCCTCCCTTTTTCTTTTGTGGAAGGGGTGGGTTTTCTTGAATTTGTGACAGCCATCTGCCCAAAATGGAAGGTTCCCAGCCGGTCCTATTTTGCCAGAGTTGCTGTTTCAGCACTACATCACGACATGCTGGAATTGCATGGATAAGCTTTGCAGCAAAGTGCTGTTCACACTATCCACCTGACAACACACATCTCCATCTCAGGCACTAATTGTACCTGACTGACGCTCATTGTTTAACCTCAGCCCTTATCTGCCATATAGCCTTGGGCTGTCTCAGACGGGATGGCGCCGATGCGGGGGCCCGATGCTCTGGAGTTGCTGCAAGATTCATAAGTGGCCATACTCTACCCCCCAATTTCTCTAAAGTATGTCACCTGGTCTCCTCATTTTAAGGATTTCCACCCCCGGGACCAATTTCAATCAATCTCAATAAGACGCCGAGATCACCCAGCGTGGTGTTGGCACTGGACCAAGTGACTATATAATCTCACCTGGGTTATGGTCCAAATAACACTAACCTATTGGGCCCCCATGAGGTACTTTTCTTCCACTGCTGGTCTACCAGAACTGATCTGCTTCCCAGCCCCCTGTTTCTACTCCCCTCCCATATTCCCTCTTTCCTCTATTGGGCAGTTGTTCCGCTATGTTTAATTATACAACTGTAACTAACTTAATTATGTAAAAAGGTTATTCTTGTTATTCCTGAACGAGGAAAACTGAGCAACATGGTTGATGACCGGTGGAGCTGCTAGTCAGCTATAGAGGAGATCGGCCTTGGTTCACCCCCTCGGCCGTCACCTACCCAGCCGGACAATGGGCACAGTTCTCCCCGTCTCCCCCCTATATCTCCTTTTTCCCCATACCTCCATGAACTACCGTAACATTGTTTTTCTTTGTCTTGTGTGTTTACTTGCTCTTGTAACTGATGTCATTTGTAACTGGTAAAATAACGATCCTCATGTAAAGCGCTCTGATACCTCCGGGTCTAGCCAGTGCTATAAAAAACTCGTCAAATAAATAAAAATAAATAAACAGACATGTGGAACAGTTGCCAAGCCACTGATTACATGTGCATCACTGCACACTGGATCTTTTCTGTGGGGGTTAGAGAGCAAAATATCTGCTAGTGTTGACACTGCTGAGATTTTTAATGCCACTCAGAAACGTAGCCATGTTCGCCATGGAGAAATCTCATGCTGCTGCAAACATTTTGGAAGAGTTTAACAGCAAGGTCTTCGAATGGCTGCACCCAAGAGGGCTTAACATTGGTTTTCATTTGTTGCCACGGACTATGGCAGTAATATAGTTAGGGCCATGTCCAATTGGAGGCTATTTCCGGGTCCTGTGTTTGGCGCAATGCATTAACATTATTGTTCAAGACTTTCTGAAAAAAGAAGACCAAGTCAGCAACTTACTGACCACCTGCTGAAGAATCTGCACACATTTCAGCCATTCTTTTAAAGCCCGGAAGCAGCTGTGGATCATTCAACGTGATCATAGAGTGCCAGTTGAAGCACTCATCCAGGAGGTGCCAACACGTTGGAACTCAACTTATTACATGCTTGAACGTCTGTTTGAGCCGTACAGACCAATCATTGAATATGTCATGCAAAGAGGGGATTCTACTGTGAAAGACATGACCGTTGAGATGGACCAATGGGGCCTAGTTACATGCCGGACAGAAATGCTACTTCCTTTCGAGCTCATTACAAGTGAAGTCAGCAAGGAGGACTGTACTATGGGCCAAGCTATCCCATTGTTGCACATGCTACAGGAATAGCTGAAGGGAGTGTCTGCAATGTAAGCAGGTGTGGAGGAAAAAAAAGAAGCATTTGAGTTGTTGGAGAGCTTAACCCTTTGCTTAACTGAAAATACAAGGGTGCAAAGAGAAATGGTGTCAACCAACCGTTACATTTCTGCCACAATTCTGGATCCACGGTTCAAAGCAGTACTGAACACTAACACATTGATTCCTTTTTCAGAAGTGGATGTTGCTAAGTACAAAACTTGGATATCTGTGGAAGCCAGTCAATTAGAAAAAGAACAGCCGGCAATTAGAGGCCTGCTACTCCAGGCTACAACAAGAACTGCAGAGCAGCTGGCGTCAAGTTTAACTTCAGAGCCTGAAGGCAGTGCGGTTGGTTCACAGCAGCCAAAACCACCACCAACAGCAAGAACAACATCAACAACAACATGAACAGATGTATCAGCCCCACCAAAATTGGAACAGGATGGTTTCTACAGCAAGGGCTTGTTAGGTCCATTGCTGAATCTAAGCCAAAGGAAGCCAAGCAAAGCGAAGCACCCCTGAGCATTGAGCGGACGGTCCAGGCCTATCTGGATGACCCACATCAACAATAGGAGCAAAAGGGGGATAAGGAAATCAGACCGCCCCCCACTCCATCAATTTTAAACACAACTAGGTCTGACCTCCAAGAGCAGTCAGTCACACATTTTTAGAGACTCCTGGGGGCTACTGTATCCTTTCAAGAACACCTTGCCAGTACAGTTCCGTTCAGCAATCAATAAACTGATTAGTCCCTGCTGCTCCAATTTAAAAGGGTTGTCAATAACCACATCACAAATAGATACCACAGTGGTAAAATATCTTCACATCAATGTGTGTATCAAATTGTGAAAACTGTGCAAAGAGAACAAAGTTCTCAATAGATTAGATAGGTTTGGGCAGGATGAGAGACAGTGCAGTGAGTGCACTGATGCGGAGGGAACTGACAATCACAGTCTTCAAAGTGGAAGGGGACCAATTGGTCTTAGTTCCTGTACTGATGGTGGTTGAAGGTACGCTGGACACAAGCAATCACTTGATTTGGTGTGAAAAGGACTGAGGTGAGGATTGGTGCCTGACGAAGTTGCCTTGATGGTTTGGCGACGAAACATGTTGGCCTTTGGCAAATGAAAGTGGCCAGATACATGCCTGCTTTTTAAACTGGGGACGCTCACAACATTAAATAAAGGTGGTGTTGTATGTGAGTGATACCTCATTTTTGATCTACTGAGAACTTTGTTCTCTTTGCACGGTTGGGGATGACGGAACACTGAGTGAATGACCAAGCCTCAGTGTTGTTGGTCACACACTTACTATGTTGCTTTGACCTTCCACTCTTGTGGAATTCTAACACACACCTCTTTTCCTTTCTCCTTCTTTTTTGTTAAGGTTAAGAAAGCAACCAATGATGATAATGTGGGCACACTGGTGAGTATCATCCAGTAGCCATGTGGGTTTGCGCATGTGAGGGGCTTTCTAACCCTTCTCACATTTTTCAATTTTTTTTCATTTGATACACACATCGATGTGAAGATTTGTTACCACTGTGGTATTTATTTGTGATGTGGTTATTGACAACCTTTTTAAATTGGAGCAGGGACTAATCAGTTCATTGATTGCTGAACGGAAGTGCACTGGGAAGTTGTTCTTGAAAGGATATAGCAACCCCCAGGAGTCTCTAAAAATGTGTGACTGACTGCTCTTGGAGGTCAGACCTAGTTGTGTTTATAACTATCTGGATGACCCAACAGAGCTCTACATTGATCAAAACCCATTGCTGTATTGGTATGGGAAAAGCCGCCAATGGCCAGTGCTCAGCATGCTGGCGATAAACTATCTGGCTTGCCTGTCGCAAGTGTCTCTTCTGAGCATGTTTTCAGTGCTGCTGGTGCCATTGTAACAATGAAAAGGACCAGCCTCTCACCCCAAAACGTTGAGAGAGGTTAACCTTGATCAAAATGAATCAGCCCTTTATACCACCGGATTACACCATACCTGAATTAGCACAGCAGGAAGATGATGACGGCGACTTAGGTCATGAAGTATTGTGATAGATGACCTACTTCTGGGTGAACCACCAGAGTTTGAGGATGAGCTCTACTTCCCTGACAACTAGGCTTTCAATTTGTTGTTACATTCTTCCTTATTTACTTTTATTAATTGTGTGTGTCTCTGTCTTTCTGGTTCGAATAACAACAAATCTAACACCACCTTCTTATTCTTTTTTTTACCGTATTGGAGTCGCAACTCTGTGCATTTATTAAAGAGATAAGTCCACTCCTCCGAGTCCTGCTCCACCCTGACTCGCCCTAAATCCATTTCCTTCAAGCCAGACATTGGATGGAGAATAGTACAAGAAATGTGTGCCTGCCTTGTCAAGTCCCTCCAAAGAACTTGACTATAGCTATCCTCCTTTTCAAGCCGAGAGGGACTGCCCCTTAAGAACAACAGGTAATGATGGATGGCATGCATTCGATGCTGACTCTGAGTGATTGGTGTTAGTGTTGTTGTTGTGCATGAAGTGTACTAGTATTATTTAATCTACACACAAAAAAGTGATTCAAGTCAATGTATCCCTTGCTGTTGTTTAATAACAAAATTGTACTTCTACTAAAGGCTGATTTATTGCATTTTTGAATATGAAATCTATTCTGGACTCACTCGGTACACCATAGAGTTGGACACCATGATGATGATGACCATACTATACTCATCGCAGTCAGTAAGTAGGATAATAGATGATTCATGGAATAACTTGGGGTGTTTCATGAAGTGGCCTAAAAGGTAAACAAGTCAACAACAACAGCAGACCTACATGTCTGTGTAGTGGGGGAGGCGAGTGTAGTGGTATGACTGACAGTCGTGCATTGATTTAGTTACTTAATTTGGAAAATGCTATGCTGCTGTATATGTGTGCTCTGTCTAGCTCAAATTCTAAGCTAGGTGGAGGTTGGGTGGGCGCCATGGGCCTGCTCTGTCCTGTTGTTGTTGTAGGTTAATGCTGGAAACAGAGTAGCAGACATGATTTAGCCATGCCGCCTCTGAAAGTGTTCTTGTTGCACTCCTCCGTAATTTATGCATATTTTTTCTCCTTGATTTTTCAATATCCCTTTTGTTTTTCCATCTACATTTACAGGCAGGACTTTACCCTGTGCTATACTGGGGAAAAACTCACACTTACCTTACCAATCCACATCTGCCAGGCAGGCAGTGGCACCAAAGATTGATGTACGGAGCACACATGGACAGGTGGAACAATAAATCAATCAATCAATCAGGGAATTGTAAGTGTGCTACTCACCCGTGAGGGTCTCAAGGCTCTGAGGGGCATTTGTAGATCTGTCTCGCCGAAGAGCCAGGTCTTGAGGGTCTTCCTGAAGGTGTTCAGGGAGGGGGCTCATCTGATGTCTGTCGGTAGCTCATTCCAGGTCTTGGCTGCAATGTGAGAGAAGGATCTTCCACCTGCTCTGGCTCTGTGGATGCACGGGGTTTCAGCCATTGTGACATTGGAAGATTGGAGGTTTCTTTTCGGTACGTGGAAGTTGATTCTGTCGTTGAGGCATTTGGGTTCGTTGTTGTGCAGGCATTTGTAGGCGTAAGTGAGGATTTTGAAGGTGACTCTTCTCCACGGGGAGCCAGTGGAGTCTTCATAGGTGGTGGGTGATGTGTTCGTGCCGGGGAATGCCAAGGACGAGTCTGGTGGCAGTGTTCTGTATTGTCTGGAGTTTGCGCAGTAGGGACTTGCTGATGCCGGCATAAACGGCGATACCATAGTCCAGTCTGCTGGTGATGAGTGCGTGGGTGACTGTCTTCCTTGACTCAGGGGGGATCCACTTGAAGGTCTTGCAGAGGATGCAGAGGGTGTTGAAGCAGCGGGCGTTGACAGCGTTGAGGTGGCGGTTCATGGTGAGTGATGAGTCGAGTACAATTCCAAGGTTCTTGGCGTGGTCTGAGGGGGTAGGTGGGCTACCGAGGGCAGTTGGCCACCATGTGCTGTCCCTTGCTGAAGGGGTGGTACTGAGGACGAGGACTTCTGTCTCGTCTGCGTTGAGCTTCAGGCAGCTGTTGGTCTTCCAGACTGCAACGTCTTGCATTCTTTTCTGGAACTTGAGTTTGGCAGTGGTGGGGTCTTTGGTGAGGGAGAGGATGAGTTGGGTGTCGTCAGCGTAGGATACGATGTTGAGACTGTATTGTCAGACGATGGCCGCAAGGGGGGCCATGTAGATGTTAAAGAAGGTCGGGCTCAGTGATGACCCCTGTGGGACTCTGCAGGTGAGTTTTGTGGGATTGGAGAGGAAGGGTGGCAGTCTGATCCTTTGGCTTCTTCCAGTGAGGAATGATCGGATCCAGTCCACGGCTGTTCCTTGTATGCCTGCATCGTGTAGTCTGGTGGATAGTGTGTGGTGGGAGATGGTGTTGAAGGCCGCTGAAAGGTTTTGTGGGATTAGGGCAGCAGAGTGGCCTTGGTCCAGGAGGGTGCGGATGTCGTCTGTGGTGGCGAGTAGGGCAGTCTCTAGGCTGTGGTTGCTTCAGAATCCAGATTGGGACGGGTTGAGGACGGAGTTCTCTTCGATTAATTGTGTCAGTTCCATGTTGAGTGTTGTCTCTGCGGCTTTGGCTGCGAAAGGGAGGAGCGAGATGGGCCGACAGATCTTGAGGTCGTTGGGGAAAGCAGTGGGCTTCTTAAGCAGGTGTCTGACTTCTGCATGCTTCTAGTCATCTGGGAGGGTGCCTGTTTTGAAGATGGTGTTGATGGTGCGTTTTAGTTCGCGTGTGATGGCGGCAGTGGCTCTGTGGTAGATGTGCGGGGGCAGATGTCGGTGGGGGCCCCCAGGTGGATGCCTTTCATGGTCGAGGTGGTGTCTTCAGCTTTGATCGGTGTCCAGTTGGAGATGGTGGGCTGGCCGGTGTCTCTGGTATGGCGGGGGGCCATTTGTGGTGCCTGGTGGATGGAATGTCAACATTGTCGTAGAGGTTTTTGATCTTGAGGTGGAAGTTGGTTCCAAGCTTGTCGCAGAGGTCTTGAGATGGGGTGATGTCTGTGGCTTCGCTGCATGGGTTGGTGAATTTTTGAATGACGCTGAAAAGTTCCTTCGCGGTGGTGGAGTTGGCGAGGATTTTGTTGTGGATGAAGTTCCTCTTGGTGTCTCTGATTTGGCTGTGGTAGTCTGTCACGGCGTCCTTGTAGGTGGTGTGGTTTTCGGTTGTCTTGGTGTTTCTCCAGTTCTTCTCCAGGCATCTACAGGTGCGCCTGGCTTCTTGGAGAGCAGTTGTGAACCAGGCAGCTTTTCTGGGGCGTTGTATGTCGGGGTTGCGTAGTGGGGCAAGCTCGTCTGTGCAGTTGGAGATCCAGGTGTTGAGTTCTCATGCTGCGTTGTTTGCATTGGATGCCCAGGTGTGGTTGTCTCGGGTGAGGGGGGAGTTAGATTGCTTGTCAGTAACCTTGCTCCAGTTCCTTCGTGGTGGGCATGGGGCTGGTTTGGGTGTCTTGGGTTTGTCAACAGCGAAGTGTATGCAGTGGTGGTCAGTCCATGGTGGTTGCATTGTGTGGCTGAAATGGACGCTGTTTCCTGCCGCAATGATGGGATCGAGGGTATGTCCTGCTTTGTGGGTTGGTGTGTTGATGAGTTGTTTAAGTCTGATGCTGGCGAGGTTGTCATGAAGGATGGTGGAGTTGGGGTAGCTGGGGTTGTCCAGGTGGAAGTTCAGGTCTCCAATGATTATGTAGGTCATTGAGACAATGGTGTGGGGTGTGATGAAGTCTGTGATGGTGGTGGTGAAGGGTGTCCAGGGGCCGGGGGGGTGTCTATAGATGAGGGTTCCTTGGTGTATGGCTGTGGGGGTAGTCTGGATCTGGAAGGGCAGGTATTTGGTGGTGGGGAAGGTTTCGCTGGAGGTGGTGAGGAAGAGGGTGCTTCTGTGGGCGATGGCAAGGCCCCCTCCAGGGTGGTTGCAGTCGTCTTTCCTCTGGATCTTGTATCCGTCCAGGATGGTGGTGTTGATGTTGGGGGGTGGAAGATGCGTTGGTCCAGGTCTCTGTGAAGAAGGCGATGTCGGGCAAGACGGAGTCAAGTAGGTTCCAGATTTCCATGGCGTGTTTGTGTACGGAGCGTACATTGAGGAGGATGCATTTTAGGGTGTCACCTGTGTTGGTGGTGTTGGAGACCAGGGTGGTGGTGAGGGTCTGTCGACAGTGGAGGCAGGGGAACTAACTGTGGTTCGTGTTCTGCGAGGCCTGTTGGCATTCCCCAAGTCTTCTGGGGTTGAGTGCGAGGAGGGTGGTGGTGTTGTAGCGGTGGATGGCCGAAGATCCAGGGTTCCGGTTGCTGGCAGCGAGGAGGTTGGTGGTGTTGCAGCAGAGGAGGGTCGGAGATCCAGGGTTCCTGTTGCTGGCCGTGGTCGGGTCATGGATGGGCGCAGATGGGCTTGGCTGTTGCGCACCTTTGGCGTGCCGGCTGTGTGGCCGGGCAGCACCGGCATTAATAGGGGAGGTGGGAGGGAGGCACAGCTGGGAGGTGGGAGCGGGAAACGGGAGAGGCGGGGTCCGCGGGAGCAGCAGTGGCGTGTAGGGGAGCAGGAAGCGGGAAAAACAGGATGAACGGCACAATAACAAGGAGGGCACAATAAATAAAAAAACAGGCACAAGGCAAAAACAAGGCACAATAATGGGAAAAAAGAGAAGCACAACTGGAGAGGCAATGGGGCAACGGGGCAAAAAGAGGGCGCAACCGAGGCAGGAGCCGAGGTTCGAACCCCTACCCTCACTGAGTCCTGCCTGAGCAGAGGCACAGCACGGAACTGGAGCTACGGGGGTAGAGAGTAGGTCCCTGGCGAAGGTCAGAGGTCCTGCTCGCGCTCACCACGCAGTGGCCGGCATTATTACGGGAGGTGGGAGGGAGGCACTGCTGGGAGATGGGAGCGGGAAACAGCAGAGGGGAGGGGCCACGGAGGCAGCAGCAGCAGGTGGGCGAGCGGGAAGCGGGAAAAACAGGTTTAACAGCACAATAGCAAGCATGGCACAATAAATAAAAAACAGGCACAACAAAGCGCAATAATGTGTAAAAAGAGAGGCAAAACAGCAGAAGCAACAGGGCAAACAGAGGGCGCAACCTAGGCAGGAGCCGAGGCTCTAACCTCTACCGGCACTGAGTCTTGCTTGGGCAGAGGCACAGCACGGAAGCCGGAGCTACGGGTGGAGAGAGCAGGTCCGTGGCCGAGGTCAGAGGTCCTGCTCGCGCTCACCACAAAGCAGCAAGCATTAATAGGGGAGGTGAAAGGAAGGCACAGCTGGGAGATGGGAGCGGGAAACGGCAGAGGGAAGGGGCTGTGGGGGCAGCAGCAGTGGGTGGAGGAATGGGAAGTGGGAAAAACAGGTGGAACGGCACAATAACAAGCAGGGCACAATAAATAAAAAACAGGCATAACAAGGCAAAAACAAGGCACAATAATGGGGAAAAAGAGAAGCACAACAGGAATGTCAACTGGGCAACGGGGCAAACAGAGGGCGCTACCTAGGCAGGAGCCGAGGCTCGAACTCCTACCTGCACTGAATCCTGCCTGGGCATAGGCACAGCACAGCAGCCAGAGCTACGGGGGGAGAGAGCAGGTCCCTGGCCGAGGTCAGAAGTCCAAGAGTAATGCCGAGATGCAACTTCCCTATTTGACCATAACATACATAGTAACTCAGTATCATTCATCATTTTAATTAATTTGATTCATTTTTTCTTTTCAATCATTACTACTGAGTGTGTTGTTGTTTAGTATGTTTGCTCTTTGCTTATAATTGACCCCTAAGGCTATTTTTTTTTTTGCTAGCTTTAAAAGGAAGCCCGGTACAACAGAACATAAAATGTATGTAATTTGGGTCTCTCTGAGGGCAGACAGGCAAGACAATTGCACAATAATAATATATTGCTGCCCTGTACTATTAGTCTAGTACTACTTATCATTAACCATCAAGTCATCATCATGCATGCATTTCCTTTATCTCCCTTAACAGATTTATGATGGTTTCTGCCAAGATTGTGTGTTGTTCATGTGTAGTGTTTGTCTTTGTCAAACCTTTCCCTCAAATATCCCTTCCCAGCCATTCATCAAACCATAACCCTCTTCCCCCGGGCTGTGTGATTTGTATTGAGGTGTGACTAAAATACATTTCTACTAATAATTGATCACACATTTGCTGGGGCGGATGTGGTGAAAGCAACACTGACTCAAGGCAGGGCGAGGATCTTCTTCTGCTCTAAGTATATATGTATATATATCGGTCACACTGGCAACGGATTAGATTGCCCAGTGCCCACCCATGCTCAGTAGCATTCGCTATTATTTTTTTTTCCAGAGGAACATGTTTTTTAACCAATTAATAATTATTAATTGACAGCACAGATTCAAATTATCATCCTTCCTTCCTTCCAGCACTAAAGGTTACGCTTTTACACTTCAGTTTGTTGTAATTTGTACTAGGCTATCCCTGCCACCATTATGTTTTATTTTACTTTAGCATTGCTTAATATCAATATCATTCATCATCACTTACTTCTCGTTCGGCAGTCTTCTTCATGTGTACTTACAACTTACTGTACTTCTACTACTCGTTCCTTAGTCTCCCTCAAGTGACTGACTTGTCTAATTTTTTTTTGTGCAAAGGCAACTGTCTACTACTGCTACCACTACCCAACATGGCAACTTAGGAAACCAAACCATCACCATGCAGCAATTGCTTTGCCTAAACATCAATCACAGGTAAGAGAAGAAGTGTGGGGGAGTCAAAAATGTATATACTATGGAAATTAATCAATTTACAAACTCACATCCTTCTGAGTACATACTACAAAGGGTTTTTGTTGCAGAATGCATAGACTAGGAGGAGAGACTGACAATAGTAGGACACGTGAGGGTACTGCATCTATCTGTCGGCGTGTTACACTATTGGCAGATTTCAAAAACTGGCTGTGGCCCTGCAGCAAAAGGAGGAAACAAACAAGGTGACGTAAAAGAGTAACCCCCCCAGAAAAGATTTGCATCATATGTATTAAAAAACTATAATTTGATTACCCTAACAAATATAAACTGGAAGAAAAATACCTGACCCACCCCTTTCCCTAACCCCAACCAATGTCCAGTAAATTAAATAAATGTCCATGTCGAAGTTGAAGAAAAAGTAAACCCCAAGGTTCCCCAACTAGTCCCAACATCCCACCCCCCAAAAAAGGATTAAAAATGGGGCAAGAGTCAAAGACTGAGGTGATGATGACATCTAGTGGCGGGGGTGCCGGCTAGTTCTTTCCAGGACCTCCTCCAGCTTGGCCTCCAGGCGCGGAACACTGAGGAGCCTGCAGTGCCGAAGGTTCCTTCAGGAACAACACGTCGCCGTACCACTAGAGGCATGGGTGGCTGGCTGGGCCCCGGGGCATTAAAGGGAGAAGCTGCAGCTGCCGCCTCCTCCTTCGTCTGGGCAACCAGCCGGCGATTTTCATTCAGGATAGCCTCCAGCTTCCTTTGCCAGACCCTGGCTGCCAACTCCTGCCTAGTAGTTTGGGAAGGAGTAGCTATATGAAGAAAGGGAAAAAAAGACAATTGTAATCAATACTCTTAGCAAAACAGTAACACAAAATTAAATTACACCCTTAAAAATTATAGTGGCACAGTAGTAGCACTAGCAGTTGTGGTATCCACTCCTCCTCACTTCACTTCCTCTGGCCCTAAGATTTGGATGTGAATATTATACTTTCAGTCACTCTGGAGTAGAGTAGAAGTATCCTTTTTCTTTCTCTTGTTTAGCACATTTAATCTTGTAGGCATGCCAGCTCACTAAGCTTGAAAGTTGTGCCCTAGACAGACATACTCGTGTCGCAGACTCATGTACTTTACTATTTTCTGCTTGTGGGGCAGCTGTACTACACAATTATATATTTCCATTACGGCCATACTCTGTTAAATGAAAGTCAATGGCAAAAGCTCAGACAATTTCACTTTCACCCGGACTACTGTAATAATATACATGATGATGGTTAATGCTGACATGCTTATGGATGATGAGAAATGGAGGCACAACATCATGTCACTCATTTGATGATGATGATGATGACATACTGATTGATTTGTAAGTACTAGTTACCATCCAGCTGATAGGCAACCCATGGCTGACAGAGGGAGGGGACTGGAGCGGAAGTGGGCCTCGGAGTCGGAGGGAGGCGATTATGGGTAGGGTAAATAATAGTCATGCACTATATATATGCTGTGCTTGCAAACTACTGTGAGTCAAGGGAGTATTTCATTCTGAAATACAAGTACAACCTCAAACCTTTGAATCAAAAACAAAAAAAGAGTCTTTGTTCTTCCAAGGGCTTGTTAATTCATTTAGCAGTACATTGCTCTTCTAGCATTATTATTATTTTATTCGTAATCTTCACCCTTGGCTTTGGTACTCTGGCACAGTTTAATTATCTTTTACATTCTCTTCATCGAGTCTGACGCTGTTTTCACCTACTCTATGATACCATCCAGCCATCCATCCATCAAAACATGGCTATCATAAACTGGCTTTCACTGACAACATAAATTTGTCATAGATACAACATACCACCACCAAGGCCATGCGTCTTTGGTTGCCTTAGAGTGTGACCCCTCAAACCCCCCAGAGGATTCCTTTCACCCATACAGTTTCACCCACCCAGACAGGCATCTTTTCTGCTTTCTCTTTCATCTACTTACACCCATCCTTCAACTACCCATGCATCCCATTCCTATCATCTTCATCCGCCACCTGTATGCATCTCGGGACCCCTTCCTTCACCCACACATCCTTCTCTGCCAGACATGGTGTCTGCCTGTTTGTCTTCATCATAAAACTGTCTTTGCTGAGTTGAAGATAGAATATGCCATTAGTTACTCAACCCCCAACGCAAATGCTAATGTTTAAGTAAAGGGTGTCTTTTTCAACTGTTCAGTGTTCGCAACAACTTAGCCTCAACAGAAGTACAGTGTACTAGTACTGAGTGTACACACTTGCAACAAGTGTATTCATCATTCTCAATAAGTAAGGAATATGACTTACCAGTGCCCGCCACTGCTGCTGGCTCACCCCCTGTGGCTGCCGCATCCGCTCTCTCCGGAGTGGCATGGCCCTCACTGCTGGCCCCGGCACTGGTGGCCGGTATGGCTGGAAAAAACATTTTCACATTTGTTTAGATGCCATATATCCCTCCCCTATTTATTTTTTTCATTAGCAATATTGCAAATACATAATTAATACTACTTATACACCACACACATCACTATCTATAATTAAGATACTAGAATACAGTAGACAGTATGTCCTATCAAAAATAACTAAATCATATCTGGTTAGGCAATTTTTGAACAGCCTCTCAAGAAGAGGACAACCCAAAGGACTGGACTCAGTGACTAGAGCTATTGGTGCATCTCATTTTTTGAAAAGAAGAAAGAGTGGCCAACTGGGTGGACATGAGGTCTCTCTTAGTTGGAAAATAATGGTGCCGTCCTCCTATTTATTTCTCATACTTCCTTCCAGCCATGGTGCACAGTAACAGTTGTTCAGTGTTCACCATTCAATTGCTGCTACTAAAATAAGAACAAGGCCTGGATTAGAAAAAGTAAAATACACCACTTTGGGGTGTCCTGTCCAATGTGAGTGACCGCCATTACTGATTGAGCATCATGAGACAGTAAAAGAAACTAAAGCCTTCTCATCTCACAATTCACAAACCTGTGGATAATACCTTACTTGGGCATGTAATCTGCATAGCAAATTATTGCTACTAGTAGTAGTAAGGAGTCTTTAATAGTACTAGTACTAGTAGTAGCCTAGGGCCAATGGGTTCTCTAAATCTTAAAGTACCACTACTAGGCAATCCACATATAAGGGAAGAGGGAAAGCTGAGTGAAACCCAGAAGAAAGCAAGCTACATACAGACTAACACAGAGTCAGCAGAGGTTAATCAGATGTAGTTTGATTTGATGTAAAACAAACAGACACCAGAAGAAACAATGTTAGTAGTAGTGCTAGTACTTAGTAGGAGGTAATGGAGCAAAAACAAGAATTTAGAAACAGATAGTTTGAAGAGGATTTTGGGAAAATTAAAATTAGGAAATGGAAATAGTAGAGCTGTAAAAGCTAGGGAAATATTAATATATAACAACACCAGGAGGACTTACTGGGGCCATCAGCAGAGCCATCTGCACCAGAGGCTGCTTCCTGCTGCTCCTGGGAGGCCCCTCCAGGTCCAGGACCCACCGCACTGCCAGCTGCCCCAGTCTTCTTCTTGCACCTGGATGCTGATCATGCAAAAAGACAAAAATAATTTGTGTTAAATAAATAAATATAATTGCTCAAAAAATATTTTTAGACAGGAAACAGCAATTGCAATAACATTGACCTACCCTAAATCAATCAGATCGACTTATTCGACTAGTAGTAGTCGACTAGTAAGTATCGCAGTCGAGTACCATCCGATCATTATTATTCCACAGTTCAATTCCAATTCCTGGATCCTAATCATACCTACCCCGCCTATTCCAGACTTTTGAATGAATTGCAAAAAAATCATATTTGCTTCTCTAAGTTCCGATCTCATTCCCAATATCTCTCAGTCTCAACTCCAACAACCCCCTTTGACGGGCCAATTACTAAGTCTGCATTTATTCTTCTTAATGCATAGATGCCTGGATGCATGCATATTGCATACACCAAATTGGTTGGTTGCTATATTCACTCACTATAAGAACTACAAAAGGTTCTACTATGACTGAAGTCATGTGAGAGGACCCGTCACACATGCCGCTAAATTACCAAATAGTACTAACTAACCAACTACTACGTCTATCTTAGTTACAGGAGACAGGACAGCCTGACAGGACAAAGGAAAGGACTGGAGTCTTTCCTATCAGGATTACTTACCTCACTTAAATTCTCTAACCTCTCTTAAATAACCAGCCCAAGCGAGCGCAATGTTGCAAACAAGTACGATTAGTTAGTAGCGTCGAGCACTTGTCTGGAAGTAACAACCACATAATATAAACATTTTAAACATAGGTTACCTGCATGTAAGCAGCAGCATGTTAGCTATTGGCAAAAAAAATAATATTCGCAATAACACAGAACAGAGGAACACAAAATAGTAATATAAATAGCTACTCACCAAGCCCCGGGACCTCAACACCTAGCAGGTCCAGAAGGTCCTGCTCCCGGTCCAGGATATCAGACCACTGGTGCGTCAATTGGTTATGGGTGTACCGGACCATAGAGCAGCGAAACACTGCCCACAGCCGGTGATGCTTCCGCAGCCCATACCTGGACCCAGGCCTGCCACCTGCTGCCAGGGTTAATGGGAGGTGGCGCTGGCTAAAACAAAGCGGTGCGGCCACCTCCGCCTCTGTGAATAAGGCCCATGGCTGCACCCCTAGTGGGCACCGCCTTCCTTGGTCATGACTCTCACTCCGAGACCTCCTCTTCCCCTACCCCTTGCTCTTAGCCATGGTTCTGGGTATGCAGGGGGCGGAAAAGAAAAGGTAGGAAGTAAGAAAGTAAGTAAAAGAAATGAAAAACGCAAGTGATAGAAAAATAGGGGAACACACACTAAAAACACGCAAAAAGTAGGACAAAATGCAAAATTTACAATCAGGAATAGAGAGGGATAGATAATAAATAAAAAAGATTTTAAAAACTTTGCAGGAACAAAGGATTATAAAAATATAGGGTCGATAGAAAAACAGGCCCAGAACCATAGCAAAAAGTGAAAATCAAGATGGCTGCGCCCATTGGCGACCACGTGTGAAAGTTTGCGGGTATTTCCCCCCCGAGTATGCAAAAAGTGTTCCCGAACACGCAATACGCATTCCCGAACAGGAAAAACGCATCGCGAATGGGCGGCCACCTCCACCTCTGCGAATAAGGCCCGTGGCTGCACCCCTAGTGGGCACAGCCTTCTGCGGTTGTGGCTCTCACTCCGAGACCTCCTCATCCCCTGCCCCTTGCTATTTGCTATGGTTCTGGCTAGGCAGGGGGCGGAAAAGAAAAGGTAGGCAGTAAGAAAGTAAGTAAAAGAAATATAAAAAGCAAGTGATGGAAAAATAGGGAAAAACACACTAAAAACACACAAAAATTAGTACAAAGCACAAAATATACAATCAGGAATAGAGAGGAATAAATAATAAATAAAAAAGATTAAAAAACGTTTCTAGACACAAAGGATTAAAAAGATCTAGGGACAATAGAAAAACAGGCCCAGAACCATAGCAAAAGTGAAAAACAAGATGTCTGCGCCTAGTGGCGTCCGCGTGGTAAAGTTTGCGCGATATTTCCCCCCGAGCACGCAAAAAGCATTCCTGAACACGCAATAAACATTCCTGAACAGGAAAAACGCATCGCAAACGGGCAGAACAAGCAGCTCCGCGTGCTTGCGGAACTCCACGTAGCTTGCAGAGTTTTTTCAAAATTACAATTGACAATAATCAAACAAACAATATACAACCTGACATCACAATACGATCAATCCGTCAGAGAGCAGCATGTTCCTCTATCCAGTTTCACCACTGCCTTAGAAGGTGCTTCGTCCTCCAGCTTGTGCATTGAAGTACCAGGGAAACCAGTTATGTCTGTTGTGTCAGTGGGGTTCCCTCTGTGGGAGGAGGTATGACTGGTGGTTTTTGAGTCCGAGACTCAACGTAGGTGGCATATAGGCTCCAAAAGTTCTTCGGGCGATTCTTAGGGGGGGAGGAGCTCACTGTATGTTTCTCTTTGTGTATTGTAGTACAGCATATCCCTAGACCATTGTTTTAGTGTGGGCGGAGGACCCCGAGACCAGTGCATTGCCAACACCCGTTTGGCGACCAATAGCGCCATGTCCACTAATCGTCTGATAGTCTTCTGTATTTTTTTTTAATGTCCTAGAAGAGCTAGTAACAGGTCAGGGCTGAGGTCTGTCTGCGTAATTGGTTGAAGTTCTGTAAATATATGTATCCATTAGCTCGTTATCGGAGGGCAGAGCCACACAAGATATAAAAAATCAGCCTCTGGGGCTCCGCAATGTTTGCAATTAGGCGTATCGCGGAGTCCGAACTTGTGAAGACTCCCAGGTGTATGGTAGATACGATTCAAAATTTTAAACTGAATAAGCCGATGTCGGCCGTTAAGCGATATACGCTTAGTTGCCTCGCAACAATTCTTCCACATATTGTCGTCTATAATGAGTTCCAAATCAGTCTGCCATGCTGACCTGGCCTTCCCGTAGCGGTCCCTGCATAGCTCCTGCGTCTGAGAGTATTTTTGTGCAACTAGGCATTTAGGGGTTGTAGCACAAATCAACGTGGAGAATGAATGGGCCTCTGGAGTCTCTAGCAGCTCATCCCCCAGCAGCTTTTGTATAGACGTTATAGTTAGGCTGACATTTCATGCATACAGTGAAAAAATTAAAAATAAAATATATATATATATACACACACACACACACACACACACACACACACACTAGCGGATACACTGACACACCAAAGTATGTATATTTTTACAAACACACACACGCACACACACAGACACACACACACATATATATACATATATAGATATATACATATATAATTCACTGAAAAAACCATAGGTTTCACACATGTTATAGTTAGCTGGACATTTCACTCGTAAAAAACCAATGAAATTCCCCCGTTATAGTTAGTGCAGGCAACTATAACTCACGCAACCGCAATCCTCTGCTGATGACGTCAGATATTACATCACTGTATTTAGACACTTATTTACCCATGTCTTCTTCCATTAATCTTTAGCTATACATATATTACAAATATTTATTTTTCATAAAGACACATATGTCATCAGTGATGTAATATCTGACGTCATCAGCAGAGGATTGCGGTCGCGTGAGTTATAGTTGCCTGCACTAACTATAACGGGGGAATTTCATTGGTTTTTTACGAGTGAAATGTCCAGCTAACTAAAACATGTGTGAAACCTATGTTTTTTTCAGTGAATTTGCAAGGTTTTTTAAATGCTAATTCCTAACTATAACGTGTGTGAAACCTATGGTTTTTTCAGTGAATTTGTACGGTTTTTTAAATGCTAATTTTTTTTTGAGATTTTTGGTAAAAAATAATTTCCAACCTATGTATAAAATAATATATGTACTATATCCTGCATTATGGAATGGTTAATTTTTTTAAATTTAATGTTTACATACAGTTGTACATCTTCTACAACTCTTGAAATTTTTTAATTTTTTTTTGCATTTTTTGCCGTGCGCGTACGGTAAGCTGACGCTACGCTCTCCGTAAGTCATAAGTACGGCGTGCTTACGTGATACGATGCGCGTACGGTAAGCTGACGCTACGCGCTCCGTACGTCATAAGTACAGTGCGCTTACGTGATACGTACATGACGTACGCGTACACGCATGCGCATTGCGCGGAAGCAACGTCGCGGTTACGCAGGAGCGTGTAATGCGCATGCGCTAGTGCGTCTTACGTACGCGCTCCATAAGCGCTCCGTAAGCGTCACGTTTGCGCATGCGTACTTGTTTACGAGCACGTACCGTAAGCTTACGGAGCGCGCACGGTAGGTCATGTGATCCACAAAGAACACTTTTCATTGGTTGAAACTACTTTCAGTTCCAGAAACTTCCCACACCACACCCATTCCCCTCATTACTGCTTGAGATCCCCTAGGAGAAGGAGCTGAATTGACATTGAGATACAATGGCAGAGCAGCAGACCTCTTCTGAGAGTGAGCCTAGCAGCACCATCATCAGACAGAGAAGGAGGAAACAAAAGGATTCTTTTGTGTGGGAGTATTTTACTTTTCCAGAGGGGCAGAAAAAGGTCAATGCTCCATTGGTCACTTGCACACTTTGTGACCGTGTTTTATCTAGAGGAGATCCAAGGAAGAAATATTCCTTTGGAAATCACTCTATGATGAGACACATTAGGGATAAACATCCCAGGACCTTTGCTCGACATACTGAAGAAAACTCTTCAGTAAGTCACCAGAGCCCAACCTCAGAAGATCAGCCGAGTACATCATCGGAGCTCAGCTGAGCCCTTCCTCTGAGGTGGGAGCATCACCTTCTTCTGTTCCTCTGGACATTAACCCTCGATTTCGGAGGGTTTCAATGAGGTGTACAACGTGTTGTGGTCTTATTGTTTTTGGGGAGACCAGTGTTTCCCTTATTAACAAGAAGACATGATATGTACCGAGGAAATTATTAATTCAGACAAATAACTGAATACTAATAAATAACAATACCGATGCTGTCCAATGTTTTTATAGACCAGGTCCTTTGTCTGTGTATGCAAAATGCTTTATGAATGATATGGCCAGTGAAGAATTATATAGAGCTGCTATACTTTTATAAGCAAAGATTTGTATGTGAAGGAATCAAAATGTGTTTTTTAAAGAAATGTTTAGAAATGTTAAGATTGAATTCTAAAAACTCTTTCGTGTATGCTCTTTTGATAGCCCTGAAGAAGTCTCATGGGAGACGAAACGCGTTGGCTATGAAAATGTGAAATATGACATGGAAGAAATCTTCATACAAAATCATTAAAGAAGAAAAAGAAAAACTTATATGTTTAATGTGTCGTGCGCTTTATCAGAATTTTACTCGTTAACTGTTAACGATACAAAAGTATTTAGGTACTTGGAGATTTAACCATAGTACATAGTGCTGAACCTCCTGTGCATTTATATGTTGTTGTAGGACTTTGTCCCACATTATTGAGAGTAAAGAGGGTAGTACTCTCTGGTTTCGTGCACTATTTGAATTGCTTACGTTAACCACTAATATTTGTTTGGTGCGGTCCTAATCAGCCTCCACCCTCTCCCCTTGTATATATATAATCCATTGGTCACTTGCACACTTTGTGACCGTGTTTTATCTAGAGGAGATCCAAGGAAGAAGTATTCCTTTGGAAATCACTCTATGATGAGACACATTAGGGATAAACATCCCAGGACCTTTGCTCGACATACTGAAGAAAACTCTTCAGTAAGTCACCAGAGCCCAACCTCAGAAGATCAGCCGAGTACATCATCGGCAGCTCAGCTGAGCCCTTCCTCTGAGGTGGGAGCATCACCTTCTTCTGTTCCTCTGGACATTAACCCTCGATTTCGGAGGGTTTCAATGAGGTGTACAACGTGTTGTGGTCTTATTGTTTTTGGGGAGACCAGTGTTTCCCTTATTAACAATAAGATAGACCAGCACGTTTGTAGACGCTCATAATATTCCCATTCTTTATTTCCTCTATCCCTGTATTAACCCAACGGCTCTTTTAAGAGCCAACCTTACCTCACAATTTTTTTTATTTTTCTTTAAGCTTTCCTTTTTGAAATTTTTTTTTTAATAGTTACGCGAAGTTCTCGGAATTTTTCTCGCGGAATTTCTCCATTTACGCCGTGCGCGTACGCTACGCGCATTCGCCGATTTTTCAAAAAAAAATTAAAATTAATTTTTGCCCTTGGGGGTCCTTCTGGGACCCCCTGACAAAGGCTAGGGGGTCAGGAACTGTCCACCTTGCCCCCTTTTCAAGTTCTCCACCTTTGTTTTTCACCCCCTCAGACTGCGAGAGACAAAATGGCGGCCGACACTTCCTGGTTTCGACCGATTCGAATGTTTACTGAGATCTAACAACCAATCAGAATCGCGCTCATGCACGGCGGCGTGCGCGTACGGTAAGCTTACGGTACGCGCTCGGAGCGCGCCTATAGATATATATATTGATTTAAATGCTATTCTCTCAGGAAATACTGAACAGATTTACACGAGACCTTCAAAAGGCACATCCCTGACCTGACGGCTACCTCTCTGCCAAATTTCAAGTAATTCTGTTCAGCCGTTCGGGCTGTAGCTCGGACTAAAGGTCCTATGGAAAAATGCATGGGGAAAACGCGTTTTGGGACCCCCCTTTTTCTCAGCCCCCGCTTGACGAATCCCCCCAAGACTTTCAGGGTAGGAGCGGAGCGGAGCGCCCCACCTATTTTGCGAATTTCTCGAGGATTCGTCAATCGGCGCCAAAGTTATTCCAAATAGAATGTTGCGGATTTCCTATGGAAACACGGTCCTAACTATAACTATCTACTGGCGACCGCCAGTAGATAATATATATATATATATATATATATATATATATATATATATATATATATATATATCTACAAAAGTTACCCCACAGGTGGGGGCACAACCCAGGATAGCTCTTCTTCCACACACACGGCCCCTGGAAATCTGCCGCCGACGCGTTTCAGGCCATTCGCCCTTCTTCATGGGCGGTTTGTGATTCAAATGAAAGGCAGATAAGCAGCAACTAGCATGTTCCCTTCTTTTATGTATAGTACCACGTAAAATACGTTAAATGTAAAATATTTCATAATAGTCCAATAACACCTTTTTGCCCAAGGGTTCACAACGTCCAAATCGATTATTTGGGAAAATATAAGATAAATACTCAGAAATAATCCTCCGCATAGAATGAATATTCTCAGCATATGAGATATATATCAGGCCAAGTGTGTACATGATCAAAATCGACTGACGTGGGTAAAAATGGTGATGTCCACATCACATACTAAAATGCATGTAAAGATTCGGAGACGTAGAAGATACTTGCCAAAGACGCCCATCAGTGCAAAAGTGCTCAGTGAGAGGATGGTGGAAAGGGTAGGTTGCCCATGAAAAAAGTGAGTGTCGTGGTTGGGCCCCTTCCTTTCCCCCTGTTAGAAGAAACATCATAAAAACAACATTAGTTCTTTGTAAACTAGGATTAAAAACATTACTACAGAATAAACTTCTTCTATGCTTCAGAGTAGATGGTGGAGGTGAAGACGAAGAAGAAGAAAGGAGCAGATAAGGAGCAAACAAAGATACAATGCAAACATGAAGCAATACAGAAGGGAACAGATGGAAACAATGTGAAATCACATTTACTCACTAAAATGTACAGCTAGTTCCTCGTCTTGATTAAGCCCCCCCGGGTCTTTGGACTGAAAATCAACAATATACTTAGACTCTCTCTGCCTGAGTTTTAATACCCTGTTGCCCCCTCTGGGGTTTCTGGTAATTTGTTCTAGAAATAAGAATCTAAGTAATGAGGTGTTGGAGAAGTGTTTGTCCCTGAAGTGCCGGGCCACCGGGTATTTCTTATCTTTCTGTGTGATGGCACGACAATGTTCAAGAACCCGTTTTTTGGCTAAAAGGGTGGTGCTCCCTATGTACAAAAGTTTGCAAGGACATTCAATCACATAAATCACGTAGGTGGAACTGCACGTGAGAAATTGTTTGATGTCCTTCTTAATCCCATTGTAGTTGACCTTTTTGATAAATGTGCCTTGCAATGGCCACAAGGGAAAAATCCCTTGAGGCCATGCTTGTGCCCTGTAGAGTAGATAGTCCTCTGTCCTCTGTGATCTTTTCCGCTGCCGCTGAGCCAAGTATTTTGCCCACATACTCGCACATAAAACTTTTAACGCAGGAACTTTGTTCCTTATTTCTTTTAATTTGCTAATAGAAGCGCTCGCTGTGTAGGGTTGTGGGGACATTTGCTGTTACCTGTGTTGTGTTGTGAAGACGCCCACAATCACTCGCTCCTAATCCGCAAAGGTGGTTGGTGGGTCTCTTCCGCACTGGGCCACGCCCCCTGCTCCACCGGCTGTTACTTATTCAATCAGATGCAAGCGCGCAGCGCGCGCACGCAGCAGGCGCGCCGGTGGCACGCCGGAGGCGTGCCAGAGGCAAGCCCGTCTGCGCCCGTCCGCACCCTCGAGCGCCCAGTGGCCAGAAATTATGTCTCTGATGAGGGAGATGGTAGCCTTCGCCGCATATACTCCGCTGAGGAATTGTACCACTTACGGGGTAAGGAATGCGTTTGCAGGCCATCTGACTTGTCAATTAGACCTTTGATCAACTGCACAGGCTGTGACTTTACATTTAACTATAACAGAGACAAAACACAAGCTGTACCTTCTATAACAATAGCTTCACTGGGGTCAGTAAGCACCACTTTCAATTTCTGGAGTATTAACTGTAGGTCCCTCCCAAAACACAAGGAACATATATTCGATCTCCTAAGCACCGCTCTCCCAGATGCACTATTTCTCACAGAAACCTGGCTCCTTGCCAGTTCCTGCGCGGATGTGGCCAGTGCTCTTCCACCGGGATATGTTATACTGAGAAGAGACCGTAGTTCTGGGAGTGGTGGTGGGATTGCAATTATATTTAAAGATACCTACACATGCCGGTTAGAAGCCCTGCCATTTCCAGACTGTGAAGCTGGGCTGTTTAACTTGGCACTTTCACCTCACATTACCATGTCAGGTATTCTCCTCTATCGTCCCCCAGATAAATTCACCCAGTGGCTTTCTTCTTTTTCAGAGCAGATTGCTCCCTATGTTCTGAAGGCGGCAAACTTTGTTATTTTGGGTGATTTTAATCTTCATGTAGAAGACACCAATAACAAATTGAGCAAAGCGTTCCTTGCCGACTGTGAGGCAATTAATTTAGTGTTACGCAATCAGGGACCCACCCACCAGGCAGGACATCTACTTGATCCAGTTTTATCTAATATCTCGCTGGATTGTAGTATTTCACCCCTCCCACTTATTTGGTCCGACCATTTTGCTGTTCAATTCAGTTTTACTCCAGTTAGCGTTGTTCCACCAGTTCTTCCTCCTAATGCTGCTAAATTTAGAGCTTGGTCTAAATTGAACTTGGATAAGTTCAATGCTGAGTTGACATCTACATGCCCTGACATATATGGCCCTTTATCCTCTCTGAATTTGGAGGTGTCGCAGTGGCTGTCATCCTCAATTGAGCACCATCTTCCTCTATGCACTAAGCGTCCCCTTGTACATTTGCCCCCTGCTCCTTGGTTTACGCAGGACCTCAAAACAATGAAGGCCAAGTGCAAACACCTGGAAAGGTGTTGGAGGAAAACTTACTCAGCTGAGAGTAAATTAATTTATAGGTCAGTTTTAAAACATTATCATCTAGCCTGCAGGAAAACGAAAGGGACTTTCGTCTCTGAATCCATCTCTAAGGCCATTAATCGCCCTAAGGCTCTTTTTTCCATGATAAAAAAGCTGGCAGGGGCAGATACTTCTCCAGCCCCTCCAATACTTGATGAATCCCAATGTAATGAGATCGCTGACTTCTTTATTACTAAAGTCGAAATTATCTATAATTCCTTGGCAGTTAGTACACCACTGCCCGGAAGTGAGTCTTCTCCCATTATTTATGATGAGAGCCCTTCTCCTAAGGAAGTGATCTCTGAGTGGCCTTTATTGGACCAAGAGTCTCTACGCCTGTGTCTTTCTAAGGTGAAATCTGGCTCCCCTTTAGATCCCATGCCTCCTACTATTCTTGGTCAGCTCGCACCGGCTCCCCTTCTTGTGATTCAAGAATTGCTTAATGCCTCTCTTCGGGAGTCCACTGTTCCCGCTGACTGGAAGAGGGCCATGGTGATCCCCCTTTTGAAAAAACCTGGGGCGGACCCCAAAATTTTTGCTAACTTTCGGCCTATCTCCCTGCTACCCATGTTTTCAAAAATCTTGGAGAAGCATGTTAATACTCATCTAACTGCACATATAAAGGCAACAGGTTATCTGTATTCCTCTCAGTCAGGCTTCCGTGCGAGTTTTTCCACAGAAACTGCTCTACTGGGGGTCACTGAGACTCTACGTAGTCATCTGGATCAAGGCGAAACCATGGCACTGATACTACTTGACTTGAGCGCCGCCTTTGATACGGTCTCCCATTCTATTCTTCTCGCCGCATTAAAAAAGGCTGGGGTGGTTGGGCCGGCTCTGTCCTGGCTAGCCTCGTTTTTGTGTCAGCGCTCATTTCAGGTTTGTTCATCAAGCTGCTCCTCCTCTATCCGTACATCTGCTTATGGGGGTCCCCAGGGGTCTACGCTAAGCCCTATGCTTTTTAACATCTACGTACGACCCCTGGCCTCAATAGTGGAGGAGGCGGGACTTTCTCTTTACTCTTACGCAGATGACACGCAGATCATCTTTTCTGTATCCTCTAACAAGGAGTGCTCCTCTTCAACACTTCAGGAGGGACTTGGTCACGTTGCTGAATGGATGCAGGCTAACCTGTTAAAACTTAATGGTGACAAAAACGAGTTAGTTATACTGGGCAAGGATAAACATCTTTGGGGCCCTAATCATTGGCCCTCGGTAATGGGTCCGCTACCCCAACCGGTTACGCAACCTGGGCTTCTTGCTGGACGATCCTTTATCTATGCGCCAACAAGTTGTCAGCATTTCAGCCACCTGTTTTACCATCTTAAGGTGGCTTCGAAAAATCCTCTGGCTTCTTCCCGTTCCAACAAGACGTACCGTGGTCCAAGCTCTTGTAACCTCTCGCCTTGACTATGGCAATGTACTGTATCTGGGTTGTACACAAGAGGTACGTAAGAAGCTCCAGCTGGTGCAGAATTCTGCCGCTCGGCTCCTTTGCATGGTCCCGAAGAGATCTTCCATCTCCCCTTGTTTGCGGGACATTGGCTGCGTATAGAGAGCCGTATTAAATTCAAGGCTCTTTGCTTCATGTTTAAAATCAAACATGGTTCGGCACCTCAGTACTTACGTTCATGGGTCCACCCTTACGTCCCTTCTTGTGCTCTTAGATCAGCCTCCCAGGGCAATTATGTGATCCCCAGATTCAAATTGGCGAGAATGGGGGGTTGCTCCTTTTCGTATCTGGCCCCTAAGCTTTGGAACTCCCTTCCTGTATCCCTAAAATTTCAATCCATTTTTACACAGTTCCGTAGGGGCCTGAAAACTTGGCTCTTCGTGCAGTAGACAATTATCTCATTTAGCCTCTTTATCGTTGGCGCCGGGAGACCCCATGGTGGGTACCGGTGCGCCTTATAAATTTATTTACAACAATACAATAGTGACATCACTTTGTACCAACATATCCCTGATACTTCTACCTTTTTATGTAAGTCACTCTCGGTCTATCCGAAATGAATTCCCCAATAGTGTTATCGCACTTGAGAATGTCCCAATTTTTGGACAGTATTCTGTAGATGTTTTTAGATTCCGCATAATCAGGTGGGTGGTACAATCATTATCATCTGTAACATCAGAGAGTTTGTCAGAAAGAGTCAGGGATCTCGGGACCTCATCAGCTCTATCTTTGGCTTTACGAAGCACCCAATTGGGGTAACCCCTAATTTTAAAACGTGCTAGCATTACACCGCATTCTTGCTGGTATGCTGCTTCTGTATTGCAGTTTCTCTTGGCCCTCAGCATTTCACCATATGGAATACTCCACTTAAGGGTATCCGGATGGCTGCTGAGTGCATGCAGAATGCTGTTGCCAGCAGTGGTTTTTCTAAAAAGTGTAGTATGCAGTTGATTTTCCACAATTTCTAGTCTGACATCTAAATATTCGGCAGAGATTCTGCTGATTTGGCTGGGCAGCACAATGTTGTTTTGATTGATGTTAAGTTCATCAATGAATCGTATAGCTTCCAGTTCGCTTCCCTTCCAAATGACGAAAAGATCGTCAATATAACGCCACCAAGTAATGATGTCTGCCACGCATTTTGTAAACTCAAGACTGTCTGTTAGTCCTTCATTTATGTTTGTGACTCAATACTTGCCTGATGCTTTATTAGTTTTGTGTTTGAAAACATTCATTTACGTGAACAAGGCTTCTGTGTAAGCAGAAACATGTTGTAGGTGAATAAACACCCTTGGACTTTGCATTTCTGGCGGATTCTGTGTTGCTGAGAGCGCATGATATTGGAAATATTTCGTGAATATATATATATATATATACACACATATATATATATATATATATATATATATATATATATATATATATACAGCAGGACACACGTATCTTTCCACAACGTGAGACAGGCCACACCAACTGTGCTTGTTTCATTCCTTTATTCGAGGCAAGACAGGCATAACGCGTTTCAACTCCAACGAGTCTTAATCATATGCAGGCATTCAAACGGTGGGATCGCCAGCTTTTAAAATTCGTAACTTTAGACATTGAAAAAGGACTCATACTCTCGAGTTAGATTTAAAGCAGCAGTAAGTGTTCAAATTCGGCAGATTTCTTTGGCTCAGAGATGAAAAGTACACATTTTCCATTATAAAGTTAAGGATAAATATCTTGAAAATAAAGTATTTTCCAATCACTGTTATTCATCTCTGAAAAATTCGTTTTTCTTTTCTTACTGTAGTCACTCCTCCTACAATAACCACAATGCACTTTTCCTGCTGCCTTTCACCCACTCGGTAATTCAATGCGGATATTGGCAGAACTTGAACTTGCCTTCCATGTGCACCCCTGTATATATAGCGCCTTTACAGGAATAGTTCCATGTTGTGGTCATATCAGGAGGGCACATTGTTAAAACCAGTCAATTCCGCTACCACCAATTTTTATCCAGTTTGTTAATTGCCATCAGAACTAAAGCTTAATAGCACAAAGTGCGCAGGGAATTCCCTCTCGCAAACCTGGCTGTTGTAATGTTCATCTCCCAAGTTGGGGCAGGCCTTTCATGAGGCCCTTCCATCCATCTTTCGTTGATGCTCAGTATTTCCAGCCGGCGGGCTCTCCAATCTGGATCCGATCCATTACACACAAGTTCTGACAAAAGGAGAGCCTCATCCACTCGGTTCTGGGCCTGTTACAGGTGTGTCAGACACCTCAATAATACAGCAGGACACACGTATCTTTCCACAACGTGAGGCAGGCCACACCAACTGTGCTTGTTTCATTCCTTTATTCGAGGCAAGACAGGCATAACGCGTTTCAACTCCAACGAGTCTTAATCATATGCAGGCATTCAAACGGTGGGATCGCCAGCTTTTAAAATTCGTAACTTTAGACATTGAAAAAGGACTCATACTCTCGAGTTAGATTTAAAGCAGCAGTAAGTGTTCAAATTCGGCAGATTTCTTTGGCTCAGAGATGAAAAGTACACATTTTCCATTATAAAGTTAAGGATAAATATCTTGAAAATAAAGTATTTTCCAATCACTGTTATTCATCTCTGAAAAATTCGTTTTTCTTTTCTTACTGTAGTCACTCCTCCTACAATAACCACAATGCACTTTTCCTGCTGCCTTTCACCCACTCGGTAATTCAATGCGGATATTGGCAGAACTTGAACTTGCCTTCCATGTGCACCCCTGTATATATAGCGCCTTTACAGGAATAGTTCCATGTTGTGGTCATATCAGGAGGGCACATTGTTAAAACCAGTCAATTCCGCTACCACCAATTTTTATCCAGTTTGTTAATTGCCATCAGAACTAAATCTTAATAGCACAAAGTGCGCAGGGAATTCCCTCTCGCAAACCTGGCTGTTGTAATGTTCATCTCCCAAGTTGGGGCAGGCCTTTCACGAGGCCCTTCCATCCATCTTTCGTTGATGCTCAGTATTTCCAGCCGGCGGGCTCTCCAATCTGGATCCGATCCATTACACACAAGTTCTGACAAAAGGAGAGCCTCATCCACTCGGTTCTGGGCCTGTTACAGGTGTGTCAGACACCTCAATAATACAGCAGGACACACGTATCTTTCCACAACGTGAGACAGGCCACACCAACTGTGCTTGTTTCATTCCTTTATTCGAGGCAAGACAGGCATAACGCGTTTCAACTCCAACGAGTCTTAATCATATGCAGGCATTCAAACGGTGGGATCGCCAGCTTTTAAAATTCGTAACTTTAGACATTGAAAAAGGACTCATACTCTCGAGTTAGATTTAAAGCAGCAGTAAGTGTTCAAATTCGGCAGATTTCTTTGGCTCAGAGATGAAAAGTACACATTTTCCATTATAAAGTTAAGGATAAATATCTTGAAAATAAAGTATTTTCCAATCACTGTTATTCATCTCTGAAAAATTCGTTTTTCTTTTCTTACTGTAGTCACTCCTCCTACAATAACCACAATGCACTTTTCCTGCTGCCTTTCACCCACTCGGTAATTCAATGCGGATATTGGCAGAACTTGAACTTGCCTTCCATGTGCACCCCTGTATATATAGCGCCTTTACAGGAATAGTTCCATGTTGTGGTCATATCAGGAGGGCACATTGTTAAAACCAGTCAATTCCGCTACCACCAATTTTTATCCAGTTTGTTAATTGCCATCAGAACTAAAGCTTAATAGCACAAAGTGCGCAGGGAATTCCCTCTCGCAAACCTGGCTGTTGTAATGTTCATCTCCCAAGTTGGGGCAGGCCTTTCACGAGGCCCTTCCATCCATCTTTCGTTGATGCTCAGTATTTCCAGCCGGCGGGCTCTCCAATCTGGATCCGATCCATTACACACAAGTTCTGACAAAAGGAGAGCCTCATCCACTCGGTTCTGGGCCTGTTACAGGTGTGTCAGACACCTCAATAATACAGCAGGACACACGTATCTTTCCACAACGTGAGACAGGCCACACCAACTGTGCTTGTTTCATTCCTTTATTCGAGGCAAGACAGGCATAACGCGTTTCAACTCCAACGAGTCTTAATCATATGCAGGCATTCAAACGGTGGGATCGCCAGCTTTTAAAATTCGTAACTTTAGACATTGAAAAAGGACTCATACTCTCGAGTTAGATTTAAAGCAGCAGTAAGTGTTCAAATTCGGCAGATTTCTTTGGCTCAGAGATGAAAAGTACACATTTTCCATTATAAAGTTAAGGATAAATATCTTGAAAATAAAGTATTTTCCAATCACTGTTATTCATCTCTGAAAAATTCGTTTTTCTTTTCTTACTGTAGTCACTCCTCCTACAATAACCACAATGCACTTTTCCTGCTGCCTTTCACCCACTCGGTAATTCAATGCGGATATTGGCAGAACTTGAACTTGCCTTCCATGTGCACCCCTGTATATATAGCGCCTTTACAGGAATAGTTCCATGTTGTGGTCATATACCTTTCCAAGGAACAATAAGAAACCATTACTACCTTACAAAAAGATGACAACATCTTTATAAAACCTTCCGATACAGGAGGCAATGTTGTTCTTTGGCAAAGGGAAAAGTATGTCAGGGGAGCTCTCCGCCAACTAAACGACAAAACCTGCTATGCAAGAGTAGATCCAACATACACCAAGACACTGCAAGAGAGATACATAAACATGTTGCGGAACTGGTATGAACAACATTTACTCAATTGGGATGAGTTCCAGTTTCTTACAAATGAGACACCAGTAATACCCACACTCAGCCTTCTACTGAAGATCCACAAAAACCCCACAGAACCACCAGGGTATCCCATTGTGTCTTGTAAACAGAGCATTTTTTAAAACACATCCGTTTATGTTCATAATTTTTTGTTTCCATTTGTCAAAATGTTGAACTCGTATGTCAGAGATACGACAGGATTTTTTGTAAAAAATTGAAAATGTGTTTTTTGGTGACAACTCATAGCTGGTAACATTAGACGTAGAAAACCTATACACCAGTATCAGACACTATGATGGCTTGATGTCATGCAAACACTTTTTACAAACGAGAAGCATTCATCAGCTAGAGCACACACATATGATCCTACAAAGATCGAGATCTGTCTCACAAAAAATGTGTTCTTCTTTATCCAACAGCTTTATAAACAGATATAGGGAACTTCCATGGGTACTTGCTTTGCCCCCAGATATGCCAATCTATTGGTGGGCTGGTGGGAGAAGCAAGTACTCTGGAATAACGAGCTAGAAAACTGGACCAAAAATGTCAGTATATGGCTAGGATATATTGACAAAATTTTCTTTGTATGAGACGGTGAAGAGAAAGATCTTGATGAAATGATCCATAAACTCAATGAGAACAAACTCAACCTCATGTTCACCATCCAAAAAAGCAAGAGCAGGATAGTGTTCCTTGATCTGAAACTGAACACTAGCGGTGGTATCCTAACATCAGAATTGCACAGAAAAACAACTGCAGGGAATTCCATTCTACATGCCGCTAGTTGCCAGCCACCCAACCTTAAATGGAGCATGCCCTTTAGTGAGTTTCTAAGGGAGAGAAGGAACTGCAGCTTTGAGGAATCCTATGAGAATACCAAAAGAAGAATGACAGAGAGACTCAGAGAGAGAAGCTATCCCACTAAAGCACTACAAAAGGCAGAACAGAAAGTATCACAGATCGGTAGAACTCAAGCCCTGTTCAAACTATCAAGAAAAGCTAATAGAAATAAGCAAGGAAAAACTCCATCAGGTTCATTACAAAGTACAACAGTCAGGTGGGTAACCTAAAGAGAATCTTGAAACAAAGATGGGATATCTTAAAACTAGATCCCATTTATTTTGAAAGAGGCAGTGGGTCAAGCTCCCTCCAACACCTTTCAGAAAAATTTCTCCAGAAAAGACATTCTTGTCCAAAGCCACGTGACACCAAGAAAGACAAATTGGTTGGGGCAAAACAAAGGGTTCTACACTTGCGGACATTGTAAAGCGTGCAAACACAGCAGCAATGTCAAAGAGGTGAAATTAACACGTACAAACCAGAAGTGGCGAATCCCTAAGTTAATTAACTGCAACACCGATTTTGTAGTCTATGCTATCATCTGTTCTTGTGACAAATGAAAAAACGCATACTTGAGAATTTTAGGGCGGATACCAACAATGATCGGACCTGCAGTACAGCGAAACATTTCCAAGAAAAGCATCAAGGTGACTGGACCAAAGCTACATTTTTGGGCTTAGACACAGTACTAAAACATCCCAGCGATGGGTTCAGAGTATCTGCCCTCAGGAACATGGAGTCAGTTTTCATATTGAAGGCAGACTCTGTCTTTCCTTAAGGCCTGGGTGGTAAATTCCGTAATTTGTGGAATTTGGGTAATTTCGCGAGAACGCGGAATTGCCTAAAATTCTGCGTTCCGCGGCTTCACGGAATTTTTGGCTTGTTCACGTTCTCAAAATGCGTGTTCGCAAGATATTTCCCCCCTAGGAAGCAAACAGCATTCGCGAACAGGAAAAAAGCATCATGAACAAGCAATTCTGCATGTTCGCGGAATTTCTGCATGCTCGCGGAGATTTTTTACCGTTTCGCTGAGCTTTGCGTAGCGTGACTACGCAAATTCCTCCCACCCCTACTTTCCTGAAGGGATGAATAATAATGAGGAACTGCATTCACATCTGGGACACTGAAACACAACTATCTTGAGGTAGCCTCCCAGCCCAACAGATCAGCTCCTGATCTTTTGAGCTTAGTTCTCATGTAACCACAAGCTCGAATTTGCACAATCCACGTCACATCACCCTCACCAACTCAAAATACCAACCCCTTTTTTTCTAAACAAATGTTATGGTTTATGTGCTTCATAGCATATACATTTATGAACGATGTTCTTATGTATGTTATTTTCCCCTGTTTCATGCAGGCAGCTCTCTATGGCATAGATTGATTCTTAATTAAGACACCTTAAATATACGAGCACCGGAGAACGAAGATGTAACTTGGAAACGGTCGTCACTCCTTGATCAAATCGGAATATTTGTTTGATAATCATTTAACATTGTTAATATACCATAATACCTCTGAATTATTGTATAATCACTCTATTATTTAGACACAAGAATGTATTTTCAAATCGAAATACAAATACGATTGTAATTCCACTGTATGCCACAGTGTGGTAAACACACACGGTTTTCTATTCCGAATCATGGCCGAAATATCTAGTTTTCAGGTACTACACCTACATTTCCTGCCTATATGAATTTTTGTAAAAATTAGTATGTGGAAAAATTACGTTCATTATAATTTTGCACACCGTTTACTTAGGTGATATGCAGCAATGTAAGCCATTATGGAGTTCACAGTGACCAATTACAAACAATGTAGTCCAAATGTACATACCTTATATTTACCAAAAAAGTACAACTGTGCAATACAAAGCAATTAACATGAGTTACATGAGACATGTCTTATTTTACTTTTTAACAAACTAATGTAAAAATGTACAAAAAATGAATTGAGTTTCAATACTGCACTTTATCACTTGAAAATAAGAAATGTTGCACTTTTTTCTATGTCTATGATAAGTCCGTCACGTCAAATGGGTTTAAAAGACCACAGCTGTGTGAGGTCGAAACGCATCTTCTTTCTCTGCCGAATAAAAAATGTCTGAAGCATCCTAAACTGAAGTGGCTCCTTCCTTACCTGACTCTTTGGAAAGGATTTTCAACGATATATATATATATATATATATATATATATATATATATATATATATATATATATATATCCAATCTCTATATATATATCTATATATTTTTAAACTAAAATTAAAGAAGAACTGGTGGAAGAATAGCCCCGTGTGATCGTCATATTTATCTACTTGGAGATATGAAAGTCGGCACGCTCCGCCGTCATCGGACAATCTGCCTGCCTTGGGCGGGGAGAGACAGAAGGAGCGAAATGGGGAAAAAAAAAAAATATATATATACATATATATATACATATATATACATATATATACATATAGATATATATTATCTACTGGCGGTCGCCAGTAGATAGTTATAGTTAGGACCATGTTTCCATAGGAAATCTGAAAATTCTATTTTGAATAACTTTGGCGCCGGTTGACGAATCCTCGCGAAATTTTCAAAACTAATGGGGCGCTCCGCTCAGCTCCTACCCTGAAAGTCTCGGGGTGATTCGTGAAGTGGGTGCCGAGAAAAAAGGGGGATCCCAAAACGCATTTTCCCTATGCATTTTCCCATAGGACCTTTAGTCGAAGGTACAGCCCGAACGGCTGAACAGAATTACTTGAAATTTGGCAGAGAGGTAGTCCTCAGGTCAGGGAAGTGCATTTTGCAGGTCTGATGTCAATCTGTTCAGTAGTTCATGAGAAAATAGCATTTAAAAGCATATAAATATCTATAAGCACGTACCGTGCGCGCACCGTGCGCGCACCGTGCGAGCACCCTAACGTGCGCGAGCGTAATTCTGATTGGTGGTTACATGTTAGTCAACCTTCGAATCGGTTGAAATCAGGAAGTGTCGGCCGCCATTTTGTTTGTTTTCAGTGCGAGAGTGAAAAAGGAAGGTGGCGAACGTGAAAAGGGGGCAGGGTAGAGAGTTCCTGACCCCCTAGCCTTTGTCAGGGGGTCCCTGAAGGACCCCGAAGGCAGAAATCTTTTGAAATTTCAAAAAAAAAAAAAAAAATCACGGGCACGGTGAAAAACCAAAAAAAAATATTTTTATACGTAGTTTATTGTAAAATAAATATATCAAAAAAATAATAATACATACATAACTTAGCATTTAAAAAACCATACAAATTCACTGAAAAAACCATAGGTTTCATACACATTATAGTTAGGAATTAGCATTTAAAAAACCTTGCAAATTCACTTAAAAAACCATAGGTTTCACACATGTTATAGGTATTTGGATATTTCACTCGTAAAAAACCAATGCAATTCCCCCGTTATAGTTAGTTCAGATAACTATAACTCGCGCGACCGCCACTCTATCACAAGGATGATGTCATCAGTGATGTCATGAGTGATGTCACTGACCATGTCATGAGTGATGTAATATGTGACGTCATCAGCAGTGCATTGCGGGCGCGCGAGTTATAGTTTGAATATGCAATTTAACCTGCCTGTTTTCTCCAGATATGTGCGGCTCATTTCCTTCTTGCTGAGAGGGTTTTTCTTCATATATATTCACAGAAAAAACCATAGGTTTCAGGGGTGTTATAGTTAGCTGCCCATTTCACTCGTACAAAACCATAGAAATTCCTCCGTTATAGTTAGTTCTGCTAACTATAACTCACGCGCCTGCAATGCACTGCTGATGATGTCACATATTGCATCATTCATGACATGGTCAGTGACATCACTGATGACATCTCAAATGACATCACTGATGACATCACTGATGACATCATCCACTGAATGTGGTTTAGTTTGAAATTTAAATATGTATTATATATATATTATATATATACCAATCTGTATTGAAGATTGAGTGGATATATAACTGTCTGGATGGAGGATTTAGTAGCTGTCTGACTGTCTTTTTAAGTGAGTAATTAAAAGTGTCTCACTTAATACATGGATTAGTAACGAAACTATGTGAATGTGTGCAGCACTGTCTCTGTTGTTGTATAACATGCTGCCTCAGTTGGTCACTAACTACATGAGTGTGTATATTAGTTATTGATTAGTTGGGTGAGTATTTGTATGGGACACTGAGTTTGTGTGTGGTTGGATGGGGTGTGTGTAACTTTATGCATAGATGTGTGAATGGTTGATTGACTAGGTGTATGGGTTTAGGAGTGCATGTGGAAACAGTTGTTTGGGTGACTGAGTGTATTTATTTGTGTGTTGGTGAGCGAATATTTGTTTAGTTGTACATCTTCAACAAAGTAAAAAAATAAAAGGCATTGTATGTGAGAGTTGGTGTATATAAATAAGTTTCTGTAAGAGTCAGTGATTGTGAGAGTAAATATATGAATGAGTGTATAATTGTAATGGTGCTTTTTTAACATATTAACGATGAGTTACTATGTGTTTGAATAAATAAGGTATCGTTGGATAATTGTGTAAGTGAGTAAATTTAAGTGCGATACATTTTTTTCATGAGTGAGTAGGATGACTGCATAACCGACTAAGATGACTGCTGATGTGTCAATGTCTATATATGTGTATAAGTGCATTTGATAGTGTTCTATTAATTAATGACTGCATGTATAGATGATTCTGTTGTTGAATGGGTAGTTGTGTGTGTAGACTTAGGAATCAGTGAGTGGGTATGTAGTAACTGGTATTGGTGTGTCAATGGTTTCAAATATGGTACTCTGTATTTTACAGTGAGTGATGAAAGGTTATAATAGTGTATGATGTGGTGTATCGGATTGACAAGTGGATGATGTCATCAGTGATGTCATTTGAGATGGGCAGCTAACGATAACACCCCTGAAACCTATGGTTTTTTCTGTGAATTTCTAAGTTTTTTTAAATGCTAATTTATAACTATAACGTCTCTGAAACCTATGTTTTTTTTCAGTGAATTTCAAAGGTGTTTTAAATGCTAACTTTTAAGTGTGATAGTAGTTATATCTATTTTTTTGTACTGATTTTCAACAGTTTTTTAACTGTTTATTTATAAATCTTTTATTCATTTAATAACATACATTTTTCTGAAAATTGCAAAAAAACATGTTTTAATTAAAACTGAAATATTGATTAATTTTCTTGTTTTCATTTTTTATTTTAATATATTTATATCATTTTCTTTAAAAAGAAAAAAAAAAATTCACAGTTGCGCACTCAAAGTGTACACATCACGGTGGGTGCGCGTATTCTAGCCGCCATTTTAGAAAAGTCATGAAGTATCCGCGTATGGTGTGCGATGGCTGCGTGTTTTTCAGTTACATCATATACATTTAATATCACATGATATGCGCGATTGGTATGCGACCAGTCTGCGACTCCTGCTCCCGCGCATTCGCGACACATGCGCATTACGGTACAAGATGTTTGCGCGATTGCGGGTCCCGCGTGACATCATATACGTGCTGGGGCGCGCTGGGTGCGCGACTCCCGCAAAAAAAATGTATGTTCCAAAATGATATGTATGTGTCTTTAATATACATATTAAGGCAAGAGATTATGTAAGATATTCCTCAAAATAATATATTTGTACTTATAAGAAACTTATATTATTTTTAAATATATTTTCGCGAAGTCAGGTGCGTGCGTCGTGAGTGCAGAAAACCAGGTCAGCAGAGCTGCTGTAGAGCCAGAGGACCAGGTCAGCAGAGCTGCTCTAGAGCCTAAGAACTAGGTCAGCAGAGCTGCTCTAGAGTCAGAGAACCATGTCAGCAGTGCTGCTGTAGAGCCAGAGAAACCAGGTCAGCAGAGCTGCTTTATAGGGAGAGAACCAGGTCAGCAGAGCTGCTTTAGAGCCAGAGAACTAAGCCAGCAGAGCTGCTTTAGAGCCAGAGAACCAGGTTGCAGAGCTGCTTTAGAGCCAGAGAACCATGTCAGCAGAGCTACTCTAGAGCCAGAGAACCAAATCAGCAGAGCTGCTTTAGAGCCATTGAACCAGGTCAGCAGAGCTGCTTTAGAGCCAGAGAACCAGGTCAGTAGAGATGCTCTAGAGCCTAAGAACCAGGTCAACAGAGCTGCTCTAGAGCCAGAGAACCAGGTCAGCAGAGCTGCTGCAGAGCCAGAGAAACCAGGTCAGTAGAGCTGCTTTAGAGGGAGAGAACCAGGTCAGCAGAGCTTCTATAGAGCCAGAGAACCATGTCAGCAGAACTGCTTCAGAGCCATAGAACTGGGTCAACGGAGCTGCTTTAGAGCCAGAGAACCAGGTCTGCAGAGCTGTTGTAGAGCCAGAGAACTAGATCAGCAGAGCTGCTCTGTAGCATAAGAACTAGGTCAGCAATGCTGCTCTAGAGCCAGAGAACCAGGTCAGCAGACCTGCTGTAGAGCCAGAGAAACCAGGTCAGCAGAGCTGCTTTAGAGAGAGAGAACCAGGTCAGCAGAGCTGCTTTAGAGCCAGAGAACCAGGTCAGCAGAGCTGCTCTAGCTGACACTGACTGACTGACACTGACTGACTGACACTGACTGACTGACACTGACTGACACTGACTGACACTGATTGACTGACACTGACAGGCTGACTGACACTGACTGACTGACATTCACTGACATTGACTGACACTGACACTGACTGACTACTCTCTACTACTCTACTACTGACTCTCTACTACTCTCTACTACTCTCTCTCTGCTACTCACTCTCTACTACTCACTCTCTACTACTCTCTACTACTCACTCTCTGCTACTCTACTACTCTCTACTACTCACTCTCTACTACTCACTCTCTACTACTCACTCACAACTACTCACTCTCTACTACTCTACTACTCACTCTCTACTACTCACTCGCTACTACTCTCTACTACTCACTCTCTACTACTCACTCTCTACTACTCACGCTCTACTACTCTCTACTACTCACTCTCTACTACTCTCTACTATTCACTCTCTACTACTCACTCTCTACTACTCACTCTACTACTTTCTACAACTCTCTACCACTCACTCTCTACTACTCTACTACTCACTCATTACCACTCTCTACTACTCACTCGCTACTACGCTCTACTACTCACTCTCTACTACACTCTCTACTACTCTCTCTCTCTACTACTCTCTACTACTACTCTCTACTATTCACTCTCTACTACTCACTCTCTACTACTCTCTACTACTCACTCTACTACTCGCTGCTGCTCTCTAGCACTCACTCTCTACTACTCTACTACTCTCTCTCTACTACTCACTCTCTACTACTCTCTCTCTACTACTCTCTACTACTCACTCTCTACTACTCACTCTACTACTCTCTACTACTCACTCTCTACTACTCTCTCTCTACTACTCAATCTCTACTATTCACTCTCTACTACTCACTCTCTACCACTCGCCCTCTACTACTCACTCTCCACTACTCACTCTCTACTACTCACTCTCTACTACTCTCTACTACTCACTCTCTACTACTCACTCTTTACTACTCTCTACTACTCTCTCTGCTACTCACTCTCTACTACTCACTCTCTACTACTCTACTACTCTCTACTACTCGCTCTACTACTCACTCTCTACTATTCTCTACTACTCACTCTACTACTCTCTCCTACTCTCTACCACTCACTCTCTACTACTCTACTACTCACTCTCTACTACTCTCTCTCTACTACTCACTCTCTACTACTCACTCTCTACTACTCTATATTACTCACTCTGTACTACTCTCTACTACTCACTCTGTACTACTCACTCTCTACTACTCACTCTCTACTACTCTCTACTGCTCACTCTCCACTACTGATTCTCTACTACTCACTCTCAACTACTCTCTACTACTCACTCTACTACTCACTCTCTACTACTCTACTACTCTCTCTACTTCTCACTCTCTACTACTCTCTCTACTACTCACTCTCTACTACTCACTCTCTACTACACACTCTCTACTACTTGCTCTCTGCTACTCGCTCTCTACTACTCTCTAGTACTCACTCTAATACTCACTCTCTACTAATCTCTACTACTCACTCTCTACTACTCAAATACTCTCTACTACTCACTCTCTACTACTCACGCTCTACTACTCTACTACTCTCTACTACTCTCTCTCTACTACTCACTCTCTACTACTCACTCTCTACTACTCTCTACTACTCACTCTCTACTACTCTCTCTAACACTCTCTACTACTCACTCTCTACTACTCACTCTCTACTACTCTCTCTCTACTACTCTCTACTACTCACTCTGCTACTCACTCTCTACTACTCTCTACTACTCACTCTCTACTACTCACTCTCTACTACTCTCTACTACTCACTCTCTACTACTCTCTACTACTTTCTACTACTCACTCTACTACTCACTCTCTAATACTCACTCTCTACTACTCACTCTCTACTACTCACTCTACTACTCTCTACTACTCACTCTCTGATACTTTCTCTACTACTCTCTACTACTCTCTACTACTCACTCTCTACTCTCTATTACTCGCTCTCTGCTCTCTAACTCTCTACCTCTCTCTCTACTACTCTCTACCTCTCTACCTCTACCTCTACACCTCTACCTATACACCTCTACCTCTCTACCTCTCTGTACATGGACAGATATGCACATACATATATGCATATATATGCATATGCATTCATATATGTATGTGTATATATATATTCACTGAAAAAACCATGGGTTTCACACACGTTATAGTTAGGAATTAGCATTTAAAAAACCTTAGAAATTCAGTGAAAAAACCATAGGTTTCACACATGTTATAGTTAGCTGGACATTTTACTCGTAAAAAACCAATGAAATTGCCCCGTTATAGTTAGTTCAGCTAACTATAACTCGCGCGCCCGCAATGCACTGCTGATGACGTCACATATTACATCACTCATGACATGGTCAGTGACATCACTCATGACATCACTGATGACATCTCAAATGACATCACTGATGACCTCACTGATGACATCATCCAGTGAATGTGTGTTTTTCTGAAAATTAAATATGTTTTATATATGTATATCTCAAGGTCAATGGAAGAATAAATGGGTATATAAGTGTCTAAATGGATGCTTTATTTTTGAAAAATGTATTGTGTAACTGACTGATTAAGTGTATCATAGTGAATACATGGCTTACTGTGTAATGTTTAAATATGAAAATATCTGTATCAGTCTCTCACTTTGTGTATAAGTGGTTGCATGGGTTGGTGAGTAGCTACATGGGTGTCTATATAGGTTATTAGTTGTTTTTTTGAGTATCAGTCTGAGTGTCTGTATGGTTCGGTGGGGGGTATTATGTAGTGCATAGGTGCATGAATGAATGATTCACTCTTTGTGTGTGTTGAACACAGCATGTGTGCAGGACTGTATGGGTGGATGAGTGTGTGTATGGGTGTGTTAGTGAGTGAATGACTGTCTCAATAGTGTCTTTATGAGTAACTACATATGTTTAAAACTAGTATATGTGACTATTGGTGTATATATGTGAGTATATGTGAGAGATTGAAAGAGTTCCTGTATGAATAAGTATGTGTTTCTATAAGTGATTGTTTAAAAGACTAAGTATGTGTAAGTTTCTGTAGAAGTAAGTGTGGTGGTGTGTGTATAACTGTATATGCTAGTAAATGTATGTTTGATTCTTTATTAGCATGAGTGACTATGTGTGTGAGTAACTCTGTGGATGAGTGGCATTGTGTAACAGGATGTATAGGTGTATGAGTACATGTGTTGAGTGAGTACATGTATGAGTGACTGTATTGGACTGTTGGTGAATGAGTGGATGTTTATGTGGATCTTAGAATTACTGAAGAGGTTGTTGTAACTGGTATTGGTATGTCCATTGTTTTGAAAATTTTAGTCTCTATTTTTGAATGTGTGTATCAAAGGTTATATTAGGGTGAGAGGAGGTCTGCCACTCTATCACAAGGATGATGTCATCAGTGAGGTCATCAGTGATGTCATTTGAGATGTCATCAGTGATGTCATGAGTGATGTCACTGACCATGTCATGAGTGATGTAATATGTGACGTCATCAGCAGTGCATTGCGGGCGCGCGAGTTATAGTTAGCTGAACTAACTATAACGGGGCAATTTCATTGGTTTTTTACGAGTAAAATGTCCAGCTAACTATAACATGTGTGAAACCTATGGTTTTTTCACTGAATTTCTAAGGTTTTTTAAATGCTAATTCCTAACTATAACGTGTGTGAAACCCATGGTTTTTTCAGTGAATTTGCAAGGTTTTTTAAATGCTAATTTTTTTTTATTCTTCAATTTTTTCTAACATATTTTTAATTTAATTTTCTTACCTTTTATAAAGACTATGCTTAAATTTTTAAAATTCTTTAATATGTTTTTTTTATATATTTTTGAAAATAAACATGTAAAATTTATTTCCAGTTTTTTTTTTTTTTTTTTTTTTTTTTTAGTACGCGTACCGTAAGCTCACGGTAAGCGTACGGTTTACGCAACGTCCGTAATCTTTCTACGCTGCTTGCGTATAGTTACGCACTTTGCGTAGCCGCGCGTACTGCGCGTGGGACGCGTGCGCGCTTACGCCACGCGCGCACGTTACGCGGAAGTGTCGGGGAGTGACTGTTATGCGCATGCGCGCAAGCGCGTGTCTTTTTTACGCGCATGCGCACTTTTGCCGTAAGCGTACCGTAAGCGTACCGTAAGCGTACGGTTGGTCATGTGATCATGAAACACAACTTTTGATTGGTTGAAACTACTTTCAGTTCTAGAACTCTCCTACACCACACCCATTCCCCTCATTTCTGCTTGTGATCCCTTAGGAGAAGGAGCTGGTTTGTCTTTGGGATACGATGGCAGAACAGCAGAGCCCTTCTGAGAGTGAGGCTAGCACCAGCAGCACTGTCTTGAGGCAGAGAGCGAGGAAACAAAAGCCTTCTTATGTTTGGGATTATTTTACTTTTCCTGAAGGCCAGCAAAAGGTGAATGCACCCTTAGTTACTTGCAGGCTGTGTCAGCGTGTACTTTCTAGAGGTAATCCTGACAGGAAGTATTCCTTTGGGAATCACACCATGAAGAGACACCTCCAGGATGTACACAGAAGGACACATGGTCATCTTTTTGGAGGTAACTCTTCAGAAAGACGAGCCAGTACATCCACAGCAGCTCAGCCTGGACCATCATCTGCAGGGCTGACTCCTTCTTCTGCAGGTCAGGTGAGCCCTTCATCTGTGGGGGGAGAATCTCCTTTTGCTGGCCCTCTGGAAATTAACCCTCGGTTTGCGAGGGTTGAAGTACGGTGCGCCCATTGTCATGATCTAATTACTTATACGGAGACCAGTGTTTCCCTGGTGAACAGTAAAATAGATCAGCACACTTGTCGTACCGTCTAATATTCCCAATCTTTCTTTCCTCTGTCCCTGCATGAACACAACGGTTCTTTTAAGAGCCAACCTTATCTTTCATCTTTTTTTTACATATGTTTTTAAAAACTTTTTTTTATTTTTTTTTACCGTACGCGTACGGTGCGCGTACTTTTTTTTTTTTTTTTCAAAAAAACACTAAAAATCATTTATGACATTACATTGACCTTGAGAGACTACAATTATTATTATTGACTTACCATACTCACTGAAAAAATATTTATTCATTTCTTTTTTTAAAAAATAGTTTTAAAAATGTTTGTAGTTTTCGTAAATTTTCTATATCTATCTGGAAAAAAAGTAAAAAGTATTAATATTTTTAAAACTTTTTATAATACAGTACACATATTTACATTTTTTCCCAAAAAATATTTTTGCCTTATTTTTGCTGTTTTCAGAATATATTGCATTTCACTATAAATTGTGAAAGCAATTGCATTCATCATTTTACAGCGGGCAAAAAAAAATACCAATCACAAAGATTGTATTAAAAAAGCCCTGATTCTTTTTTTACTTAAACTTAACATTATAGAAATGCATAATATTGTAAAAAAATATCATCTAATACCAATACTTATTCCTTTAAAATACCGTCTGATATGTTTGTTTCAGAAGTATAATCACAATATTATATCTCAAATAACTCCAAAAAACATCTGATTTCATTTCCTTTAGGCCAAATAGTAATTTTAAATTTTTGTTTGGATTAAATTACCAACGGTAATCCAATAAAATTCTAAAGTTTAATTTGTCCAGATCTCACAGATTCTCTGTAACATTTTGGTTCACGAAAATTTTTTGATTAATTTATTTAGTCCACAATAGAATTGGTTACTTTTCCACATGGCCAAATAGTAATTTTTTAAATCATTTTTGAAAAAATTTCCAATGGCAGTCCAATAACATTCCAAAATATAAAATGTGCAGAAGTTACCGATAATCTCAAAATTATTGGTTTTTCAAAATTTCATTAAAAATTAAAAAAGTCCACATTACAATTGGTTATCTTTCCATTAGGCCAAATAATAATTTAAACAAATTTTTTTTTACAAAATTGCAATGGTAATCCAGTAAAATGGTAAAATTGTTTTGTCCAGATCTTGCCAAGTCTCTCTAAAATTTAGGTTTCAGGAAGATTAGATATGAATTTGCTAAATCAAAAGGCAAACGTTGTTTGAAAATCAATTGAGAATCATTACACAGTGTCCAGCCTTTTTCACATTTAAGATAAACTGTGTAATGTCCAGAAGTAACAGTAGGTCCATCATGGAAAATTATTGCAACAGCTACAAAAGTTTTTCCTGAAATTGATAATTGCTGTCCTGTAAACTTCTTTATTAAAGTATCCAATTTTGAACCATCAGCTCTACATCGTTGCATCATTAAAATTACATACTGTCCGTATTCCTTTAAAATTAATGTTGAAAACATGTCAGAATTACACTCACCACATTTCATGCTATGATTAGCATCTTTAACTAATTTTGCAAAAGTGACTGTTTTACTCTCTGGCAATGTCAAATAAATAAACCTTTCATTATCAACAATAGAGCCACTTATATTATAACAATTATCACAACTATGTTCCCATTTATAAGAGAGACCAAAAAAAATGTCAATGGGAACTCCTTCTTCTTCCACTACCTGAAGAAAATACATCAAAAATTCATGTGCATCTTGCTGTTCATTTTGAGAAAACTGTGTTCGTCCTGAACATACATCTAAAAGTTTTCTAATGTCAGTAGCACTTTCTATTTGAGTTTTATCTTTACTCAGCTTTTGAAAAAGGAGACTCAGCTCTGAACAGAATCTTTTTCCCTGATTTACTATTATCTGCTCTTGCAAACTTTCCAGATAAAATGCAACATTCAGCACTACATTTGCGTAGCAGTTGACACCAGAGCTATTTTCAAAATGACATCCTACAACCTGTTCTTCATTTTCCTTTTTCTTTTTGCTTGCAATTACATCACTCCTCTTTTTTTTCCTCTTCTCTACATCTTCACTACAGATATTCTCATTTTTCCTTTTACGAGAAACTACACGTTTCTCCAACACAGGATACTGACCTAAATGAGGAGCATAGCTTCTTCTTAATCTATTATACTCCTTTACACAATTTGTATCAGCACTAACTTTTGATTCTTCAAAGTCTATCATGAATAAACCTGATAATGTTTTGACTCGTGACAAAGCAACATATGCCATACCTTCTTTGAACACAGTTGAACCAATGTTCACAAATGCACAATCTACAGTCAATCCTTGAGACTTGTGAATAGTTACAGCATATGCTAGAGAAAACGGAAACTGCTTCCTACGTACATATAAGTCTTTCACAAGCATAAAACGAACTGTACAACGACAAATATCTTTAACTTCATCTATCTGATCAAATTTTATTTTTAAACATTCAATTCCTTCTTTTTTCTGATAATTAATAAAACCCACAACTCTTCCCATCGCTCCATTAACTAAACCTTTCTCAACATCCAAATTTCTCCTTAAAAACACTCTACAGTTCATGCAAACATATAGATTTTTTTCTAATCCAGCTGTTTTGGAGATGTTCTTCTCTAGTGAGTCCAATTTATTTTTCAGTTTGCCTGTTACTGTGACAGTAATTCTTCCATCCTCAATTTTGTCCACTGCTTCCAATTTCCTGATCTCTTCCTTTTCCAATTTCAAAAGCTCCTCATTGAATATTGAGCATTCACGTAGAGTTGGCATTAAGCAGATGACACTTTTGTTTTCTGCAATATTCTTGTTTATTTTCTCTGCAACTATTTCTTCCTTTGGAAATAAATTATGTAGCAGCCGACTCTGTAATGCTTTTTTGCCAACTTCTGTGAGTAGTCCAATTCTGATATCTTTCAGAATACTTCCATATTCTTCATCGTTTGCTTGCCTCATATTAGTTGTAAGTTCCTTGTACTCAAAGAAGGACCAAATATTTGTATTTCCGATGCTTCCCAATGACTTCTTCGTGTCTTCATGTGTCACAGTATTAAACACTGGTTGTCCTTTAACTGGAGTAAGTTGCAAAAGATCTCCAAAAACTATGACGTGTTTTCCACCAAATAACACGTCATAGTCTGTCTTCAAAATTTGCTGCATTCTTAAATGCACAAAGGCAAGCATTAAGTTTGATACCATGCTCACCTCATCAATAATGAGAACTTGCATCTTCTTCAATACTCGTGAAACTTCCAAGGATGCTTCTCCAGTTAGCTTGTTGAATTGTATTTTGTTCTCATGCTCCACTGGTAACATTAGCAAATGATGTAAGGTGATTCCTTTTATGTTATATGCTGCTAACCCAGTTGGAGCAGTAACCACACAAGACAAAGTAGAATCCGTTTTTTGCTTTAGGTAGCTTCTGATGACTTTAATTAGGAAACTTTTTCCAGTGCCAGCTTGTCCGCTTACATACATCCTGATTGGATGAAATGATGTGCATGAGCACTCTTTTTTTACATGTAGAAATCCGTGATCAATTTTGTTTTTGATCTCTTCATAAATTTGTTGCTGCTCTTGATTCAGTTGTCTTTCCAAATTTTCTAAGTCTATAAATTCTTCTTGAGCTTGATTCATAGCCGTTTCCACTTCATTCATGGCTATTGATGCTTCATTTTCAACGATTGGTTGTCCTAGGGGATCTTGACTGTGTGTTCCGGAACTTTGGCTGTCCTGAGAACTGTCTCTAGCTATTTCTGCTGCAATTGTAGTTTCCTGTTCAGTTTCTTCATTTAACATTTGCAGATAAGTTGTGAATGTATTGCATTGTATGCTGTCTTTGCAAGCATTAAATGAATCCTCATAGCTTTGAAATTCTCCCAGTAGTTCATCCTCTGTACGCCATGGTTTAAACAACTGTAAAAGAGCCAAGTAGTAAAATTCTTTCTTGTCGGTAGTGTCGCAACTCAGCTTCCGGTGATTTATCAAACTTCCTTTGGTTTGCTTCACCAAACATCCTTCTTCACCAACAACTTTATATTTTCCATTATTAATGTCTTCTGCAGCTTTCCGTGAATAAATGTAGTTCTGCAACACTTCATAGAGACACATGTTCTCCAGATGATGACTTCTCTTGGGATAATATGTGTCCAACATGTTTGTTTTCAATATATCTGTACTTTCTGGGTCATTCTCGGCCAAATATTCAATTTCTCCAACAGATTTCAGTACCCGATTTCTCATTGCTGCAAGGCCTAAACTTGCCCAAATTATTCTTCTTGACTTCGAGTAGAGACTTGCAGAAGATAACCTATCTGAACATTCGTAGGATCCAATTTCTCGATGCGATAACATCTTCAAACTGAAACTGTACAGCTTCTTACTGACAGTCTTCTCGTGAGAAATCTCTTCCCACATTTCCTTCAATTCTGTTTTTTCTGATTTCGTAATGTAAGACGTTACATATCGTGCAACAGCAATGGAATTGTCAGCTACATACTGTATATCCATGTTAGCGTTCCACATGGATAAAATGACTGGGTTGTAGTCATTTATATTTTTTGATTCTTCTTTTCTTTTAAGGTTGTAGGTATTCTTAGGTGATTTTCTTGTGATAGTATGTCTCACAGCTGACATAAAACTGTTTACTCTTCCATTTGAAAGAACAGGTCTAGGAAATCCAAATCGACATTTAGTGTAGTATTTTTCTTTGCTCTTGTATTTCCGTCGACAGTATTTTCCACACCGATGACTTTGGAAACGTAAAACTTGCTCCTTTAACTTGTTCTCTTCTGTGCTTTTTGGTATACCACATGTTGCATATTCTTCAATGTAAGATAACACTGCTTCATCAGTATCTGTTCCAAACTTTGGGGCATCCTTGATCCACAACAGCATATGAATATGAGGAGCACCTCTTGCCTGGTACTCTTTTCTCCAAAAGAAATCCACTACTTCTCCAAGGGGTGGATTTTTTTTATTGCAGATGAAGGACATCATAGCCTCAAATCTATGATTGAAATATCTGCAAACATTAACCGGATCCAATGAGCACAGTTCTCCTGCTGTCTTGTATTCGATGTTTTTAATGTTTGAATTGGCCTCTCGTAGAAAATCCAGTAAATCATCCCAAGCGTACTCGGCACAGCTTAGGGTAAGGAACCATGTTGGTGTTCCTAAATTGCGTAACATGCATTTTAGTTCACCATGGCGTCGGTACCAATATTCATTTGTCCCACGCTGACAAGCCACCAGATTGATCAGTTGTGTTTCCAAATGATCATCTCGGTGCTGCACTTTCTCCATAAAATCCTTAGCAGACACATTTTGTAAATGTACTCCACTTTTTAAAATGTGATTTACTGCATAAGACAGTGCAGACAAGTCGCTTTCAAATAAAAGATGGAACAAATAAGGAATACTTTGTCGAAATCTGGGATCTTCAGCATATAGTCTTGTAGTCCGATACTCTGAAGCTGGAATCTGTTCTGGACGTTCATCGTATCGTCCTCCTTTTCCCGTAGGAAACATCTGGGGAAAACATCGAGCTTCCAAGCTCTCCTCCCATACACTCACGGGAGTTCCTTTTGCTTTCTTCATCTGAAAGAGATCAATATTGTCTCCCATAACTTCTTTCGAATGAAGAGGATGTATGCTAAAATGTTCATAAATTTCTTCTTCCTTTGTCTTGTCCACTTTTTCAATTTGTCCAGTTGGTGTTTCTGTGTCTTCTTGAAAATCTTCGTCTTCTTCTTCTTCTTCTATATAAATTGATTCATACCATTTGTTATTTTTTTTCAAATACAAATTTGCTCTTTGTACTTTCCGCACATCTACCAGCTCCTGCCAAATCTTCTTATTCTTTGTAGGTACACCATTAACCAGAATAATTAATGGTTCAGTTTCCAAAGTATCCGCATCAATAGTTTCCATATTATTTTTCAAATCCAAGGGCAAATACACCACTCTACCTTTTAAACCTCTCAGTAAATCTGAAGGAGGTAATTTACCAGTTTTGGGCTCCATACGTACTATGGTCTGGAACGGATGAACACATTGAATGAGTATAGACTCATATGTATTTAATTCAGAAAGTTCAGCAGGAATAGCATCCAATTCTAAATTATTATGTACAGCTCTGGTCGGCATTCTATTTTCCTCTAACTTGTTGTAACAGTATTTACAAATACGCTGATCTTCACCCAATTCAAAACAATTTTCAAGAAATATATATGTGGCAAAATCCTTCCACTTATAATTATCTTCATTTTCACTCTTTCTGTAGAGATCAACATTCCTAGTTTGTTTTCTATAATGAGTTCTGCGGCAACAAATACAAGTAACATTTGGTCTTTCATTAGAGACTATTGCAAATTTTGTTATGTGATCATTAAATGTCTTACTTACAGAAGGTTCTACATTCTCTTCCACTTCTTCCTCATTTACTGTGTCCTTCTCTGCACTGTTTTGTTCAGGACCAAAGTAACAAAACTGAATTTCATCAACAACCTTCTCTACATCTGATACCGTTCCTCGGAACAGAGCCCTATTCAATTCATTTAACTTTATTGCTGGACTTTTGGCAAAATACAACCGTCTCACAAACTTTCTCATTTCAGTATGATGAACAGCCAGCATCCTAAAATGATGGAAAACACTATTGCACACTTTTCTAGATAGACAAGCCAGAGAATGACCCTGCAAACCAGTATTCTCTCTCACTCTGCATGGATCCAGACTTTGAAGCACCTTAATCTTCTGTTTTACACTTTTTTTACTATATTCTCTTAGAAACTCTCGAAATCTGTCAATAGATTCCTGACGCACAGTGCAAATACTACTACAATTCCAAGTGTACACTGGGGCTTTAGGACGTCTCCCCATTGCCTCATCTGCCATCACTTGTACCTCATCTCTTGGAACCATTATCTCCTTCTCCATTATGCAACCATTTTTTACTTCGTATGAACGACCTCTGGTGTCAACTGCATGCAGCAAACTATTACTTTGAAAATAGCTCTCTTCATTAAAAAAAGGTTCACTACTTGAACTATGCATCCACTTTCCTAAAAACACTTTACAAAAGTTTGTTCTGTTCACTACTCTTTTGCTTTTGCTTTGTGATTTCAGTACATTAACCATTTTATCTAATGTACGCATCCTATTCAAAATTAATATGAATAGTTTCCTTTTTAATTCTAATGCTTTTGCTGCAATGGCTTCAATTTCTTTTTTTCTCTTGTAATATTTTGCCTTTTGCTTATATTTCTTCACATCCTTTATCAAATTGGACATAACTCTTCTCTGAAACATTTTTCTACGTATCTCTTTAAACGCTGTTTTTCTGTTTATGTAAAACTTTTCAGTTGCAGAAGGTATATTTGCATTAACTAAATTCTCAATTTTTTGCTGTTCTCTTCGTTTTGTTACATTCTTTCCAGGACAGACATTTTGTACATTTTTCTTTGTTTTGAATATTTTTTTAAGAAATTGTTTTTTCTGCTTACCAGAAGATTTTTTCTTTTTCCCAACATGAGCATCTTCTACTAACTTTGGTCCTCCAGTTGTCTTCAAATATAGTTTTTTTTTTTTAGCGTTTTTTGAACTCTAGATTTTGTAGGCATCTTAAATTTTGTTCACTGTTCTTCAGCAATACCTGAAAAAAACTAAAAAAAAATCCTTTATTGTATTTAAATATATTACTACATTTCTTTTCACAATAGTCACAAAACGAAATTTCTTTGCCAATTTGAATGCACACAAACTCCTCTTTTTTTTGGGCAAGTGAAAATCACTTTTACAAACTGTCACATTATGAAACCACTTTTCAGATTTTTTAAAAAGCCCATGTCCAGAGTGCTACACTCCAGCAAGGGCAACCAGCCTTAGTGAAGCTGAATGTATTTGCATTACAGACTGAAACCTGAAAACCCCACTCGCTTGTAAATACTGTGCATGACTATACATGGCAAGCACATGGGTGTGCGCTAAGACTCTGCTTCTTCCCCCAAAAATTCGCTCCCCCTTTCCATCTAATGCAACTGTGAAATCACCAGAGCAAGACGCAATAAATCTCTGCCTATAATTCCTCTATGCACACAGAGTCATGTTTTCACATTAGTCCCAAAACGAAATTTCTTTGCCATTTTGAAAGCACACTTACTGCTCTTTTTTTTTCCGGGCCAAGTGAAAATCACTTTTTACAATTGGAAATCACTTTTACAGACTGACACATTATGAAACCTTTTTTTTTTATTTATTTCAATGCACATGTCCAAGCTGTTTTTTCAGACCACCACCATGTGTATTCTCGGTGACTGCCTACACTCCAGCAAGGGCAACCAGCCTTAGTGATGCTGAATGTATTTGCATTACAGACTGAAACCTGAAAACCCCACTCGCTTGTAAATACTGTGCATGACTATACATGGCAAGCACATGGGTGTGTGCTAAGACTCTGCTTCTTCCCCCAAAAATTCGCTCCCCCTTTCCATCTAATGCAACTGTGAAATCACCAGAGCAAGACGCAATAAATCTCTGCCTATAATTCCTCTCTGCACACAGAGTCATGTTTTCACATTAGTCCCAAAACGAAATTTCTTTGCCAATTTGAAAGCACACTTACTGCTCTTTTTTTTTTCGGCGCAAGTGAAAATCACTTTTTACAATTGGAAATCACTTTTACAGACTGACACATTATGAAACTTTTTTTTTTGATTTATTTAAATGCACATGTCCAAGCTGTTTTTTCAGACCACCACCATGTGTATTCTCGGTGACTGCCTACACTCCAGCAAGGGCAACCAGCCTTAGTGATGCTGAATGTATTTGCATTACAGACTGAAACCTGAAAACCCCACTCGCTTGTAAATACTGTGCATGACTATACATGGCAAGCACATGGGTGTGTGCTAAGACTCTGTTTCTTCCCCCAAAAATTCGCTCCCCCTTTCCATCTAATGCAACTGTGAAATCACCAGAGCAAGACGCAATAAATCTCTGCCTATAATTCCTCTATGCACACAGAGTCATGTTTTCACATTAGTCCCAAAACGAAATTTCTTTGCCATTTTGAAAGCACACTTACTGCTCTTTTTTTTTCCGGGCCAAGTGAAAATCACTTTTTACAATTGGAAATCACTTTTACAGACTGACACATTATGAAACCACTTTTTTTGATTTATTTAAATGCACATGTCCAAGCTGTTTTTTCAGACCACCACCATGTGTATTCTCGGTGACTGCCTACACTCCAGCAAGGGCAACCAGCCTTAGTGATGCTGAATGTATTTGCATTACAGACTTAAACCTGAAAACCCCACTCGCTTGTAAATACTGTGCATGACTATACAAGGCAAGCACATGGGTGTGTGCTAAGACTCTGCTTCTTCCCCCAAAAATTCGCTCCCCCTTTCCATCTAATGCAACTGTGAAATCACCAGAGCAAGACGCAATAAATCTCTGCCTATAATTCCTCTCTGCACACAGAGTCATGTTTTCACATTAGTCCCAAAACGAAATTTCTTTGCCAATTTGAAAGCACACTTACTGCTCTTTTTTTTTTCGGCGCAAGTGAAAATCACTTTTTACAATTGGAAATCACTTTTACAGACTGACACATTATGAAACTTTTTTTTTTGATTTATTTAAATGCACATGTCCAAGCTGTTTTTTCAGACCACCACCATGTGTATTCTCGGTGACTGCCTACACTCCAGCAAGGGCAACCAGCCTTAGTGATGCTGAATGTATTTGCATTACAGACTGAAACCTGAAAACCCCACTCGCTTGTAAATACTGTGCATGACTATACATGGCAAGCACATGGGTGTGTGCTAAGACTCTGCTTCTTCCCCCAAAAATTCGCTCCCCCTTTCCATCTAATGCAACTGTGAAATCACCAGAGCAAGACGCAATAAATCTCTGCCTATAATTCCTCTATGCACACAGAGTCATGTTTTCACATTAGTCCCAAAACGAAATTTCTTTGCCATTTTGAAAGCACACTTACTGCTCTTTTTTTTTCCGGGCCAAGTGAAAATCACTTTTTACAATTGGAAATCACTTTTACAGACTGACACATTATGAAACCATTTTTTTTGATTTATTTAAATGCACATGTCCAAGCTGTTTTTTCAGACCACCACCATGTGTATTCTCGGTGACTGCCTACACTCCAGCAAGGGCAACCAGCCTTAGTGATGCTGAATGTATTTGCATTACAGACTTAAACCTGAAAACCCCACTCGCTTGTAAATACTGTGCATGACTATACATGGCAAGCACATGGGTGTGTGCTAAGACTCTGCTTCTTCCCCCAAAAATTCGCTCCCCCTTTCCATCTAATGCAACTGTGAAATCACCAGAGCAAGACGCAATAAATCTCTGCCTATAATTCCTCTATGCACACAGAGTCATGTTTTCACATTAGTCCCAAAACGAAATTTCTTTGCCATTTTGAAAGCACACTTACTGCTCTTTTTTTTTCCGGGCCAAGTGAAAATCACTTTTTACAATTGGAAATCACTTTTACAGACTGACACATTATGAAACCACTTTTTTTGATTTATTTAAATGCACATGTCCAAGCTGTTTTTTCAGACCACCACCATGTGTATTCTCGGTGACTGCCTACACTCCAGCAAGGGCAACCAGCCTTAGTGATGCTGAATGTATTTGCATTACAGACTTAAACCTGAAAACCCCACTCGCTTGTAAATACTGTGCATGACTATACATGGCAAGCACATGGGTGTGTGCTAAGACTCTGCTTCTTCCCCCAAAAATTCGCTCCCCCTTTCCATCTAATGCAACTGTGAAATCACCAGAGCAAGACGCAATAAATCTCTGCCTATAATTCCTCTCTGCACACAGAGTCATGTTTTCACATTAGTCCCAAAACGAAATTTCTTTGCCATTTTGAAAGCACACTTACTGCTCTTTTTTTTTCCGGGCCAAGTGAAAATCACTTTTTACAATTGGAAATCACTTTTACAGACTGACACATTATGAAACTTTTTTTTTTGATTTATTTAAATGCACATGTCCAAGCTGTTTTTTCAGACCACCACCATGTGTATTCTCGGTGACTGCCTACACTCCAGCAAGGGCAACCAGCCTTAGTGATGCTGAATGTATTTGCATTACAGACTGAAACCTGAAAACCCCACTCGCTTGTAAATACTGTGCATGACTATACATGGCAAGCACATGGGTGTGTGCTAAGACTCTGTTTCTTCCCCCAAAAATTCGCTCCCCCTTTCCATCTAATGCAACTGTGAAATCACCAGAGCAAGACGCAATAAATCTCTGCCTATAATTCCTCTATGCACACAGAGTCATGTTTTCACATTAGTCCCAAAACGAAATTTCTTTGCCATTTTGAAAGCACACTTACTGCTCTTTTTTTTTCCGGGCCAAGTGAAAATCACTTTTTACAATTGGAAATCACTTTTACAGACTGACACATTATGAAACCACTTTTTTTGATTTATTTAAATGCACATGTCCAAGCTGTTTTTTCAGACCACCACCATGTGTATTCTCGGTGACTGCCTACACTCCAGCAAGGGCAACCAGCCTTAGTGATGCTGAATGTATTTGCATTACAGACTTAAACCTGAAAACCCCACTCGCTTGTAAATACTGTGCATGACTATACATGGCAAGCACATGGGTGTGTGCTAAGACTCTGCTTCTTCCCCCAAAAATTCGCTCCCCCTTTCCATCTAATGCAACTGTGAAATCACCAGAGCAAGACGCAATAAATCTCTGCCTATAATTCCTCTCTGCACACAGAGTCATGTTTTCACATTAGTCCCAAAACGAAATTTCTTTGCCAATTTGAAAGCACACTTACTGCTCTTTTTTTTTTCGGCGCAAGTGAAAATCACTTTTTACAATTGGAAATCACTTTTACAGACTGACACATTATGAAACTTTTTTTTTTGATTTATTTAAATGCACATGTCCAAGCTGTTTTTTCAGACCACCACCATGTGTATTCTCGGTGACTGCCTACACTCCAGCAAGGGCAACCAGCCTTAGTGATGCTGAATGTATTTGCATTACAGACTGAAACCTGAAAACCCCACTCGCTTGTAAATACTGTGCATGACTATACATGGCAAGCACATGGGTGTGTGCTAAGACTCTGCTTCTTCCCCCAAAAATTCGCTCCCCCTTTCCATCTAATGCAACTGTGAAATCACCAGAGCAAGACGCAATAAATCTCTGCCTATAATTCCTCTATGCACACAGAGTCATGTTTTCACATTAGTCCCAAAACGAAATTTCTTTGCCATTTTGAAAGCACACTTACTGCTCTTTTTTTTTCCGGGCCAAGTGAAAATCACTTTTTACAATTGGAAATCACTTTTACAGACTGACACATTATGAAACCACTTTTTTTGATTTATTTAAATGCACATGTCCAAGCTGTTTTTTCAGACCACCACCATGTGTATTCTCGGTGACTGCCTACACTCCAGCAAGGGCAACCAGCCTTAGTGATGCTGAATGTATTTGCATTACAGACTTAAACCTGAAAACCCCACTCGCTTGTAAATACTGTGCATGACTATACATGGCAAGCACATGGGTGTGTGCTAAGACTCTGCTTCTTCCCCCAAAAATTCGCTCCCCCTTTCCATCTAATGCAACTGTGAAATCACCAGAGCAAGACGCAATAAATCTCTGCCTATAATTCCTCTATGCACACAGAGTCATGTTTTCACATTAGTCCCAAAACGAAATTTCTTTGCCATTTTGAAAGCACACTTACTGCTCTTTTTTTTTCCGGGCCAAGTGAAAATCACTTTTTACAATTGGAAATCACTTTTACAGACTGACACATTATGAAACCACTTTTTTTGATTTATTTAAATGCACATGTCCAAGCTGTTTTTTCAGACCACCACCATGTGTATTCTCGGTGACTGCCTACACTCCAGCAAGGGCAACCAGCCTTAGTGATGCTGAATGTATTTGCATTACAGACTTAAACCTGAAAACCCCACTCGCTTGTAAATACTGTGCATGACTATACATGGCAAGCACATGGGTGTGTGCTAAGACTCTGCTTCTTCCCCCAAAAATTCGCTCCCCCTTTCCATCTAATGCAACTGTGAAATCACCAGAGCAAGACGCAATAAATCTCTGCCTATAATTCCTCTATGCACACAGAGTCATGTTTTCACATTAGTCCCAAAACGAAATTTCTTTGCCAATTTGAAAGCACACTTACTGCTCTTTTTTTTTTCGGGGCAAGTGAAAATCACTTTTACAGACTGACACATTATGAAACCTTTTTTTTTAATTTATTTAAATGCACATGTCCAAACTGTTTTTTCAGACCACCACCATGTGTATTCTCGGTGACTGCCTACACTCCAGCAAGGGCAACCAGCCTTAGTGATGCTGAATGTATTTGCATTACAGACTGAAACCTGAAAACCCCACTCGCTTGTAAATACTGTGCATGACTATACATGGCAAGCACATGGGTGTGTGCTAAGACTCTGCTTCTTCCCCCAAAAATTCGCTCCCCCTTTCCATCTAATGCAACTGTGAAATCACCAGAGCAAGACGCAATAAATCTCTGCCTATAATTCCTCTATGCACACAGAGTCATGTTTTCACATTAGTCACAAAACGAAATTTCTTTGCCAATTTGAAAGCACACTTACTGCTCTTTTTTTTTTCGGGGCAAGTGAAAATCACTTTTTACAATTGGAAATCACTTTTACAGACTGACACATTATGAAACCTTTTTTTTTTATTTATTTCAATGCACATGTCCAAGCTGTTTTTTCAGACCACCACCATGTGTATTCTCGGTGACTGCCTACACTCCAGCAAGGGCAACCAGCCTTAGTGATGCTGAATGTATTTGCATTACAGACTGAAACCTGAAAACCCCACTCGCTTGTAAATACTGTGCATGACTATACATGGCAAGCACATGGGTGTGTGCTAAGACTCTGCTTCTTCCCCCAAAAATTCGCTCCCCCTTTCCATCTAATGCAACTGTGAAATCACCAGAGCAAGACGCAATAAATCTCTGCCTATAATTCCTCTATGCACACAGAGTCATGTTTGCACATTAGTCCCAAAACGAAATTTCTTTGCCAATTTGAAAGCACACTTACTGCTCTTTTTTTTTTCGGGGCAAGTGTAAATCACTTTTACAGACTGACACATTATGAAACCACCATGTGTAACTACAACAAAAACAATTCCCATTTCTATTATTCATTTCTTAAGTTACCACATACATCCCCTCTCAAACTGTAAACTCACCTTTAAAATTAGTTAGTTGTGAAAGAAATGTGACACTCAAACAGCAGATTATCAGAGCCAGGATCTCTGTTGTGTTCACCTCTCTCCTCTCAGCAGAACCAGATAATGGCAAACTTTCCCTGTTTTTTTCCACACATATACTTGTAAGTTTCAAATCTCAGTGCTTCCCCCTTTTTTTCAAATGTAATCACACATTTCTATTGGTTGAAAACCAACCCTTTTCCAAAAGTACCCTTCCCCCAACTTGACTTCTGCCTAGTACCCTTCCCCCAACTTGACTTCTGCCTGCTACCATAGCAACAGCTCATGGAACACTGCTGTGTGGAGTTAGGTCAGAAGTTCACCAAACAATGTTTCAATTCCACAGAGCAAGAGTGCTTGACTTTTCAAACCTAACAGCAAATCCATAGTACTGTTCTTTGGTTACACATTTTTTTGTACCAATACAAAACATGCTTCTATTAATTTACACATACAGCCTAGTTTTTTTTCTAGAATGGTATGAAACAGCCAATCAGTTCTTTTTGTTTTGAAAAAAATATGTATGCCTCCATTTCCAAACTGTCTTTCTTTTCATATTGCCATTCTACTGAAAGACACCTCCTGAGTGCATCCAGTTCTCCTTTGAAGATGTTCACAGTGTGGATTGTAGGGCACAGCTATGTCTTCTGGAGTGAAAAGTTTGCAGAGAAAACAGGTATGGTGAGAGACCTTGCTTTGCCAAATGTAGACATTAAATGGATTGGTCAGAGAGGGTTAAAGTGGCACCGATTGATGCCATTGGTGAAATCCTTCATTCAAATCCAACACCCTGACCTCATAATAGTGCACTGTGGTGGCAATGACCTAGGCACTTTGACTGGGGTAGGTCTGGAAATGCTTATGAAGGACACCTTTGCACAACTGTTTACACTTTTCCCTAAAACTGCCTTTGTGTTTTCCAACATATGCCAAAGGCAAAAATGGAACTGGTCCAATCATTTCTGTCCGCAGATTGACAAAGCAAGAAAGCACGTCAACAAATCTGTTTCTGCTTTCCTCCGTGACTATGGTATGGGTGCCATTTACCACAACAACTTGCGTTATGACATGCAAGACATTTATAGAGGAGATGGTGTGCACTTCAATGATGAAGGGAACAGAGTCTTCCTCTTGAACCTTAGACTCTGCATCGGTACTTACTTGTAGGTACCACTAAAAAAATGACTTCATAAACACAACAGCTCTTTTTAGAGCTCCCTAATTTCTAAACTCTTAATTCGTCATTTCATTTATTCATTTTTATTTTTTTTAACCGTACGCTTACCGTAAGCTTACCGTACGCGTACCCCGTGATTTTTTTTAAAATCAATAAATGTTTTTTTTGTACTTTTCTGTCCTTCTTTGACCCCCTTACAAATGTTAGGGGGTCTGTAACTCTCCTCATTGCCCCCTTTCCTTGTTTTCACTGTTTTTTTTCTGAGTGAAACACACAAAATGGCGGCCGCCGCTTCCTGGTTTCGGCCGATTCGAATGTTTACTAAGATCTAAGGGCCAATCAGAATCTCGCTCGCGCACGCCATTTTTCTTCCGTACGCTTACCGTAAGCTTACCGTACGCGTACCCCGTGATTTTTTTAAAAATCAATAAATGTTTGTTTTGTACTTTACAGTCCTTCTTTGACCCCCTCACAAATGTAAGGGGGTCTGTAACTCTCCTCATTGCCCCCTTTTCTTGTTTTCACTCTTTTTTTTTCAGAGTGAAACACAGAAAATGGCGGCCGCCGCTTCCTGGTTTCGGCCGATTCGAATGTTTACTAAGATCTAAGAGCCAATCAGAATCACGCTCGCGCACGCCACCGTACGCTTACGGTAAGCGTACGGTAAGCGTACCGTAAGCGGGCTCAGATATATATATTGATTTAAAGGCTATTTTCTCAGAATCTACTGAACAGATTTACACAAAACCTACAAAAGGCACTTCCTTGACCTAGGGACTACCTCTCTGCCACATTTTGAGTAATTCTGTTCAGCCGTTCGGGCTGTAGCTCGTTCTAAAGGTCCTATGGAAAAATGCATGGGAAAAACGCGTTTTGGGACCCCCCTTTTATCTCAGCCCCCGCTTGACGGATCCCCCCGAGACTTTCAGGGTAGGAGCAGAGCATAGCGCCCCACCTATTTTGAGAAATTCGCGAGGATTCGTCGACCGGCGCCAAAGTTATTCAAAATAGAATGTTGAGGTTTTCCTATGGAAACGTGGTCCTAACTATAACTACCTACTGGCGACCGCCAGTAGGTAATACATATATAAACATATAATCTGCATATCTATATAAATATAAATTCATGCAAACAGCTAAAAAGCCACCTAATTATAAACAGAATTGCTTTAACTTAAACGAGGGCGAGACCTATTGCATTTTCAATGCTTGTTTACTTTTGTTCCATCAAGAAGGCATTCAGATGTGACACATTTGCCATAAATTCTGAATGGTAGCACTCTAGTTTCTCATTAGATCACTGTAGCAAAGCTACTGCTCACCATGGAAGTCTGCTGCTGGTATTCAAAGTGCATGTTTCAGTCTGCATGTCAGAACTTTTTAATGAAATAGAAGAGGATTTGAGAAGTCAAAATGTGCCCTAAGTTTTATTTCTGCAGCACTAATCATAATTTCTATGGCAAAATGAACCCCCTCATTTTGTTCCTTTGCAAATTAAATGTTTTAAATGTTACCACTTTATTCCAATCAAGATGGCTTCAGGTGTGCCATACCTTTGTCATAAGTAAGACTGTTAGCGCTCTAGTTGTTCTTTAAAACACTATGGGATTTCTGTCATTGGGCTATACTTGGGCTACATCTCGGTGATATTTGTGCTACATTTGGGCTCTTTTGTCTCTGGTGGCCATCTTGGGAACCTTGTTATGCAGATTCCTAATTTCCTCATTTACTGCAGTCTCCTCAGTAGGCATACTGTCAGTTTTTTACTTTGATTCAATGAAGAAGGCATTCAGATGTGTCACACAATTGCCATAAATTCTGAATGTTAGCACTCTAGTTGCTCATTAGATCACTGTAGTAAAGCTACTGCTCACCAGGGAAGTCTGCTGCTGGTATTCAAAGTGCATGTTTCAGTCTGCATGTCAGCATTTTTTAATGAAATAGAAGAGGATTTGAGAAGTCAAAATGTGCCCTAATTTTTTTTCTGCAGCACTAATCATAATTTCTGTGGCAAAATGAACCCCCTCATTTTGATCCTTTGCAAATTAAATGTTTTAAGTGTTACCACATTATTCCAATCAAGATGGCTTCAGGTGTGCCATACTTTTGTCATAAGTAAGACTGTTAGCGCTCTAGTTGTTCTTTAGAACACTCTGGGACATTCTGTCATTGGGCTATACTTGGGCTACATCTGGGTGATATTTGTGCTACATTTGGGCTCTTTTGTCTCTGGTGGCCATCTTGGGAGACTTATTTGTTATGAAGTTTCCTAATTTCCTCATTTACTACAGTCTCCTCAGTAGGAAATATTTTCAGTTTTTTACTTTGATTCCATCAAGAAGGCATTCAGATGTGTCACACACTTGCCATAAATTCAAAATGTTAGCACTCTAGTCGCTCATTAGATCACTGTAGTAAAGCTACTGCTCACCAGGGAAGTCTGCTGCTGGTATTGAAAGTGCATGTTTCAGTCTGCATGTTAGAATTCTTTACTGATATAGAAGAGGATTTGAGAAGTCACTCAAAATGTGCCCTAATTTTTCTTTCTGCAGCACTAATCATACATTCTATGGCAAAATGAACCCTCTCATTTTGTTCGTTTTTAAATTAAATGTTTTAAATGTTACCACTTTATTCCAATCAAGATGGCTTCAGGTGTGCCATACCTTTGTCATAAGTAAGACTGTTAGCGCTCTAGTTGTTCTTTGGAACACTCTGGGAAGCTGCAGTAGAACACAAAGGAATCAACTGACAGTCTCTGCCCTTGTTGGATGTACATGTTTTACTGAGAATGTCAGACTTCATTCTCACATGACTGAGAAAGATAATGTGAATTTACAGAAAATATGCTCTCAGTTTAGCTTATAGATCACCTTCCAAACCTCTGTGGGAAAACCATGTGAAAATAGTTTTCTCTCAAACATGATTCATGATATCCCAGCAGAAGGCTTTTTCACATGGTAAAATCACCTTAGAACATACCACAATTCCTAAAATGAGTATGGTACCATCAACAAATGATTTATAATGTAACTAAAGTCTTAAAACCTTCTATTAACTGCAATGCTTTTTAATGAGGTGTTATCGTGTATATTGGTCCCAAGATGGCTGCCAACACTTCTTGGATGAAGTGCTGACAGCCAATCAGATCTCACAATGAGATGTGTGGTTAGGCTCCGCCCAGATATGTATATGATTTTACTTTTGATTTTCACAGGAACTACTGAACGGATTTACACCATATATGCAAAAGGTACATGCCTGACCTGAGGACTACCTCTTTGCCAAATTTCACATAATTCTGTTCGGCCGTTCGGGCTGTACCTTTGACTAAAGGTCCTATGGAAAAATGCATGGGGAAAACGCGTTTTGGGACCCCCCCTTTTGCTCGGCCCCTGCTTGACGAATCACTCCGAGACTCTCAGGGTAGGAGCTGGACGGAGCGCCCCATTTGTTTTGAAAATTTCACGAGGATTCGTCAACCGGTGCCAAAGTTATTCAAAATCGAATTTTGAGATTTCCTATGGAAACTAGGTTGTAACTATAACTATCCACTGGCGACCGCCAGTAGATAATATATATATATATATATGAAATTATCTATCAAAAGTACCCCCAATTCGAAAACGCACTCCACTGTAGACGAATTCAAGGAATTATTTTTATTCACAGCAACCGGTATTTCACTTTTGGTGTCTTTTTCTTGCCTTACGTGATTCGGAGGCTTGCTCCTTGATCACAGGCTCTTCAAGAAGCTCAAAGATTCACTGAAAAGACATAACGTTTTGCATTTCATCATTACCATTTCCTTTAGTAGGTTCTCGCAGGTGTAATAACTGCATTGTCTGCTGGGATTTGTAGTTCCTTTCAGTTTAATATTGCACTTCAGTAGATTCTGTGATGCATCATAATTAAAATATTTTATATTAGCCTCAGTGGGCCTCTTAACAGTAAAAGTCCGTTTCTCTAGCTTGTCTATGAAAATGCACTCCACCGTCGATGAATTCAAGGAATACTTTTTATTTTTATTCACAGCACTATTTTTCCCAGCAGGCAACACAAGTTTACTCACTTGGAACCTACTTAAGGAGAACTTTATGCGGGAAATATGCCTGTCAGCACACTGCGAACATCGTGGCAGCCTGTGAACAAGGAGCCATGCTCCGAAACTCGTCAGTCCAGATGAAACATCCACGAATAAAAAGCTGGCTGATCTTAACTAATCTTCTCTGGAGTGCGTTTACAAAATGAGGGCGTTTTGGTTGAACATAAAATTAGCTGCAGCACCGCTGTGAGAACTGCACCACCCTGAGATGCTGAAAGGGGGCCACGAGTCCTGACAATCCGGAACTTGACTGTGGAACAGCAGAGTAGCGTAATTACTGCTTTTTACTAGTTGGAGGCCCACTAAGGGTAATATACTATTGCTTATTGCACGATGTTACGCAGACTCTACTATAGAATTACTTACTGAAATGCACTATTTTTCCCAGCAGGTAACGCAAGTTTACTCACCTGGAACCTACTCAAGCAGAACTTTAGGCAGGGAAATATGTCTTTCAGCACACTGCGAACATCGTGGCACCCTGTCAATAAGAGGGTGTTTTGGTTGAACATATATATATATATATATATATATATATATATATATACGCCATCGAAGAAGGGAGACTTTTACCCAAAACGCGTCTGGCGTCACAGATGGTGCTCCAGTTTTCATTGCGAAGTCTGCTGCTGCAAGTAAACTTATGAAATAGAAAACTTACCAGTGTTGGCTCTCTGTCTTTGGGACAACCTGTCATATGGATATATATATATATATATATATATATATATATATATATTCGCGAGGATTCGTCGACCGGCGCCAAAGTTACTCAAAATAGAATGTGGTTTTCCTATGGAAACAGGGTCCTAACTATAACTACCTACTGGCGACCGCCAGTAGGTAATATATATATATATATATATATATATATATATATAATGAAATAAGAAATATAATGCAAAAAACATTTCCCTTGCTGTCTACTTGTGAAAAATTGTAAAACCACCAGTCATTGCTTACCGCAGAGCTCCAAATTTACGATCTCTTATTGTGAGAGCTGAACTCAAGCAAGCTGTAACAAATGCAGGGGTTCATTGCTGTGACTCTAAAAGGTGCATCACATGTGAATATCTTTTACAAACATAATCTGTAACTAGTTCTGTTACGAGAAGGACCTATGCAATAAGGCAGCATCTTACATGTCGCTCAACATGCATTATTTATGTGATTCAGTGCCAACGGCAAAGCTGTAAAAAACAATATGTAGGACAAACAGTGAATGACCTCTGTACGCGATTCAGGAACCACAAATCAGCAATAATTAATAAGAAAATTGACCAGCCTGTAGCCAATCATTTTAACCTTGGGGATCATTCACTATCAGATTTGAAGATTTTCCCCATGGAACATGTTTCAAAGGAAGAACTACTGGACTCCAGGGAAAAAATCTGGATGTACCGTTTAAAATCACTGCATCCAGATGGACTGAACATTACTGACAACACAATCTGATTACTGCATATCTCAAGAGCTCTCAGGACTCTCATTGATTCCACATTCCAAATGGAATCTTCACTCATGATGCTTTTTGAAAATTCAGCTGTGTCATCTGTGCAGCCACAGAGCAAACCATCTAGTACAACCTGAGGAAGGCGGAAGCTGAAACGTTGTAGTGGAAATACATTTTTGTTCTTTGGTGAATCTATCTGTTTGAGTCACTTCTTTCTTGTATATATATACAATAGGAGCTGGTGATTGATTGTTGAAGCCTGACCTGCTTGCCCCTTGAGAAAAGATTCTCGTAGAGTGGAAAGTAAGGGAGCAGAGGGAAGAATTTCCAAGACTGCAGGTTTTTGCTGCTTTTAATGAAAACGTGGAAATGTCAAAAACGAACTGTGCTGAGAGGAACACTTTATTTCAGTGCAAAGGAAAAGACGATTATGAGAAAAGAAAGCGTGCTGGCTATCCAATTAAGAACTTTATAAAAAGTACCCTGCATGCACATAAAGTCGTGAAAGTTTTCCTCTGCGCATTCTGCAACAGAATACGGCCTGCGTGTTTAAAAGGAGAACCACGTGGGTAATTCAAATGTCAGAGAGACTGCCTCCCGTGATCAAGGCTCTGGTGAGCAGAAACGTTGGGGAACAGTGAGCCTCTTTGCCTTCGTGTCATTCTACGAATAAAAGGATTTTGAAAGCAACATTACCAGAGTCAGTGCGCCTCTTTTCAAGGTAAAGGAGGATTGTTGGTGGTATTTTATCTGGAAGCCTCGCACCAGAAGCACTGGCCGCCCTGCCAAGGTTCAGGCTTTTTTGCGTGGCAATAGGAGCTGGTGATATATATATATATATATTCACTTAAAAAACCATAGGTTTCACACATGTTATAGTTAGCTGGACATTTCACTCGTGAAAAACCATTGAAATTCCCCCGTTATAGTTAGTTCAGATAACTATAACTCGCGCGCCCGCAATCCACTTCTCATGACGTCACATATTACATCACTCATGACATGGTCTGTGGCATCACTCATGACATCACTCATGACATCATCCTTGTGATAGAGTGGCGGTCGCGCGAGTTATAGTTATCTGAGCTAACTATAACGGGGGAATTTCATTGGTTTTTTACGAGTGAAATGTCCACCTAACTATAACCTGTGTGAAACCTATGGTTTTTTAAGTGAATTTGCAAGGTTTTTTTAAATGCTAATTCCTAACTATAACGTGTGTGAAACCTATGGTTTATTAAGTGAATTTGTACGTTTTTAAATGCTAAGTTATGTATTTATTAATATATATATATTTGTTTTAAGGTTTTTCACCGTGCGTGCACCGTGCGCGCGCTTTGGGCGCACCGTGCGCGCGCATTGGGCACACGGTGCTCTGCGCACGCCATGCATCGTGCGCGCACACCGCGATTTAAAAAACCCTCTGACAAAGGCTAGGGGGTCAGGAACACTCTTCACTACCCCCTTTTCACGTTTTCCACCTTTTTTCCCCCTTTCCTTTTCAGTGCGAGAGACAAAATGGCGGCCGACACTTCCTGATTTCGACCGATTCGAATGTTGACTGACATCTAACAACCAATCATAATTTTGCTCGCACACGGCACCGTGCGTGCACGGTGCGCGCGCATTGATATATATATGCATTTAAGTGCTATTTTCTCAGGAAATACTGAACAGATTGACACCAGACCTGCAAAAGGCACTTCCCTGACCTGAGGACTACCTCTCTGCCAAATTTCAAGTAATTCTGTTCAGCCGTTCGGGCTGTACCTTCGACTAAAGGTCCTATGGAAAAATGGATGGGGAAAACGCGTTTTGGGACCCCCCTTTTTTCTCGGCCCCCGCTTGACGAATCACCCCGAGACTTTCAGGGTAGGAGCTGAGCGGAGCGTCCCATTAGTTTTGAAACTTTCGCGAAGATTCGTCAACCGGCGCCAAAGTTATTCAAAATAGAATTTTGAGATTTCCTATGGAAACACGGTCCTAACTATAACTATCTACTGGCCGCCAGTGGATAATATATATATATATATATATATATATATATTCACTGAAAAAACCATAGGTTTCAGGGGTGTTATAGTTAGCTGGACTTTTCACTTGTACTAAACCATTGAAATTCCACCGTTATAGTTATTTCACCTAACTATAACTCGCGCGCCCGCAATGCACTGCTGATGACGTCACATATTACATCACTCATGACATGGTCAGTGACATCACTCATGACATCACTCATGACATCTCAAATGACATCACTGATGACATCATCCAGTGAATGTGTGTTTTTCTGAAAATTAAATATGTTTTATATATGCATATCTCATGGTCGATAGAAGAATAAATGGGTATATAAGTGTCTAAATGGATGATTTGTTTTTGAAAAATTGATTGTGTAACTGACTGATTAAGTGTATCATAGTGAATACATGGCTTAGTGAGTAATGTTTAAATATGTAAATATCTGTATCAGTCTCTCACTTTGTGTATAAGTGGCTGCATGGGTTGGTGAGTAGCTACATGGGTGTCTATATAGGTTATTAGTTGTTTTTTTGAGTATCAGTCTGAGTGTCTGCATGGTTCGGTGGGGGGTATTACGTAGTGCATAGGTGCATGAATGAGTGACTCACTGTTTGTATGTGTTGAAGACAGCATGTGTGCAGGACTGTATGGGTGGATGAGTGTGTGTATGGGTGTGTTAGTGAGTGAATGACTGTCTCAATAGTGTCTTTATGAGTAACTACATATGTTTTAAACTAGTATATGTGACTATTGGTGTATATAGGTGAGTATATGTGAGAGTGAGAGATTGAAAGAGTTCCTGTATGAATAAGTATGTGTTTCTATAAGTGATTGTTTAAAAGACTAAGTATGTGTAAGTTTCCGTAGAAGTAAGTGTGGTGGTGTGTGTATAACTGTATATGCAAGTAAATGTATGTTTGATTCTTTATTAGCATGAGTGACTATGTGTGTGAGTAACTCTATGGATGAGTGGCATTGTGTAACAGGATGTATAGGTGTATGAGTACATATGATGAGTGAGTACATGTATGAGTGACTGTATAGGACTGTTGGTGAATGAGTGGATGTGTATGTGGATCTTAGAATTACTGAAGAGGTTGTTGTAACTGGTATTGGTATGTCCATTGTTTTGAAAATTTTAGTCTCTATTTTTGAATGTGTGTATCAAAGGTTATTTTAGGGTGAGAGGAGGTCTGCCACTCTATCACAAGGATGATGTCATCAGTGATGTCATCAGTGATGTCATTTGAGATGTGGTTTTGTACAAGTGAAAAGTCCAGCTAACTATAACAAGCCTGAAACCTATGTTTTTTTCAGTGAATTTCTGAGGTTTTTTAAATGCTAATTCCTAAGTATAACGTGCCTGAAACGTATGTTTTTTTCTGTGAATTTCAAAGGTTTTTTAAATGCTAATTTCTAACTATGCCTACAGAGATAGGACATGTGAAGAAAGAAGAAAAAATGCACAGTAAGAAAAAAAAGAAGTGCAGAAAGAAGCAACAGAAGTCCTCAAAGATGAAGAAAAGTGCAGGAAGAAGGATAACGTGCAGAAAGAACAAAAAGAAGAGCAGAAAGAAGCATTGTTGCAAAATCATCCTGTACCCTCAACTTTTTCAGATGGATACTGGTGGTAACTGAGTCTGACTAACCAGTCCTAGAGCCAGTGCTATGTTAAAAGACACTTAGAATACAGTGAAAACACCTACATACACTAGGGAACATTATGCGTTGGGGTCCCCCTGTGATTAGCATGACCTCCTCTGTAAGCCCCTAGTATATAATAGGGCAGGGGGATTAAAACTACCTCTTAAAACAGGCCACAGGGTGTTTTTGCACACGTTAACTCAGGCCCCGTCCCCTCCCTTCACCACTGTGTAAACACGCCCTGTGTCCGTTTTTAGTTGGGAGATTACGTTCATTTGAATCCTGAGGGTCCCTAGGGTCCAACTAGCCCACTAGGTACCTCCAGTAAGCGCCACAGAGCTGCGTTGCAGACAGGTGTAAAAAGTAGCACGACCTGGACCACCTCTCTGCAATGCAGCTCAGTGGCGCTTACTGGAAGCACTTGGTGGGCTAGTTAGCCACCAGGGGCCCTCAGTATTGAAGGGAAATTATATCCCCAATTTAAAACGTGCCATAGTGCGTGTTTGCACACGTCACCTCAGGCCCCGTCCCCTCCCTTCACCACTGTGTAAACGCGCCCTGTGGCTGTTCTAAGTTGAGAGATTAGGTCCCCTTAAATCCTAAGGGTCCCTAGGGTCAAACTAGACCACTAGGTACCTCCTGTAAGCGCCACAGAGCTGTGTTGCAGAGAGGTGTAAAAAGGGGCTTGGCCTCAGAACACCTGTCACACACACACAGTGCTATGCCATACATATTACACTCTGGGATCCATATCTTTGTCACAGTGCATATGCAACGTTACACTCCCCAGCACATATTTTATATTACAACTTTAGAGACTAGCTAGGTTACACAACACTGCCCTGTGCATATTACACTCCAAGGCGCATATCGCATAGCACGCGCTAGTGCCTGTGCTATCTCGCGCTCTCCAATGAATCTGTCATTGCGCACAATGTATTGCATATTATATTTCACGCCCGGTTCATCTTATATCACACTTTTTGGTGCATAGTTTATACCATACACTATATCTAGTTTTCATTTTCAATCGTGCTCTCAGGACTATGTTCTATATAACACTGTGTTCACCTACCCTTTTCACGGGCATTACATTTTGCGATAGGGGGTGGAGGGTCAGGGGGTGTTTCTGCCAAGTGAGCCCGGAGTCACAGTCACAAACGTCCTCTTCTTCCTGAATAAAAGTGAGATTATGCGGCATACTTGTTCATATTTTAAGCAGTTCGCACAGACACACGTTTTAAAAACAATAAAGTTCCTAATACCCGCCTTCTCTGAACAGTTAGCTTGCTGCCCCATCCCCCTCCTCCCTATCCTCTGTTGTGTGAATCTATGGACTAGCCTCCTCCCTCCTGCCATGCATGGTCTGATGTGCTGCCACTGCCCTCAATTTAGTATGATGTACCAGTCCACTCCTCCTGCCCTCCATTGCCCAATTCTATGCCCCATCATTGACCTCCTGCTTAAACTCTGTGCTTAGCTTGCTGCCCCTATTCTCCTTCCCCATGCCCTCCGATGTCTTTGTGCATGCCCCTGCTCCATCCTTTTTGCCCACCATGTTCCATGGACCTGCCACTCCTATCTACTCTGAGTGTTCTGTTGAGCTGCCACTCCCCTCCCACCTGCCTAGCATTGTCAGATGACTGTAACCTGTCCCTGCCACCTCCACCCTGCCTGTCCACATGCCATGCCCCTATCCTCTTTCTCCTGTCCTACATGGTCCATTGTACTGCCACACCCTTCTGCCCTCCATGGTCTGTTGTGCTGCAACTGCTCCTCCTGCCTGCCCCGTGCGGTCTGTTATGAGGCCCCTTCCCCTGAACTTTCTTGTCTGTGCACAGGTCCTGACCCTCCCTTCTATCCTCCATCGTCCTTTGTGCATGCCCCTGCACCCTCCTTCATGCCCATCATAGCCATTGTGCTGCCACTAACCCTCCCACTTGCCATGCATGGTCTTCTGTGCTGCCATGGCCACTACCACCTTCCCTGTGTGGTCAGTTAGCTGCCCCTGACTCCCTCCCACCTTCCCTCCATGGTCTGTGTGTATGCCATCACAGTCTCAGTGTTGCTCTTCATGGTGTGTCTTGCTTCTAGTGCCCATCCTGCCTGACCTCCATGGCTATCTTGCTGCTCCTGCCCTGCCCCCTTGCCCCCAGCCCTCTGTTTACATGTGCAGACCCCTACTCCCTCCCTCCTGGCTTGTCTGTTCCATTGTAATGCCCCTGATCCGTCCCTCCTGCCCTTTATGGTCTGTTTTGCTGCAGCTTTCTCTCCTGTCTGTCCATTATGGTCAGCTAGCTACCATTGCCTCTTGCCCCTCTGTTCTCTGTTGTCCATGTGCATGGTCCTGTCCCCTCCCTCTTGCTTTCTATGGATTGTTGTGCTGCACTCCCATCCCGCATGCCCTGTGTGGTGTATTGTGCTGCTGCAAACCCTGATGCCTGCCCTGCAGGGTCAGTTTGGTGCACCTCTCCATGTCCCTCCTGTCCTCTGTTATCCAAGTCCATGTCCCTACCACATTTCCTTCCAAGATCCAATGTACCATACTTGCGAACATTTTGAACTTGGTAAGAGGGAGATTTTGAAAAAAAACTGGGGTATTGATTTTCCCCTTTGAGTTACATTGAAAAAGAGGAGATTGTAGACTGGAGACAGATCAAATAAAGCCCATTTGAGCTTAAAAACATTGGACGTTTCCTGGCTGAATCGGGTCTGTTGGCATGTATGGTTGTACTACCATTGCCTCTTCCTTCTGCCCACAATGGTCTATTACATTGCCACAGCCTCTCTTGCAAGTCCTGTATTGTTGGTTTGTTGCCCCTGCCCCCCTTTCCACTGCCCTCCATAGTCTGTTGTGCTGCCACGGCCCTTCCTGCCTGCTCAGTGTGGTTAAATTGTTGCCTTTGCACCCTCCTACCTGCCTTCAATTTTCAGAGTCCGTGCCCCTGGCCTCTGCCTCTCAACAGTATCCTAATGAACAACTAGATTGCTAACATTCTATATTTATTACAAAAGTGTGGAACGCCTGACGTCATCTTGATGTAATCAAAACTGTAATACCTAGAGCATTTCCTTTAGAAATTACATATATGAGAGGGTCTTATTGGCATCAAAATTATGGTTAGTGCTCTAAAAGACTAAAATAAGGACATATTTTCTGAGTTTTCAAATAGCGACAAAGCACTTTTAAATTATTTGTTATCTTTATGTTTTTTTATCCAGTTGACCACTTGATTAAATGTTGCACTTAGGGGAGAGGATGTGGTGTTACTTCCAGAACTGCAGACTTTGCAACTGGGGAACCAGGTTGGAGTTTCTGCTTCAGCTCGACATTCTGTGATTCTGGTCAAATCACTTAGTCTCCCCATGTCTACAACCAAAATGAATTTGTTCTTGTGTGATGTAACCAATGCTCATGTAAAGCACTCCAATACCTGACAAGCCTGCATTATATAACACTGCAAAAACACAAAATAATAAGTGTTTTGCACACTTCTGTCATTGGGCTATATTTGGGCTACATCTGGGTGATTTTGGGCTACATTTGAGCTCTTTTGTCTCCGGTGGCCATCTTGGGAGATTTATTTGTTATGAAGTTTCCTAATTTCCTCATGTACTGCAGTCTCCTCAGTAGGAAATGCTTTCAGTTTTTTACTCTGATTCCATCGTGAAGGTATTCAGATATGTCACACATTTGCCATAAATTCTGAATGTTAGCACTCTAGTTGCTCATTAGATCACTGTAGTAAAACTACTGTTCACCATGGAAGTCTGCTCCTGGTATTAAAAGTGCATGTTTCAGTCTGCATGTCAGAATTCTTTAATGAAATAGAAGAGGATTTGAGAAGTCACTCAAAATGTGCCCTCATTTTCTTTCTTCAGCATTAATCATAATTTCTATGGCAAAATGAACCCCCTCATTGTGTTCCTTTTTAAATTAAATGTTTTAAGTGTTCCCAGTTTATTCCAATCAAGATGGCTTCAGGTGTGCCATACTTTTGTCATAAAGAAGACAGTAAGCGCTCTAGTTGTTTTTAAGAACACTCTGGGACATTCTGTCATTGGGCTATACTTGGGCTACATCTGGGTGATATTCGGGCTACATTTGGGCTTTTGTCTCTGGTGGCCATCTTGGGAGACTTATTTGTTATGAAGTTTCCTAATTTCCTCATTTACTGCAGTCTCCTCAGTAGGAAATACTTTCAGTTTTTTACTTTGATTCCATCAAGAAGGCATTCAGATGTGTCACACATTTGCCATAAATTCAGAATGTTAGCACTCTTTTTGCTCATTAGATCACTGTAGTAAAGCTACTGCTCACCAGGGAAAACTGCTGCTGGTATTGAAAGTGCATGTTTCAGTCTGCATGTCAGAATTTTTTAATGAAATAGAAGAGGATTTGAGAAGTCACTCAAAATGTGCCCTAATTTTTCTTTCTTCAGCATTAATCATAATTTCTATGGCAAAATGAACCCTCTCATTGTGTTCCTTTTTAAATTAAATGTTTTAAGTGTTCCCAGTTTATTCCAATCAAGATGGCTTCAGGTGTGCCATACTTTTGTCATAAAGAAGACAGTAAGCGCTCTAGTTGTTTTTAAGAACACTCTGGGACATTCTGTCATTGGGCTATACTTGGGCTACATCTGGGTGATATTCGGGCTACATTTGGGCTTTTGTCTCTGGTGGCCATCTTGGGAGACTTATTTGTTATGAAGTTTCCTAATTTCCTCATTTACTGCAGTCTCCTCAGTAGGAAATACTTTCAGTTTTTTACTTTGATTCCATCAAGAAGGCATTCAGATGTGTCACACATTTGCCATAAATTCAGAATGTTAGCACTCTTTTTGCTCATTAGATCACTGTAGTAAAGCTACTGCTCACCAGGGAAAACTGCTGCTGGTATTGAAAGTGCATGTTTCAGTCTGCATGTCAGAATTTTTTAATGAAATAGAAGAGGATTTGAGAAGTCACTCAAAATGTGCCCTAATTTTTCTTTCTGCAGCACTAATCATACATTCTATGGCAAAATGAACCCTCTCATTTTGTTCGTTTTTAAATTAAATGTTTTAAGAGTTACCACTTTAATCCAAGCAAGATGGCTTCAGGTGTGCCATACCTTTGTCATAAGTAAGACTGTTAGCGCTCTAGTTGTTCTTTGGAACACTCTGGGAAGCAGCATTAGAACACAAAGGAATCAACTGACAGTCTCTGCCCTTGGTGGATGTACATGTTTTACTGAGAATGTCAGACTTCATTCTCACATGACTGAGAAAGATAATGTGAATTTACAGAAAATAAGCTCTCAGTTTAGCTTATAGATCACCTTCCAAACCTCTGTGGGAAAAGCATGAGAAAATATTTTTCTCTCAATCATGATATCCCAGCAGAAGGCTTTTTCACATGGTGAAATCACCTTAGAACATACCACAATTCCTAAAATGAATATGGTACCATCAACAAATGATTTATAATGTAACTAAAGTCTTAAAACCTTCTATTAACTGCAATGCTTTTTAATGAGGTGCTATCATGTATATTGGTCCCAAGATGGCTGCCAACACTTCTTGGATGAAGTGCTGACAGCCAATCAGATCTCAGGATGAGATGTGTTGTTAGGCTCCGCCCACATATATATATGATTTTACTTTTGATTTTCTCAGGAACTACTGAACAGATTGATACCAGACCTGGAAAAGGCACTTCCCTGAGCTGAGGCCTACCTCTCTGCCAAATTTCAAGTAATTCTGTTCAGCCGTTCGGGCTGTACCTTGGACTAAAGGTCCCTATAGAAAATTGCATGGGGAAAACGCATTTTGGGACCCCCCTTTTTTCTCGGCCCCCGCTTGACGAATCCCCCCGAGACTTTCAGGGTAGGAGCGGAGCGCCCCACCTATTTTGAAAATTTCACGAGGATTCGTCAACCGGCGCCAAAGTTATTCCAAATAGAATGTTGCGGATTTCCTATGGAAACACGGTCCTAACTAAAACTATCTACTGGCGACCGCCAGTAGATTATATATATATGACTTTATCGCCTCTCATGAATCTCTCCAATATAACATACCATTGGCTTACAACAGACACTTCCTGTTGTACTTCAGTTTAGTTTACCCTAGTCCTGTCATATATAAAATCTATAGATGACATACGTAATTCAGACAGGGTAACATAGAGCGGCCTCACTATTCTACGAAGTCCCCTTTCTTGCAGGATACCCAACATTTTTATCCTGTTTTTAACATGTTCATATTTTCACGGTTATTTTTAGGTGTATTTTAAATCAATAATTTTCTGTAGAAAGGCTTTTTTACAATAATTGAGATAACGTACGCCTATTTTTGCACTTATTTTTTTACACTTCTTCTTTTTTCACTTATTTCATAAACCAGGGGTCAGACAACAGGTCCCATAGTCAAAACAACACACATTAAATCCTCATTTGAAGCACTTAATGCTCAGGGCAATTTGAGTTAACATTTAAATGCACGGCGGCCCGGCCGTGGAGAACTGCACCATCCCCAGAGTCACGAGTGGGAGGCTGTAAATAGGAACTGTGCCTATTTGTTCAGTGCTTCAAATGAGGATTTAATAACGCTGCAAACACATGGCCTACTACGAGGTTTTTTTTAAAATATACACAGAAAGCAGAGCCCACTGGAGGGTGAAATTAACTAACTGAGCTTGACTTCAAGTACCAGCCTGCTCTGTCTGCAATCACGCACTGAATGCAACGCCCACTGAGGGTTGAAATTGAGGCTGGATCAGCGCCATCTGCTTAACGTGCAAACAGATCCATGATTAAGAGGCAGGAGCCTTGAAACGCGTCGGATCAAGAAACAAACATGAATGTTGCAGTTTGCTTTCCATATGAATAAATCGGAGGATTTCATTTGAAGTGAGTGCGTTCTTAATGCTGTGGGCAATTTGAGTTAACATATATATATATATATATATATATATATATATATATATATATATATATATATATAATTACCTACTGGCGGTCGCCAGTAGGTAGTTATAGTTAGGACCATGTTTCCATAGGAAATCCGCAACATTCTATTTTGAATAACTTTGGTGCCGATTGACGAATGCTGGCGAAATTTTCAAAATAGGTGGGGCGCTCCGCTCCGCTCCTACCCTGAAAGTTTTGGGGGGATTCGTCAAGCGGGGGCTGAGAAAAAGGGGGGGTCCCAAAACGTGTTTTCCCAATGCATTTTTCCATAGGACCTTTAGTCCAAGCTACAGCCCGAACGGCTGAACAGAATTCCTTGAAATTTGGCAGAGAGGTAGTCCTCAGGTCAGGGATGTGCCTTTTTTAGGTCTGGTGTAAATGTGTTCAGTATTTGCTGAGTTAATAGCATTTAAATCAATATATATATCTATAAGCGCGCTCCGAGCGCGTACGGTAAGCTTACCGTACGCGCACGGTGCCGTGCGCGAGCTTAATTCTGATTGGTGGTTACATGACTGTAAACATTCGAATCGGTCGAAATCAGGAAGTGTCGGCCGCCATTTTGTGTGTCTCACACTGATAAACAAAGGAGGAGAACATGGAAAGGGGGCAACGAAGAGAGTTGCAGACCCCCTAGCGTTTGTCAGGGAGTCCAAGAAGGTCACAAAAGTATGAAAAATACATTTAAATTTTTTTTTTTTAAATCACGGGGTGCGCTTACGGTAAGCTTACCGTACGCATACGGCAGAAGAAAATAAATAAAAAAAATAGAAGTAAAAAACAAATTTAAGTGTTTAGATATTAGGGGGCTCTAAAAAGAGCTGTTGTGTTTATGAAGTGTTTTTCGGTACCTACAAGTAAGTACTGATGCAGAGTCTAAAGTTCAAGAGGAAGACTCTGTTGCCTTCATCAGTGAAATGTACACCATCTCCTCTATAAATGCCTTGCATGTTGTAACGCAAGTTGTTGTGGTATATAGAACCCATACCATAGTCTCTGAGGAAAGCAGAAATAGATTTGTTGACGTGCTTTCTTGCTTTGTCAATCTGCGGACAAAATTGGTTGGACCAGTTCCACTTTTGCCTTTGGCATATGTTAGAATATACAAAGGCAGATTGAGGAAAAAGCGACATCAATTGCACAAAGGTGTCCTTAATAAGCATTTCCAGACCTACCCCAGTTAAAGTGCCTAGGTCATTTCCACCACAGTGCACAATAATAAGGTTAGGCTGTGGGAGATGTTGAAAGGTTTTCACCAAAGGCAATAATTGGTGCCACTTTAACCCTCTCTGACCAATCCATTTAATGTCTACATTTGGCAAAGCAAGGTCTCTCACCATACCTCTTTTTTCTGCATACTTTTCACTCCAGAAGACATAGCTGTGACCTACAATCCACACTGTGAACATCTTTCAAGGAGATCTGGATGCACTCAGGAGGTGTCTTTCAGTAGAATGGCAATATGAAATGAAAGACAGTTGTAAAATGGAGGCATACATATTTTTTTTAAATAAAAAGAACTCATTGGCTGATTCAAATCTTTTTACAGTAAAAAGTAGGCTGTATGTGTACATTTTTAGAAGCATGTTTTGTATTGGTTCAGAAAATTGTGTTCCCACAGAAGATTAATTTGGATTTGCTGTTAGGTTTGACAGGTGAAGCACTCTTGCTCTTTGGATTTGAAACATTGTGTGCTGAACTTCTGACCTCTCTGCTCACAGCAGTGTTCCATGAGCTGTTGCTATGGTAGCAGGCAGAAGTCAAGTTGGGGGAAGGGTACATTTGGAGAAGGGTTGAAGTTTTCAAACAATAGAAATGTGTGATTTCATTTGAAAAAATGTGGGAAGCACTGAGATTTGTAATTACCATGTATATGTGGTAAAAAAGAGAGGGAAACATTGCCATTTACTGGTTCTGGAGAGAGGAGAGAGGTGTAGAGCTCTGATATTCTGACTCTGATAGTCTGCTGTTTGAGTGCCACATTTCTTTCTCAACTAAGTAATTTTAAAGGTGAGATATGAGTTTGAGAGAGGATGTATGTGGTGATTTTTGATATAAATATTAGAATTGTGATTCTTCTTTAAAAGTTATGTTTTACATTTTGTGGTTTGGGAGATATTTAACTGTCTTTAACTAGTTAGGTATTATGGAGTGTGTTTTTACCATAAGTTAAGGTGTACTGGTATCACTGAGGAATACTGTTTTGTGCCTAGAATCAACCCATGAGTCTGTGTGCACACAGGAATTGTTGTTAGAGATTTTAATAGTGATGGTCCGGTTCTGTAAGAATGGCATTTGTAGGAAAGGTGCAGCTTTCTTTTTGTAAATATGATGGTTTCCATTCAGCATAAATCAGTAACACACAAATGGGAGGCAAATGCTAACACATTTGAAATTGATATCGCAGATATTGCTTCTAATCATGCAATTGCTGAGCTTGGTCATACATATACAAAACTGCAATTAAACCTTGCCACACATGTACTTTTACATACATTACTACAATGTTTAAGCTGTTATGGATGCATGCATGAATATGTCTCTTGCAACTGAAAATACACAGTCTACATAAGCAGACTGTTAGCACACACCCAGTAGTTTATCCTGTAGAATCATGCTTAGTATACACAAGTGAGTGGTGTTTCAGGTAGCAGTGAGTAACGCAAATACATTCAACATCACTAAGGCTGATTTATTTTGCTGGGGTGTAGTCAGTTACCAAGGTCACACATGTTCATGGTCTCAAAAAGCTGTTTGCACATGTGCTCTTTTCTGTTTCTGAAAACTGTAATGAAAATGTATCGGACTGTTAGAGTACTTATCACTTGCAGAAAAAAACAGTAGTAAGTGTGCTTTGAAAATGGCAAGCAAATTTCGTTTTCAGCCTAGAATCACACAATGAGTCTGCGAGCACACAGGAATTGTTGTCAGAGATGTATTTCGTGTCACTCTGGTTCTTTTTGGATGTATCCATGCATATGTCTCTTGTAACTGAAAATACACAGTCTGCATAAGCAGACTCTTAGCACACACCCAGCAGTTTATCCTGTAGAATCATGCTTAGTATTCACAAGTGAGTGGTGTTTCAGGTAGCAGTGAGTAACACTAATACATTCAACATTACTAAGGCTGATTTCTTTTGCTGGAGTGTAGTCAGTCACCAAGGTCACACGTGTTCATGGTCTCAAAAAGCTGTTTGCACATGTGCTGTTTTCTGTTTCTGAAAACTGTAATGGAAATGTATCAGACTGTTAGAGTACTTATCACTTGCAGAAAAAAACAGCAGTAAGTGTGCTTTCAAATTGACAAGCACATTTCGTTTTCTGACAAGAATCACAGCATGAGTCTGTGAGCACACAGGAATTGTTGTCAGAGATGTATTTCGTGTCACTCTGGTTCTTTTAGAATTGCATTGGTAGGAAAAGGGAGGTTTTGAATGTTGTCAGAGATTTTATTTCTGTTGGCCTGGTTCTGTAAGAATGCCATTTGTATGAAAGGGTCAGCTTTTTTTGGGTACTGTGATGGTTTCCATTCACTATAAGTCAGTATCACACAAATGGGAGGCAAATGATAACACATTTGAAATAGATAAAGCAGATGTTGCTACTAAACATGGAATGGGTGAGGTTGGTCCTACATATACAAAACTCCAATTAAACCTTGCCACACGTGTACTTTTACATACATTACTACAATGTTTATGCTGTTATGGATGTATCCATGCATATGTCTCTTGTAACTGAAAATACACAGTCTGCATAAGCAGACTCTTAGCACACACCCAGCAGTTTATCCTGTAGAATCATGTTTAGTATTCACAAGTGAGTGGTGTTTCAGGTAGCAGTGAGTAACGCTAATACATTCAACATCACTAAGGCTGATTTCTTTTGCTGGAGTGTAGTCAGTCACCAAGGTCACACATGTTCATGGTCTCAAAAAGCTGTTTGCACATGTGCTGTTATCTGTATCTGAAAACTGTAATGAAAATGTATCAGACTGTTAGAGTACTTAACACTTGCAGACAAAAAACAGTAGTAAGTGTGCTTTGAAATTGGCAAGCAAATTTTGTTTTCTGCCTAGAATCACACCATGAGTCTGTGAGCACACAGGAATTGTTGTCAGAGATGTATTTTGTGTCACTCTGGTTCTTTTTGGATGCATCCATGCATATGTCTCTTGTAACTGAAAATACACAGTCTGCATAAGCAGACTCTTAGCACACACCCAGCAGTTTATCCTGTAGAATCATGCTTAGTATTCACAAATGAGTGGTGTTTCAGGTAGCAGTGAGTAACGCTAATACATTCAACATCACTAAGGCTGATTTCTTTTGCTGGAGTGTAGTCAGTCAACAAGGTCACACATGTTCATGGTCTCAAAAAGCTGTTTGCACATGTGCTGTTTTCTGTATCTGAAAACTGTAATGAAAATGTATCAGACTGTTAGAGTACTTAACACTTGCAGAAAAAAACAGTAGTAAGTGTGCTTTGAAATTGGGAAGCAAATTTCGTTTTCTGCCTAGAATCACACCATGAGTCTGTGAGCACACAGGAATTGTTGTCAGAGATGTATTTCGTGTCACTCTGGTTCTTTTTGGATGTATCCATGCATATGTCTTTTGTAACTGAAAATACACAGTCTGCATAAGCAGACTCTTAGCACACACCCAGCAGTTTATCCTGTAGAATCATTCTTAGTATTCACAAGTGAGTGGTGTTTCAGGTAGCAGTGAGTAACGCTAATACATTCAACATCACTAAGGCTGATTTCTTTTGCTGCAGTGTAGTCAGTCACCAAGGTCACACATGTTCATGGTCTCAAAAAGCTGTTTGCACATGTGCTGTTATCTGTATCTGAAAACTGTAATGAAAATGTATCAGACTGTTAGAGTACTTAACACTTGCAGAAAAAAACAGTAGTAAGTGAGCTTTGAAATTGGCAAGCAAATTTTGTTTTCTGCCTAGAATCACACCGTGAGTCTGTGAGCACACAGGAATTGTTCTCAGAGATCTATTTCGTGACACTTTGCTTCATTTAGAATTGCATTCGTATGAAAGGGGAAGCTTGTTTTCTGGAAATGTGATGGTTAGCATTCAGCCCAAAACAGTATCTCAAATAAGAGGCAAATGCTAACATATTTGAAATCAACATGGTAGATTTTTCTTCCACTCTTGCAATGGGTCATGTAGGTGCTACATACTAAAAACTCATATTAACCCTTACCACACATGTAGTCTTACATACATGTTTACACTGTTTAAGCAGTTATTTAAGGGTCCATTCAAGTCTCTCTTGCACCTGACAGTAGACAGTCTCCAGAACCACACTCATAGCAGAGAGCTAGTTGTTTTTCCTGTACACTCATGCTTACTAATCAGCACTGTGTGGTGTTTTAGGTAGGAGTGAGGAACGCTAATGCATTGAACATCACCAAGGCTCATTACCTTTGCTGGAGTGTAGTCAGTCAGCCAGGTTACACATGTACATGCTCTGAAAAAGCTGTTTGGACATGTGCTCTCTTTTGCCTCTCTAAACTATAAGGAAAATGTGTCAGACTGTTAGAGTAATTAACAGTTGCAAAAAAAAAAAAGTAAGTGTGCTTTTGAATTGCAAATCAAATATCGTGTTCTGCCTAGAATCACACCAAGAGTCTGTGTGCACACAGGAATTGTTCTTAGAGATTTAATTCGTGTTGGTTTTGTTGTGTTTTTTGACTTGTAGGAAAGGGGTAGATAGTATTATAAGATTAGAAAAGATCATAAAAAATATAGTAATATATTTAAATTACAAAAAGGTATTTTTTTTTAGTTTCTTTCAGCTATTGCTGCAGAGCAGTGAAGGAAATATAAGATGCCTATAAAATCAAGAAAGCGAAAACAACAGAAAAAACATGTATATTTGAAGACAACTGGAGGACCCAAGTTAGTTGAAGATGCTCATGTTGGAAAAAAGAAAAAGTCTTCTGGTAAGCAGACAAAGGAATTCTTTAAAAATATATTCAAAAAAAGGACAAATTTAAAAAATGTCCCCATTGGAAAAACTGTTTCAAGTAGAAAACAACAGGACAAAAGTGAGAATTTACTAAATGCTAATGTACAAGCAGAAGCAATACAAATTGACTTAAAAAGAAAATCAGCATTTAAAGAGATCCGTAGGAAAATGTTTCAGAGAAGAGTGATGTCCAATTTGCTAAAGGATGTGAAAAAATATAAGAAAAGAGCGAAATTTTACAAGAGAAAAAAAGATATTGAAGCCATTGTAGCTAAGGCTTTAGAATTAAAAAGAAAACTATTCATTTTAATTTTGAACAGGATGCATACATTAGAAAAAATTGTCAATGTAATGAAGTCACAAAGCAAAACGAAAAGAGTAGTGAAAAGAAATAACTTTTGTAAAGTGTTTTTAGGAGAAGGGATGCATAGTTCAAGTACTGAACCATTTTTTAATGAAGAGAGTTATCTTCAAAGTAATAGTTTGCTGCATGCAGTTGACACCACTGGACGAGCTTATGAAGTAAAAGATGGTTGTATAATGGAAAAGGAGAAAATGGTTCCAAGAAATGAGTAAGAAGTGATTGCGGATGAGGTTATGGGGAGACGTCCTAAAGCCCCAGTGTATACTTGGAATTGTAGTAGTATTTGTACTTTGCGACAGGAATCTATTGATAAATTACGTGAGTTTTTAAGAGAATATAGTAAAAAGAGTGTTAAACAGAAGATTAAGGTGCTTCAAGGACTAGATCCATGCAGAGTGAGAGAGAATACTGGTTTGCAAGGACACTCTATGGCTTGTCTATCTAGAAAAGTTTGTCAAAGTGTTTTTCACCATTTTAGGATGCTGGCAGTTCATCATACTGAAATTAGAAAATTTGTGAGAAGATTGTATTTTGCTAAAAGTCCAGCACTAAAGTTAAATGAGTTGAATAAGGCTCTGTTCCGTGGAACTGTATCAGATGTTGAGAAGGTTACTGATGAAATTCAGTTAAGTTACTTTGGTCCGGAACAAGAAAGTGCAGGGAATGATACAGTTATTAAGGAAAATGTGGAAGAGAATGTAGAACCCTCCGTAAATAAGAAATTTGAAGATCAAATAACAAAATTTGCTATCATCTCTAATGAAAGACCAAATATTACTTGTATTTGTTGCCGGAGAAGCCATTATAAAATCCAAACAAGGAATGTTGATCTCTACAAAAAAAGTGAAGAAGAAGATAATTATAAGTGGAAGGATTTTGCAACATATATATTTCTTGAAAATTGTTTTGATTTGGGTGAAGATCATCGTATTTGTAAATACTGTTACAACAAGTTAGAAGAAAATAAAATGCCAGCTAGAGCTGTACATAATAATTTAGAATTGGTTGAAGTTCCTGCAGAACTTTCTGATTTAAATACGTATGAGTCTATACTCATTCAATGTGTTCATCAGTTCCTGACCATAGTACGTATGGAGCCAAAAACAGGCAAATTACCTCCTTCAGATTTACAGAGAGGTTTAAAAGGAAGAGTTGTCTATTTGCCGTTGGATTTGAAAAAAAATATGGAAACTATTGATACAGATACTTTGGAAACTGAACCATTAGTTATTCTGGTTAATGGTGTACCTACAAAGAGTAAGAAAATTTGGCAGGAGCTGGTAGATGTACGGAAAGTTCAAAGAGCAAATTTATATTTGAAAAGGAATAATAAATGGAATGAATCAATTTATATAGATGAAGATAAAGAAGATTTAGTAGGAGTCACAGACACACCAACTGGGCAAATTGAAAAAGTGGACAAGTCAAAAGAAGAAGAAATTTATTAACATTTCAGCATACATCCTCTTCATTCCAAAGAATTTATGACAAACACCATTGATCTATTTCAGATGAAAAAAGCCAAAGGAACTCCCGTAAGTGTATGGGAGGAGAGTTTGGAAGCTCGTTGTTTTCCCCAGCTGTTTCCTACAGGAGAAGGTGGACGATATGATGAACGTCCAGTCCAGATTCCTGCTTCGGAGTACCGGACTACAAGATTATATGCAGAAGATCCCAGATTTCGTCAAAGTATTCCTTATTTGTTCCATCTTTTATTTGAAAGTGACTTGTCTGCACTATCTTATGCAGTAAATCACATTTTAAAAAGTGGAGTACATCTACATAATGTGTCTGCTAAGGATTTTATGAACAAAGTGCAGCAGCGAGATGATCATTTGGAATCACAATTGATCAATCTGATGGCTTGTCAGCGTGGGACAAATGAATATTGGTACCGACGCCATGGAGAATTGAAGTGCATGTTACGGAATTTAGGAACTCCTACATGGTTTCTCACCCTAAGCTGTGCTGAGTACGCTTGGGATGATCTTCTGGATTTCCTTCGAGAGGCAAATTCAAACATTAAAAACATCGAATACAAGACAGCAGGAGAACTGTGCTCATTGGATCCGGTTAATGTTTGCAGATATTTCAATCATAGATTTGAGGCTATGATGTCCTTCATCTGCAATAAAAAAAATCCACCTCTTGGAGAAGTTGTGGATTTCTTTTGGAGAAAAGAGTACCAAGCAAGAGGTGCTCCTCATATTCATATGCTGTTGTGGATCAAGGATGCCCCAAAATTTGGAACAGATGCTGATGAAGCAGTTTTATCTTTCATCGAAGAATATGCAACATGTGCTATACCTAAAAGCACAGAAGAGAAAAAGTTAAAAGACCAAGTTTTACGTTTCCAAAGTCATCGGTGTGGAAAATACTGTCGACGGAAGTACAAGAGTAAAGATAAATTCTACACAAAATATCGATTTGGATTTCCACGACCTGTTCTTTCAAAAGGAAGAGTCAACAGTTTTATGTCAGCTGTGCGACATACCATTACAAGAAAATTCCCAAAAAATACGTACAACCTAAGAAGAAAAGAAGAGTCAAAATATATAAATGACTACAACCCAGTCATTTTATCCATGTGGAATGCTAACATGGATATTCAGTATGTGGCAGACAATTCTATTGCTGTTGCTCGGTATGTCACATCGTACATTACTAAATCTGAGAAAACAGAATTGAAGGAAATGTGGGAAGAGATTTCTCACGAGAAAACTGTCAGTAAGAAACTATACAGTTTCAGTTTAAAGATGTTATCGCATCGAGAAATTGGATCCTACGAATGCTCAGATAGGTTATCATCTGCAAGTCTGTACTCGAAATCCAGAAGAATAATTTGGGTAAGTTTAGGCCTTGCAGCAATGCGAAATCGGGTACTGAAATCTGTTGCATAAATTGAATATTTGGCCGAGAACGACCCGGAAAGTACAGATATTTTGAAAACAAACATGTTGGACACATATTACCCAAAAAGAAGTTGTCATCTTGAGAACATGTGTCTCTATGAAGTGCTGCAGAACTACATTTTTTCACGGAAAGCCACAGAAGACATCAAAAATGGAAAATATAAAGTCATTGGTGAGGAAGGATGTTTGGTGAGGCAAACAAAAGGAAGTTTGATTAATCATAGGAAGCTGAGTTGCGACACTACTGACAAAAATAAATTTTACTACTTGGCACTTTTACAGCTGTTTAAACCATGGCGTACAGAGGACGAACTACTTGGAGAATTTGAAAGCTATGAAGATTCCTTTAATGCATGTAAAGATACGATTGAATGCAGTACTTTCATAAATGATGTCCAAATGTTAAATGAAGAAATTGAACAGGAAGCAACAATTGCAGCTGAAGTAGCTAGAGACAGTTCTCAAGACAGCCAAAGTTCTGAAACGCTCAGTCAAGATCCTCTAGGACAACCAATTGTAGAAAATGAAGCTGCAATAGCCATGAATGAAGTTGAAACAGCTATGAATCAAGCTCAAGAAGATTTAATAGACTTACCAAATTTGGAACAACAACTGAATGAAGAACAACAACAAATGTATGAAGAAGTCAGAAAAAAAATTGATCACGGATTACTACATGAAAATAAAGAGTGCACATGCACATATTTTGAACCAATCAGGATGCATGTGAGTGGACAAGCTGGAACTGGAAAAAGTTTCCTAATTAAAGTCATCAGAAGCTACCTACAACAAAAAACAGATTCAACTTTGTCTTGTGTTGTTACTGCTCCAACTGGGTTAGCAGCATATAATATAAAAGGAATTACCTTACATCGCATGCTAATGTTACCAGTGGAGCATGAGAACAAAATAGAATATCACAAGCTTACAGGAGAAGCATGCTTCGAAGTTTCAAGAGTGTTGAAGAAGATGCAAGTTCTCATTATTGATGAGGTAAGCATGGTAACAAACTTAATGCTTGCCTTTGTGCATTTAAGAATGCAGCAAATTCTAAAGAGAGACTATGACGTGTTATTTGGAGGAAAACATGTTATAGTTTTTGGGGATCTTCTACAGCTTACTCCAGTTAAAGGACAACCAGTGTTTAATACTGTGACACATGAAGACACGAAGAAGTCATTAGGAAGCATTGGTAATGCGAATATTTGGTCGTTCTTTGAGTACAAAGAACTTACTACCAATATGAGGCAAGCAAACGATGAAGATTATGCAAGTATTCTGAAAGATATCAGAATTGGACTACTGACAGAAGTTGGCAGAAAAGCATTACAGAGTCGGTTGCTACATAATTTATTTCCAAAGGAAGAAATAGTTGCAGAGAAAATATACAAGAATATTGCAGAAAATAATACTGTAATCTGCTTAATGCCAACACTACGTGAATGCTCGATATTCAATGAGGAACTTTTGAAATTGGAAAAGGAAGAGATTAAGAAAATGGAAGCAGTTGATAAAATTCAGCATGAAGGAATTACTATTACATTAACAGGCAAACTGCAAAATAAATTGGATTCTCTAGAGAAGAACATTTCGAAAACAGCTGGATTAGAAAAAAATCTATATCTTTGCATGAACTGTCGAGTATTTTTAAGGAGAAATTTGGATGTTGAAAAAGGTTTAGTGAATGGAGCTATGGGTAAAGTTGTGGGTTTTGTGAAATACCAGAAAAAAGATGGAATTGAATTTTTAAAAATAAAATTTGATCAGATTGCAGAGATTAAAGATATTAGTCATTGTTCAGTCAGTTTTTTGCTTGTAAAAGACATATGTATGTAGGAAGCAGTTTCCATTTTCTCTAGCATATGCTGTAACTATTCACAAGTCTCAAGGATTAACTGTAGATAGTGCTTTTGTAAACATTGGATCTACTGTGTTCAAAGAAGGTATGGCATATGTTGCTTTGTCACGAGTGAAAACATTATCTGGTTTATTCATGATAGACTTTGATGACTCAAAAGTTAGTGCAGATGCAAATTGTGTAAAGGAGTATAATAGATTAAGAAGAACCTATGCACCTCATTTAGGTCAGTATCCTGTGTTGGAGAAACGTGTTGTTTCTCGGAAAAGGAGATTTGAGAATATCTGTAATGAGGATGTAGAGAAGAGAAAACAAAAAGAGACTCATGTGATTGCAAGCAAAAAGAAAAAGGATAATGTTGAAGAGGTTGTTGGTTGTCATTTTGAAAATAACTCTGGTGTCAACTGCTACGCTAATGTAGTGCTAAATGTTGTATTTTATCTTGAAAGTTTGCAAGAGCAGATAATAGTAAATCATGATAAAAGATTCTGTTCTGTGCTAAGTCTCCTTTATGAGAAACTGAGAATTGATAAAAATAAAATAGAAAGTGCTAATGAAATTAGAAATCTTTTAGACGTATGTTCAGGACGTACACAGTTTACTCAAAATGTCCAGCAAGATGCACAGGAATTCTTGATGTATGTCCTTATGGTACTGGAAGATGAAGGCATAGATATTGAGAATATGTTCGGTCTCTCTTATAAATGGGAACATACTTGTGAAAACTGTTTCTACACATGCAGCTCTAATGTTGATTCAGAAAGGTTTATCTATTTAACATTGCCAGAAAGTAAATCAGTGAGTTTTAGTAAATTAGTTAAAGATGCCAATCATAGCATGGAATGCTGTGAATGTAAATCTGACATGTTTTCAACGTTATTTTTAAAGAAATATGGACAGTATGTAATTTTAATGATGCAACGTTGTAGAGCTGATGGTTCAAATTTGGACACTTTAATAAAGAAGTTTATAGGACAGCAATTATCAATTTCAGGAAAAACTTTTGTTACAGTTGCAATAATTTTCCATGATGGACCTACGATATCTTCTGGTCATTACACAGTTTATCTTAAATGTGAAAAAGGCACATGGTTTTTAAGCAACGTTTGCCTTTTGATTTAGCAAATTCCTATTTAATTTTTCTGAAACCAAAATTTTAGATAGAATTTGCAACATCTGTACAAATCATTTTTGCAATTTTATTGGATTACTATTGGAAATTTCATCAAAAAAGGTTTTAAAAATTACCATTTGGCCTAAAGGAAAGGTAACAATTTGTATTGTGGACTTCTTTGACACATATTATTTTGGTGATTATGCTTATGCAACAAAAATTTTAAGACGATATTTAGTGCAAAAAGTTATTGTTCTTAGATGATATTTTAAAAAAAAGTGTAACATTTCTATAAAGGTATGTTTTAGTGAGAAGAGATTCTGGGCTTTTTTTAAACAATCTTTCAGATTGGTATTTTTTTTTGCCCGCTGTTAAGTGATGAATGCTATTGCTTTCATGACTTACAGTGAAATTCAATATATTCTGAAAACAGCAAAAAAAGGGCAAAACAATGTTTTAAAATATGAAATTATGTGTACTGTATTCTAAAATGTATTAATAAATATTAATACTTTTTTCTTTTTTTTCAGATTGAGAATTTTTTTTTGTTTTTAAAAAACGTTTTTTCTACCAATTTAAATGAAGCATTTATTAATAAATATGTTATTTATTTGGTCAGGTAAGTGTGAAATTTCTGTATTTATTACCCATTTATTTTCATGCTCCCTTTTTTTCACTTCTCTCTCTGCTTTTCTCATTTCCGTTGTACTCCCTCAAGGACCTTGCAGGGTAAGAAAAAAAATGGTTCTTTAAAAAAAAAAAAAAAAAGTATGCGTACCGTACGCGCACAGTAAAAAAAAAAATTAATTAAAAAAATTTAAAAAAAGTTGTGAGGTAAGGTTGGCTCTTAAAAGAGCCGTTGTGTTAATACAGGGACAGAAAGAATGGGAATATTAACAAGGACCACAGATGTGCTGGTCTATCTTATTGTTTATTAGGGAAACACTGCTCTCCCCATGAACAATTAGACCATAACATCTGGTGCATCTCATTTGTACCTTCAGAAATCGAGGGTTCGTTTCCAGAGGAGCAGAAGAGGGTGATGCTCCCACCGCAGAGGAAGGGCTCGGCTGAGCTGCCAAAGATGTACTCGGCTGAGCTTCTGCGGGTGTGCTCGGGTGACTTTCTGAAGGATTTGCTTCAGAATGTTGAGCAAAATTCCTGGGATGTACATCCCTAATGTGTCTCAGCATAGTGTGGTTACCAAAGGAATACTTCTTCCTAGGGTTACCTCTAGATAAGACACGCTCACAAAGTCTGCAAGTGACTAATGGAGCATTTACCTTTTTCTGCCCCTCTGGAAAAGTAAAATCCTCCCAAACAAAATAATTCTTTTGTTTCCTCCTTCTCTGCCTGATGATGCTGCTGCCCTGCTCACTCTCAGAAGAGGGCTGCTGCTCTGCCATTGTATCCCAAAGACAATTCAGCTCCTTCTAAGAAATCACAAGCAGTAATGAGGGGAGTGGGTGTGGTGTAGGAAGATTCCAGAACTGAAAGTAGGTTAAACCAATCAAAAGTGTTGTTTCTTGATCACATGACCAACCGTACGCGCACGTTAAGCTTACCGTGCGCGTACGGTAAAAGTACGCATGCGCGAACGAAAGACACGCGGACGCGCGCATGCGCATTACAGGCACGCTCGTACACTTCCACGTAACGTGCGCGTGCGTGTGTAAAGCATGCGCTTACGCGTCGCGTAGGAAGTACGGACACCTACGCAAAATGCGTAAGCATACGCAAACAGCGTAGAAATATTACGTACAATCACCGTACATAAAGCGACCCGTGCGCTTACGGTAAGCTTACCGTACACGCACGGTAAAAAAAAAAAAAGGTTTGTTGAAGATATTAACTATGTTATACAACTATATCTAACCAATTATTTAAAAAAGGTGAATCTTTATAAATTGAAGAATGAATTAAAACCATGAATATATACATAGGTAGAATAGTGTTTAAAGGAAAAAATAAAAAGGCAAAAAATGATGTAAAAAAGAAAAAAAACCAATAAAAAATCATAGGTTTCACACACATTATAGTTAGCAAAAAAAATTAAAAAAAACATGCAAAAAAAAAATATATAGCTTTCACACGCGTTATATTTAGAAATTAGCTTTTAAAAAACCTTCCAAATTCACTGAAAAAACCATAGGTTTCACACACATTATAGTTAGGAATTAGCATTTAAAAACCTTGCAAATTCAATTAAAAAAACATAGGTTTCACAAATTTTATAGTTAGCTGGACATTTCGCTCATAAAAAACCAATGAAATTCCCCCGTTATAGTTAGGTCAGCTAACTATAACTCACGCACCCGCAATCCACTGCTGATGACGTTACATATTACATCACTCATGACATGGTCAGTGACATCACTCATGACATCACTGATGACATCTAAAATTACATCACTGATGACATCACTGAGGACGTCAACAATGTGATAAATTACAACATCTTTTCACACCCTTATAAAACCTTTGATAAACCAACTCAAAATTATAGAGTTCCATTCTCATATCCATAAATAATGCAATACCAATAACTGCATACCCACATATTAACTTTTAGGTCTTCATACACCTACACACACTCACGTGAAAAGTCACTCATAGTTACAGTCACTCCATAAAAAATTATCATATGAATTTTTACACACACAGCTATATAGACACTCACACACTAACAATTATCCATAGAGGTACTGTCAAACCTAGTCATACATAAAAATAATCACACTGCCATTTACTCACCTATACAGTTAAACACAATCAAGTTCCCTTGCTCACAAAAATAGTATCACATTTTTATGCTCCATTAGAATCATTGACAAAAGCACACACTCATCCATACAGTCACTGTCACAATCACACATTCTCACAACTAGCCACTTATATACTCTTACACACATATATACTACCTTTCACATATGTAGTTAGTTGCAATTGTACCACTGAGATATACATTGAATCCCTAACACACCCATACATACACTCGCTCAAACGTACAGTCCATCACAGATGCAATCTTAAAACCATGCACCCATAGAATCACCCACTCACACATCTATGCACAGAGTCACACACAGGCTACCCACAATAACACTCAGGCACCCATATAGATACTCAGACAACCAATCGATAACCCACATAGACACACATATAAATATTCACAAAACAATGCAGCCACTTATACACCAACAGACAGAAACATACAGACATTCACATAGATTAGTGACTAGTCTGCAGTAACATACATTTAATGACTCACTTATAGAGTCAGTTACGCACCAAAGAAACTCATCCATTTACACACTTGTACACCCACTCATTCTTCAAGAGGCCTTTCCATATATATATTAAACATATTAAAATTGTTAAGAAACACAGACTCAATGGATGACGTCCTCAGTGATGTCATCAGTGATGTAATTTTAGATGTCATCAGTGATGTCATGAGTGATGTCACTGACCATGTCATGAGTTATGTAATATGTGACGTCATCAGCAGTGGATTGCGGGTGCGCGAGTTATAGTTAGCTGAACTAACTATAACGGGGGAATTTCATTGGTTTTTTACGAGCGAAATGTCCAGCTAACTATAACATTTGTGAAACCTATGTTTTTTTTATTGAATTTGCAAGGTTTTTTAAATGCTAATTCCTAATTATAACGTGTGTGAAACCAATGGTTTTTTCAGTGAATATATATATGTAGATATATATATATATATATATATATATATATATATATATATATATATATCTCATTCCAGGCAAACTTGTGACGGAATTGTAGCGGTACCGCCTGAACCGCGAGAGGAGCCCAGCTGTTTCTACAGTCTGTCGCTTTGCTTAAGTGACAGGGCGACCTATGGACAAGGATGCCGATTGAGGATAAAAACGAAGGTGTGACAACAGCGGGGTGAGCATCTCAACCCACTTGGGAACAATTTGTTTTTACACAAGAGTGCGACATGGTGACTCACTGTAGCAAAATTGAAGGCACCACGAGTACCAGGAGGCCACTGTGATGGCCACGCCCACATGGGCGGGGTGCAGAAAGTTTTCAAACGGATGCCTGATAAAATCACCGTGAAACCGACACTCTCAGCGAAGCCAGTGCCCCTGAGGAAGTGCGAGAGCATGAAACGCGTAGGGCTGGACGAAATCATTGAGAAGCACTTTGCTGTTTTGTTACGCTGCATCCTCAACCTAATTAAAGCTGCTGAACTTGAATCCTTGTGTGGGCTCTCTCATTCCAGGCAAACTTGTGACGGAATATATATATAACTATATACATATATTTATTTAATTATATATACATATTTGTTTTTTTACTGAAAAAAGAACCAACTGTAAAAGTGAGTTATAAAATTCGGTGAAACATAACATTTTTAACTTTAATAACCTTTGAAATGTAATAGTTATAGTTTACTGAGGTAACTATATCTTGCATTCTTACCATGCACAGTGTTGTCATCAATGATGTCATTTCAGATGCCATCAGTCTTGCTAATAATGATGTCTTAGAACATGTCATATGATATGTATTATGTGAGGTTTCAAGCAGTTCACGAGGAGGCATGAGTTATAGCTACTTCAGTTTACAACTGGTGAATGTAATTGATTTTTAGAGGTGAGAACATTACATTTAACCTAACTATAAGGTCACTTTAACCATTTTTCCCAGTAATTTTCTGAGGTTATTTTTATTGTAAAGTAAGATTTTATTATCAAACTACATAATTTTTTTATGTAAGGTGGCAATATCAAGAGATCTAATTTTACGTAACGAAGGCCTACTGGCTGTGCCAAAACGTCAGAGCACCAAAATATAAAAATCTGGTCTATTGACTTTAGCTAGGGGGTCAGCAAATCAACCAATTCAAAGCAGCCCAATTGGCCTTTTCAAAACATCACTACAATAATTTATCAACTTCCATATTCCAAAGTAATCCTTATAAATACACATGGCAATGCACAATAATATTTTTTTATTTATATCTAAAAGAAAGTATTTTTATTCCAAACAACTTCAAAGGTATGTATGAGTCATTTTTAACACTCTTGAAGCCACAAAATGCAGCTATTGAACCAAGTGAAAGAGGTCACCACAATTCAGCCAAAAGAACATACAGCACCAGTTTGGAGTGCTTTAAAAATAATGGCAAGCTCTCCTGGGGTCATGCATATAATGACCCAGGAGACTTACAGTACAAAATAAATTCCTAGGGGCTGTGGTGCGCCATGCAGCCCTTGCAACACTTTGGTAGCAAGTTGGTGGTGTCCAAGGCCATATAGGGGCAACATAAAATAGGGGGAAATATGTAAATGGGCCATTAAAGCCCATTATAGGGCGCTTCTGGCCAGGAGCAAAGAATAATAAATGAGCATAGTATTCCCCTCTGTAAGGCACACAAAAAAAACCCGAGGTGACCAACCTCATGGGCTGAAGCCTTATTGAGGGGGCCACCTTCCAAGGGAATGGAAGGACCTTGGAGACCCCATACCCCAGGGCTAAAACTTTTCTTTTTGGGGTGAGGGTTGTGTCTACCCTTCCCAAGCCATCCAATGGCCCTAGAGACCCCATCCCTCTGGGTCAGGCGCCAAGCAGTGCCCCGGGGATCCCATCTCTGGGACACTGCTGTTAGCATCCCACCAGAGCACAGGCAAGGATAACTTCAAATCTCTGCCCACATTCTTGTGGGCCAGGATCTTCCATTTTCTCCTACCCAGTGGAAGCAGATAGAAAAGCTGACTCAAGCTGGACAGGAGCAAAACTGGCACCCAAAATGGATGCTGGTATGGGAGCAGGCGAGGTCGCAGAGCTCCCACATTGCCCCAACATTGCATTAATTAGGGATGTCCTGGGTGTGACAGAGACACCCCCGCAAAAAAAAAATCAAAACAAGGATAAAGAATGATAAATGAGTGTCTGCAGCCGCTCATTTATTTTTGACTGCCCTTAACCAGGAGCGTGCTATTATACTCTGCAAGGGCTTTTAAAATATGTTTTTTGCTGCTACTAGGAAGGGTAGGGCCACCACCAAGCATTTCTTTAAATGTTGTGGGGGAGGATGTAAGGAGCACAGCAGTCCCACTACCAACATTTTTTTATAAAACACAGAAAGTCTCCTGGGTCATAGACTCCATGAACCCAGGAGAGCTTGCCATCATTTTGAAAGCACTCCGAGCTAAGACTGTATGCTTTTCAGCTGGAGTGCAAGTACCCCTTGTGGTTGGTTCTATGCCTGCAATTTGTGGCCTGAAAATGTTTAAACAAGACTCAAAGATAATTTATGGTTCTTTTTTTACATGCTTTTTTGAGCATATTTTGTGATAATCACTATTATTAAACAAAGCAATGTGTGTATTTATAAAATATATATTTGATTATAGTTATTGCTGACTTTTTTGCAAAGTCAATAGTTCTGCTACATATATGTTGATGTGCTCACCTCTTGGTTAAGCCAATAGACCTGGCTTTTATATTTCTATATTTAAAAAACAGGGATTGGGCACCTGCAGGGGTTGGGCACAGGGCTTGGCTGCATGCACTGCAGATTAGCTCACAAATTGCATCACTAATGACATATTCTATGACATCGTTGGCAACATTACTGCAACTTCTGAAATGAAGTCATTGATAACGACACTGTGCATGGCGGGGGTGCTAGTTATAGTTACTTTAAAGCATGAGGTATAGCTGCTTGAGATAGCTATAACTGGTGGATTACAGCGGTTCTGTTAGTTTAAAACTGTATGTTTTAACTGACAGGTAATGTAAGATGTTATTTAATTTCCTAACTATAATGTATTTTTAACTTTTTTTGTCCAGTGAATCAAAATATAGAAAAATAAAGATTTACAAAGTTACATTAAAAAAATATAAGCAGATAACGCTGCTTTGCAATGAACGGTGGTTGGACAAATTAACGTGTGGCAAGGTGCAGTGGGTGCAATATCTGTTTTTTCTGTGTCGCCTCCATGTACCTACAGCAGCTGTTGTGGTGAGGCATGGGGAAAGGGGCTGGAGAAATAGATCTGAGGCACGGGCCCAATCTGGCCCCATTCTAGAAACGCCACTACGATTCGAATGTAAGTGAACAGGTGGAACAGCCCCAATTTACAATTCTGTTTGTAGCCCTGATGCGTGATCTTGAAGATTAACGATAAATGTAGGGGGGCTGGAAACTGTGATAAATAAGGCCGCATTTTCTGGATATATCAAAACACATCTTATTTGCCCAGTCTCTGGGACAGGATCTCATGTTACAGTAGCAACCAATCTTCGAACAATTAAGATAGTACAAAAAAGAGAAATGCCAACATTCAGCACCAGTACTTCAAGAAAACCGAGAAATCTGTCAAGTTGGTGTACAGGGCTACACAAAACAACCATCTAATTTCTTCAAGCCACTTGATTTGCAGGTTCATAAGAAAATTGTTACGTTCTGAAAACATGGGGATAGATTAGAATGATTCACGACAAAGAGTTGAGGGAAGGTATTCCCGTGCGTGACACTAAGCAGGCACATCGAATCAACAGACGGATGAAAACCAATTAACATTTCAGGTCGAGGGAGCCCTTCATCCGCACACTGGCAATGGACTGTGATGTTTCCTGTCCATGACAGGCCCTCACAACAGGTCACTCAACCCTAAACGCTGATTGGTGTGCATAGCTCTGCACACAGTGAAGTATGTGCGGTGAACTTTACACGTTTTAATGAATCTGTGTTATTTTCTAACACCTCTTATGTGAAGAGTTCATGGCATGTGTTCCCGCAATTTACACTATCAGGGCCATCTTTCGGTGAACTTTCCGGGAAAAGTGCTGCACCTGCCACCACAGTGATGGCTGTTGGTGAGAATATCCAAAGGCTGCTTCTTGTATCCAGAAGTGCGATTTTTAACAGCCTTTTTTAAATGAAAGGAGCTACTAAAACGCATGTAATTATGCATGCAAACCTTTTACACGAGAAGTAGACCAGTATGCACAGTTATAGTTTACACATATTCGGGTGGTTGCAATGGTATACCTGTTGCATTTTGCATACTCCTTCTGAAGCTTAAAGCGCTTGGTTGATTACTGACTATGTGTCTGCTCTATGTATTTATTTTAGAGGGTGCTTCTTGAGCTTGACCAGGTCAGTGAGGTGCTCTGGTGCTCATCGGCTTCCTGGGCGCCATTTGAACGTATGATTAAAAGTGTGTTGTATGAAGTATGGAACAAGGGTAGAGCTGCACACCGAGTATGTTGTGTGAGAGACAGACACAGCTGGACATGTTTGTACTTAGCACCTATATGTTGAGATTGTGGCCATGGATTGAATCTTTGAACTCCATTCAGTCCACAAT